>NC_137164.1:60849498-63249498 GCF_951394435.1 Stenella coeruleoalba
TCTGTTTCCTTCTTCAGGTTAGGAAAGTTTTCAGCCATTATTTCATCAAATACACTTTCTACCTCCTTCTCTCTCTCTTCTCCTTCTGGGATCCCTATAATGTGAATGTTAGTACATCTCATATTACCTCAGATGTCCCTTAAACTACCCTCATTAAAAAAAATTCTTTTGCTGTTCTGACTGTGTGATTTATTCTGTCTTCCAAGTTGCTTATACATTCTTCTGTATCACTCAATCTGTTGTTAATTTATTCAGGTGTATTTTTCACTTCAGTTATTGCATTGTTCAGCTCTGATTGGTTCTTTTTTGTATTTTATAGTTCTTTGTTGATATTCTCACTGTGTTTCTCTATTCTTTTCCTGAGTTCAGTGAGCATTTTTATGACCATAATTTTGAACTCTTTATCAGTTAAATGACTTATCTTCATGTCATTAGGATTTTTTTCTGGGTTTTATCTTGCTCTTTCATTTGGAACATTTGTCTTCGCATTTTGACTTTCTCTGTATGTTTCTATGAGATTAGATGAAACTGTTACCCATCCCAGTCTTGAAGACATGTCCTTGTGTGGGAGTGTCCCTATACAGTCTGTATGTGCCCAGTAACTTTGATGGGAGAACTGGATCTGATGAGAGCCCTGCTGTCTGTGGCTTCCTCCATGGTGCACTGGTTCTTGCCACCTTGGTGAGGAATGGGACCAGGGAGGATGGAGCCAGAGCTTGGCATGAGTGGCAGCTTCTCCCATGGAGTGATGGCAGTCACTGCCTTGGTGAGGAGTAGGGCTGGGGCAAGAGAAGCTAGAGCCAAGGCCCAGTGTGGGATGGGGAGTGCACTGGGGTAGTCCTGGCAGACCACCCAGATCATCAAGTCAGTTTTCTATCTGCTGCTCTGTGCTCAGACTGAGAGTGAGCAAGTCTGTACACTGCCTTCAAGACCATAGTCTTGGTTTCCCATAACACCTGGTAAGCTACACTTGTTTTCATAATTAGCTAAGGGGGCTCATCTTCCGTACCAGACCTCAGGGCTGAGGTGGCACATATGGAGCACAAATCCCTTGCTCCTTGGAAAGATCCCTGAACCTGTGATATCCCCCTCCTCTTCTAGATCACCCACTAGGGGTATGAGTCCTGGCTAAATTGCTTCTTCTCCTACCTATCAGAATACATACGGTTCTTTCTTTATATCCTTGATTGTAGAAAAGCTGTTATGCTAGTTTTTAGGTCATTTTCAGAGAGAGTTGGTCTATATGTAGTTGTAGTTTTTAGGTTTGTGGTAGGACACGTTCTCAGGGTCTTCCTACTCTGCCATCTTGATCTGACTCAGTCCAAACATAACCTCTGAATTGGCTCATAGATGAAACTTCAGTTAAGGTTTGGGAGGTCTAAGAAGCAGACTCAATTTTGAAAGAGTTCTAGTGGGTAAAATAAGGTGGTAAAAAAAAGAAGAGAGGATGTTTCTCAGTGGATGTGAAATTTTTCATATTTTTTATAGTCATAATAAATTTTATGTCTCCCTTGTTAGTCTACTGCTCCTTTCATTTAAGTGACGTGTCACCTTGAAAATATTTTCTGGAAAAGAAAGAGCCTTTTACAAAAAGATGGCGCCTCTCATTACTTAAAAGAGGTACCATCCTATATGTTGCTTTAAAAGGTTTGCTCAATGCTATAGTTCCATAGAAACCTGAAACGTGAAGCGTGATATCTGAAACTAATTCTTTCAGTTTCAGTAGTTTAATGCTAAGTTATTAAACAATCCTAAGACAATTGAGATTCTTTCTTGCCATTTTCCTCCATATTAAACAAAAACAACTCTAATTGTTATAGGGTTTTCTTTTTAAAAAAGAGAAAAAAGATCAATTATTTAAATTTGATTATACCTGTCAATAATATTAGAAACACACTAGGAGTCAAAGTAGCAATACTTTGGTTCTCGTTACACGTAATCTGTATCACCACCAAGGCTTATTTTGATTAAAATGATTAATTCTTGGTTATTGATGGAACTAATCTATAAAACCAATCCAGAGGGGAAATCTTACATTGAATATATGTGGTGATCTGTGAACCGAGTATGAGTGCAATGAAACTCCCATTTGTACTGATAATTAGAGCATATATTCAAAATAGGATTATCCATGTTAGAAATAAAAATCTGCCTCTATCACCAGGGTTATTAAATTTGTTTTGTTGACTTTCTTTTTCTTAGTACCTTTTGTCCTTAGATTATCCATGTTAGAAATAAAAATCTGCCTCTATCACCAGGTTATTAAATTTGTTTTGTTGACTTTCTTTTTCTTAGTACCTTTTGTCCTTAGATGTATTGATTCTAAGAAGTGAAGTCTGTCACCCGGAATCTTGCAAAAAAGGCCCCAAATGTGCCCTGCTCTGACTCCACTTAATTCCAAGGCTTTATTGCCATATTGCTTCTGTTCATGTACAGTGTGCCAGGAACATACTGGGAGCTGTGGCTAATGTCCAACAAACGCTTTACTCAAGTTCTTCCTCTTTGTGAAATACCTTTCCATCATAATCTTACTCAAATTGTACTAAAATTTTTCATGAGTCAGTTAAATAAAGTGTTCCTTGTTGCCTCCAACTGAAAGTCATTTCTTCCATGTAAATGCAATGAGCAAAAAGTCATTGTCACTTGCATGTCACTTTTCACATGTTATATTACATTGTAATTATTTCTGTAAATATCCATTTCTCCTTACTAAGATCCTGGATTCATCAGCAGTTACTTTTATTGAGTAACAAATATTTGTAGAAGGTAGAACACAATGCGAAGACATCTCTGGATACTCCCATACTTGCTAATAAAGTTCAGTTTCACTGTTTGGAAAGTAATATATACTTATGTGTGTGTATATATATATATATATATACACACACATATACATATATATAATATGAAATAGAAGGGCGAGGATTTAAATAACTCATCTTCCGCTTCCGTTCATTCATCCATGCACTTATTCATTTAACAAACAATTATTAATCACTTTATTGAGCACTATGCTTGGTGCCAAGAATAAAAAATGGTTTTGTTCCTTAAAGACCTTAAAGTAGTATTTAAAGAGAAAAAATTGGCAATATCATAGAATGAAAAATGCTATAGCAGAGTTAACCACAGGGTACCATAGGAATAACATATAGTGTGACTATGAAAAGAGTCCCTCCAGAACTTTGTTTCTTTCAGTGACATATTCTGAAGCCACAGATAATTTTATATTATTATGTTATAATATTAGTAAAATATTTACGTATTCACCTATGTTTCCAGATTTAATGGCCACCCTGTATGTCTCTGTCTCTAGCTCTAGCTCTGTCTCTATCTCTATCACATATATGTCTACAAATATATAAAAACATCTAATGTAGAGCTTGACATAATTGGAACTCAATAAATGTTTTCTTCCTTTTCCGATTCTAGATAGTTTTGAAATTTAGGAGAGCTTCTACAAAACTTGAGGAGTGTTTTGCAAAGAGGATATGACATTATGATGCCTACATGCTGTAGTCCAGGCATCTAAGTGCTGACTCTAAATCTATAGAGCCAGAGTTGGCTTGTAGCCCTTTAGAAACCTTGACTGAACTCTTGGTACAAAGGCCACTAGATGGGGCTTGTGTGCTTAGCACGTTACGGTTTAGCAAAATGTACTTCCTTTTCGTTTTTTTTAAACTCAAAAATAGTTCTCTTTCACAAACTATCTTGTTCTTTATTAACTGTAACACTGTAAGAAATTCTCGTTAGAAATCTTTTTATGCTAGCAAGCGTACAACATAACTATTGCACTTGCCAGCATGTAAGATTCCTCAAAGCAAAGAAAACAGATCTCTTCGCAACCAGGCCTATGTACCTCTTTAGAGGCTAAATGCAAGACCATATTACCAACCTAATAGTTCTTTTCAAAGCTGTGTCTCATCATATTGTGGAATCTCATATAATGTACCTTGGAAGCACCAGTTTTCTGATTCAGGGAGTCTGGGGTGGGACCAATGGCTCTGCCTTTCCCGCCAGTGCTTAGATATGCTGATGCTGCTGGTCCACGGATCAAACTTTAAGAACCTCTGTTGTACGCAGTGGCTCTCAGTGGATAAAATGCGTTCAGGATCTGGCTCTCCTGTCTCAAGGCTGCTTCATACCACACTGCAGTGTTTACGTCTCCAGGCACTGGAACCTGAACAAGGGCCAGAAGCAAAGAGTGCCCTTTTCATCGTATGTATGCGCCTCACCACTAGGCACTCAGTTCTCAACCGTAGATAGGACTCAACTTCTTCACCAACGCTTGGGATACTGCTCTTTGTCTTTGAGCAATGAATAGCTAACACTCATTTTTTTAAATTAAATGAAGAGTTTTACCCAAGACCCCAAAACTTTGGATTCTGATTTTTGTTTGGCTCATTGACTTTTTGGCTTTCTGAGTCTTTCCTTTCCATTTTTTTCCGTCTTGCCTCCCACCGACCCTAGGATTTTCCCTCCCAGCCCCCATTTTTCCAAATTCCCTCCAACCCCCCCCCAAATGCTGAGACCTAGGCCCAGTCCCCTCTCTTCCCAGTCTTATTCATTCCATTCTCAGCCACCGATTTATTGATTTCCCATAAACAGGCACAATTTTATTTCCACTTTACCTTTACTGGAGATTTAGCTATGCACTACTTCTTTATGTATATCTATATCCATAAGTAGATTCCTCATCTATTCATCTCTGACTTATTCATCCCTTCATCAGTTATTAGCTATCCAATGTTTCCAGGCATTGCCTTGTCCAGCCATTATAGCTACAGTGGTTAAAAACAAAAAAAAGTCACCTCCCATCTTTCAAGATCTCCATCAGTTTTAAAATTTTCTCTGTCTTTTTGGGGATACCTCTTGTCACTGACTTGTTGTTTTCCATCTAAATTACCTACTTGATGTACAGATTCTCAGCTTAAGAAAACCACGAACTCCCTGGCTTTTGCATTGTATCTCAGGCTTCCATCTTTACTTCTTGGCTCTCGACTCCTAAGTCAGCGTCTGGCAACCTGAGCATCTTCTTCTCACCTGACTTTTATCATCTAGGCTGGGCTTCTGTATCTTTTTTGTTAATATAATGATAATACCTTAAAATGTGTGGTTTATATCATCGATGGTGCATTAGCATACCCCATCTCATTTGATTTACCATTTCAAATGACTAAGGTATCTTTATGGAAAACTTATCTTTTAAATGCTTTACCTTCATATAATGTTTATATTCTTATAAATGCATAAATCACCTAAATCTTGGCCTATTTAAGCTTTTTTTTTACACTTTTAATATTCTGTCATCCTGTAAAACCTCTAAAGTTGTATTAATAACAGAATGAGCTGCTAGGACATTATTTGTGTTCTTCATTATTACATTTTATGGAAACTTACTCGAGTTACCATTAATTTATTCAGATCAGGTATGATCTACTGCAGCCCGGAAGCTTCTGTATTATGCCAACAAAAATCACCTTCATTTCACTCTCTCTGTCTGCTGTTCTTTTCATGATCTCTACCTAACAACTCTGAATAAATGCCCGAACTCAGCCTCCTACTTTAAACCGTACTACCTTTAAAAGACTAGTCACCTAGTCATTCCCACAGAACCATATAGTTTAAATGAATTAACAAGGCTCAACAAAAATTGGTCTTGATACACTAAAATTTGCCCCCTACTCTTCTCTCAATTTAAACATTAAGGTTACATAATGTTTAATATAATGAGAGATACTCCAAAAACTCTATCTGCAAAAGTCATTGGGAATGGCATAAAAAGTTCAAACCACCAACATAGGTTTTGGAGGCTTGGAGCTGAAAGGGTTAAGCTATTCTTGCACACAGAAATTTTACCAAGAACTTAACCTGATTATATTCGTGATACGAGTTAAGTACAGTTTATTCAGTAGGGATGCTGCAAAGTGAAGCATATCATGAGTACCGAGGGTAATAGAAACAATTGCTTCAGTGAACCTAGAACTGTCACAACAGCCACGTCAGAACAGATGGCTCTGCATTTATTCCAGTCTAGGGATTCAAATTGGCAGGAGTCAAACTAAAATCCTGAAAAACATGTCAGCAGTTGTGGAAAGGAGTTTTCTTTATGTAAAAAGTTGTTCATAACATTCCACTGAGAAGCTGGAGGTATTTGCCACTTTAGTTAATTTGCCTATTAGTGTATTAAACTTGTGGCCCATAATTTATTTATCTACATGTATATATTTATCTAAATTCATATATTTTGTGTATACATGTGTATTTTATGTAACTACATATATATGCCACAAGTTCAACACACACACATATACACACATACATATATACTAGCAATATAATAATTTATGATATATTAGTAATCTAGAGTTAATACATTTTATGCATTATATGCATGTTATGTTTATGTCAAATCTTCTTTGAACTATGTTAGTATATATCAACAGTTGCTAATTCCTGAATTAATGTGTTAATTTGCATTTTAAACCTACACTGCTTCTAGCATAAACATTTTCAGGTTTTCTTTCAAAACGACCTACCTTATTCTTTCTTTAAGAAAGCTTTTCTACCACAGACTACTTAAATTTTACATTAAGCCTGAAATGTATTTTGGTCAAATGACTACACTTGTTCATTAACATCTTTTTCTCCTTGCACAATGAGTAATTAATACTTTCTCTGGAAGTTAAATGAAAACTGATTTGACATTTTTGGGCCAAGATTCCTGAATTAGCACTGGAAGAAATCAAAAGCTTCTACATACTCCCCACCATTTTAAAAATGTTTCAGTAAAAAGAGAAAAGAAAGAAGGGATCATACCTCGATCTTCTCTAAGACAGTAAAACTGGAACTGTTTCCAAGTGTGCTGAGCTCTTCTACTCTCTTTTACAGGGAACATCGCTAAATGCAGATGCCTAAAGGGAAGGGTTTTCTCATGGCTTTGCTTTTTCAGGGTATTTATGGAGTGTGAGCTTACCCATTGAATGTGTCCTAATGTTGGGTCTAGCAGCCAGTCTTTTGCATGACTGATCCACCATGACGTGTCTACTCACATTATTAGATTAATAATCTAATCATTAATAATCTAATCACAGGAGATTAAAAACATCTGTAATTCTTCATCACCATATTTGCTCATAATTTTTGTAGAATATGACTAGCTAAAGAATGTATTTTTCCTACTATAATGTTATGTTGACAAATCTAGCATTCAAGAGAAAAATATTCAGAACCCAGTGTTATTTCTTTTCTTTTTCAGATTTCTTGTGTGCTTTTTAAAAATTTGACTCTGATGATTTATGTGATCATAGTACTTTCCCTTTTGGCCCAGGGAAAGATTGAATTTTTTACAGCAAATTAATATCCATTACAGATTAAACAGATAAAATGTTCAAATTTGAAGCCTTAAAGGGAAAATGAAAGATTATACGTGAATTAGCTGAACTTTAGATGATGAAAGATATTACAAGCCTAAATTTAAACAAAATTCTATAAATATATTTTATTACAGCTTTTACTGTGGACAAATAAAGGAAAGTGTGGGCTGGATTGGAATCATAAGCCAGGCTCTTACTGATTCCACACTTTTTCAGTTGGGCTGACATAAACTGCTGTAACAAATATGCCCAAATGTGTCTCATGTCTCCAACCAATTAGAGGCTTAGTTTTCAGTGTCCAAGGCAGGTCTTCCTAATTGGCAGTTGGCTTTGCTCTGTGTGGTGGTTCAGGGACCCCTGCCTGTGATTGAAAATGACAGGTTTGGTTGAGAAGGTTCCACATGTAACCCAATCTTGGCAGAAATGTTAAATCCCTTTTGATTAATGCTAAAGTCAAAATTAGCTTTTTTATCTCATCTCCAACTATTGAGTTATGTTACCTTTAAAATTACATTTTGAGACACGGAAAAATAATAATTAATAAAATGAAAGAAAGTGCAAAACCCATTTTATCACTAATTTGAGTCAAATTTTCTCTTTGTGAATATGTGTGTATTTACATATATAAAGAGCACAAGTAAATTCCCTAAATGTTAACAGTGATTATTTTAGGTATTATGGTTACAAGTGATTTTAATTTTCTTACCTCTGTTTTCTAATTGTTCACAATGTGCAGGTATTGCTTATAGAATGAGGGGGAAAGTGCATTATAAAACACTGTTTTCCTTCAGCTACTATGAATTGTCTTAAACTCATAACCTGTCTGTCAAAAACATAATTTCATACCTGCTTGCCACAGGTGGTATGCTGCTGTTCTTTCCTAAATCTACATTAACTAGTTAGCTTTTAAAGTTTTCTAAAGTTAATCCTGGTTACAGGGAAAAAAATATGATATTACTGAGATGAACTTTTAAAAAAGTGTTAATAATGAGACCCACAACACATAATTTCTCGTTACTGATTTTAAAAACTCAGACCAGTTGCCACGGTTTTTTGTTTGTTTGTTTTGCGGTACGCGGGCCTCTCACTGTTGTGGCCTCTCCCATTGCGGAGCACAGGCTCCGGACGCGCAGGCTCAGCGACCATGGCTCACGGGCCCAGCCGCTCCGCGGCATGTGGGATCTTCCCGGATCGGGCCACGAACCCCCGGCCCCTGCATCGGCAGGCGGACTCTCAACCACTGCGCCACCAGGGAAGCCCCACGGTTTTTAATTTATTCTCAGAAATTATTTTGTGTTTGGGGAAAATCTGGCTGATGAATGAATTCAATCAAGCAAACAAAAAATAAATATCATTTCCCTCCTGATGTGCTAGATAATTAATGTTTTTCAATACATGAATCATTGTTATATCCCATGGTAAGTGCTATGAAAGGTTTTTTTTAAGATAGTGCAGTTTTGCTGAGGTAATTTTTTAAACTATGAATGTATTAAATTTATGTATGCATATTGTGTAAATGATAATAATATGTATATTATTAGGACTTTAGAAGATTTTTTAAATGAAACCCTAAAAATCACTTGACCAGGAAAATGCAAACAATAGATGTTCTACCGCAGATGGGAACTCAGATACCCCTCACTCATTCCAAAACTTGATGCTTATATAGTGTATCCCACTGTTTCTTTGAAATGTGAACTTGTATTAATAGAGTTTAGAGGGAGGCAAAATGGTGAAAATAAACTTGAGGTGGGCTTTATCAAGGCAGTAGATTAAATTAGAATAGAACTATGTCCTACATGAAACAAGATGTGTGATAAGAACTTGAACAGAACATCTGGGGGATAGTGAATAAGGAGATTAAATATATAGGATAGAAGATTTGTGTTGAAAATCAAGGGGTAGAAATAAAGGTGTCAAGTTTTGTTTGGGAAAGATGAGAGTCAAGAGCTAAATTTGGAGAATAAGTTAAGAAACGTGGTTTCTTTCTTCAATACAGTAGATATTTAACATTTCAGATATTTTGCTGTAGAAAAAGCCAAGGGATGAGTAATCCAAAAGAAGAGAGGAATTCAAAGCTAATAATTTTGAAGTATATTATAGAATTAATTTGGAAAGAGATTGACTTCCCCAATTATAACTTCCTTACAGCTATATTGTAACAATTATATTCAAACTTCAAGGGCAGTAGAGGAAGGTAACTCAGGAATATGCTAGTTCCCCAGACCCAAGTTGAAAAGCTTACTATATTAGTCCAGTGATTTATCAATATATCAGTGATTTTCAAAAGACTGTTTAACATACTCCATTTTTAAACAATAATTAAAAATCCTATCTGTAAACTGACAAATCAATGTTTTATTAATATAAATTGAATTACTAAATTCAAAATTTTAATATTTACTTATTATAAAGTCAACTGATAAGCATAATGAGTCAATTTAAGTCAACACAACATTTAAAAATTAGGAGTAATGCCAATGTTCTACTTAATATATGTTTTTTTAAAATAAAATAGACATGTAATTTGAGGGGCTTTGCAGTGTTTAAGAAAATCCTGATTGCCATGCATAGTTGCACATGATAAACAATTGAATGTCTACCTTGTAACTTCAGGATACTCATCATTGAAACGAAGATGGCAGAAAAAACTATCGTTTCACTTATAGGGTGCATCCCTGGAAGAAGCAATTAATACTTCACTGATGTGTTCATGTTCATTTTATGATACATATGAGTGTACTTTGTTTTTATTACAATTTTAATGAAGGTAAAATTGGTTTATTGAACAGAGTGGAATTGGTAGAGTGTAAGCAGATACCAACTTTATTCTTTCTCACCATTCCCCGTTAAACATTCTTTCTGAATATGTTTTTCCTCCTAGACTTTCTAGACACATTTAGATAATAAACAAGTAGAATTTTATTTTGGCATTAAAATTCCAGTGCAGTCTAAAATCAATAATGTCTGGCTATTTGGTAATCAGAACTTAAACATTTATCCAGTGTAAGGCTCTCCCTCTCCCACTGTGAGCCTGACCCAGCCTTGGTAGCCTGTAGTAGGAATAGAAGAGTGAGGTCAGTTTCTTTTTCTTCTTAATTCTATCCACCAGTTCTTCCACTCCTTTGGCACATACTCTGCGTCCTCTCAGAGTTGGATCGGAAGCCAGAGGAGAGGTAGGTATCAGCTGGGGCAGTGTTTTTTGGCACCACAGAACCCATTGCATAGGGAGTTTTTGTCCTCCCTGGAAATTTCCAAACATTTCCAAAGGGGGATTTCTATCTCTCTTGACCTTAGCAGTGCTTCTTTTCTGTGGGCTGCATATGGTTGCCTTGGCTCCTGATGAGACATCTAACACTTTCAAAGTGTAAGAAAGATCCCTAAAAGAGATCCCTTTTAGGACGACCCCAAACCTCCCTTCTGCAGGGTCCACATCTGATTTTGCAAGAACACATGGTTTTGCCTTTCCTGTTAGAAGTACAGTAAGTTTCCAGTCAGTCCATGTTACCTTTTCCAGGCAGACTGAAGAACCTTCTATTTATTCTAACCCTGTGTCATCCAACATGGTAGCCACATGCTGTTGAACACCTCAAATGTAGCTAGTCTAAACTGAAATAGTCTACACATGTAAAATGCACACCAGTTGTGTAAACTTAGAATGGACAAAAATAATGTAAACTACCTGATTAATAATTATTAATAATTATTAATTATTATTAAGAGCAAAATATTTTAACATATTGGGTAAAAATATACTTTGACACGTTTCATCTGTGTTTTAAAATTTTAAAAAGTTTACTAGAAAATTTACTATTATGTTGTGGTTTGCACTTTATTTCTATTGGACAGTGCCACTCTTTCAGGAGTCAATAAAATACTAACTTCTACATTCCTCAAGCTCTGTACTCTATAAATGGACCTACTACCACACATTTGGCGTATTGTCTTGGTTGTTAAAGCACATACACAGCAACCCTCCCCTAAGCTTCATTCCTCTTAGCCTCTTTCATTCCTTATGGAGTGGAATCAGATTTAGAGTCACTTATTATGTCTTGTGGGAGGTGAAGCACTTCATGAAAGGGTATGGGAGGGTTTGACACCCCTGTTCTTGGCTCTGGAGTCCATACCAAATACCCAATGTAGGGTCTACTTTTATGTGGGTAAACAGATAGCTTTAACTGAAATTCAAACAGGGAACCCCTTGAAGAAAATGGGGTTCCCTGGAAGAGAGTTTGAAGACCATCACATTAGAGCATTGACATATGGGACTGACAGTTCCCTGATTGTGATTTGAAACTTGGAGACAGAAAATGCATAACATTAATAGCATTCCACTCTCTAAAAACACTTGGGGCATTTTCCTGGCCTGGGTTCTGTTCCAGACTACCCTCTGTAAAATCAGGCATATCCCTTAACTTCTCCAGATGTCACCTACTTCTCTATAAAATGAGAAGATGGTCTTTAGAACCTCTTTTTCTTTCTCTTTTTTTTAAATGTCAAAATCTCAACTATCAAACACAAAAAAAGGACAGAAAATAATTTAATACCCAGAACTGAGGTGAATAGAAGTTAACACTTGTTTTTTAAATCCAATGTCAGTTTCCCTCTCTCTGGCTTTTTATGAAGTAAAATCAGCACATACAGCTAAAGGCTACTTCTTGTCACTTGTCTCCTTATTCTCACAGATATAGCCTCTGACCTGAAGTTGTGTTCATCATTGCCTGATGTTGATTTTTTTTTTCTACTACATATAACAAAACTGTGAATAAGCCATGCTATATATATAAACCTGTTTTTCTTTCAAAATTTACAGAATTATTATCATTATTTACCTATGGTTTGCAACAGTATGTTTTTGCTGGTTATTCATGTCAATATATGCTATATAGGATCATTTCTTTGAGTTTCTCTGTAGTAGAACAGTGTTCAAATAAACCTGAATTTTCTACATTTCCCTCCATAGTTTCCCTTTTATAAAGAACTCAATGAGCTTCCTTGAACATGTTCCCTTTTGCATTTATGTCACAGTAACTTTAAGGTAGATGATAGTAAATATAATATCCTTTACTATGTATTGTTTAATTACCATCCAGAGAACTTGCGCTGATTCATACTTCTACCAGGAACAAATACTTGCATAGTATTGACATCATTTGATATTATCAGAATTAATTGTTGCCAAAATGGATTAAAGTAGATTGAAATTATCTCATTTTTATCTTACTTTGCATTTTTTAAAATAGTACTGAAGTTGAATACCTCATAAGTTTATTCAGATTTAATTCTCTATAAATTGTCTTTATGTATTTTTCATTTTTTGATTAATTTCCATAATTTACTGTATATTATGGATACTATTATTTTGTGAGTTATATGATTTGACTATATTTACTCCTAATCAGAGGTATATATCTTCATCTTTTTAAAAGAAATGTGGTTTTATTTTGAGGCATGGATTTTTATTTTAAGTTAGTTTAAATTTATTAATCATTTCCTCCATGATGTATATTTTTGTCACATTTAAGAAATCTTCATTAATCTGGTGTCATAAAAATGTCCTTCTATATTTTATTCAATTTTTCCTAAAAAATGATTTTTACAACTAGATCTTTCAGCTAAACAGAATTAATATATTTGATTGTTATTAAAGAGTCCCATTTTTTTCTTTATTCATATAGATATTCATGGTCTCAGCACCACTCATTAATTCATTCATTATTTTCTTTCAGATCTACAGTTTTTCATTTGTTATGTATCAATATTAGTCTCATATAAGTGTATGCCATTCTTTAGCCTAACCATTCACCCTTGTACCAATATAATACTTATTTAACTACTATCTTTGAAAAAAATTGATTATATAATAGGATTCATCCTCTGTTCTTATCCTTTAATATTATTGGGAATTTTGGGTAATATATATGAATTTTAAGATCAAAATATATGGAAACACTGTGAGAAATTTTATTTGTATTGCTATTAATTTGTACAGTAATTGAGGAGTCATACCATGTTTATAATATTAATTCCCCCAAACATAAATATGGTATATTTCTTCACTTAGGTCTAATTTTATGGCTTTCAGTGAAGTATTATGATGTTTTTCATATATGTCAGAGACATGCTTTGCTATTTGTTTGTAGGTCCCTTATGATTTTAGCCACTATGATAAGTATCATCTTTTTAAAATAACATTATGCATTCTGGGTAACTTCCTCATGTATATTATTCAGTTTACTAATTTTCTCTTTGACCCAATCTTTTTTATTTTATTCTTAAATTTTATTTTTTAATTTTTATTTATTTATTTTTTTACATCTTTATTGGAGTATAATTGCTTTAAAATGGTGTGTTAGTTTCCGCTTTATAACAAAGTGAATCAGTTATACGTATACTTATGTTCCCATATCTTTCCTCTCTTGCGGCTCCCTCCCTCCCACCCTCCCTATCCCACCCATCCAGGTGGTCACAAAGCACTGAGCTGATCTCCCTATGCTATGCGGCTGCTTCCTACTAGCTATCTATTTTACGTTTGGTAGTGTATATATGTCCATGCCACTCTCTCCCTTTGTCACAGCTTACCCTTCCCCATCCCCATATCCTCAAGTCCATTCTCTAGTAGGTCTGTGTCTTTATTCCTGTCTTACCCTTAGGTTCTTCATGACATTTTTTTTTTCTTAGATTCCGTATATATGTGTTAGCATACGGTATTTGTCTTTTGCTTTCTGACTTACTTTGCTCTGTATGACAGACTCTAGGTCCATCCACCTCACTACAAATAACTCAATTTCATTTCTTTTTATGGCTGAGTAATATTCCACTGTATATATGTGCCACATCTTCTTTATCCATTCATCTGATGATGGACACTTAGGTTGTTTCCATCTCCGGATTATTGTAAATAGAGCTGCAATGAACATTTTGGTACATGACTATTTCTGAATTACGGTTTTCTCAGTGTATATGCCCAGTAGTGGGATTGCTGGGTCATATGGTAGTTCTATTTGTGGTTTTTTAAGGAACCTCCATAGTATCCTCCATAGTGGCTGTACCAATTCACATTCCCACCAGCAGTGCAAGAGTGTTCCCTTTTCTCCACACCCTCTCCAGCATTTATTGTTTCTATACTTTTTGATAATGGCCATTCTGACCGGTGTGAGATGATATCTCATTGTAGTTTTGATTTGCATTTCTCTAATGATTAATGATGTTGAGCATTCTTTCATGTGTTTGTCGGCAATCTGTATATCTCCTTTGGAGTAATGTCTATTTAGGTCTTCTGCCCATTTTTGGATTGGGGTGTTTGTTTTTTTGTTATTGAGCTGCATGAGCTGCTTATAAATTTTGGAGATTAATCCTTTGTCAGTTGCTTCATTTGCAAATATTTTCTCCCATTCTGAGGGTTGTCTTTTGGTCTTGTTTATGGTTTCCTTTGCTGTGCAAAAGCTTTGAAGTTTCCTTAGGTCCCATTTGTTTATTTTTGTTTTTATTTCCTTTTCTCTAGGAGGTGGGTCAAAAAGGATCTTGCTGTGATTTATGTCACAGAGTGTTCTGCCTATGTTTTCCTCTAAGAGTTTGATAGTTTCTAGCCTTACATTTAGGTCTTTAATCAATTTTGAGCTTATTTTTGTGTATGGTGTTAGGGAGTGTTCTAATCTCATACTTTTACATATACCTGTTCAGTTTTCCCAGCACCACTTATTGAAGAGACTGTCCTTTCTCCACTGTACATTCCTGCCTCCTTTATCAAAGACAAGGTGACCATATGTGCGTGGATGTATCTCTGGGCTTTATATCCTGTTCCATTGATCTATATTTCTGTTTTTGTGCCAGTACCATACTGTCTTAATTACTGTAGCTTTGTAGTATAGTCTGAAGTCAGGGAGCCTGATTCCTCCAGCTCCGTTTTTTGTTCTCAAGATTGCTTTGGCTATTCAGGGTCTTTTGTGTTTCCATACAAATTGTGAAATTTTTTGTTCTAGTTCTGTGAAAAATGCCAGTGGTAGTTTGATAGGGATTGCATTGAATCTGTAGATTGCTTTGGGTAGTAGAGTCATTTTCACAATATTGATTCTTCCAATCCAAGAACATGATATATGGCCCCATCTATCTGTATCATCTTTAATTTCTTTCATCAGTGTCATAATTTTCTGCATACAGGTCTTTTATCTCCTTAGGTAGGTTTATTCATAGATATTTTATTCTTCTTGTTGCAATGGTAAATGGGAGTGTTTTCTTGATTTCACTTTCAGATTTTTCATCATTAGTGTATAGGAATGCCAGAGATTTCTGTGCATTAATTTTGTATCCTGCTACTTTACCAAATTTATTGATTAGCTCTAGTAGTTTTCTGGTAGCATCTTTAGGATTCTCTATGTATCATGTCATCTGCAAACAGTGACAGCTTTACTTCTTCTTTTCCAATTTGGATTCCTTTTATTTCCTTTTCTTCTCTGATTGCTGTGGCTAAAACTTCCAAAACTATATTGAATAAGAGTGGTGAGAGTGGGCAAACTTGTCTTTTTCCTGATCTTGGTGGAAATGCTTTCAGTTTTTCACCATTGAGGATGATGTTGGCTGTCGGTTTGTCATATATGGCCTTTATTATGTTGAGGAAAGTTCCCTCTATGCCTACTTTCTGCAGGGTTTTTATCATAAATCGGTGTTGAATTTTGTAGAAAGCTTTCTCTGCATCTATTGAGATGATCATATGGTTTTTCTCCTTCAATTTGTTAATTTGATATGGTGTATCACGTTGATTGATTTGCGTATATTGAAGAATCCTTGCATTCCTGGAATAAACCCCACTTGATCATGGTGTATGATCCTTTTAATGTGCTGTTGGATTCTGTTTGCTAGTATTTTGTTGAGGATTTTTGCATCTATGTTCATCAGTGATATTGGCCTATAGTTTTCTTTCTTTGTGACATCCTTGTCTGGTTTTGGTATCTGGGTAATGGTGGCATCATAGAATGAGTTTGGGAGTGTTCCTCCCTCTGCTATATTTTGGAAGAGTTTGAGAAGGATAGGTGTTAGCTCTTCTCTAAATGTTTGATAGAATTCGCCTGTGAAGCCATCTGGTCCTGGGCTTTTGTTTGTTGGAAGATTTTTAATCACAGTTTCAATTTCAGTGCTTGTGATTGGTCTGTTCATATTTTCTATTTCTTCCTGATTCAGTCTGGCAGGTTGTGCATTTCTAAGAATTTGTCCATTTCTTCCAGGTTGTCCATTTTATTTGCATAGAGTTGCTTGTAGTAATCTCTCATGATCTTTTGTATTTCTGCAGTGTCAGTTGTTACTTCTCCTTTTTCATTTCTAATTCTATTGATTTGAGTCTCCCTTTTTTTCTTGATGAGTCTGCCTAATGGTTTATCAATTTTGTTTACCTTCTCAAAGAACCAACCTTTAGTGTTATTGATCTTTGCTATCGTTTCCTTCATTTATTTCTAATCTGATCTTTATGATTTCTTTCCTTCTGCTAACTTTGGGGTTTTTTTGTTCTTCTTTCTCTAATTGCTTTAGGTGCAAGGTTAGCTTGTTTATTTGAGATGTTTCCTGTTTCTTAAGGTAGGATTGTATTGCTATAAACTTCCCTCTTAGAAGTGCTTTTACTGCATCCCATAGGTTTTGGATCATCGTGTCTCCATTGTCATTTGTTTCTAGTTATTTTTTTATTTCCTCTTTGATTTCTTCAGTGATCACTTCATTATTAAGTAGTGTATTGTTTAGCCTCCATGTGATTGTATTTTTTACACATCTTTTCCTGTAATTGATACCTAGTCTCATAGCATTGTGGTTGGAAAAGATACTTGATACAATTTCAATTTTCTTAAATTTACCAAGGCTTGATTTATGACCCAAGATATGATCTATCCTGGAGAATGTTCCATGAGCACTTGAGAAAAATGTGTATTCTGCTGCTTTTGGGTGAAATGTCCTATAAATATCAATTAAGTCCATCTTGTTTAATGTATCATTTAAAGCTGTGTTTCCTTATTTATTTTCATTTTGGATGATGTGTCCATTGGTGAAAGTGGGATGTTAAAGTCCCCTACTATGAATGTGTTACTGTCGATTTCCCCTTTTATGGCTGTTAGTATTTGTCTTATGTATTGAGGTGCTCCTATGTTGGGTACATAAATATTTACAATTGTTATATCTTCTTCTTGGATCGATCCCTTGATCATTATGTAGTGTCCTTCTTTGTCTCTTCTAATAGTCTTTATTTTAAAGTCTATTTTGTCTGATATGAGAATTGATACTCCAGCTTTCTTTAGGTTTCCATTTGCATGGAATATCTTTTTCCATCCCCTCACTTTCAGTCTGTATGTGTCTCTAGGTCTGAAGTGGGTCTCTTGTAGACAGCATATATATGGGTCTTGTTTTTGTATCCATTTCAGCCAGTCTGTGTCTTTTGGTGGGAGCATTTAATCCATTTACATTTAAGGTAATTATCGATATGTATGTTCCTATTCCCATTTTCTTAATTGTTTTGCATTTGTTATTGTAGGTCTTTTCCTTCTCTTGTGTTTCTTGCCTAGAGAAGTTCCTTTAGCATTTGTTGTAAAGCTGGTTTGGTGGTGCTGAACTCTCAGCTTTTGCTTGTCTGTAAAGGTTTTAATTTCTCCATCAAATCTGAATGAGATCCTTGCTGTGTCGAGTAATCTTGGTTGTAGGTTTTTCTCCTTCATCACCTTAAATATGTCCTGCCAGTCCCTTCTGGCTTGCAGAGTTTCTGCTGAAAGATCCGCTGTTAACCTTATTGGGATTCCCTTGTGTGTTATTTGTTGTTTTTCGCTTGCTGCTTTTAATATGTTTTCTTTGTATTTAATTTTTTTTTTTTTTTTTTTGTGATACACGGACCTCTCACTGTTGTGGCCTCTCCCATTGCGGAGCACAGGCTCCAGACATGCCGGCCCAGTGGCCATGGCCCACGGGCCCAGCCAATCCACAGCATGTGTTATCTTCCTGGACCGGAGCACGAACCTGTGTCCCCTGCATCAGCAGGCAGACTCTCAACCATTGCGCCACCAGGGAAGCCCTGTATTTAATTTTTGAAAGTTTACTTAACATGTGTCTTGGCGTGTTTCTGCTTGGATTTGTCCTGTATGGGACTCTCTGTGCTTCCTAGACTTGATTAACTATTTCCTTTTCCATATTAGGGAAGTTTTCAACTATAATCTCTTCAAATATTTTCTCAGTCCCTTTCTTTTTCTCTTCTTCTTCTGGAACCCCTATAATTTGAATTTTAGTGCGTTAAATGTTGTCCCAGAGGTCTCTGAGACTGTCCTCAGTTCTTTACATTCTTTTTTCTTTATTCTGCTCTGCAGTAGTTATTTCCACTGTTTTATCTTCCATGTCACTTATCCATTCTTCTGCCTCAGTTATTCTGCTATTGATCCCTTCTAGAGTATTTTTAATTTCATTTATCGTGTTGTTCATCATTGCTTGTTTCATCTTTAGTTCTTCTAGTTTCTTGTTAAGTGTTCGTTGCATTTTCTCTATTCTATTTCCAAGATTTTGGATCACCTTTACTATCATTATTCTGAATTCTTTTTCAGGTAGACTGCCTATTTCCTCTTCATTTGTTAGGTCTGGTGGGTTTTTATCTTGCTCCTTCATCTGCTGTGTGTTTTTCTGTCTTCTCATTTTGTTTATCTTACTGTGTTTGGGGTCTCCTTTTTGCAGGCTGCAGGTTCGTAGTTCCTGTTGTTTTTGGTGTCTGTCCCCAGTGGCTAAAGTTGGTTCAGTGGATTGTGTAGGCTTCCTGATGGAGGGGACTAGTGCCTGTGTTCTGGTGGATGAGGCTTGATCTTGTCTTTCTGGTGGGCAGGTCCACATCTGGTGGTGTGTTTTGGGGTGTCTGTGGCCTTATTATGATTTTAGGCAGCCTCTCTGCTAATGGGTGGGCTTGTGTTCCTGTCTTGCTAGTTGTTTGGCATAGAGTGTCCAGCACTGTAGCTTGCTGGCCGTTGAGTGAAGCTGGGTGCTGGTGTTGAGATGGAGATCTCTGGAAGATTTTCGCCATTTGATATTACATGGAGCTGGGAGGTGTCTTGTGGACCAGTGTCCTGAAGTTGGCTCTCCCACCTCAGAGGCACAGCACTGACTCCTGGCTGCAGCACCAAGAGCCTTTCATCCACAGGGCTCAGAATAAAAGGGAGAAAAAGTAGAAAGGAAGAAAGAAAGAGGACAAAATAAAATTAAGATAAAATAAAATAAAGTTATTAAAATAAAAAGTACTTATTAAGAAAAAAAACGGACGGCTAGAACCCTAGGACAAATGGTGAAAGCAAAGCTATACAGACAAAATCTCACACAGAAGCATACACATACACACAAAAAGAGGAAAAGGGGAAATAACAAGAAATCTTGCTCTCAAAGTCCACCTCCTCAGTTTGGAATGATTCGTTGTCTATTCAGGGATTCCACAGATGCAGGTACCTCAAGTTGATTGTGGAGCTTTAATCCGCTGCTTCTGAGGCTGCTAGGAGAGATTTCCCTTTCTCTTCTTTGTTCTCACAGCTCCCGGGGCTCAGCTTTGGATTTGGCCCCGCCTCTGCGTGTAGGTCGCCAGAGGGCGTCTGTTCTTCGCTCAGACAGGACTGGGTTAAAGGAGCCGCTGATTCGGGGGCTGTGGCTCACTCAGGCCGGGGGGAGGGAGGGGTGCGGATGCGGGGCGAGCCTGCGGCGGCAGAGGCCGGCGTGACGTTGCACCAGCCTGAGGCGTGCCGTACGTTCTCCCGGGGAATTTGTCCCTGGATCCCGGGACCCTGGCAGTGGCGGGCTGCACAGGCTCCCCGGAAGGGGGGTGTGGAGAGTGACCTGTGCTCGCACACAGGCTTCTTGGTGGCGGCAGCAGCAGCCTTAGCGTCTCATGCCCGTCTCTGGGGTCCGCGCTTTTAGCCTTGGCTCGCTCCCGTCTCTGGAGCTCCTTTAAGCGGCGCTCTTAATTCCGTCTCCTCGCGCACCAAGAAACAAAGAGGGAAGAAAAAGTCTCTTGCCTCTTCGGCAGCTCCAGACTTTTCCCCGGACTCCCTCCCGGCCAGCTGTGGTGCACTAACCCCTTCAGGCTGTGTTCACGCCGCCAACCCCAGTCCTCTCCCTGCGCTCCAGCCGAAGCTGAAGCCTCAACTCCCAGCCCCGCCTGCCCCGGCAGGTGAGCAGACAAGCCTCTCTGGTTGGTGAGTGCCCGTTGGCACTGATCCTCTGTGCGGGAATCTCTCCGCTTTGCCCCCCTCACCCCTGTTGCTGTGCTCTCCTCCACGGCTCCGAAGCTTCCCTCCTCTGCCACCCGCAGTCTCCACCCGCGAAGGGGCTCCTAGTGTGTGGAAACCTTTCCTCCTTCACAGCTCCCTCCCACTGGTGCAGGTCCCTATTCTTTTGTCTCTATTTCTTCTTTTTTCTTTTGCCCTACCCAGGTACGTGGGGAGTTTCCTGCCTTTTAGGAGGTCTGAGGTCTTCTGCCAGCATTCAGTAGGTGTTCTGTAGGAGTTGCTCCACGTGTAGATGTATTTCTTGTGTATCTGTGGGGAGGAAGGTGATCTCCGCGTCTCACTCTTCCGCCACCTTCCCCTTATTTTTTAAATTGAAGTAGAGTTGATTTACAGTGCTGTGCCAATCTCTGCTTCTGCTGGTTTTGTCCTTTGTCCCAGGATCTTTTAACTGCAGCAGCCTTGGGGCAAGTAAAGTCCAGCAAGTAAAGTTGAAGCCTGCTGACAACGCCAACTGTTGGGGAGGGAGAAAATTTCCTCTATTCTTGTAAGTTCTTCTGGCAGGTCTAAGAATTAAATTGACATGAAACATTAAAAATCTGACAGGAGAAGATCAAACAAAAGTTTAGTAACATGTATACATGGGAGAGACCTAGAAAAAGTGAGTGACTCCTGACCCTATCTTAATGATGTTTTAATCCAACTACCGATGCAATTAATTTAAAATATATTATACTTTTAAAATAATTTATAAAAGTTCAATCTTGATCATTGTAAACAAACCTATTTTGTATTTTTTTATCACATTACCAATCTATTATTTCACATTCTGTGGCTCTCATCTTGCCTTTTTACTTTTTGTGCTGTCTTGTATTTGTGGCATATTATTTTTATTGCAAATTCATCTTTGATTCGGCCTTTTTTTTCCCCGTTGAGAATGCCTTCAGTATGAGAGGGTGTGTAATGATTATGTTAGCTTATTCCAAGGCTTAATGGGAAATCGCTCATGTATGTATGTATATATACATACACACAAATAGTATAAATTTGAACATCAAAACTGCATTAGTTGAAGATTTAAGCTCCTTCAAAATCTCAGGAAAAAGAATTCTCCAGAGCCCAGGAGAACATAGCAGACTTTTTGATTTTTCCATGTGCCATTGGGATTTTTCAAAGACCTTTGCAAATGCAACCCCCTGAGGGTCCTAGCTTTGTGGAATGTTCTCATTTTCAACATCCTGCTTCCTCTTCAGACTGAAGGCTTTAGCTTCTGTCTTTGCATTAAAACTGAGCCCTTAAGTAACCAAGAATAATCACCACTCATATCTTCAACACCCAGCACAGCCTCAGTGATAGAGTAAACATTTGTTGTCCTAGACTTAAATCCCTTCTTCTTTTAGGAAACCTAAGGATTATTTTTTGTTGAAAATTCGGCTATGCATTTAAAATAATTTTTGTTTTATTTTTATTCAACGTATCTAGTTGTGTTTAATGGGAGAGGTTTTAAATAATCTTAGTCTACCATATTTTTACAAGGGTGTCTATGACTTCTAAGGTGCCTTCCAATTCTAAAACTTCAGGTCTTTATTCTTTTTCTGGTAATTAATCTGAAACTGTACACACAATGATTTTAATGCAATAAAACAAAAGCCACCAGAGCTAAACAGAGAAATTTACAAAGTCAAGTCTGTTAATATGCCTGGCAAGGGAACATATACCAGTGAAGAAATTCACTGAGTAATTTGCTAACAGTGAAAAAGCAGGGATTTTTAAATGCATGGTTGTGTATGCGTTACAAATGCAGGAGATATTGGTGGTTATTACTTTCTTTGCCATGGGTCAAACCATGAACACATCTGGCAAGATCAGGAAGGGACCTGTGTCTCTCAACCTTGAAGCTGTGGCTCCTCTGAGTTCACCAGTGATGATATAGTGATTGTTAGAGACCTGGACTCAAGTCATAGACTTTTTTCATGTCACCTCAAAAGAGTTATTTGAGAACAAGCTTTCTGTACTTCAAGTCAGTTGATTTAAATATTTAAGAATTGTTAATAATGTATTTACAAACATTAATGTGAAGTTAATTGAATTTAATGTTGAATACTTTCAAGCATTCACCTAATAAAGTCATAGTTAAACACGGTTATGCTCAAAAAAAAGTAGAAGTTCATGGTAATTTTGCAAATTAAGTAATGGAAACTTGCAATAGGACAGAATGAGTTCATAAGTCTATGCACAGTTGGTTACATCAAGCCCCATTGTTCATTGGTTAGAAAACAGTTCTTAGTTTGGCAGAGTTTGGTATGCCAGGTTCATTCAACATTCAAGAACGTTTATCAGCTCTGGTTAGAACTGGTGGGATAAAACACAATATTTGATTTTATTATCTCCTTAGTAAGTCCATGGACATTTTTCCTTTTAAGGTGGTAATATGGGTAAAAGTGAATGCAGAATAATTTTGATCTCCAAGGTGGTATAGGAATAGGTATTCCTTACCTTTTCTCTAGATTGAAATATTATTATAGTATCAATTCTCTTAAACTTAGTAAGATATATGTTCACAGTGTTGTGAACCACTAGAAACCATTCCTCACTTCTCTGAAGAAAGAAACAAAATGCTTAACTTACTGTTGATAGAAAGGTTATTAAGAAAGTTTTCAAAAATAAATACCCAATTTCACCCCAATGATAAGAAATGCATTAATTTTTTCAATTTTACAAAGATAGCGCTCTTCAGACCTAATTGAGTTCATCAAACTGCCAAATTTTCTGACGATTGTTTAATAAAATAAATTTAACTCTACTTAAGAAGAAACGAAACAGAACACAAAATAGTATAACTCCAAGTTAACCCCACATTTTGAGGTTGAAAATTGTTCTATATCATTATCAATTAACTTATACTGCTGTGTTGTAACCAAATCAGGATATGCTGATTGATTACTAATGTAAATACTTTAATAATGATGATGAGATGCAAATATTATTAGGGTCTCAGTGAACTCTGGAGAAGAATAAATAAAGCAAGTATTGTATTATTTTCATTTTATAACAATATTTTTCAGCCCAAAAATATATGAATTCTGAATGCTAATAGTGATTAAATTAATGAAGAATATTCAGAGAGAAAAAGTGTAACAGAGCTTTGAGCAGTAATGAAATATTAACTTAAGGTTAAATGTAATCAGACATTGCTAAAAAATGAATGCGAAATAGGGGGCTCAAAGGAAGTTATATTTTAAAAACCCAGATCCCAATAAAGTTGCTTCTGAGGATAATATAGCCAGAAAAAATTGACCTTTTAAAGAAATCATTCTTGTTGATTTTATAAAATAAATATTATAATTAAAATTTACCTACTTATATAGTTGTTATAATAATAAATACTAATAACTTGGAAAATTATATTTTGAATTTTTATAGATATTTTATAATTTTTAATCATTTTTAAATCAAGAAGTTGTGAGTATGGATTCTTAATAATTTTTTTGATGTTTCTGATACGTAAGCTGTGAAATTTGGTAAAGAATCATATTATCTGAAGGGTCAAAGGAGTACTGACATTACTATTGGGTAGAGCATAATATACTGTAATTGCAAGGAAAATCTAAGCTAAAATTTCATCAATCTATTTAAACCTTTTAGTAGCAACTCTATAGACATTTATAATATAATATGTCATACATAATATATATATGATAGGTAAATTTTTACAGAGATATATAGTATATAATATATAGTTTGTTATAATCAAATACAATATATTTCCTAGTAGTTAACTGGTTGGAATATTTTTGGCAAGGGGCAGTGAATATTAATGTTCAGGAGAGCTTAAGAAAACTAAATCTTCAGTCTTTTACGAAGAACAATTTTTTAGATATTCAATGAAATGTTTCTTTGTGGAAAATATCAAAATTTGATCAGAGTCCTGGGTCTGAATTCTGATTCACTATTCACTGCATCATCTAGAGACTTGTCCACTTAGAGCCCCAATTTCCTCATCTGCAATAGACGGTTTCACTGGTTGTTATGAGGATCAAATGAAGTAATTTATGTATAAGCATGTTTCAGTGGAAAATCACTATGCACAAATTATGTAAAAATGTACTTCTGAAACTGTTCACTCAGCATGTATGGACATCCTCCATGTAATCCGTATTTATATGCATACATCACAGCCACCACCAAGATAAAGTAAGCGTGCAACTTTAGAACAGAATGCAGTAGGCTCTCATGTTTGTTGTATCTTGAAAGTTATGTTCCTTTGCCTAGTACCTCTTTAAAAACATTTGCTGACTTTGAATATAAGAAATTAAGGCTTATTGTGTTTCACACAGTGCTAGCTTCCTATTGAAAGGAAACTAAAAACATACTTTAAGTTGACTTTACACCAGATCACATCATCAATGGACTGAATTTCAACATTTCATGCCATTATACTAAGGCAAATGAAGCAAACGCCTAAGATTATTGTTTACCTACCTTACCACATTTCCAAAATTGGATTCCAACGTACCAGGTAACTCTCTAGACAAAAAGAAGCAATCCTCCTCTCTACCAGAAGGTGGCACTGCACTCCTCATTGACGACATTCTGAGGTGGGTGCAGTGAAGAGATTATTCTCCATCCAGGAAGAAGCTGGATTTTAGAACATTTTACTTGAAATAATGAGATGCATGTGATTAATTTCCTAAAGAATAATTTTACTTTTGTCTTTTTGGGGAAAGATGTGCACACTAAGTAAAAATGAACAGCTGTTGAGAATAAAAGGAAAATGCTTCATTTGGAATCTATCATCATTGTTCAGTACAATATTCTCAGACTTAATTACTCATGTAAAGAACATTATGACTAAATGTGTAATAAATTCTTCTTCACTCCCCTCAAGATTTTTTTTCTCTTTCTAACCACAAATTTTGTGGCCGGCTTTCTATTTATTTACTTTTTCATATAGAAATCCCACTAGGGTTCTTAAACCCATTTACTCATAATGTGGTTTGAATACCTATTACTTTGGCACCATTTTTCTCCTCTCCCTCACCTCAGTCTCATGGAAATAAATATATCAGTCAATCATTACTACTTTGAAAGAACAGGGCTCTTTAAAATTACTAGCAGCATGAATAATATCAAAAGGCTGATTCCACTGCTCCACCCCCTTCCCTGGGGACAATTTAGGTAGATCCCATCTAGCTCTAAAGGTATCACTTGCTGATGACAGGAGGAAAGAAAGGAGACTGTACAGACTTACTGACAGTTAAAGAGGCTCAAATTGATTATCTGTAAAGAAATACAATAGGAGGAAACCACGCTGCTAAAAGCACAGCTTTGAACAAACCCTCTATTAATTAATTGTCACGGTTGGGAGTAGAAAATGGCACCTAATGAGAGAAAAACTAAAGGAAAGGATGAGAAAGAGTGAAAAAGTCTTTCTTTTGTGTATGTATTTATTTTGTACCTTTGATTTTTCACTAAGTTGTTTCATTCATATTCACTAAGTACATGACAATAAATGATATAAAATAAAAGCAAAACAAAACAAGTAAAAAGACATGGAGCTCATTGTTTAAAGAAATTATTCAAAATTTCATGGAATAGATTTAATAAGTAAATGCAAGAGTGAATAATTATAGTAGTCATTCCTTTTTTCACATTTCTTTTTCCTAATTGTCTTATAATAAAAAACTCAGCAATGGCTTTAGTTTATTTTTAATTTTGAAAATGGAGAAAAATAGTTTTTAGTGGAAGTATTGGTAATTATGAAATTAGATATCTGTAGGAGAGAATAGTGTTCATTAATTTTAGTTGGCTGGGAAATAATTCAAAAAAGCTTTCATTTTAATTTTATTTTATATTCAGGCATGGGATTGCAGATTATTGAACTTTACAGCAAATAATTTTATGTTTGTATGACAAGCACACACATTTTCCATTATTACTTTTTTAAACCTGAAATAAGTTTATCTGACACTATAATCATGAAATTTTATTGAGAACTTATTAAAAACATTAAATATTATGCTCCTTAGAAGTTTAGAGAATACTATTAATTTTATATCATTCTACACATTTCTCTGTTGAAATAAAATATTTCCTTTTTCTATTAAAAAATAACGAAGTTTCCTGGTTCATAATTTAAGATGGAATCAAAGTAACCTATTTACATTTATATTGCTGAAAATACAAATTCTGGACTCAATGTCTGGTGTACCATAAAACAATAGCTTACATTTATTTTATTTTACATACATATATATATATATATATATATATAAAACCATAAAGGAAGATCTATGCAATACAGTTTCCTATATTGGATGATAGAAAAGAGAGGATCCTTTAACTATGGATTTGATCAACATGATAAAATACATCTTGAGAATAGTTGTATTTAAATTCTCAAATGGAACTTCATACCATTTTATTCTCATTCTAAATGAATTAACTCAGCAGCTCTATACATACACTACTATTGGAGTTCTGAGGAGCTGGTGACCTTCATTCTTTCTGATTCTTCTTCTGTACCTGAGTGATATCTCTACTACCTTCTGTTTGCGGAGTGTTTTTTTTTTTTTTTTTGGCTGCACTGGGTCTTAGTTGTGGCATGCGGGATCTAGTTCCCCGACCAGGGATCGAACCCGGGCCCCCTGCATTGGGAGCACAGAGTCTTTCCCACTGGACCACCAGGGAAGTCCTGGGAGCTTCTTACTGACCAGGAAGATTAACTAGTTCATTCTTTGTGTTCCCATTATAGACTATACGGCTTTGTTGCACAGGTAACGGTGTTTTACTCTATTTTCACTTATCTCTTTCGTCTTACCAGACCATGTGCATCTTAAAGGTAAGAGACATAATATTCCTTTCAAACTTCCAATGTTTAATACCATGGTGAACTCAATGACTAATCTAGAGCCAAAACTCAGCAGAAATTTAACATACTTTTGTTAGATGAACGCAAGGAAAGCAGAACAGGGGGATGGAAGGTGGAAGAATGCCAATTTCCTTATGTTAGTACTTTTATAACGAGGTTCTTAGTCTTTACTGGGAAACGCCAGCATCCCTCAGTATCCGCTGGGGGGTTGCTTCCAGCATCCAGCCTCTGCCCCCACCTCATCCCCCCAGGATGCCCAAGCCTTTTATATAAAACAGCATCGTATTTGCATATAACGTACACACATCCTCCCATGTACTTTAAATCATCTCTAGATTGTTTAGGATGCCTAATACCTAATACAATGTAAGTGCTATTTAGGCAGTTGTCAGCTACACATCAAATTCAGTTTTGCCTTTTGGAAATTTATGGATTTTTAAAAAAAATATTTCCGATCTGGGTTGGTTGAATCCACGGATATGGAACTCGCAGATAGAGGGCTGACTCAATTTACATTTCATTCTAAGTATAGTCTTTAGACAACTTTTGTTTAATGCATTGCTGGTTGCTGACCACCTGCTTTTCTTGTGATCCCAGGAACAAAGCCCTACCATCCTATCTGTGACAACCCTGCTCCAAAATCACCTACTTTCTCCCACCCATCAGTGTTCAGCAGAAATAGTAACAGTCATACCCTGTTCGGGTAGCACCATGGTACATCCTTCTTAAGACATAGTATGTCAATGTACATATTACAGGTAGCAGTCATGCAGGCATATTATGTCTAATCTAATTATAAATATTCGCTTAGGCCATGAAAAACATGTGAAGCATTTTAATGTTTATGACTTTATAGTTTTATTAAGTTATTCATTCTTAAAAAAATTATATTCAGCAACATATACTCCAGAATGGGTCAATTATAAGCCAAATTTAATTTTAAAACTTGGGTATTTACATAATGATTTTTAGTATCAAGGCTTAATTGGGGCTGAAAATATTTCAGCAACAAGATGCTTACCTTCAATCTCTTTCCCCAACCTTGCATTCCACATTGAGCTATAGGTAACTATGGTTTTTGCAGCCCATCTAAGTACCGTTGCTTCTTTATGCCCATTTACTTTCAACAACCCTATAAAGTACAGGTAATGATAATTTTACAACTACAAAAAAAAAAAAAAACCACCCTGATACTCAGTTAAGCGCCTCGCCTGAATCCCTCCACCTCGTCACGAGTGGTTGTGATGGAACTCTCGGATGTCTCTGACGGGACAGTCCTGTTCAGCCACCTCCTGGCAGCACATTGCAGGTTCAGGCAATGTGATGTGTCTGGTGGGCTTTACCGCACAGAAACAGATTTAATCCCAGTTCTATCACTGTGGGCTAGGTATGATGCTTCATTATTTTCAGGTGAGGAAAAGGAAGAGTTAAAACAAGCCTCCTAATTCCCCGAGCAGATTAAAAATGGCCAGGATACAAACAGGAATCCCATGATTCCAAGTTCAAGTCTCCCTCCGCTGCCTCAAACCTGCCGTACAAGGGGTTTTTGCACATTTCTTACTGAAATACCACCTTCCCCTTCAGAAATTGCATAATGCTCATAGCCGGGTAAGTGTTCTATGAATTTAGAAATCAGTTTCAGTTTGCTGTAGCTGGCTGCAGGTACACATTATGGTATGGTAATGCAGGTATGCATTATGGAAAAGAATAGGAAAAAAATAAATCTCAAGTGTAAAAAGGGATTAGCAGAGGGCATATATTATGCTGTCTCTGACCTAGTATTAGCTTGCCTGCCAGATCTCCTTTCTGATGGTCTTTCTCTAGCAGTGTAGTCTTTAGGGCTATTTCCTTATCATCTGAGGTAGAGAGAGAAGGAGATCACAAGGTCATGATTAAATAGTTAAAGGGGCCCAAATTCAGAGAGTTCTATTATTGGAAAATAAGGTTATCTTATGATAATTATCATTGAAAATTCTAAACCTTAAATCAGAGAAGCATTATTAGCAGTCTGATAAAGATCTCTGCTATAGATGTGTGCAGATTGGTATTGCATTAAGGATAATTTAGGAAGGCACAAATTAAAAACAAGGATAAGAATTTAGAATGCATATGAAAATTGAGTCATAAGGCTGCATGGCCCTTCCATATAAATCAATAATACAATGTAATTTGATATTGAACTATGTCTATACATTTATATGATAAAATAATTTTGAGTTATAGTCTATATACAGACATAAGATGTGTGTGTTTTTCTAAAACTTCAGCGCTGTGCCTGCTTAGTGCCTAAGATTAAATAACAAGACAGGACCTAAACAGTATGTAGGACAAGCACACCTCAGAGATGTTTTGGATTCTGTTCAAGACCAGTGTAATAAAGTGAATATCATAATAAAGTGAGCCATGTACATTTTTGGTTTCCCGGTACCTATGAAAGTTATGTTTACACTATACTGTAGCCTATTATGTGTACAATAGCATTATGCCTAAAAGGACAATGTACATACCTTAATTTAAAAATACTTTATTGCTAAAAAATGCTAACCATCATTTGACAACGCAGGGTTACCACAGACCTTCAGTTTATAAAAAACAAAATATCAGCCAATGCAATAAAATGAGGTATGCCTGTATTTTAAACTTACAGAAGAGTAGAAAAGAATTCATTCAGGCACTATGAAAAATGTGTCACATTTATTACGTTAATATTCATTACTTAATCTTTAAAATAAACCTTTGAGTTAGGAGTGTATTGATCCTAAATAAAGAAACAAATATTAACTTGCTCCTGCTGTTGGCAGGCATTCAAATCGAGGATTCAAATCCAAATCTGTTTGAGGTCAAATCCAGTGCCTTTAATAACTACGTTATATTCCCACTCATACGCTCATACTGCCATGTTCACAGGTGTCAATAGCTATGGTGAAGAAGAGAAGGGCATAAGAATAAACAGCTCATGCAGAATCAGAAACCGAAGTGAGATGGAAGGCCATCAGAAAATGCCATAATTCCGAAAAGTAGATTTCCATGAACAATCCCTAAGTAACAACTTGCACGTTATATTTCATTTAGGAAAAAAAACAATTAATAGGGCTTCCCTGGTGGCACAGTGGTTGAGAGTCGGCCTGCCGATGCAGGGGACACGGGTTCGTGCCCCGGTCCGGGAAGATCCCACATGCCGCGGAGTGGCTGCGCCCGTGAGCTGCGCGTCCAGAGCCTATGTTCCGCAATGGGAGAGGCCACAACAGTGAGAGGCCCACGTACCGCAAAAAGAAAAAAAAAAAACCAATTAATATATTTAATAAAAAATATTTGCCTTTTGAAAAGTTTTCCTGGCCACTGAGCTTATTCCAGGATTTCATTAATTCATCAATCCATCCATCCAACATAGATTTATTATGGACTTGCTGTGCTTAGACTCCGAAAGGGACTCTGAACATGACCTGAAGAATGAATTTGGGCTTAAAGAGAATGTGAGTGTTTGATAAGGAAGCACAGACCCTTCAGCAAGAAATTGCTGAGGCTTCCAGAGACTGAGAGAGCTAGTGGGGCAGGAACTCAGGGAGCAAGGGAAGCATAGCGAGGAACTAATTAGAGAAAATTAATTTTACTTTTCATTGGTAAGATCTTCTCAATTTATTTCTATATGTGTAAAATTTATTGAGAAACAAAGATGTATTCCATCATGTAAAAATAATACTAAATAATATCCTATCAATAAAGTATTAAGTATCTATTATTAAATAGTTCGTCAAAAATTTTTTAAATGTTAATGTCAGTTTTACAACCATTTATGCTGATAGCTCCTAATAATTTTATAAGATTTAATTAAAGAGGTAATGTTTTATTTTAAAGACCTATGCTTAACTTTTACAGAGCAATATGAATAGAAATGAAGAGTTCTATGTGCAAAAGCACTTAATATATAAATGTACATGCTTAACATGTATTTAAAATTTAAATGATTTTTAACAGGGAGAAGTAGAGGTTTGATTAGCTTTTTATTCTATATGTAATCAGTCCTAAAATAGAATTACAATCTGAAAATAAGTTTCCAGTGGAAAACTTTATTAAAAACTAACTGGACTCACTAAAGATTTTAGTCGTGGAGTCTTAGAGAAATTTTACTTCTGTTTGTAAAACTTTTGCTGTGGCCCTTCTATTCATGATCCAAAGGCAACATTTCTCTAGCTGCTAAGCTACTCTGTTTTCTACGTTCTAACATGCCAACATCAAAGCTGTAACTCTGCCCTTTCCTCTCCTTCCCCACGTCAGACCCAGGGTAACTGGGAGAACTTTCAACATCAACAGTGGCTCATCTTACTGATAAACAAAGCACAAAGACGGAAGCATGCCGTTGCCAGGACAGAAAGCAGTGGGTGAAAGCGGGATAATCAATCCCCTTTCTATCTGCATATAGTAGGAAGGATGCTATCATGTGTGACATGATCCTAAGTTAAAATAATATTTGTCTGGGTGGGCTTGCTGTACGGGAAATGTTAAGATACTGAAAACTATACAGTGGAAACAACTGTACAACTAAAGGTGAATGAGCTCGGAAGATGACGAGTGGGAATAGTACTGAAGACAGTGGCGAGCATAGCAGTTCTGGGCATTTCTCTCTCACACAAAGAGGTCATTAAAGCACCTCCGCTCACAGATCCCTGATACGCTTTATAAGCATCTTCTTTACTTCACTCACAATTTCTCTTCTCTGAGGTTCTAAGGATATAAAACAATAATAGAATAAAACTCCCAAAGCCAGCCATTTTCTTAGAGACTTCATACTTGTTAACTTGAAATTTGTGAGTACCAAGAATACAGTACATTTGAAATAGCATAGTATCCAGAAAAGGAACTGTTATATATATATGAATGTCATATCCATAGTAGAACGTTATGATGTGGTGTGACCGGTAGTGGCGCGGATGCCTGTCCCAATCAGCCTGTATGGGAGCCTCCTGACGATGGGTTTTACTGACACCATGTGTGTCATTTTTTATAACAGGTCTGTTTTTGTTTCAGAAACATGTATTGCTTTGTCAGATTTATGGTAAATTGTATTGTCAGCATTAATCATTTAAAATCCTGTATAAAATCATAACCTGCTGTAGAACTTTTGTTCACCTTTGATTCTGTAGTTCCAATTTATTTCTATGGGGTGTATGTGTCCCCCAGGAAAATATCTTTGGAAAATTGCATAATAGGTTGCTTTTGCTGCCTGTCTTAATTTTCGTAGTATTAGATTGAATTTTTTCTCAGAAAAAAATGTGGTAGGTGGTAAGAGTGAAGTTTGAAAATATGATTTATTTACAAAGGTTGAATCATTGCTCAGATCACATCCATGCCACCCTCGTATCTCTTAGAATAAAATTCAGACATCTTACCGTGTCTTGCAGGACTCTGTGTGACAACCTGCCCCTTCCACTTCTTCTGCTCTGACCCACTGCGTGACATGAGGCCACAAGACCTCCTTTTGATCCTCAACATGACAAACAAATCCTGGCCTCAAAATTCTTGCACTTGCTACTTTCTCTTCCTGGATTTCTGGAGCCTGGCTCTTTGAACCTGAGGCTTCTTCTCATCTTTCAGTCTGTGGTCAAATATCACCTTCTCTGAGAAATCACCTGACTTTATCTAAAGAGGTCAGCCACCCCTCATTATCATGGCACCCTATTATTTTCCATTAGAGAACTGATCCCAATCCAAAGATGTCACATTGTGTGTTTGTTTATTATGTATTTGTATATCGTGTGTCTCTTATCACTCAAGTATTATCTCCATGAGGAACCTTACTGGTGCTGTATTCCACTATAGTCCTGGCATCCAGAACTGATTCTACTAATAAGAGACATCCAAATAAAAATTTCTCCCATTGACAGGTTGACTTATGAGTCATTGATATGCTCCTTATTAATTAGTAACACTTCTTTACTGATAAGGTAATGATTTCCCCACAGCATTCTGAGGTTCAAATTTATGACCTGGGGTTCAAAACTGTGTGTGATCTAATTAACTCTGATATTACTCTTGCTTCTATCATGAGTGATAGACTGATGTGAATGAATGAGTAAATCAGTAAAACAATTAATGAGACAATGAGTAAAGTCAGAATTTAGGAAGATAATTGCTCCTTTTAAAACTGATATCAAGAAGGAAGACCGCCGCCTGTGTAGCCCTTTATACCAAAGACATAGATTCTATCCTGGCCTGATAAATTTTAATTTCTAATTCATGGTGGCCATTGGTATAATCTTTGCAGGTAAACTCCAGTTACAAAAGGATTCAAAGAAGCTCTTTCTGATAATTTGCAGTCACATCTCCATCTCAGAAATAGAGTAATGGTCACAGACTCAAAATGAGATGGAAAACAGTGAATCTGAACCAGATCCTATCCCATTAATTCCATACTAAAATCGAGACACCGTAGAGGTGGCTGACTTATGGATGATAAGTAAATTTGGTAGTCTATATATATATTTATTTCATTTTTTTAAGTGCTTAACATCCAGGGGGAACCAACAAATACTGACTATCTTCTGTGATAAAATAACTTGCTGTCAACTGTCATGACAACATCTCATCAAAGGAAATTAGAGTTCCATACTGCTGGGTAATTCTAAAGCTAGGTAATAAAACCCTTCTAGAATTGGATTCTCATTGCCACATATGTGACTACCTCTGTAAAAAATAAATACATGACCATTACTGTAAGTCCCCTACATACGAACGAGTTCTGTTCCGAGAGTACATTTGTAAGTCCAATTTGTTTATAAGTCCAACAAAGTTAGCCTAGGTACCCAACTAACACAATCGGCTGTATAGTACTGTACTGTAATAGGTTTATAATACTTTTCACACAAATAATACATAAACAAACAAAACATTTTTAATCTTACAGTACAGAACCTTGAAAAGTACAGTAGTCCAGTACAACAGCTGGCATCCAGGGGCTGGCACTGAGGGAACAGGCAAGAAGAGTTACTGACTGGAGGAGGGAGAGGAGGTGGGAGACGGTAGAGCTGAAGGATCGTCAGCAATAGGAGATGGAGGGCAAGCTGCAATGTCGCTCACGCCTGACGCTGATGGCACAGGTGCTGGTTCCTTGCTGGATTCAATTCTATCTACCCTCTTGAAAAAACGATCCAGTGATGTCTGGGTAGTGGCTCTTTTTTTCTCATCATAGATGACACGGTAGCACTGGATTGCATTCTGAATGGCTGCTGCAACCTTCGTGTACCGTCCTACGTTCGGATCCTGTGCAATTAAGAAAATCCCCTTGCCATTTCCTGTGTCATGAATCTCTTTGGTTCTTCAGTTACTTCTTCCTCTTGTCGCTCCAGTCTCTCAATTATTTTCACTTTTGTTTCCATCGTTATTCCTTGGTGCTTCTTAGCAGTACCAGCTACATCACTGCTGCTTTTACGCTTGCTTCTGGACATCCTGGGCTTCAAATAAAGATACTGTACGACTGTACTCTATACAGTACTGTACAGTGAAATACACAAAGGCTCAACCACTTGTAGAGGATGCACGCACCTGAAAATGTACGCCAGACACGTGAACTAACTTTCGTGATTGGACATGCATTTGCACGTCCGCGTCTTTGAAAGTTCCCAACTTGAAGGTTCATATGTAGGGGACTTACTGTATTGTCAAAGAACCAGAAACAGCATTTGAGAAGTGCATTGTTCTGTTTCTCTGCAGAGATCGGTGCATTTTGCTCCAGAAAACCAGCAGCTTCTAGCCTGTAGTCCACTCAACGTAGAAGGTATATAAAATATTTGGAGATTTAATTTATTAATTCTAATATCACTATCCCTTTAATTTGAAAGCAAAAGTAACATACTAAATTAATCGATAGACTTCTCATTCAACTCCAAAATACATATGTCTGCAGTGTCAGAAAGTGGTTAATTCTCCGTATTTGAAATAAAATACAGTAGTGAAAAATAGCTTCTTTTATAAAAATGTAAAGTTGGCTTCATAATTGTTTGAAATGAAATATTGTCTACTTTCAGTTAGAAGCCTATAATTTCAAAGGAGAACATTTATCATTATTATTTTTAAAATTCCTATTTTTGGCCATTTTATAGGTCTATTAAAGGCAGAAGAATATAACACTACTAAGGAAATAGTATTATTGAATCTGTCCTGGAAGTCTCTATACACCCAAGAGATTTACTCATTTGTACTGAATGGACGGATTACATCAGTCAAAGAATGACTGAAGTTTTATATGGAAATTCAGGCAGAAATTTGGACACATTCTACAGCAATTTCAACATAGTTGGGGTTTTTTTAAGCCACAGTATTCCCTCTAGGCTAGTATATATAAGTTTGTGTCTCAGGAATTCCCTTGAGAAAAATAGGCATAGGTAAAAGCCTGCATTTTTTTTTTTTTTACAAGAATTGAGAGCAAACAGAATTACTTGGATCTTGTCAGTACGTCAAGCTGTAAAACACCTGCTTTTGCCTAAGTCTCTGTTCGATGTATTCTCATTGAGAATATGAAGCACAGTTGTAATTATAATTTTGGCCAAACTTTATTTTGATTATATAATAACATAGCCAAAAAGAATGAATGGCTACACTTTTCAGTCTGCAGAGGGAAGACTATGTTACTCTGAATCCATTCTATTTTTTTTCTTTTATATTTCACTTTTCTCAAGTGCCAAATAAAATTTTGCTCACATGTTTCCTTTTAAAACATGAGTTCAGAAGACAACTCAAGAAAAAAAAAAGCAACCTCAATTGAAGTTTTATTAGCTTCTATGAACCCTAAAATATTGTGCTTTTCCTTTCTGTGATTAAGTGCCACTTGCTGTCACAGAAAAGAATGGTAATTATATTAGCCTTAATCATAAACATGTGCTAAGCACATAGTTCTCTAAATAATTGTATTAACCAGAATTTTGGTTGTAAATGCAAGAAATCCAACTCAAACATACTTCAGCAAAAAGGGGGATTATTTGGCTCACATAAACTGTGAAAGGCCCCCAATAAGAGGAACCAGAGAATTAAAATAGTTGGGATTTTTCTCTCTACCTCTCTTTCTCTCTTTTTCTTTTTTTTTTTTTTGCTGTGTGCCAGCCATATTATCTCAGTCTGTGCTCCTACAAGGCTAAAATCATGATTTCTGACATTGAGTGCTTGTATCCTCATAGCTTTCCAAACAGAAAGGAAAACAAAATTCTAAGATTCAATTACATATTAAAAAAGCCTGGGGGAAAGTTTCTAATTGGTCTGTATTGGGTCACATGCCCACAACTAGACTAATCATATCTTATCCCGGGAATGTGATACTGTATTTGGACTAGCCTTGGTCAGGTGGCATCATGAGATCAATAGCTGTAGCTATGGAGTTGGGAGTCATGTTAAAAAGATGCTGGTTCCTAGTCTGACCTCATGGTTAGAGCAAGAGAAGAAGTGTTTTCAACGTGAAGGACACAGAACACATTTTCCCAGAGGAAATGAGAGGAGTGCAGGGAGGGCAATATGCGCATGTGCACACACACATGCTCACACACACACAGACACATCACAAATATACACACACACACACACACACACACACACGCAAGAGGTAAACCTCTCATCTCCTATTCTTTCATCTTCCCTCTCATCAAGCATGTACTGAACATCATCTATGAAATCTAGTGAAATCTAATGCCAATGAATTGGCAGGCTTTGGGTTATTCATGATCTTTATTCTTCAGAAATTTGAGATGCCATTATTTATGCCTTTTGCTGTCAAAGAGAAGACATTAATGTTATAGACTACGATGTAAAATTTAACAACAGAAAAGGATGAATCAGACGGTTGAGAGTGGTATTTTATCAGTTCTAAGTCACATTTCTGACACCTGATTAAATCTTATAATTGATGGAGTCTCAAGTTGCTACTGGCCAAGTGGCAGCCATGGCACATTGTCTCTTCAGTTGAATGATGTGCGTGGTGGATACTACATGTATCAAGTTCAACTGTCATATGCAATATCTTCAAGAGAATTACACAATGATTCAGTATTAAAACAAAGAAAAAATGTGTTTGCAGAGAGTCACTGAAACAGAGCAGTGATGCCTGTATTTGGTGTTTTTGTAAACATTTAGAATTAGAAGAAATAATTCAATTTCATGTTTTTCTTTTAGAGCAAAAACCAAGTACTTTAGGGAACCTAAGAAGGAGGATTCCCACAGATAGATGAAGCTATGCTTTGCTTTATTACTGATTCAAGTACAATGCAACTGTAGTTAGGAAAGATTACTAGGTGCCTTGAAATAAATGAAAGGAATTTAAGAACATGAGTCTTGAATGATGAAATTATGTAGAATTGTAATTATGATATCATGTCAGATTTTATTTAGCAGGGAATTTTCCCTTATAGTACATAAAACAATAGTGCACCTTATAATTTATGGTGTATTTGATGTCAGTGAGATACTAGAATAAAAGAAATTGATTTTACTTTATGGAAGTCATTTTGGCAACATTATGGAGTAGCAGGATTTTTTTTTTTTTTTTCTGCGGTACGAGGGCCTCTCACTGTTGTGGCCTCTCCCGTTGCGGAGCACAGGCTCCGGACGCACAGGCTCAGCGGCCATGGCTCACGGGCCCAGCCGCTCCGCGGCATTGGGATCTTCCTGGACCGGGGCGCGAACCCGTGTCCCCTGAATCGGCAGGCAGACTCTCAACCACTGCGCTACCAGGGAAGCCCGAGTAGCAGGATTTTTATACTAGTAATCAGATTAACTATGTTCTAATTTTCATTCGATCACCAACTGAGTTTTCTCTCTAGATGTTAAATTAACACTTAGGACCTCATATAAACTATACAGTAAAGATTTTGAACTAGATTATAGCAAACATCAAACAGTTTCAAACGTAATTCTAGATGGAATGAAAAATGTGAAAAAGAATTCCTTGTTTCTTTATCTTAAGAATGATGGTTTGGAAATACTGTGACTCTGGCTTGGCACATGTATAATTTGCAGAGGCCTGGGTGATATTTTTATTTTCAGTGCAGTAATAATTTATCTCAATCACATACATAACGTTCCCACTTGAAATGTATCTAGCATTCATAACATGCCATGTTTCTTTCACTTTCATAGTGTTTTGTATTTTGCTTAGTGGTTATAGTTTCAGACAGATCAGTGAGGCAGTAAGTAGTAGAAAATGCTAATGGACAGCTAATCAAGTAAGTGGGTATCAGATAGTCAATTACTACAGAGTTCAATTCTATTTCAAAAATATGTGAAGCATTATCATTTTGCTGCAGTGTTTTTACACCAAATGTTCTAACAAGGACAGAAAAATGATTTCACACTAACACACTTGGGAATATGGTCATTAAAAATCTAAGATTTTCTAATAAGGTGGTAGTCTCCTTTCTCAGATGCCACAGGCAGTACTGCTGCTTGTATGTTGAAGATTTAGTGCAACATTTGTAAAACTCAAGTAACTAACGTTTTATTCTATTGGCTTCTTAGAGTCTGGGAATCTAAAATTGACTTGAGTAGTTACAGTTTTTTCCCCTCTTCAAGAGTGACAGAAACTAAATCATCTCAGTCAAATTATTTTTACTGAAACTATTCCAGAAAAACAAATAGACAAAGCGATTCCATTGTCTCCCATGATAGCATTTTCTGAGGCATGTTTTTAAAAATTTATTCTCTTATGCCAACTTTTCAAAAGAGACCTTGTGCCTTTCACTTCTTAACTTACAGGAAAAAAAGTCCCAAAATGTTTGAACTAGAAAATGATATAATCCATTTTTTAAATTTTAGAAATGAAGAAACTAAACTATAAACTGGCTAAAGAAAGTGCTCCATCCCATAGGACTAACTGTTGGCAAATTAGATTTGGAACCCAGATCCTTTAATTTTAGTTGAATAATTTGTTTATATTTGAATTATTTTCCTTTTACTTTAAAACAAAAAATAAGCTCCAGCAATTGATTTTACATTTATTTTGTTATCTAGTCTTTTGATCCTTCAGTTCTGATATCTCAGTATTGAATCCTGGAAAGACTGTTTTGAGACATCCACCAATACAAAGATTGAATACTAGTTTATTCATCAACAGTGAAGATTCTACCACCGGGTCTGTGTTTTCTGTTTATCTGTTCTATATATAATTTTGATCTCAGAAATAGACTCCATTATCTGAGTAATGTTTAGGTCAATCAAATGATAGGAATTGGACAATCTCAAAGAAATGTTGTACACTGTCTATGGGCTTTGGTATTTGCAGTGGTTATTACTACTTTAATTTATTAAGTGGTTCTGAAAAAATGTACAGTCATCCCTCAGAATCTGCAGAGGACTGGTTACAGGATCCCCACAGATACCCAAATCTGCCGATGCTCAAATCCTTTATATAAAATAGCAGAGTACAGTTGGGCCTCCCTATTCAGGTTCCACATGGTTGAATTCAATCTGTGTTTGGTTGAATCTGCAGATGTGGGATAATCCATCCATACAGAAGGCCAACTGTATTGAATGCTGTTCAACTTGATTGGCTCCAAATACTTTGGCAATAGAATTTTTTTCCATATCAACTATTAACATATTGCAAAACTCTGGTGTACAGCATAATATATTTTAGGAAATACAATTTAAGTATGTAAAAATCTGATAAACTACTCCATCTCAAATAACATAACAATTCATATCTGGTATGTTCCATAGTGTTCCTCTTTCCACCAAAAAGAAAATAATAGTTTCTAGGTAATTTTTAAATATAACAGGATTTGGATCACAGACACCTAGTTTTCAAATCTGTAGCTATATTTTAAGAGATGTGTAACTTTAATTTTCCCACCTGTAATATGAAATAATCAATACACCGTAGACTTTCCCCTACAGATGTAATGGAGTAGCGCACAGAAGACCCATACTTCTGCTGAAGCAGAACTAGAAATGTCAGATTAAAAGCAATCAAAAGACATTGGAGGACTGTCAAGCCTTTTGGGTTTAGAGATTACCTCCCAGGAATCAGGACCAAAGTCCAGATCTCTCTTTAGGCGAGGTCGCATTCTTTACTGCCCAGGGCACACTCACTTTTGGCCAAGGCTTTCTTAGAGTAAAACAACCATATTTGTCTGGGCTTCTACATTTGGTCAAGCATTTATATGGCAAACACAGCAATAGTATTATACGGATACACTTAACATTTGGATGAGACAGTGTGGGATAAGGTTAGGTTTAAAAAAAACATCTAATCTATCCTGTAATGCCATTACATACATTTTCATACTTTTCCCTTGGTTCACCACTATTTGTTCCTTGTGATAAACTTGTGCAAAACTGTTTAGCATAGAAATTAGCTGATGATTAGTTAAATCCATTGTTTTCCTCAAGTGAGTCATTTTCCATTGGTATTACATCCTAAGGAGTCTTTTACTCAATTTTTACCCAATATATTTGTCTATTAATATTAGCATTATAAACTTACCCAAAATGTCCATTGTATTGGTTAAAGCAATCCAGAAAAGCAGAACCCGTGGGATATATATGAAATTTACTGTAGAAATTGGCTCATGAGCTACAGAGGCCAAGAAGCCCCTGATCTGCTCTCTGCAAGCTGGAGAACCAAGAAAGCTGGTGGTGCAATTCAGTCTGAGTCTGAAGGCCTGAGAACCTGGGAATTGACGGCGTAAGTCTGAGTCCGAAGGCCTGAGAATCAGGGGTCTGATTATGTAAGTCCTGGTCTGAGCCTGAAGACCTGAGAACCATGAGTGCTGATGTTTCAGGGCAGGAGAAGATGGACGTCCCCGGCTCAAGTAAAGGGAGCAAACTCACCCTTCCTGTGCCATTTTGCTCTATTCAGGCTCTCGGTGAGTTGACTGATGCCCTCCTGCATTGGGGAAGGTTGTTTTCTTTACTCAGTCTGTGGATTCAAATGCTCATCTCTTCCTCCAGAAGCACCCTCGCAGACAGGCCTAGAAATAATGTTTTATCAGCGATCCAGGCAGCCCTTAGCCCAGTCAGGCTGACACATTGCTACTTCCTATACTCAGAGTTGCAGCCCTGATTATGGAACCACTGGATTAGGTAAGAGAAAAGAAATTTGAGGGCATGTGGGGAAAACAGAAAAAAAAAAAAAGTATAGTAGTACCACCATGGGAAGAATAGCAGACTCAAACCATCATTCTCCCCATCTCTGCTTCCTGAAATCTTCCATAAGAGTAAGGGCAGCTATCTAGTGGGAACAGTCCCTTGGCTACCCTCATTCTGAGTGTGAACACACACTCATGAAGGCAGGAAAGGCACCCCTTATTGCTTTCATCTCCTTCCATTTTAGACAACCAAGGCTTCAATAGCCAAATCCAATTCCCTGTGAAACCATTACTCTGAGGCTGGTATCTCTCTGCTTATTGTTATACATTATGGGCTATAAAGTGTGTTACTCTGAGGAGCTGCGTCCTGGCCGTTCAAGTCGGTGGCATATCTTCTGTTCTGGTACTTTTATAGTACTTGGAACACTTGTGTCTACCACTGGGTATGCAAAGCCCAGTCAAGAATAAGTGTCCATTCCTCTTAGGCCCCATTTGTAGCCTCCGGGGGCAATTGGCATCAGTCCGACTTGCCAGCTGTGTGCAGAGCTTCCTCCTGGGCAAATCGGCCCTATAGCCACCTGCAATCTCTGCCTCGCTTGCTGGCAGACAGAACAGTGTTCTGGCATCTTATGCTTCAGAGGCTGCAAGAGGCATATGTCTAGATTGAGCCCATCTCTGCATTGCTGCAGCCCCCTAGTGTCCACTCATTTATGGACCCAGGCGGCCGCCCCAAGTGAATGCACCAAGAGGTCCACTGCTGGTTTCATTCGCCTTCTGATTCTGGAAAGAGATACTTCTGATGGGCGCTGACCTGTCCTATTTCGCATGCCCCCTTAAGTTCCCAGAGTGATTTCTTTAGGGCTGTGCCCCAGATGAGTATCCATTTAGCAGGCTAGTTTTCCTTGGCCCTTCTGGCTGACCATATGGGCAGGCCATTGGCCACTGCCCATGAGTGAGTAACAACCCAAGTACAGGAGCAAACAACATAGAGTTCAGCCCACTGGGTTGATTTATTTTTACCTTCTTCAGAGTGGTGGCCTTCCAAATAGGGTGCAGGCCATTCGTCTAATTGCCATCTATAGACCAGACAGCTCTGTTCTCCAGAAACTCCCTAAATATACAGATATTGTAGAGTTAAAAATGAAAAGGATAGAAAAAAGATAAAATGTGCAAAAACTGAAGAAAGCTGTATAACTCTACTAATATCAGATAAATAGAGTTTAGAGCACTAAAAAATAGAGGGATATTTCATAAAGCTAAAAGGGTCAATCTAGCACAAATATATAACATTTCTGTATTTGCAAAACTTGACACAACTGAAATAATACACAAATTCACAGTCCTAGTGGAAGATGTACACGTAACTTTTTAATAAGTGAAAGAAAAAGCAGATAAAAGGCAGTAAGGATGCAGAAGACATTAACAATGTAATTTACAGATCCATAGGACATATATCAAATTCACAATATGCTGGGCCATAAAAAATAACTCAGAGTATATCCTCTGACCACAGTGGAAAACAGCCACAAGTTAACTAAAATCATATAATCAGAGACAGAGTAACGTTAACACCTCCAGTGCAATCCTGAAATCAAGGTTAATATACAAAGAAACTACCAATATATCTTTTATTGCAAAACCATTCCTCTTACCTATTCCACATAAATTATATCACATGTCCCAACTAATCTAGATGTAAGAAATGAAGACATATGTTAGTTAAACTTTTTAATGAGCAATTATTTCTGAATGCCTTGAATTTAAATAAATGTTTGGAACAGTCTTGGGCCACATCCACTCATAGTAAGATTTTAATTTCATGAATTGTTCTTTTACTAAAGAGAATGTTCAGAATGTTCACCATAAAATACCAAAATTTTAGAACTGGGAAGAATTTTAAGTGGCCAGATTATAAGTGGGAAGATAACGTCACCCAGTTGAAAGAACAGTCATTTAAGCAATTAAGGTAAAGTTCAAGTTTAGCCTCTGCTCTGTGACGCTAGGTGAAAGGTTTAAATATGTTGAATTGCAGTTTTCTGTATAAAATGGTTATAATAAGTTTTTGCCTATGTACAAGAATATAAGAAATTGGAACTAACATCTGCTGGCCTCCTAATGACTGCTGGTAATAAACTTGACCCCAGATCTGTGAGTGTTTAATAGCAGTTTATACTCCTAACAACCTTTTGACATAGTAGGTGTATAGATAAAATGCATCTGAGAATTCTGCATTAACTGTAAAAATTAATGCCTGGCTATCTCATGTAAACAAACTTATGTAAGCATTCTCATCCACCACATGTGAGATGGTTAGCAGATCAGTATTGCCACAATGAGAACCTATTTTTTTTTTCTTTATGTACAATAGAGATTCAAAGTTTCAGTTTTGCATCATGGTAATTGTTAAGCTTTGTTTCTTTTTTCATAATGGATTCTGATTTCCTACTGAGTAATTCAAAATATTTAGGTGCCTCAATAGGCATTTTAAAAAGTGCTTTAGGAAAATTTTGACAATCCTCCATTGAGATTTGGGGTTCAGTTCTCATTTGTTCCTTAGCGTTGCTGAAAAGAGTTAACTCTTCCAAGTGAGTAAAATCTGATTGAATAAATTTCGTACTAGACCGCCATTTTATCGACAGCTATCTGTTACTTTCAGTCAAATGAATGAACCTCTCCAGTTTCTAATAGTAGTAAAAATAATTACTGGTAACAGTGCTCCATAATCTTTTAAAATATACAGGTCATGATGTAGAGAGTTAATATATTACAAAAATTAAGATCTATTAGAACAATATATATGATATATGAAAGAGAGGGTTCTGATTGCAAGGTGGGTTCTTAGTCTCAAAGGGAAGGCAAACCTCTGGGAGGAGCAAAGGATCTGCATCACATTAAAATAAGCTTGAATTGTTTGTCCTAATACAGCAAAGGTGTCTTCTCAAGTCAGAAATGAAAATGATCTAGAAGCAGGTGTCGAGATAGCATGGCTTTGAGAAGAGGCCCATGAAGTAAAGAAATCAGACAGACTTCAACATTAATCCAGTCTTTCTTTTAGATTTCAATGCATCCTAACTTGTATTATAGACTTTTGTATTTTACAGAGTCCTCAGGTCATTGGCTCCACCATGCACCATAAGCTGAGTTTTAAATGACCACTCCTTAAATATCAAGATGTTTTATCTTCTACTGGTTATCCCAGAGTAGGGTTTAGAGCTTGGGGAAGCAGGTCCTCAAATGTATAATACACAGATGAATAAAATAAAAGTGGAAGAGCGTTGAAAGGCATCTGACTCTTGCCATATGCAAAGTAGAAGGTATTGGAAGAAAAAGAAATCCACTGAATTCAGGTAGTTAATTCTTGATCATGGGTAATCTGAGGAGGATAAACAATAACAATGGATATTTTGCATGTTTCTGCAAAGCCAGTTACATGAAAAGTGTTATTTGGGTGTCAGTTTCCTATCCAGAACCCATCCATTTGCTTCTCCTTGTTCCTGACACTTTCCCTATTTAGGTGTCTCCACAGGCATTTAAAAAACTGGTTTAGGGGCTTCCCTGGTGGCGCAGTGGTTGAGAGTCCCGTCTGCCGATGCAGGAGACACGGGTTCGTGCCCCGGTCCGGGAAGATCCCACATGCCGTGGAGCGGCTGGGCCCGTGAGCCATAGCCGCTGAGCCTGCGCGTCCGGAGCCTGTGCTCCGCAACGGGAGAAGCCACAACAGTGAGAGGCCCACGTACCAAAAAAAAAAAAAAAAGTGCTTTAGGAAAATTTTGACAATTCTCTATTGAGATCTGGTGTTCAGTTCTCATTGCTGAAAAGAGTTAATTGTGGGTCAGGTGAAGTTGATCCTGCCCTCAGCAATAAGGGTGGCTCCTGAAATTCAGGCTAACCTTGGCTTTTCCAACCCTTTTACTAGTGATTGGTTCAAAAACCCAGGCTTTAGCCAAGCAGTTTGTGGCTTTTTTTCTGAAGACTGAGACTGGTTAAGAGACAGAGGTTCTCCAAGTGCGGTACAGCAGCAACTGGCATCTCCCGGGGACTTGTTAGGAAGGAAAATTTTTAGGCTCCAACCGAGACCCATTGGTTCAGAAACTTGAGGAGAGGGACCAAGCAATCTGTGTTTTAATAAGCCCTCCAGGTGATTCTGATACACACTCAAGTTTGAAAAGTAATGTGTAAGGATGAGCTCCTGAGTCAGGTAAGCTCAGTCTGATCCAGAGAAGCAGCTTTTATCCCATGGATATGAGAGATTTTCTCTATCATCTCCCTTTGATTTAAATAGGACACTAAACTACCCCAACTGCTGCTGGCAGCCTTTTTGACAGCATGAGTGAATTCAGTTTGTTGGCAGAACAGTGAAGGGAAAGCTGAGTAAAACATTTAAAAACAGTGCTTCAACTTAGATAGTGCAGGATTCCCAGTCTAGTAAGAATGGCCCATTTCCTTTGTCTTTAAACCAGTTTAATTCAACTTTTCTGAAATTGCAGAACATCCTAAATGATTCAGAGAATGAGAACATGTACAATATTAATGAGATGACTTGTTTATTCAACACATAGATCTATAGAATCAACTCCTATGTGCCAACCATAGTTCTAGGCACTGGAGATATAAAACTAAATAGTGACTTAAAAAGATTCTAATAGAATTTACATTCTAGTTGAGGGAAACAGTCAAAAAGTAATTAAGAAAAATATAGTTAGGCATGTTTGGCAGGTAGCAAGTGCTAGAGATGATAGCATGGTGTGGGTAGCAATTTTTTTCTGAGTATGGCCAGGAAATGCCTCCTGAGAAGATGCCATGCAATTATGTGGGAGGATCTGAGTCCAGAAGTGGGAGCAGCTGCTGCAGCAGCCCTCAGTGTCCTTACTTGTGGCTACACAAAGCAATGCAAACAGAGATGAAAGAGTTTGCCCAGGGCTGCAGAGCTGTTAGCTGATGGGACCATGATTTGACTGAGGGCTGTCTACCTCTAATGTGTGAGCATTTCCCATCATGCTCTATTTCCCGCAGAGATATGTTACACCGTTTCAAAAACAGTCTTCTATTGCTAGGCGTAATGAGTGAATACAGCAAAATCCATGCATAGCTTTACTGAATTTCACTGGGACACTTCCATTCTTTAAAACAGTCCTTTAAAGAAGCACAATATCTTTAAAAGGGAGAATTTTACATCTTCTTGTTACATTGCAATGAAATTGCCTACTACATGGACCTACCATCTGGGTGGGGGGTGGGTGTTGGACCCAAAGAAATAATGAATTTTCTTTTGCTTATATTAGAGCTTATATTCATCTTGTTTGGGTATTGTTTAGTCGTTAAAACTTTGGAACACTCCAGATCAGTAGGTGGCTGCTGCCTTAAGCTCTGCTAATGTCCTCTGGGGACGCAAGCAACCCTAGGGCCTCCTTTAGGGCCTTATTCTGGTCCTGGACCTAAAAACTGTGCCTGGCATGGCAGGGGACCTCAGGACCCTGAGCTTCTGTCAGGGTTCATTCTTATTGGATAATACCTTCACTGGCCTAGTTGTTAAACATTCTGGACCTCGTCCCCGTACTGTATCACTCCTAGGCTCAACCACCAAAATCACTTGGCAAGGAATCCAGCCAATTAATGATGGATGGGAGGGGAGTGACAGAGGTTTATCTCAGCTATAGTCCAGCTACCACAGAGGGGAATAATCTTGACAAGAATCTGATTGTTATAGACCACAGTTCTGCTGTCCTCTGCAGCAGCCCAAAGGTGAGGGAGAGATTTCTCTCGGAACTCCAAGCTCAGGCTTCTCAGACAAATGATGGAATAGTTATGTTGCTGATTGCCTTGAATAATAGATGTGTCCCTTAGTTAACAGATGTTCCCTGCAGTTGCTAAATATAAATTGTACATTTTCAACGTGTTTTTCTTTGTATCAAACATATATACAACAAAATTCCCATCTTCCTGGAGCTTACAAATCGGTGTTTTTAATGGAAAACTCAGGAAGACAGATTTTATTTCATATAATAATTTTCAGTGAAAAGAAGGACAGTCTAGCTATAGGGGGGAAAAATGCCTTGGCACAGAAAAATTTTATGTTTGCTGTCTATGGAACACTTACCTGTGAGAATCTGTCAAAAAATGAGGTCTAATCTTGCTTGACAACAACCATTGTCCAGTGAATAATTCCTTTTGAGGAACTTAAAATCCTGCCTTTGTCCCTGAAATGACTCTATAATCTAGCAGAGCCATTATGTAAACCAACATTTAGAAAGCAGAGGGTGTTATAACTCCTTCCATCAAAAAATGAATAATCTGTGGCGTTCCAAAATCACAACAGAAATGTTATGTCAGTTCTCCCAATAACGATAATAAAGAGCCCCTTTATGGTCTTCAGAATAAAAAAGCCCAACTCTCAAATAGTTCACGCCAGTTGAATTCCATTTATAATCTTTTTCTACTGTCCTGATTCCATTAGACAGATCTAAGTATATCACAAGGTAAAGCTGGAAGACTCAAGTGCTTTATAAAGGAAAATACTGTACGATTCTCATGTAGACAGAGCTTTCTAATCCTCCATTGTGGTTGGAGCTTTCCATGACAGACACAAAAAAGTTTACTTTCATTATACATAACATTGTATTGATACATCTTATTATAATCTGCTGTTTATTCTCTTCTTTATAAAAGCCTAAAGTGGGTTCTGTATTGCTATGATCACAGATAAAGAGATTATCAAATGGAATTGATTAAAGGAGTAACTTTTTTCTTGCTTGAAGTAGTTAGGAACTGTATTGAGTCTGCCCAGCTGCTTTGTATCTTGTGAAAATCAAAGGCTGCTTAGCATTAATACTTTCTATCCTGCCTTGCTTTCTGTTTGTAGAGCTTATTCAGTATTTCTGGTTTATTTAATTTTGGTGGTTTGTTACAAATTACTTGAAAGTTTAAAGAGTACGTGGGACTCATCCATACTTTTTTTTTTTTTTTTTTTTTTTTTTTTTTTGCGGTACGCGGGCCTCTCACTGTTGTGGCCTCTCCCGTTGCGGAGCACAGGCTCCGGACGCGCAGGCCCAGCGGCCAAGGCCCACGGGCCCAGCCGCTCCGCGGCACGTGGGATCCTCCCGGACCGGGGCACGAACCCGCGCCCCCTGCATCGGCAGGCGGACTCCCAGCCACTGCGCCACCAGGGAAGCCCCCATCCATATTTTTGCATAGCACTGAAGATAACCAATAACACTTTTGTTTTTCAGCACAATTCACTGATCTCTATAAACATCACTGAAGTGTCCATTTAAGGCCTTATGTTAAAAATCCAGTTTCACCCTTCTGAACGTTAGATTCTTGGCCCCTAAAACCTTGATTTAGCTTTGTTGTTGGCGATGGACTCTTTCAAGCCTTCAGACGCTCCAGTCTGTTAAGTATCATCACCTGAGAACGTGCCTTGGAATTCATGCAACTTTATGGGTCAGATTGGTTCTACTGGATGGCAAACCTGGGAGGCTCTTATTCCTCTGTCACATTTCTTTCCTAACCACCCTACGGTAGGCAGATTAAAGGTGCTCCACAGAAGTCTACCCCTTCATCCCTGGAACTGTGAATATGTTGGGATACACAGGAAAGGAGATGTAGGTTGGCAGGTGGAGTTAATATTGCTAATTAGCTGACCTTGTGATGGGGCCTGTAGCCCGGGTTGTCCAGGTGGAGCCAATATAATCACAGGGGCCTATATAGGGTGAAAGAGGAAGGTGGAGAGGGAGAGAGAGAAGCAGAGAGGTAGTGAGGTGGTCAAGACTAGTCTCGCTCTTGCTGGTTTTGAAGATGGAAGAAGAAAGTCAAGGTGAGTGGATTTTCCTCCAGAGCCTCCGGAGGGAAGAATGCCGTGTCTACGCCTGATCTGCCTGGGAAAACAGTAAGACCAGTTGCAAATTTCTGACATTTAAAACTATAAAGTTCTAAGTTTGTATTGTTTTAATCTGCTATTTTTTTAAAACCTACAAGGGGGATTTGCTTAACTGAGAGATAAAGTGTTCTTTTTAGTAGAAATGATTACATCCATGTGATAAACAGGGAGATGGGGGTCTATGAAGTTAAATTAAAAAGAGAAAGATTTGTGAAGGCGCATTGTGACTTAAGTGTGTCTAACACCTTTTTCTATCAAGGTTTGGAATATTTTTTTATCTCTTTATACAGCTTGAACAAGTTTATTTCCATTAAAAATCTTAAAATGCTTTTAAAATTTTTAATTTTAGAAAATGTAATTACTGGAATAATTCAATGGAATAATGTAATTTTAATACATCAACATTTGTTATTTGACAAAGGACTCGGGGGTGGGGGGAAGGAAAATAACTCGTGTGGCTTCTCTTTTATGGATTTGGGTTCTTTTTCAATCTGACATTTGAGAAGGAATCATGAACTGGTGAAGTTCTATGTCTGTAGTGGGAGAGAGTGAGGTCGGGGGACGTATGCTGCCGTTTGCTCACCAAACAAAAAGGTCATAGTTGTTTTGGGAAGCGAGCATCTCAAGGTAATGGATTCTTTGAACCATTTGGAAGCCTCAACTAAAGGTGGCCTCAGCTGTTGCTGTTTGATTGTTGTCCTGGGCCTCTTAGAGTATCTCCTAGGAGTTGGTTACAACATAGTAGCTTTCCTTAAGAGTCATGTAAGGGACGGGTGGTGGCACTACCCATGGGATTTCGTGCTGGTTAGTGGTGGGCGTCTTCTCTCCCGCTGGACCCTGGTTGGAGAGGATAGCAGAGGACTCGGCTTGAGGGGACTTTGGTCACCCCTCCTCCATCAAGGCTTCGTTGTGAAGACTTACAAGACACCACACGGTAAGTGGGCTGGGTATGGGGTCACAGTGCTTGAAGCCTCTTGGAGGAATAGCATTGAAACAATTTACTACTAGGCTCAAGCCTCCTCAGCACAAGTTCTAAGAAGGTGTAGCCTCAAGAAATTTCAGAGGGCAACATTATTATTGAGAAACGAGCAGTTCCTGCAGACCAGTGTCCTTTAGCCTAGCTCTTCACAATTATTTTCTACTCTAACTGGTGAAAACTTGTTTCTTCCTCACCCTGTCTAGCATAAAAACATACTAAAGTGCAAAACAAGTGACCATACAATGATACTGAAAGGAACAAGAAATAACAATGATAACTAATACTTATAGAGCAGCTACTCTATGCCAGGCCCTGAGTACTATTACTGCTTCTTTTTTTTGTTTTTTTCTTTTTTACAAATGAGGAGACTGAAACTCAGGTTACCTGACTTGCCCTCAGTCACACAGCTGGTAAGTGGAGGGGCCGGGCTATAGAACACAAACTATTTTCCCTAACCGTAGCAATGGTTTAGTGCTTCAGGTAATTAAGATCACCTTAAGTTTCTTCAGCTGGACTAAATTTCAAACAGGTTTCTTCCTGACTAGAGGTCCCTGGGCTCCTTTTTCTTACAGCGCTTACTTTAGAAAACTTGCAATTGTAAATTCTCTCTGCCCCTTTAAGATGTGAAATTTCTCCCACCTCTTGACAGGTTTGCAAACTAGGACTATGGGAGCCATTGCTTTGAAAGGCTAGTTCCTTCAATGTAGGTTATAGACTAGCTTGCATAGCATTCTACGTTCAGCAGCCAAACCCCTCTCCCCCTAATCAAATAGGTTACATATATTCTAATAACAACGCAACATATAAAACACAAGGTCTTATCTCTCAAAAATTCAACGACACCAGTAATACTTTTACCCTCATTTTTTGCTAACAGAAACTGAGGTGTCCAGAGGTTAAGAAGTTCAAGTTTTGGAGTCAGGACTTAATTTATCTTTAAATGAATTAAGTGAGATGAATCCTAATTCTACTTAAGATTGGCATGCCTTTTGCTAATTTGTTTCTGCATTTCTTTCTGGGTCTGGTCAAATGCTGTATATGGTCAAATGATGTTAGTTTAGGTAACATTTCCAGAGGTCTCAGTAACTGCAGTTTTTTATGGTTTTTCCCTTTCATTCTGTGATGAGCTCTTTAAGGATGGAGATCCACAAATGTTCTCCAGAGAACTTTCACCCCATCATTAACCAACTTCCCACCCCATCTTCATTGCTGATCTCCTTTTATCATCATCTTTCCCTTAGGCCAGTCCATACAATTCTGATTAACTACCAAGAAAAAAAAAATGGTGCTATATTAGAATACTCAAGCTTCTCTAATAAAAACTAGCAAAATTTTGAAATCCAGCTTTCCTGAAATTGTAGCTCAAGCCCTGTTGTGTGATTCACACAACAGCTGAAACCACTTCATCTACAAGTTAATGGAGAAAATTAGCATGTGAAAGAGTTGGAGGGCTTAATTAGAAAGGCAACCCTTTGGCAAAAAGCCTCTCAGGAACAGTAAAGCAGTTTGTTGATTTTGTTTGTAAAAAGTTTGGGGACAGAAGCTGGAAACAGGTTTGCAAAGTCAATTTCTAAGTCCACAGTGAAACTATAGCATCCTCAGGCTTGCTTTAAAGGAGATATGTTCATAGTAAACATAGGATCTTCTACCTTGCATGACTATTGATTTTCATCATCCCAATGTTCCTGTGAGAAATGGTCTGTTTATTTCTCAGTGCTTTATCACGTCTTCTCACACAGTGTTGGGGATGGGTTTTGGCACCCCAGAGCAACCATCCTGAATGGAGAGGGGGCTCCATTTGTCTGGCAGCTGCTTCCCCTACCCCAGCCATGATACTCGCTGCACCAGAGGCAGTGTTTCTCACCCTTGGGAGGTTTCGTTTCTTCCGGCGTTCACCTCTGTATTTTTGACCAATATGCCTTAAAATACCACTATTTCTGGTTTCCAATTATATGCATTTTTGTATTGCCTTCCTACTATAAAGACTTAGGTCTCTTACCTTACCATGTACATATTGCCTCTCTCCATATCACCCCCTATTACTGTAGAACACTGGGTTAAATTAATATTTATATATTTACGACTATAAATACTGTTTTAACGTAGCGTTCTGTGTAAATACTGGCTTTTCATTTTTGTTTTCCTCATTCGTTCAACAAATATATACTGAGCACCCCACCCTCTTGCGTAGCCATTCCTCTAGGTACTAGAGATCTAACAGGTGGGTGTGTTGGGGGAAATAACTACCCGAAGGGACTAATGTTATAGAGGAAGCAGCAGAGCAAAGTGTTTAAAGCAGAGACTCTGAAACCAGCCCACTTGTATTAAAATACTGCTTTGGATACTCAGCGACTCTGTGACCTTAGCATGTTACCTGGCCTCTCCATGACTGCATTTCCCAAACCGTAAGTTGGGAATAAAATGTACTTATAAGTTTGTAATGAAGATTAAATGATTTAATAAAACTTCGAGGCGGTATAGATATTTTTTTAGAAAGTGCAGGGTGCTATGGGGGGGGAGGGGGTGGAATCAAACCATGAAAGAAATAGGGAAGGCAAGTTTGGAGACTTTTTTTTTTTAATAGGTCAAAAATTGTTTTTCTATACCACAAGTACCCTTGAAGCCTTCACAACCTACTAAGATACTAAGTTGAGGGTGGTTTATTTCATTCTTTGAATCTTCATTGTTTCCCATTAATTCCTTTTTAAAAATTTTTACTTTGTATGGCTATCTCTCTTAAATGACCTTTTGATCTAAAACAGACTGTTTTCTCTCCAGCAAAAATGGGTTAATTCAGGGTCTGCAACCATGGCAAGCCAAGGGCAAGTCCACGGCAACAAGGAGAGAGGAAAGCTCTTGGAAAGAGAGAAAGGACGTTGGGAGGGCTATAGGAAACAGTCTATTGGAGGAATTGAGACTTCAAGGTATAGTGGCTTCTCATTGGCTGAGCTCTTGCCAGGAAAGGAGAGGAGGTCTTTCTTCCTGCTGGGCTCAGCTGTCTCACAGGGCATGAGAGCTCCCTGTTCTGGCCTTCTGACTATTTTAACTGAGATTTCTAACCAGAATAATAAACAAGTAATAAACATTAATTTTTAAATAACTTGTGTTTAACAGTAAAAAACTTTTATAACTTCCATGTCTAACACGCTTATTCATATTTATAAATAGGACGCTAAAAATTTGACTAGAATCTGTCTACCTGGGCACGATTCTTGATTGTCAAAACTATGATACTCTTTGGAGCCTCCTTGTTACTTTTGTAGGCCTTTTTAAGGGGCATGTCGGGCTTGTCAGAATTTCACTGGGGAGAAATACTCCCATTGCCTCTGGCAAGGGGTGTACCTCGGTAGCCTTCCTCCTTCGATCTGTGTACATAGGAAAGGTCTAGGCTTCTACTCAAGCAGAAGAGGGGCCACATGGCTAATGGCTTGAGGGAGGAGACTGAGGGGCCTATGTACACAATGGACCCACTGAAGTCACCCGTTTGAGATCCTGTCTGCTTCTGTCTCTCATCCTCTTCAGAGTTGCTTGGTGATGCCAATTTTGAACACTTGTAAGCTTCTGCAGTGCCTTTTATTTATCAATTTATAGATGTAGCAACTGAAGTTCATTTAAAAAAAATTTTTTTTGAAGTCCCATGACAAATAAGTGTTAACACTGGTACCACTTGCCAGGACGATCTCAGCATAAAAGCCATACGGTACCATCCACTACACCGCTTGGTAGTGTAGCCTGCCTGCCCCGACTCCAGTAGTAGTAATAGAAATGATAGCTAACAATACAAGTGGCACGTATTATATGTTAGGTAGTATTGTACACACGTCTTATGTTAATTCACTCTCAAGACAATCACAGGGCATTGATTCTAGGATTAGCGTCAATCTATCAATGAGGAAACAAAGCACCAAGAGTGCAAATAACTTAGTTAACAATTACCACTGGTAAGCGGCTGGTAATACTTGGCAAAGCTAGGATTTAAGCCTTGGTGGTCTGGCTTAGAAGATTTGCTATTTAACAAACTACTGTTCTACTATATCCATCATAGCTGAGAACTTTATTTTATGATTGCCCCAGGGTGTAATGCTATTTAATTTCTCAGGCCTAGTGTATTTAGGCCAATCAGACTGAGCTTTTTCTGAGATGCACTGTACTTTCATGTAGCTCAACATTTTGTCCTATGTACAATTAAGGTGTTCATTGTAAGAAGCATTGTTTTAAAGATGAATAAAACAAGGTCATTCCCTGATTAGCGGTCATAGTATTCGGTCTCCCCACTTTAGGCTCTGATAGATTTTCCGAGATAGACTAATGGAACTGTAGAGACGGAAGCAGAGACTTGATCCTATATCTACCCACACCCTCCTGCACTGGGGCCACAATCCCCTCTCTGAGCTCTGCTAACTTCAGTGTCATTACCACTGGGGTGGGCATTTGGCAGGAGTCTGGGGGCCAGTTCGGTCCCAGAGTTATATCCACACTTGATGTCTTAGAATGAAGCCTCTTCTGATCACTGCTATATCACAGTGCCTGTGCTTTCCTGCCGTTGATTTTTTTTCTTCCTATTGTCAACATTCTTTCTGTATTAGTTTCATCCTTTCTGTGCAGCAACTTTTCCTCCAGTGTAAACTGGCTCAGCTAGATTCCAGCTCACAGGCTCCATCTCTTGACACCACTCTGGAGCTCCTATACGCTTGCTAAAGAGCTGTATCATTAAGCTCACTACAGAAAAATACACATTCACATTTCTGCACAATGAACTTTTTACTGTCTTACTAGCTTCACCCAGTTAGAGAGTTGCTAATAAGGGAGTTGGGTCGCTGACCTTCAGCTGGTCAGCACCCGCTAAAGGTGCTGGTGGGAACCTTTCTTACCTACCTTTGTTTTCTCGGAGCTAATCTGTGCAGTGAAGTGGCACTTCGTATTGTGGCAAAGCACCTATCTTCCTGCAATATCTCCAATCAATTCTATAATCTCTTGGCACCATGTGTCACTGTGTAAAAGGGTAAGAAAAGCCCTCAGAGCACAGGAGGCCTGGGCTATCATCATCTCTCAGCTCACTGGGTTAGGAGGGAAAGATGGGATGCAGAAATAGCACCAAGTAACTGGTTATAAACTATGCCTTAAAATATTTTTCATGATTGAGTGATAGTACTATTTATCTCATGCATTTGAAATTGTCTAAATAGACGTGTACATGAACTGAGACTTGATAGAAATAATTAGAGAAGTTTAATTACATTAAATTAAGAGAAGAAAACACTGAAGCAGAAACGACAGATGGTCAAAGAAGAAAATGCTAATTCGAAGCTATTAGATTAAGGAAAACCTAAGAAATGAAGCTAGTTTTCAGGCACAAAACAATTTCATTCCTTTCACTGTTCTTTTGCTTTGACAGCCTTAAAATTTGTTAAGAATGTTTTCTTGTCCTTTATTTTTCTAGGTCCTCCCATATTCTCTTACATAGTTTTATTTCATTTAGAGAATATGTCCCAATTTCAGAACGTTTCATGTTAAGAGTTTCCCAAATACAATTCTTAGTTTCAAATAGTAGTAGTATTGATAGCTAGTATAAAACTATTTCAAATATTATAAACGTACCGTATTTATAGAAAAATAGCATTCAACAAAAACAGAATAATGTTTTGCCCAGCAGCATCAGTATGCATCAGGCGTTGGGCCGCAAAATATATTTTCATACTTCATGCAAAATTGTTTTAGGCTTATTAAAATATTTCAAGGTAGTTTGCAGATGTATTGTGAGAACTGTAAGTCCTGAATGTAAGTAACTTTCTGTATCCACATTCTCTCCTTGTTTGTATAACTTTTACAGGATATGTAACCATTAGAACTTGTTGTGGAAGCTGAAAGAAAGGACTGTTTGGTGTTCAGATAAATGGCACAAATACAAGAATTTACACCTGACTTCAAAGCCGTTCTGTTTTATGAAAGTTGGACCTAGGGAACTTCAAAGGCTGCTTCCTCTGGTTTTGATACATGGGAATAATCATCACGTTAGTTACACCTCCTAATTGTAACCAAACTTACTCCTGCTCTATTTTGGAGATAAAGTAAATTTGATTTAATATCGGGGTCAAATTTTCCTTAGTTGTACTCTTTCATTAGCAACAGCAGAAGAACCTTATCCTGTAGAGAGTATTAAAGGTCTTCCATTTTTATACACTACTAAAGTTTCCTTCATTCACCATTTCTTTGCAAAAAGACATGGTGCTTTTGCAAGTTGAGATCTTATTTCTTTAGTCACGGTGATAGAAGGTATAAATCTGAAGTTGTCAGCATATGACATAAAAAGATGAAATATCATTAACATTTTTCAGTGTGGATACTTCATATAATTATGACTCTGGGTGTTGGTTTAAAAACAAAATGCGTTGAAAGGAAAAGTTTGGAAAACTAGTTTATATGCATATATATACTTAACAAAAGCTAGCTTGTTGACAGCACAAATTGCAACTCATGAAAGATCAAACTTTTAAGCAGCAAAAAAAGCTTCTTTAGTCAATGTTTTGTGAAGGGCATTTCAGCTTCGGCCTGGCCTTCTGCTGTGAAATATTCTGCCTAAAACTTGTAGGTGAACTCTCTGAGAGTATGAGAAGAAATAAACAAATGAGCAAAGCTGAAATGTGTTCGTGAAGCAATTCATGGCACGTTGGAAAAAAATAAGCATCTAGCGCACACACACATCCAAAGTTTTTATCAAACCCAGTGTGTACAACATTATGAAAATTGTTTTTAGATTTGAAACAGGAAACAATGCAAACATAGGTTAGGATAACTTGTAGCTTAAAAAAAATGAACTCTAAAAGAGCTTTTTGTACCATAGAAGAACTAATGAAAGAAAATTTTACCTAATGTACTAGTCACACGGTCAGAATAGTACTATCAGTAATCTTGTTGTTGACCTGGAACTCTCTTAAGTTTCTCAGAAGAATGTAGAGTAATAAATGAAACTGTAAGAAGTTCCACTGTGGCAGAGTAGGAAGTCTTGTTTTTTCAAAGTGTATCAAAATTATCTCAATGACAAGATTGAATGCTTCAGAAAACATTTTTAGACTTAATTCTCAAGACCTTTCACAAACTATGTTGTGTAGTTAATCATGCAGAAGAGAACTAACATAGCTTGCTTGAGACTGCTTTCCTTAGAAGGGCCTGCTTGCCTTGGTTGGTTTATGGTAACTGGGATTTTAAGAGGGTTCTCGCCATTCTCAGAACTGATTAAAGTGACTCACTTGCCTAATTACCTGTATAAGCACTGGTTTATGCTGAATACCTGCTCTCCTTGTGGAAGTCTAGAAGTTGGGTATTAGGCAGAGTAGCCTCTGTGACTGAGCCCCCCCCCCCCCGAAAAAACCTTGGACTCAGGTCAGGTGAGCTTCCGTGTGGATAACATTTCATACATGTTGTCACAATTCTGTTGCTGGAGGATTTGAGCACGTTCTGTATGGCTCTACTAAGAAGACTCTGGAAGATTATCTGGCTTCCTGCTGATTTTGGCCCATGTGCCTTTGCCCTTTTCCCTTTTCGGAACTAAATTTTTATTTCTTTGCTATAATAAGTCCTAGACTTGAGAAGGACTGAGTCATCCTAGCAAATGACCAAACTGGGGGGTAATCGTAGGAACCCCCAACTTAGTAATGGTCTTAGAAACTAGTTTTGTCAATCAGACTTTACAACTTCTATACCTGTTCCTTAGCCCCTCTCATTCCATCACCTACTGAGTAACATTTCAGTGCTGGGCATGGATGACACTCCTCCCCAAAATTATTCCTGACTTTCTCACTGTTCTCTGAATGGAAATGACTCTGGAATATTCTGACTATAACTATCAATTTTACTTTGTTTAACTTATGGCATGAATTTCACTTTGATTCACTTAAGGCATTAATCAAAGTACTTCATGATATGTCCACGTCTCCTCTCCTATCTGATTTTAAGGTATTCGAACATGGAGACTAAACTTAGGTCACCCTTAGCTGGTTATACTCTGCGTGAATCATGTCTTTGATTTGAATGAATGTATGTGTACCATATTAAGTGATTTTTTTTTTAAACGAGAATGTCATTGAAGTAGATATTCACAACTTGCATCGGATCTCAGGATGTATACAAAGACTGGAATTTAGAATATGAGGGGGAAGTTGAAGTAAAATGCAGCTGTTGAATTTTAAACAATGTAGTGATCTGTAAATGATTAGTGGAGTCTAATAATGTTGATTGACCTGGAAGAAAAATGCATGAACTTCTGCCAGCTGCTTTCTGGATACATATAAGAGGGAACCAAAATTACTCAAGAGAATTAAATTATTAAGTATATGTACATACATACAAAATAACATAGAAACTAGTCTTGTTAGAACAATTTCTAGAAAAAAACCGAACTAATGCCAATCTCAAATTCTTCCCAACAATGTCTTCATAAACCCTTTCCCAAGGGGTCAATATCATGTTTTCTTTGTTTTTGTTTAAAATTCCTCTTTAAAGACTTGAATTGCTAACTACGGGGCGATAGCTACAAGCTAAAAAACCCCTGGATAGAATTTCAGAAGTAAAAAATTTGAAAGCCATTATTTAAGTGTATTTCTTAACTTTTGGTAGAATTGTCAAAAGAGTTTATGAGAGAAGAGCAATTAATATTCTGGAGATCTAGCCCTTCTTGTTCAGAGATTCTTGTTCAGTTATTCACTTAACTTAATATGAATTTACAATTTTGAGATTATTTTGACACTTCTGAATAATTATGGCAGATTAATCAGACATAATATTTTCCCCTCTTTAAAGCATCTAAAAATGACATCAAGGTGTCAACCGAGAAGTGAACTGAGACAATAGGGAGAAAAGATAGAGCCTACAAAGGCCTAAGTGGTTATTGAGCAACAATGGGAATGTCATATTAGAGAGACCAAGTGCGCTCAGTTGCGGGAATCCCAAGAAAGGCCCTGAACTTGGATCCATTAAAGTTATAAGCAATGAAAATTATTGAAAGTCAATAATACATGGAGATGTTAGAAATCCAGGTCCCTTCTTCATCCTTGAGTAACCAGGCAAATACCAGCTTTCATTTCGCCTCCTTCTGGACCTTTATTTGAAACAGGCTAGGAATTTGTTCTGCGTGGAGGAAAAAATTGAATATAGAGACTCTGGATATGGAAAAATTAGGCTAAGTGGAGGATCAAAGCAAATCTCCCCTGTGGTAGAGTGGATTAATATCTGTAAATTGAACACTGCGCTGTCCTCTAGGTCCCTTCTCTTTTCTTTCCATTCACCTGAGATCAACATCAGAAAAACACCCTAGACGTGAGATTAGGTGATTATTCCCCCAGAGAATCTAGATGGCCCCAGAGGATAGCCCTTCAAGAGTGACAGGAGATAATCATTCAAAGAAGACTTTACCTCACCCAGTGACCCTTCAGTGAAGCCTACCAATCTATACTCTCATAAAGGGCTTGTCATCAGCTTTTATAGCTCCCTTTCTTAAAAATAGTCAAAGGTCAACAGGTAGTTGAGGAAGATTTTCAGTGTAAAAAAAAAAAAAAAATCAAAACACAGGAAAAAGATTTGGAAAAATCTTACAGTAGGGGACGTAGAAAAAAATGATAAAAGGAAAAAGATACTAGAGGTATTATGTGACATGTTCAGAGATTCCTCCAAAGGCACATAATACTATAAAATATAACTAAATATAAACTAAATTATAATTAAAAATAAGGTATTATAATATTTAAAAATACTACAAATTAAGCAATCAATGGGAGGATAAGGTCAAGTTATATAAAATTAGGAGGGCTTATATATACCAGTTAGGAGTTGTAAAAACATTAAATAAGAAACTACAGGGAAAGAAATGATTTGGAAATGTTAAAAATCCCCCAGAAGTAAAGTATGTGAGAATTAATTTGAAGAGCCTATCCACTCAGTACTTTCAAAAGTTTGAAGAAAAATGATCTTCAATCAGAAATACATAGCTGCTTAATTTACCAATAAAGGAGAGAATAATATATACATTTTAGGCATAAACCATCACCGTTCTTGTGCAATTTCTTGAACTTAGTGGAGGATATTCATCAGAAAGGGAACTAAGTGAAGAGAAAGAACCTGGAGTTTCATAATTAGAAAATAGTCAGGGAGAGTGCCAGGATGATGGCAGAGGGTAGCAGTGCAAATAGAGCAACAAGCTGAAACCAGCACAGGGATGGTAGCCAGGGAGAATAACAAAGGTCTACCTACCCATTTAATGATTATTTGGAAGATACTGATAGATTTGAAAGATTTACTTAAGTACTTGGGGAAAAAAAAACAGTGATGTATTTGTGTTTGTCTCAAGAACAGTATGTATATACATATTAAGACAGCAAACTAAAAATTTTTTATAATTTTATAATTTTTTAAAATTTTTTATAAAAAAAAATAGCAAAATAGAAACTTGCAGAAGAAAGCAAAAGTAATTATAGTATATTATGTGGCTCAGGAGTGAGCAGTGTTTACGTACTCTTGAAAAGGTAGACTCCATCCATCAATTTATCCAAAAATTGTGATAGCTCTAGAAGTGCTTCTGGAGGGAAGGGGAATGTCAAAGATGGGAGTTTGAGAAACTAAATCCTTACCTCCTATAGCAGGAAGTCATCATCAGAATCTGAGATTGATAATTCAAGTAATAGCAGTGTAATGATATGTATTTGCATATGAAGCTGAATTCCTGATGAAAGAACTAAACTACCTAAAAAGGTTTCTCTGGAGAACAGGAGTGAGGAAATGAGATTCAAAGAATAGGACTGGGAATTGCTTTTCTTAAAATCATAAGTCATTGATTATCCTTTAAATTATATGAATCAGTCATAACTTAAAATTCTATTGAGGAAAGGTAATATTTCATTTTTAAACTATTGTGGAAAAGTGTACTAATACATTTTTAGTTGGCTTATTGGGAAGTGGAACAAAACTATTAGTCTCCTAAATCCTTTTCTATGATTGAATTTATGCTAGATTGGATCTACTGTGATTATATTTCATACCCTTAATAAAATCTCAATTGTGAATAAAGTACATAATTTTTAAGTTAAGCATCTAAGAAAGAAAAAAGCTAAATGAAGGTTATTGTTGTGGAAGTTTCTGCATTATGGTAACATTAATGTGGTCTTTTTTATTTCTTAACATCTTTATTGGAGTATAATGGCTTTTACAATGGCGTGTTAGTTTCTGCTGTATAACAAAGTGAATCAGCTATACATATACATGTATCCCCATATCTCCTTCCTCTTGCGTCTCCCTCCCACCCTCCCTATCCCACCCCTCGAGGTGGTCACAAAGCACCGAGCTGATCTCCCTGTGCTATGTGGCTGCTTCCCACTAGCTATCTGTTTTACATTTGGTACTATATATAAGTGCATGCCACTCTCTCACTTCATCCCAGTTTACCCTTCCCCCTTCCCATGTCCTCAAGTCTATTCCCTACATCTGCGTCTTTGAGTTAGGCCATATATTTGACTTCTTGTGTATAATTCGGCAGCAACCATGCTTGATTATTTTTTGAGCTTCCAGAAGTTACTCTAACTTTTTAGAGACTTATAAGAGTGAACATATGACAGAATGTTATGCCGTAGTATTAAAGATATTTCAAAGAATTATCTTGGTTGCTCTGAACTCTTTTGTGTTCCAATGGCAGGTTGATATAGGTGCCATTTGGCATTGTTTTATAGTCTTTTATCCCCCCAAGTACTTTAAGTACAAAATTGTATTAAGATGGGATTTATTTAAATCTTATTTAATTACTAGCTTTCATATGCTGCTATCTTTTAAGATTGAGAATTATTAAAGGAAAGTTTCCTAAAGTAAACTTTCTTAATATTTGTGTAAGGTAGAATTAAAATCTTATCAGTATTCTTTAGATCATCACACCTGGAGCAGATATGGTCTAATGTGAAAAATCTAAAGCAAAAAGATGACCACTTTTTAAATAAGTATTAATATTTGCCTAACTCTTATCTATAAAGTGAAAAGTTCAAAATAAATCTTCATATAATGGCTTTTTAAGATTGCTACCTTAGCAGCAGTACATTTTCAGACTTATACTGGAGCTATAATGCAATTTGGGATTTCTAAAGATAAGGTGGTCAAATTGTATTTAATAACTCTCACCAACAATGTGTGTTTAGAAGAGAATATCAGTGTAATACATTGTGAACAAATATTAACTTAAATCTTCAGTAACACTGAAACAACTCAGTTACTGTATGATTTTTTCATTGTACCTTTTGATATCAACATAACTTTAACTGTTTTAATGTTGAGATTTCTAGTATCTGTGGCTTTCTCATTCTCAATATATTAAGAACAAAAGTAACTTAAATAATCAATGTGCTTATTAATGATCCACTAAGTCAATTACCTTTCTATGACTAGCAAACTTGAGAGATTGCATGAAAATGGGTATAAGTAACAATCAGAATAGACTTGCAATTTTATATTGAAGTATGCTGCCGATTATCCCTTTACTTTAGGGCAAGTTCTGTTGTAGCTTGTTTTCCAGGGTCTGGTACAATGACTGACTTGCAGTAAATTCTCAAATTACACTGATTAGTGAAAAAAAAGTATGAAGTGAATTTTCTATAAAATTAGAAAGGCATAATCAGTGACCATCTAATTCACCATGCTTTTCCAGTTTCATAAATAAAATCCTCAATATAAGATGTCCTTAGAAAATACAGGATGGATGGAGAGGTAGCAAGGTGTCATGGGGAAACAAAGGCCCTTTATAATGGGATAGCCAAGGATTGGAGTTTGTTTCTATAATTTTGGATCAGTTAAATATTCTCTCCATATAATAGTTTCTTTAAAAGTAAATATGGTGATATTAGTACCTATCTTGTAAGACTTTTCTGAGGCTAAGAGGTAAACTAAAGGATTCAACAGTAGTGTATGGTAGCCATTGTAATTGGGAATCTAGTTTGAATTATAAACAACTTAATTTTTTTTATTTGTCTTAAAGGAAGTTAACTCATAATAACAATCATGGAGTAAAGCAATTTTCACTTTTCCATGCTTCTCCCCAGTGCATTTTACTTCTTTTGCTGGCAAAGAAAATTCCAAGGGTAAAATAATCATTTATTTGGCTATTAAGTGTTTCTTCCAGAGCTCCCTATTCAATCTAGTCAACAAAAATGCTAATTAGTCCTAATTGTTTGGAGGACACCGGTCGGTCCATTAATAGATGCAGAGATCCCTAAAGCATCCCTCACAAAATAGGATATTTTAAATCCCCCTGAGATGAATTTAACTTTATCATTAAGAGAGAAAAAGGATTAAAATTAAGCTAGCCTTAATCTACAATTTTTAACTACCTGTGGAAGTATATAGACCCAGATATATCTACTTCTAGAGATTGCTTAATAAGAAAAATATAAATGCTAGATAACAATTTCCTAAGAGAGAATTCCTTGTTCTTGATGGGATGAATGAAACCTCACATAATGCCTTATGGTTGTAAATTATTCTGATAGACTGATGCAGCAGTTAGTTTTGTTTACCTTTGATATTTTTCCTAATTGTAGAAAGAGAACTAAATTATGCTTTTCATCTAGTCTGATATGTTGCAGTTGTTACATTGCCATGTCCAGACAGGCAAATTTTCCAAAAACACACGTATGAAACCAACAGAATGTGTGTGTGTCGACTGAAAATATTCACAACCTAAAAGTTGAGAGTTACGTTTTATTCTGCGGAAAGTTTTAGGACTTCAAGCCCAGAAGGCAGCATCTCAAGTAATCCTGAGAGAATTACTCCGAGGAGGTGAGGGGGGAGCGAGGATATATAGGAATTTTACAACAAAGGGCAGGTAGTCTGAACTTCAAAAGATTATTGTTAAAGAAGACAAGATATCTCAAGTGAAGGAATTTAGTGCTTTTCTGTATATGGGAAGATGCAAGAGTCTGGGCTCACTGAAATCATTCCTTTGATGTGCACCTCAGCTATCCGGGGCCAGTATCCTGTGTTTGCACATCCCGAGTTTCCTCTGAGCTCATTGTGGGGAGTGGCTGCAGTCTGATGGCTGCTAGACGGCAGGCATTCTTTCCTTCCGGAATTCCCTCAAGGCTTACCAGCTCACCATTGTCAGTAGCTGCAATCACTGATGACTCTGACATCCTTTGTTTACCAATATGGCCAGCAATATTCCATTTCTCAGTGTATGTGGATTAGTACTAGTAGTTAAGTTCTATTCAGTAAGTCAAATTCAAACAATTTTATTTGAGTTTAGAGACAGGCTACCAGTAATACTGCAAGGTTATTTTCATGGCCCATTTCTTCTAAAATCATATAGCATTTCTACATATTTGAGTTGAGTAAAGGAATATCAAATGTTCGACTAAAGCTGACTGGGGTCAGCAATATTTCTCATGTGTCTGGCAAATAGAATCTATCACCATTCACTGATGGAAACTCATGAATACAGTAGACCCATCTGACACTCTTCCTTGGCAGAAATTCTTGTTTTGAAAGCTATAATCTACATTTCTAAAAGAAGGCCTTAAAATGGCTAGGAAGTTATCAGACTTATAGAATTTATCATGGATTTATAGCCTGAAATATATTAAAGACTTTAGGTATAAAAATATTTCTGAGGTAGAAGTTTTCTATCGTCAGTGGCTTTTATCTAAGCTCTCCTCCTATTAAGTATACTTTGTAGGATGGTCCTTTGCTGATCTAAACAGACCATATTAAATGTGTAATTGAAGCAGTTATCAAAACGTCTACATTTTTTTTCCAACCTTTCAGGCAAGAGTATTGATGTCATTTTCAAGAAAATCTTCAACTTAACCTGGAGAACTTCTTAGTATAAATGAATGGTGCTCTTCCAGAAATTGCTTGAAATACATTAAGCATTTCGATCATATCTAAATGTCAGCCACTCTTTTGTAGCTTCCATGCAATCTTTTGGTCTGTCCTTAGAATATTGTTTTATTGCCACTATGGCTACAAAATGCTCTTACACTTGGTAATCATCTCATTTCAGGGTAAACGAAGAACAATGCCTATGGTACCACATCAGAAAGGCATTTTTAAATGGTGAATCTGCCTTAAGGCAACCAATTTAGGTACAAAATCAGATGTGGAGGAGGAGTTGAAAGTCATTGCTGTCACCAAGTACCAGATTCTACTGTATAAAGCACATTCTGTGGCCATTAAAGAGACATTGGTATCTTACTACAGTTTTGAGCAATTCACACTGAACGAGTAAGCAAGTGAATCATTGGTGTGTTGACATAACAGTGCAAACACTTGTTCATCTGATGGGGTTGAATTCTGAACAATTTACAAATTGGCAGAGAATCTAGTCTGTGTTTTTAAATTGAGGCAAGTATACAAAAAACAGTATCAACAATTTCGGGCCGTACAACCCGGTAGAAAGATACAAATAAATCTGTGAAAGTCAGGGAGCAAAGGCAGGGGAATATTAAAATTTTAAGGACGTAAGGAAGCCTTTAACTGTAATTTATAACTTTAGAGGGGGTTAGCCCTCTATTTCTGTTAACTCAACTAAAAAATGTTGGTTGGGGACAAGAAATGGTAAACTATCTTCTCTTTCTAGGTTTCATACTCTTAAAGGTCACCATTTTATTTACTCCAAGGTTTGTTTCTATTAGTTTCTTGATCAAGAAATGTTGCCTTTTAGTACATAGTTAAAATAGAATTTTTATTCTGCCCAGGCCCCCTTGGATTGGCTGTAGTGTGCTGTTGGCTCCCCAACGTATATTTTATTGGAAGAGACTCCTGATCATTAGGACTATTTTCTACACCCAAATTTTTCAGTTATTTAAATACTAAATACCACTTCACTTATTTGCCTACCTGAAAATTTTGTATTTATGAAATATGTCTTCCTCAAATTTTTTTACCCATATCTACATACATCATACTTCTACCCACTCCTTCTGTAGTTTTTAGCTAAGTTGAATTTTGTACATTTAAATAGAATGCTGTTGGATTAAATGCAGTGGCACAAATCTTTTTCTATCAAAAATGATGGGCTGATTAACTTAGTAAATTGAGAGGAGCATCTTACACAAGTAGGAAGGAAAATTTAATAGTGGTCCTAATTGAAATCTGCAGTTCAATCCAGATAGGATGATATCGTTTAATTTATTACCAATGACTTTCCTATGTTGCTGCTATTCAAAATTTATTTTCTTATTATTTTGTCGCTTTATTATTATTTCTGTTTGCTTCTTATTATAGTTGACATAATAGTGATAGCCATTGGCATTTTTAGTTGTACCAAAGCTAAAGATTTTCTTGAAACCGGTTTAAGAAAATGGAAAAACTTCTTTTGAGACACTTGTTTATAAGTTAGACCTCTTTTTTCCTCCTCATTTAGATGGAAAAACATTTTTTTCTTCCTCTATAATAGAAGTCTAACCCTTATCTGACCTCTTATAAAATAAGGCAATATTGATGTTTTATGTTATAATATTATAAGGAAGCACTTATAGGATTTACTTAAAATGTTCCATTTTTGGAACAATGAGAATTTCTTAACATTTATACTGTATTTAAATATAATCAACTTAGATAATATAATTTAGACAGGAATTTCAAAAAAGACAATGATGAAAGGACTTTTACAGATCCAATCTGAAATTGAATAAGGAGAAGAAATATTAAAGAATAATTTAATACTAATATAGTATTTCACAGTGACAAACCTATGTAAATCTATATAATAACTTAATTTGTATACCACTGTCTATAAAATATCATGAAGTAGGTATTAGATGTACCAATAGAAACATTGGAGGAATGTGTTGGACAGAGATGAAATTGTGGGACTGAAACTGAATTTACCTCACCTTGAATTAACTTTTGAATATCACTGTTTGAGTAATTGAATGCTATTTTAATATGAATAAGAATTATTTCATAGATTTAAATCAATTGTTTCTACTTAGATTCTTTTTAAAATCATTCTTTTAATGTTCTTTGAAGCTTAGTGAAAACTTAATGGAAAATGTCTAAGCGCATATAATTACAACTAAATTAACAAGCTATGGACATGCGTCTTGTTTCAAGTTTAAGTTTGTGATACCAAGTGTTTACAGTAATCTTAGTGCAAAGTTCTCAGTGGTAAAGCCAAATTACCTAGGATGTTCAGCAAGTCTCTCTGTTCCTCACATGCAAGTATTTTTTCTTGTCTTGATTACTTCTACTTACTGTCTCTTCCTCCATGATGTCTCAAGTTACTGACCTTGTCCTCTCTTTGTGGTTGTCATCTCATGCATTTTCTTATATATTTGGAATTAAATAAACATCTTAGTTTATGATTTCAGTACATCTGCTGCTCTGATTCCTCATGGTGGTATTCATGGAAACATAACTCTTATCTGGAGGGATTAACCTGGGGGAACTGGCATGCTCTGAAGACTCATCCTGAACATTTAATGAGCTCAGATGACATTGCTGCACACCTTAGCGTTTGCCTTGTCTTTTTGTTAATAACAGTTTTACACAAATGAAGGCCTTGTTTCTTCAACTTCATTGGCATTAATAAATTCATGATCGCGTGACTGTCTAAGTATGTGTGTTGTACACACCTGTATTTACTTTTGAGTACATTTTAAAACACCATTAACTTTTATAAGATCTTTTAGAGTTCACATACAATCTAAAGTATAAAGTTCAGTGGTTTTTGGTATATACAGGGTTGTATAACTCTTACCATGGTCAATTTTAGAAGAGTTATCACCCCTAAAAGAAACCACACACCCACAGTCATCTATCCCCAGCTCTAGGCAACAGCTAGTTAACTTTTCTGTCTGTATAGATTTGCCTATTCTGGACATTTCTTATAAATGGAATCATATCATGTGGTTTTTATGATTGGCTTCTTTCCCTTAACATAATGTTCTTAAGGTTCATCCATGTGGTAGCATGTTTTAGATATATCATGCATAATAGTCATAAGATCATGTATTGTTACTTCACTTTTATGGTCGAATAATATCCCGTTGTATGGATATAGCACCTTGTTTATCCATTCACAAGCGGATGGACATCTGGGTTGATTCTATCTTACCTTTTATGAATAATGCTCCTATGAATATCCATGTACAATTTTTGTATGAACAAGTTTTCTTTTTTCTTAGGTATATAACTAAGAATAGAATTCTAGGTTATATGATAACTTAACTTTTTGAAGTACTCCTGTCCTGTTTTCCAAAGCAGCTACACTGTTTTACATTCGTATGAGCAGTATGTGAAGTTTCCACCTTATCCAAATTGTTATCAATACCTTTGTTTTTCTTATTATAGCCATCCTAGTGAGTGTGAAGTGATCTCATGTGGTTTTGATTGGTATGGTATTTCCCTGATGACCAATGTTCTTGTTTGAAGAAATGTTTTCTCAGATTCTTTGCCATTTTAAATTGGGTTATCTGCTTTTCTTATTGAGTTTTAAGAGTTCTTAAATATTCTAAATGTAACTCTATTATTAGATATAGGATTAGCAAAAGTTCTCTCACATTGTATAGGTTCTGTTCATTTTCTTGACTTTTTTTTTTTTCTTTTGCGGTAAACGGGCCTCTCTCTGTTGTGGCCTCTCCTGTTGCGGAGCACAGGCTCCGGACGCGCAGGCTCAGCGGCCATGGCTCACGGGCCCAGCCTCTCCGTGGCATGTGGGATCTTCCTGGACTGGGGTGTGAACCCGTGTCCCCTGCATCGGCAGGCGGACTTTCAACCACTGCGCCACCAGGGAAGCCCTTCTTGACGTTTTTTGAAGCACAAGGCTTTCATTTTCATGTCCACTGCTTTTGTCTACCTTTTGCTTTTGTTGCTTGTGTTTACAGTGTCATCCTAAAATCGTTAAGACTAACACCTATGTTTTCTTCTAAGGGTTTTATTGTTTTAGCTCTTACATTTAGGTCTTTGATTCATTTTGAGTAAATTTTTGCATATTGTATAAGGTAGGGATTCAATTTCATTCTTTTTGCATATGGATATTCAGTTGTCACTGCACCATCTGTTTTAAAGAATCTTCTTGAATTTATCCTTACAACTGTTGAATTGATCATAAATGTGAGATTTTATTTATGGACTCACAAGTCTATTCCACTGACATTTATGTCTAGTACCACACTATACTGATTACTGTAGCTTTTTAATTTTGAAATGGGGAAGTATGAGTCTTCCAATTTTGTTCTTTTAAGATTGTTTTGGCTTTTCTGAGTCCCTTGAATGTGCATATAATTTTCAGGATCACCTTGGTAAATTTTGCAAAGAAACTAGTTAACATTTTGATAGGGATTTGTTGAATCTGTATATTAACTTGGGAAATATTGTCATATTAACAGTATTGTCAACTGATTCATAAACATGAATGTCTTTCCATTTACTTAGGTCCATAATTTTGCTGAACAATCTTTGTAGTAAAACAACACTTTTTGACATAAGATCACTCAGTGAAATATCTACACCATTAAAAACCTTCATCATACCAATGACAGGGCACCTGCTTGACATAGTGCCTCAGTGATACAGCAAAACTCTGCGCTTATAAAAATGCAAATATTGTGATACTGATAGTGTATATTATAGTTATTATCAGATTTATTCATAAGATATGATATAAAAAACATTTCTATAAAGAGACTGAAAAACCTCAACCCTTTCTCTGCTTTGGTGATATTTGGAGATCTTTTACTTCCAATGTCCTGGGTTTTTGTTTTTTTAGTTCCAGTTATTTCTATAAACACAAGTATTTATTGGTATAATTGTCCTTAGTTTCATGTAGTACACTGACACTGAAGCCATTAGCCAATCTTTAACACTGACCTTGAAAATAGAATTTATTTCTACTCTTCGAAGTTAAAGGAAGCTTGAATCCCCCCCCCAAATTCCTATCTGATTTAAACGTAATCCTGGTTTCTCTCCCCATTTTCCAAGTATCAATATTTATCAATTGTGTTTAACAGTATATTAGCTGTTGGGCTACCATAATATACCATACACAGGGTGGCTTAAACAACAGAAATTCTCAATTCTGCAGGCTGGAATACCAAGATCCAGGTGCTAACAAGGCTGGAGTCTTCTAAGTTCTCTCTCTTTGGCTTGAGGTCTGTCCTCACAGGAACTTCTCACTGTGCACACGCTTCCCTGGTGCATTTCTTCCTAAAAGGACACCAGTCCTATTGGATTAGGATACCACTCTATGACCTCATTTAACCTTAGTTATTTCCTTAAAGGCCCCATCTCCAAATACAGTCACAGTGGGAGTTAGGTCTTCAACGTATGTATTGGGGGTGTATAATTCAGTTTATAACTCATGGTATATTAGGAATCGAATATTCTTCCACTGTCCAGAAAATGTTCTCCCTTTATCCAATAGCAGCCTTCAAATTTTCTTTCAGGAGCAACCTTCTCTCAGCCCATGCATTACAGATAAGAATGATCTTACTCCTGTTTCTTAGGATGGGAAGGAGCCACATTCAAGCATTTTATTCTTCTAGCCAAAGTGATTGTTTTAGGGGCAGGCTAGTGACACAAGCTAGACAAATATCCTGGGATTATTGCTGAACAAAGGTGAAAGAGGAATTCTTTATCCATTTAGCTGAGCTTAACGTTTGTAAACCTGTAGCTATTCTTAGCCATGTTATCCTGATACGGAATGAACTTGCCTTTAAAAAAGAAAAAAAAGCCAATAAAGAAAATGGCAATGCTCTGATATGGAAAGACTCCTGGTTTTATCTGAACATCCAGATCCAGCCGGACCTGAACCTCAACTACCCCTGGACTTTTCAGCTGCATAAGTCAACAAATTACCTTTTTAGTAAGTTTAAATTTGCAAAGAAGATATCTCTATCATTTGCAAAGAAAATAATTCTGGAAGACAGAGTTGAAGTCTTTAAAACTGAAATAGTGAACTAGAAACAAATAAACTTAAAAGGCTTAGAAGAAATCCTCTTCATAAACACTAATCAGGCATGAGGATTAGATGGAATACCTATGGCTAGAGAGAGAAAATACTTATTTTCTTTAAATATACTCTTAAATCCATACAATTAAGTTAGTATGTCTTTGCCAAGAACCAAGTATATTACATTATTCTTTAGAGAAATATTCACTCCCTATCATTCAGGAGTAACCTTAAATAAAATAGACATTTGTTACGAGAAACCACTTAAGAGTGTTTCTGCCAAATGTGAGGCTATCCCAGAATTATTGGTGTAGGAACCAATAAAAGGAAATAAAACTTTTGGGGACAAGAAATCTGTCAAGAAGTGAGTCATTGAAGACATAGGCTTTCCATGGAAAAGATGATAGAAGTTAATCAGAAGGTCAAAGAATGGAGAGAACTAGAGCCAGCTGGAGATAAAGATTTCAGCAAAATTGAGATACAATGTTTTGTTTGAAAAGCTTGGAGAATAAACATTATAAATAAAAAATTGGACAACGGCAGTCTCAGATTTCAGAATTGAAACATTTCACAGTAATAGTATATAGTTCAGGGAATAGAAAAGGAATACATTGTTGAAGTGCATTTTGAGTGAAACATGGATGACTACATGTCCTCTTGGGAACATGGTCTGAAAATAGTGCATTCTGTTTTTCTGAGTGTCTGACTACAGCGATATTACTGAAAGCCTTGAAATGTGTCATTTTACGTTCTGAAAAAACTTACAAGTCAGTTTTAAAGTTGTCACTTGTCTTTTGGGCAGACATCTATTTCTTTGAAGTCGCTGTACTATTCTCATCTAAAAGTAGAGAAGTGTTAATCACATTAGGAAAAAAAATAAGGAAGCTCTCTGAGTTTTAGTATAGAATTTTCTGCCACTTATTTACTAGCTTCTGAAGAAACAATTCTGGCTCCAAGATCTTTTTCTTATTGACTTGCTTTCCTATTTGTACTTTCCTTAGATTATTTTTTAAAATAGGGAACACTGTTATTCAGCTTTTTGTTTTTCATTTCTTGGACTCCTAAACCACTCACAATGCATTTATACATATAAGATTTTCCTGTAAAGCTGGGATGTCACTGTGTAATTACAAAAACAACTTAAATTGCGTATTTTCATTCAGCTTAAGTCTGCTCAGTTCCTCTCCTAGGTATTCAAGAAGCACCTATTTAGAAAGACAATCATCCTTCAAAACCTGTGAGCTACTCCCACCTGACGGTCTCTGAAGTCACTGTCGTCTTTTTGGAACATCATCTCTCCATATGTATACATGGTTCACCCTCATTTCACTGAGCTTTCTGCTAAAAGATAGGCTGTCCATGGCTACTGTATGTGAAATAGCTTCCTTGGCCTACCTGATCTATTTTTGTTTGTAGTGTTTATCCACACTTGACAGACATACTTCTGTATCTGTTTCCCTACTCTCTCAAGAATAAGCTCAGAGTAGGAACTTTATCTGTTTCATTCACTGTTATATTCCTAACACTCAGGGTGTAGCCTGGTCTGTCTGTGGTAGGTGCCAGATAGTGATGCTGGAGTGAGTGAATGAGTAAACGAGTCTGAATCCGTTTCTTCATCAAGTAGAGAGAGCACCTGCTTAAGTCGCATGAATATTTTCAGTCAATGATACAAATGTTTTCTGTGCTTTGCTGTCAGGTTTGATATAGATAAATATTTAGTGTCTTAATATTGCATACATAACCCAAAACATTTTTGACTATGACATACTTGCTATAAAAATAACTTATTAGTACTACATCAAATCTATGAAGTTAGTAGATCCTAGCCTCACTGAAGTTGCTTTGAGGATGTGTAGTCAGGGTCTTTTATTATCATATTTTTCAATTATTTTAATATCTTTGGACGGAATATCTATTTTTTTGGTTGGGTTCTAATATATTTTTGGTGATTGTCTAACTGGGCATTTGTTCTTGAACATTCTTATGACAACAGTGGGCCCTCTATTGTGCAATTTCTTGAGTACAAAGGTGAGAAATATGCCTCATTTATAGTGTAGTAAACTAGTCATAAAAATAATTGCATTACCTGTGATTACCCCACAAATTCTGAAATACTAAGTTGAGGGTAAGAATTGGTAGTAAAAATGCCTTTTCCTTTTGAGTGGCAAGAACTGTTTGGTACTGTACATTACTCCACACATCCCCAGGTCCTATCTGGTAAAACTGAAGTTTAAAAGGCATCATTCATTTTAAACTTGAGGACTTTGTATCTGACTTGTTACCTCCACTTGCTACTGGCTAAAGAGCCCTGAAGTATTTTGTTCTCTATAACATTAATAACAAGTGAATATTTATTGAATTCATTCATTAGGATAATGTCTGCTTGTGTCAGTGAGAGATGGTCTAACTATGTGGTAGTCAGAGGGAGAATATTAGTTGCTTGTCTTTGTTACTTGTTAGGAAGACAGGTGTAAAGATGTTGCTGTGTCATTTGCCCATGAACCACATCCCTGACCTTGACCAACCATCCTGCCAGTGTTTTTGCCACTGTGGAGACTTGGAGGGAGGTGAAAGAACTCACCACAGTTTATTATTTCCTGCAAAAGCTGGTGTTGGAAGGTCAGCCTTTCATATGTGAAAACAATCTGCTTAACTAATAATCCAGAGGTGAACATAGAAATAGGCTAGAGTTCAGTCTTTGAAGTCTGGTCTCTGGCTATGAAAACATGTTTTACTTTTAAATGTATCAATTTTTCTCTTAGTTTATTATGGTTGGACACAGTGTAATGTTTTTCAACTTTTTAGCACTGGTTTTCAGCATTGATTTTTAAGGTAGTTCATCTTAATTTGTAAAAGATTCGGTACACTAACTCTAATCTTTTCATTAACCACTGGAGATTTTTGTCTAAGTGTCTGTGGTAAAATCCATATTCAGTGATGCTGATGTGATGGGAAAATTTCTTTCAATTTTTTTTGCCACGCTGGAGTGTGATTCTCCCACAAGGACAACGTTTGTCTTGTGTGGGATTATTAAAGACCAGCAGTAGACTTAGGTGTGCGTAAGATGTCATATAAAAATAAACAATTAAAATATATCATTTAAGTCATATACTGTGACTTAATTTTGCTTTATCATAAATCTAATAATTCTGAAAAGAGACCGCTGTTTTCCAGAGCTGCTGTTAATAACATATCGAATACTTGTAGCTTCTAAACCACTTTTGCATGAATATGTATGCCTATAAAACCTTATTTGTTCTTCTTGAGAATCCCATGAAGAAGGTATTATTTGATGGCCATTATGAAGAAATTAAGATTTAGATTAGTTAAATATCTGAGTAGTCACTTAATAGCTGAAATGTGACTCATGTCACCATATACTACATTTGGTAACACTAACATATAATTAATTCTTTAATACTACTTAAGTTGCTGTTAATATTGACTCAGATATTTTAAGCAAGTGTAAATTATATTTCAATAGTAAAGAAAATACTTTAATAGTATTTAATACAATGTAGTCTAGGAAACGTTATACACTATTCCTTATACATATATTGTAATGTGCATAATACACAGGGGATACTTAAGATGAAGTAAGCCATGTAAGTCAGATAAGTTGGTGAGTGATTATTTGTGAAATATACTGCTGTTCTTATTCAGAAAGTCACTTTTTCTACCTTAGCTATAACTACAATATAACAGAATACTAGTCTCTTTTTCATGAGGATCTCTTAACACCCATTTGAACATTGACTGTTAATTATTTGGTGGGAAACTAGAGTGTTCATAATTTGGAAGCAGTATTTATCCATTTTCTTTCACCTGAATTGTTTGGTGTCCGTATTATCCTTTGATAGCTACCATGAGGATGGAGTTACGTAATCCTATTAACACATTTATAGTCTAAATGCACAGACGAGACCTATAAGTATGTTAAATAACACTGAAAGAGAAAAGGTGGGTTATCGGGATGTCTGGGACTCAGGTAATAGGCAAACTGCCAGACTGAGTCAAATCATCTAGGCTACTTCAGCAAACGCACAAGGCGTGATACTGACATGAGGACCTAATCCTGTAGATACTACAGGAGGCATTGAGAGGTTGGTGGGACAGGAAATAAAGGAGTGATAAATAGAAAACCATTAGATTTTCAGACCCATAGTCTGGGGGATTTGGGAGGGCTGGCTAGGAGTATTTAGGAAAGCACATGGTGTGCAGCAAGTTAAGCTTGGTGTCTTGCCAATCGGCCAACAGACAACATGTGGAAGTTCAGACAAGGGAAGGAAATCGGATAGTAAACAGTAAGAACCTAAGCACAGGAGCTAAAATTTAGGGCTCTGGAATGGCATAAGCTGCTTTCCAATCCTGCTTTCACTGTAACTCAACAGCCTGACCTTGAACAGGTTATTTACACTCCCCAGTCTCAGTTTTTTCTTCATCTGTAAAATGATGCTAATACTACCTTCCCCATAGGATTGTGGTAGGATTAAATGAGAAAATGTATGTAAAGGATTCAGTAAAAACTTGTAATAAAAAAAAATATATGGAGATTTCCTGGTGGTCCAGTGGTTATGACACTATGCTTCCACTGCTGGGGTCCGGGTTCAATCCCTGGTCGGGGAACTAAGATCTTGCAAGTTGCGCAGCACGGGCAAAAAACAAACGAAATGGTTTTCATGTTCACCGGGAGGCTTGGAGAGAAGGCTAGGGTTCTAATCTGCAAAGGGCACAAAGTAGTGGCTGAAGACAGGCAATGAGATGGGGATTCTAGTAGGAAAATTCTTGTTTTACTGCTGCTAAGGATGTTTCTCTCACTCCAAACGATGGAAGGCTGCCTGATCCAGCCTTTCACCCACTGAAGAACTATGGCAAAGTTCCTTAAGTTTTAACTTTCATGAGATGGCTAAATTCTGATAAATACAATGTTTGTTTTAAACCAGTGTTACAGAGGCCAGTACAAAGGGGTATGAATAACAGAAGGGTATCTGTGTTCAGTATCTGTCAACCCACAATCAAAGATATGCTCCTTAAATTTATTTCTGTGTGTTCCTCTTGTGTTAATAATACCCTATTTGGTCCCTATGAGCAGAAGTCAGAGCTGGCTGAGAGTTTTGTGTTTATCCTGATAGTTTTTTCTATAGATTAGTATTGAGGAGTTGGCCAGATGGAGCCTTTTTGAATACATAGTAGGAGAACATTAAAAAAAAATTCAGGCGGGTATAGTGATGTGACAAATACAATGTCTTAGGATATTTAAGGTAGTGACAGAATGTGAAATGACCATATGTACAGAGCAAAGCAAGCAATTCAGGAATCCGTGGTGGTTATTTTAATTGTTTTGTCAACATGTTATTCAACTTGAACAAATTATCTAAGCTATAGAAATTACATTCATAGTAGAAACTTTTCATAGTGGAAATGTTATCCATTTAACTCCCTTAGGTTCTAATACAATAACTCTCCTAGTAGCGGTAATACACGGTATATATGGTTTGGTTAACAAAATCATATTTTATATAATTGCATACTTTAAATGAGAGCAATAACTAACTTACAAATATGTAGTAATAAAGGTCAATGGATAAAAAATTCTTCTGCCTCCCCTTAGCTGCAGGCCTAATCCTACTAACATGACAAAAACTTGCACCTCTGTCAATTCTTTATCAAATTTCACTATCAATCAACCTATATCTAATATTAACCATATCCTTACTTTCTATCACCAAACACAGCTCCAAAAAATCATGGCCTACTCATCAATCACCCACATGGGATGAATAACAACCATCCCACTGTATAATCCAACCATAACTCTTCTAAATCTATTGATCTACATCATAACAACCCTCACTATATTTATACTATTTAATCAAAACTCAACTACCACCACACTATCATTATCATAGACATGAAACACCTATTATCACAACCCTCACCATACTCACTCTACTGTCAATAGGAGGGCTTCCACCACTGTCAGGATTCATGCCTAAGTGAATGATTATTCAAGAATTAACAAAAAATAATATCCTTATTCTACTAACATTCACAGCCATCACAGCACTACTCAACCTATATTTCTACATACAGCTCAACTACTCCACAGCCCTGACTTCAGCATCGTCAATAGTTGAAGCCGGCGCAGGCACAGGCTGAACTGTATATCCTCCCTTACCTGGAAACCTAGCACATTGCAGGAGCTTCAGCTAACCTCACCATCTTCTCTCTACACCTAGCCAGCGTATCCTTAGTTCTCGCGGCCATTAATTTTACCACCACTATTATCAACATAAAACCACCTGCCATAACCCAATACCAAACACCACTTTTCGTGTGATCAGTCCTAGTTACAGCAGTATTACTTCTATTGTCCGTACCTGTCCTAGCAGCCGGGATTACCATACTGCTAATCGATCGAAACTTAAAATACAACTTTCTTTGGCCCTGCAGGAGGAGGAGACCCAATCCTATATCAACACTTATTTTGATTCTTTGGACATCCCTAAGTATACATTTTAATCCTACCTGGGTTTGGGATAATTTCACACATTGTAACTTCTCGGGAAAAAAAGAACCTTTCAGATATATCGGTATGCTCTGAGCTATGGTATCAATCGGGTTCCTAGGTTTTATCATATGAGCTCACCATATATTCACGGTGGGCATGGACATTGACACGTGGGCATACTTTACATCAGCCACTATAATTATTGCTATCCCTACAGGAGTAAAATTGTTCAGCTGACTGGCAACACTTCACGGAGGCTATATTAAATGATGGCCAGCCCTGATGTGAGCCTTAGGTTTCATCTTCCTTTTCACAGTGGGCGGTCTAACCTGTATTGTCCTAGCCACTTCGTCGTTAGACGTGTTCTTCATGATACCTACCATGTAGTCGCACACTTCGACTACGTACTCTCACTGGGGGCTGTTTTCGCCATTATAGGGGGTTTTGTACACTGATTTCCACTATTCTCAGGATATACACTTAACAAGCAAAAATTCATACTTTATGATTATATTAGTGGGTGTCAACCTAACCTTCTTCCCACAACATTTCCTAGCCTTATCTGGCAGACCTCGACGATACTCCGACTCCCCACATGCCTACACAACATGGAATACTATTTCATCAGTAGGTTCATTCATCTCATTAACAGCAGTCATATTAATAGTCTTCATTATCTGGGAAGCACTCACGTCCAAACGAGAAGTAGTAGCAGTAGACCTTACTACCACAAACCTCGAGTGACTAAACGGATGCCCTCCACCGTATCACACATTTGAAGGACCGGCCTACGTTAATCTGAAGTGATCAAGAAAGGAAGGAATCGAACCCTTTTCCATCCCCTTGGGGATACATTCATTTGTATGAATATGTATTTTTCTTCTGGCAAATGATGATCAGGTTATAAATTATAGAGTAACCTCAAGCACTTAATTTACAGGAATTCACTGATACGCTCCGCCAATGAAATTGAGAGAGAAAACAGTTTAATACGCGTGCCTATGCAGCAGAAGTACAGCGTTTTATGTGTACATCTGCATACTTGTGTTCATAGGTTTGGTTTTAAGCAGTTTCACTCATAATACAGGCAACTACCATATGTCCCTTTTCATATTAGCCTTCAAATAAATGAAGATAAGTTTGAAAGAAACTCCCATTAATGAAACTTAAATTGGTGTTCACAGATGACAGCTGTCACCAAATGTGCATAAGGGTCCTCAAGAGGACAGTGCTCTTTACACCATGTGTCTTGGGCAGACTACACGTACACCTCACCCTCTGTGTCCATAGAGAGGCAGTGTATTCAAAGACGCTGGCCCAGCCTCACTCCAAGCTGTAGGCAGTGGTATGGAGAGGTTCATCAAAATAGCTCAGGTGACCCTCACTGCTGTTGTATTCTCTACTTTAACATTATCACTTTTCATACATGAAAATGACCACAACTTACCATTGTTTGTCACACAAAAAAATATAGAGGCAATATGTAAAATCTATTAAAAGAATGCATGTGCAAATGAGTATTGGATGACTGATACAACTGGATTTTCGGACTTTTCTAGATCCTGCTAAGTGAGGATGGAATATAAAGTAATAAAAAACTAAAGCCTGATTAGATTTATGATGGCATATGGCAGGTCATCTTCATTATTTGAAGATTTTCATGTATGAAAATAAATGTGTTCCGCCAAATGGGCTTTAGATTAGAAATCCAAGTTAAAATGACTTAAATCCATAAAACATGGTAATGCTTTAAAATGTGTAAGCTATATTCAGGATTCTCCTTAGTCCCTTACTTTCTGTGTAATTCACGTGCTGTACGCTTAAATATTTTTATAATGCCACATAACGTCAGTTAAACTACAATCCCTCCTAGAGCTCCGCAAATAGGATGCAAAACTAGGAAGGCAGTTAAGGGTGGTGCTGATGGAAGTGACAATGTGTAAATCAATAGGCTGGATGTATAGGAATTGGTGTATCCAACAGCAGAGTATCTGAAATGGGACTCTTAGAGGCTAGCAAATTATTGGGGATGGTGCTGTCAATGTGTTAGGCCAAGGTTTGCTATTGGGAAAATAATGTGACGGAGGTGGCTTGTATTTGCTTCCATGCTGGTGTTCAGGGCATTCCTTCTGGTTCATTTTTCCTTTTTCTTTTCTACCTGCTGATTTCTTATCCTTTCAGACACAGCTGAAGTATTGCTTCTTCTTTCCCTAACGCCAACACAGATTCTCTTCACCACCTCATTGCCATCATAGCTGTTCTCCAGACACCTACCATAAACACTCACAGTGGGTTATATGTGTTTGTGTCCATCTCTCCTGAGGAAGAGTGAGTAACTTTATAACACAATGGATTTCATGTCTGAGAGCTCTGTAAGTATTTGATGTTGTGCTTGGATTCTAGTGTATAAGGCTGCTTTTTTTTTGGCCTCTCCCGTTGCGGAGCACAGGCTCTGGACGCGCAGGCTCAGCAGCTATGGCCCACGGTTCTAGCCACTCTGTGGCATGTGGGATCTTCCCAGACCGGGGCACGAACCCGTGTCCCTGCATCGGCAGGCAGACTCTCAACCACTGCGCCCCCACGGAAGCCCAGTATAAGACATTTTTAAAGTAGAAAATATAACATACATATAGATGTATTATTGTAGACATTAGGATATTTAGATGTTATTGATTAGCTGAATTCATTAGATTACCTATAAATTCAAATGGAATTAGGATGCTTATAACTTAAGCAGATCGAGTTCATGGATATTTAATATAAATTAAATACTTTCCTTGTAACTTGGAATATATTCCATCAATGACCAATGTAGTTAAAATTTAAAGATATATTGTAATAATATCAGTGACCATGCACATGTAAATGGCAATTATGAAATCCAGGAAAAATATAAGCATGATTGGGAACTTTAAATTCTTCATTTATAAAATCGAACCAATTATCATGTTTATTTTTCCAACAAGCAAATAATACCAGTAGTTCCAATTTATGTATTTATACATGCTTGATTCATCAAAGAAAATAATTGGGAAAAAAAGGAGCAGAATAGAGCTGGAGTTGAATATTTGTGCTTTGTCTTTTGCCATCAATTTTAAAAGCAGTCACAGTGACATCTTCCTCCATTTTTTCCCCAGTGAAATGGTATAATAATTTTTATAAGTCTAAAGGAAAGACCATGTAAAGTAGAAATTTAGAAATACACTGAATTCTTCATCAACTAGGATTAGGTTAATCTGTATCCAAAAGAAAACCCCAAATAACAGAAGGTTAAAGAAGACTGAAATTTCTCTCACATAAAACAAGTGGAAGGTAAACAACAGAGTTGTTAGGGCGTCTCCTGGTTATGAGGGACCACAATTCTTCAATTTTTCTGTTCCACTGTTCTTAATATATGACTAAATGCAGGTTCCAAGATCCCCACAGGAACTCCTACAGGATAATACCACGTCCACATTCCACATAGTGGGAAGGTGAATAAAAGGTCTCCTTCCAACACAGTAAGTTTTCTTTAAACAGCCTTTGACCTCTCATGCTTCTACTTACATCTAACTGGCCCGAAAACTCACATGGCCAAACTCAGCTGTATAAAGAGTTGGTCTATATAACCTCAGATAAGATCAACTTTGCATTACCAAGTAATAAAAGTTCATGGATGGCAAGTAGAAGTCTGTACCACTGAGTCCTATTATAGATAACTACCTCCTTTTCCATGGGAGAACTTAATTAGACCAAGTTTGCAGGAATAAAAATTGCTTATCATGACAGATCATAAGTAAAAGATAATTCTGAACCCTCAAAATGATGATATAATATGGGCAGTACTATAATCAACTAATTAAACTTAGCAAAGAAGAGCAGTAGGGAAAAAAACATAAGCAAAGTCAGAAGAAGCTGTAAATAATTATATCTAATTTATATACCTTTGTGTATATACGATTAGAAGTTCATTTAATCACTGTATTATACAAATCAAAGTTTTAAAATCAGCTATAATATTTAAGAAACTAAAAAGTGTATAAGAGGAATACTGTAAGGAAGTAGAAATAGTCTAGAAAAGAGAATATCAAAAGGTATAACATAGCTGCATTTACTTTAAGAGCTTTCTTTTGGAATAGGACTTGAATTGTCCTATGTGACGCAAGGTGTAGAATGAGAACCATTGGGTAGAACTTATGTTCATTAATTCACTCACTCATTTGTTTACTTAATGAGCGCCTACTATGTCTCAGGCAGTGCTTTGTGTACTGTAGTTATAACTGTGCATAAGTCAGACAAGTTCCCTGAACTCATAGAACTTGTATTCTAGGGAAAGTAGACACCAAGCAAGTATACACACAAATTTCTGATGCTCCAGTGAAGAAAATGAGGTAGGCTTCTGGAAAACAGCACCTCAAGCATAGGTGAGCTACTAATACAGAGCAAACAGTCTTCCGAGATACCAGGACTCAGACTGAATCAGAATCTCTAAAGCATGCCCAACCTTCCCACTTACCTGCATGTCTTTCTACACCCTAGTCCCCATCGCCGTCATCTGTCACAAGGGCTGTGGCAGTACTCAAGATGATCTTTTTTTAAAAAAACAATAAAGAGATTGTGTCCCTTTCCTCCTTAAAATGTTCTAGTGATTCCATTTTGGGATTAGAGTAGACTCCAAATGGTTTAGCGAGGCCTATGAGGCTGTTTGTAATGGGTTTCTGCAAAACTTTCTTTCTCATACTGAATTCCATGTTCATCTCTTTTCTTGGGCTATATGAACCTTCTTTCTGTATCTAGAATATTTCAAGTTCTTTCTTTCTTCAGGACATTGGCATTTTCTGTTTCCTCAGCTTGGAATGCTTTGTTCCTAATATTTTCATAGTCCTTAAAGGAATGAGGTTCAAACCCCTGGAAATTTGAAGTAAAGGCAGGAAGAGATTGGGATTATTGGATGCACTGAGAGGTAGTGTTTTCAGAGATCTTTTCTAGTCCACATCTTCAGGAACTCTTATTGACCATTTTAGACTAAGTTGTCATGTAGTCACTCTGTTACACTATCACTTTTTAATAGCACACAGCAGTAACTGAAATTATCTAATATCTTCATATCTTCATCTACTAATGTTTGTTTCCCTCCTCCATTAGAATATAAATCTCAAGGTAAGGGAAAATAACTGACTTGGAAACAATTTGCTTATTTCCTAGAATATTGTTTGCACATGGTAGGCACTCAAGAAATATATTTGAATAAGTGACTTTTCTTCTAGGTTTTCAGAATATAACTTAAAAATATTTGGGTACTAGATAAAATAAGGTGTATTTCTTCTATCTTTTAAAACAATAGTTTGGACTTTGGAAATTTTACTTTGTTTATATCTAACAAGATATAAAGTTTATTTTCTTATTATGTTTACAATTTGAATTGTGTTTTCTTAACGGAATGCAAGACTGCTGTGACAGGAAATTTAATCTGTTTGGGTTACTCATATGTCTCCAGGGTCTGGAACAGTGCAGTCACATGGAAGTTGATCAACTATTGAATGAATAAATTATTCTGTGAATATGCACATTTATGAATGTGAATTTATATAATAGAGTCCAAAATTGGGAGAAAGACCCATAATATATCCTAAGAATTTTTTTTTTTTTTTTGCATACTTAAGATCAGGCTCTGTCCTCCATCAAGAGGGTAACCTCTTTCTGTGAGGTTTCTTTGTCTCCTCGATATAATCTAAGACTTCTTGGTACCACTTTCTGGTGAAAATCGTTTTGCAATAAGAACCGATGATTCTACTCTGAAAATGGTTCAGTTATGTAGTGAGTAATTGCTTTATCAAAAGAAAGCCTGTGACTCGTTGTTGATGGCCTTACGATGTCTGGGCAGAAGTTGCCATGTTTGCTTCACACCTACCTTTCACTACTCACCAGTTAGGTGGTAAACACCACTTGCATTTTGATTTCCTTGATAGCATCATTTCTTCTCTTTTGGAATATCCAGTGGTGTGCAGGAGCTGGCTCTTACGAATTCACAGGAGCCAGCTATGCACACTTCTTCCCAAGTTTGCATTCAGTGACCTCAGGTCGGTAGCCTGAAATTAACCACGAAATCTTCCAATGCTACAAATCAAAGCTTTTTTGGTCTCATTTACCAGCCCACCACTGTATGTCTCAGTAGATGCTGTGCTTAATGGCAGCTGCTTTTACTGTTCCTCTGGACCGTTCTTGGAGGGTAGCATGGAGCCTGGAAAAGACTGTGGACTTTAGGATCCTATCCTACTGCCTTTCTCCCTACATGACCATGGGAACAGGCTAGCTTCTCTGGACCACATTTATAAAACGCATTTTTGTACAGAGAATGGAAGGAAGTAATATATACAATATCCTAGCACAGTGCCTGGCACATAAAAGACCCTGAAAGGCAATATCTGTTTCCTTTTAAATGGCGTGATACTGGGAGGGGCAGAATAAAGCCAGACTTTGATGAAGTGCCTCTGTAAGAGTAGAGCGAACTGTGCTTAAACTACAGCTTCTTAAGTGAGCGCTCATAGCCCCGATTAGGAGTATTTATTCTGGCTCATCTTAAATCATGTGTGATCCAAAGGAACCTGGTTCCCAACTATAGCACAGTGTTATCCAATAATGCAGAGCAAGGGTAAATGTAGTTAGAAGCAAAGAACAGCAAACATCCTAATGTAATTATCTCAAACTGGGTTTATGCAGTCAAAAGGTAAAATAATCTCTCCAGTGTGGTTACCTTCATTAGTGTTATGTCTTATCCGAAGAGAGAAAATATCTGAGAATGGGTGGAATTTTAGTAACTTGAAACATTAGCCAACCATTGATTTGAGGTAGCACTCAAGTCTGGGAAAGTATTAATGATATGGCTGGACTCTCTGACAGTACGGTTTGTAGTTTTTTTTTTTTTTTTTGAGGAGAATAGTAAAGGAGTAAGACCTGTGCTTTTGAAGATGATAATTTTATTTGTAAAGCAAGGAGATTGATATTTGAATACACTATAGCTATTTCTAGTTAATTGAAGGTAATTACATTATAAAAATGCAAATAATGTGTGAGAAAGAAGGTCCCTGTGTGTTGCAATGAGATTTTTATTACGTGTCTATCAAAGTACTAAAAATGGATTTCACAGCATTAATATAAAACCAGAAGAAACATTTAGTCTTATTTCTGCTTTTTTACTTTTGATGCTGCAAAATGATAGGTCTGTTCTAGGTGTTAGAATGTAATGGGAAATTACATATATAGGCAAGTATTGATACATATAGACCTATATGTGTGTGTGTGTATGTATATTTCCACTATTTCTTAGATAAATATTACTGCTCTATAAAGTTTTTCTGGATTATACTTCCTCTGCTAGAGGTTACCATAAAGTTATACAATGCACTTAAGATGCTATTACAAGATAGAAAGTAGGGTTTGGTAATGTAGCTAATAGCAATGATCAAAAATTTTAAAGGAACATTGCTGTTAATACACTACTGAGTTGATATTCCTAAAAAAAATACAAATGCCATCTTCTTTGAGCCTAATTCTTTGAGTCAATCAAGTTTCAATGCACTTGTAAGAGCTGCAGACACAAGTAAGACACATTCCATTAGCTAAAGGTTCTGAAATATACGATGGGCATACAAAATATGCACGTGGAAGCTAAAATAGAAACATGACGTGATAAAGAGAAGGGGGGCCGGTGTGGAAATGCTGTGGATGTTCAGAGAGCAAAGTGATTTCCTTTTGGCAGAAGAAATCCACAGTGATACTTTATTTGGGCCTTTTAAGATGGGAGTATTTGATCAGTTTCCAAGTCAGGAAGATTTTCCCAGTATAGGAGAAAATGTGAGTAAAGCAAATGAATAGAGGAAATCAGGTACAATTGTATTCATCTACTTGGACTGAAATGAAGGGAGTAGCAAGGAGAATAATGAAAGATAAGTCTTGAGGGGTTGTTATAGTTTAGACTGTTGGAAACTGGAAATTATTAGTGGCGATTAAAAAGTCACTGAAGGGTTTGGAACTTGGAAAAAACATGAGAGCTCTAAGAAAGGTTATTTTATTGCAGATACACTGGGGTGAGTTAGGATTGTGGGAAACCTATTTAGGGCTCTATGGCTGGAAATAATGGGACATAAAAATAGAAGTAAGAGGCATTAGAGAGAATTTTATTTCCTTTCTAACAGTCATTCAGGTAAGAAAGAAGTTACCTGTATTTAGTGGAGACCAAAGGCACTGAAGCTAAGATAGCATTCTGGATGCCCAATGCATCACGTTGCAAAGCAAATTTCTTCACGTGTGCAGTACAAGTAATGCAGAAGTTGTGAGATTAAACGAAAGGATGTACATGAAATAGACTTGTTAATTATACTGCTCTAAGAAAATGAATAACATTGTTATTAGTTTTATTAAATTTCATAACATCGCTAGAAAAATGTTCATATTAACAGAATTGCAAAAATCAAGATTTGGGGGAAATTAATGAGATTAATTTTAGAAAGATCAAAATGGAGATATTGTACCATTTAGGGTCCCAACAGGAGAAAAATTAGGATAGTGAAAGTAGGGTTTGTTTACAAAATGCTTAATTATAATGCTGTCAACAGGGTATAAGGGAACTTCAAAAGATACTGTACTATAAGAACCCAGAGCAAGTAGCAGCCCAACTGATTCTACCCGAGGCTGAATGGATGAAGAGAGGAAGAGATACAAAGTTCTGCATTGCTAAATGGTGTTACAAGTAGTCAAGGGCCACAGACAGACCAATGCAACCTCACAGGGAAAGAACCAGAATGCACAATTAGATGACTCTCTTCTCCTTTCCTTTGGTATCCAACTGGGATTCCCTATTGACAAATCTAACTGGAAGCCAAAGAAGCATGAGAACCAATGAAGGTAAATCCGTACATGTCAGCGTCTTGGGACAGGCAGCAGGATGGGAATAAACCCGCACAAAGGGAGATACTCGGCACAGATGCCAATAGGGAGATCTAATAGACAGATAGAAATATGAGACCTTAGGCAGAATATTTGACTTAGTAAGTGTTAATAGTACTGACAATTGAATAATCAGACTCTATTCTTTAGTTAATACCCCAGGCTTACTCAAAAAATAATGGAAGCTTCTTTGAAAAGCCTTTTGGGTAATGACAGATATTCTGCGTTTAATGAAGTTTGTGTAGGTTCACATAAAGTAACTTTGGAACTAGTTCCTCACTCATATTCATCTGTCCAGAAAGGGGAAATAACTTGTGTGGACAAAGGGGAATGGACTGATTTTTATATTTTATCCTCTGGGGTACCTCCTACTGAAAAGAACATAGTGGTAAAACAGCCATGAAAGCAGACCCAAAAAACCTCTGTACTTCATTAGACTGGGGCATAAAAGAGCTAAGCATACTTTCTGTCTGAACATCAAAAGAAAGAGTTGTGATTCTTCTTCATTGAAACAACCGTGGCTTCTAAATCAGTGAACTTGCACGGAAGAACACCTAACCTAAAAATGTGTAAATTCCTTCAGGTTCTAGGTGGGGATACATTTGTCTTCTACAGATTTATACATCTGGACATATAAGCTTAAAAAATAAAATGTTATTTTAATGCTGAATATCCTTCAGTACTCAAAAATACAAACAATTTTAATAAGGATATGTGAAATTGAAAGATCATGATATTCAGGCCCCATCTAAAGGAACAAAAAACAGTTGCTTGGGAAGATATTTTCTTTTTGCAATCGCTGCTAGTCTGGATTTCTCCATTAGATCTCTTAGTAGATTTTGGAATATTAGCATAGAGATATATTTCAACAGTAACACAGCTGGGTCCCTTGGCTTGAGGCAGTTGGAACTTTCACAATATTTGGTTTCTATCAATATTGTCATTTTCCTTCTCCATTTATTACCTCTTTATGTTGTCTCTAGTTCTATTCCAAGGATTTCTCACAGCCTTGCTAACCTCAAACAGGAGTACACAATATTTTGAGAAGAAGCAATTCTATATAATTTTCTGGCATACCCTTATGGGGCCCCTTCAAAATCATCTAGGTTGAGAATCAATAGGACTTAATATTCTGAATCAATGATTCTCTAAAGCAGGTCAAGCAACATTGATGAAATGAATGTATATTTTACTTTTTTAATATGCCATAATTTCCTTACCTATAATTTTTATGTATTCTTGAAAAAGGCTTAATTTATTTGTAGAACTTGTTGGCTTGAAATGTAGATAGACAAATATATAGCCACTTTTGTGGTATAGCTCCTGGCACATAGTAGTCACTCAAAGATGGTATATTCTACTGAATGTCATATGTCCCTACACGTGTCTAATTCATTGCAAATATCACATTATTATCTTGAATGTTCATAAGGTCTCTGTCAGCTAGACATGATTTTATATAACAGAAAAGAAGAAAATGAAAACTAGGTTAAGTTACATAGCCAAATACCCCAATGATTCCAGAACTTTTAAATTCAGCATATTGTCAGGGGTTACCTAGAGGTCTCAATATTTGAGAGAGAGTCTCTGACACTTTCTGTAGCTCTGGATGAATTTTAGTTCCATCATTTACTTTACAACGTTTTTCTCATCTCTTAGTCATGATTTTCAAGCTACTGTTTAACTCTGCACTTTCCAAATATAACATGTACCTAATTTTAATCCATTGTTCATTGAAAAGAGATTTACTATTAAAACAGTTACCGCGCTCATTATGAATTCCTGCCAGTTAAAATCAATCCTCTAATTGATAGTTCCTGGGGCAAAATTATTCTATTACCTTCTGTTAAAAAACATATCTCTGCATTATTTCCCCTCATCATGTAAAAAACATAGAATTAAATTTGCTTTATTTGATCTTCTATACTACTAAATTTTCATTCAAAAATCATATTAGAAAACAGTTGCTGAATATCCTTGAAAAAGTAAAAACACACAGCAGTAAACTTGCTCAGCTGGGACTAGATATTTCACTTGAGGTAAGTCCTTGAACAGATTCAAAACAAAGCCAAAAAGGATTATTTGAAGTAGAAAATATCTGCTAGGGAATATCTGGTAATAGTTTGAGTTGTGGAGTGCATGAGCTAAATGAACTTGCCTTTTAATATTTTAAGTAATTACCCAGAAGTAAGAAGAGGTTTTATTTAGAAGGTGTAATAAAACGAAAAGTAATCTGTTTGGGGGTTTATGTCACCAATTCATCATAAAATTGCCTTACTAAGTCATGAGTTGCTTATCAAATCTTTGTTAAAATATAGAAGAAATTACAGATCTGAAAAGGAAAAAATGGGAAATAAACCACTTTCTGATAACTAAATGCCTAGGCTTCTTTTCATTGGAACTTTTTGGTAAGATACAATTTCACTTATTTATAGGGAGATTCCAGGGCAACCAATAAAGAATAGGGCTGTGTCCCTTAAGAGTTCAAGAACAATGCTAATTCTAGTGTTTTAGGTCAAATCTACCAGGCACTTTCTAACCTGTGCAGAAATGCATCCTAAAACATCCTCAGTGGACTTGGATATGTTACAACTACAATACCTTCTATAATTACTATTATTTGGGAGTAGGCTTTGAGACTTAACAACATTGGATTCCAATGATTAAAGTTGTTAAAGTATGTATAGTTGTTTTCCAATCAGTGCCTTGATATCAATGAAGAAAGAATCTGAAGGCTTTTTCAGTAATAACTTGGGAAAAGGTAAGACATATTTAGGATTTATTTTCATAATACAGCTCCAAATATATTGGATTGGGAAGTAAATTGAATCCAGAATATTAATTCTATCTTAAACCATATTAATGATGACTGGTAGACTCCTAAAACTTCATACTAAACAGACACACATGAAATCAACTCTGTGATGCCCTGGTGACTAACACTGAAATTCTATTTTTTGCCAGTGAATTTGGTGAAGATTGAAGAGCTCTGTGAGGTAGAGTGAGGCTTGCATTTTCATATACCACTCAAGGGGGTATAAATTTACAATCCTGTTTAAGATAATTTTCACAGTACGTGCCCAGCAATGGTGTTTACAGAATTACAACTTGGGTATATAGAACGTGTGACAGTTCTATCTAAATCTGAATTCAGTTTTCTCCAAGCTCCCATTTCTGCTGTTGGTAGGAACCATTTATAATTGTCACTTCAAGTTCCCTCATTTACTTCAGGTTTACAAGTTGTTCTCTTTAGAGTAAACATTTAATCACAATCAGTTTTCTTCTCCCCTGCCCTTTCCTTCATATCTGGGTGGCCTTTAAATGCAAGTAGAAGCTTCATGTAATACTTTGAACAAACCAGATGAAAGGAATATATGAGGCTTAATTTTTGCCTCCACTGTCCATTTAACATGTACTTTTTGGAGGAAGTTTCTCCCCTACCCCCAGTTGAAAACTCCAAGAGTATTATTTTCTTCTTGTTGGAGGATAATAAAACTCAGTGAAGTTAAGTGGAAAACAGACTCAGTCCAGTGCTTAGAATAGTCTGCCCTGTTTTTGTCCCTTCTTCTTTGCCTAATACTTGGACTCAAGTTTCTCATCTTACTAACAATTGGTACCTGGTATGAGATTGGAACAAGAAAGACAGAATTTGAAAAAGAATAGATATATGTGTATATGTATAACTGAATCACTTTTCTGTATACCTGAAACTATACAACATTGTTAATCAACCCTACTGCAATAGAAAATAAAAAGTTAAAACAAAAAAGAGATGTCAATGATGAATGTTCTTACCTGAATTATCCTATAATGACTGAGCCTGGCAGATTCTTAGAGCTTGAGTTTTTCCACTTAAAAGGACTTGTGGTCTCAACAGATTTTTCAGTTTTGGGGCCCTCCCTTGGCTTGGGCAAAGCATTCCTCACTGGCTTGGTGATTCACTGCCTCTGCAACTCGGCTTCAGAAATTCAACAGTGTCTCAGGTCACATCACCCCTCTCAGTAGCCCATTTGGGGAGGCTCCCATGTAATTCTCATGCTTTCACTTGTGGGACCCAAGTCTTTTGGATGGTAGACGGTCATGCCGTCCTAGACTCAAAGTCTGGAAAACAAGCCAAATCCATTGCAACAGCAACTGCACTCTGGGATGCAGCCAGAGCAACTAAGCTGCTTATTCCTCTCCCTCTAGATTTCCATACATGAATCAATCTTATCTACCTACTAAGGCTAGAAATCATGTCAAGTTTTCTTTGGAATACCCAGTTGAAGTCTAACTGAAATTAGAAATGAGAGCTAGCCCTTGGCCACTCTTGCACATTGGTGGGTAGGAGGGTGCAGCTCTCCCCAGAAACTCTCTTCAGAGACTCTCCCAAATCTCAACAATTCAATGTGGATGAGTTTTCTAAATGACTTCTAAGCCCCTTCTTGGAAACTGTGCAATGTGGCTTATCTAACTCTCTTTGGAATGTAGTATCTACTCTCTTCATTCCGAAGTTGAAAATGAGACGGGAAGAATCCTGTGTTAACCCTCTGTAACACTAGTGTACTGTCATTACTGCACATTACAGCACTGTTGTACGTGTTGTTTGTTCTCTAAGTCTTCAGTAGGCCCTGCTCATCCAAGCAAGTCTCTGGGAGCACCCTCTGCTAAGGCCTGGGCTCCTTGCCTGGCATTCTGTGCCACCACATCATGAGCCAGAGCCTCTGCTGCTTTGCCATTCCTCTTGCCTTGTCTCCAACTCCCCACTGAATTTCCAAGTTTAAAAACATCTGCACATAAGCCATAGGAAATTAGTGTGATGGGTTGGGCCACGTTAGGAAACCATGATTTAGTTCCTTTCTTTTTCTTCGCATCTGTTGATAGCATTCTTATGTTTTCTTGGTAGAAAATCTATTACATAACATCCATCTTCATTCCTACCTTATTACTTGATTTAATTAACATGAGACTTTAAAACCAGCTTTCTTGAGATTAGATGTTCTTTGCTTAAAGACATACTTATTTGAATTAAAAGCTAAACGCTTAATCCTTAGAACTTAAATTTCAGTTGTCAAAGTAGTTGAAATAACAAAAATTACTGGGAACTATCTGAATTTTCCAAAACTGATCTCAATTCTTATGTAATACTATTTGTGTAACAAAATGACCATCAGAATATTACAGCAACATGGTAAATACCTTCATATTTAAAACGTAAAAGTAATTAAATGATTTATTAAAATAACAATTCTATGATACACTATGAAATGAAAAAATAGGTGAGTGGGTAATGAATACCAGTTATCTTTTTGTCAGAATTGTTTTCTTGTTTAGTCTTCTATTTTCTAATTTTGTTAACATCATATACAATGAGAATGAAAAATGATTTAGAATCATGTAATCTTTCCAATCAGTATCTCACATACTGCATAGGTTATTGAAAGCTTAAATGCTTTAGAGGCCAAACTCTGCAAAAAAAAAAAAAAAAAAAAAAAAAAATTCCTACATTGTAATAAGGAATTTAGTATTATATAGTAAATATGGACATTGGTTAGTCATTGGTAAGGTGAATGGGTCATTGTCTCTAAGTATATTAAAAACATATTTTCACCTAAATGGGACAAAAAAAATCTCTGCAGAGTATGCATTACTCATCTAAATGAGAAGGATGTAAAATTGATGATTCCTGCTAGCTTGAAAGAATTGATTACGGGAGATAATGTTTAATTACCACTAATTATATCAGTGAGCAGAATGATGTACAGGTCAATGGAAAAACTTCACTCCTTTCATATTAAAAAGACATTAATTCATGACATTAAACATTTGATAATAAAGTACTTTATGTAAATATTGAAAAAGACTCGTTAAATTTTAATAAAGGTTTGGACAACGAAAGGAAGCTGATATTTAACTTTCACCCCTCTGTAGAATTTCATTCCCCAGAAATAATGGAAAATGACTCATCAGATAAAGAAGTAAAATTCCCCAGTCTTCCTCAGAAAAGCTGTTATATGCTCCTTTGAAAACTACAACTTTGGATATTCATTTCATTTAGCAAGTCAAAAAACATTATTTGAACATAACTGTGTCCTGTGGCTTTCCATTGGTGACTATAAATGTCTAATATGTATAAAATCATTGTGCAGAAAGACACGTTGGAACTTAACACACCCATATTTATGTAAGACTAAATGATTTCCAGAGGAAAAATATCAAACTTTTCTAATACAGTATTTTTCAGTGTATACGTTGCTCAAATATTCTTTCTGAAGCTATTTAACAACATTTAACAAATTTCTGTAAAAGCAAAGGGAAACTTTAATGTAACTTAATGAAAGTATAAAATAACCAATTTTAAATAGGAAATGAGAAGAGATTATGGAAGGCAATTCTAAATGAATAAATGATATATCAATGGTAGCCAATAAGCTAATAAAGAGACATAAGAAAATTTACGGATTTTTGAGAAATGGTTGTAGTACTTTACAATATTGTCTGTATGTCTACATTTTTTTTAATTAAAAAAAACTTTTTCACCCCACAATTAGCAAATGGGTTCCATATTAGTTCAACTGGAAGTTTTCTTCCTAGAGTTGCCTTTCCGTACATCTACTTTTAATCAAAAGAGAAAACGTAATTTAAAAGAGAAACGTATTCACTGGTGAAAGAAAACCAAAGGAGTAAGGTAATCAAAGACAGTACTTTGATCATCCCTTTTGTTGGGGTATAGTAAAGTTACTGATTCAGATGGGGAATTTGGAAGGGAAATAATAACGGTTAGATGGAAAATCCCTCTAACCAGTCAAATGCAATTGTGAACACATTAAAAAAGGAAAACAGCATATGATCAAATAGTACACAAAACATTAGACAACATAGTGTATATATCAAGTAAAGTTGTGCGTGTGCAAGCACACATCCTCATGAGACATTTGTTGTAGTGTTGTAAATGGTGTAGAGATATGTGTGTGTATATATATATATATATATATATACACACACATAAAAGTACCTCTTGAGGCTTTACTGTATATACAGTATTTGTAGTCAGGTATTTCCTTTCCCAAATTTATAGTTTTTAATACAATAAACATAACAAGGAGTAAGGAAAGAAAAATGCTTGCCTGTCTTTCAGGGGAGGAGAAGCAGAACTTCGCTGCCCTTTTCCTTCCACTGCCTTTTTTTCTTTAGGTTCTTCTGCTGCCATGGAGCTTGGAGCTGCTTTATAACATTTGATTTATATTTGGTTTCTAGTGTTTCACAAGTGCATTAGAACTAGAACTGGAGCCAGAATCTTATTAGTGGAGATGCTCTGCAGTGAAATGTCAACACGGGGCATTTGTGTTTTACTTTTACTGCTTTAATGGATACTGCATTTTGTGACAGCATGATCTATTTGTGAATAATGTGACATTTGGGGGAAGTTTTAAAATTGATTTTTATTCAATTGATATTAATGTTGGGTTAAGACCTGATGTAATAAAGAAAATAGATGTGTCATTCTCTATCTGTCTTTTAGAGTGAAGGAGTTTGGGCCAGGAGGCCAACAAAGTTGGAAAGGAGCTTCTTATTAGCATTAATGCCATGTGTTTTACCTCATCTGTTTTTCAGAGCATACTTAATATGATCATTTGAACAGAATGACTGGCAGATAACAGTCAAATACAGCTTAGGCAGTAGCAAGTCATAGACTGAGACAAAAACACCTTAGGGGGGAAGGAACTAGGGTCCATTACCTTACAAATGATCACAATGTGTATTTCATTCAAACATGTTTCACATGGTGTACAACCTTAAGTTAATGGAATAATGTAAATATGCTTTCTACAGAGCCTTAGGGGGAAAAATGGGCTAAACAGAGAATTAGTCCCTATCATCACTCTCTCATGTGCTCATTAGTATATCTTGAGTATACTAAGCCCTGGATAAAGCTATTGTCTTATCCCAGGATTCCTGTCCTACCACTTCCATGCTGTCCAGCTATCAGTGGGGACCCAATATATTATACGTTAGCATAAAGATGCAATACCTTGAACTTTTATATCTGAGAGTAGCCACTTTAACTTATTATGAAGGAATTTAAGGTCTATCTCCATTGTACAGAAAAATGAAAATAAGAGACAAGATTAGAGACGTAAAACAATACAAGGAAACAAACTTATGAAAGTCCTGTGAGATAAGTTAACCCTTGGATATTGTTTAAAACATTTACATACTAACACAGAAATACAAGCTCTTTGCAGCACAGAGGATGCATCCTTAAGTTGCACCAACACACTTTCCACTCACAGTACAGACTTGCTTCCTGTCATTCAGCTGGGAAGGTCAACTTAACATCATAAGGCATAAGTTCTTTCCTTCATTCTCTCCAACACAGTATTTCTTTGTACCATTTTCCCTCTCATTTTCTATTTGAGAATAAGAAAGATTGTGTTTCCAAGGAGTATTCCCTTCTTAGATCAATTCTTTTTGTTTCCTGTCTTCCATGAAGTATAACATTTAGAGGATGGAGAGTAGGGAATTGATCTTTGAAGTCAGATAATACTTCAAATGCTAGCTGTGTTATATTGGATGTTATGGAATCTCCTCATTCATACACGGGGATGAAGGTCTTACCACATAGTGATAAATCTTTACCTTGTATCTTAAGGGATACTTTCTAGCTTAGGTTCATCTAAAAAAGGGTTTTCTTCCTATATTTTCTGCCAAATGACTTACAACAATGTTAAAGAGGACAACCAATGATTCAGTTAAATGGCTAGTAGCTGAATTTATCTTTGGGTGTTAAAAATATCCATTAATTAGGGCCAATAATTTGATTTGTTGGGATAATATTTAAATGCACTATCAACCATGTAAATTTTTCTAGCATATTTAATAACTATAATACTCTAATAAGCCTGTTTTCTAAGTTTCTTACAGAAATAGATGTATCTTTCCTACTATATTCTGTTTTGTATACTAATATAACCTTCAAATGATCAGGTTAGTTCAGAGAAAAAATATACTATTAACAAGAAAAATAATAAAATGAAATATTTGGCATAGCGGAATGGCTATAGAATTAATTTTTAAAGATTATATATTATGTACTGTTATAAGCTAACTTTCATGAGATAACCCGAAGGCAACAAGATAGATCTCTGAAAGAGGTAAAACAGAGAGATGAGCCCAGCATTTGATACAGTATTTTACCTCAAGGTCTTTGCCAGTGACTGTGGATTAGCTGTATAGAAGCCAAGGAGAATAGGGTAAAAATTAAGAATGGGATCCCAGAGACTGAGAAGCTAAGCAGAGTTTTAAAGTTCTTCATGGTTGTGAGGGACACAAATTAGACACAGATGTAGGATCGGTAGAGCGTTAGACCCTGGAAGTAATAATCTACATTATCCAGAGAGACCTGCTTTCATTAAGAACCATTTTACTTGATGACAGGTTGGATGAAGGTCAATTGCCCCACCCTGACTGTGGCAGACACACTCTAAGCTGCCTTGCTGGTGCTTATGTCTTTGTGTAATCTTCTCCCTTTGAAGGTAGACAGGACCTGTGACTTGCTTCAAACAAACAAAATGGTGACAGCGATGCAATGTCACCCTTATGACTATGCTGTGTTACGTAAGAATCCATCTTGACAGCCTACCCACCCCAGAGCATCTCCGCACTGGCTTCAGGGAGGAAGCTAGCATGTCGGTTAGAAATTGCAGGTGGCCTTTAAGAGTTGGGCACAGTGCCTAGGTTCACCACGTCCTTCAGATGCCCTGTTGCCTTCCTCAGTTTTCCCCCATACACCTGAAGATAACCCACGGTTCTCTGATTGCTGTTGGTTTTCCCCATCTCACTTCCAGTTTGTTTTTTGGAGGGGAATACCTTCACACCTAATTACCTAATTTTTTTGTAAATGTTTCTGTGGTTCTTTGGGTTTGCTCTTGAGCATGGCTGTACACACACACTGCAACCAAACATACAATACCACAAAATAATGTCAAATTCTCAAGGATAGGACATATTATATGAATACGGCATAAATAAGGTAGAAATTGGTAACAAAATGTAAGTAGGAAAAATATCTTCTAATTATATAAGTTCTCATTATATAAGTTAACTTATATAATTCTAATTATCCTGTAGGTTAAATGAGAAATCAAAGAAAATTAAACAATATTTTGAATTGAATGACAATAAGAACATGTGGGACACAGCTATAGCTGTGCTCAGGGGAAAGTGTGTAGCTTTAAATTCATACACTGATGAAGAAGAAAGGTTAGGAATCAATCTGCACCTAGAAAAGCTTTAGAATACCTGCAAATGCAAAAAAGCAAGTAAAATAATAAAAGCAGAAATTTATAAAGCAGAAGTATGTTCAATTGAAAGAGAAAATAATTGCTTCTTTGTGGGAAGAATAAAACTGAGCCCCTGACAAAAATTAATGAGAGAGACAGAAGGTACAAATTATTAATATCATGAAAAAAATGAGACATTATTGTATATTTGCCCATAAGTGAATGACATGACTCCATTTTTTGCCAGTAGATTTGAAAACTTTGAAGTGAGCAAATGCCTAGAAAAATTCAACATAGCAAACTTAGAATAGTATAACTGAATAGTCTACATTCTGTTATTGAAATTGAATTGGTAATAAAAAAAAAATCCCCACAGAGAAGACTACAGGCTCAGCAGCTTCAATAATGAAGTCTTCCAAATACTTACGGGAGAAGTAACACTGAGGACAGTTCTTTAAGGAGATAGGACAAAAAAGGAAAATTTCCAACTTAAAAAATAAGAATAGCATAAACTTAACACTAGAAGTTAACATGTCACATAATAGTTAAAATTCAAAAATTTCCTACTGAAATCAGGAACAAACCAAGGCAGACCACCATGTCTTCCTTGATCTAGTGTCAGCTACATAGTTATGGACAGTTTCAAAATTTGCTCACTTTTCTGTATGAATATGATATTTCAATTTGAAAAGTTAAAAATATGGTTCATGTCACTTTCAGCCTTAAACACTCTGTGCCTAGCAATATTTCTGTCCTTAAGACTGAATTAGTCGGCAAATTATGTGGGTGAGGTGAAAAAAACAAATGCTTTGGACCTTCCTCTCATATTTTAGATACCATATTTAAATCCCTTTAACTCTTAGAAGTAACTGATCATTGTATAAGCTAGTGAGGGATAACTTTCCCCAAAGTCCCCAAAGTTGGGGACTACCATGCATAAAATATCTTTGGGTATGTGTCTTTTTCCAATCTTGCTAGCAGAAAGCACGTATTTTTAACATCAGCGTATGAACACTTGGAACTGCTTTTAGAAAAAATTACTCTCTCATCATATTTTTCTATCAAATCTGTTCATGATATCAACATTATCTGCTGTCTATAATAATGGTGAAGACATAATTAGTTTGATATTCATTTCATCTAAGGCCACTGAAGAGGTGTTAGATTACCAAACCAATGCAATTTGTCAGGATCCTATCGCTAAGCTACTCTTAGAGTAAATGGTCTCTGATAAGGGTGGGGTGGAGAACAAAGGAATATTTTGATTGAATTGATGTTGCCTCAGTTCCACCTCAAGACAATTCTATCACCAGTTAACCCATGGGAAGAAATTTTTAGGTTTGCTCTATTTGGTGGATATTTGAATGGTAATAGAAATTCTATTGCCAGAAAATGATTTCTCTTTGGCAGTGAACCAATCTGTTATCTATGTTTCTTACTTGTAATTCCTCAGAAAGTGTATAAAATTCAGTGCCTTTTATACTTGTTATAATTCCTTTAATAGAGAGCCAACATTTTCACATAATCCAGATCTATTTGTTCCTCGGTGGTTACTGAATAGTTATCTATTTCCCATTTGCTTATTAATTTTATTTCTTAGTTCCAAAACACGTCCATATGTTCTGATAACGCATTTGCACACATACAAACCAGGGTCAAAAAGACATCCAATTCTGGAGACGTGATTATTTTGAAATAAATATGCCTTAACAGAGGATTTGTTCCACTTAGGGTTGTATTTTAATAGGTTGCTGAACATTTTGCTAGTAGATGTTAACATTACACTTACCCAAACTTATGTATGTAGGAACAACCCATCCTTTGTAGACTGCTTTTAGATAAACAGCAAAAATAAGTTGAGACTAATGACTGTTTTAAGTCTTTTTGGTTGGGGAAATATGCTTCTTACAGTAAAAATAAGAAATGTTAAGAAATTTTATTTGATACACATGTTTATTCAATCATTCTTCTCATTCACCCAGTGCTTTCAGTAATAGACATGGTAACGAGTATCCGTATAAACAAGAGACTAGATTTTCATCTCTCCCTTTTCAATCTAGATATTAGCCCTACTAAGAGTAATATTAAAAGTCAGTTTACCAAAAGATAGCACTAATTAACAAAAAGAATGCAGGAAATTCCTTATGTTGAAACTATAGATTTTTCATATTGCTGTAAACAGTTACAACAAATTGGTCAACTAGAATTACTGAGTAACCGGTACCTCATTAAATTTAACAATCATATTTCTGAAAATCTATAATTTGGACACAGGAAAACCTGTCAAAAATTGCCCATTTTAAACTTATAAGTGCCTTCGGAAAGTTTTAGAAAAATAACAAGTATCAGCGATCATAGGGCAGAGGTAAATCCTGTATATGTACCACCTATCAGATATGTGTTTACTGATACGTATTTACCCTGTGTTTATTTACATATTACAATAAAGATATGTATTTACCCTGTATTGTCGCACGGCACAAAATTTCTGATACCTCCCAACTTGTGTTTTCAACACACGGAAAATTTTTCTTCAAGATTAGTAGATCCCAGGCTCTTGTGTTTGTTCAAATTATCTCTGGGCTTGAGAAATATACAAGCTGTGCTCTCTGAAGTAGTCTAGGTCTGAAGCAAGAATCTCAGAAATAAACTAGTAGATGCTATGGACTGAATGATGAGAAACAGTGTACTTGTCCAGTTACCATTCTGCTAAATATAACTGGAAATTATTTTATTACTACCTATTTGAAAATTACACTTAAGGTTAATTTTTCCAATATCTTACCTTACGATTTACAAAAGTATCTTTTTCCTATTAATCACACTAGTAAAATTATATTTTTTCCTCATTAATTTACCGAGGCTCCTTTGGCAAAAATCATTTGAATTATACATCAGTGAGTCTCTTCCACTGATTTATACATCCTTTCATGATTACCACACTCCTGATTACTGTAGCTTTACAGAAAGTCTGAAATCAGGAAGTATGAGTCCACCAACTTTGATCTTCTGGGTTTTCTTTCACCCAGACTTTGGATGTGGCTAGGTACTTTGCACTTTCATGTAAGTCCTAGAATTATCTCAATTTTTACAGAAAGAAAGCTTTCTAGAATGTGAACTGCACTGATTCTATAGACCAATTTGGGGAGAAGTCTTAACAACATTGATGCTTTCATTCCACGAACATAGTATATCTTTCCTTTTATTTCAAACTTCTAAAGAAAAATTGGCAGGTTCTTTGTAGCTCTCAATTTACAGCATTTTTATGTCTTTTTTGTTTTGGTAACTTTGTTCAAAATGGCTCCCAGTTGTAGTGCTGAAAACTGCCCACTGTTCCTGTGTACAAGAAGGCTCTGATACACCTTATGGTGAAAAATGTGTGTGTTTGATAAGCTTTATTCAAGCTTGAGTTATAGTGCTGTTGGCTATGAGTTCAGTGTTAATGAATCTAGTAAATACAATGTCTATAAACAAACATATACACAACAAGGTTATATATTAATCATTTGATGAAAATGGTTTGAACAAAGGCTCACAGGAACCTGATTCTGTATTTCCCCTATGAGCAGTGGTTCAATACCTGCTAATTCAGTGTTTTCTGTGACTTAATAGAACACAGCTACCCTGAATAACAGAATTCAGTTGTAGGCTAATACGCATGAAGAATTTGATATTCATTCATTAGTGATGAACATATTTATGAAGAACTTATCAGGTGCTATCAACTCTGACCATCAGGAATCCATCAGAGAAGCATAGCCCTGGCCACATCCTTAATTTTTTCAGACGTAGTCTAACAAAGGTTACTCTAAAAGGCCTTAATTTTAAGATATAATGATAATATACTCATGTCTTCATATAACAGTAACATGAAAAAATAATGAAAATGGAATCATTTTCAGACAAGGTAATAAAAAAAAAACTAATCTTTAAGGATCTGTGCATGAAGATCTAGGCAATGACAGTGTAATGCCCAGGGTAGTCATTGTAAAATTGGGCTGCTAATACTTCATTACAACAGAAATTGTTGTGTATACTCCAATCACCTCTCTTTTGAGAAAACATGCATAGTATAATAAACTTATCTACAATTTTGTAGAGTAACTTTTATGGTTGAGATGAATTATTTTTCGTCAGATAGCTTCGTGGGAACATAATGCCCTAGTGGCCAAAAACAAACTCATAAATTCTGTTTTCAACCATAATTTACTCTGAATATGACCATATAGCCATTAAATATTTATTCAACTTTAGTTCCATTTCAAAATTAAAAATGTAATTTTATGTCCTTCACTGAGGACACTGAATAATAGCTGTATTTTCTTTGGCTCAGCTGGACCAATATGCTTAAGGTTCTTTGTCAACTTTAAGAAATAAGTATGAAAACAACACCCTTGTGAAACGATTTATTTTCTTAAACAAGTCAATAAAACTATTTACATTGTTAATATGTCTCTAAAATAAATGATTACCCTCATTATGAAGCATAGTTACAGTAAATTGCTATCTACTCTGAGCACCATTGAAAATAAAACCATAAACTGACCTCCTGCATTCAAATGACCTCGTTTACTTGCTTTTTTTGAAAGCTAGGTTATGTTGATATTTCACTGAGCTGCATATTAGCTTCAACTAGGGTCACTAATGTGTGACTTCAACATGTCCTTTTTTGTCAATGTGTATATAGACTTTGCATACTTTTTAAAAATGAGGGAATTTTGCCTGCTATTAAGAATAATATGTTAAAGCTCTGATTTAATCAGACTTAGAATTAATAACATTGCCCTGAGAATAAGGTCCAAAATTTTAGCAAGACTATTGAATCTTTTTATAGTTAAAATGCTTCTCATCATTCTGGACTCTTACCTTCCTGCTCCCCATTTTCTGTAATCTTCCTGTCACAATGAATTATCATTCGATTACTCTATTTCACAACTGTATCTTTATCTCCACAATTTTTTCTTTTTTTATATCCATGTGTAGTATACCCTAATTTCAGGCAATATAATATTCCTTCATACCTTTTCCTCAGAGAGAGAATAGGTTTCCTTTTTTATGTGCTTTTGTAGCACTCAATATTTTGCCCATTGCAACACTTCATTCTATTACATTTGACAACCAATTTATTTTTTTGCCCCATTAAACTGGTAGTTTTGTGAGATCAAAAACCATTTTCAGGTTTTTTCCACTTGGCACAGTGCATGAAATATATTCAATATCTTTGATTTTCTTGTTAAATGAAATAGTGAAAAATACTCTAAATGTGGATATTGGGTGTCATGTCACATAGCTGAGAACCGGAATTAAAGTCAATGGAAGATAAAAGTGGAAGTATGCTTAATGCCAAGCTTTACTCAGTTCAGTTATTCTAGGTCTAGTTCAACTTTAACATGTACATTTGTCTTGCGATTTCTTTTGAAGATAATGTAGTAAAGTATAAGATTCTCTCGGTCTATATATTCATAGTGGAATAGAATTGTATGCATGTTATTATCCTATGATATTATTAAAAGCCCTGAATAAGAATGTATCTAAAGTTTCAAGTTATCTCGAACACTGGAAGTAGGATGAAAGGTGTGAGGAAAATTAAATGTGCAATTATGATCATGTGAGGGCTTGTATACACTATTTTTAAAGGCATTTAAATGTTACAGGTAGAAAATCACTACAGTAGAGATATATACAGAAATTTCAAATTATAAGAGGCAAAGAAGGCAATTTCAGTGTAAACCTCGTTAATGCAGGTGGGAAAAGCAAGATAATTAGAAAGGCAACAAAAAAACCAATATACTGTTAATAGGAACATTAGAAGATTTAGGAATAAGACCAAATGTCAATTATATAAACCAATGTCATTGGTTTATATAACTGATATAGAGTTTATATAATTATAGAATGGTATCTATGATACATCTTCAAGAAAAAATGTATAATATGGGCATAAAACTTTTTTTGTAAAGAAAAAAGCTTGTGAGTGTGTTTATAAATACACAAGTATATTACTCTGAGCGTGGAAAAGTACAGGGATGCTCTGCACCAAATGAAATATGAGTATCTATGACCACCGGAATTTCATGGTGATGTTTGGGTGTACTTCTACCTTTTTTTATCTTACAAACTTTTAAACGTTGGAGAATTAAGCCTTAATTTTAAAAGGCATAATCACCTCTTCTGTAACACAGATTGATGCTTTTATATATTTTGTTGCATACATGGATGTATTAAGAGATGTATATAAAAGCTAAAAACTGATTCTTCATATGGGGAATATATTTTAACACATGTAGTTGAAGTTTAATAAAGCCCAAGATTTGAAAGAGGCATATATTTCAGTTGGCAATAGAGGTCACTCTCACAACTCCCTTCAACTCTATTGTTGTACCTGAAAAGCAGCACTGACAATATGTAAATGCCAGGGCATGGCTTTGTTCTAATAAAACTTTATTTACAAAAACAAATGTTGAATTGACTTTGGGCAATAGTTCGTTGATCCTTCCTTTAGCCATTTCGTTAATTATTCAAGCTTCAGAGTATATTTTAAAATCAGGTATTGTTTGTACTCCAACTTGATTATTCTTTTTAAAAACTATTTTGGCTATTTGAGTCCTTTCTTCATATAAATTTTACTGTAAGCATATCTATACATAGAATACAGCTGAGGTTATGTTTATGTAAAGATCATTTTGGCTAGAATTGACATATTTACCCAGTGAACTTCCTTTATTTAATTACAGTGAAAAGAAATTTTGATAAATTCCTTGTCTTAAAGACAATTGTGTATTCTGCAAATAAGGATATTCTTAATTTTTTCCCAGTCCAAGTGATTTTATTTTTCTTTCCTTATTGAATTTGCTAGAATTTTCAGCGTGGTATCACATAGGACTGGTACGGGCAAATATTCTTGCCTGACTGCCAATCATAGGGGGAATACATTCAGTCTTTAACCATTAGGTGTGACTTTCCCATGGATTGTTTTTTTAAATGTCCCTTAATAGTTTAAGGAAGACTTTCTATGTCTAGTTTGCTGATAGTTTATCATGAATGAGTCTTGAATATTACAGTGTGTGTTGTTATTTTTTGCATCTATTGGTATAATATGCTTTTCTCTTGTCTGATATTATGGCATTACCTTGATTTTCAAAGGTTGAACAGGACTTGGTTCTCATTATTCTTATGTGTTGCTGGATTTGACTTGCTAACATTTTGGTGAGGATTTTCATGCCTTTGTCCATAAAGTGTATTGGTGTGAAATTTTATTTTCTCTCTTTTTATTATTTTATGGTAGCCTCATAAAGTAGAATTCCGTCTTCTAATTTCTGGAAGAGACTGTCTAGAATTCGTTTCTTCCTTAAATATTTGGTAGAATGAACCAGCAAAATGATGTGGGCATGAGATTAGATCTCTTTTTTAGAATTTTTTTTTTCTTTTTCTTTTTTTTTTTTTTTTTTTTTTTTTTACTATTTTTCAATAGCATTGCTTATCTGTTTCTTCTGGGTCTTGCCGATTTGTTTCCTTTAAGGAATTGTCAGTTTCATCTCAGTTATATTTATGGGCATAGAGTGATTCATAATAATCTGTTATTCTTTAATATCTATATGGTGAGTAGTGATATCCACTCATTTGTCAATATCCACAACTGCATCTTCCCTTCTTCCTTTTACTATATGGTCAAACCAGCTGGAGGTTTATCAATTGACTGATTTTGAAGAAGCTTATATTTCAATGATTTGTTTCTATTTTTGTTTTTAACTTTATTAATTTCTCCTCTTTATTTTCCCTTTCATTCTTCTTGGTTTAGGCACAGTTTGCCCTTCCTTTGCAAGTTTCTTAATCTAAAATTACTGGGTTTTCTTTTGTAACATAAGCTTTCAATGTTAAAGTCTCACTGAGCAGTTTAGCTGTAAACTGTAAACAGCTTTTTCTATTCCTTTCTCTCCCAGCTCTACTGAGATATGATTGACATGTAATATTGTGTAAGTTGAAGGTGTACAGTGTGATGATCTTATACATGTATATATTGTGAAATGATTACCGCAAGAAGATTAGTTAACATACAATTACCTCACACAGTTAAACATTATTTTTAAGTAGGAAATTTTAAGATCTACTCTTTTAGCAATGTTCAATATACAATACATTATTATTAACTAGAGACACCATGTTGTACATTAGATCCCCAGAATTTATTCATCTTATAATTGGACGTTTATATTCTTTGACCAGCATCACCCATTTCCTCCACTTCTAACCCCCTGCCCCTGGCAATCACCAATCTCTTCTGAGTTTTTTTTTTAGATTCCACATATAAGTGAAATAAATCATATGTTAACCTTTTTTCTTTTTCTTATTGTACACTTTTGCCAAACCACTCCCTATTTCTTCCACCCCTGAGCCCCTAGCAACCACTTTTCTACTTGCTGTCTGAACTTGCCTTTTTTTTTTTAAATATAAGATGGCAAATCTAAATAATACCATGCAGTATTTGTCTTTCTGTTTTATTTAACTTAGCATAATGCCCTCAAGGTCCATCCATGTTGCCACAAATGACAGGATTTCCTTCTTTTCTATGGCTAAATTATAATCCATTTTGTGTGTGTATATATATATATATATATATATATATATATATATGTTTGTGTGTGTATATATATACATATACCACATTTTCTTTATTCATCTGTCAGTGGTCATTTGGGTTGATTCCATACTTTAGCTATTATGAATAATGAACATGGGGGTGCAGATACCTTTTCAAGTTAGTGATTTCTTTTTTTTTTTTTGTATGGATACCCAGAAGTAGAATTGCTGGGTTATGCAGTAGTCCTGTTTTTAATTTCTTGAGAAACCTCCACACTGTTTTACATAGTGACTGTACCAAGTTATATTCCTACCAGCAGTATACTAAGGGTTGCTTTTTCTCTACATCCTTGCAGACACTTGTTATCTCTTATCTTTTTGATGATAGCCATTCTGACAGTTGTGGAGTGATTCCTCATTGTGCATTTGATTTCCATTTCTCTGATTAGTGACATTGAGCACATTTTCATGTACCTGTTAGCCATTTGAATATCTTCTTTGGAAAAATGTCTACTCATGTCTACAGTTTTCCTTGGAAAAATGTCTACAAAAATGTCTGCCCATCTTTTAATTTGTTTATTGATTGCTATTGAGTCCTATGTGTTCCTTATATATTGTGGATATTAACCCTTTATCAAATACATGATTTGTAAATATTTTCTTTGATTCCAGAAGTTGCCTTTTCATTTTTTATCGTTTCTTTACCGTGCAGAAGTTTTTAGTTTGATGTATTCACAACAGTGTTTTTTATTATAATTCAGTAGAAAACAATTTCAAATTTCTCTTGAAACTTCTTTGATTACTTAGATATGTTATAATTTTTAATTTGTGATTTTTCATATTTCAGTTTTTTCAGTTACTGCTTTTATAGTCAGAAAACAAACTCCGTACATCTTCAGTTTTCTATAAAAATAAGATTTATTTGTTTTGCCAAGGAGATGGTCTATCTTAAAAAATGTTCCATGTGCCTTTGAAAAGAATGTGGACTCAGCTGAGTGTGGAGTGTTGCATAAGTGTCACTTAGGTCCAGTTAACTGATTGTGCTGTTCAGCTTTTCTACATCCTTGTCGATTTTGTCTACCTGTTCTATGAATTAGTATTGAAGACTTCAACTATAATTGTGAATTTGTTTCTCTTTTAGTTCTATTAGTTTTTTTTCTGCTGTATTTTTGCAGCTCTAGTGTTAGGTACAAATATAAAAATGTTTTGTGTCCTTGGTGACCTAACCCTTTCATCAATTTTAAATGTCCCACTTTACCTCTGGTCATTTGCCTTTTTTGTATGCTATTAAGATAGCCATTCCAGCTTTCTTTGATTTTTGTTAGTGTGGTGACTAGGAATTCATGCAAAGATTTAAAGGGTCCCTTCCTTCTGCTTCCTCCTCTCCATGATCCTTCTTCGCCCTCTGGTTTCCCAGTGTTCTCATTCCTTTTGTTCGTTTTTTGAAGTTGGGACTTCAGCCTCTGCACTGTAGTGCACAGTCCCCACAAAGTGGCCCAACATGGGCAAAGAGATGAGAGAAAACAAGGTGCAGGGCTGATTCAGCCACCACCTCCAGTTCTACCTCTGCATCAGGGGTGCAGTTTTGCTACTGGAGCTTGCTTTTTGTAGGGCAGGGAGAATTGAACACTCCACCCTGCACAAGTGGGTCTCAACCATGTCAGAGAAGAGGGGAGGCAGGCCATTTGATTGCTGGTGCTGAACTGGTGTAAGATGGGGAGTGTCAAAAGACTCTTCTCTGAAGGACTGTTGCTGCTGTTCGCATTTGGTACCAGCCAGGGAAAGGGGGAAGAGGGGAGAGCTGCTGCTTCACGGCTGCCACTCACCTGGGCCAGAGCAGGGAAATTCCAAGAAGGTCTGTCCTGCAGGGGGTCCCCTCCTGATTCTCTAACTAGAAGGAGTGCTTTTCTCCAGGAGCTTTTTCTAACTTAGACTTCTAGGTTTGAGCTTACCTAGCGTCCCAGCTGTGGGTGTTTTCAAGGTCTCTACTAAAGAATATAAAAATTATTCTAATTTAAAAATTCATTCATTAATACTGGAGTCCTTATACATTTGGAATTTGTTTTGTATTTACTGGGTTGTAGGGTTATTTTGTTCAAATCATATAGTAAATTGCCAAGTTCCATTCATTAAATAATCCATTATTTCTTCTCTGAATTGAAATACTTCTATTGCTGTATATCTGACTCCCTTTCTGTTCTCTATTCTGTTGTAATTTTCTATTTGTCAACTGTGTTCCCATGTCAAACGGTCTTAATTACAGTAGCTTTATTTGTTTACACATCTGTTTCTAGATTCCCATTTCTCTTACATTTAAGTTCTCACAGGGAAGGAGTCATCTTATATCTTTTGTACTAGCTTATCATATTGCTGACACATAGATATTATCACTAAATTATTGTCTAATTTTATTGTCTTGAAACTCTAATGCTCTAAAACTTCTGCTGTTCCATTTGGCTAAATGCTTCAAAAATGGATTCAACACCATAAGTATTTATGGAATATCTGCTATATGTAACAGTTTGTATTAGGAACTGTAAAGAATGCAAAAAAGATTTTGTTCTTAAAGAACTTCCAAGCTAGTGTGGTAAGCATAAGTTCATGTAAATAATAGTAAATAAAGTGTGATGTAAGACACTATGGAAAGTGATTTGTAAGAAACATATGTCAAAGGGAGAAAAAATAATAGTTTTTTCTCGATCTCTGAAAAAAGGTTTATAGAAGGTATAGATATTTTCTATTGCCATTTTGACTCATTAACTACATAAGTGAATATAAAATAATGTAGATAAATCTTCTGAAGCCTAACCCCTACAGACCTTTTGAGTCTTTGTGCTTCGTGGGACACAGGAGTTTGCCTAAGTTAGGGTAGAATTTTGTGTTTCATTCTCTGTTTTCTTGCTTTCCAAAAGAACCATAGTTTGGATGGGTGATTTTTAGTACTGTCCTTTTATCTGCATTTCTCATTCAGCTTTCTAATTAGTAAGCGTTCCTACCCAAACCTAGCTTCACACAAGTAAATTAGTTACATCCCCTGAATGATTCTGTTTGCCAACTGCAGACCTTTTCTTATTCCGTGGCAAGCCCACATGGTAACTGTGGTTCAATAAGGGTGTGGTTGGGGAGGAGGAATCTCTTCTATGTCCACAGTCATGGATTACAGCAATAGAAAAGGAGTCCATGAAGGGAAAGTGATGGAACCATTTAACTCTAGTGACAGAAGTATGTTGATTATACCATAAAAGATACTTTAATACTTGATGAGGTGTAATGGATATTCCCTTAATATTTCTAGGAAATGTGGACATTTGTCAGGTACTCCTCATTAGAGAGTAACTAATGATGGAAATTGTACATAATAGGAAGAAGATGTGAAAATATCTTTGGTATTCATTGATTTTCTTAATATTAAGACCTCACATGAAAATTCTGAACTCAGTTCTTTGATTTAAATCCTGTTCTGAGCAAATCACAAAACTAAACTCCTTTTAAAAATATACTGAATGTATATTTTCTAAAATGTTAACATGTGCATAGCTAACCTAGTCCTGACCTGTACTATGCATGCTTATAATTCGTAGTCTTGTTCTCTATTTGATGAAGAAAGAGGTGTTTCAGCTCCACTGGCTTACGTATGGTTGGTATGCATCTTTGTTGCACGTTCAAAGGACTGCTTTTTAAAAATACTTTTGCCTTCAAAAGGCAAACATACTCTTGTGGTCTCCCCGGGAAGCTTGGGAGCTGACCTCTCATTTGACAGAGCACCCATGGACACAATTTAGAACCCAATTCCCTGGAGCCTCAGTGCTGTGAGACAAATGTGTGACCTCTGCTGACATATCTTTTTGTACAGAGCAATGCCAGGGTGACTGAATCTACTGTGCTTTGCCAAAGGTGACATTTGGGGGAGAAGTAAAACATGTTGTGTGGGCATGTTTGGCTTTACATTTAAACTAAGTTTAGAATGAGAGCAACCTGTCACTTCCAGCAAAAATATGTTCACAGGGATCATGATAGATGGGCAATCTGTTTCTAACCCTACTCTTATGACTTGTACCTTACTTGTTACCTCCCTTGGAACATATGTTTTCCATGAATCAACGAGAACAATCTTAAATAGTGACATACATTGTTGTTTGTAAAGTTAGCTGCTAAAACCATATTTCTGAGAGAGAAGTAAACTGATGACAAAGATAGAATGCCACGGGAATATAATGCAACAGATCCTAAATAAAATGAAGAGCGCTTTCTAAGTCATCATCTTCTAAAAACATTTAATAAATTTAGTAAGAATGTAAGGCATAGCAATGTTCCCCCGGGCGATGGGAATTTAGGCTAGGGTTGTAAAGGCCCAGGAGAGCAGAGAGGCAGAAGGGTAGAGATCTAGAGAGAAATGGCAAGAGTGAGCAAAGTTCAGCAGGTCTTAGTATATGTGACTAGGTAATTAATGAATGAACGGCAATGAAAACATAGGGGCTCCCAGGTCTTATTTGACAAACCTACATCCTCTCCATTCCAGATGCCAACTCTGTTCACTGTTCAGCCAGTAAAGGCAGGGATGGGGCACTTGAATCCTGGAACCCTAAATGCACTTGAAATACTAACAAGGAAGTTTTAAAACTGGTCGGGGTTTGCACTGGAATGAATGACTTTTTGTGTAAAAGCACTTAAATTAGTTGATCCTAATACACCTCTCCCCAAGATTTTACCAAAGTATGAGAAGCCAAGGACGGGAAGGGAAGAAGGAAGATAAGAGCACAGGAAGGAAAGAAGTTCACATCAGCGCAGAGCACAAAGACTGAAAGCCACCCTGCTCTCCACTGGGGCTACCTCGCGAATACTGCCTGTGACCTAACCATCTGAAAAAATGTTCTCATTCATTTATGAAATAGAACTGGTTTTTCTGTTTGAAATACAAAACAAAGATGGTGACTCTCAATCCTCCCAGTCAGTGTGTGTGCTACCAACTTGTCAGAGGGCCAGACTGGGGCAGAAGAAGTTACTACCCCTGCACGGCCCAGGCTCACTGGAGGAATGACATTTGGAAGCGCAAACAGTTCGCTGTTCCACATGCTATGAAAAGGGGATTAGCCCGGGCCTGAGACCTTTGTGGCCGCCGATCAAAGCCAAGGGCAGATGCCAATGTTGTACCGCTCCCTCCTTGTTGAAGATGAGAAAAATAATGAAACCCAACACCATGGGGCTTAAAAGAATGTATTGCAGATCAAGCTGCAGGGAGTAGAATCTGTGTGACTCGGAAGAAGACACACTTCTATAAATGATTTCCTACAGAGCCCACAGAACATTTCAGAAAGCAATTTGACATCCTTGATAGGATACTGGAGACAGCATGATCCCGAGTTGAGAAGAACAGAAAGCCAGACTGTGGCAAAAATACAGTTAGGAAACAAAAGATGAGTGAGCAAGCAGTGTTAACATTGTGAGAGCAGAATGAAAGCTCTTACCTGGTGGGGATCCTGCGGCCAGTGATAACCCCTGGGATCTCTCTGGGAATTGGATGGTGGTAATTCACTTGAAAACAAACAGGGCTTTACCTTATTGCTTGGACTTCTTTCTCATCACCATGTTTGCTTTAATTTAAACTTAAAACAATATTAGAAAGTTTCCTAGACTGTAACATTTATCTTGTTTAGCACGGTATTCCCAGTGTCTAGCACCGTGCCTGGATGTTGTCAGAATCCTGTAACTATCAGTTGACTCGATCACTGGATGATGATTTTACTCTAATCAAAGTGGGACTGGTCAACTTGAGTCCACCTCTAATCCCAATGCTTACTAGCTCTGTCGCCTTGAGGAAATGCCCTCTTTGTGGATCAAGTTTTCTCATTTGTAAAACAGCGATCATAACAATGTCTTCTGAGTATTATGAGGTTTTTACAGGGATAAGGCACGTAAGATGTTTGTCCTAATGCCCAGTACAGATAAGTGCAGAATAAATGTTAACAATTGTCATCCTATCAAAACGACAATAACAAAAGAGAACGAGGTATAAAAATACAGATGATCTGATGTTCCAATCAAAATAATAAAAGGAGTCTCACCTCCCTAGACACGCTCTGGTAAGATAATTACGTGGTTTTAGAAAATGGAAGTGACAGTACAAAATGGTAAAACTTTCTGATAAAGATACAACGATTTGGCAAAGAAGTTCAAATTTCTCTGTGAATTTAAGTGCCAGGAGAAAAAAGGATCAATAAATCCAAGTTTCAGGAGAAATAGTGGTCCAAGTATTTAATCCCTAGGAAACAGCCAGAGGGGAAAATAAGAGGGTGATACGCCATACAATAAGAAACATTTTTCAATACTTGCAAATTGGCAAAATGATGACGGTGTCATACCTTTCAGTGGATCACTGAACCGAGTCTAGTGGGCCCTCCTGGAATTACCCGATGATATAAGGGATTATAGAAGGGTGTATATTTAACTGACCAGGTTCTTTTACAACTCTGCAGGAGTAGAGATCAACTTGTAGAAAATGGATAGAAAGCCAGAGAGTCCTGTCTACACCAGTGCAGATAATTTTGTCCAGTTGAGAATGTGAATCTAACTCAAGTTCTTATCAAAAATTCTCTCAAAATTTGACCCAATTTAAATGTTTTATTGGCTTATTAAATAAGCTTTGGCATGTATTCCCTCATCAATTAATCTTTGACCACACATTCATGTTACATTTGTAGTAAAGTCCCATTTTAAACTTCTTGAAAATTATACTTGATCAAAGCAATTAGAACATATTTTGGAGCATATGTTCCTTACATACCATAATTCTGCAAAATCATATAATGTATATGACCCTTAGAATTTTACTGTAGGCAAGGCTTTCATCATAAAATTGAGTCACATGGCTTTTCATGATCTGCTTTCAGTTTTTATTCTCTATCTTCTTATCTTACTACTCCTTCCAACAACCCAGACTTGTTGATCAGGCCGTACTTTGTCTCACCTTCACCCCACTGTGTGTTTTCACGTACCACGTCCTCCGCCAGGCTAACCCCACTCTCCCCGTGGTGCACAAAAGCACACACCTCTTCTGAGTAGCCCATGCTCATCCTTCAAGCCTCAGCTGCTACTTCTCTGGGATCCTTTCCTCATTTCTCACGACCCAGTTTTTGGTTCTGGATTTGTGTCCCCATAGTTGAGGCTTAGTCGCCTTTCTACACAGAACTCCCCCCAAAATAGCAACGATGAATGGCTTTACTCGTTATGGCGGCCCTAGGTTTATTAGTTATCTATTGTTGCATAACCAATTACCACACATTTAGCAGCTTTAAAGCACGTTTATTACCTCACAGTTTCTGTGCGTCAAGAGTCTGAGCATACCTTAACTGTGTCCTCTACTTGGAGGTCTCTCTCAAGGTCCTCACCAAGGTGTCAGTCAGGAGTCTCATTAAAGGCTGAAATGGCGAAGAATCAGATTCCAAGCTCACATAATTGTTGGCAGAATTCGGTTCCTCGCTCCACTGCTCAGAGGCCACCTTCCGGTTTTTGCCGTGTGAGCCTGTCCCCTAAGGCTGCTTGCTTTGCTGAAGCCTGCAAACTGAGCGGACAGTAGAGACGGTTTGTTAGCAGGACGGCAGTTACATTCTTAGGCTCCATCATCATGAAAGTGGTACCTCATCAGCTTTGCCACATTCTGTTACATAGAAGTAAGCGTAGGTCCGTCCACACTCCGGTGGACAGATTACATGATGTGGGGATCACGGAAGCCATCTTAACGTCTGCCCACCACAGTAGGGCCCGGAACTGCGCTCGTACATAGTAGGTAACGAAACAATAGTCTCCAAATGAATGAGTCTTTCAATGAACAGATGATTTCTGTGGACACTTCATTACAGAAATATGCAGAAAATCCCTTCTTCGGAGCATAAGTTACTGTGTGTCACTATATTCATGTTTTTTCTTCTGACTGTATCCTTTCCTTAATCCACATGCGCCCTGCATTTTTCTCATATTTTGAATTTGCATCATGCAAGCCTGTATCCAGAGCGATGCATGCATTGCTGCCGCTGTGTATAAAATCTCCTACTTAAATGCTTTCATCCTAGATTTTCCTCAGCCTCTTGAATTATGACTTTAACGGTATACCCTAAAACTACGTTGTGTACTGAAATTGACTTCATTGAATTTTATAACAGGAAACAATTTTGACTTTCAAAGAAAAATAAATGAAATAAGATAATATCATCTTGGCAAATTTTGTCTAAACAGTGTCAGAATTAGGAGTAATTCTTTAAGAGAACACTATTAAATTCTGTTTTATTCTCCATTTCTCCTATCAGACGTCTGAACATTTCTTTCATCCATGATTTTAGATTCCTCTAAAGTACTAGATGAAGGGCCAAATTAAGCTAAAGAGGTGGTTACATAAATACACTTACCATATATCCAGTACCTAATATTACAGAGCAGTATTCCTGGAGCATGCATCCGCTCTTTCTAAGGATAAATAAACTCTTTCAAAAGTGTATTGTATGTGGGTTAATGTCTGTAAAGGTTAAAAACATCAAATTCTGAAATATCATGACCTGACATTAATGACCCAATAATAGATTGACATTTGCAGTTCTCTTTCTGGGGTAATAGCCCACCATATGCAAAGATCAGCTTCTGTGTCTAGCTGCTTATCTCAAAGGAAAATGAGTAATAATAGTACAAGGGAGGTTAATAACAGGTACAGGGCTAGGATAACTTTTATCAGTCCGTTTAGAAAATGAACCCAGAATTGCTGTCAACTTGACTGGGAAGGGAAAAGGAAGGATGGATCCACGTGGGAGGCATCACTCAGCTTCCAGTGTGTGTGAAGGTTGTTTGCAAGGTTACCTGGGCTGATGCAACATAGAGCTGAAATTTGCATGTCGAAGCTTTGTTCCTTTTGTAACGTAGTGCCACACAAATCACTGGCTCTGGGGTTTAAATTTCACAGATGTCTAAGCTCATTTAAAACTTAAAGTGCAATAATTTGTGATCCACAGTGTACCTAATCATTCTGCTTTTCCAGAATGTTTTGTTTAGTCATTATGCTTTGTTTTTACCATCTAAAATTCTAATTTTTCATAGGTTTTTCCTTTGAAAGCTAATGTATTCTTTTACAAGAAAATTTTTCTTTGGGGCCATGACATTATTACTACAGTTAAAAGAGTCAAAAGAAAATCCCACAATATTTATCTGTATTTGAAATCACAACCAAAACTAACTCAGCATTAAGCTGACCATTACATTTTCCTGGGCTCTTAGGAAAAAAACATGACTCTTGGGTGCTATTTTTCTGTCCTTGTTACTTATTATTATTTCAACTACCTTCCAGGTTTCAGAACACATTGTAAGGAACATTTACACTATATTTTGAATTATTTCATCAGAATTAGTTGCTTTATTTATTTTTTGTTACATCTTTATTGGACTATAATTGCTTCACAACACTGCGTTAGTTTCTGTTGCACAACAAAGTGAATCAGCCACATACATACATACATACACCCCATACCCCCTCCCTCTTGAGCCTCCCTCCCACCCTCCCAATCCCACTCCTCTAGGTCATTGCAAAGCACCAAGCTGATCTCCCTGTGCTATGCAACTGCTTCCCACTGGCTGTCTATTTTACATGTGGTAGTGTATATATATCAATGCTACTCTTTTTACCTCATCCCAGCTTCCTCTCTCCACTGCCCACCGTATCCTCAAGTCCATTCTCTACTTCTGCGTCTTATTCCTGTCCTGCCCCTAGGTTCATCAGAACTACTTCTTTTCTTTAGATTCCATATATATGTGTTAGCATACGGTATTCATTTTTCTTTTTCTGACTTACTTCACTCTGCATGACAGACCCTAGGTCCATCCACCTCACTACAAATAACTCAATTTTGTTTCTTTTTATGGCTGAGTAATATTCCATTGCATATATGTGCCACATCTTCTTTATCCATTTATCTGTTGATAGACATTTAGGTTGTTTCCATATCCTGGCTATTGTAAATAGTCCTACAGTGAACATTGTGGTACATGTCTCTTTTTGAATTGTGGTTTTCTCAGGGTATATGCCCGGTAGTGGGATTGCTGCGTCATATGGTAATTCTATTTGTAGTTTTTTTAAGGAACCTCCATACTGTTCTCCATAGTGATTGTATCAATTTACATTCCCACCAACAGTGCAGGAGTGTTCCCTTTCCAACACACCCTTTCCAGGATTTATTGTTCCTAGATTTTTTGATAATGGTCGTTCTGACTGGCATGAGGTGATACCTCATTGTAGTTTTGATTTGCATTTCTCTAATAATTAGTGATGTTGAGCATCTTTTCATGTGCTTCTTGGCCATCTGTATGTCTTCTTTGGTGAAATGTCTATTTAGGTCTTCCACCCATTTTTTTAATTGGGTTGTTTGTTTTTTGATATTGAGTTCCATGAGCTGTTTGTATATTTTGGAGATTAATCCTTTGTCTGTTGCTTCATTTGCAAATATTTTCTCCTATTCTGAGGGTTGTCTTTTGGTCTCGTTTATGGTTTCCTTTGCTGTGCAAAAGCTTTTAAGTTTCATTAGGTCCCATTTGTTTATTTTTGTTTTTATTTCCATTTCTCTAGGAGGTGGGTCAGAAAGGATCTTGCTGTGATTTATGTCATAGAGTGTTCTGCCTATGTTTTCCTCTAAGAGTTTTATAGTGTCTGGCCTTACATTTAGCTCTTTAATCCATTTTGTTTATTTTTGTGTATGGTGTTAGGAAGTGTTCTAATTTCATTCTTTTACATGTAGCTGTCCAGTTTTCCCAGCACCACTTATTGAAAAGTCTGTCTTTCTCCATTGTATATTCTCGCTTCCTTTATCAAAAATAAGGTGACTATAGGTGCATGGGTTTACCTCTGAGCTTTCTATCCTGTACCATTGATCTCTATTTCTGTTTTTGTGCGAGTACGATACTGTCTTGATTACTGTAGCTTTGTAGTATAGTTTGAAGTCAGGGAGCCTGATTCCTTCAGCTCTGTTCTTCGTTCTCAAGATTGCTTTGGATATTCTGGGTCTCCTGTGTTTCCATACGAATTGTAAAATTTTTCATTCTAATTCCATGAAGAGTGCAATTGGTAGTTGAATAGGGATTGCAATGAACCTGTAGATTGCTTTGGGTAGTATAGTCATTTTCACAATATTGAGTCTTCCAATCCAAGAACATGGTATATCCCTCCATCTGTTAACGTCATCTTTGATTTCTTTCATCAGTGTTTTATAGTTTTCTGAGTACAAGTCTTTCACCTCCTTAAGTAGGTTTATTCCTAGGTATTTTATTCTTTTTGTTACAATGGTAAATGGGATTGTTTCCTTAATTTCTCTTTCCGATTTTTCGTTGTTAGTGTATAGGAATGCCAGAGGTTTCTGTGCATGAATTTTGTATCCTGCAACCTTACCAAATTCATTGATTAGTTCTAGTAGATTTTTGGTGGCATTTTTAGGATTTTTTATGTATAGTATCATGTCATCTGCCAGCAGTGACAATTTTACTTCTTCCTTTCCAATTTGTGTTCCTTTAATTTGTTTTTCTTCTCTGTTTGTCATGGCTAGGACTTCCAATAAGAGTGGTGAGAGTGGACATCTTTGTCTTGTTCCTGATCTTAGTGGAAACACTTTCAGTTTTTCACCATTGAGTATGAGGTTGGCTGTGGATTTGTCATATATGGCCTTTATTATATTGAGGTAGGTTCCCTCTATGCCCACTTTCTGGAGAGTTTTTATCATAAATGGGTGTTGAATTTTTTCAAAAGCTTTTTCTGCATCTATTGAGATGATCATATGGGTTTTATTCCTTAATTTGTTAATACGATGTATCACATTGACTGATTTGTGTATATTGAAGAATCCTTGCATCCTCGGGATAAATCCTACTTGATCATGGTGTATGATCCTTTTAATGTATTGTTGGATTCTGTTTGCTAGTATTTTGTTGAGGATTTTTGCATCTATATTCGTCAGTGATACTGATCTATAATTTTCATTTTTTGTGGTATCTTTGCTTTTGGTAGCAGGGTAATGGTGGCTTTGTAGAATGAATTTGGAAGTGTTCCTCCCTCTGCAGTTTTTTGGAAGAGTTTGAGAATTATGGGTGTTAACTCGTCCGAATTCTATTGTTTGATAGAATTCGCCTTTGAAGCCATTTGGTCCTGGACTTTTGCTTGTTGGAAGATTTTTAATTACAGTTTCAATTTCATTACTTGAGATATGTCTGTTTATATTATCTAATTCTTCCACGTTCAGTCTTGGAAAATTGTACTTTCCTAAGAATTTGTCCATTTCTTCGTGGTTGTCCATTTTATTGGCATATAGTTGTTTGTAGTAGTCTCCTATAATCCTTTGTATTTCTGTGATGTCATTCGTGATTTCTTCTTTTTCGTTTCTAATTTTTTCAATTTGTGTCCTCTCCCTTTTTTTCTTGATGAGTCTGGCTAAGGGTTTATCAATTTTGTTTATCTTCTAGAACCAGATTTCAGTTTTATTGATGTTTGCTATTGTTTTCTTTGTTTCTAGTTCATTTATTTCTGCTCTGATTGTTATGATTTCTTTCCTTCTACTGACTTCGGGTTTTCTTCTTCTTTCTCTAGTTGTTTTTAAGTATAGGGTTAGATTGTTTGAGATGTTTCTTGTTTCTTGAGGTAGGATTGTATTGCTATAAACTTCCCCCTTAGAACTGTTTTTGCTGCATCCTGTAGGTTTTGGGTCATTGTGTTTTCAGTGTCATTTGTTTCTAGTGTTTCTTGATTTTCTCTTTGATTTCTTCAGTGATCTCTTAGTTATTTAGTAGTGTATTGTTTAGCCTCCATGTGTTTGTATTTTTTTTACAGATTTTTTCCTGTAATTGATATCTAGTCTCATAGCATTGTGGTCAGAAAAGATACTTGATACGATTTCAATTTTCTTAAATTTACCAAGGGTTGATTTGTGACCCAAGATGTGATCTCTCCTGGAGAATGTTCCATGTGCACTTCAGTAGAAGGTGTATTCTGCCACTTTAGGGTGGAATCTTCTATAAGTATCAAGCAAATCTATCTGGTCTATTGTGTCATTTAAAGCTTGTGCTTCTTTATTTTCTCTTTGGATGGTCTGTGCATTGGTGAAAGTGGGGTGTTAAAGCCCTCTGCTATTATTGTGTTACTGTCAATTTCCCCTTTCATGGTCATTAGCATGTCTTGTGTACTGAGGTCCTCCTTTGTTGCATGCATAAACATTTATAAATGTTATATCTTCTTATTGGATTGATAACTTGATTATTACGTAGTGTCCTTCTTTGTCTCTTGTAACAGATTTTATTGTAAAGTCTATTTTATCTGATATGAATATTGCCATTCCAGCTTTCTTTTGATTTCCATTTGTGTGGAATATTTTTTTCCTTCCCTTCACTTTCAGTCTGTATGTGTCCTTTGGTCCGAAGTGAGTCTCTTGGAGACAGCATATATACGTTTCTTGTTTTTGTATCCATTCAGCCAGTCTGTGTCTTTTGATTGGGGCATTTCATCCATTTACACTCAAGGTTATTATCGATGTGTATGTTCCTATTACCATATTCTTAATTGCTTTGGGTTTGTTTTTGTGGGTCTTTTTCTTGTGTTTGCTGCCTAGGGAAGTTTCTTTAACATTTGCTGTAAAGCTGGTTCGGCAGTGCTGAATTCTCTGAGCTTTTGTGTGTCTGGAAAGCTTTTTATTTCTCCTTCGAATCTGAATGAGATCCTTGCTGGGTAGAGTAATCTTGGTTGTAGGTTTTTCTCTTTTTCATTACTTTAAATATATCCTGCCACTCCCTTCTGGCCTGCAGAGTTTCTGCTGAGAAGAATTAGTGGCTTTATGTTACTAAAAACTATCCTAGTGTGCAGTGATCCAATAGACTTATAAAGACTCACTATACTTTACGTTTATTACCACTGCCATAAATTAACATCTTTGCGGAACTGAAAGCATTACATGGTAAAATTTTAGTATAAAGTTCACTGAAAGTAATTACAAATGATGAAGCAAGTATAATTTTACTCATCCAGACCAAGATATATATTTGCAGCATTATTTCAGTGCACTGAAAATATGAAGAGTAAACATTACTTTTAGTCTTTTCTTTTTCCTTCACTTTACATTAAATCTATAGGAAATGTAAGCCCCAGAAAGTTGCTTTAGTAACACTGGGGTGAGTTTCAATTATGCCTGATTGATTCAGTCTTTCAACTTTTGCCCTTTTCCTTATTATTATTGAAATAAATAACATAGAAACAATTTCACAGCTCTGTTTCATATTTTTCCCAAGTCTGTAGATTTTTTTCCAGAGTGTAGAGAGCAGACATGCACCATTGGTCTGGAAACACTTAACAGCTTGAGTGTCCTTGGGCAATGGAGAGGAAGGCAAAGTCAGTGGTTGCACTGAAATTTCATGGGGGAAACACAGAAATGAATTTTATGTCACAGGTCAAATCAATCATTTTATGTATATTCCAAAGAAATAAGAATTAAATGAGGATTAGCTTATACGAAATACACGTGTATTTCTATTTGGTGCCTAATTATAGCTGGGCGTTTTGTTCAAGTGTGATCAAAGATTCGGATGGCATATGGTCAGAAAAAGCACAAGATTATACATCACTTATTATTTGACCCAATGGTGAAGATACCTCTTAAAGTTCCAGAACACATGTAAATGAATGATTCATTGTCTCCTGTTGCCAATGACAATAGAACACTTGGAGAATACCTTAAAATTCAGTGCTAAGGTTTTATTTTTACTTTTTTTATTGCCCTTATGGTGGATATTGTAAAATTAAATGATCAAGAATTTTTATGATGGGCTTCCCTGGTGGCGCAGTGGTTGAGAGTCCACCTGCCAATGCAGGGGACACGGGTTCGTGCCCCGGTCTGGGAAGATCCCACATTTCGCGGAACAGCTGGGCCTGTGAGCCATGGATGCTGAGTCTGCACGTCTGGAGCCTGTGCTCCACAACGGGAGAGGCCACAACAGTGAGAGGCCCGCGTACTGCAAAAAAAAAAAAAAAAAAAAGAATTTTTATGTTCAAAAACTGACATTCAGAATTTTGATCATAAAATGGCATTGCAGACATCTTTTCTCCATTTCTCTGTCTGAGAAGAAGTACTCATTCAATCAACAGGTAGTCCATGAACATCTGTTACATAAATTATATGGATATATAGAGAATAATACTGACCTCTGACTTGATGGTATTTAGACACTAGAAAAATAGTCACATATTCTCACTATATCTTTAAATACCACTTGATTAAAACTAATAATGTAGTGTAAACAGATGGATGCCAAATAAAAATTTTTTATTTTAGAAAGAAACTGGAATTTCAGGATCCATCTATCTGGGTTTAGCCAATTGCACTAAAAAAAAATGGAAAAATACAAATATTAAACTACTAATTTTTTATTTATTTTTTTATTTTTTTATTTTTTTTTGTGGTACACGGGCCTCTCACTGTTGTGGGCTCTCCCGTCGCGGAGCACATGCTCCGGATGCGCAGGCTCAGCAGCCATGGCTCACGGGCCCAGCCACTCTGCAGCATGTAGGATCCTCCCAGACTGGGGCGTGAACCTGAGTCCTCTGCATCGGCAGGCGGACTCTCAACCACTGCACCACCAGGGAAGCCCTAAACTACTAATTTTTAAAATATAAAAAATTACTTTTTTGTAGATTGAGATTTTCTATATATGGAATCATTTCATCTGCAAATAGACATCCTTTTACTTATTTTCCAATTTGGGTGCCTTTTATTTTTTCCTTTCTAATTACTCTAGATAAGTCTTCAAGTTTAACGTTGAATATTGGTAGTAAAAGTGGGAATCTTTGCTTTTTCCCCTAATCTTAGAAGCTAAGCTTTCAGTCCTTCACCATTGCGTATGCTGTGAATTTTTATCATGAAAGGGTATTGAATTTTGTCAGTTGCCTTTCCCATATCTATTAAGATTATCATGTTTATATTTTCTTAGTTCTGTAAATACCATGTATTACATTGGTTAGTTTTCTTAAACAGAAACATTCTTGCATTCCTGGGATAAATCTCACTTGGCCATAATGTATAATCCATTAAATGTACACCTGGATTTCGTTTTGTAGTGTTGTGAACATCTTTGTGTCTATATACATAAAGAATATTGGTCTGTAGTTTTTGTTTTTCTTGTATCTATGTCTGACTTTGATATCTGTGTAATTCTGGTCTTCTGGAATGTCATAGGAAGTGTTTCCTCTGTTCTATTTTTTTTTAAAATAAGTTTATTTATTTATTTATTTTTGGCTGTGTTGGGTGTTTGTTTCTGTGCAAGGGCTTTCTCTAGTTGCGGCGATCGGGGGCCACTCTTCATCGTGGTGCGTGGGCCTCTCACTGTCGCGGCCTTCTCTTGTTGCGGAGCACAGGCTCCAGACACGCAGGCTCAGTAGCTGTGGTTCACGGGCTTAGTTGCTTCACAGCATGTGGGATCTTCCCAGACCAGGGCTCGAACCCGTGTCCCCTGCATTGGCAGGCAGATTCTCAACCACTGCGCCACCAGGGAAGCCCTGGAAAAGTTTGAGTTGAGTAGTGTTGGTTTTGATTACTTAGAAGTTTGGTACAATTCGCCAGTGAAGCCATCTAGTCTTGGACTTAATTTGTCAGTAGGTTTTTGATTATTGATGCAGTCCCTTTATTCATTAGAGGTCCATTGAGTTTCTAAATTTTTTGTGAGGAAAAGTTAGTGATTTGCATGTGTCTAAGTATTTACCCATTTTGTCTAGATTAATGTATTGTCAATATAATTGTTCATAATATTTTCTTACAATCCTTGTTTCTGTAAATTTGGTAGTAATGTCCCACTTTTATTTCAGATTTTAGTTAGCTGTGTCCTGTCACTTCTTTCTTAGTCAGTCTAACTAAAGATTCTTCAATATTGTTGATCCTTTTAAAGAACCAATATTGATTTTGTATATATTCTCTATTTTTCAATTCTCTTTTCTAGCCTTATCTCCTTTTTTCTGCTAGTTCTGGGCTTAATTTGCTCTTTATTTTCTAGTTCCTTAAGGTGTAAAGTTAGGTTGTTGGTTTGAGGTCTGTCTTCTTTATTAATATAGGCATTGACAGCTGTAAATTTCCCTTTGACCACAGCTTTTGTGGCATTCAGTACATTTGGTATGCTGTGATTGTTTCCATTCACCTAAAAGTGTTTTCAAATTTTCCTAGTTATTTCTTCTTTGATATTATTATGAGCTGAACTGTGTTCCCCCAAAATTCACATGTTGAAGTCCTAACCCAAATACCCTATGATATTAGTAGATTTGCAGATAGGGCCTTTAAAGAGGTAATTAAGGTAAAATGAGGTCATCTGTGTGGTCTGTAATACAATATGACTGGTGTCCTTGTAAGAGGATATTAGGACACCAACACACACAGAATGTCATGTGAAGACAGAAGATGGTCCTCTCTAAGGCAAAGAGAGGCTCTCAGAAGAAACAATCCTGTTACCATCTTGGACTTCTAGCCTCCAGAAATGTAAGAAGGTAAACTGCTGAAGTAACCCAGTCTGTGGTACTTTGTTATGGTATCCCTACAACCTAATACAGACCTATTCTCTGTTTGAGTGTATTGGTTAATTTCCACATATCTTTGAGTTTTGTTTTAGTTATTGCTTCAGTTCATTGTGATCAGAGGAGTTACTCTGTATAAATTCAGTCTTGTTTAAACATGAAAGTTGTTTCATGGCCTAACATATGGTCTATTCTGGAGAATGTTCCAGGTACACATGAGAAGAATATATACTCTGTGGTATTAAGTGTTCTGTATGTGTCAGTTAGGTTATAGTGTTTGGGGGTTATAGTGTTTTTCAAGTCTTTTATTATTGCTCTTCTTTCTAGCTGTTCTATCCATTATTGAAAGTGGGGTATTGAAGTCTCTATTATTGTATAACTATCTGTATCATCTTTAAGTTTTGTCAATGTGTGCTCCATATATTTTGAGACTCTGGTATTTCCTGTGTATAGGTTTTATCTTCCTGATGAATTGGTACTTTCAATAAAACATCCTACTGCCTTCTGGTCTCCATAGTTTCTGATGATAAATTAGCTGTTTATATTATTCAAAGTCCTTTATACATGGTGAGTCAATTCTTTCTTGGTACTGTCAGATTTTCTCTTTATTATTTGTCTTCTAACAGTTTAATTATGCATTTGACCCTTGAACAACCTGGCTGTTAAGGGTGCCAACCCTCTACACAGTGGAAAACACGTGTATAACTTTACAATCAGCCCTCCATATCCAAGGTTCCACATCCAAGAATTCGACCAAATGTGGATCATGTAGTACTAAAGTATATATGGAAAATAATCACCTATAGGTGGGCCCATGCAGTTCAAACCCATGTTTTTCAAGGGTCAACTGTAATGTGTCTACGTGTGGATCTCTGAGTATTTGATATCTTTCATAACTTTTGTGAGCTTTTCAACCATTATTTTTTCAAACACAATTTATTTTGTAAAAAATAACATAGAAATGAAGGTCACAATTGTATGAACTAATTTCTTTACCACATATACCACAGTATGATTTTATTAATAACTCTAATATCAACTAACAATTTTTACTATATATCAGAGACTGTTAATTGCCTGTCATAGTATGTCAAAAAATAATCAGTGAATCCTTGAGGATTAGTATGCTTCACCATTAGCTCTTCTCATTATAAATTTCATCAACTTAAAAGCAAGGTGGGTATGCCGATATCAAAAGCATCACCAGTCTTTTTCCATAGTACTAATATTTTTTTAAAAAGCAGTAAAATATACTCTACTAGGTACACCTTTTAGAAGGCTCATGAGCTGCTTAAAGATTCCCTAAAAGACTTCTCAAAGCTACCTATCAATTATCCACTTAAAAATTTTCTTTAGAATTTAATTACCATAAGCCTTATATTTCTTTTAAATTGTTGCAAAAGAAATTCAGCAGGAACTGGAAGCTAGGTAAAAAGTATCCACATACACCCTTGTATACACACATTCTATGACATAGAATCATATTAAATACTTCTTAAAGTAGCAGTTAGGGGATATGTGTCTGACAATACAGTGAAAGATTATACAAATTTAAGGTAATATTAATTTTGAAGTGTTTACTTACGTGAAACTTTCAAAAAGTCAAGGCTACAGGTATATATTAATTGGTAGATGATTATGCAACTTGTTTCCCATTGCTATAAAAATATAGTCAATAGACTCAGTGAACAAATTAAGCCTCTGTTGTAACCTAACTTCTATGAGGTGATGGATTTGAATTATGTTATTTTGATTTATAGCACTTTTCTATGAATGTAAATTACAATTAATTTGACAAGTCCCTTAGTTTTGCATACTTGCTGATTAAAACAAATTCAGGCAAAAATTTTGGGCTAATATAGAAGATTCAGGTAAGCTGACAATCTGAAATCGGAAATCTCTTAAATTTAGGAAATGATGATTTCATAAGATTTTGTTTTCCAGTTTTTTAAGTTATATAGAATTATAAAGAATTTTTTAATTGAAAATATAAAAGTTTGAAATATGTGATGTATATCACTCTAACTCTTAAAATATCATACAATATTTTTTTCTTTGTCCCACAATTTATGACAAAAATCTTTATGAATATTTTCAAGGCCATAGTTCAGAACTTCAGAGCATTCCATATAATAAACCATGGGTTTATCTTAAATGATTTCTGGAGGAGTGAAAATCTTTTCACAGCAGCTAATATCCTTAGGAACAATTCTTTGGTGGTTCATTAAATATTCAAAGAAAAGTTAAACAGTAGGGGATTATCCAACCTCCAAAAGAAGAGTGACTATGAATAATGACTGTCATTAACATTCAGAATTATAAATGTTAGTTTCCAATACTAACATTTCCTTTTAAATAAAAGTACGAAAATCTCAGAAAAATCTTGCCAATTATATAGCACATTCCTTTTATAACAAAATTACTTCTTACATAGAACAAAAACAAAATATTTAATAAGTACAGCATAAATTTTTATGACGTAGAGATTTTGTCTTTTTTTCAGATCTCTAACCCTAACTAATTATTTCTGAATAGTGAAGAAAAAAAATAGAAAAGGATTACTATTTCTGAACCCTGAGAAAAGTGAAAGGATAACTATCTAAACATTCAAGTAACCTTTTGTGTTTTCACCTTTTATAACTAAAATTTCATACACATTTAACTTACTAATAAATCATTAGTAGTGACTTTTAACGTGGGTTTATTACAGAATGTGCGTCTTTTATCTAAGTATTGCATACATTGTAGAAACTTCTAAGCTGTTACTATGTGATTATGTTGTATCATTTGTATGACATGCAAATTATATAGTTCGCCTGAGGCTTGTGAAGAAGATGGTTTGTGAAACTGACATTCTGTAAGGAGTGTTCCTCACTTAATTTTCCCACCCTGGAACCAGATTTTATAGTGTGACAACAGATTTGTAACGATACCTGGAAGGGTTGTTTTTTAAATCAAATTCTTTCTGAAAACAATTGATTAACCCCTCATGAAGCAATGAAACTATATTTAATTGAGTTCGAAATCACATAAAGCTGAAATTTCTTAGTCTGTCCTGAAGATGGGTTTTCTGGAAGCACACTTCTTACGTGCAGAGGACTATAAGCAATGGATTACATTCCAGAATGTTGTTTTGAGGGGATAAGGGACAATAGTGAGGAAATTAGACCACGTACAAAGAGCAATGTGATTACTAAAGACCTATGTCCACAACAAGTTGCACCCATTTCCACGATTTTCTTTAATTCCTCTAGAGTGTTGGGGTTTTTTCCTCTATATTCTCATAGTTTAATACATGAAGCAATGGTCCTCAAACTTTAGCTGTAATAGAATCACCTGGAGGATCTACTGTCTGATAAGATTTGCATCAGCAAGGGTAACCTCCAGATTTAAAGATCCTGGTCCCTGAAACTGGTAAAAAGGTGGATTCCTGACTAATAGGGTTGCCATTGCAGTTTCAACAGCAATAAAGACAAAGTCGGCTCTTCTGCTATTGAAGCAGCATAGTAACATACTAGCACATGGCATAAGAAAAGGGAGAGAATACACCAAAAACCACTCCACTTAAAATCAACTTGTCTGGAAATAAAACCTCTTTTATTCTAATCCTAGAGGAAATATTGGAACTCAGGACAATATGGGTTCTTCTGTACATATCAAGTTGAGTATTCCTTCCTGATACAAGTTTTTCAAAGTGGAAGATCATGTAATCATCTTCTAGACAGGATCAAGAATGGGTTTAAAGGGCTTGGGAAGATGGAAACTTCAGAATTCCTGTTGTTGGAAATGGGAGAATGGTCTGTGCCGAGACATGTAAAAAGATTTCTGAGGATCTAGGTAAATGTGTAGAGTATATTGATGTGTGGATAGGCACTAAAATGTATTAAAATATAGTAGCAAGATAAAAGAAAACTTGGTTGCTTGCAAAATTCGGACTCTTCACTTATTAGCTTTGTGACTTAGTGCGTGCTGCTTCACTGATTTGTAACTTAGTTTACTAATTTCTGAAGTGAGCGTTATACATTTTGTTATGTTGTTTTAAGGATTATATATAAAAAGGCCACAATTCTAAAAGTGTCTTATAAAATTGAGTCTAAGATTTTATTATTTTTGTGACTGTGATTATGCTTTAAATTTATTCATTTTAACTTCACACAGTTAAATCTGCTCTACATACATTCTATCATATAGAGATATACATGCATTTTTTATGTAAATACACATAGACATAGTTTTATATTTATATAATTAATTATATAATCTGTGATATAATTATAATATATAGGCATAAATATAGTATGTTTTTACATATGTAGGTATATATGAATTTTCATATATATGTAGATATATATGAATAAATATGAATTTTGACCCTGAAAATAAATAATATTGAACATATGAGTTTCCACTTAAAACATTTTAAGTACAATGTTAATACTAATTTTCTGTATTTTAATTAATGTTGCACTTAATATTTTTTCTGTTATGTTATTTAAGGACTGTTAGGCAACATGATGCCCATAAGGAAAAGAATAAAGTAATACAGTTGTTGACATAGATTTTTTTTGAGTGCTTCTATGCACATGAATTAAATGATCTCAGTATAATTAGTATAGAGGAAATTGTAAAAGTGAATTGTGCCCTTGGACATAACCCAAATGCAAACCTCTTTTTGTTACAGTACTTTGCTTTAAAGGAAAGAAGGTAGCAAACCAAGAATCAAAAGAATCACATTTTGTACTGAATATTGCATGTATTCTCATTCTACCTTTTGTATAAGTAAGTTCTCTGTTGGACTATCCATTTCTATAGAGATTTAGTATATGAGAAAATCTATTAAGTTTTATCATGAGTATAATTACGTCTGTCACTTTTTCTGGTGGGCAGGAGTAGTAAGTACATTATCTTGTCAGCATTTTATGATAAAATTTGGCCAGCTGTGTATTTATGCTGAATAACATCACCTGGACTATTACCTCTTTTTTTTTTTTTTGAAATCAAAACATCTTTTGATTCCCTGAAGAATGACTCACACATTTTTCAAAAAAAACATTAACGATCTCCTTAAGATCTCACTCTCATGTCTTTCCATTTTCTCTCCTGCAATAAAACCTTCCCTCCTATACTCTTAGGGGAGGATCAAAGCACTGAAGAGAAGGCTGGTCTTTATAACTATCCCTCTACTCATTTTTCTACTTTTTTCCATTTTCCAAACCATTCCTCTTATTCACAATCAACTTTTCCACTTATGATCTAGACTTCATTTTCATCTTTTCCCTTTGTAACCACAACTCCTTTATTTTTTCCCCTTCATTATTATTAATTTTTCTTTGGTTTCTTTCCTATAATTTTGAAGTATACAGATACTAGAACAGGTCTTAGAGATGGGATGAAACAATCAAGTACAGAACTGTGGGGGTTTGAGAACAACAGTGGTTGGGATCATGTTTGGTCCTTCTTTTCAAGAAGGGCAAAGAACATCATGCCAGGGTTTCAGTGACAGTACAAAGGATGATTGAGCATTATACTTGTTAAAGAAGTTAAGTAAGTCACTATAATCCACAAAGTTCAATATCAGAAATTAAAGGCAGGTGCAGAATATCTAGTTCTGAAACAGTTCAAACTTAAAGAATTCAAGTATGCAGGGTGGGAATGAGCAGATATTAGGATTCCAAACAGTAAAGGTCAGCACTTGAAGACTATTTAGATTAATATTGATGATTTAAGAAACATGAATCTAGGTAGCCAGGTAGAATTGCCATCATAGAGACAGACCATTAGAGACAAATAACAAGGGAGGAGGGTGGAGAGCAAGAGTTTATATAAACTTTACAATAGAAAAAAAAAAAAAAGACTCCATATGTCCTAGGGTAGCTTCTATGTGTGATGTACCTCTACCAACTCCTATGTATGTTTTGTGCTATTGTTTACTCTTGAGGTATGTGAATACACATCAACAAAGAATAACTTATGACCTCATGATGTCTGTAGACATCAAATCTCATATCTTGAAGGATTCATTCTTCCCCCAGGTACTGAGCTCTCCCAATTTTAATGCAGAGTGTTGACATGGCCATTTGCTTTCAACTTAAGTTGTTTCTTGGGACCCAATTTTTGGGAAGTAATAAATAGGTAGACATTCTTACCATCTTTATGGTAATTCCAGTTATTGTGTGTTGTAAAGAGATTTAGCCCATACACATTCTTTGAATGACCAGAGGTAATTTTTAAAATAATTTTTCAAATATGTATCTTAAATGTGCATATTTAAACATAAATTTTCAAATTTATTAATGATATTCCTTTAAATACGTATTTAGAAAGACTATAGTTGGTATTGTAACTCTGTAGAATTGGAACATTTGTTTCTCTCCTTTTAGACTTTGATATATTTTCCTCACTAAATTTACACTCAAATGAACTGTGAGATATGGCTCATGATCTCAGAAATCCATTTTCCAATGTCGAGATCCATTTTAATGCCCCTTAAAAATGATGTGAAGTGAATATAGCCATAATCATTATCTCAAAGGAATATATTTAAACAATTTATTTTCAAAGATTGAAAATATTCTGCCAAGTGATGTAATTGTCAGAATCACTTTGTATTACTCATTGCTCATATCCAACTATTTATACTAAAGAAGTACCATTGTGATCTGTATCTGCCATCAAAGCTACCTTCAGTTAAATAGAGGGCAAACACGTATCACCATCCTTTCAAATCACAGGTTATTTGAGTCTAAAAATATGTTGCAAAGCAAGGTAGATATCATAGGGGTCCAATGAGTCTTCTTTTTAAAAAGTCGGTAGAAATATATAGAACTGATGACAAAATCCCAAATAACTAACCTGACATTAAGATATTCAGTCAACAGAACTGTTTTTTAGTATATATTGAAAAATAAGGTATCTGTCCCTCAGGCTTGACCTTCAGCACATTTCTTTGACTGAATCTACTGGTCATTTTTGTATTCTTCCCTTCACACAGCCCCGTCATGGAAATATCATGGGTCAAGAAACTAGATTGTCAAGATTATAAAACAAACTGCATTTCACTTCAAAGAGTATCATAAAAGAATGTCATTGCAAAGCAAGTATTTCAAATTTGTCATTAAGTTTATATCCATACTTTTCTAAGAACATATTTATTCATTATATTCTTTTCTTCAAAATCAGTTATTAAGCACCTATTGTGATTAGAACTCTGTAATATATTTGATTATATTTGATGGAAAATTCCCAAATCCCTCATTGGCTCCGAGTCTTCAGATTCCAAGTCCACTATTTCTTGCCCTGCCAGATACTGCCTTGCCAATGGATTGTGGCTGAAGTAATGATATTTAATGAAGGACTCAGGGGAATAGCTTTTTGGGTAGCATAACTGGGATAGCACATTGTCTAAGAAGGGCAAAGTATAGAGTATTTTAAAGGAAGGTACTGTCAGGTGTTTGAAGTGATATAGAGGGATGGGAAAGGATTGGGCTGAGGAGAGCAAATGAATGGCCTTATCCATTAAGTCCAGCTGTGACTTTTGAAAGATTGTTTCAGTCGAGTGGTGAGATTGGAAACGAGATTGCAAGATGCTGTAGAGTAAATGAGCAGTAAGAAATTGAGAATAGACCAATGTTTTTCAAAGCTTTGGAATTTTTTTCAAAAGTGGAAGTCCATTTTTTAAACAATGAGGTCTTGTGTGAAACACTGAAACTGGTAAGAAGTGGAACTCTTATTTCCCCACCCCCTGCCCTGTGGCCCAGAAGTCTCAGAATCAATATCTATGGAACACTGTCACTTTGAGATGTTTAAGAGAGGGTAAGGAAGGAAAGAATTAGGGGGAAAAGGAGCACAAATGGAGGTGCACACAAACAGTGCTGTACTGGAAAAAGTAGAAGAGCTTGAAGGATCCTTAGAGACAAGAAAGTATATTCAGACAAGAGACAGCTTCATGTGGGAGGTGGTCTAATGAAGACTTGACTATAGCCAGATGTGTCCTTCTTACTTCTCTGAAAGCTAATCTTGCCCAGACTCTGCTCTCAATTCTTGATCTAACTGGAAAACATGTAGTGAATTGTGCCTCCAGAGGGCCTTAGCCTTGACATCAAATCTTTATTTTTCTCTAGCTCAGCTTTAGCCTGCTGCGTTATTATTTTGTATTTGAGCTTAGTTGTCCAGTATCCCTGGAACCAATTAATTTAGAAGAGTATAACATAGTGGGGTTTTTTGGACAGAGATCTTATATTAGAGAGTAAGAGATCTCTCTCAGTGAAAGAGAGCTCGCAGGATATTGAAAATGTCTGCTGTTGAGCCACTTTTCCTCACTGTAAAGTGTAGCTTTTCGTCAGGTGAAATTTGACATATTTCCTCAGACCCTTAGGCTATTCTTTTGTTGAGGTTACATACATGATGAAAAGGTAAAAGCTGTTTAAGAAATTTTCTTTTAAACAGGTATCTCTTTTTAAATCTTGTATTCTGATTCTTGCATTATCAAGATCTCCTTTTCCTTGGGCTCAAACTTATATGAAACAGAAGCCACAAACATCCCCTGAAAACTGAGCCAGATTTAGGCACTGGGATAAGGGGAGGTAAAAATAGAAAACACAGAAAAGAAACACATACACAGACAGAAAAGCCTTAAAAAAAAAATCCCGAACAACATATATACATACTACAGATAGAGAAAATAGGGCAGTGTAAGGTTGAATAACTTGCTCCTATTTTCCTCACCACCTAAGGATAAATATTTTCAAGAAGTGTATGCCTTCAATGTGTGTGGGACTCGGTTTTAAATTGTCAGGCAGAGAGTGACAGCTGAAAATTTAAATTATTACATCTCTTAAACAGACTGTTCATTTAGTTCTTTTTCAAGTTAATCACTGTATGGCCCTATAGTGCGATGGCTAAAAGCATGATCTGTAGAATCAGAAAGACGTGTGTCTGATGCCTCAGATTTCTGATTACACTTGACCCTGGAACAACAGGGGTTTGAACTGCGAGGGTCCACTTCTAAGCAATTTTTTTTCAATAGTAAATACTACAGTACTACATTATCTGTGGTTGGTTGGTTCTAATCTTTGATGTAGAATAGAGGATATTGAGGAACCACGGATACAGAGGGCCAACTATTAATTATACTCGGATTCTCAAATTCACAGAACCTGTGTCCCTAATCCCCATCTTGTTCAAGGGTCAATTGTATTACTTTTTTTTAACCTAGGCTAAAATAACCCTTCAGACTTTGTTTTCCTCATCTGTACAGTGAATGTTATAAAACTTAGAGTTTGTCAGAATTCAATGATTGACCGAAGGAAAGTGCTTGCACTGCATCTGCCACACAGAATGTTCAACCAACGTGAGTACTAATAGAGTCAAGAAAGGGGGTAAGGCCATGCTTAGGAGTGGCATTTTGTTTTTGTTTTGGTATATGAATGATAACGTTTCAAATATACTGCACTAATTCTTCACCATCCAGTAGTTTGCCCTTACTAAACACTTCACTGTGGAACTCAAAATACATCAGAGCAACAACTGTGTTCTCAAGGAATACTTTCCAACTGGGGAAGTAAAATAGGAATCTATAATAAACTTCTTGTACAATGTATGTGAATGTACAGAGCATCTTTACAAGTGGAGACTGAAGATCCTTGTTTGAAGAACTCAATAAGGTTTTCTGACAGGGCATAGCCATTTCCTATTTAGTTACCTTCTCTAATTTCCACTGTAGATGGCTTGTTCAATTCCATAAAAATTTGGAAAAAGAGATTTAGTAGGAGCTTCTGGTATTGACTTTGGGAACGGTTCTTAAGTTTCTTCTCAATAATCCTCCAATATCCTTTTCTGTGTTTCTTTCTTAGCACAAAGCAAGTTATGGTTCAATTGACTTTCTGTCTACTTAATAAATATTGATAGATTGGGTACATTTAAGCGTGGCCATGTGTGATCCATCTTTAAAGGTAGAGTCATTATGCAGGGAGGTTGCAATTTATTCCTCGTTCATTCTCTTATCTTTTGAGAGGACTCATTATGCAAATATTGAACACATTCATGAAATGAAAAGAAAAATACTAGCTTTTTAATAGTTGTCTAAAACAAGATAGCATCTGCAGTAGAATGGAGTGAATATAGACCCTATTGTGCCTGTTGTAAAAGTATATATTATTTTAGATAATAAAAAGTAATTGAAGGTAAAATGTACAATTTTCTGACTGTCAAAGCTGCAGTACACTGCAATGATTGAGGAGACTATATATATTTTTTCACTGGGAATCTATGGGCACAAGATTAATAACTAAATCCTGCAATAGGACATAATTATATGATTTCTCAAAGCTTATTTCAGATATCTAAGAATTCATGACAATGTGTATAATTAATTAAATATTTGTATTCTTATTCATATTATAGGAATAGAACAGCTTAAATGTATTTATAGATAAACACATTTAATTTGGTATACCTATCACACTATTATCAATTCAGGCCACTGGTTTGATCTATTTTATTCATGTAGCTTATTAGTGAATAATTAAGAAACAGCCTTTAAAAATTTTTTTAAAACATTACTTTAAAATTCCCTCCAAATTAGCAGTGTTTTTGTTTTTGTTTTTGTTTTAAATAACTTTCACATATTTGAGTGAGATAAATTTTCTGCTGTGTTATACATGAATAGGCTGGTGTCTAAGGGTAAAATTGCTGAATGCTTTTGTATTGAATCTGTCATCATATTCCTCAATTTCATATGTATATTAGTCTGTGGTACAGCAAAAGGAGACATCTATTTCTGACAAAAGTTTAGTACACATTATAGCTCGACTTTTCTAGAAAGCAGGAACATGGTTTTAATGGGAGAGTTGCATCTTGTTCTGTGCAAGGTACATTAGATGGCCTTCATAAAACCATTTGTTCAGAGTTCTTTGGAAAGTAGAACAGTGGGAAATTCAAACCTACACTTTATCTGTGGACTGGCCATATCATATAAAGGGGTAGATTTTCCCAATTGTTTTATTAAGTCATTTACCTTCTCTCATTTTCTATTTAAAAAATTTTAAGGTCATATTTTTCTATCTTTTCTGCCTTTTTCTAAGATTTTAATTTCATTTCTTCCCATTACAATATACATATATCCAAAAAATATGAAAACACTATAAAAATCATTGAGCTTGCACTTTGTATACAAATAACCACATTATAGGATTATAGGGAAAGAATAGTGAATGACTAATTCATAAAGATAACACTAATAAATATTTTTGGAGGAAAGTTTGAAAAAGTGCTGGGATGATTATCCAAATTGAATGTATCATGTCATTTTTTTCATGAATATCTTGTGTTTAGTAGCAATTAATTTTCAGGCTTCAAGTGTTAAAATAGCCTAAAATTAAAAATAGAAAATTAAAAGGGAAAAAAATTTAAAGACTCACAAAAGAAAAGGTAACTTAATATTTTTTCTGGAACAAAGGAACAGAAATAATTGTAAATTCATAAATATAAAGTACACATATGGGAATCCATGTAAGAGAAAGAGTAATCTTAAAATATAAAAAAAGTCACATAGTAGTTAAAAATGTGAAACAAGGTAATTATTAAAAATATTTGTAATGCAGCTAACTAGTACTAGAAATATCTTAGCCACTGAGGGTAGAGCAGTGGAGAAGACAGACATGGTCCCTGCCATCACTGGATTTACCTACTATTAGAGGAATTAGGCATTAAAAATATATCTTCTTACATTATTTAATTAGTCATGATATGTGTTGGAGAAAGGATAGGAACAGGAAATTTTGATTTAGTCTTGATGTCAGTGAGTTGTTTCTTAAGGAAATAACCTTTGGATGAGCTCTGATGGGTGGAAATAAAGTGGGGGTGTGGCATGGACAAGGGAGAGGTAATCCAGTTTGAGGATGGAGCACATGTGAGGGCCCTTGGAGAAAGCAGAGGGTGCCTTGGAACTTTGAGAAAGCCAAGGTGGCCAAAGCTAAGAGAACAAGTGTGGCAGTAGAGTAAGTCAGGTGATTCAGGGACAAGCAGTTGTACCACTGTGACCACATAAAGGACAAAGAACCTAGGTCTCTAATCCAAGGACAATTGGAAGTCATTAAAGGATTTTAACTACAATAGGGGAAAAATCAGATTTGCTATTTAAAGTGATTACATTGGCCTCTGTGGGACTGGATTAGTTTTATAACATTGTGAGTTTGCAACGGCTATGAATGTCAAAGCCTTTCTTCTACTCCTCTTCCTAGGATATCTCCAGTGTCTTTTCTCTTTTCTCTTTTTAAAGGAGATTTAACATCTGTGTGCTGGTAAGAAACACTATATGATGGTATACCATACTGCTGAGTGGGAAAAAAAAATAAGTTGCAGGAGGGGATAGTAAAAGCAGTTTCTGCACAGTTAAGGCCCTGCATATATTACATAATATTCAGAAAGCTAAAAACAAACAAAACAAAGACTTCTTAACACTGGTTACTACAAGAAAATACAATTGATCCTTGTACAACACAGTGGTTAAGGGTACCAACCATCCAAACAGTTAGAAATCCAAGTATAATTTGTAGTCTATCCTCCATATCCTTGGCTTTTGAGTATCTGCAAGTCTGCATACATGGATTCAACCAACCAGGAATCTTTTAGTGCTGTAATATTTACTATTGAAAAAATAATCCATGTGTAAAGTGGACCGGCACAGTTCAAACTCATGTTGTTCAAGGGTCAGCTGTAATAAGAGAAAGTTGCCTACTTAGCAAATTTCAGGTATACAGTAATTTATTCACTATATTCATCATACTGTGCTTTAGATCCTCTGAAATCAGAACTTACTCATACTATAATTGAAAGTTTGTACCCTTGGACCAACATTTCCCCCATGTGGCCCACCCCATCCATCCCCCAAACCTTGGCAACCACTGTCCTACTCTGGTTCTGTGAGTTTAACTTCTAATGAAAAAAAATATGGAAATATAGCTGATGTACAATATGTTAGTTTCAGGTGTACTACATAGTAATTTTATATTTGCATACATTTTGAAATGATCACTACCATAAGTTTAGAAATGATATGTCCCCATATAAAGTGACTACAATATTAATGACCATAATTTTATGCTGTGTATTATGTCCTGTGGCTTATTTCATAACCAGAGCTTTTACCTCTTAATCCCCTTCACCTATTTCACTCTCCGCACTTCCCTCCCCTTTAACAACCAACCATTTTTTTCTGTACCTATGAGTCTGTTTTCTTTTTTTCTTTTAGACTCCACATATAAGTGAAATCATATAATATTTGTCATCTCTTTGACTTATTTCAATTATCACAGTTACCTTTATATCAATCCATGTTTTCACAAATGGAACGGTTTCATTTATTTTTATTTTACAGCTGAGTAATATTTCACTATAGGTGTATACTACATCTTCTTTATCCATTCATCTATTAATGGACACCTGGTTGCTTCCATATCTGGGACATTGTAAATAGGGCTACAGTGAACATTGGTGTGCATATATTTTTTTGAATTAATGTTTTGGTTTTCTTGGAGTAAATACCCAGAAGTGGAGTTTCTGGATTATATGGCAGTTCTACTTTTAATTTTTTGAGGAACTTCATACTGTTTTGCACACTGTCTACACCAATTTTCAATCCCACCAATGGTGAATGAGGGTTCTCTTTTCTCCACATCCTCACCAACACTTGGTGAGGTATTTTATTTCCTCTTAGATTTCCTCAGGGATCCATGGTAGTTTCATAACATGTTGTTTAGATTCCACATGTTTACGTTTTTTGCACTTTTCTTCTTGTAGTTGTTTTCTAGTCTCATGCAGTTGTAGTCATTAAAGTTCCTTGATATGATTTCAGTCATCTTATATTTATTGAGACTTGTTTTGTGGCCTAGCATGTGACCTATCCTGGAGAATGTTCTCTGTGCACTTGAAATGAATGTCTGTTCTACTGGTTTTGGATGAAATGTTCTCTATATATCTATTAAATCCATATGATCTTGGGACTTCCCTGGTGGCCCAGTGGTTAAGACTCCACACTCACAATGCAGAGGACACAGGTTCAATCCCTGGTTGGGGAACTAAGATCCCACATGCTGCATGGTGTGACCAAAAAAATTAAAAACAAAACAAAAAATCTATCTGCTCTAATGTGTCATTTAAGGGCAGTGTTTATTTACTGATTTTCTGCTGTTGATGTAAGTGGGGTGTTTAGTCCCCCACAGTTCTGTGTTAAATCGATTTCTCCATTTATGTCCATTAATATTTGCTTTATTTTTTTTTTTGTACTTTTTCCCCCTTTTCATCAGTTAGAATGTATCATGCCACTCCCTCTGGCCCTCAAAGTTTTGGTTAAAAAGTCAGCTGAAACTCTTATGGGTGTTCCCTTGTATGTAGCTAGTTGCTTTTCTCTTGCTGATTTTAAGATTCTCTTTAATTTTTGCAATTATAATTATACTGTGTCTTGGTGTGGACTTCTTTGGATTCATTTTGTTTGGGACTGTCTGTGCTTCCTGAAGCTGGATGTCTGTTTCCTACCCTTGGGGTTAGGGAAGTTTTCAGCTAATATTTCTTCTAAAAAGATCTCTGCCACTTTCCTCTCTCTTCTCCTTCTGGGACCACTCTAATGTAAATATTAGTACACTTGATGTTGTCTCAAAGATCTCATAAACTATCCCCATTTTATTAAATTCCCTTCCCCCCCCCCAAATTCAGCTTGGGTGATTTCCACTACTCCCTTTTCCAGAACACTGATCTGTTCCTCTATATCATCTAATCTGCTTTTGATTTTTTTCTAGTACATTTTTAATTTCACTTATTTTAGTCTTCAGCCCTGTTTTGTTTTTTATATTTTCTAACTCTGTTAAAGTTCTTGCTGTGTTCATCTGTTCTCCTCTCTAATTTGGTGAGCATGTTTATGATCATTAACTTGAACTCTTTATTGGGTAGCTCGCTTATCTACACTTTTAGTTTTTTTCTGAGGTTGTCTTTTTCCTTTGTTTGGAACATATTCATCTGTCTCCTCATTTTGCCCAATTCTTTGTATTTATTTCTATCTGTTACATAGGTAAGTTATGTTTCCACATCTTGAAGAAGTGACCTTATGTAGGAGATATCCTATAGGTCCCACAAGCTTGATCCTTTCTAATGCCTGGAGCTATATCCTCAAGGGGTGCCCTCTACATGAACTGTATATCTCTTTCTATTGTGGTGAGGCTAACTACTGTGAGCACACTGGTAGGCAGGGTTGACCCCGGTCCAGTTGGCTGCAAGGCCATTCCTTGTGCAGTAACTGTACACTTACTAGAGGGTAGGGTAGTCTTCCTGTGTTGTTGACTGCATAGCTTGGGACCAGAGGCTGGTGCTGGCCTGCTGGAAGGGGAGGGGCTTGGTTCCTGCTTGCTTGTCTGTATATTCTGGGAGGCCTTGGGCTAGTATTGGCCTTCTAGAGTGTATGACAGTGTTCCCAGTGCTAATAGGCTAGAGGGAGGATTCCAAAATGGTGTTTGCCAGTGCCAGTGTTATCAAGGAAAAACGAGCTCCCAAAAAGCAGCTGCAGCCAGCATCTCTGTCCTCAGGGGTGTCTAGAGTTGCCACTTGTCTTTCTGGGAGGCTCACTGAGATTAACAAGTGGGTCTGATCCGGGCTCCCTTCATGCTCTGTCTCTATGCTGGGACTTGGTGAATGTGAGATTTTGTGACTTTTAAGAGTGGAGTCTCTGTTTTCCTATAGTTCTCCAGCTCTTCCAGACATAAGCCCTGCTGGATTTCAAAGTCACACATCTGGAGGCTCACCATCTCAGTGCAGGACTCCCAGGCTGGGGAGCCTGATGTAGGGCTCTGGCCCCTCTCTCCTTAGGCTGGACCTCTATGATTGTGATATTCCTCCTGTTGTGAGTCACTGACCTAGGGGTGTGGGTCCTGACTATACTGAGACTCCATCCCTTCTACCTATCTCATTATTGTTCCTTCTTTATGATTTTAGTTGTGGAAAAATCTTTCCAGTTAGTCTTCAAGTTATTCTTATAAATATTTGCTCTGTAAGTAGTTGTAATTTTGGTGTGTCCATGGGAGTAGGTGAGTTTAAGGTCTTCCCACTTGGCTGTCTTGGTCACCTCTCCCCTTTGACATTTTAAAATTCCATGTACACATGGTATCAAACAGTAATTGTATGTTTGTGTCTGGCTTACTTCACTTAGTATAATGCCTTCCAGCTTTCTACACGTTGTTACAAATGGCAGGATTTCCTTCTCTTATGGTGGAATAATATTTCATTGTATTTATAACTAACTTTCTCTTGATTCATCTGTCATTGAACAATTTGAATTGTTTTCAGATCCTCGGTGTTGTGAATAATTCTATGATGAACATTGGAGTGCAGATATTTCTTAGAGATACTGATTTCACTAGATCTTATGGTAGTTTTATTTTTAATTTTTTGAGGAACCTCCATACTGTTTTCCATAGTGGCTGTATCAATTTACATTCCTACCAACAGTATACAGGGTTCCATTTCCTCCACATTCTTGCCAACACTTGTTATCAACATATATTGTTTTCATAATCTGTATAATTGCTTAATGTTATGCACTGAATATTCATTAGCAGAATGAAATCCATTTGCTCTTCTCATCTTTAAAATTCCCTTTGAAATTTAATCATAAATTTGCCTTCTACTGACATGACCTATTGATGTAATTTTAAAGTGACATGAATGTAATTTATCTTCATGTTAAATTAGAAAAAAAATTCTCTGCATATAATTTTGTCTTCAATTTCAGTTAACAAGTAACATTTAATCTCAAATTTTTGAAATGTTCTTCCAACTCTTGATATTAATATCCAATACCTAAGTAATTTCTAAAATAGTATCTGTGGTACAAGAATTACCTATTCTAATTCAAATGGGTCACAAATTTCAATACTATTTATTAACTACAAAATGTCTATTGTTTGAGGAAACAGGCTCCATATAGTAACTCCAGAAGTCTTCTTAGTGTTGAGCTAATTATGTAGACCATCTCCTTGTTCATATAAAGTCTAAGTTTTCTGAATAACAGAATTGTCATGTGTTGAAGTCAGAGTTGGTGTATTGAATTAAAAATATACAGACAATTATGACCTGACGAATGAGAAGTCACTAGCCACCTACACAGTGGGGAGGGGGTGACTGGTAGCTCCCTCAGCATGCCAGATCCCGCTTGGGGAAGGGAAACTCATAGGGTTGTTTTTACTAAAGGAGCAGTTTCAGTATCCCCACACAAAGGAAGTAGAGTCATAAGATTTATAATTTCTTACATATCCCAGAAGTAAAGGAGCATCCTTGAGCCAGGGGAGGGATAGTCTTCTCTGAGGTCATTGGTTAACAGGAGATAGAGAACAGGGTAGCAAGCATCTATTCTTATAAGGTGGTTGGGGCGGAGGTCACTAATTTTTTTGCGGACTTAAATCTAAGTGGTTATTTTTAAAGTGCCCTGAGGAAACCAAAGTGGGAACTTAGACCTGGCATTCTAAACTCAAGCCCTTATCTAAAAGTCTAGACTCTGGGTGTGAGTGAAATTATCATACTGTAAAATTCCTAGGCAGCAACTCAGAGGAAGAAGTTGTTTTCCTCAAAAATTGCTTTTCTCAAAGTAGTTTTTATCAACACATGTCACCTCACTGTCCCTGGAATAGGAATTCTAAGTGTTTTTGGCCAAAGAAACTAGGGAAAAAAACAATATGAGTAAGGAAATAAAATTGCAACAGGGCTGCTGATACACACAGCATATTTTCTAGCCAACAAGGTCATTGAAGTAGAAGTTCAAGCCACTTCTCCACTCCCCAAAGAATAACATTCCCGTATCAATTCCTGGGAGCTGTGCTAAGAAGAGTAACAGATTTTTTTTTAATCTTGATCTACCCAGTACCACTTATACCTAAAATACAGTCCCAAAATTTTGCCTAAAGAATAGGGCCTTCTTCACTTGAGACATTTGCAAATAATTTGTGACAAACAACTTAAGGAAGCCAAGTGGAAAATGATTATCCGTATGATGTGTCTACTGTTTCCAGAAGTTGAGGTTCTGTTTTTTTGCTGATTGTGCCAGAAGTTAAGATTCCCTTATGTTGGCCTAAGACAGACCTCAGATGGCCAGTTTCTGCTTTGCCTGCATCATGTAACATAAAGGGTATATAGGATGATTTTGTCAAATTGTTGGATTGGACCTCTGCCCCATATCCCTGCTCCACTCTTATCAACATAAGCCAACTGGGCTCAAAGGCTAATCCCACCCAGACTTTATCCCCTTCTTGATGCCTAAAGGTCTAATATGGAGCCAGACAGAAAAGTCCTATTTAGACACCTTTGCTTTATTTCCTAACCCTCAGACCTTAGTTCCATTTTGTACCTTGTATGGGAATGCTCTTTTCACACGAGAGTGAAGAAAACGAGAGAAATTTTCCCATTTCCAGATGTAGTAATCACCTGGATAAATTTGAACTCTTCCATGGCCCTCCTTTAGGCTGATCTTATCATGTGTCCTTCTATGAATTTGAAATAACGTTGCTCAGAATGCTAATTAAATTTAAAATTGCATATAAACTCTGATATTAGAATTTCATGGATTTTTAGTGAAGTTTTTCTGAGGCAAATGGAGAACTATAGCACATACCACATTGCAATACTGCCTAAAATTTCTTTTCAGTGTTGCCTGTGCTTTCCTGAATTTTCTTAGAAGCAAGTGTATCTGAGCAGTTGTCAGGTATGTTGTATCTTTCGCTCTCTCAATACCGTTTGTCACAGCTCCTCGTCAGTTTCTTATAACTTCAAGGCTCAAAATAACCAAGTTTTGTATCCTCCACTGCAGAGGGAGACCCAGACCTACTGAAATAACTGCAATGAAGTAACTTTCTGCCCACTACACATACCCCAAAAAGTTAGAAAGGAACGTAGGTGACTAATATTTTGCTAGATGAGCGATATCATGTTAAATGCTTTTATATATGACATTTACTGGATAGTAACTGATTGTTTGAAAAGCATTTATTCATTCACCACTTATTTTCTTTTACTAAAAACACATTTTTAGGCATTCTATGTGTGTCATAGGTAAAGCAACAAACAGAAGAAGGGCTATTCCAATAGAGTAGTGAGGAAGAACCGATTTCTACATGAATACGAAAAATACTTGACCTACTCACTCTAGGAGGTAAGGGAGATAACTGTAAGCTCTCACTTGATAAATAAAACGTATCCAGGGCTTCCCTGGTGGCACAGTGGTTGAGAGTCCGCCTGCCGGTGCAGGGGACGCGGGTTCGTGCCCCGGTCCGGGAAGATCCCACATGTCGCGAAGCGGCTGGGCCCATGAGCCATGGCCGCTGAGCCTGCGCGTCCGGAGCCTGTGCTCCGCAGCGGGAGAGGCCACAGCTGTGAGAGGCCCGCGTACCGCAAAAAAAAAAAAAAAAACAAGAAAAGTATCCAGATGAAGAGAGAGTGAAATGGAATAGGCATTCATAAGAGTGCTCCAAAGTAAGAGAAATTTTTTTCTATCACCATATTTTCAAAACAAACACATGGCAACAGAAGAATAAAATAATAGTAATATGATAAGAACATAGAAAGCTAATGAGAGAGACTTTGAGGCAAGGGGTCAATTATAAAATGCCTTGTATTTTACATGGAAGACTTTGGCTTTTATCCAAAAGGCAATAGAACACTAATTTAGGTTTTAAATTCAAGGGTGATAAAATCAGATATAATTTAGTAAAAGGGCATTAGCTTGTGAGTTAGGATATGTTGCAAAAGGCACCAGTGGAAATGGAAATCCTTTTTAGAAGGTTCTGAAATAATCCAGGAGCAAGACAGTGGTTACCCAGGCTAGAGTAATAGAAATGGTAATGGAAAAGAGGGAATAGGCAAGTGAAGTTTTGAGGAGTTGTGGGTGTGATAAATGGGAAAGACTCCTAAATAATCTGTTTCCAGGTGTGGGCAATTGGATAAGGACTCACTTTCAAGTTTTAGTTTCTTAGAAGTTCTCTTTCCTGACCTTCACTGAAATAAAACAGTGGGCTGACCAGCTCTTCCCATTTGGTCTGTAACGTTCTGACTCATGCCCACAGTGGTTGGAACTTGAGAGTTGGAAGAGCCCCTCTCATGTTGCCTCTCCACCTCTTGAACACTACATATGTTTTCAAAGATGGTTGTCTGCTTCCAACCATGTTGGTCACTTGAATTGATATTACAAGTGTCTAGTTGAGTGGAATATGTAAACTTAAGGATGGAAGTAGGGAGCCTGAAGCGAGATTTTCCCATAAAAATTACAACTCAAGTTTTGGAGCAATTCAGTGAAGGTAAACTGCTCAAACAGTTTTATTGGATGAGACACAGAGTGGGAAAACAACTAGAAAACATCTGAGAAGGACTCCCACTCAGATCATTTTCAAGTGTTTTAATTTCTGCTGTACTTTAAAGTAAATAAAATTAGAAAAAAATAGATAGGTTATGAATGTGGTTTATGCAAAGATACCCCAGTTATTCAGTAACTGTATTAAAGGAAAAGGCTTATCTTTCCCTTAAGAGACTAGTGAATACATATAACTCTTAAATAGTTAAAATAAAATTAAAATATGTCATTTATATATATTTAAACAATTCCCCACTTTGACTTTAGTTAATGAACTAACTGAAGGTTCAAATAGCATTGATTAGAAGACTTTTATTGTATTCAGAGTCTTTCTACTTGGCAGTTACATTTCTTCTTTTTCTTACATCTCAATCTGTGTATAATGCTCAGAAAGTAATGTTCAGTAAGAAATTTTAACAGAAAATCATAGATAATAAAAAATAATAACTGTAAACTTAAAATAAAAACACTGACCAACACTACCTTCTTTCCACCTAGTGGAAATGGCTGAAGTTTTATTTTTAAACATCTGTGGGCTAATTACATAGAAAATACCCACCCACCCCGACATTGATTGTCTGGAAAATAATACTCAAGTATGGTGACTATGCAATAATTATTCTTTCCTGAATGTAACTTTTCCTTTAGCTTTTAGCACTAATCAGAGTCATATTTTGTACACCCATATATTTATTTAGCTCCCAGTAAAGTAACATTTTAGCCATGGAATTATAACTACCTAAGTGTTTATATACCTATTTTCCTAAATAGTTTTTTGTAAAGAAAGATATAATAAAGACTAAAGACATGGTATCAATACTGAGTATCTGTTAATCTGAATGAGCATTGAGGCTCTATTTAACAGACTCAAAGTAATATATTAGCTCAAATGCACAAGGAATTAAACAATTTTTTTCCAAGTATAGTATTGCATTTGATAAAGTAGTTGAAGATTAATTTTCTAGAGAAAAAGTTACATATGTATCTCTATAAATAAGAGTTTTGAAAGGAATATTCTGGATGAAGGAAGGGGTTTCATGCTCCCTGCATTTCTTTTGCTGAGTGTTTTCATAATGTTTGATTAAGTTTACCTCTAATTATGTCAGCTTTTATGTTGAATATTTTTCCTTTAATCACTCATAAATTATTCTTATTTCTAAGTGCTAAATGTTATATTGTCTTCCCCCAATGTAATAAATTGCTGTTCTTCCTTTGGTTGTGGTCTTTCTTGTTGATTCTATATTAAAAGTAAGCTGTAGAAAATTTGATACCAAATCATAGCTCAAGAAGTTACATTCATAAGCACTCATATTTCTAAATATGTCACAGTTTGCCAAAAATTATTAATGTGTAGCTGTCCAGAGCCTTTTCCAACCCCCAAAAGTGTATTTGGAGGTTGCCCAAGCGGAACGATTCTTGAGATAAAGGTCATTATGGTGGTAGTTCGTGCGCCTGGGACAAAAGAACTGTCTGGGGCTGTGGACAGCAAGAAAGAGGTGTGTGTGTGTGTGTGATCGCAATGCTCTCCGTGGAAGGGTGGGAGGTAGCGGGACGAGGAAGAGGGCCCAAGATAATGAGCAAGGGAGAGAGTTCCTCAGGAAAAGTGAGGAATTTCTGGGAGTTTCAGAATGATGGAAATTAGAAGAGAAGATCAGATTTTAAACGGATGTATTTGCCTTGTGTTGTTTTTAGCCTTCGTATGTTTGAAAGAGGTGCCAGTTGACATTTTAGTTGGATCCTGTTCTTCTAATTGTTACAACAATCTGGAAGGTCTTGTCGATATAAGATTTTTAAGTATTTCAGTGTAGAAAATTTCAATTCTGGTTAATGTAATTCATTGGCTAAGGCATATTCCAGAAGTTAGTGATTAATGTAGGTTTGATAGTCCCCTATCTGAAAGTTACAAATATAAGCTGAGAAAATCTTATTCTTAACACCAATTCCTAATTTTCCTGATAGCAGCTTTTCAGTTTTGACAATACAATCATACCTACTTTAGAAGGACTTAGATTTCTTTTCTTTTCTTTTTTTAAAATATTCAGGGCATCTTGAAGTATAAAATTCAACTTAATTTAGTATATTTTCTGTTTATTTTTATTTTTGCTATTGATATGGTTGTGAATCAGATGGCTTGCTTTTGGGTGCCTTTAGTGGTATGCTAGAAAATGTTTAATAATTGGTTTGCCACACACACACACGCAAACACACACACACACACACCCCCAAAACCTGAATTGCAGTGTTTTCCAATTACTGTGTGGTAAATACAATTATCATGGCTGATTTCAAATCTCCATCATGACATTGCTGAATGTGGAGTAGAGGAGAGGTGTATTTTATAGTATTTCCACCATACAGACTTAAATAATCTCAAGAGCGTAGAAAATAATGAAATAAGTTATAAAATAAGTAGGAAGTTATAGGTTTGGAATGTTATTTTTATTTTACTATGTTATTTAATTGTAAATATACAGTTTTTTAAAATGTCTGTGTTTAACCACACGCTCACAGAATTTTTGACAATTGCCAGCCATCTCTTAAGAGAGAATCTATTGCGAAAATTCTCTCAGTTCAGTGCAGGATACATGATTTCATACTATCCTAATAGCCATTAATCAATTAGGTTATTACCACTTATTGTAAGTGTACAGTGCAGTGTACCACTGCCTCTTGTGTTTTCCCATAGACTTACAGATATTTATTGTAGAAATGATCACATGGTACTATAATTTTTTGTGTCCCCCTACTAATCTCTGAAGTCTTTGTAGGGGGGGTAGATGTGTTTTTAGCATTTTTGTTTTGTTTTGTACATGTTATTTTCCACATTCCCAGGAACGCATGCAGGAACTGGTACGGAGAATATTTTCAGTGAATATCTGTTTTTGTTTGGTTGAATAAAGGAGCTATTTCAAGGAGAGCTCATGTATTTAAGCACCCATTTATTTAAATGTAAACATTATTTGCTAAGTTATTTTCATTTTTTTCTTTCAGTTGGTTGAGAGGAGGGTGGAAACTAGAAGAGTAGCAGTGCAAGCATTGAAGTTTCTTTGAGTAGATTAAAAACTATCCCTAAAGTGGAAATAATATCTGCTGTTCTTGCATAAAAGAGAATATGAATGTTTATGCAATTTTTAGGGGTGATTATTATCACACTCTTTCAGGATTGGTATTAGTGAATTAAATATATAGTTGACCCTTGAACCAACAAGGGGGTTAATTTGAGTATAATTTATAGCTGGCCCCCTGCATCGTTGGATTTAGCCAACCACCAACCATGTAGTACTATTGTGTTCACTGTTGAAAAATATCCATGTATAAGTGGACCCATGCAATTCAAACCTGTGCTGTTCAGGGCTCAACTGTACATAAATTCTACATTGACTAGGGGAGAATACTTTTGTAAAAACATGAGGAATCTTAATTATGAGCTTGCTTACAATTTGAGGCCAAGGTTTTTCTCCATGGGAATGCATCTCTAAAACTAAAAGAGGAATTCAGTTTAAAAAAATGTGAATTAAGATGGAAATTCATTCTTTGTAAAGGTCACCTACCCTTACCCCATCATCAACCACTTCGAATACCTAAAGCACTGTCCACTGTGTTACTGCACAGATTGTCTGACACATCAGCATATACTTAATATATTCTACATAAATATTGAAGTTCCAGGAGCCAACATTTTTATGATTACTCCAGTAATAGTTGACCTTTTCCATTTTAAGAAAAAGGGTACTTTCTGAATATGCTAAATGTGGCTGGCCCTTATTGAGTATTATCTACCTGGTGTAAGGTATTTCCATACATTTATTTGTCAGGCATACTTTACAGTGTAGTAAATCAAAGTTGTTATGACCACCATCTTTCAGAGAAAATTTTCAGAGTTTACAAAATCTTGCACCATGTCATATTCCAATCTTTGGTTCAACAGGCTATGGAAACCAGTGCATTATGGTCTTTAATTCCATTTACTCGTTCAACTTCCATATATTGTTCTAAGTATCATTAGCACATATTAATACAGAGTTTTATATCAAGGTAATTTACCTATTGCTGTGCAGTAGTCTCCCTTAGCCTAAATTAGAAAAATAAATGTAGGATGTAACTTATAAATGTACATCAATACCACTTTCTTTTGTTTTGACTCTGAAGTTTCTTCCAAAGTATGAAAGAAATGCAAAGCCATGTTAGAAGATGGAGTTTCATGCATTTTTTTTAAGCAATCTAAGGAACTTAAATTATTTGTTATCTCAAATATTTTAATTGAGGGAAAAGTAAAATCAAACCAAAATATCACCATTGTGTTAAACAAAACATGATACAGGATTAAATAAATTTTATAAAGACCTAGTTTATTCTTTTAAAGAAAAACTTATTTCTCCAACATATAGGGTAATGACATGCAGGTGTTTCTTTTTCTAGCTGTTCAACTTTTACCTTTCAATAAATCTATTTTATGCCATTTTGCTTGTAATTTTTGGCTTTTCTTTGTTTATTTAAAAGGCCATATAAATATAGTCATTCTTTTAGTACATGATGTTCCTCATAAGTGTTTTATTAAGCTAACTAATGAGTTCCAGCTTGCCTGTTGCTGGATGCCTTAATTCTTAATGACCCTTGATAAGGGAAAATATACTTTTGTCTAAAGTTCTTTCTAATCAAAGCTGCAACTCTCTCATCAAAACATAAGGCAAATGCCAAATCTGATTAACAATGAGAAAGACTGCAGACCGAAAATTCAGGACCACAAATACCTAAATTTCACTGAGTTGTTTTAAAGATTTTGGAGCAAAACATTTACGGAAAAAGAATATTTTTTAATGTGGATTTTAAAAAATAAATAATCTACAAAATATATAAATCAAACTTGTTGAATCTTTCACTCACTGATAATAAATCCCTGGTATCTTATTAAATTCAAATTTTGATATGAGTTATTTTTCTTGATAGTAGCAAATTACTACTGGTTTTCTCTTTTGCATAATGTAGAATAGTAGTATTAGAAATTACCTTCCTGAAAAAAATTGTGAAAGATATATCTGGAGTAAGTCACTCAGCCCATCTTTTAGCAAATGGGGATGGCTTGATGGTAGGACAGTTTAAAAATTTTTTTAATTAATTTTATTTATTTTTACATCTTTATTGGAGTATAATTGCTTTACAATGGTGTGTTAGTTTCTTCTGTATAACAAAGTGGATCAATCATACATATACATATGTTCCCATATCTCTTCCCTCTTGTGTCTCCCTCCCTCCCACCGTACCTATCCCACCCCTCTAGGTGGTCACAAAGCACTGAGCTGATCTCCCTGTGCTATGCGGCTGCTTCCCACTAGCTATCTGTTTTACGTTTGGTAGTGTATATATGTCCATGCCACTCTCTCTGTCACAGCTTACCCTTCCCCCTCCCCATATCCTCAAGTCCGTTCTCTAGTATGTCTCTGTCTTTATTTTGGTCTTACCCCTAGGTTCTTCATGACATTTTTTTTCTCTTAAATACCATAAATATGTGTTAGCATACGGTATTTGTCTTTCTCTTTCTGACTTACTTCACTCTGTATGGACAGACTCTAAGTCCATCCACCTCATTACAAATAGCTCAATTTCATTTCTTTTTATGGCTGGGTAATATTTCATTGTATATATGTGCCAATCTTCTTTATCCATTCATTCGATGATGGGCACTTAGGTTGTTTCCATCTCCTGGCTATTGTAAATAGAGCTGCAATGAACATTTTGGTACATGACTCTTTTTGAATTATGGTTTTGTCAGGGTATATGCCCAGTAGTGGGATTGCTGGGTCATATGGTAGTTCTATTTGTAGTTTTTTAAGGAACCTCCATACTGTTCTCCATAGTGGCTGTACCAATTCAGGTTCCCACCAGCAGTGCAAGAGTGTTCGCTTTTCTCCACACCCTCTCCAGCATTTATTGTTTCTAGATTTTTTGATGATGGCCATTCTGACTGGTGTGAGATGATATCTCATTGTAGTTTTGATTTGCATTTCCCTAATGATTAATGCTGTTGAGTATTCTTTCATGTGTTTGTTGACAGTCTGTATATCTTCTTTGGAGAAATGTCTATTTAGTTCTTCTGCCCGTTTTTGGATTGGGTTGTTTGTTTTTTTGTTATTGAGATGTATGTGCTGCTTGTAAATTTCGGAGATTAATCCTTTGTCAGTTACTTCATTTGCAAATATTTTCTCCCATTCTGAGGGTTGTCTTTTGGTCTTGTTTATGGTTTCCTTTGCTGTGCAAAAGCTTTGAAGTTTCATTAGGTCCCATTTGTTTAATTTTGTTTTTATTTACATTTCTCTAGGAGGTGGGTCAGAAAGGATCTTGCTGTGATTTATGTCGTAGAGTATTCTGCCTATGTTTTCCTCTAAGAGTTTGATAGTTTCTGGCCCTACATTTAGGTCTTTAATCTATCTTGAGCTTATTTTTGTGTATGGTGTTAGGGAGTGATCTAATCTCATACTTTTACATGTACCTGTCCAGTTTTCCCAGCACCACTTATTGAAGAGGCTGTCCTTTCTCCACTGTACATTCCTGCCTCCTTTATCAAAGGTAAGTTGACCATATGTGTGTGGGTTTATCTCTGGGCCTTCTATCCTGTTCCATTTATGTGTATTTCTGTTCTTGTGCCAGTACCATGCTGTCTTGATGACTTTAGCTTTGCACTGTAGTCTGAAGTCAGGGAGCCTGGTTCCTGCAGCTCTGTTTTTTGTTCTCAAGATTGCTTTGGCAATTCAGGGTCTTTTGTGTTTCCATACAAATTGTGAAATTTTTTGTTCTAGTTCTGTGAAAAATGCCAGTGGTAGTTTGATAGGGATTTCATTGAACCTGTAGATTACTTTGAGTAGTAGAGTGATTTTCACAATGTTGATTCTTCCAATCCAAGAACATGGTATATCTCTCCATCTATCTGTATCATCTTTAATTTCTTTCATCAGTGTTTTATAATTTTCTGCAGAGAGGTCTTTTGTCTCCTTAGGTAGGTTTATTCCTAGATATTTTATTCTTTGTGTTGCAGTGATAAATGGGAGTGTTTTCTTGATTTCACTTTCAGATTTTTCGTCATTAGTATATAGGAATGCCAGAGATTTCTGTGCATTAATTTTGTATCCTGCTACTTTACCAAATTCATTGATTAGCTCTAGTAGTTTTCTGGTAGCATCTTTAGGATTCTCTATGTATAGTATCATGTCATCTGCAAACAGTGACAGCTTTACTACTTCTTTTCCGATTTGAGTTCCTTTTATTTCCTTTTCTTCTCTGATTGCTGTGGCTAAAACTTCCAAAACTATGTTGAATAAGAGTGGTAAGAGTGGGCAACCTCGTCTTGTTCCTGATCTTAGTGGAAATGCTTTCAGTTTTTCACCATTGAGGACGATGTTGGCTGTGGGTTTGTCATATATGGCCTTTATTATGTTGAGGAAAGTTCCCTCTATGCCTACTTTCTGCAGGGTTTTTATCATAAATGAGTGTAGAATTTTGTCAAAAGCTTTCTCTGCATCTATGGAGATGACCATATGGATTTTCTCCTTCAGCTTGTTAATACGGTGTATCACATTGATGGATTTGCACATATTGAAGAATCCTTGCATTCCTGGAATAAACCCCACTTGATCATGGTGTATGATCCTTTTAATGTGCTGTTGGATTCTGTTTGCTAGTATTTTGTGGAGGATTTTTGCATCTATGTTCATCAGTGATATTGGCCTGTAGTTTTCTTTCTTTGTGACATCCTTGTCTGGTTTTGGTATCAGGGTGATGGTGGCCTCGTAGAATGAGTTTGGGAGTGTTCCCCCCTCTGCTATATTTTGGAAGAGTTTGAGAGGGGTACGTGTTAACTCTTCTCTAAATGTTTGATAGAATTTGCCTGTGAAGCCATCTGGTCCTGGGCTTTTGTTTGTTGGAAGATTTTTAATCAGTTTCAATTTCAGTGCTTGTGATTGGTCTGTTCATATTTTCTATTTCTTCCTGATTCAGTCTTGGCATGTTGTGCATTTCCAAGAATTTGTCCATTTCTTCCAGGTTGTCCATTTTATTGGCATAGAGTTGATTGTAGTAATCTCTCATGACCTTTTGTATTTGCAGTGTCAGTTGTTACTTCTCCTTTTTCATTTCTAATTCTATTGATTTGAGTCTTCTCCCTTTTTTTCTTGATGAGTCTGGCTAATGGTTTATCAATTTTGTTTATCTTCTCAAAGAACCAGCTTTTAGTTTTATTGATCTTTGCTATCATTTCCTTCATTTCTTTTTCATTTATTTCTGATACGATCTTTACGATTTCTTTCCTTCTGCTAACTTTGGGGTTTTTTTTTGTTGTTTTTTCTCTAATTGCTTTAGGTGCAAGGTTAGGTTGTTTATTCGAGATGTTTCCTGTTTCTTAAGGTAGGATTGTATTGCTATAAACTTCCCTCTTAGAACTGCTTTTGTTGCATCCCGTAGGTTTTGGGTCGTCGTGTCTCCATTGTCATTTGTTTCTAGGTATTTTTTGATTTCCTCTTTGATTTCTTCAGTGATCACTTTGTTATTAACTAGCATATTGTTTAGCCTCCATGTGTTTGTATTTTTTACACATCTTTTCCTGTAATTGATATCTAGTCTCATAGCATTGTGGTTGGAAAAGATACTTGATACAATTTCAATTTTCTTAAATTTACCAAGCCTTGATTTGTTACCTAAGATATGATCTATCCTGGAGAAGGTTCCATGAGCACTTGAGAAAAATTTGTATTCTGTTGTTTTTGGATGGAATATCCTATAAATATCAATTAAGTCCATCTTGTTTAATGTATCATTTAAAGCTTGTGTTTCCTTATTTATTTTCATTTTGGATGAGCTGTCTGTGGTGAAAGTGGGGTGTACAGTCCCTTACTCTGAATGTGTTACTGTCGCTTTCCCCTTTTATGGCTGTTAGTATTTGCCTTATGTATTGTGGTGCTCCTATGTTGGGTGCATAAATATTTACAATTGTTATATCTTCTTCTTGGATCGATCCTTTGATCATTATGTAGTGTCCTTCTGTGTCTCTTCTAATAGTCTTTATTTTAAAGTCCATTTTTTCTGATATGAGAATTGCTACTCCTGCTTTCTTTTGGTTTCCATTTGCATGGAATATCTTTTTCCATCCCCTCACTTTCAGTCTGTATGTGTCTCTAGGTCTGAAGTGGGTCTCTTGTAGACAGCATATATATGGGTCTTGTTTTTGTATCCATTCAGCCAGTCTGTGTCTTTTGCTAGGAGCATTTAATCCATTTACATTTAAGGTAATTATTGATATGTATGTTCCTATTCCCATTTTCTTAATTGTTTTGTGTTTGTTATTGTAGGTCTTTTCCTCCTCTTGTGTTTCTTGCCTAGAGAAGATCCTTTAGCATTTGTTGTAAAGCTGGTTTGGTGGTGCTGAACTCTCTCAGCTTTTGCTTGTTTGTAAATGTTTTAATTTCTCCATCAAATATGAATGAGATCTTTACTGGGTAGAGTATCTTGGTTGTAGGTTTTTCTCCTTCATCACTTTAAATATATTCTGACAGTCCCTTCTGGCTTGCAGAGTTTCTGCTGAAAGATCAGCTGTTAACCTTATGGGGATTCTCTTGTGTGTTATTTGTTGTTTTTCCCTTGCTGCTTTTAATATGCTTTCTTTGTATTTAATTTTTGACAGTTTGCTTAATATGTGTCTTGGCATGTTTCTCCTTGGATATATCCTGTATGGGACTCTCTGTGCTTCCTGGACTTGATTAACTATTTCCTTTCCCATATTAGGGAAGTTTTCAACTATAATCTCTTCAAATATTTTCTCAGTCCCTTTCTTTTTCTCTTCTTCTTCTGGAACCCCTATAATTCGAATGTTAGTGCATTTAATGTTGTCCCAGAGGTCTCTGAGACTGTCCTCAGTTCTTTTCATTCTTTTTTCTTTATTCTGCTCTGCAGTAGTTATTTCCACTGTTTCATCTTCCAGGTCACTTATCCATTTTTCTGCCTCAGTTATTCTGCTCTTGATTCTTTCTAGAGTATTTTTAATTTCATTTATTGTGTTGTTCATCATTGCTTGTTTGCTCTTTAGTTCTTCTAGGTCCTTGTTAAATGTTTCTTGCATTTTCTCTATTGTATTTCCATCATTTTGGATCATCTTTACTATCATTATTCTGAATTCTTTTTCAGGTAGACTGCCTATTTCCTGTCCATTTGTTAGGTCTGGAGGGTTTTTATCTTGCTCCTTCACCTGCTGTATGTTTTTCTGTCTTCTCATTTTGCTTATCTTACTCTGTTTGGGGTCTCCTTTTTGCAGGCTGCAGGTTCATAGTTCCTGTTGTTTTTGGTGTCTGTCCCCAGTGGCTAAGTTTGGTTCAGTGGGTTGTGTAGGCTTCCTGGTGGAGGGGACTAGTGCCTGTGTTCTGGTGGATGAGGCTGGATCTTGTCTTTGTGGTGGGCACGTCCACGTCTGGTGTGTTTTGGGGTGTCTGTGGACTTATTATGATTTTAGTCAGCCTCTCTGCTAATGGGTGGGGTTGCGTTCCTCTCTTGCTAGTTGTTTGGCATAGAGTGTCCAGCACTGTAGCTTGCTTGTCATAGAGTGAAGCTGGGTGTTGGTGTTGAGATGGAGATCTCTGGGACATTTTCGCTGTTTGATATTATGTGGAGCTGGGAGGTCTCTCGTGGACCAGTGTCCTGAAGTTGGCTCTCCCACCTCAGAGGCACAGCACTGACTCCTGGCTGCACCACCAACAGCCTTTCATCCACACTGCTCAGAATAAAAGGGAGAAAAAGTAGAAAGAAAGGATAAAAGAATATAAAGTGAGGTAAAACACAGTAAAGTTATTAAAATAACAAAATAAGAAAAAAAAATTTTTTAAGTGTAAAAAAAAAAGATGGATAGAACCCTAGGACAAATGGTGGAAGCAAAGCTATACAGACAAAATCTCACACAGAAGCATACACATACACACTGACAAAAAGAGGAAAAGGGGAAATAATAATAAATCTTGCTCTCAAAGTCCACCTCCTCAGTTGGGATGATTCATTGTCTATTCAGGGATTCCACAGATGCAGGGTACATCAAGTTGATTGTGGAGATTTAATCTGGTGCTCCTGAGGCTGCTGGGAGAGATTTCCCTTTCTCTTGTTTGTTCGCATAGCTCCCGGGGTTCATCTTTGGATTTGGCCCCACTTCTGTGTGTATGTAGCCGGAGGGCGTCTGTTCTTCGCTTAGACAGGACGGCGTTAAAGGAGCCGCTGATTCGGGGGCTCTGGGTCACTCAGGCGGGGGGAGGGAGGGGCATGGAGTGCGGGGCGAGCCTGCGGCGGCAGAGGCCAGCGTGATGTTGCACCAGCCTGAGGTGCGCTGTGCGTTGTCCCAGGGAAGTTGTCCCTGGATCCCGGGACCCTGGCAGTGGCGGGCTGCACAGGCTCCCCGGAAGGGAGGTGTGGAGAGTGACCTGTGCTTGCACACAGGCTTCTTGGTGGCGGCCGCAACAGCCTTAGCTGGGGCCCGTCTCTGGGGCTCGCGCTTTTAGCCGCGGCTCGCGCCCGTCTATGGCGCTCCTTTAAGCACTGCTCTTAATCCCCTCTCCTCGCGCACCAGGAAACAAAGAGGGAAGAAAAAGTCTCTTGCCTCTTCGGCAGGTACAGACTTTTCCCCGGACTCCCTCCCAGCTAGCCGTGGCACACTAACCTCCTGCAGGCTGTGTTCATGCCGCCAACCCCAGTCCTTCCCTGGCGCTCCGACCGAAGCCGAGCCTTGGCTCCCAGCCCCCCCGCCCCCCGAACCCCGGCGGTTGAGCAGAGAAGCCTCTCGGTCTGGTGAGTGCCAGTCGGCAGATCCTCTGTGCGGGAATCTCTCTGCTTTGCCCTCCACACCCCTGTTGCTGTGTTCTCCTCTGTGGCTCCGAAACTTCCCCCTCCGCCACCCACAGTCTCCACCTGCGAAGGGGTTTCTAGTGTGTGGAAACCTTTCCTCCTTCACAGCTCCCTCCCACTGGTGCAGGTCCAGTCCCTATCATTTTGTCTCTGTTTATTCTTTTTTCTTTTGCCCTACCCAGTTATGTGGGGAGTTTCTTGCCTTTTGGGAGGTCTGAGGTCTTCTGCCAGTGTTCAGTAGGTGTTGTGTAGGAGTTGTTCCACGTGTAGATGTATTTCTGGTGTATCTGTGGGGAGGAAGGTGATCTCCACGTCTTACCCTTCCGCCATCTTCCCCTAGATCTCCTTAAAATGCTTTACAGATAAATGTATCTATGGTTACTGTCATCTTTTTACATCAATGCTTTTCTAATAAAATTACATTTAAATGTAAGAAGATAAATGTAAAGATTTTGAAATGCATAAATTGAAAAACGATTAAGTTTAAAGACTGGAATATAAGGGAAAGATCACCCAGGAACAGCTTTCTTTATGCTTTTGTAGTTGCAGTATACTGATTTGGCCACTAAATTTCCTTACTGTGTTTTCTGTTGTAATTCAACTCATGTGGTCATATTTATTTCTTGTCTTTTAGCCATTTTAGAATGGGTTGAAAAAATTTCCTGTATTGCTCCTTTTTCTTTGAAATATCATAGCTGCCATGATACTTAATATCAACAGTAAACATGGATACTAGTCAAAATAGTCTTTGTGATTATAATTAATCTAATTTTTCTTTTTCAACTTTAGTTTATAACCAAACAATAATTAAGTGAATTCATCCATGTAGCAAGTATTTATTTAATGCATGACATAACAGCTAAGTTAGGAATACAGAGATAATTAATACATAGCCTCTCTTAACTCAAGTGGGGAAACAAAGGCACACAGAGGTTAAATAACTTGTGCAACTTTACACACATAATAAGTGGTAGAGCTTTAGATTTGGAGAAGAGAGATGAGTAGCCAAGTAACCAAATAGATGGTTAGTGAAATAAATGGAAGCTCTGGCCTAAGTTAGGGCATTAAAATAAAAAGGCAAAAAAGGAAAGGAAAATTATGTGGAGCATCTGACAACAATTGTATCAGAAGGAAAAGTTAGTATTTTTTGTGAAACCGTAAAAGTAAAACATAGCTCTGAAATTTCTAGAAAAAGCAGAAGAAATTACTGGAAAATTCTGGCCTTCTAAGCAGAATGCAAGAACATATACAAGTGCATACATAGATCTTGTAAATGGTTGCTGCAGTCTTACTGGCTAGATTGTATGCCGTTATAATTCTCTTTAGACTAAATTCATTTCTGTCAACATAGGTATTCAAAGAGTACTTGTGAGCTTATTAAAATTTCAGTGTATTTGTGATGGGAGATCTTTGAGTAGAAACAGGTTTCATGGGCTCAACTCTGTTGCGCCTTTCATCTTTGAAGAAATAATGTTTCATGCTTAGTTCATGTCATGGACATACTGACTTGAAAACACAATTTACTCTCTCAATTTCTCGATGTCAGACAATTATTTAAATTTGCTACCACAAGCATTCTCTAAAACAGAAAATGTGTGTCTTAACGGGGAAGCGTCTACATCTCACATCAGGAAAGAGAGAGCCTGCTAAGACTTTAGGTCATCTCTGTGTCTGTGAGGAGAGACAAAAAACCAAGACATTTGTGAGTTAGAGAGAAGCAGAATTTCAACCTTGTTATTATAAGATTCTTCCTAGGAAAAAAATAGTTGAATTTTACATTTCCTAAAATTAATCTCCTTCTCTCTTCTCTCTTTGCTAATAAGCTTAACATGCTCTGAAGGAAGCTGTGTAATGAAAAGAGCAAGTCTATGAAATCAAATACATCAGTGCTTCAATATCAACTTTAATTACTATTTCTAAGCACTTAAACAAGATACTTAATATTTTTGATGTCACATGTGTTTCTGGTAAAATAGAGCAAAAATACTGGTTTGAACTGATTATATGATGAAAAAAATATTTAAAGAGGGGACACACATTAGGCATTCATTTATTATTTTCTAAATTAATAAAGCATATATATTTTAAAATGTACTATATTGATATATCCTCCAAAATCCAAAGTTCCAAAAACTTTCTAATTATGTAGTGAATAATCTAATAATAAAAGATTTCTTTGAAATAAGTTTTTAAACGGATAGGAAACACTGAAAATTATTAAATAGTCAGTGATTCCTTGTGCATGATTCCTGATCTTAAGAATAGAGTTTTAAAGTCCATAAATCAAATGAATCCTTTGTTCTGCTAATATCCATGTTCTCTGTGTATAAAATATACTCAAAATACAATTTGTTTGAGATAAATACAGGTGGTATGTCAGAGCAGAGGAAAACAAATCCATTAGTTTCTGTGATTTCAAGCTAACAATTCACGGTTCACTATGTTTAAAAAGTAGTGTTGAGATGAGTGTGCTCTTTATAACGTCCCTTTACCTGTTGTGTGTTGTCTACTGTCATGTTTTGTTGTGGTTTCCATTCATGAGAACTAATATGGAAATCCTTTCTTGTCATGAGGTTAAATAGTATATCATGTGTAACCTGTAGAGATTTCCGGAGTTATAAAAATCTGTGAATAAGTCAATGAAGAAAAAATTATTTCTTTTATGCAGGCTTGACTTTACAATATAATACAGTGAACACGTATCAAAGTATGTTTGCGTATATATCTGTAGTACTTTAAAATTAAACAAATAAGAAATATATGTTAATGATAACAAAAACAATAAGTTAGGCGCATTTGGTTAATTTGCAAAACTAATATATTTAGTAACATTGAATACTGACAGCTTCTATTGCTTGATATTTCCCATATTCAAAATGATTATAGCAATTTCCCCAAACAGAGCACATAAAGGTGTGGCTGATTCAGCATAAAATACATGATTTTAGAACTACATCCACCTTCTAGCTTATGATTAGATGTAAAAAATGTTTGCTGTAGGCCAATTCAAAGTAATTCTCCATACCTGAATATTAATGTCTAATATTATCTTAGTAGGAAACAAAGGTTTGCATTCTGCAATACAGCTAAAATATTTTAAATGCCTGGTTGGCATAATAAATGACAGAGAGTAAAGTTCAGTTAAGTAGGTGGCAGCTCTCTGGTGCTTTATTATAGATCAGCACAGATTAGAGAACACGAGCCAAGTTAAGAGACTTGAGGATAGAAATAAGACTTTTAAAATGATAAGACACTGTGCTGAAGTTTGTTGTCATAGCGTGAGCTCTAATCAACATCTGTAAGTCAGAGATAATGCTGTAAAAGCATTCTGCATGTGTGTGTGACCTGTGACTTTCTCAGCATTTTGCTGTAGAGGTTTTAGCGATGTGCTGAATGTTACCATAGACTTCTGCATCACAAAAGGTGACAAAGTTTGATCAAGAAGCGTTTTACAGTCACTATGGAAGTAGCTTATGTTTATCTAGGTGTCCTCAAAATACTCCATCTCCCACAAAACAAACCAGAAAAACGTTACAGACTGAGAATGAAATTATATAGTTTAATTTGCGGAAGAAAAAATGACCTTTTCCAAATATATTGTCATATATTTGGAAGGGAGAAAGGAAGTTTCCAAATGAAAGTCAATCTGAAAAAGAGAATATACCCATAATAACTTCTGGAGTATGTGTGTATACATTTATGTTTGTATATTTTATATATTTTTATATATTGTACATGTCATGTATAAAATCAGAATATCTTCTCAGATGAATAATGTAATCTGTTCACATATATCAATCAATCCAATGATTTTAATGGAATTAAGTGATTATGGATGTGCACATCAGAGTGAAGAAAGGAAACAGTCCATGCCTTTAAAAGTACGTATTGATTCCGATTGGGTAAAGTGGCTAAGAAAGGCCATGTGGAATTTAATAACTTGTGATAAGCAGGCTGGTCAAACTGGACTAGATAAATGGAGACAAAACAAAAGTAAACACCCAACACACTTCTAAAGCTACTGTGGTATTCCTGAGTTTATATTCTAGGTGAATCTATAGTGTTGGAGAACAGTTCACATAGGGGGTAAGGGGAATGGTGATTAGATCAGCCCTGCTGTGATTGTTCAGAGGACGAATTGTTTAGGTGGAGGATGAATTCTTCCTGTATCAAGAATAGGAAGAAGTAGGAAGAACGGGAATAGGGGAATATAGTGTATGGCCTGTCATCAGACAAACAGGTGATTGAATAAACAAATGGTAGTATATCCACACAATGGAATCATTCTTTGTATTAAGAAGGAATGAACTATTGATATATATACTATAAAATGCTTGAATTTCAAAATGATTATGCTGCGTGAACTAAAATAGCCAAAAAAGAGTTTGTACTATATAATTCTATTTATAAAAAGTGCTAAAAAAATACAAACAAATGTTTAGTGATAGAAAAAATCAGTAGTTGTCTATGGATGGGTCATGGAGCAGACAGAGAAGGGTTACAGAGGGCGCCCCCCATACATTTAAGATTGATGAATAGGTTCATTTTCTTGATGGTGGTAGTTGTTTTAGGGGTGTATACACATTAAACTTATCCAGCTGTATATTTAAATATGTACTGTTTATTTTATGTCAACTATACTTCAATAAACATGTTTAGAAAGTATGACTTTCCAGTGCCATATTAACTAGGAATTCTTGAATCCCAGATGTGATTCTAATTTTTCAAAATCATCTAAAACAATGTCTTATTTAGATATTGCTACTCTAAGTTGAGGAATAAAGCTATTAATGAAAAGAAAGGAAATTAGATTTCTGATGTTCTCATTCATGTGCAATTTCTTCTATCAGCAAGTAGCTTACCTGTCTGATTTTTTAAAAAAAAATCAGACTCGCACAACAAAAGATAAATGAATTATTATATATTTTTTCTTCTTCCCTCCCTAAACCTATTAAGAAACAGCTTGCATGTGTATAGTCTGGACTAAACATTTTATAACATTATCCTCAAGTGACTCAGTCTTTATGGAAATCTCAGCCAGTGTGTACATTTTTTTGTATACTTGTTTGATTTTGGTAGTTTATTGATTTTCTTTTTTTAATATCTTATGAGTCTACTTGACTTCACATTACATTTGCATTAGTGGTAGAACATTTAAGTGTTCATGAAAAATATTTAATGAACATCAATTGTTTGAAAAATAGTGTTTCCCAAGCCGGTGAAATGTTAGCACTTAAGCAGGATGGTGTCTTCTTTTTCCCTTTCCTTCTAGTGTCCCAGCTGATCTATTTGTTCAGATGATAACTTCAGTGATCATAATGTGGGACCTCTGTTTAATCCTTGTTTAAATCAAGTAAAGGCAACATCTTTGCCTAAGAAAATTTAAGTAATTCTTGCTTATAAATCAGGCCTTTGAAAATTGACAGTTTTGGGGCCACTCATTAAAGGAATTGTTTCCTTTAGCAGTCTGTTCAGGCTGCTATAACAAAATACCATAAATTGGGTGGCTTACAAAAAACACGTATTTCTCACAGTGAGGAGATGGAAGTTCAAGATCGTGGCAGTGACAGATTCGGTATCTGGTGAGAGCCTGCTTCCTAGACTGGTCTTCTCACTGTAACTACATGGCAGGAAGGACAAGGGAGCTTTCAAAGGCCACTTTTATAAGGGCACTAATCCCATTCATGAGGGCTCCATCTTGATGACCTAATTACCTTTTGAAGGCCCCACTGCCTAGTATATTGGACATTAGGTTTTAATACATGAGTTTTAGAGGGACACAGTCTACAGCAGGAATTATGCTTCTTTTTTAGCATGTACACACCCACACAACCTCTAGGATGCTTTTTGTATAGTAAGGGCTTATCAAATACTTCTGTAAGTAATTTGTAAGTTATTACTAAGTAATAACTTATTTGGAAGTTTAAGTAATAACTTATTTGTAAATTAGAGTAATAACCAGCCAGGACATGGAAGCAACCTAAGTTCCATCGACAGATGAATGGATAAAGAAGATGTGGCACATATATATGATGGAATATTACTCAGCCATAAAAATAAATGAAATTGAGTTACTTGTAGTGAGGTGGATGAACCTAGAGACTGTCATACAGTGTGAAGTAAGTCAGAAAGAGAAAAATAACCGTATGCTAACACATATATATGGAATCTAAAAAAAAAAAATTGTTCTGATGAACCTAGGGGCAGGACAGGAATCAAGACGCAGATGTAGAGAATGGACTTGAGGACATGGGGAGGGGGAAGGGTAAGCTGGGATGAAGTGAGAGTGGCATGGACTTAAATACACTACCAAATGTAAAATAGATAGCTAGTGGGAAGCAGCCGCATAGCACAGGGAGATCAGCTCGGTGCTTTGTGACCACCTAGAGGGGCGGGATAAGGAGGGTAGGGGGAAGGAGACGCAAGAGGGAAGAGATATGGGGATGTATGTATATGTATGGGTGATCCACTTTGTTTTGCAGCAGAAACTAACACACCATTGTAAAGCAATTATACTGCAATAAAGATGTTAAAAAAAAATATGTTACCCAAGAAAAATCGTGTGCATAGCTATCCGAGAATGCTCTCTGATGTAGCGTCTCCATTCCCTGTGGGGAGAGTATGACGTGAGCATGTGTGTATTGGGAAGAAGTAGGGAGGTTGCTCTGGCACAGCCTGAAGTGATGGGTAAGCCTGTCCTTTTTGCCCTCTCTCCCTCACTTCTTATCTTGAAATATGGAGTTGCCCTGTAGTCAGCGTTTGTACTTTAACTGCTCTTGTGAAGGATGTGGTAACCTGTCCTCGTCGAAATCTGGCACCGTCCTTTTTTGATTAGCAGCTGTGTAGGCGAAGTTAATATAAATGGCTAGTGAACTTGGCAGACTCCCAGCAGAACTATGATCCGATCCCCATGGATGCAAAGTTTCCCTTTTAGCAACACCTGAATAGGAATCTTTAGGATTTTGAAAACAGTGAAATGAACTACAAAAGACGAAAGTAACATCTGGAGGGAGTTACATATGGATATTTAAATAAGGTATACTTATAATGAAATAGTAACAATTGCACATAGCAATCAAGTCTTTTTTCTCAGAGAATTGTACTATCATTTAAAGAAGTTTGTGCTAAAGTATCATTTTCAAAAACTTAATGAAATTCTCATAGAAACCAAATTTTTTTTTCTTTTTTTGCGGTACGCGGCCCTCTCACTGTTGTGGCCTCTCCCGTTGCGGAGCCCAGGCTCCGGATGCGCAGGCTCAGCGGCCATGGCTCATGGGCCCAGCCACTCCGTGGCACGTGGGATCTTCACGGACCAGGGCACGAACCCGTGTCCCCTGCATCGGCAGGCGGACGCTCAACCACTGTGCCACCAAGGAAGCCCTAGAAACCAAATTTGAATATATGCCAAAGATGTCATTTAACATTGAATACTGAGAAGGATGTGTATGGTGTTTAAGACTACTTCGAAACAGAATTAAGAAATAGAGAGTTATGGATTGGTCAGTCCAAGAAGTGGGGAAATGAGTGTGCTAATAGGTCCAAAACTAATTCTTTCAAGGCGATAAACAGTAATATCTGGCTTTACCTTTTATCCTGGACAGAAGTTATTATATTACCATTGTATAAACTTATCTTCCTTGCTCTCAGTCATCTGCTTTCTTACTGGTTTCTGTATGCTAACCTCAACTCTGTGAAATAGACTTGTTGATAGTAAATAGGAAGAAAAAGGTACACGAATCTCGAAAGTCAGATAATTCCTCAAGCAAATGGAGCGACTGGAACACCTTCTACTGCTAGGCAAAGGCACCTTGAATCCTTTTGCCTACTTCCAAATCGGGGGTCATTTTTCATGACACTGGCTACAGCCAGAGCTTCAGTCCGGGTCAGGGTCGTCAGGCTCAGATTTCATGTTTGTCCTTACAAGTTGGGTCTCTGCTTTCTCTCTTGTGAATGCTTGTTGAAGACACTTCTATTGGGCAAGGTTTGTACCTTAAGTGCCGCTGCCATTGAAAGTTTTCATTAGTTATTGTTCTTTTTTAAAAATGTCCTTATGAATTGCATTATACTATTGGAAGCAAGAGGCCTCTCCCTCTCGTGGAAAAATACATATCTTTTTCTCTCAACATGTGCTGAATACTTGCTATGTGCTAAGTGCGATTTGTATATTATCCTATTTTCTGTTGACTGCATTAACAACTTTACAGTCAGAATGCTGAATCAGAATCTCTATTTTTCAGGTAATAAACATGAAGGCAAAGGGAGGGGCAGTACCTTGCCAAAGGCCAGGAATTTAGCAAGTGATGGAACAAAGACTTGATCGCAATTTTGCAAGACTAGAGTCTGGTCATTCTATTAGTGTATTAACTATTGCAGCAAATGACATTAATTTACTCTGACTCAGTTTTCCTGCCAGTCACTTCTACCTTGACTAATCTTTAGCTCCTTCCTGCAATTTTCATTTTTCTGTCTACTTCACTAAGCAGAGGTCTCGGGACAGCAGTTCACACAGCTGTCCGCCTTAAGGCTGCATGGCCGGGAAGCAGTGCCCCACTGTAGTCGTAAACATTTCACTTTCACCTACATGGTGACCCTGGTTGCAGTAACCAGTGTGACCTCACTTTATGTATTACCTTCATCCTTTCATTCTGTCTCTCCTGTCTTTAGCTTGGGCTAATCTGTTTTAGTGTTTCCTTTGTTCACAACATTCTGAGAATTACTGTTTATCCTGGTTTGGTGAGTTCTAGTCTCTTTACAAAGTCCTGTTCATAATAATTTACTTCAGGAACCTAAACCCATTTCACCATTTTTGCCTTTGCTTTCTTCACATCATTAACTTTGGTTCCCAGCTGATAGGAAAGAACCAGATGTCTAAGTTTAATTTACAGTGTTCTTACTTAATTCAGATTTACTGCTATACCATCAGAAAAACTCAGTTTCTTTTTGTAAAACACTTTCCAGTCTAAAGCTCAACTCTTGTATGTTCCCTGCTGTGTATAACACGTACTTATGTTACCGTTTAATACATTGGAGAGATTATGTTTGTCCAGTTGACAAAATTACTATGTTTGCTTAGATATTCTGATAGTTAAGTTTTCCCTGATAAACAGCATTCAAGCTACCAAAATAAGGCTCCCTTGATTGTAGGTCAGGAGGACCAGATCAGGGAAAATGGAGTATTTGCTAGAGCAGATTGAATAATCTGTGCAGCTCCCAGTAACAAGAGCTGGTGAAGATCCAATCACGCAGCCATCTTGAACGTTACCATCAGCACTATTTTTGTGAGCCACAGACATGATCATGCTTTCTCTAATTTTAAAAGCGTATAGATGGCTCCTCAATTTCTTACAGAACAAAATCAAGACTCTTTACTGTGATACTCAAGAACCCCTCATTTTGTCCCCAGATTATGTTTCTCACATCATTTCCTACCCTCTCTTTCTTACTAGCAAATCCCTCACTTCCCACAGAAAGTCCTCTTATTCTTCCAAGCCACTTAAAATGCAGTTCCCTATGCCTGGAAGATGCTTCCACCTTTTCTTCACTGGGTAAAGTTTTAATTTGTATCCAAAGCCTAACATAGCCCTCTGTGAAGCTTTTCCTAGCCAATCCTGACCCCTCCTTGAAATGTGTCTTGCATAATTTTTACTGCCTTACCTGGAGGCAGAAGGAGCTTTGTGTATACCTCTTATGGTACTTACGGCACTGTGATTCATCCAGTTGTTAACAAGTCATCCTTATTGAAATGAGAACCCATGTCTTTTTCTCTCTGCATTTCCGGGAGTGTGCACGTGTTCGGTGCGTAAGTCTTCAGTCTATAATTGTGGAAGGAACAGGTGCAAGTCTGGGAATGTAGTACAGTGATTTTCCTGGTAGGCAAAAGGAACATGGCAACACAAGGGTCTGGAGGACTGCAAAATGCAGATGAACAACCTGACGGGGCGTTCTCAAAAGGGAAATAACAGATACAAAGAAAAGGGACAAAGATGTAGGATCTGGGGATATTAGACAGTTTGCTTATTCCTAGGAGAGCAAGTAAAAGAAGTAGAAATCTTGGTCCCAAGTAAATGGCAATATTAGAAAAGGCATTAAAGCAAGACCTTTGTCAGAGAGGAATGAGAGTGAATATATTACCGGAGCTGGGCTATAAGGTGAGAGTTGTTTATTTGAAAAGAACCAGAGTAAATTGTGCAAATTACACAAGTAACAAGGTACCAATGATAGAGCTCCTGAAACTACCCATGGCCAGGAGCAGACTTATGTCAGGGTGTCTACAGCTGGTCAAATTCATTCATATCTCCATATTCATGGAAAGGAAAAGAAGGATTAATCAAAAGGCTTGTCAGGGCTTCCCTGGTGGCGCAGTGGTTGAAAGTCCGCCTGCCGATGCAGGGGACATGGATTCGTGCCCCAGTCCGGGAAGATCCCACATGCCGCAGAGCGGCTGGGCCCGTGAGCCATGGCCGCTGAGCCTGCGCATCCGGAGCCTGTGCTCCGCAACGGGAGAGGCCACAACAGTGAGAGTCCCGTGTACCACAAAAACAAAACCAAAAAAAAGCATAAAATACAGTATATTGGATAATAAAGGGAGACAATAAAAAAGAAAGAAAAAAAAACCAGGCTTGTCAATTTCCATACCTCAAAGTGTTTCTTTAGGTTCTAGATTCCTACCTATTTAAAATGCTCTGGTCCTATTTGGGTTTCCTATTAGTCATCATTTTGAGGTGGTGCTTTTTACTGTTATTTTTAATCCATACTGGATTCTACACATAGGAGCTTTCAACCGATGACTTGGTATTTTGGGGGGTTCATTCAGGTTCTGCCTGGTTCATCCACTTAGGATTTTGTGCCCCAACCTACATTAGGGCTTGCAGTCCTAAATTCCTGAGAAGTTAAGGATGTGAGAACATTCAGGGAGTCTACAAGGTTATGATTAGCCTTCCCTCGAACGTGTATGAAGGAGTAAATAGCTATCCTATCATCCTCTCATCATCAGTTTCTTAAGCCACTGTAAAAGCAAAATTCAAACAGTATAGAAGTAAGGAGGGAGATTATTATTCTTCCAGGTGTGTTTGTTTATTCTTTTTAATTCAAGGAGTCTATTGAAGTGTAAATGTTGGGTTTAGAAAAGGCAAAAAGACAATGGCTATAGTAGTCTATTAACAGTGGCCAAGAAGACAGCATAAGGCAGCCATGGTGTTCTGGGTTGGTAAACAGTGATCAAAGGAAGATGTAAATTGTGGAGATCCCTCCATGAGGGACCTTTACTTCAACTAGACAAACTGCCTTCTACCTAATTGTTCTGGAGTTAGAAGAGGCTTTGATGTTATTAATTTCCCCTTTTATGAAAGAGAACCGGTTATGAGACTATTTAGTTGTAGAAACAAATCTCTTCCCGTTTTCTCACACATCCATGCCTCAAGCCAATTTTTCCTAATTAGTCAGATGGAGAACTAAAGGAGTTGTTGGACGGCTGATTGAGTACTTAGCAGCTCAGCAAATCATAAATCACCATTTGGAGATGAGAGACTGTGGTTAGCAACGCATGGGTTGGTATGCTGAGATGCTGCAAGTTCCTGCCCCAAGGGAACTCTCCTCCCAATTATGTCTCCTCCTTGGCTAATGGAGGCTGCCAGTGATGGAGGACTGGAATCGGCTCAGTGTGACTACCCAAGTTCCCGATCCTTATTTCTTACTGAGATGGTACCAGTACTAGCCCCTGGCATATCTTAGAGGTAAAACAATTTCTTGCAGAAGACTGATTCTTCATTCACTATATTTTTAATTCATTCATCCATCAAACAAGCAATTTCCATGTATATTTTAATCTTATATATGTAAATGTTTAAAAAGACGTGTACAAATTCATTCTGTGAAAGTTATCGGAAACACACAACAATATTCTTAGCATTGTTTTCCTGGCCCAGAGAGAGTAGAATCAGAAGGTGAGGGACTGTTAAGAGGACTTTCCATGTAAACCCCCTCTAAAATGTTTGATTTCATTAACGACGTATCTATGTATTGCTTTTTATTTAAAAATAATTATATTTCTTGGAAGTATTCCCTATTTTCCCCAGAGAAGAAGCTGGATAAACAGGAAACATATCTCCTAGTAACAAGGTAACATTGGCCATGCTTGTTAGAACACATGGCACCTAATTCAGGTGTGAGGCACGGCTGAGCCTTCAGGGGAGTGAAACTCGTCATTACACTCCTTGGTCGACAAAGACCCACCAGCCAACTCTAAGAAATCCCTGAATGGTTTTGCTCCTTCATTTCCTTAACAATAATAATAATGTAATCCATCATTTTTGTTTTCAAAGTTGATTGATTCTAAATAAAAATAGCAAGCAGTTCTTTTCTCTCCTTAGAGTTTAGGGTGATTTAAATTATAATTAAATTTTACTGCTCCCATCATTTTAAATTCATCTTAGGCAATTTAACAAAAAAGTCCAAATAGATTTTTAGAACATTCTAAGGTGATTTGAATCTTTAATTGCCTGTGTATTATCGTGGCTCATTCTTCAGTGAAGCCTGAGTGCATAATTTCTTCAATGATCCAGGCTGTCCGTCTTCCTTTTTTCTCCTCAGTCTTTTAATGCACGGAAGTACACCCTAAATTCAGTGAGGCAGAAAACAAAGGAGAAATATATTTTAAAGCATAATTATTACAAACTGCCTCCAGTTTTTTATTTTCTCGAAATGAATCAAATCTGCAAGTTTAAGCTATTTCCTCTTATCCGGTTCCTCTCTTTGTCTTTGGATCCCTTGTCACATAATGAGAAGTTGATGAATGGTGAAATTTGGAGTTTCACTAACGAGAAGACTAAATTGAAAAATAAATAGTTTTCTTAGTTTTTATATTCACAATAATGTTAATTGTAAAACAAAATAGTGACTGAGCTATCTGGTTGAAATAAGGGCACAGTAACATACTGGCTGTGTTGATGACAGAGATTTCAAATTATGTCTCTTCCACTGGCTTTCCATCAATGCAAGGGTAAATATTCATCTTGAGATAAAAAAAAATCCAAAAAATAATTAAATATATTATTTTTGTCTGAATGCTGAGCTGAAATATATAATATGAAATAAAATATACATCAGTACAATCAAAATTTTGCTCATCAAAAAAGCAGTCTTACAGTACTGTCTTCAGGTCTTTGCCAGATGATTACAACTTTATTAGAAATGAGTACTTATAAGTTGCACCCAGTAGGGGATTATTATATTTTCAATTCAATAACAAAAATAAGACAAATAGGAGTGCTGAAGGAATTTTCAATTACTAAGCAAAGAAGTAATTACCATTTTCAATGATACGAAAGCAACTGAGTATATAAACTGTAATTAGAGGCATATGTGCAAATTCCCCTTCTTATAGCACTAAAAATCTTTGAAGTATTTCCTGAAAAGTTAGTTGCTAACGTCATTCGTGTCCCCCCATGCAGCCACACCACCACCCTGAACATTCTCAAATGATTCCTTTTGTTATAATGACTCTGAAATCCTTCTACTTTGTCTACAATACATTTTCAGAAGTTTTGATTAAATACGTAATAATAAACTGTACTTTTTAGGTGACATGGCATGTATCTGAAGTTGGCTTAAGCCTTTTGAAAGAGAGTACTTCTTAATGGGACTAGAATAAACAAGCTGAGGATATCCATTTGATAGCTTCTGCCTTGTTTTTTTCTCTTCTTTACCTGTAAGTGGTGGTTAGCAGTAAGGGATGAAGATGATTGATGGACAGTAAGTAGTGTTAATAGCAGGAGCTTTGAAGCCATGGGGATCTGTGCCCTATCCCAGCTTCGTTTACTCCTGGAAGGCCTCGACAATTCACTTCTGTAATTGCCTCAATCCTCAGTTTTCTCAGTTATAAAATGAGAACATTGAGAGTACTTCATAGGAATGCTGTGAGCAGTAAGCACAGTGGAGCACAAGCAATCAACATATTACAATTATTACAGTTTAATTAGGAAGCAGATCACACATTTTAGTTTAGAAAATAGAGAAATTTTCATTGTTCAAGAAAATAGCTGTTGATGATTCCTTCTTAAACTGAATTTTATCCCTATATAGACTCAGCCTTAATGAAAAGAACAGAATAATAAAGATGTTTCCCTAAAATACTTATTTAAACAAAGGTACCTGCTTGACACAAGTTAGACCATCTCAAAATATTTCTATTTAAAATGGATGCTAGAAGTGAATACATATTTTATATATATATATATATGTGTATGTGCTTGTATATGAAAGGTTATTCATCTATAGCATCTTCTGTTTCCAATATTTCTTCAGTTTGTTTTGCTAGTGATTAAAAATGGTCCTTCAGGGCAGAAGGTTTTATTATGCCCGTAATATGTTAAGGTTGGGAAATCATTTTCTATTTGTAAATTTTTGCTTCATAGATTTCTAATGAGAAGTCCGTGTGTTTGAATAATCAATAATATTAAACCAGAACATTTTAATGAGCCATTAAGTGTTCTGGGTAACATTTATTAATGTTATTTCATGAAACTGGGAGGCATATTGAGAGACTCGAACTTCATAACATTATCTAGACTTCTGCCATGTTTATAACCACTTTCCATTTAGGAATGAACTAAATGGTATTATAACTAAACAGTTAAATAGCAATATGTACTGGGAATTATCTTTAAGAATATTTGATCTCATGCTCACAGAAAAATGTTGATTTGGTATATATAAAAATTGGGGTTGTACATTTGAGCTGTGCAATTTCCAAAGCTACTGCAAATGTGTTAGTTTAAAATTTTAATAAATTCAGGCACTCGTTTCTACTAATTTGGACATCTCCAGAAGGCATTAAAGGACAGTTAAAGCAAGGTATTATTATAACAATTAAATGTTATTTTCTAATAATTCATAATTATGAGGTAGCTTATTTTATACCTATGTTTTAACAATGGATTAAATGTTTTTATGATGCTAAATGCTCACACACAGAGATATCTGCAAAAGTGTTTATTTCTTTGTACTAGGCCATAAGTATGTGGAGTATTGGTATCTATGCACAAAAATATGAGGATAAGTACATTAGTCAGGTGTTTACTTCTCGAAACAAGTGTTCATTTTTTTGTCATTTTTACATATTTTACCAAAAATATACTCAGGATAGAAACTAATTGACAAAAATTAGAGAAGAACTAATAATACCTTAGTATTTAATGTTGAGAAGAGATGAAATTTGGGCTTATCAATTAATGTCAATCAGGAAATATTTACATATTATACATTTCCATAATAAAATTATATGCAAATAATAATTTTGATCTATTTTCAAGGAAGCAGTAATGGCATATAATGATGAAAACGGGTGGAATTTAGGAAAGAAGCTTTTCATTCAATAACAAGGTTCATAATCAAAGCCAAAATAGAATATTAAGCAAGTAGATGTAGTCAAAACTCTTAGTATCCATCCCCGGTTTCTGAAATCTGACTGAATCTAAATCTAAAGTATTTTAAATATTTGAAATAGTTATAAAACTAAATAATTATTATTTAGTTGTAGATAAAAATAAAAATCTTAGATTTTCTTTAAAACTTTTTATTTTGAAACATTTCTCTAATATTTCAAGCATTGCGATTTTGGTTCTTTACCTTTTGATAGGGCTGGATATGAAACTGTTAAGGTATGAAATATTAAAAACAGTCACATGGCTGTATTGAAAATAAAAAAACTTTATTGTGGCTTTTATAAGAAACTAAGTATTTGACTTCTATCAAGAGGTGTAAAAACTCAGTTTGGCTCTAATGGGTAAAAATAATGAAAAAAGTTTCTTGTGGGTCCTACTATACAGAATTTAGTGTCTTCAGGTAGGCCACTGGGTTGTAAAACATAAAAATATCATGTAATGAACATCATTTTGTCATAAAGCGCTGAAGAACAAAAACTGTGTTCATTTGCTTGTGCTTTTCAAAATTGCATTCACTTGCTCTATTCCTTCTTAGTTTTTAGACTCAATTATAGATATATTTTAAGAAATATTTGGCAAAATAATGAAAACAGTAATTCACTTTTAGTTTCATTTCAAGAGTCTGGATAAAAGAAATATGTCCATATTCTCAAGCAAATGTGAGATTAGATCATGAAATATTTAGCTAAAAAATACGAAATTATAAGTATCATTAATTTGCTCTGATTTTCTTCTTAGTAAAAAGGATTTTCAAGGGCTTTACTTTAGTATTTCACAATAAATTTTATCTTCACAAGTATTTATGGAGGAAACAAATTTAGGCCTAATCTCTAAAGGCAGATTGCTGGATCATATATTGGTATCACCTTGTAAATGTTTGTTTATGGAATACATTTTTTATTTTTTAAGATTAAAGAAGAAAACATGTGAATTAAATTACAAGATTAAAAGAAACTATTTGTATTGGTGATTTTAAAGTGATGTGAATATTTTAGGGATTTTTTTTATTGTAAAAAATATATTTTCAAATCTTCTTCAAAGGTGTCTTGATGGCATAATTAAGAGTCGAGGTGCTGATTTCGTAAGTTCAAGTTTGTATAAAAATAAAATTTCAGTGATTACAAATGACATAAAATTTTTGCCAGAGTAAATCCCCTATTACTAAATTTTAAATAAATACAATTTTGAGTATAATAAAATGTTATAAAAATTTAAAGAGTAGCATCTATTGAGGGGGAAAAACTTTATCAACCAAAAAATGAAGTGCAAAAACCCAAAGTTATGTTTATGAAAGCAGAGGTAGGTTGAGGTAGGTGGTTTCACCTACCTCATAGAGAACAGAAATCACTGTTCTCTTATGTAGTACGTATATGTTTATAAATTATCTTGCTATAGTCCTAAAATTTCTATTTTTAACCTTTGATTTGTTTGATATCTTGACTTCTCAATTCCCTAATGTCTTATCTTGAATTATCTTTCCTTAGAATTTTCTGGAACCTCTGATCTCCTCTAATTGTTTGACTCTTAAGGCCCTGACCTCTTATCTTAGCAGCTTCTTGCTCCACTCTGCACTCTCCAGTTGCCTCCTCCAGCGCATGATGTCCATTGCTTGGAACTCTAATTTTCTATTTTTATTTTATACTCCTTAACTAGGTGTTCCCATCCATGTCTAATTAATCATAAATTCCTATTAATTGTTCATCAAGTAACTGATTCTCCCCTGGAATATTGCAGTAGCCTCCTAACTAGTTTCTGTGCACCCACTATTGGTAAATATTGTTGACAATGATGCCAAATGAATCCTTACATATGTGAATGTACTGCTGAAGACACTTCCATTCCTTCTTATTGCTTTTAAGTGAAAGTTCTAAATCCTAATAAATGGAAAAGTTTGTCACCATTTTGTATTACTCCAGCTTTGTCAAGTATTGAAATATCATCTTCAGGGGATTTATTTAAACCTATAAGTATTATTTTATCATATTGCTTTATACATTTTTCTTTGCACTTTGCTTTCATATATTACAACATTTAGTATATCATTTTCTCTTTCTATCTAGAACACAATATTTATATATTTAATATTTTAATTAAAAACTTAAATAGCTAATATATGAAACAGTACCATGGTAAGATGTGAAATTCACAACAATCACTTGCTTTCTATTTCATTTATCAAGGGTCCAAAATTGGTCTTACTTCTTGATAACAAGATAGGTCTGGTGGCGTCTCTCTTTCAAGCTGTCAGAAAGTAGCAGGTGTTGCAACACCACTTAGACACTTAATGCAAAGTGATGCTTCACCATCATTTAGATCAATATGTCTGTGCCTATATCCCAGGAGCCAGGGAGAGCAGGAAATTACTAATTACTGAGAGTTTGGAAGACCAAGTGCAGTTCAATTGCTGTATATTATGAGAAAGAATAGTGCTTTCAGTTTGATTTTGTGGTTGTGCTAATATTCTTGTCCTTAAACTACTTTTATTTTGCTTTCCTCTGAAATGGAACTGAAATCATGCTATGTTAGTTTTATTTTTCTTAAAGCTACCTTATTTTATTTCATGAGTTCTCAGATTCTACTGCTTTTGACAAACTAGGCAAACAAGGCTATTTTGATATGAGTCAGACACGTATTGAAACACAATGATATTCCTTCACCTTTTAAAATGAACCCATCTGAGCATGATTTTATAAAATTAACATTTCTATAGCTTCCTCCTAACACCACATTTTAAACATCCTAGTGTTCATAAAATCAGTTTCAACTTTTGAACTAAGCAACATAACATTCATCATTAAATTACCTAAATGAAATATGGCAGAGTTTTATATTCTGCCAAGACTTGTTCTATATAAAATATTTTATCATATTTAATTCTCATTCATGTAATTTTACTGAATATATGTTGTTTTCCATTCCCATTTTCTCTAATCCGTTATCTAGTCTTATAAAAGGAGAGAGTTGAAGCTGACAACGACAAGCCCAATCTCACATTCAAAAGGCAATAAAGTGCTGTCTAAAAGATAAGGATGAATAAGAGTGTTTTCCTGAAATGATCAAGTACATATAATATTCATGTGGCAAATAATGAAAATCAGTTTTAAAAGGTCATTTTGCTTCTCTAAACCAATGTTTCATACAGTAATAATACCATTGACCCATAATTATTTAGATATATGAGTTGTGTTCTCAAATTTCACTTAACCCTATTCCCGGAGCCTATTTGTGTTAATAAATATATTAATATAAAAGTATAGCAGTTAGGGATTCAGTGTGGGTTCTTAAAAATTCTAAAGATTGCTGCCCTTTAGGGTATTCTCTGTCCTTTTAAACTTACCTTTAATGGCATATTTTCCCTGCCTTTAAAAAAAAATTGCGAAACAATTGACATATAACTGACATTACGTCAGTTTCAGGTATAAGACACAATGATTCAATATGTGTATATATTGTAAAATGATCACTACGATATGGCTAGTTAACATCCATCACACATACTTACAAATTTTACTTTGCTTATGATGAGAACCTTTAAAATGTACTCTTAGCAACTTTCAAATATAGAATATAGTTTTGTTAACTATAGTTACCATGCTGTATATTACATCCCTATGACTTATTTTATAACTGGAAGTTTGTACCTTTTGACCACCTTCACCCATTTCACCCACTTCCTACCTCTGTCAACCACCAATCAATCTTTTCTCTGTAACTATGAGTTTGTTTTGTTTTTGTTTTAAGATTGCACATATAAATGAGATCATACAGTATTTGTCTTTCTCTGTCTGACTTATTCTACTTAGCATAACGCTCTCAATTCTCATACATGTTGTTTCAAATGGCAAGATTTCCTTCTTTTTAACGATTGAATAATATTCCATTGTGTATATAGATACCATATTTTCTTTATACATTCATCCATTGATGGACATTTAGTTTGCTCCCATGTCTTGACTGCTGTAAATAATGGTATAATGAACATGGGGTGCATATATCTTTTCAAATTAGTGATTTGGTTTTCTTTTGGATAAATACCTAGAAGTGGTATTTCTTTTATCAAATGATAGCTTTGTTTTTAATTTTTTGAGGAACCTCCATATTTTCCATAGTGACTGCATAAATTTATATTCCCATCAGCAGTGCACGAGGGTTACATTTTCTTCACATCCTTACCAACACTTGTTATTTTTCGTCTTTTTGGTAATAGCCATTCTGATAGGTGTGAAGTGATATCTCGTTGTGATTTTTTGATTTACATTCCCCTTATGATTAGTGATGCTCAATGCTTTTATCATGTACCTGTTGACCATTTGTATGTCTCTTTCGAAGAATGTCCATGCAGCTCCTGTGCCCATTTTTTAATCAGATTTTTTTTCTTTTGATTTATGTGAGTTCTTTATGTATTTTGGATACAAACCCCTTATCAGATATATGATTTGCAAATATTTCTCTTATTTGGCAGGTTGCCTTTTCATTTTGTTGGTCATGTCTTTTGCTGTACAGAGACTTTTTAGTTTAATGTAGTCCTACTTGTTTATGTTTGCTGTTGGTGCCTTTGCTTTTGGTGTCATATCCAAAAAAAAAATCATCTTTAGGACCTGTGTCAAGGAGCTTACTGCCTTATGTTTTCTTCTAGGAGTTGTAGTTTTAGGTCTTATGTTCAAGTCTTTATCCATTTTGAGTTGATTTTTGTGTACGGTATAAGATACTGCTCCAGTTTCATTCTTTTGTGTGTAGCTATCCTGTTTTTTCAAAACCATTTATTTAAGAGACTTCCCTGTCCCTATTGCATATTCTTGGCTGCTTTGTCTTAAATTAATAGACCATATATGCACGGGTTTATTTCTGAGCTCTCTATTCTGTTCCACTGATCAATGTGTCTGTTTTGATGCCAAAATCATACTGTGTTGATTACTGTAGCTTTGTAACATAATTTGAAATCAAGAAGCATGATGCTTTCAACTTTGTTCTTAAGATTTCTTTGGCTATTCACGGTCTTCTGTGGTTTCATATGAATTTTAGAATTGTTTGTTCTATTTCTGTGAAAGCAATTGGAATTTTGATAAGGATTGCATTGAATCTGTAGATTGCTTTGGATAGTATGGGAATTTTAACACTGTTAGTTCTTCCAATCCCTGAGCATGAAATATCATTCCATTTATTTGTGTCTTTCATCAATGTCTTAAAGTTTTAAGTGTACAGGTCTTTCATCTCTTTGGTGAAAGACAGAGCATTACTTTCTTTCATACACCTAGTACATTCAGTAGTACACCTAAGAAAAAAAGATCACTTAAGCATCAACACAAATTTCATGTTTTGATTGAAACTCTGATAGCATTATTATTCAGAGATTGTCATTAGCACTTCAAGACTAGTGCACATATCATAGAAATATAATTTTGTTATTTGAAACGTAAGATAGAGGGTTTGCGAATTGATATATTGCAAAAATATTTAATTTGACATTTACTTGGTGTACTTTCAGCATTATTGTTTCTAGATTTATTCTACTTCAAAGCATAGTTTGAGCGTCTCTGTATTGAATCATCATTTTACACCCATTTCAGGCAGAACAGCTATATTAATAATCCGTTCGATTTGTTGCCATATGTTAAAGTTTATACCAGTAATGCACACAAAGAAACAACCAAATACAAAATGGAAAAAAGGAAAACCACATTAATCAAAACTCCTAAGCAGAGAGTTGGTAACATTAAGTTCTCTGCTTCTAAAGCAACAGAGGATGATGATTTCATAGCTATGAGTCTTAACCTATTCTATATCCTGTGATTGTTATAAACAGTTTTGCTCATATCACACACAAACCCTCTTTAATTTTAATCACCCTGATGCATTCATTAAGAGTAATGTTCCAGAAGACTATTGGATCATTTACATGGTAGAAACTCTGTTGCCACAAAATTTCTATAAAAAAATGGCGTTCTAATGGATATGCTTATCACTGTCTTCAACAGCTAAAGCATTTGGTTATTTTACCTCTTGTCTGTTGAAACTCTTGTCACTTTTTACCTTTCTCATAATAGAAGTGACATAATCTGAGGCTGATAAGTGATACTTTGTACTCACTATATTACAAAGTTAGTGATAATGGCATTTTGAAAGTTATTTTTTCATTTTTTGCTTCCACCTTAAGACCCCTGAACTCTAGATTTATATCTTTATGTAATTGGGTAAATACAGTGATTTGACATGAAGAAATGAGAGGGGGTTTTAAAACATGTTTTTCCGTTTCCTTCTTAACTTGTAAGGTAATTTTATGAAAAACACAGTTTTCTAGGGTCTTTCTGACCTGGAATGAAATATGAAAATAGCAAATGTCAGATTTTCCTCAGTGCTGGAAATGAGGGCAGTGTGTGTTAAAGGAGTTCCAAGATGATTTTTAGGAGTCGATAGATCAGTTATACTTGTGGGAATGGTCAGCAGTAAAGCATTCAGTTACTAAAGTAAAGACCTTTTATTATCACCAATAAGCTGAAAGCTCTACTCCTAGCCTCAGAAACAAAACTTGTAAAAATTAAACAGAATCCTGAAAGTTAAAATTTGGAAGTGTCCTTTTAATACTTTGCTCTGAATTATGAAATTTGTGAGAGTAATGAATTGAATGGATTATGAGTGAATTATAATTCAAATTACTTTAAAAGACTAGGTATTAATTTTATGGTCCTTTGAAAAGCTGGAGTGAGATTAATTAACTAAAGCCAGGCATACTCATTTCTGAATTAAGAACTCCCTTTGGTTTTCCAGGGAGAAGAGTAATTATTGGTTTTCTGTTAATACTTGCTCTGTGTGAGAAGAAAAACTGTGTTTAGGTTTGTAGTCAAGCAAGAACTTTCTGCATTGTCTTCTCTTAGCCCGTGCACCGTCTCCCTGATTTTGATTGATCTGTGTAAAATTTGGACTCATTCATAGACCAAACAAATTCATCAAGATAATATTTGCTGAACACTATTTGCAAAGTATTGGGAGATCCTGGGGTGATGGAATGATAAGCAAGATATAATCTCAGCCCTCATAGAGATTGCAGTAAGTAAAAATATAAGACAGTTGAATATTAGACTCTAATATAATAACTGTCATACCATTATAGCATCTTCAGAGATGTTTCTAATGCAGTCATTGTTGCTGTATTCCCTTTGGTATCCAACATAGTATATTGAATCAAACGTTCACTTAGTAAGTGAAGCCTGAATGACTAGAACTCTGGATATCAGTACTACAAACTATTCCAGGAAAACTACTTTATGGGTCTTAAGCTATTCGCTCAATGAACCTCAGTAAACATGAATTAAGAGCAGTGATAACACCAAATCTCAGAACTTCTCATCATAAAAATCCTTGCAGTTTAATGCATGATCACCTACCATCAACATTTCATTTCCTTATTTTTTGCCTGTGTTGTATTATATGTAGTAATTAGAATTGATTTTTATAGTATAATTTCACAAGATACCAAAATAAGTACTCTGCTAAAGGCCAGATAAAGATTTATGGCATACTTTGAAATGTTAACTCTACAATTCTATTAAAGAAAATCAACAAATGTTTAATAAGTCTGTGTAGTACGATGCTCATTAGGCATTGTCCTGTCAGTGTTTTCAGGCAGGTCCTTCTTTAAGACTACTTTAGGAAATACATCTCCAGAAGACTTCTACATCGCTCCAGAATCATTAAATCATTATTTCAAATTTAAGAGTGACTATTTTTTCTTAGGTGACAGCAAGAATCTTAAGTTCTATCACTGTTTAAAATGTGAATATATTTATGTAATTATAAATGCAGGTCTGAAATAGAGAATTTAGCTGAGCACTACAAAATTAGATTGGTTAAAACACTTGGAAATCTATATAAAAAATGAATATGAAATAACTTAATGTGTAGGAATAACTAAGACCAATGCTTCATGGACATATGTTCCATGGACATGTGGTTTGGGGAACCCCATTAAAACTGTTTTCTTCTAGTCCTTTATGACATACAATATCTGGTTTTCTCTAAGGTTCATTAATCTTAGCAAGAATTTATTTTCCATTAAAGGGTCAATAGATTTGTAGTTTCTGAATTGTAAAATACACAGGGAATCGTTACCTTAGAATTATTGTCAGATTGGATAAGGACACCTATTATGTCAACAACATTGATGATTTCTTAAGATGGGATGGAAACTCCACCTACTTAATTTTCTCTAAAACCTGGAAATTAGTGGTTTGCTTTAAAAATTTGAAGACACAAATTGAAGAAGAAAAAATTGGCCTGTGAATCATCTTTATCTAACATGTTAAATGGAACATAAGATAGAAAATTAACTTAGTCACTTCCTAATACGTGTAAAAAGCATTATCCACTTACTACTGAAATGTTTAGAAGTTGTGTTTTACTCTTTTAGAAGGCAATTACTGTCCATAGTGCATTGAGTATCAGTATATGTATCATCAGTGTTTTCCCTAAGAAGTTTAATTTTTCACAATATATTCATTATGTGATTAGATCATAATTTTTTTTGGAAATTCATATTGCTTATTCACCAAAATTTATATTTCAGAACTCATTTTTTTCATAAAGATTTTCTTGTTGATTTTCAGCACCCAAAGCTATTTGACATTTTATTTCGTTGTCTTTTGGGTTTTGCTTCACTAATTATGAACTGTGAATGTGGTAGGTAGAATTTTGGTCCTCATAGCCTTCATCCTTTGGTGTTATGCCTATGTATGGTACATTATATGACAATGTGGTTTTGCAGATGGAATTAAGGTTATTTCCATCTTAAAATTATTGTTCTGGATAATCCAGTGGGCCTAATATAATTACATGGGCCCATAAAAGTAGAAGAAAGGAGGAGTACAGGTCAGAGAGATGCAATGGAAGGAGAGGCAGGAGAGTTTCAAAGCATAAGACAGACTCAACCTGCTGTTGCTTGCTTTGAATGTGGAGGAGGGACCATGGGCCAAGGAATATGAACGGTTGCTGTAAGCTATGAATGGCCCTGAGGTGACAGCCAGCAAGGAAATGACCACGTCATTCCTACAACCACAAGGATCTGAATGTTGCCAACAACTTAAATAAGCAAGAAAGGAATTCTCCTCTAGAGCCTCCAGGCAGGAACCAGCTGACACCATGATATAGCCTTGTGAGAGTCTGAGTGGTATCTAGCTGATTTTCCTGGACTTCTGACCCTCAAACTGTGAGAAGATAATTTTTTTTTTTTTTGAGGTACGTGGGCCTCTTACTGTTGTGGCCTCTCCTGTTGTGGAGCACATGCTCCGGACGTGCAGGCTCAGTGGCCATGGCTCACGGGCCCAGCCGCTGTGTGGCATGTGGGATCTTCCCGGACCGGGGCACGAACCCGTGTCCCCTGCATTGGCAGGTGGACTCAACCACTGTGCCACTAGGGAAGCCCAATAAATAATTTTTTTAAAGCTACTAAATTTGTAATAATGTTTTACAGCAGCAATAGATCAGAATTACACTGAATCTTCAATATTTTGAGACACTAGCTTGCAAACTTATAGCTGAAAGTGTCCCTGTTGAAAGTGTATTTTCTATAATTTTCAAAATGTGAACCACTGGGATATTCCATGAATATCAAAGAAAAAGTAAATAAAAACAACCCTTACCTTCCAAAAAATGTATTAATTCTAACCCAGCTTTTCAAATGATCTTCCTATAATATCAATAATTTCCTTCCAAATTAAATATAATTCTTTCAAGTGAAACTGCTGTTAAATTATGGCATACTTGAACAAAACAAAACAAAAACAGAAAAGTATTGTTTTTGTTGGCTTACAATGCCACTTACTGAAACTATTTCAGATGAGAATTAATCCACTAATGCCAATTATGCAGCACTGTCCTTGACCTTGTTATTTTTCTATCCAAAAAGTAGGTAATTTTTCTGTAATGAGGACAATTGTAAGACAAAGACTCTAAAAAGAAAAATATTGTTTGAGTACTGTGATCTGAAGTAATGATTTTGTCTTGACTAAATCGCACATTAAAAAGATGACTTTATTTTTGGAAAGAGCTATGTGAACTAGGTGAACTCAATGGACTTGTTCAGGACTTCGTGCCTGAATCATGTTATACAGCAAGGAAATGACTACATCATTATGGTACATTAACTACTCCTTTTTTTGGTAATCTGTAATTTGTCTCTGATATTAATTTTAACTCTGAAATATTTTGGAAGTAGAATATTTACACTGTTTATTTTTACAATGTAAACAGTAAAGAAACTAGGGCAGTTGTTTAAGTATATTCTCTTGTTCCTATTTGTAAAGTCAGTAGGTTTAGTGTGAATAATCCCTTAATATAATTTTCTGCATGCTTCACAAAACATAGGTGACAATGCCATCAGCTAGGTTAACACATGAGTATCTGGAAAACATGTTAGTTTTAATGTGTTAAAGTAAGCACATATATATTTAAAGTGAAAAATAATAAAATGTTTTAAAGTAAAAATAGAAAAATGCATAGTATACCTTGTTACTACGCTAATGTACACTGCTTTTAATAGTGTGTCAGAAATTCTTATGTAATTGACATCAGTCCTTCTCCATGTGTCACATATCATGTTCTCCTTGTAGAAAGAAATACTGACCACTGAAACCACTAACTCCTGCAAACATTTATCAGCTGTATCTGTTCTCACTTCCTACAATCACATGAGAAGCCCAGGGAAACCTCTTGGGTCTGAAAGTCCAAGCTTCTTAGGAAGTTTGATCTCTGTATTTTGATTTCCAGCAGATGCTTCATTCATGTCCTGTGATTGTAAGTGTCTTTCTAACTTAACAGGCATTTATATTTCTGCAAAGATTCTTTTAAAGCGCAGTATGAAGGTTATGGAGGTGAAATTCTATACATTACAAAGTCCGTTCTAATAAAAATTGCCAATATTGAAAAATAGTAATCAGCTCTAGCTAGTTTCTTTTTACTCTTTCCAAAAGGGACAAATCCCACCACAACTAACCAAGGTCACAATAATGTTCCTTCATCTGATTAACAGTGAAGGAAGGAGAATGGGTAGTCTCATAGAACTGATAAATAATTCATAATAACATGATTGGTATAATGTTGCTGAATGTAGTTACTAAAATGCCATTCATATTCTCTTGGAATTATTCAATTCCATTAATATTATAGCACATTGCTTTGACCTTGGCTTGCAATTTTCCTACAAAAGAATAGAAACCTGTGCTCAGATGTGAATTTATTAACCCTTTCAATAACTAGAGAATCAAACTTGGAAAATTTTCTTTTAACAAAAAGAAACCATGGTATAGATTCAGACCTCAGTTAAAATCACACTGCTATAAGGCCAGTAGCTGGTTTCAGAAATAAAATAATTCTTTCCTCAAAAAAGTTCTGATTCCTTGCCAGGTGGATAAACCATACCTTAGATTGAGTAAGATTTAATAAAATGACACTTCTTACCGTTGGTAGGCAGGTAAAGTAGCTGGGGACAGAGGACAGAGGCTCTGATTTGTAGTATTTGATGATTTCTGTGGCGTAAATATTTCCATGATGATTGATCTTACACTCTTGACATGATGGCAGTGAACTCCTAGTTAATAAGAGATGTGCACATTTGACTCTTATGAGCAGAGCCAGTAAAAGCCTCCTCCCGGACTAAAAATAAAATAAAATAAAATAAAATGGATGGTTGATATTCTTGATATAATTACGATAGTTTCTGCACAATGAAATTCTCCAGACCAACTTTTCTCAGACTTTAATATGCAAAACCAAATCACCCAAGCAGATTCTTATTTAAAATACAGATTCTTATTCAGCAGGTGTGGAATGAGGCCTCAGATACTTTGAACAAGTCCCCAGATGATGTCAAAACTTCTGGCTCCATAGACAACAATTGCAGTAGTACGAGTATACAGTACTGGTTCCAAAACTTTAGCATGCATCAGAATCACCACGTGACAGTGTTAAAACACACTTCTTGCCCCTCAGAGCTTCTGATTCAGTATATGGGGGTGGGGGTAAGAATTTTCATTTCTGACGAGCCCCCAGATGATACTGGTGATGCTGGTACAGGGACCACATTCTTGAGAATCACTAGTCCACAATCACTGAGAGGTCTCAGAACTCGGAACAACTTTTGTCTTTTAAGTATCTAGAAAGAGGACAATTACAGTTTCAAATTAATCAGTTGGTTCTTTTTTTCATCCCATTATACCATTGCCCACATGACATGACTATCCATAGAGTTTATAGGCTTATCTATGTTCTGTTGGGGAATTACAGTGGAATTTAAATATTTTTTGCCTTTGGGAATTTGTAATTTATAATTGGATACTAGCCAGAAACAATATGACAGAAAAATAAAAGATGTATCAGAATATTCATCAACACTGAAGTATGATCATGTGAGAGTTAAGTACAAGGAGATGAGGGAAATAATTAAGAAAAGTGACAATTTCTGTTGGAGGTATGGTTCAAATCAGCCAGGCATATCTAACAACATTATGTAGGAAATATGGCTCATAACTCTGAGTCCCAGAAAGAAGATGCAAAATTTGATGGAGAAATTTTCAGTGAGGATTGCAGCTTAGAATGGAGAAGCCACTATTAGCAGTTTAAAGGTTTCATAAGATATCTTCACATTAAGGTTTATAAGACCCACAGTAGGTAAATTGTTTCAGAAGGAAAAGATGGCAATTGTGAGACCTTGGTATTCTAGTCTGATATAATGGTGAGAGCTATCAAAATTGTTAATTACATATCTATTAGGTTTTCTTCTTGGTAAAATGGAGACTTAGTAATGTGGAAATGAATGAAAACCACCCAAATGAAAATCAACAAGCTACTCATTCGTAGCTAGGAAATCAGTCACCATCAGAGACTCAAAGGCAGGTAGGGGAATGAGAAATTTTACAGCATAAAAAAGAGAAAAGCTTCAGCTATGATCTGGTTGGAGATCGTTGGCATGGGGAAGCTGGAGGTGGGGAAACTAAAATTAGGGCATGTGATTGGTTTGGGGAACATATTTGATTTTCTTTGGTTGGTCCGGAATTGGAAGTGGAGGCAACAGTAGGGACGCTAGAAGTGATTGGCCAATTCATTATTATTCTGGGCTGATAGCTGCTGAGATTGTGGGTCAGAGTTATAATGTCATATTATCTGTTTATATATTTAGCCTCTTAGTATACGCTATTGGTCATTCTGTCACTGGCAAGAGGTTGACCAGTCTAGAGACTCAGATCTTAACTGCTCAGGGATTGTTCAGTTGTCTGCATAGTCAACTATAACACAAGATATTCTTGACCTTTTTGTGGTAATTTTTTTATTCAAGTATCATTGGCTTACAATATTAGTTTCAGATGTACAGTATAGTGATTTAATGTTTTATACATCACAAGATGCTCACCACAATAAGTCTAGTTACCATCTGTCTCTATAAAAAGTTATGACAATATTATTGATTATATTCCCTATACTGTATATTACATCCTTGTGACTTACTTTTTGCATCATGGCAATTATTGATGAAAGAGAAGCTGCACAAAAGCATTTAGACTCTAGATAGAATGCAATGGAAAAGCATAATGACCACTATGACAAAAATAATAATGACTAGTCCCTATAAGATGCTTTGGAACCCAAAGCATTCAGACCAAGAGAACAAATAACAGACTATGAGGACCAGTCCTAGAGATATTTTTTGCTTTTTACTTAGGCCAGTGTAATGCCTGTTCTACTTGACCTGTTTCATTGATCCAAGTACAGCAAGGAGGACTAACTGTAGCATAGATGTCACCATGATGAGCCCAAAAAACCCACAAGAAAACAAACCTAGAGCAATGTAATTGTGTATCATTACTTGTGCCAAGGAGTTGGAACTGATCTGTTTTCTATCCAGGGCAGAGGGAGTATCATAAATAACTGTCAGAGTTAGTGATTAAATTTTTTGAAACAACTTTATTGAGGTATAATTTACATACCACAAAATTCCCCAGCCTTAAGTGTGACAGTTTGACAACTTAGTGACCATAAACACAATCCACAACTCAATTTTATGTGTTAATCTCTCAGCTTTATTGAGCTGTAATTGAAAAAAAAAAAGATATTTAAGGTGTACAACATGATGATTTGATATATGTATACATTGTGAAAGGATTCCCTCTATTCAGATAATTAACACAGTCCACCACTTCGTATGCTTATCCTTTTTTTGTGTGACAACATTTAAGTACTACTCTTAGCTAATTTCAACTATACAATATAGTATTATCAACTGTAATCACCATTATGTTAAACATTAGATCCTCAGACCTTATTCATCTTATAACTGAAAGTCTGTACCCTTTTACCAACCTCTATTTCCTCCATCACCCAGACCCTAGAAACCACTTTTCTACTTTCTGTTTGTAAGAGTTCAACATTTTTTTTTTAAGATTTTATGTATAAGGGATAAATGTTGTCAACAAATGGCAGGATTTCCTTCTTTTTCAAGGCTGAATAATAATCCACTGTGTATGTGTCTGTGTGTTTAAAAAAATATTTCTGTTACATATAACAATATTTTAGGAAATTCAGGAAGCTTATATTTTGTCTTTGTTAATATTTAGTTATTTCTCATTTGAGGACTTTCTCCTGTATCCATTATGTTTTAGTTTCTTGGTCCTTTATTTTGTAGTCCTTCCAGTTCCTTTTGAGGTTACAAAAAATGTTTAAATGCCCAATTAAGAGTGCTATATATTAGTGTAGTACTTTTTTTGTATAAAAGTATCCTCTCCCCAGTGGTGTAGGCTTTATAATGAATTAGATTTTCTGCCAGTAATTGATATACAAGTTATGTTTTTTTATTGTGCCCCTGAGTTAGCATGGTTTATAAGAATTTCTTTGTTTAAAGGGAATTAATCTTTTTATGATGAAAAATGACCACTATGACATCAGTAATAACACTGACTAGTCCCTTTTGTTTATCTATCCATCCATTGACAGACACGTTGTTTCCTTACCTTGGCTATTGTGAATAATGCTGCAGTGAACACAGGAGTACACATATTTCTTCAAGATAATGGTTTTCTTTCCTTTGGGTATATAACCGGAAGTGGGATTGCTGAATCATAAGGTAGTTGTATTTTTAATTTCTTGAGAAACGTCCACACTGTTTTCCATAATGGCTGTACCCATTTACATTCCAACCAACAGTGTACAAGGGTTCCCTTTTATCCACATTCTTACCAGCATTTGTTTTCTTCTGTCTTTTTGATAAACGGCCATCTTAACAGGTATGAAGTGATACCATATTGTAGTTTTATTTGCATTTCCCTCACGATTAGTGATTTTGAGCACTTTTTCATGTACCTATTGGCCATTGGTATGTCTTCTGTGGAAAAATGTCTGTAAAGATCCTTTGCCATTTTATAATTGCATTATTTCATTTTTTGCTGTTGAGTTGTATTAGTTTCTTATATGTTTTGGGTACCTTATCAGATAATTAGTTTGCGAACATTTTATTTATTCCATTGTTTGCCTTCTTATTTTGTGGATGGTTTCCTTTGCTATTCAGAGGCTTTTTATTTTGATGTAATCCCATTCGGGTTTTTTTTTTGCTTGTTTTTGCTTTTGTAGTCAAATTAAAAAAATAATAAAGTTGCCAGGACTAATGTCAAAGAGCTTACCCCCTATGTTTTTTTCTAGGGGTTTTATAGATTCAGGTCCTATGTTGAGGTCTTCAATCCATTTTGAGTTGATGTTTGTGTATGGTGTTAAGAAGAGGTCCAGTTTTATTCTTTGCATGTGGCTATCCAGTTTTCTCAACACCATTATTGAAGAGCCTGACCTTTCCCCATTGTATATACTTGGCTCCTTTGTCTTAAATTAATTGACCATATATATACATAAGTATATTTCTGGACTCTCTATTCTATTCCACTCATCCATGCATCTTTTTCTATGCCAATACCATACTGTTTTGAATAGCTTTGTAATATAGTTTGATATCAGGAAGTGTGATGTCTCCAGCTTGGTTCTTATCAAGACTGCTTTGGCTATTCCAGGTATTCTGTGGTTTCATAAAATTTTAGGATGGGTTTTCTATTTCTTAGAAAGTTTCCATTGGAAATTTATGGGGATTGCATTGTCTCTATAGATTTCTTCAGGTAGTATGGACATTTTAGCAATGTTCTTCCACATGGGCCATTTTTGGCCATTTTGTCAGATGTTTTCCCGCATCCATTGAAATGATTATATGATTTTTATTCTTCATTTTGTTAATGTGATTTTTAATTTATTGTCTTGTAAAAGTTGAACCATCCTTTCTTCAGTGGAGTAAATTCCACTTGATATGGCATATGCTCTTCCCAATATATTATTAAGTTTGTTGACACATTGTTAAAGATTTTCCCACTTACAGGAATATTGGTCTATAATTTTCTTTTCCTGTAGTGTCCGTATCTAGTTTTGGTATCACAGTAATGCTGGCCTCATAAAATGAAGTTGGAAGTTGTCACTCCTCTTCTACTTTTTGGAAGAGTTTACGAAAGATTAGTATGTATTCTTCTCTAAAGGTTTGGTAGAATTCACCAGTGAAGCATCTGGTCCTAGATTTTTCTCTGTTGGAAGTTTTTTGACTACTCATTCAAATCCTTATTAATAATTGGTCTATTCGGATCTATGTCTTCATGATTCAGTCTTATTAGATTGTATGTTTCTAGAAATTTATCCATTTTTCTAGATTGTCCAATTTCGTGGGATAAAATTGTTCATAGTTGTCTCAGGATGCTTTGTATTTGTGTGGTATTACTTTCTATGTATCCTCCTCACTTAAAATTTTGATTCCTATTTTTTTTCTTGGTAAGTTTAGCTACAAGTTGTCTATTTTGTTTATACTTCCAAAAAATTGGCTCTTTCATTAATGATCTTCTTTGTCTTTTATTGCAGTCTTTAGCTTAAAGTCTATTTTGTTTGATACAAGTTTTGCTACCCCTACTTTTTTTTTTTACTTTGCGTTTTCCTGTAATATCATTTTCCACCCCTTTATTTTCAGTCTTTGTGTCTTTAAAATTTAAGTGAATCTCTTGCAGGCAGCACAAAGTTGGTTCTTGTTTTGTTTTGTTTTTTTAACATCTTTATTGGAGAATAAATGCTTTACAATGGTGTGTTAGTTTCTGCTTTATAACAAAGTGAATCAGTTATACATACACATATATCCCCATATGTCTGCCCTCTTGTGTTTCCCTCCCTCCCACCCTCCCTGTCCCACCCTCTAGGTGGTCACAAAGCACAGAGCAGATCTCCCTGTGCTATGCGGCTGCTTTCCCACTAGCTATCTATTTTACATTTGGTAGTGTATATATGTCCATGCACTCTCTCACTTTGTCCAAGCTTCCCTTCCCCATCCCTGTGTCCTCAAGTCCATTCTCTAGTAGGTCTGTGTTTTTATTCCCATCTTGCCCCTAAGTTCTTCATGACCTTTTTTTTTTTTTGATTCCATATGTATGTGTTAGCATACAGTATTTGTTTTTCTCTTTCCGACTTACTTCACTCTGTATGACAGACTCTAGGTCCATCCACCTCGCTACAAAAAAAACTCAATTTCATTTCCTTTTATGGCTGAGTAATATTCCATTGTATATGTGTGCCACATCTTCTTTATCCATTCATCTGTCAATGGATACTTAGGTTGCTTCCATGTCCTGGCTATTGTAAATAGAGCTGCAATGAACATTGTGGTACATGACTTGTGTTGAATTATGGTTTTCTTAGGGTATATGCCCAGTAGTGGGATTGCTGGGTCATATGGTATTTCTATTTTTAGTTTTTTAAGGAACCTCCATACTGTTCTCCATAGTGGCTGTACCAATTTACATTCCCACCAACAGTGCAAGAGGGGGTTCCATTTTCTCCACACCCTCTCTGGCATTTATTGTTTGTAGATTGTTTGATGATGCCCATTCTGACTGGTGTGAGATGATATCTCATTGTAGTTTTGATTTGCATATATCTAATGATTAGTGATGTTGAGCATATTTTCGTGTGCTTTTTGGCAATCTGTATATCTTCTTCGGAGAAATGTCTATTTTGGTCTTCCCATTTTTGGATTGGGTTGTTGTTTTTTAGATATTGAGTGGCTTGTAAATTTTGGAGATTAATCCTTTGTCAGTTGCTTCATTTGCAATTATTTTCTTCCATTCTAAGGGTTTTCTTTTCGTCTTGTTTATGGTTTCCTTTGCTGTGCAAAAGCTTTGAAGTTTCATTAGGTCCCATTTGTTTATTTTTGTTTTCATTTCCATTTCTTTAGGAGGTGGGTCAAAAAGGATCTTGCTGTGATTTATGTCATAGAGTGTTCTGCCTATGTTTTCCTCTAAGAGTTTGATAGTGTCTGGCCTTACATTTAGGCCTTTAATCCATTATGAGTTTACTTTTGTGTATGGTGTTAGGGAGTGTTCTAATTTCATTCTTTTACATGTAGCTGTCCAGTTTTCCCAGCACCACTTATTGAAGAGGCTGTCTTTTCTCCATTGTATATTCTTGCCTCCTTTATCAAAGATAAGGCGACCATATGTTCATGGGTTTATCTCTGGGCTTTCTGTCCTGTCCCATTGATCTATATTTCTGTTTTTGTGCCAGTACCATACTGCCTTGATTACTGTAGCTTTATAGTATAGTCTGAAGTCAGGGAACCTGATTCTTCCAGCTCTGTTTTTCTTTCTCAAGATTGCTTTGGCTATTCGGGGTCTTTTGTGTTTTCATACAAATTGTGAAATTTTTTGTTCTAGTTCTGTGAAAAATGCCATTGGTAATTTGTTAGGGATTGCATTGAATCTGTAGATTGCTTTGGGTAGTAGAGTCATTTTCACAATGTTGATTCTTCCAATCCAAGAACATAGTATATCTCTCTATTCACTTGTATAATCTTTAATTTCTTTCATCAGTGTCTTATAATTTTCTGCATACAGGTCTTTTGTTTCCTCAGGTAGGTTTATTCCAAGGTATTTTATTCTTTTTGTTGCAATGGTAAATGGGAGTGTTTTCTTGATTTCACTTTCAGATTTTTCATCATTAATGTATAGGAATGCCAGAGATTTCTGTGCATTACTTTTGTATCCTGCTACTTTAACAAATTCATTAATTACCTCTACTGGTTTTCCGGTGGCATCTTTAAGATTCTCTATGTATAGTATCATGTCATCTGCAAAGAGTGACAGCTTTACTTCTTCTTTTCCAATTTGGATTCCTTTTATTTCTTTTTCTTCTCTGATTGCTGTGGCTAAGACTTCCAAAACTATGTTGAATAATAGTGATGAGAGTGGGCAACCTTGTGTTCTTCCTGATCTTAGTGGAAATGGTTTCAGTTTTTCACCATTGAGGATGATGTTGGCTGTGGGTTTGTCATATATGGCCTTTATTATGTTGAGGTAAGTTCCCTCTATGCCTACTTTCTGGAGAGTTTTTATCATAAATGGGTGTTGAATTTTGTTGAAAGCTTTCTCTGCATCTATTGAGATGATCATGTGGTTTTTCTCCTTCAATTTGTTAATATGGCTTATCACATTGATTGATTTGCATATATTGAAGAATCCTTGTATTCCTGAGATAAACCCCACTTGATCATGGTGTATGATCCTTTTAATGTGCTGATGGATTCTGTTTGCTAGTATTTTGTTGAGGATTTTTGCATCTATGTTCATCAGTGATATTGGCCTGTAGTTTTCTTTCATTGTGACATCTTTGTCTGGTTTTGGTATCAGGGTAATGCTGGCATCTTAGAATGAGTTTGGGAGTGTTCCTCCCTCTGCTATATTTTGGAAGAGTTTGAGAAGGATAGGTCTTAGCTCTTCTCTAAATGTTTGATAGAGTTTGCCTGTGAAACCATCTGGTTCTGGGCTTTTGTTTGTTGGAAGATTTTTAAACACAGTTTCAATTTCAGTGCTTGTGATTGGTCTGTTCATATTGTCTGTTTCCTCTGGTTCAGTCTCTGAAGGTTGTGCTTTTCTAAGAATTTGTCCGTTTCTTCCAGGTTGTCCATTGTATTGGCATATAGTTGCTTGTAGTAATCTCTCATGATCCTTTGTATTTCTGCAGTGTCAGTTGTTGCTTCTCTTTCATTTCTAATTCGTTGTTCTGAGTCTTCCTTTTTTTGGTGATGAGTCTGGCTCATGGTTAATCAATTTTATCTTCTCAAAGAACCAACTTTTAGTTTTATTGATCTTTGCTACTGTTTCCTTCATTTCTTTTTCATTTATTTCTGATTTGATCTTTATGATTTCTTTCCTTCTGCTAACTTGGGTTTTTTTTTTTGTTCTTTCTCTAATTGCTTTAGGTGTAAGGTTAGGTTGTTTATTTGAGATTTGAGATGTTTCTTGTTTCCTAAGGTGGGACTGTTTTGCTGTAAGCTTCCCTCTTAGAACTGCTTTTGCTGCATACCATCGGTTTGGGTCCTTGTGTTTTCATTGTCATTTGTTTCTAGGTATTTTTTGACTTCCTCTTTGATTTCTTCAGTGATCTCTTGGTTATCAAGTAGTGTATTGTTTTGCCTCCATGTGTTTGTATCTTTTACAGAGTTTTCCTGTAATTGATATCTACTCTTATAGCATTGTGGTCAGAAAAGGTACTTGATATGATTTCAGTTGTCTTAAATTTACCAAGTCTTGATTTGTGACCCAAGACATGATCTATCCTGGAGAACGTTCCATGAGCACTTGAGAAGAAAGTGTATTCTGTTGTTTTTTAATGGAATGTCCCATAAATATCAGTTAAGTCCATCTTTTTTAATGTATCATTTAAAGCTTGTGTTTATTTCTTTATTTTCATTGTGGATGATCTGTCCATTTGTGAAAGTGGGATGTTAAAGTCCCCTACTATGATGGTGTTACTGTCAATTTCCCCTTTTATGGCTGTTAGGAGTACCTCAGTACATAAGGCAAATACTATGTTGGGTGCATAAATATTTACAATTGTTATAGCTTCTTCTTGGATGGATCCCTTAATCATTATGTGTTGTCCTTCTTTGTCTCTTGTAATAGACTTTGTTTTAAAGTCTATTTTGTCTGATATGAGAATTGCTACTCCAGGTTTCTTTTGATTTCCATTTGCATGGAATATCTTTTTCCATCCCCTCATTTTCAGTCTGTATGTGTCCTAGGTCTAAAGTGAGTCTGTTGTAGACAGCATATGTATGGGTCTTGTTTTTGTATCCATTCAGCCAGTCTGTGTCTTTTGTTTGGATCATTTAATCCATTTACATTTAAGGTAATTATCTAAACACATTAAATATGTATGTTCCTGTTACCATTTTCTTAATTGTTTTGGGTTTTTTATTGTAGGTGTTTTCCTTCTCTTGTGTTTCCTACCTAGAGAATTTCCTTTAGCATTTGTTGTAAAGCTGGTTTGGTGGTGCTGAGTTCTCTTAGCTTTTGCTTGTCTGTAAAGGTTTTAATTTCTCTGTCAAATCTGAATGAGATCCTCGCTGGGTAGAGTAATCTTGGTTGTAGGTTTTTCCCTTTCATCACTTTAAATATGTCCTGTCACTGCCTTCTGGCTTGCAGAGTTTCTGCTGAAAGATCAGCTGTTAACCTTATGGGGATACGCTTGTATGTTATTTGTTGCTTTTCCCTTGCTGCTTTTAATATATTTTCTTTGTATTTAATTTTTGATAGTTTGATTAGTATGTGTCATGGCGTGTTTCTCCTTGGATTTATCCTGTATGGGACTCTCTGTGCTTCCTGGACTTGATTAACTATTTCCTTTCTCATATTAATGAAGTTTTCAACTATAATCTCTTCAAATATTTTCTCAGTTGCTTTCTTTTTCTCTTCTTCTTCTGGGACCCCTATAATTCGCATGTTGATGTGTTTAATGTTGTCCCAGAGGCCTCTGAGACTGTTTTCATTTTTTCCATTGTTTTTTCTTTATTCTGCTCTGCAGTAGTTATTTCCACTGTTTTATCTTCCAGGTCACTTATCTGTTCTTCTGCCTCAGTTATTCTGCTCTTGATCCCATCTAGAGAATTTTTAATTTCAATTATTGTGTTGTTCTTCACTGTTTGCTCTTTAGTTCTTCTAGGTCCTTGTTAAATGTTTCTTGTATTTTCTCCATTCTATTTCCAAGATTTTGGATCATATTTACTATCATTTCTCTGAATTCTTTTTCAGGTAGACTGCCTATTTCCTCTTCATTTGTTAGGTCTGGTGGGTTTTTACTTTCCTCCTTGATATTCTGTGTGTTTCTCGGTCTTCTCATTTTGCTTAACTTACTGTGTTTGGGGTCTCCTTTTTTGGAGGCTGCAGGTTTGTAGTTCCCGTTGTTTTTGGTATCTGCCCCCAGTGGCTAAGCTTGGTTCAGTGGGTTGTGTAGGCTTCCTAGTGGAGGGGACTAGTGCCTGTGTTCTGGTGGATGGGGCTGGATCTTGTCTTTCTGGTAGGAAGGTCCAGGTCTGGTACTGTGTTTTTGCATGTTTGTCACCTTATTATGATTTTAGGCAACCTCTCTGCTAATGGTTGGGGCTGTCTTGCTAGTTGTTTGGCATAGGATGTCCAGCACTGTAGCTTGCTGGTCATTGAGTGGAGCTGAGTCTTGGTGTTAATGGAGATGCCTGGGCAATTTTTGCCATTTGATATTATGTGGAGCTGGGAGGTCTCTGGTGGGTCAATGTCTTGTACTTGGCTCTCCCACCTCAGAGGCACAGCCCTGATGCCTGGCTGGAGCACCAAGAGCCTGTTATCCACACTGCTCAGAATAAAAGGGAGAAAAAAAAAAGAAGATAAAATAAAATAAAATAAAGGTATTAAAATAACATATAAAACATAATTATTTTAAAAAATTAAGTAATAAAAAAAAGAAAGGAAGAAGGGAGCAACCAAACCAAAAAACAAATCCACCAATGATAAGCACTAAAACTATACTGAAAAAAAAAAGACAGACTGAACCCTAGGACAAATGGTAAAAGCAAAGCTATACAGACAAAATTACACAAGGAAGCACACACATACACACTCACCAAAAGAGAAAAAGGGAAACATGTATATATATGGTTGCTCTCAAAGTCCACCTCCTCAGTTTGGGATGATTCATTGTCTATTCATGTATTCCACAGATGCAGGGTACATCAAGTTGATTGTGGAGATTTAATCCTCTGCTCCTGAGGCTGCTGGGAGAAATTTCCCTTTCTCTTCTTTGTTCGCACAGCTCCTGGGGTTCAGCTTTGGATTTGGCCCCGCCTCTGCTTGTAGGGCATCTGAGGGTGTCTGTGCTTTGCTCAGACAGGATGGGCTTAAAGGAGCCGCTGATTCGGGGGCTCTGGCTCACTCAGGCCGGGGGGAGGGAGGGCCACGGATGCGGGGCGAGCCTGCGGCGTTAGAGGCCGGCGTGACGTTGCACCAGCCTGAGGTGCGCCATGTGTTCTCCCGGGGAAGTTGTCCCTGGATCCCAGGACCCTGGCAGTGGTGGGCTGCACAGGCTCCTAGGAGGGGAGGTGTGGACAGTGACCTGTGCTCACACACAGGCTTCTTGGTGGCGGCAGCAGCAGCCTTAGCGTCTCATGCCCGTCTCTGGGGTCCGCGCTGATAGCCGCGGCTCGTGCCCATATCTGGAGCTTCTTTAAGCGGCGCTCTTAATCCCGTCTCCTCGTGCACCAGGAAATAAAGAGGGAAGAAAAAGTCTCTTGCTTCTCTGGCAGCTCCAGACTCTTTCTTGGACTCCCTCCCGGCTAGCCGTGGCGCACTAACCCCTTCAGGCTGTGTTCATGCAGCCAACCCCAGTCCTCTCCCTGGTATCCGACCTCTGAAGCCGGAGCCTCAGCTCCCAGCCCCCGCCCGCCCCAGCGGGTGAGCAGACAAGCCTCTCGGACTGGTGAGTACTGGTCGGCACTGACCCTCTGTGCGGGTATCTCTCCACTTTGCCCTCCGCACCCCTGTTGCTGTGCTCTTGTCCGCGGCTCCGAAGCTTCCCCCCTCCGTCATCCGCAGTCTCCGCCTGCGAAGGGGCTCCTAGTGTGTGGAAACCTTTGCTCCTTCACAGCTCCCTCCCACTGGTGCAGGTCCTGTCCCTATTCTTTTGTCTCTGTTTATTCTTTTTCCTTTTGCCGTAACCAGGTACATGGGGAGTGTTTTGCCTTTGGGAGGTTTGAGGTCTTTTGCCGGTGTTCTGTAGGAGTTGTTCCGCATGTAGATGTATTTCTGACGTATTTGTGGGGAGGAAGGTGATCTCTGTGTCTTACTCTTCCACCATCTTGAAGCTCCTCAGTGCTGCTCTCATTTGTTTTTAAATCCATTCAGCCACGCTGTGTTTTTTGATTGACGAAATTAAAATTCGCCAACGCATTTATAATTAAAGTAATTATTGATAGATATGGACTTCCTATTTCCTTTCTCCTGGTAAGGGCCGAAAATTGGCAGGATTTAGGTGTTGCAGAGGTGAAAAGTACCGTGAGAAGGATCAAGTAACCGAGTCTCATAAGATGTTTGGGGTGCCGTTATTTGTTGGTCCTAGTTGGAGTCGAGGGCCAAAAAGATGAGAGCTGGAAGACACTGAAAAACTCATGCATATTGTGAGCTGATTGCTCCAGAGGTTATGTTTTACCTCCCAGGCCAGTTGCTGCGGAAATTGTGGGTCAGAATTCATTTGTCATAGAATGTCTAGCTGTTGTCCATTGGTATATTTAATCTTTCACTAAAGTTTTACAATAAAATTTAAAACATAACATTTAAAAAACAAAATTTACCTTCTGAAAATGAATTAGAATTAGAATCCCTTTTTAAGAATCTATGACAAATGTAAATATATTATACCTCACAAACTACATTTGTTACACTTTCACCCCAAACTATGTAACTTAAGTGATGAAAATTATGTAGACTTAACAGTGTAAAATAAATTATAAGTTGTAAATGAAAATTTTGCAAATTTATATTTAAAAAGGAAATCAATACTAATTTTAATCCAAACTCATCAGTGCCTGACACATACGAAGTTCTTTGGTAGAGAGTTCCTACAAGACAGGTGTTCAAGTGGCATTGTTACAGCACCAAGACCAAGTAGATACAAAATGTGTTCTACGAGAAGAGTTGAAAGAGCAAGATTTGGTTTTTTCTCAGTCATTTGGATCTAGGAAAGTTTTATTACCTCCCCTTCAGAGTGTGGTATCTTGCATCAGAAACACCTGAAGGGAGGGCTGTCAAAAATCCACATTTCTAAATCTCACAAGTAGGAGCATTTAATGAACCAAATTTTAAAGCCTTTAGAGACTCAAGCTTAAAATGCAGTGATTGACCCCAAAGATTTTGCAGGTTGCACAGGATTAGCAGGGTTTTTAAAATTTTGTTTTATAATTACTAACATATCTATACATGTAAAAAAAAAAAAAAAAACCACACAGAAGTTAACAACTTAATACAACTAAAATGTCACAAAATATACTATGACTTAGAAGAGCTTAGGGAAAAAAATCTTAAAATAAGTCAGAATTAATTTTGAGTTATAATTTCCACAATTTATTTCTTGTTTATGAAAATAAAAATATCTAATAATTTAAATTTGCATTATCTTGAATAAACATTTGTATGTATATTACAAAGTATAATCCATTTTGAGGTAATATTTTTCAAGATTTCATGTTTTTTTCTTTACCCTTGTTTGAAATAAAGTTTTATTTCCTTCAGTTTTGTCTTTATATTTCTTTAGTTTTATTCTTCCATGTGGTAACTGTTGAATCTTGAATGTTCTAAGTTATAAAGAAGCTTGGGATTACTGCATTTTAGAACACTTTTAGTAATAATTTTTGTCCTGTGTTCAAAGAATTGTCCCCGGTATTCCTTAAATATCATCTCTTGCTCTTAACTTATTTTGTGACAAAATTTACTCAATTCCCCAAGTTATTATTTGAAAGGAATTAAAACCCTTTTGGAAAGCTAATTAGAATCTCTTCAAAATGTTCTGTCCCTTCCCAAAAGACACATTGAACTAGTAAGAAAATAAACTGTGCACCTAGATTCTGAGTTGAAAAAGGAAGACATTAATAAGGAGTCTTCAGTAATTTAATGTCTCCCCTCCCATCCCCTGCCAGAATATTCTCTCACTGGTACAAGGAACTCTGGTGAAAATGGAAGATCATTTTATTCTGTGCTGTTGGTAATTACTGTATATCAAAAAACTGCAAACCATGGCCCACGGGTTAAATCCACACACCACCTGTTTTTTAAATAAAGTTGTATTTGCTCACAGCCACACCCTTTCCTTTGTGTATTACCTATGGCAGCTTTCAAGCTACGGCTTAAGAAGTGAATAGTGTGACAGAGACAACACAGCTCTTAAAACTGAAAATATTTACTACATGACTCTGCCTAGAAAAAATTGCCACAACTTTTTTCAGTAATGAAGTAACTTTTTTTGTTTTTTGTTTTTTGTTTTTTTTGCGGTACGCGGGCCTCTCACTGTTGTGGCCTCTCCTGTTGCGGAGCACAGCCTCCGGACATGCAGGCTCAGCGGCCACGGTTCACGGGCCCAGCCGCTCCGCAGCACGCGGGATCCTCCCAGACGGGGGCACAAACCCCCGTCCTCTGCATCGGCAGGTGGGCTTCCAACCACCGCGCCACCAGGGAAGCCCTGAAGTAACTTTTTAACGCAGAAAAATGTCCTGAAATAAAATCAAGAAAGAACTGTTATGGGCTTCCCTGGCGGTTCAGTGGTTGAGAGTCCGCCTGCCGATGCAGGGGAGACGGGTTCGTGCCCCGGCCCGGGAAGATCCCACATGCCGCGGAGCGGCTGGGAGAACTGTTCTGATTGTTCTAGATTTCTACTGTGATGGCTACCCGGGCAAATTTCTTTTTATCCTTCCAACCTTAGTTTTTGAATCAACTCTCCCATGAGGCCTTTCTAAATGTCTCCAAATAGAATGAATTACTCCTCTGTGTTGCCTTCATATGTGGCTCATGCTTGCACTGCTACAGTTCTCACTGTGAAGTTTAATTACATTTTGCCTGTGTTCCCCACTATACTGTGAACTCCTTGAGGACAAGGACAAGATTAGTATAGTGTTCAGTGAATGTTTATTAAATTGTATTTGCACTAGCATAATAGTCTAAGGATTGCTGGCTAGGTTTGCTAGGCTTAGATTCACAGTATGCATGGGGAAAAATTGTTGGAAGACCAAGTGATATGGAATCAGAGGAACAAATTGTCTCTGTAATGTTGACTGAAATAAAAACAGGTGTGAGAGCTGTGAGTTTGTTGCGTTTGGGGAGTGACTGAGGACTGTGGCCCAGGATACAGCCTCTCAGATAGCTTTGAGGAACTGCTCCAAATAGGTAAGGGGGGAGTTCAGCCTGTATGTGATTTTGGAGAAGGGGTACGTGCCATCAAGCCCATGAATTGGTAGAAGGATACTGCTTGTTACCAAGCACAGATATCCTAATGATGTTAGGGCTTTTCTAAGTATGGGAAGATGCTAGAAATTGGGTTCATAAAATTTTCTCCTGAAAATACCTATCTGAAAGCCTGTTCGGCCAGTTTTCCGACAGCACAGAGGGCCTCATTCCTGATCTCCACCCTGAAGTCCTTTCAGAGTCTGTTAAAGGTCAGCAACTGCAGTGGCTAATTATTCAATCCTTGTAGAGCCAGATGGGTGCAACATTATTGGCATCCTAATATATGGAAATTGGAATGAGAAAAGTTGACCAATAGAAATTTATTCTCTTTAATCGTTCAACTTCCCTAGCTTTTAAATTCATTAACCAAGGAAGAGGGACAGGGAAAGGGAGAAGGGTCGGGGGAGGGAGAGGGAAAGAATGTGTTTCACAGACATATGATTGAAAATATTAGATTGAATTCAGAAAAAGAAAAAAGTCCCATTGATATTATCTTCCATTGTCAAATTTTAAAAAACACAAAATGATCCATAGAGAAAAAACGGTGGAGTTGTCAAAACCTTGGTCTTGTTGGACCGTTCAGTGAATTTCTTTTTTTTTTTTTTTTTGAGCAGAGTCGTTAATCGCAGGATATCGTCTTTAAGTTAGAATAATACAGTAGTATGTTATTTTACTTAGGCTAACACACATTAGCACTTTGTGCAGGCTGACGTATAGTAGGGACGCACTGGTAAATCCTTGCTTAATGATTCTTAAGCTAGGGAAGCTGAGCTCCTTAGCTTCTGTTTTGCCCCATACATATTGGCGTTCTAGACCCAGCTAAAAGGAACTAGAGAAGCTCCCTCTCTCTCTCCCTCCTTCGCTTCTTACTCCTTCCTCTCTCCCTCTTATCTCTCTAATGCCTTTATTGTCTGGCAGGTCTCCCTGGAAAAGGTCTCCTTGATGGAAAATATGGCTACCAGTTGGCCATAAAGAACTCTAGGCTTAATCATCCTCATATCTAGGGACACAGCCAAAAGAAAATACCATTTTCTTGCTATTCCCGAGAAGATTTTGGATTGGGAGTATGACCATTCTTGGTCATATATGTAAAACTAAGGGATGAGGTTTAATTAAAACCAACTAAAGATAACACGTAAAAATGGCAGTCCAGTAAAGCCACCATCAAAACCATGTCTATCCATGTCACCCCTCAAAGAAGGTTGGAATTACTGTTTTCAAACATCCTTAGATTCTCTTAATAACTCATTATTGATGTGAAAACCATTGTTTTAACATGATATGTCCAGGCTTTAGCTCATCTTGAGGTTATAAATTGGATATCTGAAGCACTGCTTTGTCTTTGAGATTATGATGAATGATGTAATCAAAACAGTATAGACTTTGGAGCCAAGTAGACCTTTATTCAAAACTATAGCATATTTTTTCTTAGCACCATGACTTAATTTTCTCGTAAAGCTTGGTTTAATGTGACCTTTGACAGAGTTTTTGTGACTTTTGAAATGGAAAACAGAAATTCATCATTACATTTACCACAGTTAAAAATAATAATCCCTGTGTATGTTTTTACTGTCAATTGTAAGAATCTTTAGGGTGGGGATTTTTTTTTCCCCAAGTGTATTATACAGTTTCTGGCATATAGGACTTGAAATATAAATGATGGGTATTCCTTACCTTGTTTGACTTCTTGAAGGTTGTTACTTGATTAAGGTCCCTAACTTTCTGCAATGCCATAAAATACACAGAACGGCCAGTCTTCTGATCATATATATTAGCCTTCTGCCTGAAGAAAAATATCAGGCATACACTATGTAGTTAATAGATATTTGTGGGATAAATGTATAAAAGTGGGGTACTAGCACCTCACTTTTTTAAATGAGGTAACTGAAGCCCAGCAATATTAAGTAATATTTAGCGATATTAAGTAACTGTCTGAAGATTACCCATAAAGCCAGTTTATTATTTTAGTGGAGTTCAGACTTATTTCTGCAATCACTGGTTCAAACATACTCTGTTGAAACTCCCTTTCTCCTACATCGATATTATCTGAGGCACATGATGTCTTTCCGCTCAAGTTCACACTAGTCAAGTCAGTGTTCCTTCTAAGTCGATGCTCATGTTCTCCCCTCGTTCCAGTGCCGCCCAGGTCCCAGCCTGAGTCCTGTAGTGCCAAGAAAGAACACTCTTTTCCTTACTCCTTCTATTCCTCTCCTCTGGTCTGATTCCTCCACTGTTGGGACAAGAGGAGGCGGGGTGGGGGGAGTGAGAGCCAAGGGACAAAAGCCTTAATTAGCACTGTCAGTTGTTCTCTGTGTCCTCTGCAGAGTCACTACTCAAATGTTGGTTTTCTCATGGCTCACACATGTGAAATTGGGAAGGGGGGTGTTTTTCTCACACATGTTTCTCCGGCAGAAGGGCTCCTCTCCGGCTTGATGTTTTCTGGTCCTGTTAATCTTCGTAGTTCAGCTCGCTGCTCCCTGTCCTCACCTGAGCAGCAGCTCTCTTGGTTTGCATGCTGGAAAGATGCTCAATCCTGGTTACTGTCAACAGTGTCCATTATACCCACCAATACGTCGCTCTCCCTTCCCATGTCGAAAGCTTGTTCTGCAGGCTGCTTTGCTGCTAAAATTCTCAGCCGTCTCAGTGTAATTCATTTCTCCTCAGCCTGGCAAAGGGCAAAAATCTGCAAGCCCACTGCATAAGCCAGCTTCCACTGGATGGATGGGATGTTGCTGTGTCTTTTGTCTGGCAGCGTCTTTCCCTAGGAGTGATTCCCTTGGTGTGCCCTCCGCACTTAGGTTGGCCTCTGGGAGAGAGGCAACCCTCTGCATCCCCAAATAATCTCTCACCAACAACAGTACACTCCTGAGAACATATCTAATTTCCTTTCTCTCATAGCTCTGCTTTTGTAGACTGTAGGAGTGTAATCTGCTGGTGGTAACTGGGCCAGGTCGGCCAACTTAGCAGATTTCATGGAGATGGACCTGGAAGCTCCTTAAGCCTCTTTAGAATATGGGCATACCTAAAGTTTTCACCTTTGAGACTATCCTTTTTCTAAGACCACAGGGAAATTTTCTTTTGACAGTGCTACAGAGAGTGACAACCCTCTTTAGATGCTAGCTTCTGTTAGCTCATTCTTACTGAAATAATTGGCTATTATAATGTAAACATAGAACTAAACTACCAGAGTAAATCCAAGTAGGGCTGGTAAGGAAACATTCAAAATGCCAATATCTTCCTGATCCAAATGTTATACCTCAAACCTTGTATGTCATTTCCTATTCATTATAATCAAGTTTCACAGAATGCTGCGTAAAATGTGGTGTCTGCAAAACACTAGTGGCTTCTAAGTTTGCAAACTAAATTGTACTGTCTGGTCCTTGCTTTCCTGCACTGTCATCAATTACATCCATCCTACCTACCTTAGGGTGATGTTGAGTGAATTGTTGAACATTAGGAAGACGTGGTTTCACATCTATGATTTAAATGGGAATTTAGGTTATTTTACTAGTCCGGAGAGTGGTTACAAGGATTATTGCATTTTATACTTTAATTACAGTGCTACTGAGCATGACAAGAGCATATTCTCAGATAGATTTATATAAATCTCTTAAAATTTCTTCAGTCAAGGTTGTGCACACTAAACTCCATTATATAGTTCAAGTTTAACTTAAGCAAAAGTGTTGGCAAAGTGCTTATACAAGAAGCTTGTGCCCATGCTTAGCTCATTTCAGTTAATGGGACATGCACATTATAATACACATTATAAGAACTCACATTACGTAGAGCACTTTTATAATTGCAAGGCAATAGACAAGAGTATTCAGTTCATTGGCCATAAAAAGGACAGTGTCATCTCAATATGTATGAGGCATGTTGCTGTCACATCCTCTTCACCTGCCATTTCAACTCCCAGAGGAAACATTAAAGTTTATTTTTTAATGTAAAGAATGTTTAAGCCAATACCTTACGTAGAAATTATCATGGAATATTAAGCAACTAAAATTCACTTGAAAAAGAAGAAATATTCCACACATGCTCATAAAATGACTACTTGTTTTTAAACTGGATGGTAAATCATTTATCGTTTGAATAGTATCTATTAGCCTTTCAAAATCAACAGGAAAGAGGGTTTCTAATCCTTTTGTTTTGCCTCTAGGGCAGATTGTCACGTAACTGAATAACTTTATAAACAAAGGAACTGGTGATATTAAATTTTGCATACCTACAGGATTAAAAGATCAGACGACTAAAGTTATACCAGGCTTATCTTGGTTTCATGCACAGGTATATTGAATCTTCTTGCATCCTTTGAAAATATAATGGGGCTTAAAAAGAAGGGAACACTGAGAGGAGGAAGCACTGAAGCCAATTGTCAGTTTTTTTGTTAATAAGGTATTTCAGGTCATCATATATTCCTCTTTATTTAATCATTTTAGTAAAGCCTGTCCTTTATGTGCATTAGAAGATACGTAAATTAACCACCTAAGGCCCCATGAAAAATAAGTTCTATTTTAACTTAGAATTTTTTTTTGTCAATTTAAAGTTATTGAGAAATAAAATTTTAGATCAGGAGTTTACTTTGCAGAAAAACCAGTAGTAATTCTAAGAGTGCAACTGTTAGGTAAACCCTGTCCACAGAGAACAAAACTAAATACTTAGCATTCAGTTTAAAAGTGTTAAGTATCCATCTATTCCATTATAGCACAATTTAGTTAATTAAGGCCATTTGTTCAGCAGTTTTTCTGAAGTTAGGAAGTGGAAAAATTAGAGAATCAGTATGGTGCCGAGAGAAATATTTTCAATTAAATATATTCACAAAATGCCATATTAAGGCATATACACATATATATACTGTTTTTACAGTTTATTCTTTCACTGTAGTTTCTTTCAGTTGCTGTCTGATGGGTAAGTGATGAACTAACTGGCAGCTCAGTCAAGTCTCCCAGGAAATGGGGCAGAGGTTGATCCAGGTCTAGATGCTTATACAAACGTGGCATTTGTGCCCAGTTTGTAATCCATCCCATCTTCCTGCGGCAGGACTCTGAAACGCACTTGGAGACCTAGGATGGAATATCACAACCTCAGACGTCATTTGTTCTTGTAATTTTTTTGTTTATTTTCCTGCTGTGTTGGACAAAAACTTGCCTTTAAAAAATGAAATGATTTTAGTCAGCTCTATTAAGACTCAGCATGACTTAAGGAAACGTAATTACAACCCCGTCATTTATGTAATCAACTTATAGTTCTCGCCTATCATATTTTTCTGAAAAAAATGTTTCTGCTGAAATATCTCAGCAGTACCAAGGCAGTGTGTGTCATTTCTCCTCCTTATAAAACGCCACAGAATTATCTTAAAGGCAGATAATTCCAGAATGTGAGGTTTGAGGTCGGAGGAAGAGTAAGGTAGCTTCACAAATAGCGTTATTCTCATCTGGCGGACAGAATCAGTGCAGAATTGGTGCTAGATGAATGCATGTTACGTGTGAGGGGTTTGGAGGGGGAACAGCAACTTTGCTTCAAATGGTTATTTTCAGGGCTTCCCTGGTGGCGCAGTGGTTGAGAGTCCGCCTGCCGATGCAGGGGACACGGGTTCGTGCCCCGGTCCGGGAAGATCCCACGAGCTGCGGAGCGGCTGGGCCCGTGAGCCATGGCCGCTGAGCCTGTGCTTCACAACGGGAGAGGCCACAAGAGTGAGAGGCCCATGTACTGCAAAAAAATATATATATATATATATATAATACAAACGGTTATTTTCTTTCACCTGTGAGCAATAGTCTATGCTGACAGAGGTCCAGGCAGAATTGTGGACTAATGATGTTTATGATTGGGTGGTGGTCATAACATATGTGCACTAAAGGGCTAGATGAATGTAGGTGCTGCCAGAATTCCCTTACCCATCACCACCTTTCACGTTGAAAGCACACCCAAGGCAGACTTCATATGAGGGGTGATCTGCTCATATGACCCTGACTGCTTTGTGAAGGTATCGCTGATGACTCGGTGATCCCAAGTTGCTGTAACTGCCTGTGTTACAGGATGACTAGAGGAAACATTTTATCTGTAGAGCAGATAGGGAAACTCTCCCCAGATATGACCTTTCATTTTCCAATTATCATTATGGGAGCAAAGCATTTGTCTTTCATTTCAATGTGCCAAAACATCTTGCTGATAGCCTACTCCTGGCCAATTAATTCTGAATAAAAATGCTATGTAAATATATTTCACTATTTTTCAACCATTACGGCAGAAGTAGTAAGTTTAGAATTTGGTTGTCATGTACCCAAGTGGACTGTTTACATTATGTACTATAGGTGCTATTTGAAGATATATATATATGTATATATAAACTTCACATGAAAAGAAATGAAACATAAACTATTCCATTCAGGGACCTCAAATCATACCCCAGTGACTCACTTAAGCTTCGGCAGGTAGAATAGTCTATGTCCTTCCAATGGAGAGGCCTATAAAACCAGCCCATTTCTACCTAGGGTAATGTAATGGACCATAGAATATCTGTCGATGTAACTACATTTGACTACTTCAGGAAATTAAACTGAGCCTGTTGAAAGCTTTACAGACCTAGTGAGACGTAGTTTCTTTTAAATTCTTAGTTCAACATATGAGAAAAGCCACGGTCCATGAAAAACCTAGGAAAGCTGAAAAGGTGTAGAATTTTAGAATCATTTTTAGACTCATGATAAAGAATTTGCTAATGTGAGCTCCAGGCAGTATGCTTTTCTTAAATACAGAGTTATTTTCTGCCATTTTGGCTCAAGCGTTCTGCAGAACTAAACTTACTAGCTCTGTGTAGAGAACCAAAGGGAATGTAACAATATCCCTTTTACTGGTTCCATAAGGACAGAGATAGTAATACTTGGGCACGATCAGTGGGCTTTGAATGACACTTGAACTTGGTCAAACCATGAGGTATAACTATATATTAAAAAGTAGATTCTACAAGTTACGTAAGTTTCTCTCTCACTTTCTGTAAACCTTAACCCGTATATATTAAACTATTTTCCAGATGAGTTATTTTTAATATACCACTTGTGTCTAGTACAGTGTTCAAGTCTTAAAAGGCCTGTAATAAATGTGTTTAAATCACTAAATGGGAATGTCAATTTCTATCTGCTTTTGAAGGGTTTGTTTGTGGAATTACATCTCCTGAATATTGTAGTAACGAATAGCCATTTCCGTATATAAACATGGCCCACTGTTTAAGAGGTGTTGAGTCCATGTGTTTAAAATAAGTATTATTCTTTAGTGAATTTACTTTTTAAACTTTTAATTCATTGTCCTGTTCCAGAACTTACTGTATTATAAAAAAAAATACTCTCCACTGTAATGACATAATTATTGAAAATAAATTTTCAGAGTTGGGCATTACATTGATGCCTAGCTCCAGATTTGAACTTAAATATTTTGCTAACTCTTTCGGAATTTAACCCCCAGTTTGTTCACCTCTGAAAAGGTGGGCGTTACTTGAAAGAGGCCTTTAATGGAGTCAGGATGAGAACTCATGTGTTCTGACATCTCCTTCCCATGATCTTTTATTGACAGTGTGCTGCATGACTTATTATTTTGATTGCAAACATCTTTAATGAGATTAAAGTCAATGGTGCAAAAGCGAGGACACCAGCCCTTGAGTCCTCAGACTTCACAAAGAGTTACTTCCTGATTTCTGGAGGTGTTTTAGAGTTGCTTCACTACAGATGTTCTTCTGAAGTTTTAAAGTCCGATTATTATATACAGGGTTCATTATGTGTGGATATGTGTGATGCTCCTAGGAGAAATCTGAACCCTTGGGCAGTTTGGAAGTGATTCTTAAAGGTTCAGCATGTGACTTCTAGAATTGGATTTTATGGGTTTGAATTTCACCTGTATCATTAAACTGTGTAATTTCCAACAAGTTTCTTACCCTATCGAAGCCCAGGTATCCCAACCAGTAAAGTGGAGATAGTTTTAACTTCCAGTTCAAATGGTGATTTTGAAGATTAATTCAGATGACAGGTGTGAGGCATGTAGAATAGCGCCCAGCTGGTGATCAGTGTGCAATTGATGTCAGGCATTATTACTATTTCACTGGTTGGAATAAGTTGTTTGCCCAGTACAGCCTTATTTCATAATTCATGTGGTGCTGCTGTTCTAGATCTATTGAAGATTGTAGTGCATCAAATATTACTAAAATCAAAATTTAAGTTATATACACTTTCCCTCTTAGTTTCCTAAGTTAGACTTTAAAATATAAAGTTAATATGAATTTAAAACTCCTCCTGAACTTTTTTTACTGTAAAATTCCCATTTTAGAAGTTTAAAGTAATTGACTTCATTCTATTTTATTAATACTTTTTTTTTTTTTCTCACTGTTGTGGCCTCTCCCGTTGCGGAGCACAGGCTCCGCGCAGGCTCCGCAGCCATGGTTCACGGGCCCAGCCGCTCCGTGGCATGTGGGATCTTCCCAGACCGGGGCACAAACCCGTGTCCCCTGCATTGGCAGGCAGACTCTCAACCACTGCACCACCAGGGAAGCCCAATACTTTCCTTGAGTTAGTGAAAAATATAAAAGGAAGTCAACTATTTTGATCTTCAACACATTTATGAGTGTATAAGAGAATGGAGATGAATTTCCTACTTCCAGTATTTCGACTAAAGAAAAATAATCTTGCTAGTAACTTGTATAACCTCTGTTAAGTGAGTTTGATATTTAACTTGAATAATACACCATCTCTGAAGGAATTTTGACCCATATGGTGGCTAGGACAGCATGGCTATAAATGTCATCTCTGACAAATGGCTGCCCCATTTTGGAACTTGCCTGGTATTCCTTGATGAATTCTCTCCAGCCAGAGACTATCAGGAATACACCTGTGATTGAACAAGTCGGATGCATTGCTCACTGTAGTGGGAAAGAACACACGCCATGGGGAACCATGGGCCATCTCAGTAGGAGGATGCCGAAGATTGGGGCTCACTTTAGGTGACCTGAGAGAAGGTTTAGAGCTCTTTGCTCTGAATTGGGTTCTGTCAGGAAGCAGAAGTAGTTTTATGACTGGGTATTTCGGTAAACCCTGTGTAGAACGGGGGACGACTACAGTGAGACTCAGCTGTAATTGGTAAAGAAGTAGTGGTTCTATATACCAGGACAGGGAGGTGTTTGGTCAATTGTGTTGATTTGGAAATTATGCTCTGTGCTCAGAAATGATTATCGAGGAGTCTTGCTTTTTGTCTTGATCCATTGCTGTCACAGAGGGACCTTGTCTGATGTTGAAGTTCTGTGAAATTCTTTATTTCAAGAGGAAAGTGCCACAGTCTGTCTGAGCAACAGGAAGAAGTCAGGCACTGCCTCTCACTTTCTCATCGTGGTCACAATATACAAGGTTAGTAAATACTGGCAAAGAAAACCAATATTTACTTTAGGGCGGCTAAGTGCTGAGACTTGTGCTCGTTGCTTCAAATACATGACCATGTTGATACTGCACAAGAGTCTTAGTTTCATAAAGCAAGAATGTTACCTTTCTTTGCAGCCAACAAAAATGAGACTCAGATGACATGATTTACCTAAGGTCAGACATGTACTAAAGGTTGGATCACACACAACTCTCTCCAAAACGCAGCCTCTTGGCACTAGGGCGTAATTCCTGCGTGTGTTTCAGTTAGCCTGCTGGAGAGAGGGAAGCAGGGCACCAATTCAAACAAAACAACTTGGGTGGTTTTCTTCAAACTGCACCATGTATTCTGGAAACAAGGGCTCCTATGAGAACCATTCTAACTCTCCTCTAAAATCCCCCAACTCTAATTTATGTGTTTCTCTAATAAGCATACCACCCGTAGTCTTAAATCATAGAAAATCTGTAACACAAAACAAAATGAGAACAGGGTGGCGAGGTGGGGAGTTCTGCATTTTAACCACACTGCTAACTACTGGTTGACAACAGAAGATCCTAATTAACCTACACATGATCTCAAAGACCAAATCAGTTTGGGACCTTAGATTATACCTTTTTTTTTTTTTTTTTTTTTTTTTTTGCTGTACGCGGGCCTCTCACTGTTGTGGCCTCTCCTGTTGCGGAGCGCAGGCTCAGCAGCCATGGCTCACGGGCCCAGCCGCTCCGCAGCTTGTGGGATCTTCCCGGACTGGGGCACGAACCCGTGTCCCCTGCATCGGCAGGCAGGCAGACTCTCAACCACTGCGCCACCAGGGAAGCCCATACCATTTGTTTTGATATTCATTCTCTGAGGCTATTAATGCATGAATATAATAAAACATTGATATTACTATAGTCATTGTGATGACTCCAAGTTTTACAATAAAAGTGAAATGAAAATTTTATTGTTTATGGAGGCAGTACATTTAAGACAGCATACTGAAAAGTATGAAATCCAACAAGTTGGTTGCTAAATGGGTAAAAATGCTGTGATCTAGAAAATTTACTACGAATTCTTACTACTTCATCAGATAAAACTGGCTTTATGGTAGTGTTATTAAAGATAGGAACCAAATAATCTTATCACCATATTACAACTTGATTAGAATTTTGTATTTGGGGGATTTGGTTAAATGTTGCATGTAGTCATGAAGGAGAGTTAAAAAATAATAATCTACAGTGTGAACCCCATGTCAAAAAAAAAGTCAAATATAACAGTTTGTTCTGAAGGCAGGATGAAATTGGTATAAACTGAAGGTTATTTTATATTAGACCTTAAAATACCTAGTGAAGATCTTATAACTAGTATTAGTCCCAGGAGATTTATATTAGGAAAGCAAGTTATATGAGCCACTGAATGGTCTGGATTCGGTGTGGCAAACTCCGTCTATGAAAAGATGCAGTTTGCAGACTTGTTTTGTTTAGTCTGCAGGGTATTGATCTACTCAGGGATTTTTGAGAAAAAATGTAAGCTGCTCTCTACAAAGATAAACAGTAAGCCAACCGGATGATGATGGAAGCGTCTGTGTGTCCCGTATTTCTGCATGACATAATCAGCTGGAGTAAAGGAAGAGCAGCTGCCTTTTATGGGCTGTGGTCAAGAGAAGCACACACCTGGCACCCTTTATCTGTCTACGCCAAGTCCCCACAGACATTGATGTTCATGGTCCTACTCAGGATGTTGACTTAGATTTTTTCTTCTGGCTCTGTGACTCTCTGTGTACATCAGTATGTTTCTCTTATCCTCATTGACATTTTATATACACTTTTATCTTTCATGTGTGTGTATGGCCAACGAGAAGAGAGAGGCAGTTTTTCAGAAGCTAAATATGTTTCAGCAAATATATATATGTTTTCACCGAGGAAGTTTTCATTTTAACTTTAGTGTATTAGTGATATTGATTTTTAGAAAAATCCTGGCAGATATGCAGGGCTTTGGCTCAACTAGTCACATTATCAATGTATAGATTAATTTTATTTATTAATCAGTGTTAGAATTGGATTTACGTTGTAATTTTGCTTCAAAATATAGACATAATTATGAAATCATATAAGAAATGAATGTTCACTTTCTCTGGTGTACTCTTCTGGCTTTTTTATTTACTCTCTGTAAGCAAGATTAGTGGCCTGCTTGTATTGAATGAGAGGCATCACAAGTTTCATTCAGAAAGATCTCATTAATAGAACTTTCGATGTATTTATTAAACACAGAGGACAAATCACATTTTACATTAATGGCTTTAATTCTCCAATCCATATTTTTAGTTGCTGTTTTTGCAACTGTAAACATTAATTTTGCAGGCACCACGGCTGTATCACAGTTCTACTAGTTTTGAATTTTTACCAGAAATGAGACATGATTGTCCATTAAGATACAGCCAACTGTGAACACAAATTTTTCTATTGCGAATAATAAACTACAGTAATGAAATTCTCACAGTAATTTGTTTAAAATGCCAGATAATTTAAAACTTTTCATTTAAAGGAAACACAGCCTTGTGTATTTCATTTGCTTGGAATCTTAGACGCAGAATAAGATTTTGTATATATTATTGAATGCTTTATATGATTATTTAGGACTTCGTATACTTTGTTATGATCCCCAAGTATAACAGAATATTCCAAAGGCTCTATTTTGTAGTTGAAAAGTTACAGTATAGATCCATTCATCTGCTGCTGGAATTATGACATCCATCTTCTGGATTACTACTCTTTACATGAATAGTACATATTCTAATTTTTTACCTTAATATCTGATACTGTTTTTGTTCATGACTTTTTGTAAAGACTTTCACTACGAATACTGGTCAGTCTTCTTCTGGCTTCCTCATTGAAGAGGCCACTACCAAATCCTTTAGGCAGTCATATAGAAGCCAAAGCATGTTGATTATGACTTTCTGGAAGGTCATGACTAACAAAATGTAGGTCCGATTCCTCAAGCTAAGCTGCATGATGATGGCAGGAGGGGCTGAATTTTGGAGGCAAAGAGACTGTAAATAGTTTTACCTGACCTACCCTAATGATTGCATAAGAGGAAAGAATTACGTCTGTTATCCACTTAAGGATGTATGCAATTATATAAAACCAATGTTAGATGCTAAAGCAAAACTCAGGAAGAGTTACTGTGATAGAACTAAAGAGAAGGAACCATTCATACTCTGTCCCTAGTGTATTCATCAAGATTCTCCAGAAAAAAAAAAAGCACAGTTGGAGAGAGAGATACATATATGTGTGTATATGTGTGTATATGTACATATATATACACTCACATCTGTGTGTATATATGTGTGTGTATGTATATGTGTATGTATATGTGCATGTATGTATATGTGTGTGTGTGTGTATATACCCAGAAGAGAGAGAGGGACAGCAAGAGAGATTGACTTATTGATTTTAAGGAAGTGTCTCATACAGTTTTGGAGGCTGACAATTCCAAAATCTATAGGGCAGGATGGCAGCCTGGAGAAATTGATCTAGGGTTATTGTTTTTGTCTCCCTTCTCAATTTTGCAGCGTCGGTGCCTTGCAGCTGTAATTCACTGTTAATACTGGAGTCCTATTGTTGAGGCAAGGTCTGAGGGAGGCTGAGCATCCTGTGGTTTTATAACTGGATCTCAGTCTTTCAGTGGGCCTGTGTCTCTGAACTGTCATCTTCAGGTGGCCTTTACAGAGCTCCCTCACTTGGGCGAAGCAGGAAGGCTCTAGCATTGTCTGGTGGGAGCAATGTCTTTCTCTCTGCGGAGCTAAGACTCTGATAAAGTCTTTTCCCCTGGAGAGTAGGCCCTTTTTATGGAGAGTGCTCTGGGCATATTTCATAACGATTATGCTTCGCCTCCTTCTGTTAGTGCCAAAAGGGGAGATTTGTTGAATCTTTATTGTGAGAATTGGGTGGTCTTCCTGGCGGTGAAACTCACAAAAGAGTGGGTTCCACCTAAGATTTGACCCCAGCAGTTTCCCACTGTCATGCTATCCTGTACTCAACTTCAGCAATTTGTTAAAATTACTTTATAAGTGCTTCTAATTTTATGGTTCCAGCAACTTCTGCTCCAGTTGAAGAGGTCAGTTGTGACTCTGTGGATTTGCCCATTGCTCCCAGTTTCGCATGTGGGGAGGGGATTTCCCCACAAACTCAGTTCTCTGATGCAACCAAGAGAAGTCACTGATTTTCTGTTTATTCAGATTCTTTTGTCTTGTAAGGACAGGAGTGACGGCTTGTAAGTTTTTATACATTGGGGCTGAAACTGGAAATTATTACTCCATATTCTTATAATTGAGACCTCAGAAAATCTCTCTGATTCACAATGTATGCATATATATTTTTATTTTTAAATTTAATTTAATTTTTATTTTATATTGGAGTATAGTTGATTTACAATGTTGTTAGTTTCAGGTGTACAGCAAAGTGATTCAGCTATACATATATCCATTCTTTTTCAGGTTCTTTTCACATATAGGTTATTACAGAATATTGAGTATAGGTCCCTGTGCTATATGGTAGCTCCTTGTTGATTATCTATTTAATATATAGTAGTGTGTATATGTTAATCCTAAACTCCTAATTTATCCCTTCCCCCAACCTTTCCCCTTTGGTAACCATAAGTTTGTTTTCGAAGTCTGTGAGTCTGTTTCTGTGATATCATATAATATCACTTACATGTGGAATCTAAAAAAATTATACAAGTGAACTTATTTACAAAGCATATATATCTTAGACGAGTATGAAAGTTATTATCCTGTTATTCTGCAGTATATGTAAGGCACCATAATAGATATCTGATAAAAATATGGTGCACTATCTTAGACATATTTTATATGTTTGTATAATTACCATTGACCCTAGCTGTTCAGAATGGAGCATAAAGCTGAGGACAGGAGGATGGGAGATACCAAAATGTAAACTGGGTCCTGATAATGAATTTTAGATTACCACCGTATTTTGGTACGCCAAGTTTTCCTTCAGAGCCCTAAAAGGTGGCCTGATGCATAAATTATAACAAGCTACAACCTAGGAATGATTTATTTTCTAAAATAATTCCACTCAATTTGTTTTAAACAACAATAACACAACGATATTTTGAATATTTGTTTATTCTTTTTCTCCCAGACTTCCTCCCTTTTCCCCAAATGTTTAGAATAATGAACATTATTACAGCTATAATTTTTACTCCAGTATCATTGCTCTGGAATGGTCAACTACCTGCTAAATATTCCCACCGAAATAAATCACGTATTCCTTACACTCCATATGTCCAAAACTAAAATTATCACTTCATCTAATACAAATGCTTCTTCCTGTTTCTGTCGATAGTCTATCACAGTTGCAGATCCGCAAACGCAAGAGCTTGGGGTCTTTTGCTTCTTGTCCACATAGCTGCATAATTACTAAATCCAGTTTATTCTACTGCTAAAATCTCTCTCTTTCTCTTCCCCTTATCTCTATCCTAACCCAGGTCCTCCTCACTCGCCTCCTGTACTCTTCCAACAACCCCTAACTTCCTTCTCCCTTTCTTTATGCCCTTCTCCAATCTGTGTTTCGTGGAACTATGAGATTTGCCTTCCTACACTGAAGTTCTGGTCAAGCCAAACCTCCACACAAAAACCTCTCTACAGATTAGATCCTGCCAATTCACATTCAGTATTCTCCATGATTTGGTTCCAGGTTTCTATTTATTTCTTTCATAAACATTTATTGTTTTTTATATGTGTGTGTGTATATATGTATATATATATGGATAGTTATATGTATGTATATATATAATACATGTGTGTAAATGTGTGTATATAATATATGTATGTCAAGTGTTATGCTGGAGCCTGGGTTATAGAGATGAATAAAGAGAGCCTACTTGAAAAATCAGTCTAAGAAGATAAAACAAAGACCCTAAAAATAATTAAAATGGAAATTATGATGAGAGTATTAGTAGAAACCCTTGTTAAGTGCAACTGGAGGGCAGTCAATGTTATGACTTTGTAACTTCGTGTGGATTATCCTCTGTTAGTCCCATCATAGAAATTAAGTCTGGAAGAGACCCTGGGCCTCATTTTACACAATATACTCTTTCCAGGCCATTCCTCTTGTTGAATCTCGATTGCTTTTTCCTCTACTCAAACACCCCCAGCCGCTCCACCCTCCAACACACACTTACAAATTGGAACCCAGCGGCAGTAGCCTATTTTTTTTTTTTTTTTTTTTTTGTGGTACGCGGGCCTCTCAATGCTGTGGCCTTTCCCATTGCGGAGCACAGGTTCTGGATGCGCAGGCTCAGCGGGCATGGCTCACGGGTCCAGCCGCTCCGCGGCATGTGGGATCTTCCCAGACTGGGGCACGAGCCCGTGTCCCCTGCATCGGCAGGCGGACTCTCAACCACTGCGCCACCAGGGAAGCCCAGTAGCCTATTTTTTTTAAACAGCATTTGAGTTTATGTGATCCTAGGTAATGTATGCCCCTTCCACTAGGCATTTTACAATACTGAAAATACTTTCATCACAAGCAGGTTATTCCCCACAGTGACCTAGGGTATGTGGGTGTCCCGGAATAAAATGTACTGCCCCGTCAGAATTATCTATCTTCCATATCTATTATGTATTTACCTAAGTATGCATTATCATTCGTTATTATTTGACTTTGTGTGCCTCTGTCTCATCTCTTCAAAAGGAAATTAAGTTATTTCAGTGCAATAATAATTTCGCATTCTTTTTCTCCCAAGGGCATCTAACACAGCAGCTCACCTCTAATAGACAATGCAGAATTATTTGTGGCTGACTGATTCTAGGCTTTCAAAATTCAGTTTGTGGTCAGGTATTGGTTGAGTTTAGAAAAAAAATCAAATTTGCAGTTGGTCCTGACCTGTGGGATACGCTGTAGCTTACCACTGTTTCTTCATGAATTGCCTCCTACCATTATACAAAGTCCATTTTTAAAAAGGAATGGAGTGGGAGATTAGGTGCTAAAAGTATCTTCTTAGCATCTTCGATGAGATTTTGAACTCAGATAAATTGACATTCACGCTGCTTTACGATTTATGTCACATCTTCAAGATGTATTTGATTAAAAAAAAAAAGTTTAAGTTCCAATGTGTGTTTAGAAACATCTGTGACTTAAAAAGCCCTCTCCTTTCATTTAGGAGTATTAAATAACAAGCACAAAAAAGAATAACAATAAAAAGAATAATCTCTTTCTTATATATGTATAGCATTAATGATTTAGCTACTAACCTGACAACATTATATCCCATGATTTCTATACATTCATGCCATCTAACACTAATCATGGCATACTGTGCAAATCCATTTTCTTTCTGAACTCTATTCTTTTGCTCTTTCATTGTCCTGGAACTCCCCTTTCTTATTTCCATATGCCCAAGTTTTAGTGTTTTTAAAGATCTAACAGGTGCTATGAACCTTTGCTTTTCCCTGCAATGCGAAGTTCTCTTTCCTGCCTCTTAAACTTTACAAAGCACTCAATTATTTATTTCCTACCACAGTTTTCATTTTGTTTTCTATTAGTCATTTTTTATTCTGCTAGTAAGAGTTCAGGAATTTTTTTACATCATTTGGTGAATTAAGAAATTTTCAAAACAAGGAGATTATGCCTGAATCATGTTTCCTTTCTCCATTCTAGTCCTATAAATGCTTGACAAATAAATATTACCTGAACTCTCTTATATTTTTTTTTTTTTTTTTTTTTAATGAGGCTTTTGGCTCTTGGGATGGGACATAAGGTGACTGGCTTTTTCCCCCTAGGACATGGAGAAATCTTAGACATATTCAGGGGCAGATACAGTTTCTTGATTTCAAAATTCCCTTACAATAATGATTTATGGATTAAAATAATGTAAAATCATGAAGTATTTCTGTTCCCAACAGGAACTTTCAGTGAGAGACTTGCACAGTAGACTCTTTGATTGGCCAATAATTGACATACTTCCTACTATTTGTTTTGTTTTCTAATTCCTTTTGCTTAACCTTCTGAAGATTTATTCTTTTGAGAAAATTGAAGGAAAAAAATTACATAACTTGGTCTTCTCTACAGTACTGTAAGCTCCTTGAGGATATGATGGAAGTCTTTATATCCTCTAGGTACATAGCATTATGACATGTTCTATGTAGTTATACATTAAATAAATGATAAAGAGTTAATAAAAATGACTACACATTATTAGAGATCAAAGCATCAGATTGTGTTTGGACTTCCTTTTACTGACTAATTTACTTCAGTTCAACCAGTGTGAACTTTTATCCAGGAATATAAAAAATGACATCATTTTATTTTTAACTTATTTAATAAATCATGTAAACTTATATGAAATTCATAAAAATAGAAAAGGTTAAAGCCATGTATTCAATTTATAGAAATTATTCTGGTGTCTTGAAAAAACTTTACTCAGCTATTGAATAAATAGTAAAATTAAAACTCTAAAGAGAAAGTGAAGAATATGAGAATGCACAAGAAAACATTGTATATAACCCATATTTGCAAGGTTTCTAAAAGTCATTTCATTATAACATTCTTACAGAAATTCAAAAGACTTAAGACTAAAAATCATTACGGTGAATTTTACTTAAGATCCCAACATTTTGCCTTTAATTACCTGAGTGTAAATTCAGTCAGAGAGCATGTGCATTAAGAAGCCGTTAACATCTTTCTGTATAAAGAGCACAGAGCTCTTGCTCTCGTGCTTTCATTGCATACTCTTTGCTAAAGGGAAGAGTTCTTAACCCTATGAAATTGCTTTCACTAAGCCATCAGAAGGCTCCCTTTTGAAATCAGTTGAACGGTTGATCCCTGTTTCTTGGAAAGCCTGTAATCCTCTGGGTGATATGTTTAGTGGGAAGAAAGTGGGTGAGCTTAGTTATTCAACCAGGTAGGACTTGAACCAGAATTTGAACTAACTAGGATTAGATAATACTAACTCCTTTTGTAGTCAGCATCTTCAGTATTAACTTCATCCATCACTTTATAAACAGCAAAGAGTTGAAGCAAAAGAAATATAGTAAATATCATGTCTATACTTGATTTGGGTGGCTTACTAAAGACAATAACAAACCTGAAAATAGGCAGTTAAATAAAACTTCCTTTTCAGCATAGCAATCAATATGTGAGTCTAAGTATTTTTCAGATTCAGAGTTTATGGGTTTCTTTGATATTTGGGGGCCACATTAATTTTCTACAGCATAATAGTAATGTTATTTCTATGATCTTGACCTTTGTACTTGGAGATCGCCAGTATCATTTCCAAGAATATTGAAGCATAATGCTTTTGTCTGTGTTTGCTTTTGTATTTTTTATTTGGTTAAGAGTGTAGCTTCTTTTCTTGTTGTCCTTAAGTGAATTGAATGAAAGCGGAAGCAAAAAACTCTTCTTGAAAGTCAGTTGTCAGCTCTTGACAAATATCTAAGGATTTCGAAGTCAATTAGAAACCCCCTCCTTGAGCTAATGGTGCTCCTTTGGAGTGTCTTACTCATGTCACAGAAGATTCGTAGGGTGTACAGAGGCTCTCCTCATCTCTTCATGTTTCTTTTCCACCCAACTTTAAACTCAGGTTTTAAGATTTCTTTCCATTGGTCCAGCAGCATATCTCCGTTTGCTCTTCTCTAGGTGAATAGAATCAGCCTTCCTCTCTAATCTCCCTTATGATTACCTGAGAATGTTCCTTATGTCAAATCGTAGCTGACTAGATTCAGATCAAGAGACAACTGTAGCTACAACTCAAAATCCCTACTTCAGTATAGGACATCTGTGCTATATTCTCACACTCAATTTTGTCTAATGTATTTCTATTCTGTGACATTTTGTAAAGTTTTAAGCAAGATCCCTAAAAAATTTGACTGAACTGCTGAAATGTCAATAGTTGAGGTCTAAGGATTTAATGGCTATATAACCTAGCTTATAGCAACTTAGAAATACGTAGTTTTCCTAACTGTGCATTAAGTACTATAAAAAGCAACTGGAAGCAGACTAGCAAGTTGAAACATTCTAAAGATGTTGTTCTGTGACTATGCAATATTTGTGTCTTTTTAATGAGGGGAGTAGAAGAGAGGTTGTAGATTCCTGTCGATGAACTGCAAGGGCATAATCTAGATGTTAATTGAGAAATTGTAAACATTCTCAGTATTACTGCTTTTACATTTTTTTGTTGTTGTTCTTAAATGACAAGATCATTCATGGAGCTAGTGATTTCTGCAAAAGAAACAAGCATATTAGTAACTTATTCTGTTGAAATCTACCACCTTCTTTAAAAATATTTTATTTTTAGAAAACAAATTAGTTAGCAGTGTTATATTCCACATCATTTTTTCCAAATAGACTTTTATTCACTTAACTATTATTAAATCATCCAATATTCATAATAATCCATAAATTGCTTTATATTTGAAATGCAAGTGATTTTAATTATATGAAATTGCTAAGAAGAGAGTTAAGAAAATACGTTTTCAGAATAGCTAACTTTCCCCCTTTTTCTTCTGTGTTAGTCATCTTACTTTTGTTACCTTCTGATTCATATTATTTTCTGATTGTTTTAGTGTTAATTTTAGTCAGTACTTTGACTAACAGTCAAAGTACTGTTAGTCTTGTTGACCCTTGTGTCACCAGACACTAGAAATAGTGCCAAACACATGGAAGCTACTCAATTACAATTTCTTGAACAAATGAATGAAGGAAGAAAATTTAGGGACAAATTGCCCATTGAGTCAAAGCTTGAGCTTGTTTTCATAAATAAAATTAAGCAAAAGCAAAATAATGTAACTCGGTATCCTTTTGCATCTAGCATAAATCCGGCAAATAGTAGGTGCTTAATATTTCCTTTATTCATTACATTGTTATTTTTATTCTAGTAAGAAGTTAAGACCTTGAACAAATATGTACTTGATGAATAGCTAATCATTCACAGAAACTAGGAAACAGGTGACTTTATTATTCCTAATTGGAAGAAAGAAACTGAGGCCGAAACTCAATGTCTTTCCTGACGTCCCACCATAGGGGAACAGGAACTTGAAGCCAATCTTCTGACAGACCCCCAGGGTTCTTTTCACTAAGCCAGCATTTCCCCAAGATGATTCCACAGAAGATATTTAATGGGATAAATATATTTTCTCCAAGTATGATCATCTTAAACTGCTTATTTAGGTAGTAATTTTAAGTCCATCAAAGACAGTTTACTTTAAATGTACATTTAAATGTAAACATAGAATCCCTTTTTAATATTCAGAATTTTCGAAATTCTTTTTCTGTCATGAACTCTAGGTCTGCAAAGTCAGACAAATGACATTTAAATAAGAAACAGTGAACTATTTTCAAGGCTACCTTGTCCTTGTGTAAATATTTGAAGTTCCTAATATTGACATGATATTTTATTTATGACAACTGATTAGGGAAATGAAAATTAGCAATATGAAACTAGTGTTTAAAATCTCTGGACTCTCATCTCTCTTTCAACTATTTTCCAATATGTTCAACTTTTGAAAAAATATCTGCCTTTACTTGTCCTCTGTGATCTCACATTTAATTGAAAATTACAGAGATGATGATTGACTGCCTCTGATGTTTTTAGAGTTGATCCATCTTTGCTGTCCCTCCTAGGGTATCCTTCCAAGTGTCAGAACAGGTGGAATAAAGTGAATCTACACAAAACAGATATGTGATAGATTTACAATGACTATGATTAAGGACTACACCAGGTCTCTTAATTCAGGGAATTTTTGAGTACCCAGTTCATTACATCTGTTTAACCTACCCTTCATCCTTTGTGCACGGCACTGATACCATTCAAATCCACCACACACTTCCCAAATGAGAACTACCTGGACTGTGAATTTTTCTACCAGTAATTACATTTTATTTAACATGAATATATCTTTTTTCATATATATAATTAAGATGAAGAGGGTCATTATAATCAAATCAACCAAGAGAAGGGCACCTCCAGTTTAACTTTTGTTGTATTCAGTGCTATTTTTTTGTGAAGCACTGACTCTGGATATCATTACTTTTATGTGACTCTGGATATCATTACTTTTATGTGTTTCAAGACAGTAACTCATTCATTCATTACTAACGCATTTATTCCCCTGAACTCACTGTTTTAATGCTCTTTATATCTGTTAAAGCAATGAAGCATCTTATTCTACCACTATAATAATTTGGAGCTAGGAGGAATTTGGAAATTGTTTTATAATTAAGAAAACCAAGTCACTGAGGGACTCACAGTTCATGAACATTTGTGGTGTTATCTACTATGAGCCACATGGTCTGCTCCATTGTGGACTCATTTATAGACCTTTCTGATGGAAAATCCAACACATGGAGACCCCTTCACAGCATAAATGTACAAGTGTATAGGTTAAACTCAGGTCAGATGTTTACTCTACAGCGTATCAGTAAACCAAAATCATATTTTCCCCAGTCGGGTGTGTTTTCCTATCTCATACACTTAAAGACAAAGATCTCAGTAAGTCTTAATAAATTTTCATACAAAATACAAAGTACTCCACATGATAAATAATTGAATCTAACATTCAACCATGCATTGGAAAAGGAAAGTTTGCCCTCCTGTCTTCTGATAAGTGTCCTTGAAGAAGGAAAGTATATACTATATATAAAATAGATAACCAACAAGGACCTACTGTATAGCACAAGGAACTATACTCAATATTTTGTAACAACCTATAAGGGGAAAGAATCTGAAAAGGAATGTATATATGTATATATATAACTGAATCACTTTGCTGTACACTTGAAACTAACACAACATTGTAAATCAACTATGCTTCAATTTTAAAAAGTTAAAGGAACATATCACAAATTCTCAATTACTGGACATTAAGGGCAATTTGTTGTCTATTACAATATTCACTTTTTTGCAGATTTTAAAATGTGATTAATATTAACCTTCACTAATGATTTTTCTAATCATGATTTGAATAATCCCTTCACAACATAAATGTACAAGTGTATAGGTTAAACTCATGAATGTGAAGCTCAAAATTAACATCTTGAAATTCTCCAGAAGACAAAATTTTAGTTTATTTGTAAATATTCAATGATAACTGAATTAAAATTTTTCTGAGTTTTTTTTCTAATACTAAGAAATTAGCTCTTTATTGATTCACTTAAATTGGAGAATGTGAAAAATTGAATGCATCAAGATTTCTTTCACTGGTTTCTAGACTAATGTGAAGAGGCAGGAAAATTATTTCCAAGGATACAGTCTGAATTATGTGTGGGAAAAAAGGAAGGTCTATCTAAAAACAATGTTTTTGTGGCTTAATTCTCTAAGTGTTCTATGCACCTTTAAAGGAAAAAAAAAGTTGTTTTTAACCACTAATTGATAAAATGATCTATTGGTAATCTTTACAAACTAATCCCTATTTTTTAATGGAAATTTATATTTGAGATTTTAAACCACCTACTCCTTCATTAAATTAAGAAGCCATTTCAAATATAGACATTATTTATTATTTTTTTAAAATACTAAGTCCAAGTTTGTAATAAAAAATTACTGGGGCTTCCCTGGTGGCGCAGTGGTTGAGAGTCCACCTGCCAATGCAGGGGACACGGGTTTGTGCCCCGGTCCGGGAAGATCCCACATGCCGTGGAGCGGCTGGGCCCGTGAGCCATGGCCGCTGAGCCTGCGCATCTGGAGCCTGTGCTCCGCAACGGGAGAGGCCACAGTGGTGAGAGGCCCGCGTACCGCAAAAATAAATAAATAAATAAATAAAAATAAATAAATAAATAAATATATATATATATATATAACTGAGCTTATTCTCTTGATACTACTTATTGAGACCTATGCTTCAAATTAACTTTTTTTCTTCTGCTTACAGAAATTAAATAAAAGAGTTATGCAAATTGGTACATAGCATTGCCCTGCACTAGGAAAATGTAGGTTAACAAAAAATTCTTTTGAAGACTTATGAAGTAATAGAATAAATAGAAATTTGATAGAATATTAAGACCTAAAAAAAATCTAGGTAATTATTGTGTGATCAGTCTGATTTTATTGTATAATAAATTTAAAGAAAAATCTATAATGAATAAGAGAAAGATGATAAATATTGAAAAACAATAGAAGTGTATTAGAAAAAATAGCTTCAATTAACTTTATGGAGGTAAAATATTGGTCTATAAGAGAGAAGGTCCAAAAGTAACATACATTAAGAAAGCACTTGATGATGCTTGTAATTAATTTAATAAACTATTGTCTTGAATATTAACACTGTTACCTATATTGAAAACCAAAGTATTAAGTAACACCATATCAAGTTGAAGAATATACTCAAAATTTTATTTTTGTAAATTCCTTTATTTAAATTCTACTCAGAATTCTGACACAGAGAATGAATTATAAATATGCTTACTTTATGGACACCTTGAGATATAAAAATGTTTCTTTACATCTTGAACTGTTCTAATCTATTTAGCAAAGGCACAGATGCTTCTCCTCTGTGTTAGGCATGGTAAAGTTGAACATTTCATTTGATTCTACAGGCCTTCATTTCCTGCAATGTAAAATTAAACAGACTAGGCTAAATAAACTAGAACATCCTTCAGTTTTTGATTCTGTCCTGCAAATGACTTTTCAGAGAAACATATATTAGGCGTGAATTTAATTATCATTTAAATTGCTAAAAAAACAAATTCATCTTAAAACTATCTATGGAGATTCTGTTACTAAGCCACATGACCAAACTCTAAAAAGATCTTTATAAAACAGTGAAGGAATTTTACTTGTACTAATTTACTTGTTATATTTGAAAATAAAAATTGTAGCCTATCTACACTTCTGGCTAACTTCTGAAAGAATATTAGTTCCTTATGCATAATGACCACAGATGTTGGCAATTAGTGATCTAATTTAAATATTTAATAGCTATTGTACCACACAACAGTAAAACATAACTACCAAAAAACCCCAACATTACTTCAATTTCAATGATTTAAAAAAAAAACATTAAAAATAATTATCCATGTGATCAGAAGATCCATATAACAAATACAGAATTTATCTCTTAATTTTATAAAGTTATTTACAATGTGAAAATATCCCAAAGGTACTGAAAAATCTAGCATACTTTATTTTGCTCATTTTAAACAAATACAAAATAAGTAACCAAAATCTTGTATAAAACAAAACCTTATATTTAAAGTCTAGATCTCTATAAGTAAACACTTATCTAAAATAAACATTTGCTAGTCCCTTGTTTCAACAATACTATATAGTTTTAAATATGTATCTGTTAACTCATAAGTGTGTTCATCAAATATTTAGTGAGCTACTTTGCATTTTCTATTAGTGTGTTAAATATGGTGAGTGGAACAAACAAGCCTGATGTCCAAGAGTGTACTTTCATGGAGAGATAGACTGCAAATCAAGAATTACAGTTGACCCTTCAACAGTGTGTGGGTGAGGGGCCCCAAACCTCTGCACAATTGAAAACTCACATATAATTTATAGTTGGCCTTTCCTATACTAAGTTCTTCTGTATCCATGGTTCCGCATCCATGGATTATTCCAATGGTGGATGACATTGGTAGTACTGTAGTATTTATTATTGAAAACATCCACGTGTAAGTGCACCCACACAGTTCAAACCCAGGTTATTCAAGGGTCAACTGTACACACCCAATGGTATTTCTGTAGTGGATGCCTTTGTGCTTTAGGTGTTGTGGTAGACTGAAGAGTGGCCTTTAAAGATGTCCACATCCTAATTCTTGGAAACTGTGAATATGTTACTTTGTATGGCAAAGAGATTTTGCAGATGTGATTAAGGACCTTGAGACGGGAAGATTATACTGGATTATATTGGTATCTCCAGTCTAATCACATAGTGCTTAAAAGTGGAGAAGCTTTGTAGGCCATGGTCAGAGAGATGAATCTTGTTAACCTGTAATAGAAAACTAACTAAGGAACACAGGGGAAGTTGGACTTAACTGAGCAAGTGAGGGGAAGATTCAGGTAGAAAAACCCTATGTGAAATTTACAGATGGTTAGAAATTCACTAGGCAGACAAGTTGGAAGAGCTGTCTAGGTGAAGGAACAGCACTGATGAAGTCATAGAGAAGTTAAATAATGTGTTATGAGAATTTCTAATTGTTCAAAATTGGTGACTAATAAAATGCTAGATGGAATGGAAGGAGAAATAATTTATGTTCAGATATTGTTACTTATTATTCAAAAGAATGGAAATAATTTTCTTACACCTCATGGACAATTTTACCTATGTGTAAATGGACAAAAAACAACATTTTTTTGTCCGAAGCACCAAACATTTTTCATCCATGGCCAATGAAGAGTCGTGAGTCAATGTTACCCTGTCTTTACCTCATGGGACCTCAGAGGCAGATAGCTCTGCTTTTCTCAAATCTCTTCAAATTTTCTCTGCAGAATAGCTTTCTCTCCTCCTTTGCTTCATTGTACTTCACAGCTTTGAATTGTACATGACTTTGTCTAGACTTAGTTTTATAAGATCTTTCATTTCTACCTGAGTTGAATCTAATTGTCTCAGTTTTCCAATTTAAAATTTATGAAAGGAAGAGTCTATTTCGGTAAGCTTGGACTAATGAATTGAATTTCCATAAAGCAAGGGGCATGGGACAGGTGTCCACCTCTGTCACTCAGCTGTGACCAGCGAAGCGAATGGGCTTATTTAGGGGACGAAAGGACCACATAGGCCAACCCCTTCAGAGGAGGCTCTGGTGAAAGGAAAACGGACTGGGCCTATAGTGGACCATCTATCTTTTTGACATTCGTTGTATTTCTAAGTTGTAATGCTCCTCTGTTAGGCTGTGATTTCAAGGATTGTGACTTTTTCATCTTTGCGACTCTAATAGCAAAAATTTAAACATTAAGTCAGCAGAATTGAAAGGACATTTCTGAGTAAAATATATTTGTGTTGGTGAAAGATGGGTACACAAGAAAGTATATAGATCAAGTATTGTGTAATAAGATACTACGCTTGACACCTGACAATACAAAAAATAAAAAAGTTAAGAACATGCTAGCTAACAACAGGACTATTGTGTCCAGCCATGGCCACCATGTTTTTGTTGCACACTAAGTAGTTAAAGTTCAAACAGAACAGGATGACTTGGATGGAGAGGTGTATGGGCATCATATCATGTAGCAAAATATTTGAAAAACATACAAGTACAAAAAAAATTAAATTCATTCCATGAGAGATAGGATACTTATTTTTAATTAATTAAAGAACTCTAATTTGAAAAATGAAATAGAAGTACATCTAGACCTTAAGAGAATAAATAATGTGCTTCTCAGGAACCTGGAAATAATGTAAACTGGATATCTACTAAAGCTATAAAAATAATAACATCTAACACTATAACATGGATATTTCCAGTCTTAGCAGAATTGTGACCTCCACACTGGTAAGATTATTAGCTGGATGAACCATGGACCTATATGGATAGGTGGCACCATTATTTTCCCCCTTGGTGTCATTCACCATTGAGTCATGTAAACTACTGTTTATCAGAATTTTACTTACTCACAGCTTATCATGTTCTTAATGGATACAAAACACCTATGACAAAATCTGTGTCCACCAGGAATGGGTCTGCTATACAATGGAATTATAGAAATGTGAATGTGGAAAAGACAAATATTGTCAAGAGGCCTCCAAGAATGTCCATGAGAGAGTACAACTTGACACAGGGCATTCATCTGTCCAAACCAAGTGGTTTGTGAATCTCTATTGAATAGTTGGATCCATTGCATCATTAAATATTTGAATAAAATAATGAATTTCCTTTGTTCTTATTTCATGCTCAATCAACTTTTTGATTATAATTTGTGTTACCCTGTAACTTGTTACATTGAGACAATATGATATGCAGAGGAAATCAGGGCCTAACTCATTCAATTTTCCTTTACATTATAAGTTTAAAATATTAGCATTATGCTTTATTTATTTCAGTTGTCTGCGAGTAATTCTCCCTGAGTCCAGTCCACACCTGTGTAAGTACAGGGTAGCATCTCAAGCCCAGTGAGCAAGATACTGGCATCTTGTAAGATGTGTCTGCTTCTCTGTAGAAATCTTAAGTACCCTTTAAGATCTTGTCATTATAAATATACAAGTTCTCTCTTGCCTTTCTTTCTATATATAATGTGTATTTTTCTACATGTTCACTGTGATACCAATCAACATCCCAAAAGATTTCTTTTATGAAAAACAACAAACTGATTCCATGATTTATACAGATAAAGAAATGTGCAGGAATAACCAAGAAAAAATTTTTTAAAGTGCAATGATTGTAGTCCTCCCTTGCTACGTGCCCCAAAAGTTCATTAACCTATAATAGAAAAAACAGAGTAATATATACATGAATAGAAAAAAATAGTTTCCATCAAGAAATACTTTATGATAGTGTTGTCATTTTAAAACAGGAAGTGTATTCAGTAAATGATGTTTTGAGTACTGTCTACTCATTGGTAAGTAAATAAACACCTTCCTTACACCACACATCTTCACACCATACAGCCTCACACATGCATTTCAGAGGAAGTCAAAAGCTAAAATTAAACATGTTCAAAGAGTAAGAAATAACAGTGGAAAATAATCTTATAATATTTGATGAGAAAGACCTTACTAAGAAAAAAACCTCAGATGCCATAAGGCAAATATTTACATAACTGGAGATATAAATGACAATTAGAAGAAAATACTTTTCACAAATATAATAGGTTTAGGATTATCACCGTTGAAATGATGAGAGAAAGATATCCAATAAAATAAATGTTCTAAGATTAAGAACACACAATTCACAGAGCAAGAATTATAAAAATTTTCATATATGAACAGGTGCTTGACCTCACAATATTCTAAGAAATATATTTAAACAATAATGGTTATTTTAATTTATATACTTGACTATCAACAGAAAGACTGATAATACCTGCTGCAAATGAGGATACAAAAAAATTGAACCAATCATAGATTGTATAGGTGAAGCCATTTTGAAAGAAAATTTAGCCCTATTTTCAAATTTAATATATACATCCCCTTTGACATGGGGTTTTCTCACCAGGAATCTATCCTAGAGTAATCGTCACACATTCCTACCAGAATGTAAGCACAGAATGTCCACTGCAGAATTGTGTATCATACTATAAAATGGAAAACAAACTAAGTGTCCAGAAATAAGGTCATAATTGAATAAATTATGATATATCTAAATGATAGCCTTTAAAGTGAATGGCACAGAATTATAAATAAATACTGGCAAGGATCAATTTCTAAGCTATGAAGTCAAGGAGGAAAAAAAGACGAGACAATCCATAAATTATGTTCCTATATATGTAGAAATAAGGTATGTGTGTATGTACATGTACAGAGGGGCTTTCCCAAGTTACGAATAATAGCATATTATTTGAACATGTTTCAATAATGATTTATTCATGTATTACTTGATTAAACATGTTTTCTTTAATAATTGATGTTTTTGCAGAGCATTGTAGTATACTGCTTAGGCCAAAATAAGCACCAATGAATAAAGGTTAGAGAAACAATGTGAAGGGTTTCTTTAGTGTACAGTTGGCACTGACCATGTTCACAGTGGGGCCAGATGACAATCTATCAGCAATGCCAAGAAATGGAGAGGGCAGCAACCGAAGAAACATATGACAGCTGATACATTTTAATTCTATGATTCAAAATGTGAAACTCAAAATAATTAATCTCCAAGTGTTCCTTTAATCAGTCACCTACTATACAGATGCCACTCACTATGCCAAGCATGACTCAAGCATTCTTGCCCTGTTCACTCATTTGATGATGTCATTTCTACTAGAAGGGGAACCATATGTTGCATTTAAATATGTTCAAAGCATTGTGCAAATTGGCCCTTTTATTTAGCCCTTTTTCCAGTTCAGAGGAGAAACAAGCACTGAATTTTCTAGGCTTTCTAGCAGTGATAACAGAAACACTAAAAGGCTATGATTGAGAGCTGTTGTGATGCCCAAGGAGTGCCAAATGTTAGTAACACTTTTGTTGCAAATAATGTAAAAACTTTTAATTAACTTGAGTTTAAAAGTGGATTAAATTTTTCTCCTCAAGCATTCAACTATGACAATAAATTTGCAAGTTCTAAATTATGATTTAGGCTAATACCATTTAAATAAATCTCATAGCAGTAACTCCATCATATAATGATTTTAAAAGCTACTTAGTTTTTGTCTACTTCCCATTTTATTAAAACTGTGATATAATTCTGACAGCTGAATATATTCTACTTTTTCTATCAAAAATACTTGAAATAGTGACACTATATCAAGTTTTCTGTAAATTATATATGGCCAATTTTTTATCTACAATATAAAACATCCATTCCAAAAAGTTGACAGATAACCTTAAATATAAAAGTTTAAAGATTACACAAATTTTAGGATTTTTTTCCTGAGAAATTTTACTATGTAAACATTTTTATGTGAAAGCATTCTTCTTTTCCCTTTCATTAACAGTGGGGATTATAATTTATGGTAAATGGTGTAGACATTATGTTTATTGAGTACAAACATAGATTCAACAGGACATTTGACATTGTCCTAAGATAATTATGTTGCAATGTGTTTTTTTTAATAAAGCCAATTAATCTCTTAGAGTTTAATAGCGTTGGTTTTTCTAAGGTGAACGTGTTTTCACTTTGTGATTAATTAGTGTCATTACCATTTAACTGCCCTGGTTAAACATCTGTTTGTATCATACTCAAAAACATAATTTGTATAACAATTTGTAAACCCACATAAAAAGTAACTTTGCAAAGTATAAGCACCAACATAGAACTTGTATATGTTTACAAAATAGTTATGTGTATATGTACATGTATGTACATATACATATGTGTTTATATTTCTGTGTGTATATATATCAGTGCGTACTTTCTAACCACATATGCCTACAAGTGATTAAACTTTAGCATATACGTCTCTTAACACCATGGTTTATTTTATTATTTTGTAGTAACAATCACTAAGTCAAAATTCACCTTTTGAAATCTTCTATCCTCTGTGTCTGTGAGGACATGCCAAAGAACAAGTAAAAACTCTTGTTTTGCTGGAAACTCCTGTCATAAAAAGTTTAGGAGAGGAAAAAACATTTATTCATTTAACAAATAATTATCTACCTTATGCTAGTCACTGCTCAAGGCATTTGGAATACGTGAGAAAATAAAACAGAGAACCTTGTGCTTATGGAACTTTTATGAAGAACAGAGGGTGAATGGAAAATGAACATCATAATTCAGTAAATGGTACAGTGTACCCAGTGGGAACTTAGCACCTGTGGGTTGAATCAGGCCTGTCACCTGTGTTTACATGGCCTGTGAGCTAGGGATTTTTTTTTTTAACATTTTTAAATGGTTGAAAAACTTCACAAGTGAACATTTCATGACACGTAAACTTAAAATTCCTGTGTTCTTAGTTTTTTTAAATTTAAGTATAGTGATAAAATATTATACTAAGTTTTAATGAAGTATATCCATACTCATTCGTTTAAGAATTATTACAGCTGCTTTTGCACTATGAGTTGAGTAACTGAGACACAGACCACATGGTCTGCAAAGCCCAAAATATTTACTGTCTAGTCCTATACAGAAAAAGTTTACCGAACCTTGTATTAAATAACTTAATAATATTTTACTTCCTTACCAAAATTCACAGTTAATAAGTATATTTGTAGATAGGTACACTGATACATAGATTTCAGTTTGTGAATACATTACTTTGCTAAAGTCTTCAGATTAAAACTCAAACACTGATGTATTTTCTAGTAAGAAATATAAAGAGGTTCTGTCAGGTCTACCAGATGTCTCCAGTAGTAGATCTATTACTGTCAGATAAATGTGGCATTCAAAGTATGATTTACATTAAACTAACAATCATGGAGAACTTGATATATGCCACATGCTTTAGCTGCATTATTAAGTTCTCAAAGTTATCAACCGAAATACATTTTTTTATTTCCATTTTGCAGACAAAGGTAACTGAGACACAGGAAATTTGAGCAACTTCTCCAAAGTCAGATTGGACCGGGAGGCAGTAGGGGGTGTTGAACCTTGATGAAATCCTAATCTCCTGACTCTACGTCTAGTATTGTTCCCTCTACCCTGGAGTTCCCTATAAGTTTCCTGCATTATATACAGTATTGGGTTTACAGCTCCTTAGCTCTGCTTAGCAATCAAGCAACACTGACATTTAAATATTATCAGCAGTTTGGGTTGAAGCAGTTCGGATTGCCATCTAAGTCTAGAATAAAGTGAGTCAGTCAAGTTTATTTTATTGGCCAGACACAGTAAACAGGCATGGTTCCTACTTAATGATTTCAGCTCTGCTTTTATCACAAAAACAATGTGGATACTTGATAAAGTCCAAACCCCGTCTTGGCTTTTTCTATGCTTTTACTGACTCAGAAGTATCAGTTACTTTCTATTCTTTTGTGAGAACTAAATTTGTACATGTGTTGGTGGGATGACTGATGGACTGGTGGGGCAGATGAGAGCTTATAAGATGGACCAAGAGGAAAGATCAAGGGTAGACGGAACAGGACTGATTTTTTCACGGACTGCAGCAGTGCTAACCATAGTTCACAGTGAGCTACCGGCTCAGGTAAAAGCAGAGAATTCAGATAAACGGGCTGTGTAAAAAGTATGAAGCTAAACTTACCTAGACCATCAGGGTTCACCTGTACAAGGGCAGAAACAGATGGGAGGCCGAGGTGAGGTTTATTTGAGAGTTTAAATAGTAGGAGGGGGGTGCTGGGCTCCTCATTTTTACAAAATACTAAGTATGTTTACCATCATGTGTGGGTTCTAACTAAAGATGGGATCATAATCTACCAAGATTTCTCCATTTTTCAACTTTTCTTGGTCTAACTCTGTTTCTAATTTTCCCTGTTTTATATATTGTATGTAGAAGCTAAATCAAATTATCAGGAAGTGAATTAGAGGGTCAGTGACTCATTAATTCAAAATACTTCCTGAGTTCCCTTTCTCAGGCCAAATACCATGCTAGTTCTGAGAATCTACTAACATAGACCACCATGGTCTCTTTCCCCTTTAAGTTCACATTTTTATTGCAGGGACAGATAGTAAACTACTTATTACATAATTTATTATCCAGTTAAAAGTATTAGAAACATTATGAAGGGGAAGTATAGGATACTTTGAAAGCTTATGGAAGAACTGAATTAGGATTAGATTTTTTTTTTTTTTAACATCTTTATTGGAGTATAATTGCTTTACAATGGTATGTTAGTTTCAGCTTCACAACAAAATGAATCAGTTATACATATACATATATTCCCATATCTCTTCCCGCTTGCGTCTCCCTCCCTCCCACCCTCCCTATCCCACCCCTCCAGGCGGTCACAAAGCACCGAGCTGATCTCCCTGTGCTATGCGGCTGCTTCCCACTAGCTATCTACCTTACGTTTGGTAGTGTAAATATGTCCATGCCTCTTTATCGCTTTGTCACCGTTTACACTTCCCCCTCCCCATAGCCTCAAGTCCATTCTCTAGTAAGTCTGTGTCTTTATTCCTGTTTCACCCCTAGGTTTTTCATGACTTTTTTTTTTTTAAATTCCATATATATGTGTTAGCATACGGTATTTGTCTCTCTCTTTCTGACTTACTTCACTCTGTATGACAGACTCTAGGTCTATCCACCTCATTACAAATAGCTCAATTTCGTCTCTTTTTATGGCTGAGTAATATTCCATTGTATATATGTGCCACATCTTCTTTATCCATTCATCCGATGATGGACACTTAGGTTGTTTCCATCTCTGGGCTATTGTAAATAGAGCTGCAATGAACATTTTGGTACATGACTCTTTTTGAATTATGGTTTTCTCAGGGTATATGCCCAGTAGTGGGATTGCTGGGTCATATGGTAGTTCTATTTGTAGCTTTTTAAGGAACCTCCATACTGTTCTCCACAGTGGCTGTATCAATTTACATTCCCACCAACAGTGTAAGAGGGTTCCCTTTTCTCCACACCCTCTCCAGCATTTATTGTTTCTAGATTTTTTGATGATAGCCATTCTGACTGGTGTGAGATGATATCTCATTGTAGTTTTGATTTGCATTTCTCTCATGATTAGTGATGTTGAGCATTCTTTCATGTGTTTGTTGGCACTCTGTATATCTTCTTTGGAGAAATGTCTATTTAGGTCTTCTGCCCATTTTTGGATTGGGTTGTTTGTTTTTTTGTTATTAAGCTGCATGAGCTGCTTATAAATTTTGGAGATCAATCCTTTGTCAGTTGCTTCATTTGCAAATATTTTCTCCCATTCTGAGGGTTGTCTTTTGGTCTTCTTTATGGTTTCCTTTGCTGCGCAAAAGCTTTTAAGTTTCATTAGGTCCCATTTGTTTACTCTTGTTTTTATTTCCATTACTCTAGGAGGAGGGTCAGAAAGAATCTTGCTGTGATTTATGTCATAGAGTGTTCTGCCTATGTTTTCCTCTAAGAGTTTGATAGTTTCTGGCCTTACATTTAGGTCTTTAATCCATTTTGAGCTTATTTTTGTGTATGGTGTTAGGGAGTGATCTAACTTCATACTTTTACATGTAGCTGTCCAGTTTTCCCAGCACCACTTATTGAATAGGCTGTCCTTTCTCCACGGTACATTTCTGCCTCCTTTGTCAAAGATAAGGTGACCATATGTGCGTGGGTTTATCTCTGGGCTTTCTATCCTGTTCCATTGATCTATCTTTCTGTTTTTGTGCCAGTACCATACCGTTTTGATAACTGTAGCTTTGTAGTATAGTCTGAAGTCTGGGAGCCTGATTCCTCCAGTTCCTTCTTTCGTTCTCAAGATTGCTTTGGCTATTCGGGGTCTTTTGTGTTTCCATACAAATTGCAAAATTTTTTGTTCTAGTTCTGTGAAAAATGCCAGTGGTAGTTTGATAGGGATTGCACTGAATCTATAGATTGCTTTCGGTAGTAGAGTCATTTTCACAATGTTGATTCTTCCAATCCAAGAACATGGTATATCTCTCCATCTATTTGTATCATCTTTAATTTCTTTCATCAGTGTCTTATAATTTTCTGCATACAGATCTTTTGTCTCCTTAGGTAGGTTTATTCTTAGATATTTTATTCTTTTTGTTGCAATGGTAAATGGGAGTGTTTTCTTGATTTCACTTTCAGATTTTTCATCATTAGTATATAGGAATGCCAGAGATTTCTGTGCATTAATTTTGTATCCTGCCACTTTACCAAATTCATTGATTAGCTCTAGTAGTTTTCTGGTAGCATCTTTAGGGTTCTCTATGTATAGGATCATGTCATCTGCAAACAGTGACAGCTTTACTTCTTCTTTTCCGATTTGGATTCCTTTTATTTCCTTTTCTTCTCTGATTGCTGTGGCTAAAACTTCCAAAACTATGTTGAATAAGAGTGGTGAGAGTGGGCAACCTTGTCTTGTTCCTGATCTTAGTGGAAATGCTTTCAGTTTTTCACCATTGAGGATGATGTTTGCTGTGGGCTTGTCATATATGGCCTTTATTATGTTGAGGAAAGTTCCCTCTATGCCTACTTTCTGCAGGGTTTTTATCATAAATGGGTGTTGAATTTTGTCAAAAGCTTTCTCTGCATCTATTGAGATGATCATATGGTTTTTCTCCTTCAGTTTGTTAATATGGTTTATCACATTGATAGATTTGCGTATATTGAAGAATCCTTGCATTCCTGGAATAAACCCCACTTGATCATGGTGTATGATCTGTTTAATGTGCTGTTGGATTCTATTTGCTAGTATTTTGTTGAGGATTTTTGCATCTATGTTCATCAGTGATATTGGCCTGTAGTTTTCTTTCTTTGTGACGTCCTTGTCTGGTTTTGGTATCAAGGTGATGGTGGCCTCGTAGAAGGAGTTTGGGAGTGTTCCTCCCTCTGCTATATTTTGGAAGAGTTTGAGAAGGATAGGTGTTAGCTCTTCTCTAAATGTTTGATAGAATTCGCCTGTGAAGCCATCTGGTCCTGGGCTTTTCTTTGTTGGAAGATTTTTAATCACAGTTTCAATTTCAGTGCTTGTGATTGGTCTGTTCATATTTTCTATTTCTTCCTGATTCAGTCTTGGCAGGTTGTGCATTTCTAAGAATTTGTCCATTTCTTCCAGATTGTCCATTTTATTGGCATAGAGTTGCTTGTAGTAATCTCTCATGATCTCTTTTATTTCTGCAGTGTCAGTTGTTACCTCTCCTTTTTCATTTCTAATTCTATTGATTTGAGTCTTCTCCCTTTTTTTCTTAATGAGTCTGGCTAGTGGTTTATCTATTTTGTTTATCTTCTCAAAGAACCAGCTTTTAGTTTTATTGATCTTTGCTATTGTTTCCTTCATTTCTTTTTCATTTATTTCTGATCTGATTTTTATGATTTCTTTCCTTCTGCTAGCTTTGGGGTTTTCTTGTTCTTCTTTCTCTAATTGCTTGAGGTGCAAGGTTAGGTTGTTTATTCGAGATGTTTCCTGCTTCTTAAGGTGGGCTTGTATTGCTATAAACTTCCCCCTTAGAACTGCTTTTGCTGCATCCCACAGGTTTTGGGTCGTTGTGTCTCCATTGTCATTTGTTTCTAGGTATTTTTTGATTTCCTCTTTGATTTCTTCAGTGATCACTTCATTATTAAGTAGTGTATTGTTTAGCCTCCATGTGTTTGTATTTTTTACAGATCTTTTCCTGTAATTGATATCTAGTCTCATGGCGTTGTGGTCAGAAAAGATACTTGATACAATTTCAATTTTCTTAAATTTACCAAGGCTTGATTTGTGACCCAAGATATGATCTATCCTGGAGAATGTTCCATGAGCACTTGAGAAAAATGTGTATTCTGTTGTTTTTGGATGGAATGTCCTATAAATATCAATTAACTCCATCTCGTTTAATGTATCATTTAAAGCTTGTGTTTCCTTATTTATTTTCATTTTGGATGATCTGTCCATGGGTGAAAGTGGGGTGTTAAAGTCCCCTACTATGAATGTGTTACTGTCGATTTCCCCTTTTATGGCTGTTAGTATTTGCCTTATGTATTGAGGTGCACCTATGTTGGGTGCATAAATATTTACAATTGTTATATCTTCCTCTTGGATCGATCCCTTGATCATTATGTAGTGTCCTTCTTTGTCTCTTCTAATAGTCTTTATTTTTAAGTCTATTTTGTCTGATATGAGAATTGCTACTCCAGCTTTCTTTTGGTGTCCATTTGCATGAAATACCTTTTTCCATCCCCTTACTTTCAGTCTGTATGTGTCTCTAGGTCTGAAGTGGGTCTCTTGTAGACAGCAAATATATGGGTCTTGTTTTTGTATCCATTCAGCCAATCTGTGTCTTTTGGTGGGAGCATTTAGTCCATTTACATTTAAGGTAATTAGCGATATGTGTGTTCCTATTCCCATTTTCTTAATTGTTTTGGGTTCGTTATTGTAGGTCCTTTCCTTCTTTTGTGTTTCTTGCCTAGAGAAGTTCCTTTAGCAGTTGTTGTAGAGCTGGTTTGGTGGTGCTGAACTCTCTCAGCTTTTGCTTGTCTGTAAAGGTTTTAATTTCTCCATCAAATCTGAATGAGATCCTTGCTGGGTAGAGTAATCGTGGTTGCAGGTTTTTCTCCTTCAACACTTTCAATATGTCCTGCCACTCCCTTCTGGCTTGCAGAGTTTCTGCTGAAAGATCAGCTGTTAACCTTATGGGGATTCCCTTGTGTGTTATTTGTTGTTTTTCCCTTGCTGCTTTTAATATGTTTTCTTTGTATTTAATTTTTGACAATTTGATTAATATGTGTCTTGGCGTATTTCTCCTTGGACTTATCCTGTATGGGACTCTCTGTGCTTCCTGGACTTGATTAACGATTTCTTTTCCCATATTAGGGAAGTTTTCAACTATAATCTCTTCAAATATTTTCTCAGTCCCTTTCTTTTTCTCTTCTTCTTCTGGAACCCCTATAATTCGAATGTTGGTGCGTTTAATGTTGTCCCAGAGGTCTCTGAGACTGTCCTCAGTTCTTTTCATTCTTTTTTCTTTATTCTGCTCTGCAGTAGTTATTTCCACTATTTTATCTTCCAGGTCACTTATCCGTTCTTCTGCCTCAGTTATTCTGCTATTGATCCCATCTAGAGTACTTTTAATTTCATTTATTGTGTTGTTCATCGTTGCTTGCTTCATCTTTAGTTCTTCTAGGTCCTTGTTAACTGATTCTTGCAATTTGTCCATTCTATTGTCCATTCTATCTCCAAGATTTCGGATCAACCTTACTATCATTATTCTGAATTCTTTTTCAGGTAGACTGCCTATTTCCTCTTCATTTGTTAGGTCTGGTGGGTTTTTATCTTGCTCCTTCATCTGCTGTGTGTTTTTCTGTCTTTTCATTTTGCTTATCTTACTGTGTTTGGGGTCTCCTTTTTTGCAGGCTGAAGGTTCGTAGTTCCTGTTGTTTTTTGTGTCTGTCCCCAGTGGCTAATGTTGGTTCAGTGGGTTGTGTAGGCTTCCTGGTGGAGGGTACTAGTGCCTGTGTTCTGGTGTATGAGGCTGGATCTTGTCTTTCTGGTGGGCAGGTCCACGTCTGGTGGTGTGTTTTGGGGTGTCTGTAGACTTACTATGATTTTGGGCAGCCTCTCTGCTAATGGGTGGGGTTGTGTTCCTGTCTTGCTAGTTGTTTGGCATAGGATGTCCAGCACTGTAGCTTGCTGGTCGTTGAGTGAAGCTGGGTGCTGGCGTTGAGATGGAGATCTCTCCGAGATTTTTGCTGTTTGATATTATGTGCAGCTGGGAGGCCTCTTGTGGACCAGTGTCCTGAAGTTGGCTCTCCCACCTCAGAGGCACAGCACTGACTCCTGGCTGCAGCACCAAGAGCCTTTCATCCACAGGGCTCCTTAATTTGGGATGATTCGTTGTCTATTCAGGTATTCCACAGATGCAGGGTATATCAAGTTGATTGTGGAGCTTTAATCCGCTGCTTCTGAGACTGCTGGGAGAGATTTCCCTTTCTCTTCTTTGTTCTGACAGTTCCCAGGGGCTCAGCTTTGGATTTGGCCCCGCCTGTGCGTGTAGGTCGCCGGAGGGCGTCTGTTCTTTGCTCAGACAGGACGAGGTTAAAGGAGCCGCTGATTCGGAGGCTCTGGCTCACCCAGGCCGGGGGGTAGGGAGGGTCACGGAGTGCGGGGCGGGCCTGCAGCGGCAGAGGCCGGCGTGACGCTGCAGCCTGAGGCGCGCCGTGCGCTCTCCCGGGGAGCCGTCCCTGGATCCCGGGACCCTGGCAGTGGCGGGCTGCACAGGCTCCCCGGAAGGGCGTGTGGCTAGTGACCTGTGTTCGCACAAAGGCCTGCTGGCGGCGGCAGCAGCGGCCTTAGCGTCCCATGTCCGTCTCTGGGCTCCGCACTCTTAGCCGCGGCTCGCGCCCGTCCCTGGAGCTCTCTCAAGCAGCGTTCTTAATCCCCTCTCCTCGTGCACCAGGAAACAAAGAGGGACGTAAAAGTCTCTTGCCTCTTCGGCAGGTCCAGACCCCTCCCCGGACTCTCTCCCGGCCAGCCGCGGCGCACCAACGCCCTGCAGGCTGTGTTCACGCCGCCAACCTCAGTCCTCTCCCGGCGCTCCGACAAAAGCCGGAGCCTCAGCTCCCAGTCCCGCCCGCCCCGGCGGGCGAGCAGACAAGCCTCTCGGCTGGTGAGTGCCGGTCGGCCCGATCCTCTGCGCTGGAGTCTGTCCGCTTTGCCCTCCGCACCCCTGTTGCTGTGCTCTCCTCCGCGGCTCCCAAGCTCCCCCACTCCGCCTCCCGAAGTCTCCACCCGCGAAGGGGCTTCCTAGTGTGTGGACACTTTTCCTCCTTCACAGCTCTCTCCCGCTGGTGCAGGACCCGTCCCTATCCTTTCGTCTCTGTTTAGTTTTTTCTTTTGCCCTAACCAGGTACGTGGGGGGTTCCTTGCCTTTTGGGAGGTCTGAGGTCTTCTGCCAGCGTTCAGTAGGTGTTCTGTAGGAGTTGTTCCACGCGTAGATGTATTTCTGGTGTATCTGTGGAGAGGAAGGTGATCTCCGCGTCTTACTCTTCTGCCATCTTCCCGGAAGTCCAGGATTAGATTTTTGAAGATAGAATTTTTAGGCTCAGATATGAAAGATGAGTAGGGGTTCCTCTAAGTGAGGCTGGAATGTGGCAGAAGAAAGAATATTTGCACGAGCCCTGAAGCTGGGAGAGGAGGGGTGCATCTATTTAAAGAACAGAGAGAAATGAAAGGAGGGAATCTGTACTGCAGAGAATGAAGGGTGAGAGGGAGAAGGTAAAGCTGAGAAGCCAGACGGGGGGCAGGGGTGAGGTCATGCATGCACTGTAATAACATGTTCATGATTTTAAAAGTGTTATCCTACCAACAATTTGAAGTGATTTTAAACAGAAGAAGGATTTTTAGAGGAACTCTCCAGAGGGTGGAGTGAATTGGAGGAAGTTCCGAATAAATGTGAAAGATAAGTTAGAAAATAATTAACACCATCCAAGTGGAGGCTAAAGATAAAGAAGACAGTGGTATAAGACAGGAAAAAGACCATAGGTGTGAGACATATTTGGAAAGTTGAATTACATATTTCTAGTGATTAATTGGATGTGGGATGTAAGGAATAAGAAGTTTCAGAATAATTCTAGCTTTGTATGATTGGTTGAATGAACATACTATTGACTGAGAGAGAGCACAGACCCAGGACCAGAGTTTTAGTGGGCAATGTCGTAAGTTTGGTTTGAGATACTGAGTTTGAAGTGTCTGTGTGATATCCAAGTCAAGATGTTGAGGATTTAATTAGATATAAATCTGATGCTGAGTGGAAGTTCCCAACAGGAAAAAAGAAGTTGAAAAAAATAAGAGGCCTGGTCATTGAAGCCATGGTAGTGGGCTATGCAGAAGGGACTGAATGATGAGAAGACATGTAGAAGCACACCCTGAGGGGCTCTGGGTCATATCAAGGAAGATGAGCCAATATTGGATGCTGATGAGAGCTCAAGTAAGACAAGTACTGAAAAAGACCTTTTGGGTATAATACCATGGAGGTTGTTGGTGAACTTGCAAGACACATATCTGTGGAAAGGGGCAGGTTGAAGACATATTTAGCCATAAATTACATATGCAAGACATAGAGAAAGCAGATATAGACAAGTCTTTAAAGAAATGTGTCTGTATGAGGGAAAGGAACTTTGATAGCAATGATCTTACATATTATGTATGTATTAGGTATTGATAGCAGTGATACAGTAATTTAAGTAATCCCTCCACTTGATGATGAAAGGTACTGGAATGTATCTTGGAAAATATGTGTGTAATGAACAATGTTTCATCACAGTATTACATTTAGTCTGATGGCATAATGCTAGAATTTAGGTTAGAGCAACAAATTATACTTCAGTCTGGGTTTCTCAGAAATTAATGTCCGCCCATGGGAATCGGACAGATCAAACTGAAGCTTTCAACCATTTTGCTTCATTGTCAACTTTTGTTGAACAGGATGAAAGGCAAGTTGCCAGAAATATTTAGTGAAATGGGGTAGAGATACACAGGAAGGAAAGCATTTTATCCATAGGGCTCTTACTGGAAGAAAGCGTAAGATTATTGCTAGGGAAATACTAACCCACTCTCCCACACCTTCAGTGGAGCCCGTCCCCGGCCCTGGAGAGTAAACACTGCCTGCCTCATGTAAACAGCAGAGAATTAGCTTTTTTCTCACATTGCTTATAAAATGTGTACAGCAGTGGTCAAGACTATGCAAACCAAATCACATGAACTGTCAGTTTCACTCAGGGAAGCACTGAAGGCTAGTTATGCATGTAAGCTGCAGCAATTCATTGAGTCATAAAAATCAATAAGCTTGTAACCTGGGTCATCAAGGGAACATTGCCACTGCAGGGAAAGAAATCTGAGCTTTCATAACAATGAGACACAAGTCGCATCCTTCATCAGGCCACAGGCAAGACCAAGCTGTATTCTTTTTTTCAGCTGAGAAACTGATAAGCTTTGTTATTGGCTATTCTGGTGGTAATAAGTGACTTTTTCTTCCTTTCATAACACATCACTCTCTCTGAAACAGTGACTCCTTGCTGAAATACTTTGTACACTGCAAAGAGATGAATTGCTAGAACAAGAATTTCAGATTGAATCCTGTTTCTACTGTCAGAATCTAAGGGAAATGGCCAACGTTAAATATTATTAAATGCCAATGCTAAACCTCAGTTTCCTCAATGAAGAATGAACTTAATACTGTCAAACTCATGTTTGTCTTGAAATGTCAGATTAGGCACATAGACTTTTTGACCTACAGGTGCTGTATATAATAATGTTAGATTCTGTCCCTTTATTTAATTGATACATTTATACTACCCTGCATTCAAAAAATAGTCATTTGATTCTTTGGCACTGTTTGACAGTTATTGGAAGTGGTTTCTGGACTAGCAAACTGAAATTTCTCCCTAGTCCACCAGCATGGTTTAGCATTTATAAACATTGTTTACACCGAGAATTTGAAGGGCAAGATTAATTTACTCTGTTTCTTCAGAAAAGACCAAAGTGTCCCCTGGTTGATCATCGTCTTCATCTCCTATTCTTGTATCTTGGGACGGTCTGGATATTCTCCCCTTCAGGAAGGACATGGCTCTTCTAAAGAATTTTGGTTCTTAGACGGCTATCTGACTAGGATGGATGGATCAGGATTAAGCCCTGTATTTGACCTACTGCCAAAGCTCAAACCTTTTAATAGTCCTCCTCACCCCACCTTCTTCCACTCAGTTCCCTTCTATCAGTTCAAGATCATCTGCAATTTTCCCATAGTCCACAAAGCTGTAAGCTTTAAAATTAACATATTTCTTCCAAGCCAGTCAAAGGTATAGGGGTCACATTTCTATTGGCTGAACTCTTGTACCATTTTCTAGAGAGATGCTCTACAAGAACACATTACACATCGAAACATTGTTTTCTGGTGAAGGCTTCATTGTGTAGCACAAAATTATTTTGGATTCGTTCATTTCAAGCCAAAATATCCTCAATAGCCAACCTAAACATAGGTAGTAGTATTTCAATTATTCTTCTAAGTGAAATCTCCTAACAGTATTTTGTTGGAAAATTTTGATTCACAGATTGACATAGTTTTCATTTCCTTATTGCTAAATTATGGTAACTAGCCACACGTAGAATGGAACCAGTTTAGTGAGAAGTTCCCAAATGTAGTATGAACATGAATTCACTTGATAGTTTTTCTCAATCCTTCCTTTCATCTGTATGTTGTCATGTCTCTCACTGTATGTAGTAGTACCTTGATGACGTCTTTGCCAAGTCCCATAAATACCCTTTGATGTTTGGCTTAGAGTACGTTTTCTTTTCTAAATATAAGACAAAATCCTGTTAATGTTAAAGACTTCCAAGCAAACTTAATTCAAGTTGTACTCCTTGTTCCTCCTGAGCTGTGGTGCTGATTGCTTGGATCAGAGGAAAGGGAGAGTGGTCTCTACGCCACCTCCGTCAGCTACTGGCTCCCTCTGTGTTTGGGGTCAGGCAGGAGGGAGAGGGAAATCGAGATATTTATGCCAGTGGTGGGTGGGAGCTATTCTTTGTTGCACTGGGGTTCTGTCTGTTTCTGCTAATGTTGAGATAGTCTCTCTACTGGTGATGTGAATATCACCTTCACCCCAAGTACGACATGACTGAATACCTCACCTTCCTACTGCAGGAAGTGGCCCTGCCAGGAATACACACCCCAGCTCCTTCTTAGGGTTTAACATTCTGAAGTCTCACAATTCCTGCCTCTCTACTAACCCAATGGTCCTCCACACTCCATCACTAGAACTGTAAAACCATGCGAGGAAGGTTTAATTTTCCAAGGACTGTGTAGAAATAGGATGTGAACTGGAGGTTGCTCCATATTCTTCCCAACCAAAACTTACCAGCATTTTTTTCAAGCCCTGCTTATACATATCACTCCAGAGCCTCCTGTCTTCGAATTCTCTAGAACTGAAGAGAGCTCTGGACTTAGTTTGAAAGATCTCCCTAAACTTCAGGGGATACATCTGAATTGTTTCCTTCTTCCCCTCATAATAGAAGATGAGGTCTAAACAAGGACAACGCACTTTAGACACAAGTTCCCAGAATGTTCTTCCAAGAACTCTACACTGGGATGAATCGGTGGGTTCCACTGTTGAGCAGGCATCCAGCCCAAATCAAGAGGCCAATTTCCTGTAGGTACTTGCACCTCCAAACTTCAGGAGAGATTCCTTTAAGCACCCTGCACCACCACCACCACCATTACAGACACTTGGCTTCCTGGAAATGTAAGAATTTCCTTCCATTCTCCCCTTGGGAAAAGTGAAGCTAGTCTCTTACCCTGCCTTTATTCTCTTCTTTCTTCTTGTATTAGATGAGAGTGAGCTGTACATAAGACTGGTTCTGACCAATAGGCTCTCAGTGAACCCTGCAAAAAAGTGATGGTTCCATCTTTTGGAGGCTGTATGACAAAGAGTGTGGCCATTTTTCACAATTTCCAGGCCCAAGGACATATTCTGTAAGCCATTTGACTACTTGTATCTCAAAATTTCTCACACAGCAATAGTATAAGAGTTTCATTAGCAAATCCAGTGAGCCAATTTGAACCACCTACTTCTAATTTGTGAATTGTGTATTTGTGTTACCACTGGCTGAAACCTAAAATCCAGGAAGATAAAATATTTTAAGAATTTCTCAAGTATTAGGTATTTGCATCAAACACATTTTCAGTATATAAGACAGAGCTAGGAATGTTGCCTTGCTAATATCAACAAATTTCAGTGTTTTTCCTTTCTCTTAATTCATTTAATTTCTTACTTTCCCATCAAATCACATTACTTGCTTATTATTTTGTTAATAGTGAAATGGGAATAATAACCATCCTATAATTGCGTGGTATATTAATTTGTTGATTTTGCTGAGCAATTGAGACCAAAAGCACTAACTGTTATGGTTGTTTGGAGAATGAACTTGTGTCCAACAAAGCAAAGCAAAGGACATGCCGAGTTCCAGTAAATTCAACCTGATGCCGCTATTAGTTTAAATGCCTTAGCTAAATGGTACCAACTGAGATCATTAACTTTGCTTTCATAGCAATTTTCTTAATGTTACTTAGCAACTTCACTTTGAAAATACCCATTTCATATCCCTGTAGCCTAAGGAGCATCATTAGTAGTAAAATTGCATAGCCAGAGAAGAGTTAAGGTTACATCCCGAAGATCTATCACCAGCTGCACTGAGACAGTGGCTCAGACAGCATGCATTGACTGCACAGGACCCAGCAACAGAGCCACAATAAAAGGATAAAAATTTATCCACCATGAATTCAGAATATTAAAGGAATCATTTCCATGTGTGTTACGTTGCCAAATATAAATATCTATGTATTATTGTGTAATGAATGCATATATCGAGATCACAATTTGAAATATGAAAATCTAAAATGTATCAAATGTTCTTGCCTCATAAGAAATGCATGAATACTTCTTAATATAACCTAGGAATAATTATGCCTTTAACAAACGTAAATGACTTTGATGATATGAATATCTGTCTTGGGTAATGACTTCTTAAGAAATCAGTTTAATATAACAACTATTGAAACTCAAAAGTAATCAAAACATTATAGTTAAACCAATTATTTATTCTTTCTTCCAATTTTATGTATTTTTCAATTGTTTATAATTAGCACAAGCACTCAATACGACAGGCACTATTAATTTTTAAATTATGAAAACAGAATTTTAAGTAGACTTATCTTTATTATAGAAATATTATGCTTTTATATTTTGCAGTACAGAAGTATTTTCTGTTCAATTTCTCTATCAAAGGCAGGGGACATTCATTTTTTCCTAAGAGAAGAAAACAAACAAAAATGCTTAAATACTGTTAGTAAGTTAATTCTTCTTCCATGACTTCATGCAATATTCTCTGGTTTTCTTTTAATCACGTGGTGCCTCTCCCGCTGGTCTCTTTCTTTGCTTACTTTTCTTTAAATATAGATATTCCCTATGACTTACTTCCTATCTTTTGCTTACACACTGTGTGGTTTCATTGTCACATTTATATAGTTGATACTTACATCAGTATTCATCCAGCCATCCGGCCATCCATTCACCCAGACATTCATTCATTCAACATGTATTGAGTGCTACTGTATTCCAGATATGTGAACCAGGTGGTGAGAATTCAAAGATCATTAAGACACAGCCCCTGATTCCAGGGATAAATAAATGCTGGATATTTCTATCTATATAGGCTGACAACCCCTCACGTTCAACATCTAAAATTAAGCCTTTGCTTGTCTCAAATTGTATCTCCAGCCAACATTATCTATTTCTGTTCATGGTTATTTCAAGTTTCCAGTCTCTTAGGTTAAATTTACTGAACCTCCCCTCCCCTCCCCATGATGCCCACCCAATAAATCTCCACTGCTGCCTTACGTTCTCTGTTACTTCATATCAGGGACACTTGGTTTCCCAAACATCCTTATTTATGAGATTTTAAATTTTTATTTTGGTAAATCATGATGGGACAAACATTTAAGTTAAATATTTACAGTGTCTTCCACCTCTACCCACTCATAGACACACCTCTCAAATACTAGTATTAGGTGACATTTCCAAAATTTATTGGTTAGTTTCTGTATGTCAGGTACTGGGTCGAGATCTTTCCATTCTTTATCCCCGCTCTCCATCCTCCCACCAAGAAAAGTGACCAGAACAGCCTTATGACAAAGATTCTATTTTTATCACCTGTTTAACAGTGAGAAAACAAGTGACCTAATTAAAGTCATAAAACTAGGGAATGGCTATCCAGGTTTAAAACCAGGAGGTCAGATTTCAAAGCCTGTTTTCTTAATTTATCTCCTATAGTCTCTATGAGAGTAAATTATCCTTGCTTTCCTTCTGGTAGTTATGCCCATAATTCTAAACAACATGCCTGTTTTATTTTTATCAACAGTAGACAATGTCTGTTGGCTCCCCACTAGGAAAGAAAAGGGTTCAGTTCATTTTCCTCAGACCTATTTCCAATGCTTTTCCCTTCCAAATACATAAATATTTTTAGATAATTTGTAGTTTATTATATATCTTCATTTTAAGTTGTTTCTCAAACAGCATATTATTTAATATTATCCTATACCATGCTTTGTGCTTTTTCACCTAAAAACATCTTGCTAATATTATCTCTACAGAGTTACAATTGTGCTATATTTTTAAGAATGTTTATTTTTTTAAAACATCTTTATTGGAGTATAATTGTTTTACAATGGTGTGTTAGTTTCTGCTTTATAACAAAGTGAATCAGTTATACATATGTTCCAATATCTCTTCCCTTTTGCATCTCCCTCACTCCCACCCTCCCTATCCAGCAACCTAAGTGTCCATCGACAGATGAATGGATAAAGAAGATGTGGCACATATATACAATGGAATATTACTCAGCCATCAAAAGAAACGAAATTGAGTTATTTGTAGTGAGGTGGATGGACCTAGAGTCTGTCACACAGAGTGAAGTAAGTCAGAAAGAGAAAAACAAATACCGTGTGCTACTATTTTTAATGGCTGTCTGAAACCCTACACTACATTGTAGTATATCTACATTCATTCAATTAGTCCCCATCTTAATGGGTATTTAGGCATGGGTACTTTCTATTTCAAGCAGTACAGCACTGCATAAGGAGCACTTCTGTGATTCCAGATTTAGGAATGCTTTTCTTTGAGGGACCCAGACTCAAAATGGATGCTTCAGTTCTCCGGGAAGTTTGTTCAGTTTATTTAGTGAAGAGCCTCTTCCCTATCTTCTCCCCAGACATGGAGTACAAGCCAGGCCTTCCGTCCTGTGAATAAAGCAGGAGGGGGGCGGGGGGAAGGCAGAGTGCAGCATGTCACTTAGTATTATGACCCTCAGTGAATACCCCTGCTTAGCCCCAATTTTTCCTCCCACCTTCCACACAAGCCAACGCCAACTCTGAGCCTGTTCTCTGTGGTTCCTCCAAAAGAGGTCAGCTGTATTGCCACCACAATGACTGCCTCTGCTGTGTTTTCCTCAAAAGGTTCAATCTACTTTTTATATTAAAAAAAAATGTTTATAGTTTTCATAGAATGACAGTCTTTCTCAGTCTCTATTAGTTCCATTTATTCTTAGATGGAAGACTAGATAAAAATATTTCGTAAGTTTGATAATGGAAAATTATATTTATTCTTAAAACGTTTTATCACAGTGTGCATTGGAAAATAATGAGCACCTCCCCCTTTTCAGGATTCCTCTGCGTTAGTGTTATGTATTTGTTTGCATGTTTGACTTGACTTTGTATGTGTTTCTCTGCCTATTTTTTACCCCACCTTCAATCACATATGATATTATATACAATCCAGAAAACAAAAGTAATGAAGATTAGAAATTCAGTAACTGTAAATGCAAGATAGAGGCTCAAAGACTAGAAAACTGGAATATGGGTATACAAATAGACTGTAGGTTATACAAGTTGCAGTGCACTTGACTCATCTGTCTAGTTAACTATGGTGAATTAACAATAGGGGAGCTGTGAAAAGAAGCAAGAAAGAGAACTAGTTAAACTATGCTGGAGATTGAGCCACCAATGGCCATAATGAATTTGTGATGGGAGATCTGAACTTGCTCTTCTGATCATTACCTTACACGCATCCATTTCAGGATGCCTATCATAGTGGGAGCATCTTATTGAACAGTGTGTGAATTTGGAGTCTGGATATAAATATAACACAATTTCACATAGTACTTATCTAAGGAATAACAATCATTTTCAACATTGGATAAGACGCTGGTTGTGTTTGTGTTTTGAAACATGGAAGGTTGGTTTCTTAAGGCAGAACCTAGCTAGAAGATTTTTAAGGATGACTTTGACTATATATTTTTTTTGCCTTCTTTGCTAACTTAAAGACCTAACTCCTATATAAGTCTCTGTTGCATTGCAGTTGCCTGGTAAATAGCATATGAGATAACTACCTCCCCTAGAAAACAGCACCTGATTCATTATATGATTCTTATTGTCCAATAAAAGAACATCTACAGATTCCTCAGGGGGAGCAAAGTATTTCTTGGAATTTAGCTCTGATATAAATCTGTGAATGGCTCTGTGTTGAGAGAGCAGTGAGTGAGAGCATGAACAAAATGTTTAACAACTTTATATGTGAATGTCTACCAGGTAACTTTGACAATGATGGGAGGAAAACAATTAAATATAGGAGTCTACTCTAAGTAAGCCTAGTGAAGACTTAGGAGGTATTCATTAAGAAAATCAATGCTAGGTGTCACTAGGAGTATTTTTTTTTTTTTTTTTTTTTTTAGTGATTCCATTAGGGTCAAGTAATCTTGCCAGACACATCCTTGAAGTTGATTAACCTGGAAATCTAAGCCTAGTCCAACTGCTTTTAGAAGCTTGTGTGAAATAGAACCAAAAATCTCAGTGATAAAAATTCTCTTTGCTCCTCCTCCTTAGATGCTAACAAATGCTACTCATAATAAATTAAGTAAAAAAAAAATATGTTTGCCAAAGGTATTGGAATATAGTTTTATTGTCTCAGAAAAACACAGATAGAAAAGTTTAATTACCAAAGTAGAATATTGACTAGTTTGTAGACAGTCTGTATCTGTTTTTTGTTTCCCACCTGCATGTTTGATTGAGTACTAGTCATCAAAAAAGGGAAATGGTCATATTACTTTCATAGTAAAAACAAAACAAAACAAAACAAAAAAACGAATACATAGAGTTGATTCCAAATGTCTTCTCCTGGTGTCCTCATTCCTGGCCCAAACTAATGATAGTCTCAGGGCCTCTGTCAGAATGGATAAGTGCTGATGATCTAAAGATAAGGATGTCCTGTCTTGGACAATGTCTTGGCTAAGTTGAGCCACATTCTTATTTGTTTATTCTGCTTTGACTAGGAAAATCATTCTAATTAAGTCAACTCTCAAAGCATCACTTGAACAACAAAGATGTACCCTGAATCATCCCCACTCCCTCCCAGAGCCTTGGCCCTTTTATAGAGTCCACCCACAAAGCCTGGTTCCCATGGTGCCAGCTTGCCTCTGATTGGTTTTTTTTTTTTTTTTTTTTTGGCGGTACGTGGGCCTCTCACTGTTGTGGCCTCTCCCGTTTCGGAGCACAGGCTCCGGACGCGCAGGCTCAGCGGCCATGGCCCACGGGCCCAGCCGCTCCGCAGCATGTGGGATCCTCCCGGACCGGGGCACGAACCCGCGTCCCCTGCATTGGCAGGCGGACTCTCAACCACTGCGCCACCAGGGAAGCCCCCTCTGATTGGTTTTTATTTCCCAGGACTATTACAATAGGAGTTAGTTCTCTTACTGGCTTATTTCCTGCAAATATTCAGTCAGAAGAGTGAGTCTCTGGTTATCATTGGCTCAAATATATCACCAAAACTGAGTTCGAAAAAAAGAAACATCAAAATACTCCAATAATAAGTTGGTAGTGACAACTTAGAGTTATCTTTGGTTCACATTATATTTTATACCGTGTACCCAAAGGCCTGACATTTTTCGTAGAAAAATTCATACACAAGGCTTGACATCTACTTTATTCATTTCAACCTCCAGGGTGGAATTTAAGAATGCTCCTGTACAGCTAATCATTAGTAATCAGTCCTGCTGATCCTTGGTTTTGAATGTGAAATCATGCTATTAAACAAACAAAAATGTATGTACAGCTAGAAAAGAATTCTGGCAAACCTTGACTTCAAAAAATTCTGAGAAAACAATTTCCTTGTATGTGTTAAAGCTTACTATATAATAAATCCCGAGGGAAGAATAAATTGAGAACAATAGATGCTTTAAGGACATTTGGCTAGCTTTGTGGGGGGGGGTATTTTAAATCTAAACTTCATTCATTACAACAAATAAATCCTTTGTAGATTAAAAGTTAAGAGTTGAAAAAATTAAAGACAAAGGAGAACAAAAGTATACTGTTTTCTCTATAAAAGAAAATGCTTTTTGTCCATAATAACAATGGGATAAAATTAAAATGATAAGATTAACATAGTACATATGCAAATATCTGTAATGAAAGTCATTTAAAATTAAATATTTTCACGTTATTAGGAGAATCGTTAAGACAAAAAACAGGTGTATCAGAGCAGACAAGTTGCACAGTTCCAAGGCATGCCATTCACATAATTATATGACAACCATTTTTTGTAATAATGGTAATAATAATGTAATAATAATAATACATACATATTAGATACTAATGCTTAAAATTAATAAAATAATTTTAAAAGAAACAAAACATTTTTCATAATAACTTAGATTTTTATGAAATCTAAATTTTATAGTAAAACATGTTTTTAAAAATTAAAATACTCACTTTTCCCCAGAGGGAAATAGAGACCTGCATGATTATTGCCTCTGAGAATGAAAACTGGCAGGACATTTTTTTTTTTACAGACCAATTGTTGTGTATTTCTTATCCAATACTCTGGAAATTGAACTTTTAAGAAGGTATCAGGAAAATAATCCAGAATATGGATGAATATTTATTTGCAAAGATGTCTATTATGTGACCTAAATTTTGAACACTAGATGGATAGTTTTAAAAGTTATGGTCTAGCTATACAATGAAATAATTTATAACCATTAAGAAGTATTGATAGCATAGCACTAATTTTTAAAAAGTATTTACATAGCTCTATGTAGACAGGGACATTTTCCATCTAGCTCACATGTCACCTGTAGAATGCCTGGCATGTAGTATATGCTTAGAAAAATAGAAAAAACATTATTATTAAGTTTATTATACTCTCAAGTTAACAATGATTACCTGTTACCATAGGATTATGCCTGATATTCGTCAGCTACTTATTATTCGACACTTTCCAAATATTCTAAGAAAACATGCCTTTCTTGTATTATAGTGGACAGTTTATTTTTAAAGCTCCCAGCTACCAACACATCGTTGTTCTGCAGCTATCCACTAAGAAAGGATAAGTTTTCAAGAAATCTGTCTTAATGAAATACTTTGAGAATTCAATGTAGCATCATCTGCATTGGAATCATCTGGGGTATTTACATAAAATGTACATTTCTGAGTTTGGTTGGGGGGCGGAACAGAATCTACATTTTAATCACATTTTTGTGCCCCTTCCCTTGTTTACCCATATGGTTCTCCACCACATTAAAGCAAGAGAATCACTGAATTAGGAAGATAATTAAAATTCAGCAAAATCTAAACAGCAGGAATGGTGGCTTTTTAGAAGAGTTTCGTAAAAGCCTGCTGAAAATGGCTGGTAAATTGGTGTAAGAAACTTTATGAGAGAGGCTATGACTGTATGCAGGATAATGGAACCCTAAGTAATAAGAATAAAGGAATCATCAGCACTAGACAGCATTGAATTTATAGAGAAAAATCATTTTAGATAAAATATATGGCTTGGGATTTGTTTTTGCAAACATATGAATGCACAAATTAGTTCTTACAGTAAATGGTGACTTTTCCTAACATGAAAAGCCAAAGCATCAGTGATAGACACTATATAAAATATTTTTAAGTTAGTGGTCTTTGATGCTGACTAGTATTAGGCAATAGGTGTCTGGTATACTTGTAATTTAGACATTTTTTTAACTCTCTTTCCCAAACCAATTAAACTCTACTGATATTCTGAGACTCTGCATTTTAGTTGATTCTAATATATATATATATTCTAATATATATATATATGCCAAAAAGCATCAACCAGTCAGCAAATATTTATTAACTACTCCCTGTGTGTAGGCACAGTTCTAGGTGTTATTTATGAAATGGTGAGAAAGACAACATTCCTGCCTCAAGGAGGTTCTATCCTAATGGCTGAGCACAAACAGTAAACACGTGAACGTAAGTATAAAAAGAAGAGATAATGACTGCAATGAAGAAAATAACTCAGAACAACATAGTAGAGTGTGGGCCCTCTAAGATGCATCTTCTTTAGCTAAGGTTGTCATCAGAGAAGCTTCGGTGGAGAGGTGACATTTGGGCTAAAGCTTGAGGCAGCCATACAAGGGTCTGTAGCAAAAGCGCCTGAAGAAGATTAAATAACAAATGGAGAGGCTCTAATATAGGAACAAAGTCAAAGTTTGGAAGCAAGGCCAGTGTAGAGAAGATGGAGACTAAGTTAAATTGATCGTCTGAGCAAAGGTAAGTGAGGCCATCGTAAGGAGAGCTACTGAGACAGATACTGGAAGACTTTAATAAGCAGAGGAAAACACGATCGCATGACTGGATCTAAAAGGATCACTCTGACTGCAGTGGATTGAATGTTTATATCCCACCCAAATTCGTATGTTGAAATCCTAACCTCTGATTTGAAGGTTAGGATTTGGAGCCTGTGGGGGGTTATTAGGTCACAGGTGGAATCCTCATGAATGAATTAGTACCCTTATCAAAGGGAACCCAGAGAGTTCTCCGCTCTCTGCCATGTGACGATACAATGAGAAGTTGGCAGTCTGCAACCTAGAAGAGGGTTCTCGCCAGAGTCTGACCATGCTGGTACCCTGATCTTGGATTTCCAGCCTCCAGAACTATGAGAAATAAATTAGCATCATTTATAAGCAACCCAATCTATGGTAGTTTGTTATAGCAACCCAAACCGACTTAGACATTCACCTTTGAGTTTTCAAAGTATTGCAATAACTATAGCCCAACTAGGATAGGAAGGGAAGCTATTTAGAAAGCTGTTGTGTCCTAGATAAATCACGTTGCTTGAACCGGTCTTGAGATAATAGATGGGGACACGTGATTGGATTTTGTAGGTAGATTGATAGGAAGAATCAGAAAGGAGGAATCAAGGGTATATACTGTGGTGCTGTGAACTGAGGTGTATCCCTCGATATTCATATGTTGAGGTCCTAGAGCCCATTCCAGTGGTATTTGGAGATGGAACTTTTGGATGGTAATTGGGTTTAGATGCGATTGTGAGGATGGAGTCTTCACAATAGGGTTAGTGTCCTTATAAGAAGACATGAGAGAAGTCTCTCTCTCTCCAACTGCCATGTTGAGGACACAGTAAGAAAGTGGCTCTCTGTGACAGAAAAGCAATTTCTGTTGTTTAAACCACCCAGTCTATAGGTATTTTTGTTTTGGCATCCTGAGCTGATTAATACGTTAATTTTTTGAGCTGGAGAAACCAGGTGGTACTTTCTGCAAAGTAAGATAAGACTTGGAGAAGGTTAGGTATGAGGAAAAATCAAGAGTTTGGTTAAATAAAAGATGCCAATTAACCTCCAAGTAAAGTAGGTAAATGAGGAGTTGGATTTTTTTTTTTTTTAGTCCATGGCTTAGGAAGATGCTCTAAATAAACATAAATATTTAGTAGTTATCGGTATAAAAATATCTAAAATTTTAGGGCTTCCCTGGTGGCGCAGTGGTTGAGAGTCCACCTGCTGATGCAGGGGACAAGGGTTCGTGCCCCGGTCTGGGAAGATCCCACATGCCATGGAGTGGCTGGGCCTGTGAGCCATGGCCGCTGAGCCTGCGTGTCCAGAGCCTGTGCTCCGCAATGGGAGAGGCCACAACAGTGAGAGGCCCACGTACTGCAAAAAAAAAAAAAAAAAAAAAATCCAGAATTTTGGACTAGATTAGAAAAGAATGTCAAGGACTGTTATTTTGAGAATTGTCCTATGTCAGACAAATTAGGTGATAGCTGGAGAAGAATAAATCAAAGGATAATGTTTTAAGATGGTTAATACCAAGACATGTTTGTGTGTTGATAATAATGAACCACAGAATGGGAAGAATGTATGATGCAGGAGAAAAATAGAATACTCACAAAAGTGGAGACACTGAGAAGGTAAGAGATGGTAGATATAAGGGCCACCAGATTGATGAGTTTGGTGGGTAAAATAAGAGGCTGTTTTATGTGATTACATCGATTTTCCCTATGAGTTAGGGGGTAAGGTTATCATCTGGGAGTGGAACAGAAAGTAGTGTTAGTTGATTGAAGGGTCTCATGAGATAGAGCTGGATGGGTGGGAATACTATAATAAGTGAAATGCAAAACTAGGAAATATTCAACTGAGGGTGGAGTGCTTGAGATCATGATGGCAGAACTAGTGGCATTTTGGAGGATGACAATTGGTGAATGATGAGGTATGGAGGAGAAGGTAGTTGAAGCTGGGGGGGGGGATCAAGAACTGAGAGATCAAGGTGCCAGATGGATTCTCTATATGAATGCTAATGTCTTCAGTAATTAATACAGAGTTAAAGCAGAAAACCAGATGCAATCAATAAATGGATTATAAATAAATGAGAGGTTAATAGATCGTACCAAAGAGGAGAAAGTGCCCGAAGTCATGTATTTTGAAAGGATCAGGGAGTTTGGAAAGAGTAAGGGAAACCAATGGTTCAGAAGCAGCGAAGAATGACATCTACCTCTGGGTAGTAATAAACATGAGCTGTGCACCCCAAAATAAAGCCACACATGAACAATGTTCTCAACGATCAGCCAAGTATACCTTTGAGAGGTGAAATTACAAAGTACACATCTTGGAAAATTGGAGAGTAAAAATAAAATTGGGTGTGTAGTCTCTCTAGTAATTATGGGAACAATTCTGAAAACTGTGATTAAAAAATTAAAATGAATAGTCAATGCAGTTGTAATATTTTGTCCAGGGATCTTCAAGAACTGGGATGAAGATATTGAATAGGGTATTTTAAACGCATCTTGGAATTACCTTCAACTGACAATATATTGTCTAAATACTGTCTAGATAGAAAGCACTATAGGTGAGTGGCTAAATGTATACTAGGCACTGATAAAACACACACTCTCCTCTCTCTTTCAAACACTCACACATGCTTAAATAAGAAATTAAGTATCATATCAAACAATAGCATACCGTATCATTACTGTATTATCAATAAAAATCAGACTGCTGTTATTCTTACATCTTTGGCTAGGTTTATAGCATTTCTTGATAAATCTCCTAGGAATTATATCTTGACAAAGTGGAAGAACAGTGGCTTTAAAAATGGCTATGATGTTGAAGAAAGAAATGGGAACATTTCTGTGTCTATACTAGCTGTTGAAGGGGATCTTAATTGAAGTGACAGAAACAGTAACTCTGAGTTCCATGTGAATGAATGTAACCAGTCTTTTGATCTTAGATTTCTACCTAACATTTTTAGGCCTCAGTTTTCTTATCTGGAAAATTAAGATTTTGCTATCTACTCTGTAGCATTTTTGTAAACATTAAAAGCAATGAAGAGATAGTACCTTAATCAAATATCTACAACGTTGAAAGTCCTAATAAATAATGGCTGTTGATGGCTTTCTGCTATTTTCTGATACAGGCAGAAGTTACATAAACAAACACTTGAATGCCGAAGCTAAAATCTCTATTTTTATCATGAGCGATCTGGCTGTTGTGTTATTCTAACCTATCTAAATGATATTAGCAGGTTGGATTCTACTTCTGAAATAAATTCTGTCGGCGCTTGTATAACTCTATTTCATCTACACGTTATTCTTTAGTATTTCAACTGAGAAAGAAAATAGTTTGCATTTTGCTGATTCATTTCTACTCTTCATGGTCACAGAGCCATTGTTAATAATATTTTGATATCTGTGAAGCTATAGAAGCTTCCTCTCAATGAACCACAAATTTTCAGCTCATAGCGGAGAAGAAAGAATCGTAAATGGGGCAGTAGAGCAGTAGGATGCACAGAGGCTCAATTTGTCCTACACAAGGATAAAGAGGAGTTGGTTCCATCATGTCAAATAGACTTAGGAGAATTTAGGGACTGAAATTTCAAGATGAGGCAGAAAGAGACATACCAGGGTCGTGACCTAACAACTTAAAACAAAGTATTTTTTCCCGGAGAGTTTTGAGGGGCAGTAGCATTTTAAATGGATTATAAATAAACAAAGTTAAAAGCAAGGCAAGTGTGAAGGAATCTTTATTGTGTATTGCTGATGCAGCCTTTGGTAGATAACAAGATTAAGTTTGAGAAACCAAATAAGTGTACTATTTTCAATCTATTAGGAGTTTTGAAATATAATGAATAATTTATGTAAAAGGGTGTTTTAATGAGTATAATTTGTATTTCAGTGAATAGGCAGAAAAGCATTAATCATGTTGTAAAGTGATCAGTATAACTTCACCTTCCTTTAACATGAGAGATAAAGCTGTTTATGACTAATCCTCTGGAGTAGGGGACCACAGATCCATATCCCACTTGGTAGTCAAAGGAAAATAATTGGGCTAACATAGTGTGTGTTGGTTAATCTATGGTGCATAACAAAATGTCCCAAACGTAGTGGCATAAAACATGAACATTTTATTATCCTCATGGATTCTGTGAGTTAAAAATCAGACAGAGCCCAGGAAACAATGATGTCCTATGATGTCTGGGACCTCAGCTGGGAAAACTCAAAGGCTGAAAGTGAGCTGATAGATGAGGATTGGAATCATTTGAAAACACACTCACTCACAATCCTGGAAGTTGATTACTAGCTTTGAATAAGGCTGCCAGCTGAAACAGGGCCATCTGACCTCTCCAGGTAACCTCTCTTCTTCCTCACAGCTTAGTGCCTGGCTTCCAAGATAAGCATATCCCGAGCTCCAGGCTGAAGCAGAATCAACTTTTATGACCTTGCCCCAGAAATCACAAAGTAGTCTCAGGCTAGGCCAGATTCAAAAGGAGGAAACATGGACCCCATTCTCATTAGAAGGAATGTTTATATCCCATTCTAAGAAGTGCACGTGGCCACTTAAGAAAAAAATACAATCTGCTTAATATGGGAACAAGTGCTATCAATTTTATTGAACATCTGTTTCTGGGATCTATTCCTGACTTCTGTATCTTCCTTGATATTTATTTAGTTGTTTACTATTACAGCTTTAATATCATCTTCACTGTAAAGGCTAGCTCTTAGAATGAGTTACAAGAGAAAGATATTTTGGATAGTGTTCTGAGTGGGGAACAGATGATGTTCCTGGTTTTAGAGGCCAGTTATTTACTTGGTATTATTATCATGAATATGTCATCGTTGGATAAATTTTACTATGGTAAACATTTTTGTAAGATGAGTGCTGTCCAGTATAAATCCTTCACAAAGGAAGCTTTGTGAGAATATTTTAGGAGACATTGAATTTTGATTAGATTTTGGAAGTCAGAAGAAATATTCTCAGTATACTAAGATGACCAAGATTTTTCTGGAGCCATAATAGAAAAATGCTGGGAAAATGGCCTACCTTCAGGATGACCTTTTCTCCCAAGGTCCTATTAATTTATTACATCTGGTGATTTGAAGACAGAATGGTACTTTAAATAATACCATTATAGCCTAAACTTGCTACTGTAGAGGCTGAAAAACATTGAAAGTGAAAACCTTTATACCTTTGTAGTATGATAAAAAATTAAAGTTAAGAGAAATCTCTAGGCATATAAAGTCCATCATTTAGAAATGATAAAACTCTGATTCAGAGATATTAAATAACTTATTCCAGTTACATCTGATTAATCTGAGTCAGTACCTGAGCTGGGACTGCACAGAGGGAACCATTGCATTATCCTTCAAGGACATCTTATTAACTGTACACAGCAGATGCAATGTGTTTGGCTATCAGTATTAGCATTAAACTAAATTTATCCAATTAAAATTTGGGGAAAAGCAAAGAATACATATTAAAGTCTCCCAAGTATTTTTACTGTGACTTATTTGGGCAGTCCTGGGGGGTGGAGGATTAAAAGGATACAACTTCTGTGGAAGGTTTCCAAAACCTATGGGAAGTCTAAAAAAGGATCTAAAATATCAGAAAGAAACAGAAACTTTTTGTCAAAGAGAAAAGGCGATTCTGTTCTGGGTAAATACAAAATGCACTTATTGGAGAATTTTAAAAGGACATCCTATCGGAAATACGATGTGAAGAAAGGCTTTATAAAGACAAAGTTAGAAATGTCTGAAAAAGAGAACTGAGTCATGAGCAAACTCTGGGGAAGGGATATAGACATGTGTGTGAAAGGAGAAAAGGTCATGCCTGGGCATCGATTATAAAGGAAGGAAAAAGAACAAAGACTGAAACATCATTATTTTAACATCATTATTTTGGTCAACCAACCATATTTATGACTAAATGTGTGGGAGTGTGTATCATGACACAAGCAAATCAGAAGATTATGCATAATTGATTGTAGTAATAACTGAGCATGAAATTTAGAAACAGGCTGAACTTGACAGAGTATATCTAGGACCCTTAAGACACTTAATTCAACATGAAATAACTTGGGATTCACATCTGATACATTTAAATATAGCATTTCATTTGCCAAACGTGCATGTTGGAACCAACAACGGTGTTGAATTTAAGAGATTAATTTAACTTAATATTTATATTTTTAAATTAATCTTTTCTAAAAGTAGTAGTATCCAATTGATTAACTTGATTGTGATGACTATTTTGTCATTATTTTGATATTACAGTGATGCCTTCCAACCATGGAATACCATCCAGTCAAATAAGTTTCTAGTCACTATACTATCCCTGAATATTGATGGAAAAGTGGCCCAAGTTTTAGTTATGAGTTAAGGACTTATTTTGTTTGTGGTACCAGTTGAAGTATGCATTCCCTGTACGCCTAAAATTCCTGGATCTATTTAGAAAAGTCTAGCTCAGATTTTACACAATCCAGTATAGGAATGTATGTTTTGTGTGTATAAGTATATATGTATGCTCTTGCAGCTATAACAGGATTTGGTCATTCATATTGTATTTCTAGGATTAAAAATCTCATTGCACCTGACCCAGAAGTCTTGTATGTTCTACAAACATCCATGAAGCTCTGGCAAGCTAACTCGTTAGCGTGAAATAGATAAAAGTCTCAGGCTCTTCACAGTTCTTGACACAATTTTTCCAATTTCATTTCTTGCTGCTCCCTGTATTCCTGTCTGCAGGACACTTAAGGTGCATTACTCACTCTTCTCAAATATAACTTGCAATTCTGTATCTTAATTCATAGATTGCTTTTCCATACGTTTCCACCCAGGAAAATTTTATCCACATTCTTTTTGAAATATTTTTCTGCTCAAACCACTCATCAAACAGAACTTTGGACTTTTTAACATTTAGTTTATATTGTTAGATTAATGCAGTATCTGTGACTTTATTTTGCATTAAGATCAGCTTTGTATGATATTATTCAATATATGATGTTCATTGTGGATAATTCTTTTATTCCAAGTGGCCCGCATTGTGCCTGACCCAAAGTTCACAATACAAATCTTAATGAATCAACACAATGAATATTTCAAATGTTCATCTAGATTTTCTTCTAAAATGTTCTCTAAATAACTGTAATTATTTAAAGGGAAAATACAGCCGAAACCAGGGTAGGATTCCATAGCTTTCGTTTCCTTCTCATCATAGGAAATGTTTTGCAATAGACTAAGACTGAAAGAGAAATAAATGCCAGACATCAAACCACAATCCCAGGACAGCAGGTAGTTTGAATACTTGGTTTGAATAAGCAGACATGCTACTTACTCTGACATAGATTTAAGAGTTGCCTCTGGGAAAGATGGTAAGTCAAACAACAACTAAGACAGTCACCCAGGGATATTTGTGGGAGACAGTGACATCAATAGAACCAACACTTTTCAAACCGATGACAAGCACTGAGTGCTGGATCTTTCCTTAAATTACTAATGATACTGCTGATATTGAGTCTTTATTTAGTTCTTTGTTGGGTGTATTATATATTCTCTTATAATAGACTGTTAAATGGACTTTAACATTGAGAAGCTCTTGGCCTGGAGATGCTGTTTAAATTATCCAGGCAACATCAAATGAATTGACTTAAAAAATGAATCCACTATTAACTTAAAAAAAAAAATTAAAAAAATATATATCACCTTCAAAAGAAACAAATAATTATAAAAACAAAACTAAAAATACACAAAATAGTTGTACATCAAAGAACAGAAAAGTTTAGCATTTTTATTATATTCCTTAAGTTGCATTAAATTCATTTGTTCTATAAACATTTATTGAGCTCCAGCTATGTTTCAGAGAGCGTGCTGTATTAGTTTTCTATTGCTGCTATAACAACTTACCACAAACTCAGTGGCATAAAACAACATCCATTTATTATCTCATTGTTCTTTAGGTCAGAAATCCTTTTGAGCTCAGTTGGGTTCTCTGCTTAGGGTCTCACAAGCTGAAATCAAGAATCAGCCAAACAGAGCTCTGGTTATGGGGAAAAATCCACTTCCATGTTCCTTCAGGGTGCTGGCAGATTGGGTGGAATCCTTTTCATTCTTTGAATCTCTATGGCTCTCTCTTCTACTACAAAACGTAGAAAACTATATGTTTTTAAAGTGCTCTGGGATTAGAGTGGAGCCATATGGATAATCTCCCCTTTGAGTTACAGATTATTAATCTTACATATGTAAAAAATCCTTTTATCACACACCCACCCTCAAGGGGTGGAGATTATACAAGGGCAAGTGTCACTGGTGGTCATTTTTAGAATTCTACCTACCACATGGGCTATGTGCTGGAGTAAAATGATAAGCAAATCAGACTTAGTTCCTACTTTTACAAATCTTAAATTTCAGTGAAGGGAACGTAAAATAAAGTATGAGCTGTGTAAGAAGCATTGTGTGTACATGGGCATGTCAATGGAACAACCAAACCAATCTTGTAAGCTGTGTCCTGGAGGAAATAGTAGGATTTATTCAAATGAAGACTGTCATAGGGTGAGAGGATGGAATGATGTTCAAAGCAAAGGGAGTAGTATAACATGGCATATCTTGAAAGAAGTTCAAGTTAAGCACGGATGACAGTTTTCAGTGTTTGCAGAGGATGACTAGAATTGGAAGAGAGGATAGCAACGGGGAGATATTTCGGGCTTTTAATCAAGGTGCTACCTCTTCAAATGTGTGTTTAGAAATATCATACTGGTTGTAGTAGTCAAAACAGGTCCAAGAGGTATAACATTCCAGGGAGTGATACCAGTTATAAGACCATAAGATATAATCTGAGTAGGAGATGATGATTACTGGGACTACGGTGGTGACGTAAAAGAATGTTTGTAAGTGGATATACTGAGGGAACGTGGGAGGTGGATCCTAAAAGAGTTGGAAGTTAAATAAATAAAGGTGTGAAGGGGGAAAGGAAATCAAGGATGATACCCAGGTTTCTGGCTTGAGCCACACTGGTAGGGTGACTTGCTATTTTTTGTAACAAGGAAATGGGGAGGGAAAGCAAGCATAGGGAAGCAATGGATGGGAAGCCCAGTTTGGAACATGAAAAGTTTGAAACCCTTTCAAGCCAGCCAAATGCAGATGTTTGTAACACAGTTAGGTGTACTAGTATAGAACTCAGATGAAAGATCTGGATTGGAGTTATACAACTGACAAACCTGACTACATAAGGTTAATTGGAGTCATAATACTGAAAGCTAATCCCTAGGGAGGGAATACAGCATGAAAGGAGAAGAGAATATAAGACGTGATACCCGGGTCCACTAACAGAAAGGGCTCAAAGAAGAGGATACACAAAAGATACTAGATAAAGAAGAACTAGGGCAGTTGCTGTTATGTAAGACCAGCAAATGAGAATATCAAAAATTTCCAAATTTGAAAGAGAGTAGGCAACATTTTCAAGCACTATATACAAGTCATGTTAAAAAAAGACTGATACGTGGATTGGACTTAGTGACAAGGGACTCATGGGTGACTTTGACACAGCATGATTCGGTGGTGCAGCATGTGTGCAATCCAAACCAAAGTGGGTTTCGTTCTAAAAGAAACTTGAGGAATTTCTCCTTCAATAACATTTCTTTCATAATTGCTATTCTCTGTGAGAGCCAGTTTCCAGTTAAGGCTAAGCGTTGAAAGAATGTTCAGAGAAGAGTGTGACGGTGGAGGGGAACTTGATTACGGTGAACCATGGGTACCAGAGAGCACAATGGAATGGTTTCAGAGAGCAAGAGAGGAGAGACATTGCATCATTTGAGCAGGGAAATAAACATGTATTTTAAATATATTTATTTTCATTTTTGTTTCATTTTAAAAATTAAACTCTAGCTGATTTACAATATTAGCTTCAGGTGTATAACATAGTGATTTAACATTTTTATAGATTATACTCCATTTAAAGTTATTATAAAATATTGGCTATATTCCCTGTGCTGTACAATATATCATTATATATTTTTTACACATGTGTGTATGTATATATGTGTGTGTATATATATATATATATCTCCTCATATATTTTTACACATATTTATTTTACACATAGTAGTTTGTATTTCTTAACCCCCTACACCATCTTGCCCCTCCCCCAACTCCTCTCTCCACTGGTAACCAGTAGTTTGTTCTCTGTATCTATGAGTCTGTTTTTGTTTTGTTATATTCATTCATTTCTTTTATTTTTATATTCCACAGGTAAGTGATAATATAAAGTATTTGACTTTCTGAGTTATTTCACTAAGCATAATACCCTCCAAGTCCATCCATGTTGTTGCAAATGGCAAAATTTTGTTCTTTTTTATGGCTGAGTAATATTCCATTGTGTGTGTGTGTGTGTGTGTGTGTGTGTGTGTGTGTGTGTGTGTGTGTGTGTGTATCGATTTATCTGCTTTACCTATTTATCTGGACACTTAGGTTGCTTCCATATATTGGGTATTGTAAGTAATGATGCTGTGAACATTGGAGTGCATATATCTTTAATAAATACGTATTTTTAAAATGAGAATGTGGAAGAAGATAGAAAACTGGGTTTGAATCTGGGGAGTTCCAACAATGTAATGGTATACAGTGGATTGCACTGAATTGGTATCAAAATAACAAGATACAGGAAAAGAAAATAAATCAATAAAGGAGATAGAATATTGTGATAGTCTTCTTCTAGAAGGAAAATAGGGTTCTCAGGATTCACCTATGAATTGGAGGGAGTTCAGGTTTCTGGTGGATGGCCAGTGCTTATCCCTCTAGATGGGAAAGGAGCTGCATAGAGTCTAGCTTAACTGAGAGAGCTCCAGAAAGAGGCATATTTCTCTAAGGAGCTGGCACATAGGCCTCCAGAAATTTATTGCATAAGAAGTCCTGTATAGCAGAGGAATGACTGTTAATAGATGTGAAGCCAGTAGTGGAGGGAAAGGGAAAGAAGTTGGAAGAAATGTTAAGGTAAGTAAGGTAGAGAGAGTCAGGACCGCATACTCAGTAGCTTTGCAAAGTACTTAAATTTAATATGCATTATTTAAGAGACAAAAAAAAAAAATCATATCTGACTCACAAAATAAATACAACATTTGGTTGGTAGGAGTGTACTGAGTGAAATGAAATATTCTCAAAATAAATAAAGAAAATTTAAAATACCAGTCTCAAATGGTTGCTAAAGGCACTGATGGAATCAAAAAATGAATATATTTGTAGAGACTTTGTATATATGCAAAGCACTAGCTATCTACCGAAAGATCAAAGATTACCCTTGCTAAAATCTCAAGTATTTAAAATAATGTCTAACTCTCCCCATTGGGTTATCTCACTCTTTCTTGCTACATAACAGATTCAAGTAGATATCCTGGGGTTTATGGAATGGCAAAATTGAGAAAAATATAAGAATATAATGTAGAATCACTACACAAGGTACTTTCAGAAAAATTGCAATAATTTATACAAAGGAAGACTGTATTTTAGAGCCAGAGGAGCATCTATCTTAGGATCCATAATGTTCAGAACACCATTAGGATGTTTTTAAAAAATCAATTACCTTTAGTTATCAATATTTTCCATACCTATATTAAAACTCTTTACTCAGCACTAACACCTAATAGGAGTCATCAAAAAATGATAGATAAGGATGGTACTCGGCAAAAAAGTAATATTCTAGAAATATTTTACAGAAAGAGTAGCAGTCAGTCAATGTCCCAGAATGTCTGGCTTCAGCCATTGGCTGGAGAATGGAGATGGTCCTTGAGAGAAGGAACAAAGGGAATGAGCAAGTTTTTAGTGGTGAGAAATTAGGGCAGAAATCATTTTACTTATAAATATTGTTATACTTCAGGTGATTTTGTCCAGTAGGCAGTTAGGTATACATACCTGAAATGCATGGATTTTGTCAAATCTAGAGAGAGAGATTTGAAAATTTTTAATTTAGAGTTGGGAGATGAGATCACCTAATTTAAGCATTAACGTTAAAAAAGTTTAGAAAAGAAGGGAAATCTAGAAATGCTCAGCACTTCAGGGCCAAGCACGGTAACTGACTTAGTGAGAGGCAGAGACCGAGGATGCTGAGTATAATCTGATCCAAGGGGAACAAGTCGGTGCAAAGGGAGTCATTAAAGACTCAGGAGAGACAAATAACTGATAAGGCAAAGGGCAAGAGGATTCAGGAGTGAGCAGGGTTAAGAGTGCTGTGCATAGGTTGACCTTGAACAGACCTCATCCTGGGAGACTGGAGGAAACACAGCCTGAAAATATCCACAAGTAGCAACTTGTAGGTGGTGGAGTTAGGAGGAGTTGGTGGTTTTCATGTCCATCATGGCTTCAGATTTCTAAAATAATTAGTAAAGGCAATCATCTCTGGGTAAGAGGGGGAGGAAGGATATGGGGAAAAGTAGCAGCAGATCTGAACAGTCGCTAAGGAAAACGGAGAGGTGACCAATTGCAAGGGAAAGTACTGCTGGTCAATGCTGAGGGGGTCCAGTGAGATTAGAAACTGTACATGTACAGATTCATATTGTTTTCCAGTGGTCCTCAGCTATTGGATGTAAGAACTCACGTGTGGCTATTTGGTGGGGTGGGAGAACAAAAAATAAAAAGGAAGACTTGAAGGTACTAATGGAATTCAGTTAATCTACCCTGTGACTCAAACTTTGTAGGAAATGAAATGGGGTCCAAAGGTCTGACAAATCAGGAAAGTTGGAGGGATACTGAGATTGGAATCAGGAATTTTCAAACGTATACATGGATACAGGAGGAATGAATGCATACTAGGTATTTTCTAGAGGAGGGATATAATTCAGATGTATAGATTTTTGAGATGGCATATTTGTTGTAGTCAAGAATAAACTGTAGAGGTCAAGAGAGTCAGTTGGATGTGAAAAGCAAGGGAAAGGGGAAAGTTAATTATTCAACAAATATTTAATAAAGAACCTCTATGAGTCAGGTATTATACCAGCTGCTGGAGATACAAAAATGGCCAAGACACAATGCTTGCCCTCAGATCAGTCTACTGGAATGATTGATGTTTCCAGCTTAGGAAACAATGTGGATGGCAGAGTGACAGTATTAAAAGACAGTATCAAAAATTATAATTAGCACTCATTTGAGTAGCTGATATAAAAACCCAAGTAGCAGTATAAACCAGACAAGCGAGATACATAAATCTGAATTATGAAGGGAAGTCAGTGTTGAATAGGAGAGACCTAGAGGAGTATACAGGATGGCCCTGGAGAGCATGTGGAGGTAGGGAGGGTGGGTAGATTCCTGAACTCCAAGATTGAGGGGTAGATGGAGGGAGAAAGGATCCATTGAAAGAGAGTTGTGAGGAGGCCAGGCAAAATTGCTTTTGAGAAAAATGAAGAAGAGGGTTCCAGAAGAAGAATGGTCCATATAGTCCAGTAAGTCAGAGATCCCGAGGAGAAAGACCAAATTGCTTGAACAGATTTGGCAAATAGAAGAGCGTTGATCATCTTAGCAGGTGCAATTTCAGCAGATTGGGGTGGCATTCCTCCAGTGGAGGAATACATAAAAGACTTAGGAAATTATGTGTTATCCATGACGGCCAGTAACTTTCAGGGCTGTCTAATGATTGCAAGATATATGCTGTATCTTTGGTCTTTTAAGTAAAAAGGAAGATGTGAACATTTACTAGAGAAATGTACAGTAAGAAATATAAGGTATACATAAGATGTACAAAAATTAACCTAAACCTCGACAGAGAAGAAACTTGAACACAGTAAGAATAGATGCTTGAGCAGGGGGCGGAGAGGGATAGGGGTGCATTATTTGTAGGAATAACGATGGTTAAAAACATTCGTTTCATCATAAGGTAATGAAAAAACCCTCATTAGTTAACGCTAAATTCATTTCTTCACAAACCTCAAATGATATCTGTGTCCCACAGAGTAAAATTATATGCTTTTGAAAGTACAGTAGTAGATTATTTTGACAGGGACAAGTAATTCCACATATTATTGCCTTCAAATTTTAAAGAGGAGGGACTTCCCTGGCTGCCCAGTTGTTAAGACTCCGTGCTTCCAATGCAGGGGGCATGGGTTCCATCCCTGGATGGCTGATTGGAGAAATAAGATCCCACATGCTGGGCGGTGCAGCAAAAAAAAAAACTTAAAAATGATACAAAATGTAAACATCTTTTAAATTTAATGGATGTCTTTTGATTTCCAGAAAAAAAAAACCACCTTCCAGGGCTTTGGGAAGTGAACATATGTTTAAGAGTTCCATTGCGGGCTTCCCTGGTGGCGCGGTGGTTGAGAGTCCGCCTGCCGATGCAGGGGATACGGGTTCGTGCCCCGGTCCGGGAAGATCCCACATGCCGCAGAGCGGCTAGGCCCGTGAGCCATGGCCGCTGAGCCTGCGCGTCCGGAGCCTGTGCTCCGTAATGGGAGAGGCCACAACAGTGAGAGGCCCACATACCGCAAAAAAAAAAAAAAAAAAAAAAAAAAGAGTTCCATTGCGTTTTCAACATAATTAGTTGTCTATGTATCCAAATAAAACTAATGCATTTCTATGTACAATTAACTATGATTTATCTAAGGGTATTACAGTTCGAATTATTTTCTATCAGTTTTCTCATAATTATCCTTTACTGTGAATTTGCTCATTATTTATGGACAAATTTCATTTTGAGTAAATCATAAAATCTTTTTCATGATGCAGCATATATTGAACAGCAGTTAAGAGAGGTGGTTGTAGAACATGCAGCTTTACTTATTTTTCCCCCAAAGGAAACATTATTTGAAAAGTTAGACAAATAATTTATTTCAGTTCTTTTTTAAATTAACTAAAAATGAATGAGACTTTTAAAATATTTTAAGATTTTTAAAAGTTCATACATCTTATTCTTTAACAGCTTCATTTTTTATTGATCTTGGTTTTATTTATTTTGCTATTTAAAGAGAAGAGAGTACTTATGTGTATTTTCTCTGAACTTTTGTTGAAGGGTATGTGGAAGTTAGAGTATAGAAAATTTACGATTTTAGGATCACACCTCAAATAGAATGTGCTTATAAAGTGTACAGCAATAAATCTAACTTTGTTTTAAAATAGCCAGCTTCTATGTGATTTTTAAACTGGCTAGGAATCAGATACATGAAATGCTCAATGAAAGCCATCTGAAGTTATATGAGATAACTAAATGGTGTCTAAACAAATTCAAACTCTTAAAATGGTTTGCAAATTCTTAGTAAATACTGCAGTGATATATATCCATATTAGCTATATATTAAAATGTATTAGATGGTTTCAGAAGAAAAAATGTGATCTTAGTGGACATAGAATTAGATTCAGCTTAATTGGTAAAGTGAGACTAAGGAAAAATACCATTAGATTTTGTTGATTTTATTATTTCACTTTGGTTTAAGAATTGCTCATTCAAAATGCCTTTAGAGATTCTCTTTAAGATTGATATTCAGCATATAGAATTAATCAATATTAAATCTCCATCTATCCTGGCTGTAGAACTTTGGAAGATTGTTACTTAATGATGTGAAAGAGAGACATTGCTGAGTGATGGAACCAATACAGTTATATCCCCAGTAAAGCTAATTCTGTTAGCTATTGCAGAAGTGCCCACTGGGAGGGTGATGACCTATAAGAATAGAGAGATGCAAAGTCAGATCATGTGTTGTGGAACTTCGTCCACATATTCTAAGACAGTTCCGGTAATTCTCACATAATATGCAGGCTCTGCACTCTTTTTACAACCAATTGTACGGAAGCTCAGTTTTTCTACCAATAAATCGTCCCAAGATTCTTATCAGTCCAAATATATTCCAAAAACGTGATGTTCAAGGCTTTGTAGTTAAAGTGAAAAAGCCAGTTAGATCTCAAACAAAAGATGAAACAAAAATAACGATAGTGGTTATCATTTTTAAAAAGCATTTGCAGTCCCAACCACTTGTTAGGATGCTACTGGGCTGAGAAAGGCCACTGTTCTTTTACCCCTCTCCTCCTTGTTTCCAGCTCCCAGATGTGGCCCTCCTGTGTCATTGACTTATGTGGGTCCTTCAGCCCACTCTCTGCTCCTAGGGAGACTCACGATCAAATATAGAACATGGAAAACCCATATTATCTACTATCTACACTTTATGTTGAAATATGCGTGTAAATATTAATCTATGTTAAGTAGAAATACATGGCATTGTGCCTAGTGTTTTTATTAGAATGAAACAATCTACAGGTTTCGTTTTTTCTGCTTAGACATTAAGCATTGTGTAACACAGTGAATAGATTAGCTAAAGATAGAAGTGAAATGGAATAATTATTAAAGAGTTCAAAAAAACAGTTGAGTAGGACATAATGTCAGTTTATAGAGTTTCACGAATACTGAAAATCAAGAATAGTAATCACGCAAGCAATGGAATTTTGACTTGAGTATTACATTTTGAAGATAACCTTCCTCCACGTGCATTGAATAAAACAAAAGCAACTATTTAGCATATGTTTTTATGACCATACTGTTAATACAACATCATAGGTATACTTTAATGTTATTATACATTAATCATAGTCTAATAAATTAAAAACCAAGGCCCCAAAGACCTATATTTCAACCCTTCAACAAAAGAAAACAAAACATAGTTTGTTATTATACATTAATCATAGTCTAATAAATTAAAATCAAAAGCAGAAAGATCTGTATGTCAGACCTTAAATAAAGGAAAGTATAACTAAACAGAACTAGTGAATCATTCAGAGAATTGCAGAAGTAAAACATTTTCTTCCCCTAATCTACATTTAAAATGAATCTTGAAAAACTGGGAACTTTGAAGAAGAGAAGTTGGGAGGGGGCTTGTGTCTTGCACCCCAGCAGCACAAGCAGAGGTGGAGTATTTCAGTTTACCATTTTATTTAGGCATACCCATATAAGGACAAACTCCTGAATGGAAGCAGAAGACTGGTTGATGTTTACTTCATAAGGTGATAAAGAGAAGAACTTGTAAAACTGACCACCCAAGTCTGAAAGCAAGGACAACATGTGGAATATGCCATGTATCACAGCTGGGTGACATCATAAAGCCTCATGTTTAAGAGATTAATCCCTGCCCTGAGGTCCCAGAAGAGGCTCTGTATCTTTAGAACCTATCTGTAACAGTCAGCAGGCTTCCTTTCTTCTTTTTCTAAGTCTTAGTTTTTTTTCATCCTTAATATGGACTATTAATAAGTTATTTTGGGAAAATAAAATGAGATAAGGAAGGTAAAGCTTTTAGCCAGTTCCCAGCACTAAGGGAGTCCTCTCTGAAGGTTATTTATTATCTTTAATATGGAAAATATTGACTCTTGGGCACCTATTCTTTTTATTCCAAGTTTATAAATAACAGTAAAATGTAATGGATTATGTGTACATGTACTAAGATACCCCCTATTAGCATTTATCTCAATGACTCCAGTAGGTGTTGATACTTTTTCTGGTTCTTTCTACCTCAAAAAAACAACTGTACCTTTAGTGGCAGGCAGGATTCAAATCAATTTCTGTCATATTACTTCTGAGTGCCAAACGCCAGTGTCCTGATAGATTTCCGTGGGTTCAGCAGTGCATTACAAATCAGTTACCTGACTCATTCCCCTGGTGAAATGAGATGAGCAATTGGGGCTAGGCCTACCCAGGACATCTGCGTAGGTTTCCAGTTTTCTATGGAAACTTGGTCTATTTCTTCACATCACCCCTCCTAAAACGTTCATTAGGATGGTACCGGTAGAAGGTAGTATACTATCTCGACACTTCAACAGAGCAATAACAACCAAAATAATTTTAGTGCCATGCAGGATGGGACTCAGACTAGTCTTATTTATATGGCAGTCAAGATTTCTATCACAAGGAATAGGTAGCATAATGATATATATTATGCATTTGCCACTATGAGCACTGGGTATTTAAAAATATGTAATTATAGTCTATAACAAAAGCCTCTACCATGATCTTGTTTTTAGAGAAATTAACAAGTGTCAATAAAGGCTGATGTGAGTTTCAGCTATTTTTATGTTCATCATGGAATTACCAACATTGGGAGTTACTGCAAAACTGGCAAAAGATCAGAAGGGAAGCCTATATATATTTATATATATCCATAAGCCTTAAGTGGATTCAAATTCTGGAAATTCAAGTGGAATCTAAGTATTTGGTTTTTATAAATCATAGGTTTAGTACAAATGTTTCTGATATGTGGTAGTAAATGTTTTGCAAACAAACAAGAATATGTCCTATTCTGTAGCATCAGGAACTTAAAAGAACAGGGATGATGCCAGACAGACAAATATGATACAATCCTAATACAAGTAACAGTACAGTTAAAATTAGTAAATTTCTAATTATTAGGTAAATATTACAGTTACTTAGATATTTATCTTTTAAAAATTGTGGTGGAAACACCTTGAAGGAGGGGAGTGTAAGGAAGTGTTAATATAGAAACAATGGCAGAATGTATATTAAAAAGAGACAGTGAGCTTTAACTTATAGATCTAAATATAGAATAACTATGATTATTTTTAACAAGTCCTAGTTACCAAAGAAATCTTGTAAAGTCACTTTTGAACAAAAGCCCACATACAGAAATGTGCATTAAATCCATACTAACAACAACCAAAGTAGCTAAAGTTCTTAGGAGGAGTAGAATAAAAATACCTTAATAAGTAAGATTCAGTGGAAATATATCTGAAGTTTGGAAAGGAATTTATTTTTCTAAAATGTCTAAGGATGTTTTTATTTTTTGGTAATTTCTTTTTTAAATTTTTTATTGAAATAGAAAGGAATTTAAATAATAGCTATCGATTTGACATCATGATATGTGCCTGGCTTTGTTCATTGCATTGACTCACATTTTAAATAGGGTAAACCTAGAAAAAAGACTGTTTTACTCTCATCTAATAGGTAAGGAAATTGGTGCAGAAGGCTAAATCCAGGTCTACTAATTACTTGCCAAAGGACACATACAAAGGAAATTCCAGGGCTGGATTTCAAGAGGCAAAACCAGCTCCAGAGCCTATGTCCTTCTTCAGACCCTATGCTACACTGCTATACTTTATCTCAGCTATTGGAAAGTGTGATGACAATACCAATATAATCCTCTAATGGCATTTCATCCTTAATTAATATGAATATTATTTTTGATCATCCCTTATTTTATAGGATAATGTGTGAAGGAAAGCACACCTTCCAAAATGTGAAATGTCTTACAAATATAATACAAATATTGCTTGCTGTAATTCTCCAGTTTAACTTGTATATAACATTTAAAATCAAGTTCCAACTTAATGGGTATATAAATAATGGGCCTTCTAATAGAAAATTACCCACGAACTGTGTTTCCTACTGACTTAATCTTGACACTCATAAAGTTTTTGCCAAATCAGCAAGCAGAGGACTTCTAGGTTGTGGTGTGAACATAAACGTGAAAAGTAGGTCGAACTGAAAGTAAGCAGTGGGAAGCCTAGGTTGACCAAGTCACACTGGTTCACGGAACAACAGGAGCCCTGTATAGACTGGAAGATGAACAAATCAACTGAACAGAGAGGAAGTGAAATCACACAAACTAAGTTTAAGTCTTTGTAATTTCTTAGGAAAACATATTCCTGACTATGGCATCGAAGCGTTTTAAAGTTCCTAAAATACTGTGAGGGAAATTGCAAAGGTGCGGTGCAAAGGAAATCATACTGTCTTGTGTCCCTAATCCTTCTTAAAATAACGCATGCATGTCTTTCAGGGAAACGGAAACATGGCATCATAAAGGTGGGCAAGGTGGAATTGTAACACCACGTTTTTTTTCTTTGTCAATCTGGGCTGTCAGTTTTACATAAATGTTAGAAAATATGACTGTATGTGTCTTACATTTAAAATTACCTACTTCTTGCTGCAGCAAGGACTGAGCACATCCTTATTTAGGCTACACAGTCCTTGTTAATGATAGAAATCTCCATTGTCATGTAAACAAAGTGCGATCTGTCTGATGTGATCCATCTGGCTCTACAGTTTTCAACAGCACTATTTTCAAGGTCACAGAAGGAATTCTAACTACATCCCAGGATACCCAGATCAAACCAAGGTTAAGTATATTTCCATGGTTAAAAATACCCACCCTTAGTTTAAACCACCTTGGCAAGCTCAAATCAAAACAGATACTTGGGTAATTTTATCTCCATGCTTATAACAAGTTATTTATCCTTGGACATCTTCTTTCCGTTTACGAAGTTCAAGCATTCCTTCGTAAGCATGACTTGGACATTGCATTACCAGAAGCTGAATTACTTTCCTAGTATTTTTGTTTGTTTTTAATCATAAGCAGTATGGCTTGACTATCTTTGTGTTTGCTTCCCTGTAGTATTTTCTAGAAAGTATGGACCCTGAGGATCCATTCATGAATCAGTTTATGGATTCATGAATATAAGCCTAGATTCAAGGCACAGAAACAGTCTTTTGCGTTTCCTCAGCACAGTGTCCTAGCAGATTCATGACAGGCATCATGACCTGGAACTACTCATCATAATAAACACTCATAGTGTATCCATGATGTAACAGGAACAGGACTAATGGTAAACAGTGAGCAGGGTAGACAGGGTCCCTGCCCTCAAAGAGATTTCATGCTACTGTGATTTGTCTTGATAGGGTACACATTTGCCCATATTTGGGGCCTAATTATCATGCCAAAGATGGAGTCTTTATCCCAGCTAATGAAGAAAACTCAATATCTCAGGAAAAAAAGAGAATTTTGCTGTTTATTGCTTTTCTCCTTACTTTTTCAATGATTTTTTTTAAAAATTATTTTTGTACAATTTTAAAGGTTACTTTCCATTTACAATAATTACAAAATAATGGCTCTATTCCCTATGTTGTACAGTGCATCCTTGAGCCTATCTTATACCCAATAGTTTGTACCTCACACTCCCCCACCTCTATATTGCCCCTCCATCCCCACTGGTAACCACTAGTTTGTTCTCTATATCTGTCAGTCTGCTTCTTTTATGTTATATTCACTGGTTTGTTGTATTTTTTAGATGCCACATATAAGAATATCATCCAGTATTTATCTTTGTCTGATTTATTTCACTCAGCATAATGCTCTCCAAGTCCATCCATGTTGATGCAAGTGGCAAATTTTCTTTCTTTTTTATGGCTGAGTAGTATTCCATTGTAGATATACACCACATCTTCTTCACCCGTTCATCTGTTCAGGGACACTCAGGTTGCTTCCATACCTTGGCAATTGTAAATAAGGCTGGTATGAACATCGGGGTGCATGTATCTTTTCAAATTAGTGTTTCTGGTTTTTTTGGATGTATACCCAGGAATTGAAATCCTGGGTCATGTGATAGTTCTATTTTTAGTTTTTTGAGAAACCTCCATACTGTCTTCCACAGTGGCTGCATCAATTTACATTCCCACCAACAGTGTACAAGTGTTCCCTGTTCTCCATGTCCTTGCCAACATTTGTTATTTGTGTTCTTTTTGATGGTAGCCGTCTGACAGGTGTGAGGTGAGATCTCATTGTGGTTTTGATTCGCATTTCCCTGATGATTAACGATGTTGAGCACCTTTTCATGTGCCTGTTGATCATCTGTATTTCCTCTTTGGAAAAATGTCTATTCAGTCCTTCTGCCCATTTTTAAATCGGGTTGTTTGGCTTTTTTGATATTGAGTTGTATGAGCTGCTTATGTATGTTGGACATTAATCCCTTACCAGTATACATGTATAAAATGGAAAAAAAATATGTCATTCTACTTAAAAAGACATTATAAGAAATAGCTGTACCAATTAGTTTTATTTAGCAATAAAATAGGCTCTGGTAATGAGAGCTCCACTAAATGCTAATATCCTTAGAGAGAGGAGCTGTATCTTTTGTCTCAGTATCACTCACTTAATTTGCAGATGCTATAGATCTAATACAGGTTGAAAAAGAAGTATGAACTCAGAACAAGGAATGGAGAAGTAGTCATCTTCCCCATACTGGAAACAGTGTGAATACCAGGGCTCTACAGTCAGACAGAAATTTTAATCGTGGAAACAGCACTGAAGGAACTTGGTGACTTAATTAGTTTCACTGAGGGTGGCCATTAGGACTAGCTTAAGCTGTGACCATTCATAAATATTGATACAATTATGATACATCAGTTTATCCCAGTATTCTGCTCTGAGGGAACAGAATAGAAATATTTAAAGGTAAGAAAACTTTTAATTTTCCCTAAGGAAATGCACTCTACACATTTCATATGTAATCTCTGAAAACATTTAAGATTTATTTGGAAAAATTCAACTAATACCAGAAAAATAGGTAAGCTTCAAGTGTAATCAGTCTATCATGCCTCTAGAAACATGTTTTGTAAACAACTCGTGTAAGCAGTATCCATGGAACACAGAAACGTACTGATTTTATGATAAATATTACGTACTACAAATGGATTTTAATGGAGTAAGACACAAAAGATACCAAATGACCGATCAAAGGTGTGAAAAAAAAAAATTAGTCCATTAGTTAAAGTAAGGTTATAATTACTGCCCAAATGCTGAGATATGAAAAAAACCTTTTAAAGTTTTAAAGCCTTTTTACTTCTGAAATTGTATATATTTTTGTTAAAATATTTTTACAGTCCATTTCAGGGCTAGCAGCTACTAAAATCTAAGCTATAAATTTTAGCATCTGTAATTGCAATGTCTCAAGACCCTTCAGAAAAATTAAACATACTATTTCAGCTAAATGCTCATACTTGCTGCATATTATAGATTACCAAAAATGTGGGGTTTTTTTAAGGAAGAAGTGTACATTTCTCTTGGGTCCTTTTATTAAAACACAAACTTCTAAATATTTAAAATACTTTCAGAAAACAGAAAACACAAACATTCAAATACAATTTATTTTAAAAATTCTTTTAGTTATGTAAATATAATAATATATTTTATATCTTAAAAAGGGTGAGATAATCACTGTGTATTTTGGACTAAGTATATAACTACTAACTATATTCCATGACAATAAAGTGTTTATGTTAGCCAGAAGTGAATTTTTCCAGATATTGACTGCCGTATCACTGTAGGTCATTTCCTCTCTGCTGTAGAGCTTAGATTCTTAACACCAATGAATGTTATCTAGAGGTACCTTGTTCCTAAAATTCTCCGGGCCTCAGCATGCTGACTACTGCATAATTTTACTTGAATATACAACAAGTGTCTCTAAATCAATGTATATCAAACTATGTTCATTATCTTTTCCCCAAAAGCTGAACCTCCTGTTTCTCCTAGCTAATAACATTACTACTCAGAGACTCATCATTAAGTAAATTTCCTTTCTTTCCTTCAGCACCCCACATCCAGCATTCATCCTCCTTAACAACTCTAAAAATCCAACACCTAGGACTGGTTACAAAATGAAAATGTAGATGCCTTGTTCACAGATACTAAAAATGTCTATAAAGTGATAACAGAACATTAAACCAAATGTGGGCACTTCTGAGTGTGGAGCCGTGTGACTGCACAGACCACACGCCCTCCAGCATTTCCATAACCCCTTTTTTATTTTCTTAATATTTTTATTGAAGTATAGTTGATTTACAATATTGTGTTAATTTCTGCTGTACAGCAAAGTGATTCAGGTATACATATATATACATTTTTAAAATATTCTTTTTCATTATGGTTTATCATAGGATATTGAATATAGTTCTCTGTGCAGTACAGTAGGACCTTGTTGTTTATCCATTCTATATATAAAGGCTTACATTTGCTAACAGCAACCTCCCACTCCATTCCTAACCTCTTATTAAATATCTTATTCAGATACCAAGGGACTGGTATCCTTACAGTCTTGAAACTGCTCTCTCTTAATTCATTTTCTGTATTCCCACTTCACCACCACAGTCTGTTTTCTTTATCCCGGTTTTCAACCTCAGCACTGCTGCATATTGGACTAGATAATTCTTTGTTATGAGGGCTGTCCTGTGCATTTGAAAACATTGAGCCACATCTGTGATCTCTACCCGTTAAATACCAGCAGCACCCTTCCTTACAACAGGTTGTGATAGTCAAAACTATCTGCAGATATTTCCATATGTCCTCTGAAGAGCAAAATTGTCCCCTTTTGTGAACCACTGCTTTCTGTACCAGAGGACTCTTTACAAAGTATGAAGGCAGTCAGGCTACCCCCATCTTATAACATTGGAAGAACTCTCCCAAGACTATAGGATAAAGTCCATGTCTTCCTCACAATAGCCAATTGTTGTCATAACTTGGCTTTGTGTATCTCGCCGACTCTAACTCACATTTAGCTCTTTTTTCTTCCTTGAACTCCACAGTCCATCCTTGCCAAATGGCTTAGTCTTATTCACGTGCTTTTTACTATCTTTGAAACTATGCTTACTACGATCTAATTATATGCTTCTGCCATTGATCTTTCCTCTCATCCCCAATTCTTGGTTTATTACCTTTTAAGATTAAGCTAGACTATTATCTTCTTTTGATAAAATCTTGGCTATTTTTATGCCATCCCACACAGAACTATTACATCCTTCCTGCCCTTTATTATGCCTATTGTGCCAGGTGCTGATGTGCTGTTTCTAACTCTAACGTGACTAATTGAAGTTTAAATAATTCAGTCCTTCAAAGCATTTCCACAAGTTAAAAAAATGATTCCATCTTCAGAAACATTACAGTGAGGGAATCCAATTTACTTTAGAACATATGTTCATATAGGGAAAGTTTCTAAATAGAAAAACTTCTGTTATATCCCTCATAAATTACACTTGATTTTCCACATGCCTAATTCTCAATATACTGGTCTACATTACATATTCTTGAAAGGTAGGGAACACTCATTGTACATATTTATATCTCTGAAATATAGCATATTACTTAACACATGCTAGCAATTTATTTATTAGTTGTTGAAAGAAGGGAAAGAGAAAGAGGGAGGGAAGGGGAGAAAAAAGGGAGGGATGCAAGGAAGAAGAGAAAACAGAAAGAAGGGTATTTTGAAAAAGAGCTCTGAGTCTCTCGATAGATGGGCTGCAGATTTGTATTTAGACAATCTTTCCTTGCCTCTCAGCATATGCATATCCAGAACCTTCTTCATCATTGTTCGTGTCATCACCACCATCACAATAGTAAACAATGAGAAGAACGTATACTGAGCTCTTTCTAAACACTGGATACATACTGCCTTTGAAAGGCCCACATACTCCGTGGATGCCTACTCCAGGAGATTTGAATGATGCTATTGTTATTAATCCTTCTACTCTAACGTTGTCATAAAAGGTTTATAGTTTAGTGTGTTCAGATATACGCATATTTACTAATGTATTTATCGACTTTGTCCAAAAGAAGACGATGTCGTCTTTATTTTTTTAAAATTAAGTAACAGCCTTGCTTTTTAAAGTCTCCACATCCTATTGAAAACAATATCTATAAACAGTATCTTTGTACAGGAAAGATATTACAGAAATGAAACACACACCTCCGGACCTGTCCATATCATTTTGGTAGCATGTCGATACACTTCCTTTGATGGTGGACCAGCTCTCAGGGAGCAAGACAGGGTTTGGTGACTAGTGTTCAAGATATGTCCTTCACTCACGTGTTGCCAGAGGATTCCAAATCACTGTTCCTCATGATTACACTTTGGTTATGAATTTAAATCACTTCAAGTCCATCTGTTCATCAAAGAGTAATTGACTATCAAATCCAATAAGTGACAGGATATTCCTTTCCTTTACTTCTGACCTTGTTCTTGGCACAGAAGAAGTTGGTTCAAGACAGCTGGATGATTGTTCACTGGGGCCAAATGAGCAATCTGTTGCAGGGAATCAATAGCCTGGATGCACCAAATATTTTATCATTCTAAAGTGTTCTTTTGAATTCATATATTACTTTCAAAATTTCCTTTGCTTTGTCTAATAATATTCTACCTTTATTCTCTGTTAATCCTGTGAAATGCATACATCTTATCTCTGACAGATTTTGGTATATAACCTGTGTTTACAGGCTTCTTTTATTAATATTTAAAATTGAAATTCCGCTTTTTTTTCTTTTTCCCTAATTTAAAACCTCTAGTGAACTATAGCTTGTTTATAAATGAAAAACCATAATGTGGAAATCGGAAGGAGTATAAACAATCTTAATTTGGTTTATCATATAATCTATCTGAACATGCCATAATAATAACACAACTGTACAATAAAATCCTTTCTTTTCAGTTGTATTTATATAATACCAATTACTTTTTTGGACGTAAAAGTCATGATTTGTATCATGTTTTTATTGCATTGTCCTTAAAAGTTAATAAACATTTAATTTTATGTCTCTTCACTAAAGTCAATGTATTTTAAGAAGAAAAAAGTGTGGATTACACAAGGCAATTAAACAAAATACATAGAACTCAAAAAAATAAGATCACTACTGGCTACCTTCCCTCCTCTACTTTCCTTTCTTTTTCTTTCCTTCCCCCCCCCACCCTTACCTTTCTCTTTCATTCATCAAGGAAAAATTAAGCGGTCAATGTAAGCTAGGCACTTTTCTCTGTCAGATGGAAAAAAAACAAAAAACACTAGCTTTTAAGATAACATGTCCCGGAAAATAATGAAGAAATTTGTATCCTTACATAGTGTTTAAGGAGCTTATAAAGTAGTCCTAGGGAACAACTGAATGCTCAATTATGTCTCACACTAAAAATACAGTAGTTCAGTAGTTATTCCAATGAGGAACAGATCAATGTTCCCTGGAATAACTGGCAAGTGCTGTAAGGAGAAGGTCCAGCTGAACTAGGTTTTGAAGACTGATTAGAGGAAACAGAGAGGGGCAAGAAGAGACTGAAAGTCTTAATTGAAGTAGAAGAAGAATATTAGAGTGTGTCTGAAAGTAAAATTTTAATATGTGTAAGAGCTAAGAACACAAACCTCAGGGACCTTGGATCCTAGATAGAAGAATCTAAAAATGCAATAGAGAATTCTAGATTCCCAGGGTCTCATAAGTAAAAGTTGTGTTTTCCCAGTAGGAGGTACAAGATGTATTACAGGAAAAGTATTAGAGTTAGGGAGACTAGCTGGGAGGCTATGAAATATGACTGAAACTTAGAAACATTGCAAAGGAAGAGACAATTGGTTTTAAAAACAGACTGGTAAGATTTTCTCCATGCACATGACTGTATAAGTCAGCATTTTCTTCTTCTTCTGGAATTCAATCAGAAACATCATGGAGAATGAGAAATAAATCCTGTAAGCTTTATACTTGGTGAAACTAAGTAAAATGCATTCTCTGTAGACTCAAAATATACAGGAAAAATGCTCAGATAAAAGTACAGGAAAGAAAATTGGAAAATAATAAGAGGATTTGTTTGGAGCAGAAAAACGTATTAATTGATTCAATAAATATGTATTGAGCTTTTCCTGTGTTTCAGGCCATGATTTAGGTGTAAGGGTAAAAATTAATAAAATGGACAAAAATTCCTGCCCTCATAGAGCTTATAATATGGTTGAGGTGGACAGACAATAACAGAATAATTGAAATACATGGTGTGATGAAGGATGATAAGTGCTATGAAGCCAAATGAAGCAGGAAAAGGGAATAGAGAGTGTGCCAAAGGGGAAGTTTAATTTTAACTAGACTGGTAAGGGAAGTTTCTGTAGACTGAATGTCTCTGTCTTCCCAAAATTCATGTGTGGAAACCTTAATCTCCACTGTGAGGATACTTGTGGATGGGGGCCTTTGGAGGTGAGTCGATCATGAGGGTGAGGTCCTCATTGGTGGAATTAGTGCCTTTAGAAGAAGAGAAAATAATAGAGCTCATTCACTCTCTCTCTATTCTCCACCATATGAGGAAACAGTGAGAAGATGGCCATCTGCACACCAGGAAGAGGGTCCTCACCAGCCCCCAGATATGCTGGTGGCTTAATCTTGGACTTCTTAGCCTCCAGAACTGAGAGAAATAAATATTTGTTCCTTAAGCCACTCAGGCTATGGTCATTTCTTATAGCATCCCAAATAGACTAAGAGAGATGTTCTCTCTGATTAGGTGATATTTGAGGAAAGACCTGAGAGAGAGAGGTAAAGGAAACAGCAAATGGAAAGGCCTGAAGGCCCAGAATGTCTGAGGGTCAGCTGGGATGCCCATGTGGCTAGACCTGAGAGAAGGACCAGGCAACTATCAGAAGTGCAGTCAAGAGAAAGACCAGGATGCCAAACTGTGTGGGGCCTTGCAAATGAGAGTGAGTGTTGGACATTTCATCAGAGTGACAGAGGAAGCCATTGGAGGGTTTTGAGCCAGAAGACTCATGTGGTCTGATTTACATTTTCACAGGACCATTTTGTTTGGCTTCCTCACTGAGTCTAGACACAGGGTTCAAGGTGGAAACCAAGGCACAAAGTATGAGGCTTTGTAACATATGAGGTGAGAGATGACGGTGAAGTGAGCCAACGTGGTGTCAGTAGAGGTGGTGAAAATGGTAGGAATCAGATCCGTGATGAAGGTGGAGGATTTTGCGATGAATGAAGTGTAGAGTATGAAAGAAGGGTCCAGGTAACTCTCAGATCTTTGGGTTGAGTAATTGGAAGGATGGAGTTGAGATTAACTCAAACAGGACAGACTGCAGATGCAGTTTTTTGGAGAAAAGAGCAGTAATTTGGTTTTAAAATGTTAAATTTGAGATGCCTGTTGCACATCCATGTAGAGATGTGTAGACCATCTAGGTCTATGAGTCTAGAGTTCAGGGGAGAGATCTGTGCTGGTAAATAAATCTGAGAGTCGTTCCAATATAGACGGTATTTAAAACCACATGATTGGGTGAGGTACCCAAAAGAATGTTTTTTGTTGTAGTTTTTTTTTAAAAAAAAAAGTACAAAGCATCTCTTAGGAAGCATGGCAAAGATGAGCGCATACTGGACAATGTATCTATTTTTTGAATTTGCAGTACCAGAGTGAAAAGGACCTGTGCCACGGCCGTTCAGGACCTGTTTTGGTTCAGAGAATAAAGGAGCAGGGATAGAGCTTTACTGGGAATCTCAGATGAGCCAGATTTGCATGAGCAAAACATCAAAATTATCCCAAGATTTAGGTCACCATTCATTAAAGTTTATGACAAATAGAGTTATAAACAGAGCATCAGGTTTTCAATAGAAGATGTTAATTTTGTTTTCTTTGAACTGGGCCTGTTGCAGTTCTCTGCTACACACTCGATGAGCGTCAGCTGCCTGGGTTGCTCCTTATATCCAGAAAGTAGATGGGCTCCCTGGTCTGTTAAGACCTAACTCTATTCTTGGACAAGATGCTTAACCTCTTTGTCTCATCTTCCTCATAGCAAAGGGAAAGCGTTGCCACATTGCTCCCATCTCTGAGAGCCTATTACCACTGCCCCCTCATCACTCACTAGCATCTGCTTTAACTGCACAATGAGTGGAATTTTATTGCTTTAGGATAAAGCTACTGTGATCTTCAAACTATATTTGCATGTTAAATGATCTCCGTTTAGAGGACACTTGTTAATTTTAAGAGCTCCTCGGTTATAGGATACTGTGCTGTTCATCTTCTAACACAGATACACAAAATAATGTTCAGTAACCTTTATTTACATTTCCCCTAGTTCAGAGTTAATTTTTCCAGATAAGTTTCCATAAGCAATATTTACTAATGATAAGACATAAAGCTTTTTTAGCTCTGAAATGTCACATTTTTTAATTCCAAAGTTTTCATTCCTTTAAGGTGTAGTATTAAAATAAAATTTTAAATTGTTTTGAATTTATTGGACTTAGGGTTTTCTCAGGAAGAAGGAATCTTTGCCCTTTGCACACTCAATTGTCATTTTGTTGTCTGTTATATTTTGTTGCATTTTGAATTCAAAGGAGGGGTGGGAATAACTAGTAAATGCTAGGTAGTGCTGACTACTTTGCAAGCATCATTCTAGTTAACAACTGCAGGATGAGGACAGTATTGGTGTCATCAGTCAGTGTTCTAAGGAGGCAATGAGATTCAAGAAGGTTGAATAACTTGGTCAATGTTGCATAATGTATCACTCATGTCTGACTAGAGAGAACAGGATATTTCTATAACCCCTCATACTTTAGCACAGCTATCCTATTTTACTTCAAATACTGATTTTTATGCATTGCTTAAGGCCCACTCTATCCATGTGAACCAATTGTATCAAATGATGCCTACTTAAATTTTTATTAACGAGTCTATCTTTTATGTCTGCTGTGAAAATTTCCATATTTTTACACCAAACAGTTAGAGATAGATCTTGCAGAAACATGTTTATAGAGTCAGGAATAAATTTATGGGTAAATAAATCACAAAATCCATAAATTTTTAGTAAGAATCTGTCATCTTTGTGCTGCTTTACTTTCATCCATCAGTCCTAAAGAAAGGAAGTCAGAGAAGTTTTAATAAATGGAAATTGTCTGCATTTATTTCCCCTCAATTTCACCATGATTAGTTTAGAGATGGATTCAGAGTCAAGAATGCCTTAATACATTACAACCTTACTGAGTTTCTTTGGAGAGCTGTGCACTTACACATAATGCGGCCAACATTCAATCACATTGCTTATGCATGGGACAAGCCCAAGTGGTGCTATTTTAGACTATGAGATTAGTGGAACCTGTGGAGTTAAGCAGTGCATGGCCTCCACAACTCTACACTACAACCTGTGTGGTATAAAATGTATTCCACTTAGCACGGCAGAGAAATTTGAAGTTATGTATTGCATAATATTGATATTGATTATGCGTGTCATTAATAATAGAAACAATTTCTGAAAGTCACATTAAAGCATTTAATTATATAGTATATCATGACAATTAGAATTACAACCAATATATATTTGTTTGTTGGTATTCTATCCCTTACCCAAAATTATAATTATGTAGATATATATAGATTTACATATATATTTATATATCTAAACCTATAATCTTTATATATAAACATATATATTTAAATGTTACATGTGTTCAGAATAAACATAATGGAATGAGGCAAATATGCTGATAACAATGCCTAGTAAAGTGACTGTAACAGGTGGCATATTCACTCCTGTGTTACCCAGCAGCCAATGTAAGGAGAGAAACCAGAATTTGCAAATTTATTCTCCTCCAAAAAAGTAGAAGTACTATCAGGTTTTTGAGGGTCAAACATAATTTAATATGCAGTCAATTCTGAAATAAAATTCTCACATGAACCTTTGAGACATGGAACACAAACACTGTACAAGTGCATATGCTATTAACAACAATTTCTATAACAGTTATGGAAGACATTTTTATGAAACTTTTCTAACATTCAAGCAGTTCTAATGGAATATTGCTTCTGATGAAATAATCTCACATATGGGTGGAATACAGACTCTAAAGAAAAAGATGAGTAGATTTTTTTCTTTGAATTAGGCTACATGAAATTTATTTCAACATGAATTTTTAGTTGGATGTCAAACAATTCGACAGTGTGATTTCACTTGACCTAGTGTTTATATTTTATCATACTCAGGGAGAGATATTCTATATACTTTACAAATTAGATGAGTTCCTATAGAGTCAACACTGTTTTGAGACTTGAAACCTAACCATGATTTATTTATCTATTATTCCTGAAGTGGATGGCTACATCATTTCTACATGGATTGAATCACTGAGATTTCTTCAGGCAAAACTCTGCTGTTTTTTTTCCTCAAAAAGTCATTTTCATTTCATTTCAGCATTTGAAAAAGAGCTGATAAAAAAAAAAAACAAAAAAAAACCCGAGTTCCACACCTACGGCAGAGGGGATTTTATCACAAAACTTTAGCCCAAAGATGATCCTTAAAAAACATTCATCTTGGGCTTCCCTGGTGCTGCAGTGGTTGAGAGTCCGCCTGCTGATGCAGGGGATACGGGTTCGTGCCCTGGTCCGGGAAGATCCCACATGCCGCGGAGCGGCTGGGCCCGTGAGCCATGGCCGCTGAGCCTGCGCGTCCGGAGCCTGTGCTCCGCAGCGGGAAAGGCCACAGCAGTGAGAGGTCCGCGTACCGCAAAACAAAAAAAAAACCCATTCATCTTAAACAGTAAAGTCACCCTATGTGGCCACTAGGATAATTTCAGCGGTGAAATAACCTTGCATATCTGGGCAAACTTACTTAGAATGCTTTGGAAAACAGTGGTTTTAATGATAGCAAAAATAAGCCTTAGATTGATAACTCAACCATGAGTCTGTCCTAGTTTTTGTATATAAAATCACCCCATCAAGTAATAAAGACTGATCTCCCCATTTACTTTCAGAGAAGTTTATGCATTCAGTTCATCTCTAAATAGTCTCAGAGCATTATGGTGTGAATTAAAGAAAGTAGGATTAAAACAATGATTTACGATATATCACTTGAGATTTTGATCTTTCAGTATACTATTCTTGCTACATCTCCATCTTACCGTGGCTGTAAAATGTACAGTTTATAGAAGCAATAACAACCAGGGCTTTTGACCATAGCTGATTTCTCTTCTAAACAAAAGCCAATGATGCAGTAATAAATAAGTGATAAAGTTTTATTTTTCTCTTGCTCAATCTCTCCTTGAAGGTTTAAACAGTGGTGAAGAGCAGAATGGTGGTCACTGGAAATTCTGTGGTTCCTGATGTGGGATATTGAGTTAAAGTTTAAAAAACTAAATAAAGCTGGCATAAACACCATTGAGCAAAGATTCATCAGTGAGTAGAGTATTGTTCCTTCTGAAAATGAGGCAGATTACACTTTGATTCAATTGAGAGGCTGCAAGAGGGTACCAAGTATGAGGTGTTCATTGAAGGTTTGGTGTCCACCATACTAAGTAGGCTTCAAGCCACTTGGGCTGTCCTTTCTAATAAAAGCTGGAGGAAGAGGCCTCCATTTCCCAACGGTAGGACTGCAATTCCAGTTTCCATCTGTCAGTAATACTTCATGATGTGATATGTGGCCCAGCCTTTCTTAAGTGGCTTTTGAAGAAACTCTTAGAAGTTTGTTTGAACATCATCAAACTGCTTAGAGAGCTAATGAGGACCTTGAACCATTCATTTCACCTTTATCTTCTGAGCTTTTCAGGCATGCTCAGTGTTATTTGCAGACAAAGAGTGGGAAGGGATAACAGACAGAAACTCATCTTTACCTTAAGAAAGGAAGCCCAGAATGACTCCAGAATAATTGCATTGGAAATCTAAGCACATAGGAATATAACAATATAAGTTTATGTTTACAGGTGAGTCTGGCTAGATTTTTTTTTCCTTTTTAGTTCCATATGCTTATTGCTAAGTACAAGATAGTAGAGAAAAGGCTATCCCAATAGATGTAAAGGGTGAGCATTTATTAAGTATAGCTTGCTGTTCTACAGACATTGTGCATTCTTCTATTTAATTCTCATATATACTCAAAATAAATATATGATATAGATTCTATTATTACTTCCCATTTCATAGGTGAGGGAACTGAAATCCAGAGAAGTAAAATAACTTGCTCAATGTCCCAAGAGTAGAAGTGTGTGGAAAGTACAGGACCCTGAATCTGTTGTGATATTTTTTTTACATCTTTATTGGAGTATAATTGCTTTACAGTGTTGTTAATTTCTGCTGTATAACAAAGTGAATCAGCTATATGTATACATATATGCCCATATCTCTTCCCTCTTCTGTACCCCTCCCACCCTCCCTATCCCACCCCTCTAGGTAGTCACAAAGCACAGAGCTGATCTGCCTGTGCTATGCAGCTGCTTCCCACTATCTATTTTACATTTGGTAGTGTCCATAGGTCAATGTCACTCTCTCACTTCATCCCAGCTTACCCTACCCCATCCCTCTGTCCTCAAGTCCATTTTCGACATCTGCGTCTTTATTCCTGTCCTGCCCCTAGGTTCTTCAGAAACATTTTTTTTTAGATTATATATATATATATATATATATATATATATACACACACGGTGTTTGTTTTTCTCTTTCTGACTTACTTCACTCTGTGTGACAGTCTCTAGGTCCATCCACCTCACTACAAATAACTCAATTTCATTTCTTTTTATGGCTGAGTAATATTCCATTATATATATATGTGCCACATCTTCTTTATCCATTCATCTGTCAATGGACACTTAGGTTGATTAGATGTCCTGGCTATTGTAAATAGTGCTGCAATGAAAATTGTGGTACATGACTCTTTCTGAATTATGGTTTTCTCAGAGTATATGCCCAGTAGTGGGATTGCTGGGTCATATGGTAGTTCTATTTTTAGTTTTTTAAGGAAACTCCATACTGTTCTCCGTAGTGGCTGCACCAATTTACATTCCCACCAACAGTGCAAGAGGGTTCCCTTTTCTCCACACCCTCTCCAGCATTTATTGTTTGTAGATTTTCTGATGATGGCCATTCTGACTAGTGTGAGGTGATACCTCATTGTACTTTTGATTTGCATTTCTCTAATAATTAGTGATTTTGAGCAGCTTTTCATGTGCTTCTTGGCCATCTGTATGTTTTCTTTGGAGAAACATATATTTAGGTCTTCTGCCCTTTTTTTCTTTAAATTTTATTTATTTATTTATTTATGGCTGTGTTGGGTCTTCGTTTCTGCGTGCGGGCTTTCTCCAGTTGCGGCAAGTGGGGGCCACTCTTCATCGCGGTGCGCGAGCCTCTCACTATCGCGGTCTCTCTTGTTGCGGAGCACAGGCTCCAGACGCGCAGGCTCAGTAATTGTGGCTCACAGGCCCAGTTGCTCCGCAGCATGCGGGATCCTCCCAGACCAGGGCTCGAACCCTTGTCCCCTGCATTGGCAGGCAGATTGTCAACCACTGCGCCACCAGGGAAGCCCATTCTGCCCATTTTTTGATTGGGTTGTTTGTCTTTTTAATATTGAGCTGCATGAGCAATTTATATATTTTGGAGATTAATCCTTTGTCCTTTCATTCGTTGGCAAATACTTTCTCCCATTCTGAGGATTGTCTTTTCATCTTGTTTATGGTTCCCTTTGCTGTGCAAAAGCTTTTAAGTTTCATTAGGTCCCATTTGTTTATTTTTTTAATTTCCATTTCTCTAGGAGGTGGGTCAAAAAACATCTTGCTGTGATTTATGTCAAAGATTGTTCTTCCTATGTAATCCTCTAAGAGTTTTATAATGTCCAACCTTACATTTAGGTCTTGAATCCATTTTGAGTTTATTTTTGTGTATGGTGTTAGGGAGTATTCTAATTTCATTCTTTTACATGTAGCTGTCAAGTTTTCCCAGCACCACTTATTGACGAAACTGTCATTTCTCCATTGTGTATCCTTGCCTGCTTTGTCAGATTAGTTGACCATAGGTGCGTGGGTTTATGTCTGGGCTTTCTATCCTGTTCCATTGATCTATATTTTTGTTTTTGTGCTAGTACCATATTGTCTTGATTACTGTAGCTTTGTAGTGTAATCTGAAGTCAGGGACTGGTTCCTCCAGTTCCGTTTTCTTCCCTCAAGATGGCTTTGGCAGTTCGGGATCTCTTGTGTCTCCATATAAATTTTAAGATTTTTTTGTTCTAGTCCTGTGAAAAATGCAGTTGGTAGTTTGATAGCGATTGCATTAAATCTATAGATTGCTGTGGGTAGTATAGTGATTTTCACAATGTTGATTCTTCCAATCCAAGAACATGAAATATCTCTCCATCTGTTTGTTTCATCTTTAATTTCTTTCATCAGTGTCTTATAGTTTCTGCATACAGATCTTTTGTCTCTTTAGGTAGGTTTATTCCTAGGTATTTTATTCTTTTTGTTGCAGTGGTAAATGGGAGTTTTTCTTTAATTTCCCTTTAAGACTTTTCATCATTAGTGTATAGGAATGCAAGAGATTTCTGTGCATTAACTTTGTATCCTGCTACTGTACCAAATTCATTGATTAGCTCTAGTAGTTTTCTGGTAGCATCTTTAGGATTCTCTATGTATAGTATTGTGTCATGTGCAAACAGTGACAGTTTTACTTCTTCTTTTCCAATTTGTATTCCTTTTATTTCTTTTTATTCTCCAATTGCCGTGGCTAGGACTTTCAAAACTATGTTGAATAACAGTGGTGAGAATGGACATCCTTGTCTTGTTCCTGATCTTAGTGGAAATGGTTCCAGTTTTTCACCATTGAGAATGATGTTTGCTGTGGGTTTGTCATATATTGTCTTTATTTTGTTGAGGTGGGTTCCCTTTTTGCCCACACTCTGGAGAATTTTTATCATACATTGCTGTTGAATTTTGTCAAAAGCTTTTTCTGCGTCTATTGAGATGATCATATGGTTTTTATTCTTCACTTTGTTATTTTTATTATTTTATTCACTTTGTTGTTTTTATTCTTCACTTTGTTATTCTTCACTTTGGATCACATTGATTTGTGTATATTGAAGAATCCTTACATCCCTGGGATAAACCCCACTTGATCATGGTGTATGATCCTTTTAATGTGTTGCTGGATTCTGTTTGCTAGTATTTTGTTGAGAATTTTTGCATCTATATTCATCAGTGATACTGATCTGTAATTTTCTTTTTTTGTAGTATCTTTGTCTAGTTTTGCTATCAGGGTGAAGGTGGCCTTATAGAATGAGTTTGGGAGTGTTCCCTCCTCTGCAATTTTTTTGAAGAGTTTGAGAAGGATGGGTGTTAGCTCTTCACTAAATGTTTGATGGAATTCACCTGTGACCCATCTGCTCCTGGACTTGTGTTTGTTGGAAGATTTTTAATCACAGTTTTAATTCCATTACTTATGATTTGTCTGTTCTTATTTTCTGTTTCTTCCAGGTAGTCTTGGAAGGTTACACCTTTCTAAGAATTTGTCCTTTTTTTTCCAGCTTGTCCATTTTATTGGCATAGAGTTGCTTGTAGTAGTCTGTTAGGATGCTTTGTATTTCTGTAGTTTCCATCGTATCTTCTCCTTTTTCATTTCTAATTTTATTGATTTGAGTCTTCTCCCTCTTTTTCTTGATGAGTCTGGCTAAAGGTTTATCAATTTTTTTATCTTCTCAAAGAACCACCTTTTAGTTTTATTGATCTTTGCTACTGTTTTCTTTGTTTCTATTTCATTTATTTCTGCTCTGATCTTTATGATTTCTTTCCTTATACTAACTTTGGGTTTTGTTTGTTCTTTCTCTACTTCCTTTAGGTGTAAGGTGAGATTGTTTATTTGAGATTTTTCTTGTTTCTTGAGGTAGGATTGTATTGCTATAAACTTCCCTCTTAGAACTGCTTTTGCTGCATCGTGTAGGTTTTGGGTCATCGTGTTTTCATTGGCATTTGTCTCTAGGTATTTTCTGGTTTCCTCTTTGATTTCTTTAGTGATCTCTTGGTTATTTAGTAATGTATTGTTTAGCCTCCTTGTGTTTGTGGGGTTTTTTCCTTTTTTTTCACTGTAACTGATTTCTAATCTCATAGCATTGTGGTCTGAAAAGATGCTTGGTATGACTTCAGTTTTTATTAAATTTACCAAGGCTTGATTTGTGATGCAAGATGTGATCTATCCTGGAGAATGTTCCATGTGCACTTGAGAAGAAAGTGTAATCTGCTGTTTTCAGTTGGAGTGTCTTATAAATATCAATTAAATCTATCTGGTCTATTGTGTCATTTAAAGCTTGTGTTTCCTTATTAATTTTCTGTCTGGATGATCTGTCCATTGTTGTAAGTGAGGTGTTAAAGTCTCCACTATTATTGTGTTACTGTTGATTTCCTCTTTTATAGCTGTTAGCATTCGCCTTATGTATTGAGTTGCTCCTATGTGGGGTGCATATATATTTATAACTGTTATGTCTTCTTCTTGGATTGATCCCTTGATCATTATGTAGTGTCCTTCCTTGTCTCTTGTAACATTCTTTAAAGTCTTTTTTATCTGATATGAGTATTGCTACTCCAGCTTTCTTTTGATTTCTGTTTGCATGGAATCTTTTTCCATCCCCTCACTTGCGGTCTCTATGTGTCCCTAGGTCTGAAGTGGGTCTCTTGTAAACAGCATATATATGGGTCTTGTTTTTGTATCCATTCAGCGAGCCTGTGTCTTTTGTTCAGAGCATTTAATCCATTTACATTTAAGGTAATTATTGATATGTATGTTCCTATGACCATTTTCTTAATTGTTTTGGGTTTGTTTTTGTAGGTCCTTTTCTTCTCTTGTGTTTCCCACTTAGAGAAGTTCCTTTAGCATTTGTTGTAGAGCTGGTTTGGTGGTGCTGAATTCTCTTAGCTTTGGCTTGTCTGTTAAGCTTTTTTTCCCATCGAATCTGAATGAGATCCTTGCCGGGTAGAGTAATGTTGGTTGTAGGTTCTTCCCTTTCATCACTTTAAATATACGGTGCCACTCCCTTCTGGCTTGTAGAGTTTCTGCTGAGAAATCAGCTGTTAACCTTACAGGAATTCCTGTTTATGTTATTTGTTGTTTATCCCTTGTTGCTTTTAATAATTTTTGTTTGTCTTTAATTTTTGTCGTTTCGTTGCTATGTGTCTTGGAGTATTTCTCCTTGCATTTATCCCCCCTGGGACTCTGCACTTGCTGCACTTGGGTGGCTATTTCTTTTCCCATGTTAAGGATGTTTTCACCTATAATCTCTTCAAATATTTTCTTGGGTCCTTTCTCTTTCTCTTCTTCTGGGACCCCTACAATGCCAGTGTTGTCCCAGAGGTCTCTTAGGCTGTCTTCATTTCTTTTAATTGTTTTTTCTTTATTCTGTTCCGCAGCAGTGAATTCCACCCTTCTGTCTTCCAGGTCACTTATCTGTTCTGCTTCAGTTATTCTGCTATTGAATCCTTGTAGTGTATTTTTCATTTCAGTTATTGTATTGTTCATCTTTGTTTGTTCTTTAATTCTTCTAGGTATTTGTTGTTTAATTCTTTATTTATTTATTTTTTTGCGGTACACAGGCCTCTCAGTGCGTTGGCCTCTCCCGTTGCGGAGCACAAGCTCCAGATGCACAGGCTCGGTGGCCATAGCTCACAGGCCCAGCCGCTCAGTGGCATGTGGGATCTTCCCAGACCAGGGTACGAAACCACATCCCCTGCATCAGCAGGTGGACTCTCAACCACTGTGCCACCAGGGAAGCCCTGTTCTTTAATTCTTCTAGGTCTTTGTTAATCATTTCTTGCTTCTTCTCGATATTTGCCTCCATTCTTTTTCCAAGGTCCTGGATCATCTTCACTATCATTTTTCTGAATTCTTTTATGGAAGGTTGCCTAGCTCCACTCATTTAGTTGTTTTTCTTGAGTTTTATCTTGTTCCTTCATTTGGTACACAGTCCTCTGCCTTTTCATTTCTGTGACTGTGGTTTTCATTCCACAGGCTACAGGGTTGTAGTTCTTCTTCTACTGTCTGCCCTCTGGTGGATGAGACTATCTAAGCGCCTTGTGCAAGCTTCCTGATGGGAGGGACTGGTGGTGGGTAAAGCTGGGTGTTGCTCTGGTGGGTAGAGCTCAGTAAAACTTTAATCCACTTTTCTGCTGATGGGTGAGGCTGAGTTCCCTACCTGTTGGTTGTTTAGCCTGAGGCGACCCAGCACTGGAGCCTACAGACCCTTTGGTGGGGCTAACGGTTCGCTTTGGGAGGGCTCACAATAAGGAGTACTTCCCAAAACTTCTGCTGCCATTGCCCTTCTCCCCACCATGAGCCACTGCTGCCTCCCACCTCTGCAGGACACCCTCCAACACAAGCAGGTACGTCTGGTTCAGTCTCCTATGGGGTCACTGCTCCTTCACCCTTGGTCCTGATGTGCACACTGCTTTGTGTGTGCCCTCCAAGAGTGAAGTCTCTGTTTCCCCCAGACCTTTCAAAGTCCTGCAGTCAAATCCCTCTAGCCTTCAAAATCTGATTCTCTGGGAATTCCTCCTCACATTGCAGAATCCCCAGGTTGGGAAGCCTGACGTAGGGCTCAGAACCTGCACTCCAGGGGGTGGACTTCTGTGGTATAATTGTTCTTCAGTTTGTGAGTCACCCACCCAAAGGTTATGGGGTTTAATTTTACTGTGATTGTGCCCTTCCTACCATCTCTTTGCAGCTTCTCCTTTGTCTTTGGTTGTGGGGTATCTTTTTTGGTGAGTTCCACTGTCTTCCTGTCGATGATTATTCAGCTGTTACTTGTGATTCTGGTGCTCTTGCAAGAGGGAGTGAGTGCACATACTTCTACTCTGCTGTCTTGAACCAATCTGCCCCTCACTATGTTTGCAGTCATGCTCCAGACATTCAGAACTCCTCATGGTGCCCTGAAAAGCACCAGGTATCATTCTGTATCCACATCCTGTCCACCTAGAAAAGCCACCTTCAGCCTTCACCTGCCTTGCTGTTCCTTCAGTTTTGCTTCAGCCTCACTTCCTCCAGAGAACCATTTTTGTGGCTTCACCTTGTGGTTTAGGAGCATGCTCATAGCGTCCTGTCTCTATTACATGACTCAATACTCTGCCTTGAAATTGTCTGTTTAACTGTTTGTTTTTTTTGCGGTACGCGGGCTTCTCACTCTTGTGGCCTCTCCTGTTGTGGAGCACAGGCTCCGGACGCGCAGGCTCAGCGGCCATGGCTCACGGGCCCAGCCGCTCCGTGGCATGTGGGATCCTCCCATACTGGGGCACGAACCTGTGTCCCCTGCATCAGCAGGCGGACTCTCAACCACTGCGCCACCAGGGAAGCCCTGTTTAACTGTTTCTTGATGTCTTATTTATTTTTGATTTTCTAGTGCTTGACACAGGGTAAGATGCATAGGACTTGGCAACATACATTTAGAGTCTCAGTGAATGAACAGATGTTGCGAATTTTGTTAAAGAAATTCTTACATTATTTAAACATCAAATAGGTTATCATAAGGTTTCTGTCCTCCCTAAACTTCTATACCACGTTTAATGCCATTTTTATAGTATTACCTAATCACAGGATGTGAAAGTTGAAAGGGGATTTGGAGGTTGACTAGTTCAAACCTTTGTTTTCTCATCTGTAAAATATATAGTGGAAAGGTTAAATCATTTATCCAGGACCTCTCAGATAGTGAGTATTATGACTGAGAGTGGAATCCTTATCTCCTAATTTCCTTTATGGGGCTCTTTCTGTCTGTTCCACGTTGTATAATTTCTGACTTATAGTACAGAGTTTTAAGTCCTTTTAGAGTTTAACTTATGACTGTGCATTCATGCTTTTGTGCAGTGTCGTAATAATGGTAGACACTGAGTAAATATTTGTTGAATTAAATTACTCATAGCTTCCATGTTTAAGACCATATTTCCTGCATCTCTTGGAAAGCCCTGAATTTGTAATCAATAGCAATGGGGGTCACTTAGGGGTTAAAGAGATAATTTAAAAGTAATGGTGTCCAAATTCAAATTTCATTGCTGTCTTCTTGTAATAATTCATATCACACAGGACCAGTGATATAGATGCTTCAATTCACAGCCCATACTTAGACAAGAAATAGAATTTCAATATTTATCATGAGAGGATCTTAAGAATATTAAAACTGAATTCATAACATAGTCCAGTGAATATTTGAGAACTATCAGAAATGAATTGAGGTACTAAATAAAACAAAGGTTGATACTGCAGAACTGGAAGAGCTTTTGAGCTCTTAATAATTTTTAGATAGTCATTTTCCCTGAGCTTGAACTAAATCATTCAGCCTATTTATTGTTTAGTCAACAGTAGGGCAAGTTTAAGGATTACTTTTAATTACAGGAAATAGAGATGGATATATATGAACTGGTCCTATAAAAAGAGGTCTCTTGTACAATAGATAGGAAATTAATATGTATACAGTAAATCAATTTGTATTTCACAGCAGATTGCATGGAATTCAAACTTGTATTTTTGTGAAGTAGATGAACATTATACTGATTTTCAATCATATTTTATTTCCTATTCCTTCCTTTACCTGACACATGATTGCCTATGGCCCTAAAACATCTGAGAAGTGGAGAGAGAAAATTCTGAGACGAAAAGAGAGACCAACAATAGTGAGAAAAACATGATATGGAGGATAATGTCCTTGGCCTCACACTGACCTTTCTATTCAGCATCTTCGTCCCTTGACCACTGCTAAGCAGTAGCTTTCTCATTCCAATCATTCTTATACCACTTAAAAAAAGAAAAAAATCATTTTGGTTATTGTGGGTAGGTTTGAAAGCCTCTGATTATGCAGCTTTAACCTTCACAGTGACACAAGGACATTCTATTAACATGTATGTGTAAGTATTAGTGTCCTTATGTACTTAAAGGATGTTGAGAAGCTTATTTGGCACTTTAGATGTTAGAAACTTGACAAAGAACTTCCATTTTTATTAACTATTAAAGATCTACTGATCATGTGGGAGAAGAAACTAGTTCCTCTGATGAGAGATTAAAATGGAGGGAGACAGGTTGGTGAAGAAGAGGCGTTTTCCTAACTTTGCCTTGGAAATGTTAAGGATTGGAGATGGTCACATGGTGGGGAGAACAAAGAGCCCTCTCCTTGCAGCCAGACTGACACACTGTCCTCAGTGGTGGCCAAGCCCTCTTGGGCTAAAGTGTGAGCATTGCTCTGAGCCGGAGTGTAGAAAATGGTATGAAAATGAGATCTAGAATTAGTTATAAAGGGAGGATTAGAAACAGGTAAACTAAGCTCATTTATTAATTTGCTTATATTTCCTTATTTATTTTTATTTTATTTTCTTTGATAGTATTTTTTTTAACATATCTTTGAATATACCAGATTCTCTGAGCTCTACTAAAAAGAAGGAGTGAAGGCATTTTTGTCCAACCTGGAGGTGAAATTTCAGGAACAGCATGCAGGTGGAAGTGATCATTACTTTCCGGGCATCAGAATAGAAAGGGATGCTCCAGGGGAGCACGCTGGGCTTATTTGGTTACTTGTCTCTCCCTCTTTATAGGTACACCAGCCAGGGCTGGAAACGTGGAGACCTTAGGTTGCATGGATATTAAGGGGTGAACACTGTATTCAGCCAGAGCATGAAAACTAGTTAATTGACTGGCAGAGAGTTATTTATTTAAAAAAATACTGAGTAATTGGGGAGATTGCAAGGAGTTGCAGGTGTTAGTGTGTTCTTTTGCTGAGATGTTAAAACAATTTTATGAATACTTGATTATCGAAAAAATGACATTCGTGAAGATGTGTGTGAATGTGTGTGTGTCAGATCACAGTGAAGAAGCAGAGGCATTTATATACTTGATCCACCATGAGACACTGAATGTGCAGCTGGGGGATGAACTAAGTGCCCACCTGTTCCAGCCTCACCAGAATAGGTGCTTCTGTTACTATAGAAAATAATAGATGCAGAAATATATTGACAGAATATCTGTTCAATCATTTTTCTCTTCTGACTTAGCTTCTAGGTAATTGTCACCCTCTTAGTTGGTGGCTAGCATGAATGAAGTCATGGTCAGGGTTTTGCAAATGGAAAGTAACATGATCCATATATAAAGGGGGAATATTTTAGTGTAGAAAGGATGGGTTTTAGATGCTGACACATCAGAATTTGAATTCTTGGCCCGTTACTTCTTCACAGTGTGATCTTGAGATTTATTCTCTCTTTATTTCGGCTTTTTCATCAAGATGAGTATAATAATACCAAGTTCAATTTTCCTTTTATGTACCTCCTCTTCCCTTTGTGAGAGTATTTACTGAAAGTTTGGTCTCTTTTTAGGCCCTTTTCTGGATGCTTAGAAATAGAATTTTGAGCAAAACTGACCCTGTCTCTGGCCTGCTGGAGATTTCAAGGTAGTGAGGTTGTTGTGAAGGTTGAATGTGGGTTAGTTCACCTAAAGTTTCTCAATAAGTATGGGGCCCTTCTTTTTTATAAAAGGCCCTCAGATTTTCTTAGGCAGTTTTATATAAAAGATCCAATACCTCTTGCCTTTTGCCCCAAATCATGCGACTTATTCAGAGGCTAGGAAGTTAGGGTCCATGGAATAACACTTTTCAGTACATAAAAGGTTTGACATACATTTAATTCTTAGATTTTAAATGATTTTACTTTGTTTTTTGTAGGTGGATATAAAGGGAACAAAAAGTGACATAGACTGCTTGGGCTATAGTAAGATAAATTTTGTGAGTGGAAGCATGTCAGACATTATCAAGTCAGAATTAATTGTAACTTGTACTGCAATGTTATGTCTGAGGATTCTCCAATTTCGTTAATGGCTTACTTAATTGACAATATCATCATGGCTCGGAAGGGTGTGAAATTAAAATCTTAAGAAGCATATAAAATTATACTGCAGTTCAGAAATTTTGTGTGAACAAAGCAATGCAGTTGGTAAGTACCTTATTTATGATTGACTCTTCATACTTAGACAGTTGCACTTGATATCTTAGTCCTTTCAAGCTGCTAGAAAATATAACATAAATTGTGTGGCTTATAAACAGCAGAAATATATTTCTCATAGTTCTGAAGACTCGAAAGGTCAAGGTGCTGGTGTATAGTCAATGTCTGGTGGGGGCCTACTTCCTAGACAGTCGTCTTTTTACTATGCCCTCACATGGCAAAAGGGGGAAGGTTGTGTTTGGGGATCTTGTATAAGCGCTCGTCCCATTCATGAGGGGTCCACTCTCATGTGCTACTTTCACTTTGGGGGTTAGAGTTTCATAACATGAATTTTGAGGGGACACAAACATTCAGACCATAGTAGTATCAATACCGAAAGAAAAGATTGACCTAAAGCATTGACCGTTTGCCTGGTTAAGAAAAACTGTCAAAAATAGACACGATGTTTCTAATAAAAATTACAAAGTAAAATAGAGTAGTATGTCCCATCTACATTCCAAGGATTGTGGTCTGGAAAGCATATACCATCTGATTTCTTTAGTTGTCTGGATCTTTATCATAGCTGTAACTTTTAAGATATTTTTGCACATTTCTATTTTCAGTTATTACTAGTGTCTCAAACACAGACATGATGTGCTGACCAATGACCATAAGTAAGATATGGACTTTGAGTTTTGTGTTTCAGTAGTAACGGGTATAATGTTGTGTTTACATTTTCGTACCCTGTTTCTCTCCAACTTTGTGATTTATGTCTTATATTTGGTAGAGGACTAAGTACACATCATACGAGCCACAAAACAAAGTCAAACCTATGTCTCTGGACTAATGGCCTGGTGCTCTGACTGACTGAGCTTTCTAAAACAAATGACCCACATCAATATTATTATATATTCTCTTAAACAAATTAGAGAATATTATTTCAAATAGGAAATAGCTGATTCGTTTTAAACTACAAGTAATATTTTATTACATTTTCAAATTTAAAACATCTCAGGTAAATGGAAGTGAATATTTAAGTTTTACAATATAGTGGGGGGAAACTGATTATGTAAATTATATACATACTGATGGGATAGAAATCTACATATTGGAATTTCTATTTCCCTACTATTTTTATGATATCATCATAATAAAATAAAATTACTGCCTATTGCATTAAAAGCACTTACTTATTAGTGAAATGGCCAGGAAAAAGTAATCACTCAGGGAAGTATTAACATGAGATAGTTTGTTTAAGGGTGTATATCACTTGAACTTCCTTTGAACTCTCTGTATTTCTTGCTGTTTATGACAAAGAAAGCCATTGCTCACAAAGTATTGGCTTTGCCTTTGAAGTAATACCAGGAGATCAGTGACAAAAGGCAGAGCTGAGATTAGATGCTGAGTGTTATTGTCTTGCTATAGTCCCAAAGCTATGTGAAATGTCAGCTAATTGAAAATGGTAATTATCCTACATAGCCACCTAAACTGTTTCATTCTAGGATATGTGTTACCTTTAAATTAATAGCCATTGATCTCCTGGTTTTTCACAATTCTTCTCTGTCCTTTTGTCAAATTATCTAGCCATCAGTCCTTGGGACAAAGCCCATCTCATCATTTTTATTGACAATGGTTTAATGAGTGACCTGGCCTTCCTGTTTGGATAGACTGTAATAGGTCCATCCATCTGAGGGTCTGTCAGCCAGAGCTGTGTAACCTTTACTGTATATTTGTTTTCTTACTAGAAAGGTTTTTAAATGAAAACTTTAAGTAATTGTTTGACTGTGGCTATTTGCATTTATTTCAGATACTGATTGGGAGGAGCCATATTAATCACAGTAGTAGTAGGTCTTCAAATTATGATCTACTGAGAAAGGCTGTCCCCTTGAGAGCTGAATAATATATATTCAGAATGCTCAGCTTGCTTCTAATGGGCAGTACTTCATGCCAAATGGCTTTGAGGGAACTTTGTATGGTATAATTCTTCAGACACAGAATTAAAATTCTCAGTTATGATGGGGAAAAATAAAACCATCAAGTAGAAATTAGAAATACATATTCTGCATAGCTATAAAATGAACTTCAAGTGCACTCTGATCCTGTAAAATTGAGTTAGTCTAGACAATATTTCAGAGTAACCTAATCCCAAGTCAAGGCTTCCTGTTGTAACGAGTGAACAACCCAAAGTCACTTGGGCTTGAACTGTTTGAAAGAAGTGAAGAAGATATGAAGAGTGTGGGGAATTATTCAGATATATTCAGGCAGAATTCTCCACTGTGGAGGTTAGGAGCCTAACACAGAGTGATTATGGAAAAGTTACATTCTTGGTTCAAGCCTTGCCACAGAGTCATAAAACCAGTTTTATTTTTGAGTGTGAGGGAAACCAGTGTGTTGTCTTCCTAGTCATACTAGAAATAGGAAATAGTTCTTCCTCCATTATTTTTATGTCATTAATTGTAACTGTAAAGTGTATTCACAAACTATGGAGACTAAGGACATGCAAACAAATTTGGTGCTAAAAACAGTTGAAGGTAAAATTAATCTGACACAGTGAATAATGAGCAAACTCCTTTTGTGCTCTATGTTTAGGTACAAATATGAAAATATTCAATCATGTTGGGAAATCATGGTTTTATAGCTCAAAAAGAAAGAGGGAAAGGGTTCGGGAGTGAGAGGCAACTTCTTGTCCTCCTTTTTTAAAAACGGTTCCGACAAAGACTCTCTCCTTGACTAAACTTAATTCAAGCTGCTTTAAGACCTCTAGGCCTTGAACTTGGCATCCAGTTTTCTTGGGCTTGAATCACCCAATTATAGCAGGAACATTGCTCCATCAGTCTAGTTAGAATCCCTTACCCTCAATATCTGATCAAGCTCTGTATGTGATGATATTCTTCATCTCCCAGGTGACAGGTGATCACCCTGACCTTCCCTCAGTGTTCCAGTCAAATCTGTTTAACCAGAATTCCCCCTTTGCCTCTGATGTTTCCTCTTGGTAATGTCCTTTCCTCAGACTTCCACCCTACTACTCGGGTAGGAACCTCCGTTTGTCCATGCTGTATTCAGAATTGAGCTCAGTTCTATATTGAGATCTCTTTTCTCTTATTGCAACAGTTCCAGAATAAATATTTTTACCATTTAACTACTGTCCAGTTCTGGCTTTCTTTAATGGTTTTGCCGATTTAACCACTTCAGGCTCTGGTTTTTCTTTGACAATTTCACAGACCCTTATTTCATTTTAAGCAAAAATTGTTTAGAATGCCATGTCCCACCTGTCCTGTCCTGACGTCAGTTTCTGAGAATAAGTGAAGGTATTTCCCAGAGGAACCCAGGCATAGATGTGTGGGACGTCAACAAGCTTGCCGCCCTGCACAATTATGTCCTCCCTCCGCCACCTGCCAGCAGCTGGAACTGGAGGATGGGGGCCATGCCTTTGGTGCCCTATCCCTAGTGGTTGGAATTGGCTGATGCTTAATTGCCATTTCTGTCTGAATTTGATAGCATGAAATGAAGGCATTAGGGTTTTTTCCCTGAAAGTTCTACCTTTTATAATAAAAATAACTCTATAGCCAAATCCTGTCCTGTTTAAAAGAATACCAACCAAAAATCAAAGTAGTGGTACGTTTCTTCTGGAAACTTAATGAAGTTTAAGTCCCAGAAATCCTGTCCTTTCACTACTCTGACACCTTGTAACAAAGGCTCTTTAGAGCTTGTAGGTGTGGAAGAGCCTACAGAGTTACAGCTGGATATTGCTATGGGGAAAATAATAGCAATACTTGTTCACTACACAGCCTACATTCATGTCATTGCTTCTCCCTAGTAAACTATCTGGCAGGCAAAATGCTACCTATTCAAAATACCTGGCATTTGTGATCACTGTTAACTGTAAACTCTTGACATTTGGTTTATTTTTTCAAGCCAGACCATTTTGCACTACTCTTAAATATCTTGGCATTAGAACTTTGTTTTTGATACAGATAATTTCTCTTGTTATTTCCCTGTTTCCCTTATTGCTTCCATCCATTTATCTGCAATTTGCTTTAATTGAGTCATCCTCATGATCATGGAGAATTTGTTTAGCCATTTCAGTTTTCAGCTGTAATCTCATTTTGAATTGTTTATCCTGATGATTAACATCAATGTATGAAGACTCAACAGAGAAAAAATATTATGTGGAAAATTTATTCTTTAATAGTTAATGTAAACCTTCAGATGTTGGTTGTCAAAGGCTGCAATATCTCTTTGATCTTTAAAAGACTCATCAATGAAGACAGTTCAGTTGAAGAAGCTATATTTTTGGAAATCTGCTTTGAGTCTTGAGGATTTAAAAATTTGCATAAATGATCTGAATCTCAGCAAGCTCTGAATGAATAGTAACTATTTGATGGGATAATTTAAAGAGCCAGCCACTGGAGTGATGATTCTCTACAAAAGTGATCATTTACTAAGTGATTATGCCTAACTTTGCATGAACTTAATATCCCACTGGTAATTTTTAATCAATAAACTGAAATATAATCAGGTTGGAGAACATGTAAGGCTGCATCAGTGCATTAAAACCTGTCAGCAGGGAGAGAAAAGAAGAAAGTGGCAACATAAGATTGAATTATTTGGGAAAGTCGAAGAGAAATGTAGTTTTGCCTCTGCTGTGATATTCAGCTTGGAATAGAATGCACTCCACCACAGGGCTTGTATCTCCAGGAGTCCAGCAAGTGGGGCTTTGGCCAATGTTGGACTTCGCCAGCAAACAGAAAAGGAATCTTACACTCTTGATTCACATGTTCTTTTGGTTCTAATAATGCATAGCTGATGGTGCTGTATTGTAGGCATCTGTAATCTGTGCCTGACAGTCTTGGGTCAGTTATTTTTTTCACAATGTTAGTTTTGCCATTTAGGAAATAAAGAGGACTGAGAAGGTCGTCTTTAGGCTATATGCACCTCTAAAATTCTATATTATATATGCACAGATGACAACTCTGTAGCTGATTATAAAGTCATAGTTCCAGAAAGTTCAAAATGGGAGATTTAGACTTGACAGTCCTGTTGCTATAAATGCTGGTTAAAACCCAGGAATTAGATTGAGTCAAGAGTCTATATTTGTACATGGAAGAGAGTAAAAGATCCAGGAAGGGTCTAGGACCCTGCTGAGATTGGGGTGAGGAGCCAGCAAATGAGAGATGTGTCAATGACTAGGAGAAAAATAAGGAGAGCATGGGGTTCCTGAAGCCGTGAGAAGAAAGCATTTAGCATAGAAGAGGGTAATAAACTGTGCTGAAAGCATCTAAAACGTTATGGACAAGAGTAGAAGAGCTGCCATTGGACTTAGCTGCTTGCAGCTTGACAAAAGTGGGCTTGTGACAATGAAAGTGCAATCAGAGTAGAGTAAATAGAGAATGGAGGTGATGAAGTGGAGAATGTGATTATTGGTAGCTCTTTTACTCTTAAGGGTGGCAGAAGAAAACTGGAGCAGAGCTGGAGGGAGATTTGTAATTAAGGAAATTAATCCTCTTGGTCTTTTTCTTTTTTTGACCATTGTAATAGAACACATTTTTTGGGCATAGTACAGTAGAAAGAAAAAAAATCAATGATGCAGGAAAGAAATTAGATAGTTGTCCAAGATAAATCCTCAGCAGATGCAAGACCATGGGCCCTGGCACACAGAGGTGTTGGCAGCTGATAGGAAAGGAGTCCCTTCATCCACATAATATTTATTTTTCTTAAATTTAATTGAGAAAGTTATAGCTGAGAACAAACTGTGTATGTGTGTGTAGGAGGTTGTGATGTAAAATGCAGTTCTCTTTACAGATCTTGGTCAAAATATTTAAAAGTAAAATTCCATCAGGGAACTACAGCTAGAGGACAGAAGGATGAAGGACAATTATATATAAATATAAATATAAATATAAATATAAATATATATATAAAAGAATATAAAGTGGAAAGAGTACATTGAAACAGCATCTTTGAATTACCGGTTCAAGGTGGCAGAGTAAAAGGACGTGCACTCACTCCCTCTTGCGAAAGCACCAGAGTCACTGTTGAACAATCATCAACAGGAAGACACTGCAACTCACCAAAAAAGATGCCCCACATCCAAAGACATAGGAGAAGCCACAGTGAGATGGTAGGAGGGGTGCAATCACAATAAAATCAAATCCCATAACTGCTGGGTGGGTGACTCACAGACTGGAGAACACTTATACCACAGAAGTCCACCCAGTGGACTGAAGGTTCTGAGCCCAACATCAGGTTTCCCAACCTGGGGGTCGGGCAATGGGAGGAAGGATTCCGAGAGCATCAGACTTTGAAAGCTAGAGGGATTTGATTGCAGAACTTTGACAGGACTGGGGGAAACAGAGACTCCATTCTTCGAGGGCACACACAAAGTAATGTGCACATCGGGACCCAGGGGACGGAGCAGTGACCCCATAGGAAACTGAACCAGACCTACCTGCTAGTGTTGGAGGGTCTCCTGCAGAGGCAGGGTTGGCTCTGTCTCACCGTGAGAACAAAGATACTGGCAGCAGAAGTTCTGGTAAGTACCCCTTGGCGTGAGCCCTCCCAGAGTCCACCATTAGCCCCACCAAAGAGCTGGGTAGGCTCCAGTTTTGGGTCTCCTAAGGCCAAACAAACAATAGGGAAGGAACACAGCCCCACCCATCAGCAAACAAGCGGATTAAAGTTTTACTTAGCTCTGCCCACCAGAACAACACCCAGCTCTACCCAACACCAGTCCCTCCCATCAGGAAGCTTGCACAAGCCTCTTAGATAGCCTCATCCACCAGAGGGCACACAGCAGAAGCAAGAAGAGCTACAATCCTGCAGCCTGTGGAACAAAAACCACATTCACAGAAAGATAAACAAGATGAAAAGGCAGAGGGCTATGCACCAGATGAAGGAACAAGATAAAACCCCAGAAAAACAATTAAATGAAGTGGAGATAGGAAACCTTCCAAAAAAGAATTCAGAATAATTATAGTGAAGATGATCCAGGACCTTGGGAAAAGAATGGAGGCAAAGATCAAGAAGATACAAGAAATATTTAACAAAGACCTAGAAGAATCAAAGAACAAACAAACAGATGAAGGATATAATAACTGAAATGAAAAATACACTAGAAGGAATCAGTAGCAGAATTACTGAAGCAGAAGAATGGATAAGTGACCTGGAAGACAGAATGGTGAAATTCACTGCCAGGGAACAGAATAAAGAAAAAAGAATGAAAACAAATGAAGAAAGCCTAGGAGACCTCTGGGACAACATTAAACACAACAATATTCACAATATTAGGGTCCCAGAAGGAGAAGAGAGAGAGAAAGGACCCAAGAAAATATTTGAAGGGGTTATAGTCGAAAACTTCCCTAACATAGGAAAGGAAATAGCCACCAAAGTCCAGGAAGTGCAGAGTCCCAGGCAGGATAAACCCAAGGAGAAACAGGCTGAGACACATAGTAATCAAATAGATAAAAATTAAAGACAAAGAAAAATTATTGAAAGCAGCAAGGGAAAAATGACAACATAAAAGGGAACTCCCATAAGGTTAACAGCTGGTTTCTCAGCAGAAATTCTACAAGGCAGAAGGGAGTGGCATGACATATTTAAAGTCATGAAAGGGAAGAACCTACAACCAAGATTACTCTACCCAGCAAGGATGTCATTCATATTTGACAGAGAAATCAAAAGCTTTACAGACAAGCAAAATCTAAGAGAATTCAGCACCACAAAACCAGTTCTACAACAAATGCTAAAGGAACTTCCCTAAGTGGGAAACACAAGAGAAGAAAAGGACTTACAAAAACAAACCCATAACAATTATTAAAATGGCCTTAGGAACATACATATCGATAATTACCTTAAACATGAATGGATTAAATATTCCAACCAAAAGACACAGACTCACAGAATGGATACAAAAACAAAACCCATATATATGCTCTCTAAAAGAGACCCACTTCAGACCAAGGGACACATACAGACTGAAAGTGAGGAGATGGAAAGAGTTATTCCATGCAAATGGAAATCAAAAGAAAGCTGGAGTAGCAATTCTCATATCAGACAAAATAGATTTTAAAATAAAGAATGTTACAAGAGACAAGGAAGGACACTACCTAATGATCAAGGGATCAATCCAAGAAGAAGATGTAACAATTACAAATGTATATGCACCCAACATAGGAGCCACTCAATACATAAGACAACTGCTAACAGCTATAAAAGGGGAAATCAACAGTAACACATTAATAGTGGGGGATTTTAACACCTCACTTACGCCAATGGAGAGATCATCCAAACAGAAAATTAATAAGGAAACACAAACTTTAAATGACACAATAGACCAGATAGATTTATTGATATTTATGTTTATAGGATATTCCATCTGAAAACAGCACATTACAGTTTCTACTCAAGTGCACACAGAACATTCTCCAGGATAGATAACATCTTGTGTTACAAATCAGGCTTCAGTAAATTTAAGAAAATTGAAATCACATCAAGCATCTTTTCTGACCACAGTGCAATGAGATTAGCAATCAATTACAGGGGGAAAAATGTAAAGAACACAAACATACGGAAGCTAAGCAATACGTTACTAAATAACAAAAAGATCACTGAAGAAATCAAACAGGAAATCAAAAAATACATAGAGACAAATTATAATGAAAACACGATGATCCTAAACCTATGGGATGCAGCAAAAGCAGTTCTAAGAGGGAAGTTTATAGCAATACAATCCTACCTCAAGAAACAAGAAAAATATCAAATAAACAATCTAACCTTACACCTAAAGGAACTAGAGAAAGAAGAACAAACAAAACCCAAAGTTAGCAGAAGGAAAGAAATCATAAAGATCAGAGCAGAAATAAATGAAATAGAAACAAAGAAAACAGTAGTAAACAATAAAACTAAAAGCTACTTCTTTGAGAAGATAAAAAAAATTGATAAACCTTTAGCCAGACTTATCAGGAAAAAGAGGGAGAGGAATCAAATCAATAAAATTAGAAATGAAAAAGGAGAAGTTAAAACAGACACCACAGACATAGAAAGCATCCTAAGAGACAACTACAAGCAACTCTATGCCAATAAAATGGACAACCTGGAAGAAATGGACAAATACTTAGAAAGGTATACCTTCCAAGACTGAACCAAGAAGAGATAGAAAATATGAATAGACCAATCACAAGTAATGAAATTGGAACTGTGATTAAAAATCTTCTGACAAACAAAAATCTAGGACCAGATGGCTTCACAGGTGAATTCTATCAAACATTTAGAGAAGAGCTAACACCCATCTTTCTCAAACTCTTCCAAAATATTGCAGAGGAAGGACACTCCCAAACTCATTCTATGAGGCCACCTTCACCCTGATAGTAAAACTAGACAAAGATACTACAAAAACAGAAAATTACAGACCAATATCACTGATGAATATAGATGCAAAAATCCTCAACAAAATATTAGCAAACAGAATCTAACAGCACATTAAAAGGGTCATACACCATGACCAAGTGGTATTTATCACTGAGGGATAAAGGATTCTTTAGTATATGCAAAGGATTCTTCAATATACTTAAGGATTGCAAGGATTCTTCAATATACGCAAATAAAACAATGTGGCCCACCATATTAACAAACTGAAGAATGAATAAAATCCTATGATCATCTCAATAGATGCAGAAAAAGCTTTTGACAAAATTCAACACCCATTTATGATAAAAACTCTCCAGAGTGTGGGGCATAGAGGGAACCTACCTCAACATAATAAAGGCAATATATGACAAACCCACAGTAAACATGAATCTCAAAGGTTAAAACCTGAAAGCATTTCCTCAAAGATCAGGAAGAAGACAAGGTTGCCCACTCTCACCACTATTATTCAACATAGTTTTGGAAGTTCTAGCCACGGCAATCAGAGAAGAAAAAGAAATAAAAGGAAAACAAACTGGAAAAGAAGAAGTAAAACTCTCAGTGTTTGCAGATGGCATAATAGTATACATACAGAATCCTGAAAATGCTACCAGGAAACTACTAGAGCTAATCAATGAATTTGGTAAAGTAGCAGGATACAAAGTTAATGCACAGAAATCTCTTACATTCATATACACTAACAACAAAAAATCTGAAAGAGAAATTAAGGAAACACTCCTATTTACCACTGCAGTAAAAAGAATAAAATACCTAGGAATAAACCTACCTAGGGAGACCAAACACCTGTATGCAGAAAACTATAAGACACTGATGAAAGAAATTAAAAATGATACAAACAGATAGAGAGACATTCCCTGTTCTTGGATTGGAAGAATCAATATTGTGAAAATGACTATACTACCCAAAGCAATCTAGAGTCAATGCAATCCCTATCAAACTAGCAATGACTTTTTTTTTTTTTTTAACAGAACTAGAACAAAAAATCTTAAAATTTGTATGGAGACACAGAAGACCCCAAATAGCCAAAGCAGTCTTGAGGGAAAAAAATGGAGCTGGGAGAATCAGACTCCCTGACTTCAGACTCTTCTACAAAGCTACAGTAATCAAGACAATATGGTACTGGCACAAAAACAAAAATATAGATCAATGGAACAGGATAGAAAGCCCAGAGATAAACCCACGCACCTATGGTCAACTAATGTATGACAAAAGAGGCAAGGATATACAATGGAGAAAAGACAGCCTCTTCATTAAGTGGTACTGGGAAAACTGGATAGCTACATGTAAAAGAATGAAATTAGAATACTCCCTAACACCATACACAAAAATAAACTCAAAATGGATTAGAGACCTAAGTGTAAGACCAGACACTATTAAACCCTTAAAGGAAAATATAGGAAGAACATTCTTTGACGTAAATCACAGCAAGATCTTTTTTGATCCACCTCCTAGAGTAATGGAAATAAAACCAAAAATAAACAAATGGAACAAAATGAAACTTAAAGGCTTTTGCAAAGCAAAGGAAACTACAAACAAGACGAAAATACAACTCTCAGAGTGGGAGAAAATATTTGCAAACAAATCAACAGACAAAGGATTAATCTCCAAAATATATAAACTGCTCATGCAGCTCAACATTAAAGAAACAAAAAACCCAATCAAAAGATGGGCAGAAGACCTAAATAGATATTTCTCCAAAGAAGACTTACAGATGGCCAAGAAGCACAAGAAAATTTTATCCAAATCACTAATATTTAGAGAAATGCAAATCAAAGCTACAATGAGGTATTAGCTCCCTCCAGTTAGAATGGGGATCATCAGAAAATCTACAAACAACAGATGCTGGAGAGGATGTAGAGAAAAGGGAAACCTCTTGCACTATTGGGAATGTAAATTGATACAGCCACTATGGAGAACAGTATGGAGGTTCTTCATAAAAACTAAAAACATAAAAAACATAAAACATAAAAACTAAAGATAAAACTACCTTATGACCCAGCAGTCCCACTACTGGGCATATACCCAGAGAAAACCATAATTCAAAATGCCACATACACCCCAATGTTCATTGCAGCACTATTTACAATAGCCACGTCATGGAAGCAACTTAAATGCCCATCGACAGATGAATGGATAAAGAAGATGTGGTATATGTATACAGTGGAATATTATTCAGCCATAAAAAGGAATGAAATTGGGTCATTTGTAGAGATGTGGTTGGATCTAGAGACTGTCAAATAGAGTGAAGTAAGTCAGAAAGGGAAAAACAAATATTGTATATTAATGTATATATGTGGAACCCAGAAAAATGGTACACATGATCCCTTTTGCAGGGCAGAAATTGAGACACAGATGTAGAGAACAAACGTATGGACACCAAGGGGGGAAAGTGGCGGGGGGATGGTGTTGGTGAGATGAATTGGGAGGTTGGGATTGACATATATACACTAATGTGTATAAAATGGATAACTAATTAGAACCTGCTGTATAAGAAAATAAATAAAATAAAATTCAAAAAAGAAAAAAACAGCATCTTCAATGCAAAGATCAGGAATGTCATGAAGTAGGAATCAATTGACATTATCAGGTGCTGCTAAGAGCTTTCTGGAGTTCAGTACTGAAAGAGGAGCTTTTAACAAGTGATTTCATTGTGAATGCTGCTTTTTTTACATAGTTCAAATGAAGTATGGTATAATGTGAAGACAACAGAAAATTATACAAAATTTAAAAAATGATGTTTATTCTTAGGGCAGTGTTTTTTCAAAATAAGTGCTATGAGCATAGTAGATTATAACATGAAAATGTATTTCTTACTGTGGATAGCTGCAAGAAAAGAAAATTCAAATAAGAATGCTTAACCAACTGAGAGTTCACTGTGTCACTGAGATATGCATCTACTAATAAGTGTCCAGTAGCCAGATAGTGTTAGAGTTTGCATTTGGGGATGGTCTTTCACTTGTTGTGCCATGGCAGACTATTCCATGCTAGGGCATCATGTTTCATTCTAAAAATGAAAAGCACTGTGGTAGGAATAAAAATGCCCCTTCCCAAAGACATCCATGTCCTCATGTTCAGAACCTGTGAATATGTTGCCTAGCATAGCAAACAAGAGTTTGTGCATGTGATTAAGTTAGGGATTTTGAGGTGGATTATCTGAGTGGGCCCAGTATAACCACAAGAGTCCTTATAAGTAAAAGGAGTCAGGAGATTCGGCAGGGGAGGCGATGATAGACACACAGTGATACAGAGTGTGAAAAATTCAACTGGCAGATGCTGGCTTTAAATATGGTAGGAGGCCAAGAGCCAATGGATATGGGTAGCTTCTTCCAGGGATGTGGGAAAACACATGAAAAAACATATTTTTCCCAGAACCTCCAGATGATTTTAGCCCATTGAGTCCCATTTCAGACTTCTGAACTCCATAACTAAGATAATAAGATAATAAATGTGTGTTGTTTTAAGGCACCAGGTAATCTGTGGTAATCTGTCATAATCTGTTACAGTGGCAATAGGAAACTAATGTAAATGTGAATGGGCAAAAGGGGAGAAAGAAACACGCCAGTTGAGTTTGTCACGTTACATTAGGAAAGCAAAAGCCTTCCTAGAAATGCTATGAGTTGGCATTTGTTTGTATCTTTTAATCCAGAATTGGGCCCATGGCCAACCTAATTCAGTCACTAACCAAAAATAATTTAATTATCATAGTATTAGACAATTATGGTCCATGCCCTGGACCTGAAGCAAGAGATGTTTTCCTTTCTAAGATCCATTGATCTCTGTCGTTAGTAGGAAAAAACAGAATCTGTTGGAAAGGAAGTAGGAGGTTGAAGAGGAATGGACCCTGGTTACATAGCCAATGATGAGGTGCTGGATATAGAGCAGTCATTGGGACACTGGACATGTAGCAGATACTGAGACATAGGGTGAAGAGCAGATGTTGGATATGAGAAGGTATTTGGGAAGTTGGGTGTGTAGCAGATGGTGTCTGCCAAGATGCCCATCATTTCCCATCTACCAGTAAGCGTCACTATTTCCTTTCAAAAATATATTTCAAATTTGTCTTATCTTCATGTCCACAGCCAACATTCTGTTCAACTGAGCATCATGTCTCTTGTGAATACTAAAATTATCAACTAATTTTCCTCATATGATCTATTTTGCTTCAGACTCAACCCTATTTTATTTTTTCACCATTATGCAGCCAGAATAGTCTTCTAAAAATGTATTTTTATTAACCCCTTGTTTTTTGATTAACAACTTCTCAATGAAATTAGAATTCAGATAAAAATCCTTGACTGCCTTATGTCTCTTCAAGCATTGCTTACAGAGAAAAAAGATCCTTTAACAAAGGTTTCATGTTTGGGCTATGTTATTTATTTATATTTTGAGTACTCTTTTCTTTTATAGAATTTAATTTTAGCTCATAATTACGTACTCATATTTGTGATTATCTGACTAATGCCTCTATTTTAAGTCATAAGCTCCACTATAGTAGAAACCAGGTCCAATTTTACCCAGTATTGTATTGCACTTAAACTATAACTATAGAGAGAATGAATAATGAACCAAAAAAAACCCCAAAACAAGAAAAAATAACGCTTCTTAAACTCCAAAATTCACTGATCAGTGGGAAAAATAATGAAATGACTATAATAAAAATGATAAAAGTTACACTCTAGAAAGACAGGAGACCTGAATTTGGACCTTTACAAGTCATCTGAGCCTAGAATGTGGATTTAACAGATGCAGTTAAGGTGATGTTGGAAGATAAGACATTTCAGGTTTAGTGAACAAAACATATTGAAGCAGGTTGATGCAGAAGAATAAGTCAGACTCACAGACCTAATTTCACACTCTGAGATGGCTTAGGGAGTGGAGGGATGGAACAGAAAATGAGTTCTGGAAGTTTGTGAAGATCAGGCTGTAGAAGTTAGCAAACACTGCAAACCTATGCAAATAAATTCTAATTTTTTTGTGTTATTTTTGTTTCTAAATATATGAGTAATATAATTTTTTAATAGGTCTTTATTGGAGTATAATTGCTTCACAATGCCGTGTTAGTTTCTGTTGTATGGCATTGTAGGAAGTTAACATTTGGGTACAGTCATACCATTCTTATTTATTCACCATCTATTCAACAAATACTTTTTGAGTACTAATTAATTGTCAGAGTTCAAAATAAGCATGAGATAAGTGACAGAAAAATAAAGACATGGTTCTTGCTCTCATAGAAAAGTTCTTTTTCTCTAATTTTTAAAGGTTTTTATTTTGTCTCTAAGACAACATCACAAGTTCATTGAGAGCAGGAGAAATCACTCTTTATATTTCTCCTGTTTCAATCATGGTAACTACAGCAGAATTAGGAAAACAATAGATTTACTAATTGGAACCCCAAGTAGATTTATTAATTGATAATCAAGATATTTCCAGATGGTAAAAATTGAAAAAAATACTATGATGACACCTTGAATCATTACAGACCTACCTTACCAAAAGTGAGTAAAATGAAAAGGGACAATTAAAACTTAATGTAGTTAGATGGACAAATCTGAGGCAGTGATATTTCAGGCTGAAAATTCACTTGGAGGCCTGAAAATCCAGAATTCTAATTTTAATATTAAATAAATGCAGCTGCCACATGCTCCATCACATTCTGTATTGTCTCACTATGGCTTGAATGTCTTGTCTATTTTGGAATGTATCATACTAATCAAAACATCTAATGCTGCTTAACATGATAGTTCCCTGCCTTAATTACATGGGCTGTCAGGTGAAATTGACACATGGATTTCAATGAGAACAAAATTTAGTCTGATTCCCATTAGGGAACATACTGATGAGTGATATTTATATCCTACCTTAGATAAACGTTTTTCTTCAGTTGGTATCACCCTGATTATAATCACATGTACTATAATAATAGTGATTAGAACTTAAAATATATAGAATATAAACTGCATAGGACACGTTTTAAAAATGACATAATTTTCAACTAAAGAAGAAGAAAACATAAATTTTCAGTGCTCTAAAAAACATTTTGCTTTGTTGATATGAGGAGATGAAAAGTGAAATTGAAAAATAAGAATTTAGTTCCCAGCATCCAAAAATCCAACTTAACTTTACCTTTGTCTTTTTTTTTTTTTTTTTTGGATTCTTTTTTAATAACATCTTTATTGGAGTATAATTGTTTTACAGTGGTGTGTTAGTTTCTGCTGTATAACAAAGTGAATCAGCTATATGTATACACATATCCCCATATCCCCACCCTCCTTATCCCACCCCTTTATGTGGTCACAAAGAACCGACTGATCTCCCTGTGCTATGCAGCAGCTTCCCACTACCTATTTTATATTTGGTAGTGTATATATATCAGTGCTACTCTCTCACTGTGTCCCAGCTTACCCTTTCCCCTCCCTGTGTCCTCAAGTCCATTCTCTACACCTGTGTCTTTATTCCTGTCCTGCCCCTAGGTTCATCAGAACCACTTTTTTCTTTTTAGATTCCACATATATGTGTTAGCATATGGTATTTGTTTTTCTCTTTCTGACTTACTGCACTCCGTATGACAGACTCCATTTCCATCCACCTCACTACAAATAACTCAATTTCGTTTCTCTTTATGGCTGAGTAATATTCCATTGTATATATGTGCCACACCTTCTTTATCCATTCATCTGTCAATGGACACTTAGGTTGCTTCAGTGTCCTGGCTATTGTAAATAATGCAGCAATGAACATTGTGGTACATGACTTTCTTTGAATTATGGTTTTCTCAGGGTATATGCCCAGTAGTGGGATTGCTGGGTCCTATGGTAGTTCTATTTTTAGTTTTTTAAGGAACCTCCATACTGTTCTCCATAGTGGCTGTATCAATTTACATTCCCACCAACAGTGCAAGAGGGTTCCCTTTTCTCCACACCCTCTCCAGTATTTATTTTTTGTAGACATTTTGATGATGGCTATTCTGACTAGTGTAAGGTGATACCACATTGTAGTTTTGATTTGCATTTCTCTAATGATTAGTGATGTTGAGCATCCTTTCATGTGTTTGTTGGCAATCTGTATATTTTCTTTGGAGAAATGTCTGTTTAGGTCTTCTGCCCATTTTTGGATTGGGTTGTTTGGTTTTTGATATTGAGCTGCATGAGCTGCTTGTATATTTTGGAGATTAATCCTTTGTCAGTTGCTTCATTTGCAATATTTTCTCCCATTCTGAAGGTTGTCTTTTCATCATGTTTATGGTTTCCTTTGCTGTGCAAAAGCTTTTAAGTTTCATTAGGTCCCATTTGTTTATTTTTGTTTTTATTTCCATTTCTCCAGGAGGTGGGTCAAAAAGGATCTTGCTGTGCTTTATGTCATAAAGTGTCCTGCCAATGTTTTCCTCTAAGAGTTTGATAGTGTCTGGCCTTACATTTAGGTCCTTAATTCACTTTGAGTTTATTTTTGTGTATGGTGTTAGGAAGTATTCGAATTTCATTCTTTTATGTGTAGCTGTCCAGTTTTCCCAGCACCACTTATTGAAGAGGCTGTCTTTTCTCTATTGTATATTCTTTCCTGCTTTGTCAAAAATAAGGTGACCATATGTGTGTGGGTTTATCTCTGGGCTTTCTATCCTGTTCAGTTGATCTATATTTCTGTTTTTGTGCCAGTACCATACAGTCTTGATTACTGTAGCTTTGTAGTATAGTCTGAAGTCAGAGATCCTGATTTCTCCTGCTCTGTTTTTCTTAAGACTGCTTTGGCTTTCAGGGTCTTCTGTGTTTCCATACAAATTGTGAAATTTTTTGTTCTAGCTCTGTGAAAAATGCCATTGGTAGTTTGATATGGATTGCATTGATTCTGTTGCTGTGGGTAGCATAGTCATTTTCACAATGTTGATTCTTCCAATCCGAGAATATGGTATATCTCTTCATCTGTTTGTATCCTCTTTAATTTCTTTCATCAGTGTCTTATAGTTTTCTGTATACACGTCTTTTTTCTCCTTAGGTAGGTTTATTCCTGGGTGTTTTATTCTTTTTGTTGCAGTGGTAAATGGGATTGTTTCCTTAACTTCTCTTTCAGATTTTTCATTGTTAGTGTATAAGAATGCAAGAGATTTCTATGCATTAATTTTGTATCCTGCTACTTTACCAAATTCATCGATAAGCTCTAGTAGTTTTCTGGTGGCAGCTTTAGGATTCTCTATGTATAGTATCATGTCGTCTGCAAACAGTGACACTTTTACTTCTTCTTTTCTGATTTGGATTCCTTTTATTTCTTTTTCTTCTCTGATTGCTGTGGCTAAAACTTCCAGAAGTATGTTGAATAATAGTGGTGCTTGAGCAGCCATGTCTTGTTCCTGATCTTAGAGGAAATGCTTTCAGTTTTTCACCATTGAGAACGATGTTGGCTGTGGGTTTGTTATATATTGTCTTTAGTTTGTTGATATAAGTACCCTCTCTGCCTACTTCTGGAGGGTTTTTATCATAAATTGGTGTTGAATTTTGTCGCAAGCTTTTTCTGCATTGATTGAGATTATCATATGGTTTTTATCCTTCAGTTTGTTAATATGGTGGTTCACATTGACTGATTTGATTGATTTGCGTATATTGAAGATTCCTTGCATTCCTGGGATAAACCCCACTTGATCATGGTGTATGATCCTTTTTATGTGCTGCTGGATTTTGTTTGCTAGTATTTTGTTGAGGATTTTTGCATCTATGTTCATCAGTGATATTGGCCTGTAGTTTTCTTTTATTCTGACATATTTGTCTGGTTTTGGCATCAGGGTGATGGTGGCCTTGTAGAATGAGTTTGGGAGTGTTCCTCCCTCTGCTATATTTTGGAAGAGTTTGAGAAGGATAGGTGTTAGCTCTTCTCTAAATGTTTCATAGAATTAGCCTGTGAGGCTATCTGGTCCTGGGCTTTTGTTTGCTGGAAGATTTTTAATCACTGTCAATTTCAGTGCCTTTGATTGGTCTGTTTATATTTTCTTTTTCTTCCTGGTTCAGTCTTGAAAGTTTCTGCTTTTCTAAGAACTTGCCCATTTCTTCCTGGTTTGTCCATTTTATTGGCCTAGAGTTGCTTGTAGTAATCTCTCATGATCCTTTGTATTTCTGCAGTGTCAGTTGTTACTTCTGCTTTTTCATTCCTAATTCTGTTGGTTTGGTCTTTTCCCTTTTTCCTTAATGAGTATGGCTAATGGTTTATCAGTTTTGTTTGTCTTCTCAAAAAAACACCTTTTAGTTTTATTGGTCTTTGCTTTTGTTTCATTTCTTTTTCATTTATTTCTGATCCAATTTTTATGATTTCTTTCCTCCTTCTAACTTTGGGTTCTTTTCGTTCTTCTCTCTCTAATTGCTTTAGGTTTAAGGTTAGCTTGTTTATCTGAGATTTTTCTTGTTTCTTGAGGTAGGATTGTATTGCCATAAACTTCCCTCTTAGAACTGCTTTTGCTGCATCCCATAGGTTTTGTGTCATCATGTTTTCATTGTCAGTTGTTTCTAGGTATTTTTTGATTTCTTCAGTGATGTCTTGGTTATTTAGTAATGTATTGTTTAGCCTCCATGTGTTTGTATTTTTTTACAGTTTTTTTTTCCTTTAATTGATATCTAGTCTCATAACATTGTGGTCAGAAAAGATGCTTTATATGATTTCAATTTTCTTAAATTTTCCAAGGCTTGATTTGTGACTCAAGATAGGATCAGTCATGGATAATGTTCCATGAGCAGTAGAGAAGAAAGTGTATTCTGTTGTTTATGGATTAAATGTCCTATAAATATAAATGTCAATTAAGTCCGTCTTGTCTAATATCTCATTTAAAGTTTGTGTTTCCTTGTTTATTTTCATTTTTTATGATCTGTCCATTGGTGAAAGTGGGGTGTTAAAGTCCCCTACTCTTATTGTGTTACTGTCAATTTCCCCTTTTATGGCTGTTAACATTTGCCTTATGTATTGAGGTGCACCTATGTTGGGTGCATAAATATTTGCAATTCTTAAATCTTCTTCTTGGATGGATACCTTGATCATTATGTGTTGTTCTTCTTTGTCTCTTGTAATAGTCTTTATTTTCAAGTCTATTTTCTCTGATATGAGACTTGCTACTCCAGCTTTTTTGTGATTTCTGTTTCCATGGAATATCTTTTTTCATCCCCTCACTTTCAGTCTGTATTTGTCCCTAGGTCTGAAGTGGGTCTCTTTTAGACAGCATATATATGGGTCTTGTTTTTGTATCCATTCAGCCAGTCTATGTCTCTTGGTTGTTGCATTTAATCGATTTAAGGTAATTTTTGGTAATTTAAGGTAATTATATGTATGTTCCTGTTACCATTTTCATAATTGTTTTGGGTTTGTTTGTAGTCTTTTCCTTCTCTTGTGTTTCCTACCTAGAGAAGTTCCTTTAGCGTTTGTTGTATAAGCTGGTTTGGTGGTGCTGAATTCTCTTAGCTTTTTCTTCTCTGTAAAGATTTTAATTGCTCTGTCGAATCTGAATGAGATCCTTGCTGGGTAGAGTAATCCTGGTTGTCGGTTTTCCCCTTTCATCACTTCAAATATGTCCTGCCACTACCTTCTGGCCTGCAGAGTTCTGCTGAGAGATCAGCTGTTAACCTTATGGGGATTCCCTTGTACGTTATTTGTTGCTTTTCCCTCACTGTTTTTAATATTTTTTCTTTGTATTTAATTTTTGATAGTTTGATTAATGTGTGTGTTTTTGTGTTTCTCCTTGGAATTATCCTGTATGGGACTCTCTGTGCTTCCTGGACTTGATTGACTATTTCGTTTCCCATGTTGGGGGAGTTTTCAACTATAATCTGTTCAAATGATTTCTCAGACCCTTTCTTTTTCTCTTCTTCTGGGACCCCTATAATTCGAATGTTTGTGTGTTTAATGTTGTCCCCGAGGTCTCTGAGACTCTCCTCGATTCTTTTCATTCTTTTTTATTTATTCTTCTCTGCAGTAGTTATTTCAACTATTTTATCTTCCTGGTCAGTTATCTGTTCTTCTGCCTGTTATTCTGCTACTGATTCCTTCCAGAGAATTTTTAATTTCATTTATTGTGTTGTTCATCATTGTTTGTTTGCTCTTCAGTTCTTCTAGGTCCTTGTTAAATGTTTCATTTATTTTCTCCATTCTATTTCCACGATTTTGAATCACCTTTACTATCATTACTCTGAATTCTTTTTCAGGTAGATTGCATATTTCCTCTTCATTTGTTTGGTCTGGTGGGATTTTACTTTGCTCCTTTGCTGCATATTTCTCTGTCTTCTCATTTTGCTTAACTTTCTGTGTTTCGGTCTCCTTTTCACACGCTGCTGGTTTATAGTTCCCATTGTTTTTGGTGTCTGCCCCCAGTGGGTAAGATTGGTTCAGTGGCTTGTGTCAGCTTCCTGGTGGAAGGGACTGTTGGTGGGTGGGGCTGGATCTTGTCTTTCTGGTGGGCAGGGCTGTGTCCGTTGATGTGTTTCGGGGTGTCTGTGAACTTAGTATGATTTTAGGCAGCCTCTCTGCTAATGGATGGGTTTGTGTTCCTGTCTTGCTAGTTGTTTGGCATGGGGCATCCAGCACTGGAGCTTGCTGTTCGTTGGGTGGAGCCTGGTTCTTAGCATTGAGATGGAGATCTCTGGGAGAGCTCTCACTGATTGATATTCTGTGGGACCAGGAGGTCTCTGATGGTCCAGTGTCCTGAGCTCAGCTCTCCCACCTCAGAGGCTCAGACCTGATACTTGGTCAGAGCACCAAGACCCTGTTAGCCACACGGCTCAGAAGAAAAGGGAGAAAAAAAGAATAATAAAATAAAAAATTAATAAAATAAAATAATTAAAATTGGAAACTTAAAAATAATTTTAAAAAAACAGAGCGACCAAACCAATAAACAAATCCACCAATGACAACAAGTGCTGAAAATATACTAAGATAAACACAAAAATCAGAAACAAGTCAGTTGCAGACAGCAAACCCCAAGTCTGCAGTTGCTCCCAAAGGCCACTGCCTCAGTTTTGGGAACATCCGTTGTCTGTTCAGGTATTCTACAGATGCAGGGTACCTCCAGTTGATTGTGGGGATTTAATCTGCTGCTCCTGAGGCTGCACAGAGAAATTTCCCTTTCTCTTCTTTTTTTGCATAGCTCCTGGGGTTCATCTTTGGTTTTGGCCCCTCCTCTGCATGTAGGTTGCTCTCTGGCTTCTGTTCCCACCCAAGACAGAATGGGGTTAAAGCAGTGGCTGATTACAGGGCTTTGGCTGTGGCCAGGGGGCAGGAGGGGTACAGTAGTTATAACTGGAATGTGGGGCAAACCTGTGGTGGCAGAGGTTGGTGTGACGTTGTAACAGCCTGAGGCGCACCATGTGTTCTTCCAGGGAACTTGTCCCTGGATCACAGGACCCTGGCACTGGCGGGCTGCACAGACTTCCGGAAGTGGAGGTGTCGATAGTGACCTGTGATTGCACACAGGCTTCTTGGTGGCTGCAGCAGCATCCTTAGCATTTCATGCCTGTCTGTTGTGTCCATGTTGACAGCCGCAGCTCAAGCCTGTCTTTGGAGCTCGTTTAGGCAATGCTCTGAATCTCCACTCCTCACGCACCCCAAAACAGTGGTTTCTTGCCTCTTAAGCAGGTCCAGACTTTTTCCTCGACTCCCTCCCGGCTAGCTGTGGTGCCAACTAGCCCACTTCAGGCTGTGTTCACGCAGCCAACCCTAGTCTTCTCCCTGGGATCTGACCTCCAAAGCCTGAGCCTCAGATCCCAGCCCCCACCTGCCCTGGCAGGTGAGCAGACAAGCCTCTCAGGCTGGTGAGTGCTGGTTGGCAGCAACCCTTTGTGCAGAAATCTCTCCACTTGGCCCTCTGTGCCCCTGTTGCTGTGCTCTCCTCCGTGGCTCTAAAGCTCCCCCACTGCCCACCCCCTGTCTCTGCCGGTGAAGGGGCTTCCTAGTGTGTAGAAACTTTTCCTCCTTCAGAGCTCCCTCCCAGAGGTGCAGGTCCTGTCCCTGTTCTTTTTTTTTTTTTTTTTTTTGCGGTACGCGGGCCTCTCACTGCTGTGGCCTCCCGCATTGCAGAGCACAGGCTCTGGACCCACAGGCCCAGCGGCCATGGCTCATGGGCCCAGCCGCTCCATGGCATGTGGGATCCTCCCAGACCGGGGCACGAACCCGTGTCCCCTGCATCAGCAGGCAGACTCTCAACCACTACGTCACCAGGGAAGCCCCCCCCATCCTTATTCTTTTGTCTCTGTTTTTTTCTTTTTCCCTACCCAGGTCCATGGGGGGTTTCTTGCCTTTTGGGAGGTCTGAGGTCTTCTGCCAGTGTTCAGTAGGTGTTCTATAGGAGTTGTTCCACATGTAGATGTATTTTTGATGTGTTTGTGGGGAGAAAGGTGATCTCCACGTCATAATCCTCTGCCATCTTGAAGGTCCTCCAGGATAGGCTTTCTGTTTTTGATGATTGTGGAGGCTTGGTGAATCCAAAATCTGATGTAGTAGGCCAGCAGGCTAGAGACTCTGCGAAGAGTTGCAGCCCAAACACAGGTTGCCTGCAGAATCTTACCTTTGTCTTTTTGACAATTTAGGAGTGTTTGGTTACTTTCATGAAAGAAAATGATAAGGATGGGGAGGTAAGGATCACACTAATTTCTAATATACTTGGTGCTGTGCTGGCCAGCGTGACAGACACTAGTTGCATGTGGCTATTTAAATTTAAAGTTAATTAAAATTAAGTAAAATTTAAAATACAGTTTTTTTAATCACATCAGTCACATGTCAAGTGCTTGGTGGTCATGTGTGGTTAGTGGCTGTTTTGTTAGACAGCACTGGTATAGTGCGTTTTTATCATTTTGGGAAGTCTTATTGGACAGTGTTGCTTTAATGCAATCATAGTTTTGCTCGTCATCCCTGGGAAGTTAATGGAATGCTTAGAGGAGGATGAGGGATTTCCCAAGGTGAGAAACAGGTTTTCTCACGAGATCACTGGTACACATGACAGCCGAGTGATTGGGAGAAAGCGAATTTATAACTGTGATTGCCAGAGTCTAAAGGAATTTACAATCAGTAGACTATATACTTAGTTGTTTCTGAAATTGCTTTGTCGTGATTCACCAAGGCATGTCCTGATGCACCATGTGTATTTTAAGATAAGACAATAACTGGGCTTCCCTGATGGCGCAGTGGTTGAGAGTCCACCTGCCGATGCAGGGGACACGGGTTCATGTCCCAGTCCAGGAAGATTCTACATGCCGCGGAGCAGCTGGGCCCGTGAGCCATGGCCGCTGACCCTATGCATCCGGAGCCTGTGCTCCACAACAGGAGAGGCCACAACAGTGAGAGGCCTGCATACCGCAAACAAACAAACAAAGGATAAGATAATAACTTAAGATAAGATGGTATGATTATGAGATTTGCCACTTCCAGAAATAAACGTCCATATGTTTTAATGAGTGGAGAACTTTCTGTCTTTCAGAGAGCAGTGACTTTCATCATTCAACAGTGGACATGTTTATTTCCAAGCCATTTTAAAAATGCTACTTATGTACCCCAAATTTATCCTGATAGTAGTCACATAGTGACAGTTACATTGTCAGTGTGACAAAGTTAATATTAATTCTTTTTTGTTACTTGTGGAATCCCTGTGAGAAATAAATTAGTTACTCCATGTTAAATGTCATTATTGATAGGATATATTATAATGTTAATTGACAATGGAAATACTGTTATCTATTCTAAGGAGCAGCCGTAAAATCCAAACTCCTGGCCCTGACCCAGGTTCTATGCAAGTTTCTAAGTCCAACACAGGGAAGTACAGCTTATTTATGCTAGGGGGTTTGCTGCCAGAGCTGTGTTCCTTTGTCCTCTTTGAGTTGCCTAATCTTTATTGTTACTTAGGGTGTTTTTTACATCTTATGATTCGTTTCTAATAGCCTGTCATGGCCCTTGAGACAGCATTATTCCTACCTGATATATAATGTACTTAGGAGGAAAGATTAATCAAAGTTGTATGCATGTGGTCTGAAGGGTAAATTTTACTCTGAAAGAACATAGTATGGTTTCTTATCATTAATCCACATCAACATCATCAATCTTACCCTCCTCTTTCTCAAGAGTATCAAATATGCCCATGTTGTAAGGAGTCAAGGTTGAGTTCAGGCTTGGGAGCCAGGCTGCCAGGATTGAATTCTGGATCCACTACTTACTAGCTGTGTGCTAATAACTTTGTGACCCACTGGACACATCTGTAAAATGGGGATGAGGGTAATAGAGATGCTCACTTCATGGATTTATTATGATTAAATAAGTTAAGTGCAAGCAAAAGCACTTAGAACAAGTTATGGCACAATCTAAGTATTCACTGAACATGAAAAGCATTTGCTGTTTTTCAGCCATGATGGGGTGTAATTGACAGTGTCTCATCAATGTTCTAGTATCAGTTACTCATTCATTTAGGATTTTTGTTTGTTTGTTTGCTTTTAGTGCCTTAGATTTTATTACAAATACTTTCCTCTTACTACCGGAAAATAGAGATAAATAAGAAACAGTCCCTAACCTCAGAGAGTACATGTACTTGAGTGTATATTATTACCTTTTATTTTGTATTTGCTTATTAGCCATAGCAAACATTTTAGGAAAAATAGATGCAGTAGTAATTGAGCTTGATGGGGAGACTATTGAAAGGAAAATGATTTGTAACAAAACCTTCCATTTGATTGTTTATACAATTTTGTTGTGTTTTGACATAAACTAAATTAATTCTTATCATCATCTCAATTATAACAGTGTCTCAGGCCAAGTAGCTTGCCTAGAGCTGTGAAACAGTTTTCGTCCATACTCTGCTGCTTTCCTGTGAAGAAAACCATGATTCCAAACATGGGCTTTATACAAAAACAGAAAAAATTTCTACAGTTAGAAGTCAGGGCAATGGATATCTTTGCTAGGGATGGGGTAAGGATTGTTGTCTGGAAAGGAATATGACGGGCACCCTTTAGGATGTGTCAACATCTGTTTCTTGATGTGGGTCATGATGCATAGTTTGTGAAAATTCATCAAACTGTACACTTACGATATTTTCACTTTGCTATCTGTATATTATACTGAAATAAAAATTTAAACACATACATACACACTGAGATATGTGTATGCATATATATCCACATATATATGTATGTATGTGTATGTGTGTGTGTGTGTATTCTGAGTTCAATCTAATCTCAAATCTCGTGTGAAAACCTCAGTTGTTCCTGCAGTGTGACTATCACTATGTTACTTAAAGATAGAAAACTTATTAAACAGTTCCAAACTTTTCAAACTAATTTATATTAAAGCATTATTTTACTGAAAGCCTTAGATTTATTCATCACTCTTCCATGATGGAATGGTAAGTAGATCATATCCAATGCTTACTTCAGAACCACTTCACTTCCAAAATGCCACTGAAGCATAAATTAATTAAATTACATAAATTCCAGGCAGTGATGGGAACAGTAATATTTGATATAAGTGCATATTCTTGCAGAAATCCCTGCCCTACAAGGTGTGATTGTACATCAGCTTGCTTAACTGCTGGCATTTTTTTTATATGTCCAAAGGGAAGACGTATTTCAGTAGGTTGGTTATCCCTTGGCTTGTGAATTGCTAACATTTTTGTTGTTTGCTAATAGTTCTGCAGGGCAGAAGTCATTCAGAGCCAGACAGGAAATATAATGATATAAAATCTGGTGTTTACAGTGCATATGCTCAGAATTCAGTCTTTCTGTGTCATAGGTGGTGGTCTCCTACAGGCATTCCATTTCACTTGCTTCATGATGATTGGGGCTTTGAAGGTGAAATCGACTAAAATTAATTCTCCTTGTGAAACTGCTCTCTGGAAAACTGTCCATGCCGATGTGAATAAATGCACTAAGAGCATTTAATAGCAATATCATTTAAAGGCTTGACAAAAATGCAGCTATTAACAAATGAAACGTTAGAAGTGGCTTTTTTAACAAGTAAAGTTTGTGGGAGCCATTTAAAGTTTAGTCAGAATTATGTTTAATTTCTCAGACATTGATATTAATATATCCATAATTTTCTAGTCAACTCAATTATTTGTACCTAAGTCAGCATACTTGTAATTTAACCAGGATGTTTGTTTCTTTGTTTGAGAATTTATATAATTATGGAGTAGAGAATGATTATGAAATTCAAGATGGCTATTCTACAACTGAAATCTGATGAAATGACAAAGGATAATGATTTAACTACTGAAAAAAGAAACCCACAAAAAATTGACATCTTATTGACATTTATTTATGTCAATTCACCTACCTAATTAGTCCATAAATATTTATTGAGTATTAATATGTTGAGCAATGTTCTAGTTGCTAGAGATACATGATACAGTGGACCAATTCTCTGCCCTCATGGAATTCCTATTCTAGTGGAGAGATGGTGGAATAGAAACTATTAAATTGTTTAATATGTGTCAGATATTGATGAAATACTACAGGGAAGAATTAGGCAAGATGATGTGCATAGAAAGTGTGGGGTGAGATGGGGCATTGCTGTTGCTATTTTATCTAAGGGATAGTGGTACAGAGTCACAGGAATGGGGGCATTAGAGCAGATAGATACCTAAAGGACGTGAGGATACCCAAGTGAATGCTTGAGGCATGCATGTTCTCCGAAAATCACACAGATCTTGCAATAACTATTTTCAGAAGACCTCAGAATATGAACTTAATTTTCTTGACATTCCCTACAGCATGGATGAGTAAATAACACCATGTTCTTTTGTTTGTCTAGAAGCACAAAATATTGACAATACCTGGAGGGTACACAGGACTGGGACTAAGGTCTAATTCAGTCATTCACAAGCCAGAGACTCTCAGCTGAAGGTGAAAATCAGAAAGGAGGATAATATTTTCAAACTCAGAAAAACCAAATATCAGCTCCTAAAAGGGGGTAACGTAGGGCAGGTCTCTTGTAAATGACTTTTTGGAACTTCATTATGATGCCTTTGTCCCTAAACATTACAAATGTCTTTTCTTTTTTCAACATACTGGTCCTTTTTTCCTGGCATGGTTTTTACACCCCTGTGGGGCATTCTTATTTATCTTATTTATGCCCAGTTCAACATTTCAGTGCATTCTTTCCTAAAATATCCAGGCTGAACTGTTCATCATTCTTTCTGAATTTCTACAACAATCTCTATTTAACCTCTAGACTCTGCCCATTTCCATTGGAATATTTAAAAATCTTTATTTTCCCTGTGAAAAATCTTTTCAGCTTCTCCAATGTAGATTTCAGTGCTTTGTACATCTTAAGATATTAATGAATGTTTTTCAAATAAATAAATGAGCAAATAATTAACTTATTCTTACAAAAAATGTGTGGGACCTCATCAAAGTGATTGCTCATTCCTCAGGATCCCTGATGCACTTTATAGAGGAGCACAGGGTGTTTCCACAGGGCTTAGAGTTAGAAGTCTGACTCTGCCACTACAGGCTGTGCCATTTTAGACACTTTAGTATGCTTCTGTTTCCTTTGCTCTAAAATAAACAAATATGAATAATGCCTGTCCCAGTGGGACTACTTAGGGTCACAATGGCTAACATATATAAAAGTGCTTTGTAAATTGTATTCTTTACCCATTCGCTTCTATGACTAGTTCTAACATTACCTATATTTAGTCAAAATAGGTTTATAGGAAGGAATTAACCATATTGTGGATTAAAAAGAAAAAAAGAATAGCTTAAAAATAATTGACCAAAAACATGTATTGAGTTGAACCCATATTAGTATTAGTAATACTCCAATAAATCCCAACAAATGTAATGGGCATCCTGCTTTAGGGTGAAATAAAAGTTCAGTGGAAAACTTTGTGCTCATTATTATGAAGGGAGCATTAAAAATACATACAGGAAAAAACTGCAGGATACCTATGGAAACTGGGAAAGATGCAGGTGGAATTTTTAGTATATGGAACTAGGCTTCTGCTTAAGTGACAAATTGTTAATATGTTTTCTTGTCAGGAGGTGACTACTCAACTGCATATTATTTCAGGATTAAACCTGTGCTAATGGTTTACTATCAGATCCCTATTAATTAAAATATCAATTTGAAAACTATTTGAAATATGTTTGATAAAAGTGCTATCCTGATTAGTTTTGATGGGTTCGACATAATCACAAGATATGCTGAAAAGAGATGTGACTTTTATCTTCAAACTCACGAATATATGGCCTGATAAAAGGGAAATTTTATATGATTAAAGTTCAACCACTGATTCCACTTCTAAAATTAGTATATTTTTAAATATGTAATTAATACATATTTTAATATTTTATATGCATATTCAGATTAATGATTTGTATGCTGAAGAAGTTTATTTCTTTAAATTTTTATTGGACTATAGTTGATTTACAATGTTGTGTTAGTTTCAGGTGTACAGCAAAGTGAATCCGTTATATATATATATATCTCTCCACCCTTTTTCTTAGATTCCTTTCCCATATAGGCCATTACAGAGTATTGAGTAGAGATCCCTGTACTATACAGTAGGTTCCTATTAGTTATCTGTCTTATATATAGTAGTGTGTATGTCAATCCCAATCTCCCAATTTATCCCTCCTCCCCTTTAACCCCTTGTAACCATAAGTTTGTTTTCTACATCTGTAACTCTGCTTCTGTTTTGGAAATAAGTTCCTTTGTACCCTTTATTTTAGATTCCACATTTAAGCAATATCATATGATATTTGTCTTTCTCTGTCTGACTTACTTCACTCAGTATGACAGACTCTATCTAGGTCCATCCATGTTGCTGCAAATGGCATTATTTTGTTCTTTTTTTATGCCTGAGTAATATTCCATTGTATATATGTACCACATCTTCATCCATTCATCTGTTGATGGACATTTAGGTTGCTTCCATGTACTGGCTATTGTACGTAGTGCTGCGGTGAACATTGGGGTGCATATATCTTTTCAAATTATGGTTTTCTCTGGGTATATGCCTAGGAATGGGATTGCTGGGTCACATGGTAGTTCTATTTTTAGTTTTTTAAGGAACCTCCATGCTGTTCTCCATAGTGGCTGTACCAACTTACATTCCCACCAACAGTGCAAGAAGGTTCCCTTTTCTCCACACCCTCTCCAGCATTTATTGTTTGTAGATTTTTTGTTTATGGCCATTCTGACCAGTGTGAGATGATACCTCATTGTAGTTTTGATTTGCATTTCTCTAATAATTAGTGATGTTGAACATCTTTTCGTGTGCTTTTTGGCCATCTGTATGTCTGAAGAAGTTTATTTGATCAATACTTTCTCATGTGAAAACAAAGGTTCTCTCAACATACAAGGACAGTGTATTCTCCATAATCATTCTCGTAATCATTTTTGTGGCTGAACAGAATTCAGTGATAACATGATAATGGAATATAAGAATTATTGTGCTTGGAAACCATGTAAGTTATCCAACTCAGCATTTTTCTTCTAATAGGCACCAAGATAAAGAATTTGCAAACTTTTCATTTTTTAGGATTCTAATTTTTTACTTTCAATATGTGGAGACCAAGATAAAGATTGTAGAATGTCCTATTGTTTTCCTGAATATTACTGTTAAAACTAACAGTGCATTCTCAAACTATCCATTTTTCAAACTACTCCTTTATCACTTTCATTCAAAATGTTTCCTAAATCTTGTTAATACATTATAAATTCAGACTATGTCAATTCTGACTAGAAAACTAAACCTCATAAAATTATTATACTTTGTCAAGTAGTATTTTCTTTTATGCCCTCAATTTTCTTCTCTCTGGGTTCAAAGGACGTTCTTTTTAACCGAATTCAGTTAAACTATATCCATAATTGCAGAATCATTCCTTCTTCAACTTCACAGATTTTTTTTAAATCTTTTTAGTCCACAGTCTACATCATTTATGTCTGTCCTCAAAAGGCAGGCTCCTTTCCCTTTGATGTTTTTTTTTGCATGCTGTGATCTGGACCTAAAAGGCTTTCGTTTTATCTTTCTTGAGGTAGAGCAACACCATTTGTGAAAAGCAGGTATAGATTCAGTATCTTGCACACAAAAAACTATTGTGTGTGTTTTAATACATCATAATTTTCTAATGATGCAACATTGCATTTTTTGTTTTTTTTTCTTTTTCATTTTTAATAGAGTAGCACACTAATTTCCTTAAAAACTAATTGACTAAACCTGGCAAGTGTCTAGCTATGTATTTGATCAGAGGGTTGGTATTACAGGCAACAGAGCCAAGCTCAAGCAAACAATCCTGTAAACACAATGCTTCTTACCCTTCATTGGGAAAACTAGGTGAATAAAAGTAAATATTCAGGGGCTTCCCTGGTGGTGCAGTGGTTGAGAGTCTGCCTGCCGATGCGGGGGACATGAGTTCGTGCCCCGGTCTGGGAAGATCCCACATGCCGCGGAGCGGCTGGGCCCGTGAGCCATGGCCGCTGAGCCTGCGCGTCTGGATCCTGTGCTCCGCAACGGGAGAGGCCACAACACTGAGAGGCCCCCGTACCGCAAAAAAAAAAAAAAAAAAAAAAAAGTAAATATTCATAAATTTGTTGAATCATGAAACACAGTTTTTAGTGTTTCAGAAATAAAGGAAATCTGCCTCTTGTTAACAGTGCCTAGATATCCCCACACCATTGTCCAGCCCATTATTTCTTTCCACACACCATTATCTCAGAGTTCTCTTTGACTCCCTATCAAGAGGATGGGGAATAATTTTTCCTGTCTGATAGTTGTTGAACAAAGTAGCCTCACCCTGAGTCTGACTTCAGTATGTCAAACCAATGACTGTTCTCTCACAAATAAATGACAATAAACCTGTTGTTTGCCTTTTAAATTCACACCGAATGGCCCCCTTTCCAGGGCCCCAAGTGTGCAGCTGTTCTTTTCTTAACACAATCTCCACAGGCTCCTGGTGTTATTTTTTAATAGAATTTCTGCAGAAGTTGTGTTCTTAAAATTCTCATCCATATGAGACATGTTTGAGACACGTATATTGAAATGCACACATAATTTAAAATTGGAATCCTTTCTTAACAATAAAGATTGACAGACATTATTTAACTTTGTAGTTATATTTCCATATGTTGACCAGAACAATCATTCTCAGAGAAATAAGATATACTATCATTTGTATGGATATGATTTTAATAGATAAGGGGAAATTGTTAAGGGAAACACTCTCTTCTTCAGTATAACACCATTATAACAGGATTTAATGAAATAGGGGAATTTGTTACTTCTTGCTTACTTTAGTATTGACCAATTATTTGAACATTCAGCTGCTTTTATTGAGGTACTGAGTGGTAGTTAATTAAGGCAAAGGCTTTGGATTCAGAAAGATCTAGTTCTGAATCCTGGCTCTACCAATTTGACAAGTTACTTCTAGTCTGAATAGGTATCCTCCTAGGCAAAGTGGGAATAATAGTTCAGACCATTGCTGTGGAGACTAAATAGAATGACTGATACGGGTCTATGACATTGTCTGGTATATACTAAGAATTCCATCAATTTTATTTATCATATCTTTAGAGGTTACAAAAATATACGTACACTGTTCAGGTATGGAGATTAATATAGAATATGAGTTTGCAGAACACTGGATCTAATCATAGGAAGAATTCGACTCTACCCATCTTCAGTTTTTGAGTTCTTCAACTGTATTTTTCTCAGTCTTAAAAGGAAATGATAAAATATGATTTTCTGTGGGTCCCAGAATTAGTGTATGAACTGTCTTTAATTAAGTTAATGCAAAGTTTTCATTTTTTAGGATTCTAATTTTTTACTTTCAGTATGTGGAGAGCATAATGTAAAATAATTACAGATGTATCTTAAATACAAATACTGCCTTTAAAAAAGTATCTTAAATACTACCAAATTAAAGTTATTTTAGCCCCTAATTAATACATATTGTATTAATTTATTTTAAATTATTTTAAATACTTTGACTATATGGGGAATGTTTCTGTGCCTCTAGTGTTTCATTAAAAAGGAAGAAAAAGAGCTTTGGTAAATTAGAAATAATTGCACTCTGAACACATTAACAAAGATGACTTGAAGATGGACCTCGGGATTCAGGATGCAGTCTTTCTCGATGTCTTTTTTTTCCTCTCTCTCTTTTCCCAGCAACCAAAACTGCTGTACTTCCTCATTTAAGTTTCTTCCTGAGACCTAAGTTTTGATTGCTCTCTTATTTCTAGTTTTATTCTGCCAGTTTGAGAATTAAGCTTTCTGTTCTGTGTGTGTCTGTGTGTATTGTTGGTTTGTATTTTATATCTAAACTTATCAAACTCACCAAAACAGTATCTGAAGTTTAAAAATTTCTTTAATATCATCTTGAATCAAACAATAAATGTGAAATATTCTTATTAACATCAGAAACTCTGATTATAAATTATTGTTACTTGCTGTCCTAGAACTTCCTTATATTATTTATTTTTAAACAATTTTTATTGCAGTGTAACAGAAATACATGCAGTTTGGGAAAAGAAAAATTGCTCATTTGTAATTTTTGTTAAATTAATGATGTAAATACTCTCTTAACGGTTAATTTTAAGCTACCAACAGTTTGACACTTGACTCACAAATTCCTGTTTAACAATTGGCCCTCATGAACTAGGGTGAACCAGCTTTAGCACACCACTACAACATGTATACAGAAAAATGTACAAATCATTAGTTTATAGCTCATTGTATATCAGCAAAGTGAACACACCTACCACCCTGGTCAGTAAATATACCTTTCTTTCTTCCTTAAAGGTGACCACTGTCCTAACTTCTAACACCATAGCTAACTTATTTTTGAGATTTATTTTATTTTATTTAAGGGTGATTTATTTTACTTAAGGATGGCAGCGGGAATAGTCATAGATTTCTAATACAAACCAAATACAAAAATCAAACAACCATAAGAATAGTGAAAATATAAATATGAAAAGCTAATCTTTGAGGAGAAAAATAAGGAGACTATTTTTTTTTTTTTTGCCATTGGTAATGGATATGTAAGGATATTGACAACAACATTGGAATAGCAGAGGAATTGAAAATGCTATACATTGATCAATGGGAAACTAGCTAAATTTATTATATTGCATATACACAATAAAATACCATGAAGAAAGCAAACACATATATAGTCTTTGGTTGAACCATATACCATTCAAAGTGCTCTTCATTACATATACTATCTCACATAATTTCCCAACAATACTACTACTATCCCATTTTACATATGAGACAAGAAGTTAACTAACATGCCCAAGATGACACACATATATATATATATACTTTTTCTATGTCATAATATTGACATTCAGTCCAGGAATCCTCCACTGTAACAGCTCCTTTACTTTGCAGTGAAAATTGATTTGTATATTTTTTGCCTTTGAGTCCTTGTGGGATTTTTTTTTTTTAATTCAAACAGAAAGTCACAAAAATTATAATCATCCACATCCGTTCACTCAGTCCCATGTAATTATTGTTTTTTTATCTTGATCTTTTGTTAGCACTTTTATGAATTCATCAGTTTTCCATTAGAGTTCTGAAAATGCTTATTCACTCAGTTCAGCAGTATAGTCAGTTACCAGAAACCTGTACTTGTCACAGTCTTTTCCATGAATTCTTAAAGATGAAACCCTTTTATGGGAACTTTTTTGCAAAAGCATCAGAGTACACCCAGAACTGTCTGTAAATGACAAAAGACTTCAAAATGACCACGGTTAAAGATTTGATGAAAGTTCATAAAAATGCAATTGACATGTAAATTTAGTTATTTCTGAGATATACATTTTACAGTAATAACTAGAATTATGACTTATAACATTATACCAGAACATATAAGATTTTTAGAAATTTCATGTAATGTCTGAAACATTTATATTAACATATTTCCATACAAATAACCCAAAGAAAGTTTAGTATTAGTTGTTTTTGTTTGATTGTTTATACTGCAGGTTCTTATTAGTCATCAATTTTATACGCATTAGTGTATATGTGTCAATCCCAATCGCCCAATACAGCACACCACCATCCCCACCCCACCACGGTTTTTCCTCCTTGGTGTCCATACGTTTGTTCTCTACATGTGTGTCTCAACTTCTGCCCTGCAAACAGGTTCATCTGTACCATTTTTCTAGGTTCCACATACATGCATTAATGTACGATATTTATTTTTCTCTTTCTGGCTTCACTCTGTATGACAGTCTTTAGATCCATCCATGTCTCAACAAGTGACTCAATTTTGTTCCTTTTTATGGCTGAGTAATATTCCATTGTATATATGTACCACAACTTCTTTATCCATTCATCTGTCGATGGGCATTTAGGTTGCTTCCATGACCTGGCTATTGTAAATAGTGCTGCAGTGAACATTGGGGTGCATGTGTCTTTTTGAATTATGGTTTTCTCTGGATATATGCCCAGCAGTGGGATTGCTGGATCATATGGTAATTCTATTTTTTAGTTTTCTAAGGAACCTGCATACTGTTCTCCATAGTGGCTGTATCAATTTACATTCCCACCAACAGTGCAAGAGGGTTCACCTTTCTCCACACCCTCTCCAGCATTTATTTGTAGATTTTCTGATGATGCCCATTCTAACTGGTGTGAGGTGATACCTCATTGTAGTTTTGATTTGCATTTCTCTAATAATTAGTGAGGTTGAGCAGCTTTTCATGTGCTTCTCGGCCATCTGTATGTCTTCTTTGCAGAAATGTCTATTTAGGTCTTCTGCCCGTTTTCGGATTGGGTTGTTTATTTTCTTTAATATTGAGCTGCATGGCATGAGCTGTTTATATATTTTGGAGATTAATCCTTTGTCCGTTGATTCATTTGCAAATATTTTCTCCCATTCTGAGGGTTGTCTTTTCATCTTGTTTATGATTTCCTTTGCTGTGCAAAAGCTTTGAAATTTCATTAGGTCCTATTTGCTTATTTTTGTTTTAATTTTACTCTAGGAGGTGGATCAAAAAAGATCTTGCTGTGATTTATGTCAGAGTGTTCTTCCTATGTTTTCCTCTAAGAGTTTTATAGTGTCTGGTCTTACATTTATGTCTCTAATCCATTTTGAGTTTATTTTTGTGTATGGTGTTAGGGAGTTTACTAATTTCGTTCTTTTACATGTACCTGTCCAGTTTTCCCGGCACCACTTATCGAAGAGACTGTCTTTTCTCCATTGTATATCTTTGCCTCCTTTGTCATAGATTAGTTGACCATAGGTGCGTGGGTTTATCTCTGGGCTTTCTATCTCTTTCCATTGATGTATGTTTCTGTTTTTGCGCCAGTACCATATTGTCTTGATTACTGTAGCTTAGTAGTATAGTCTGAAGTCAGGGAGTCTGATTCCTCCAGCTCCATTTTATTCCTTCAAGACTGCTTTGGCTATTCAGGGTCTTTTGTGTCTCCATACAAATTTTAATATTATTTGATTTAGTTCCATAAAAAATGCTATTGGTAATTTAATAGGGATTGCATTAAATCTGTAGATTGCTTTGGGTCGTATATTCATTTTCACAATACTCTTTCAATCCAAGAACATGGTATATCTCTCCATCTGTTTGTATCATCTTTAATTTCTTTCATCAGTGTCTTATAGTTTTCTGCATACAGGTCTTTTTTCTCCCTGCATAGGTTTATTCCTAGGTATTTTATTGTTTTTGTTACAATGGTAAATGAGAGTGTTTCCATAATTTATCTTTCAGATTTTTCATCATTAGTGTATAGGAATGCAAGAGATTTCTGTGCATTAATTTTGTATCCTGTAACTTTACCAAATTCATTGATTAGCTCTAGTAGATTTCTGGTGGCATATTTAGGATTCTCTATGTATAGTATCATGTCATATGGAACCAGTGACAGTTTTACTTCTTCTTTTCCAATTTGGATTTCTTTTATTTCTTTTTTTCTCTGATTGCCATGGCTAGGGCTTCCAAAACTATGTTGAATTACAGTCGTGAGAGTGGACCTCCTTGTCTCGTTCCTGATCTTAGAGGAAATGTTTTCAGTTTTTCACCATTCAGAATGATGTTTGCTGTGGGTTTGTAGTATATGGCCTTTATTATGTTGAGGTAAGTTCCCTCTATGCCCACTTTCTGGAGAGTTTTTATCATAAATGGGTGTTGAATTTTGTCAAAAGCTTTTTCTGCATCTATTGAGATCATATGGTTTTTATTCTTCAATTTGTTAATATTGTGTATCACATTGATTGATTTGCATATATTGAAGAATCCTTGCGACCCTGGGATAAATCCCACTTGATCATGGTGTATGATCCTTTTAACGTGTTGTTGGATTCTGTTTGCTAGTATTTTGTTGAGGACTTTTGCATATATATCCATCAGTGATATTGGTCTGTAATTTTCTTTTTTTGTAGTATCTTTGTCTGGTTTTGGTATCAGGGTGATGGTGGCCTCATAGAATGAGTTTGGGAGTGTTCCTTCCTCTGCAATTTTTTTGAAGAGTTTGAGAAGGATGGGTGTTAGCTCTTCTCTAAATGTTTGATAGAATTCACCTGTGAAGCCGTCTGGTCCTGGACTTTTGTTTGATGGAGGATTTTTAATCACAGTTCCAATTTCATTACTTGTGATTGGTCTCTTCTTCTTTTCTATTCCTGGTTCAGTCTTGGAAGGTTATACCTTTCTAAGAATTTTTCCATTTCTTCTAGGTTGTCCATTTTATTGGCATCGAGTTGCTTATAGTAGTCTCTTAGGATGCTTTGTATTTCTGTGGTGTCTGTTTTAACTTCTCTTTCTCATTTCTAATTGTATTGATTTGAATCCTCTCACTGTTTTTCTTGATGAGTCTGGCTAATGGTTTATCAATTTTGTTTATCCTCTCAAAGAACAAGCTTTTAGGTTTATTGATCTTTACCATTGTTTTCTTTGTTTCTATTTCATTTATTTCTGCTTTTGTCTTTATGATTTCTTTCCTGCAGCTAACTTTGGGTTTTGTTTGTTCTTCGTTCTCTAGTTCCTTTAGGTGTAAATTTAGATTGTTTACTTGAGAGTTTTCTTGTTTCCTAAGGTAGGCTTGTATAGCTGTAAACTTCCCTCTTAGAACTGCTCTTGCTGCATCCCATAGGTTTTGGATCATCATGTTTTCATTGGCATTTGTCTCTAGGTATGTTTTGATTTCCTCTTTGATTTCTTCAGTGATCTCTTGGTTATTTAGTAATGTAGCCTCCATGTGTTTGTGTTTTTTACGTTTTTTTCCCCCTGTAATCCATTTCTAATCTCATAGTGTTGTGGTCAGCAAAGATGGTTGACACGATTTCAAAATTCTTAAATTTACTGAGGCTTGATTTGTGACCCAAGATGTGATCTATCCTGGAGAATGTTCTGTGCGCACTGGAGAAGAAAGTGTAATCTGCTGTTTTTGGATGGAATGTCCCATAAATATCAATTAAATCTATCTGGTCTATTGTGTCATTTAAAGCTTCTGTTTCCTTATTTATTTTCATTTTGGATGATCTGTCCATTGGTAGTGAGGTGTTAAATTCCCCCACTATTATTGTGTTACTGTCGAGTTCCTCTTTTATAGCTGTTAGCAGTTGTGTTATGTATTGAGGTGCTTCTATGTTGGGTGCATAAATATTTATAACTGTTATAAATTGTTTCATGATCTTCCTCTTGGATTAATCCCTTGATCATTATGTAGTGTCCTTCCTTGTCTCTTGTAACATTCTTTATTTTAAAGTCTATTTTATCTGATATGAGTATTGCTACTCCAGCTTTCTTTTGATTTCCATTTGCATGGAATATCTTTTTTCACCCCCTCAGGTTCGGTCTGTATGTGTCCCTAGGTCTGAAGTGGGTCTCTTGTAGACAGCATATAGATGGGTCTTGTTTTTGTATCCATTCAGTGAGCCTGTGTCTTTTGGTTGGAGCCTTTAATCCATTCATGTTTAAGGTAATTATCAATGTGTATGTTCCTGTGACCATTTTCTTAATTGTTTTGGGTTTGTTTTTGTAGGTCCTTTTCTTCTCTTGTGTTTCCCACTTAGAGAAGTTCCTTTAGCATTTGTTGTAGAGCTGGTTTGGTGGTGCTGAATTCTCTTAGCTTTCGCTTGTCTGTAAAGCTTTTGGTTTTTCCATCAAATCTGAATGAGAACCTTGCCAGGTAGAGTAATGTTGGTTGTAGGTTCTTCCCATTCATCACTTTAATTATATCATGCCACTCCCTTCTGGCTTGTAGATTTTCTGATGAGAAATCAGCTGTTAACCTTATGGGAGTTCCCTTGTATGTTATTTTTCGTTTTTCCCTTGCTGCTTTCAATAATTTTTCTTTGTCTTTAATTTTTGCCAATTTGACTACTGTGTGTCTCGGCATGTTTCTCCTTGGGTTTATCCTGTATGGGATTCGCTGCACTTCCTTGACTTGGCTGGCTATTTCCTTTCCCACGTTAGGGAAGTTTTCGACTATAATCTCTTCAAATATTTTCTCGGGTCCTTTCTCTCTCTCTTCTCCTTCTGGGACCCCTATAATGTGAATGTTGTTGTGTTTAATGTTGTCCCAGAAGTCTCTTAGGATGTCTTCATTTCTTTTCATTCTTTTTTCTTTATTTTGTTCTACAGCAGTGAATTCCACCATTCTGTCTTCCAGGTCACTTATCCGTTCTTCTGCCTTAGTTATTCTGCTACTGACCCCTTCTAGTGTAGTTTTCATTTCAGTTATTGTATTGTTCATCTCTGTTTGTTTGTTCTTTAATTCTTCTAGGTCTTTGTTAAACATTTCTTGCATCTTCTTGATCTTTGCCTCCATTCTTTTTCCAAGGTCCTGGATCATCTTCACTGTCATTATTGTGAAATCTTTTTCTGGAAGGTTTCCTATCTCCACTTTAATTAGTTGTTTTTCTGGGGTTTTTATCTTGTTCCTTCATCTGGTACATAGCCCTCTGCCTTTTCATCTTGTCTATCTTTCTGTGAATGTGGTTTATGTTCCACAGGCTGCAGGGTTGTAGTTCTTGCTCCTGCTGTGTGCCCTCTGGTGGATGAGGCTACCTAAGAGGCTTGATGGGAGGGACTGGTCCCTTATATTATTTTTGTTACCCACAAAAAAGTATTATTATTCTTGCATTATATAGGTGATGTTTCTTTAATTTCAGTTGAATACTTAAAATTCTGCCTTCACCATTCTTTCTTGCATCTCAGATTTTCCATCTGGGTAGTTTCTTTCTTTAATATTGTTCTTCTTAGTTTTTATTGGTAAAATCTCTTAGGTATTGTGTGAAGCTGTATTTCTCTCACACTTGCTCTGAGTCCATAAATCCAGAAAAATAGATATTTCCTCTCAGCAGATTGAAAAGAATATCACATTGTCTATGTCATTATGGACACTAGAAAATCTGTCTTTTTTTTTTTTTTTTTTTTGGTGCTACGCAGGCCTTTCACTGTTGTGGCCTCTCCCATTGCAGAGCACAGGCTCCGGATGCACAGGGTCAGCGGCCATGGCTCACAGGTCCAGCCGCTCCACGGCATGTGGGATCTTCCCAGACCGGGGCACGAACCCGTGTCCCCTGCATCAGCAGGCAGACTCTCAACCACTGTGCCACCAGGCAAGCCCTGCTGTCTTTTTAAATTACACTTTCTTGTAGATGATGTGGCCTTTATCCCTGGCTTCTTTTAGATCTTCCCTTTGTCTTTGATATCTGAAATTTCCCTAGACTGGTTTAGTGTGTGTATCTGTGTTTGAGGGGATAAATCTGTTGGCTTTTCTTTCTGCTTGTATTTTCAGTTACAGTGCATTTTTTTTCCTCCTGTAGTTGGGGACTTTACATTATGAATTTATATTTAACCACTGGGGAATCTTGAATAACTTGGATTATGTTTTTCTCCAGAAAAATATTTTAATTTCATTCTGAATGGTGTCAGCATGTCCCACCAGTCTGAAAACACTTTAATTTGACTTCTCAAGCTGGGGTGCCCAGATTCAGGGCAGAATGTAAATTCAAAACCCAGTAATATGAAACGATAAGCCTGTGGTTACACATTTTAAGGTGACTATTTTGTGCCACAGAGAGAAGGAACAGAACTAAGAGTTGTCGTCATTGAATCTCTTTCTAGACAGTTTCTCCCCCTACTTATATCTTCATTTAAACTATAACACTTAGAACTGTGTTGGTCTTATTCATGAATCTGTAGGTCAGAGTCTATTTTGTACCAGTATAAGCCCTGGTCTCACATTTCCCTTAGTGTCTGTTCATCACAAATATTCTGAAATTCCTAGTACTATCTTGACCTTTAGAGTTAAACTGGCACCAAAGTTTGTTTTAAGAAAAAATTTTTAAGGTTTAGCTTTATCTTAGTTTTCTCTGTCCCCTGAGACTTCATGTATTTTCTGTTGAACTCTGCAATGAATTACCATGTATTATGTTGTGGTTTTCCTGAATCTGAGTATTTTCTGTGAATGGAGGATATATCTGAAATCCTAATCCTCCACATTGCAGGCAGTAGTGCTGCAAGTTTCTCTCTAAATTGTATAGCTCTTTTTACATTCAAGTTTAATTATTAATTACTCATGTTGGAAAAAAATTAAGATCATGCATAGTGTCATGAGATCAAGACAAACAATTTATAATAGCAAAGAATTATAGGAGAATAACTTAAACATAACAAATGTAAAATATTTTTATTTTATGTTATTTAAATTTTTTAGCTAGAATTTTAAGTACTACTGGAAAATATTACTGAGATACAAAAACATTGGCAAGGTAATTTTGAAATCAGTCTCACAACACATCAATTTCCATAGCTAAAAAATTTCAAGCAAAATTATTTCAATAACTTGCTCAGTTTTTCCAAATTGAGAAAAACAAAACAAGGAAGTATTGACAAATATGTAATGTGTGTTACTCAGTAGGGTTTTCTCATAATCAAACATAATGCCCAAGCAAATCAGGAACTAGAGAATAAATAACTCATCCTCTTGTCCTGAATACCTCCATGAAAATTCTTTTTTAAATGCAAAATGAGGAAAACTTACCTTTGAAAACTAAAGGAAACTGCTTCAATAGCCACTCTGTTACTAACAGCAATGATCTTGAGTTTAGTTTGGCAGTCAAACTGAGACCTCAGTAGGCTTTAGCCAGGACCAAGTTTACTAAGTTTAAGAGAAAATGCAGGACAGGAAACATATAGCATACTTACCAACAGAATAGAGGTCATGACTCTCTCGACTCAGTCATGATATCCCATTCATTCTGACTCATAACATGCATTAAAAGGTGGTTGAGTATGTAGCCAAGTTGATGCTCTTTCACCTTTCATACCTAACTAGTCAGACCCATTAGTGTATTTTCTCATCTATACAGATTACTCATTACTCCATAACCAGTTTCAACAATGAAGTGTGGGAGTTTGGCCTGGTACATAGTCCTTGGTTCTTGATCAGATATGCTCATTCATTCTCTTTCTCCCTCTCTCTCTCTCTCTCTCTCTCTCTCTCATCTAGAATAGGTAAATTCCCAATAATTCCTTGACTTAATATTGCAAAGGGAGGAACAAAAAAGCAAGTCCCACATTTTCAGGCTTCCCTGAAGCTAGGTGTTAACCTTTTCTCTTCCCATAAATGTGGCAATAAAAGATTGCCTGGGGCTTCCCTGGTGGCGCAGTGGTTGGGAGTCTGCCTGCCGATGCAGGGAATGTGGGTTCGGCGGTCTGGGAGGATCCCACGTGCCGTGGAGCGGCTGGGCCCGTGAGCCGTGGCCACTGAGCCTGCGCATCCGGAGCCTGTGCTCCGCAACGGGAGAGGCCACAGCAGCGAGAGGATGGAAAAAAAAAAAGATTGCCTGATACATAGAATGCTGAAAGGATTCACCAGGGAACTTGTCTCCCAATTCCAACCTAAAAAATGCAACACTATGTTTGGGTGCAGGAGACAAAGTAGAGACGATTCTGGAATGTTCCTAATGTAGAAAGGAAAAATTTGGATATAAGGATAGGACACATACAAATGAGATATACACCAAGGAACATTCCTTTCATAAGGGAAAAGTAACAGTGTTCAAAAGTAGTCACATTAGGTGGCTTCAGGGTTCAAAGAACAGCAAAACTGAGTTGGCAGTGGGCAACATAATAGGAATCTCTCTAACAGGAAGAAGCTTCTCCCCAATGTTACTGGCAACAGCACATTTGAGCTGTTTGAGCAAAACAGTTTGTACTGAGGAATGATCTCAGAAAAGAAACATGAAAATTACTGTTAAAAATCAGTCTGTTGTTCTTTTCTTTTCCTGCTCAATGAACAAATAATTATTTAGGGCTGGATAAATAGAATCAATTGACAAGGTAATATTGGAAATATTTTCATAAATAGTATTGACAGCTCTCAAAATATCTAGTCAAGATAGTAGCACAGGAAGAGATTGAGAGACGTGAAGAGGACTATATATTTTTTAAATGAATCAATCCAAAAAATTCATTCATTTATTTTATATCTCTCACAGGTAGGAGTCACATCATAATGAGCTACAAGAGTATATAAATACTGGAACCAATATTAAAGTAAGAAAAAAGTTATACCATGTTTATATAATGTCATACATGTACATTAATACACTGGTTAACCCACTCAGCAGGAAAATATTCTCATCTGATCATGTGAATCTCCTTGTTACCCAATTATGCTGGCTGCATTTTTCTTCACTAGAAATAGAATCATAGCTTTGACTCTGTTTTTACCATGAATTCAAAATCATCAATCCAGGATTTCTAGTTTTGGATAAGATAGAATATGCTGTAAAACCTGAACGGTGTTCATGGAGCAGCACTTTGAGAACTCAGAAAGGAAAATAGTGGCAGGTAGATTGGAGTAGAAGACCAGAATTCAGGGTTATCACTGAACTGGTGGTGAGTTTACCTTTTCTTTCTTCCTCCGGTATCCTCTGACCTAGACTCAGGACAGACTGAAACATGGAAGTGGGTATCAGCAAGGATGTAGGGAACCCCAGGGAAGCCCTCTAGTTTAGGATTCAGGAGGAAGAGAATGGTTTGTTGGTAGCAGCGGCCACAGCAGCAAAGGCCTGCAGTCACCTAAACTCTGGAGGGACACCTTCAACTCTTGATTGATAGCTGGTAGCTGTAGCTTCAAGAGGGTGAGACCACTCCCATTGCTCCTCCCACCGCATGCCCTAGACATGCATGCAACTCACTAAAAGAGCTCCAGAATCCCAAGCTTTCTGGCTAGTACAACCAAAAAAAAAAAAAAAAAGGACCATGAGAGAATTGGAAACTACTGGGGAGATCACAGAGAAAGAGAGAGCAGCTTAGAAAAGCTAACTCATTTTTTTAAATGAACCCCTGGGATCACCTTCAGATGAGTAGATCTGCTGCTAAACTACACACCAAAGACATTGAGAATGGAATTTAATTAAAGACAACAGCACCATTTCCAGACACATAACTGAGTGGTGCACATGTAAGACATTTGAACAGCATTGCAAAGAGCTTGAAAATGGAATTGGCATTCAATCCACACGTCACAGAAGGCTGGTCAAATCTTGTGACGTGTCTCCGAATGAGTTGACTTCTAGCTCCAGAAATTAAAAGATATTCCATAAGCTGTATATATGACCCAAGTTCTCACAATTTAATATTCAAAGTGTCCAGGATAAAATTGAAAATTACCTAGCATATAGGTAACAGGGAAAATATCAACTCATATGTGAACATCCAGTCAAAAGATGCTGACATTGATGTGACACATTATCTGGAATTAGTAGACACAGGTTAGAGAGTTACTATAAAAATATTCTGACAATGTGAATATTCAAGAAAGGAATGGGAAGATAGACAATCTCAGCAAATAAGTAGAAGTTATAAAGGAGAAATAAATAGATAATTTAGCACTGGAAAAAAAAATCACCGAATGTACTCCATAGCAGAATAGAAATGACAAAAGAAAGAGTAAACTCAACCACAGATAAAAAGAAAATATGCAAGGTAAAAACAGAACAAAGATTGAAAAAAAATGGACAGATGTTAACGGATTTTGGAATAAATCTTAATTTAACATCTACCATTTGTGTCATTATTATCCTGGAAGGAGAGACAAAACCATGCAGAGCAGAGAAAAATATTTGAGCTTCCCAAATGTAAGAAAGATATAAAGCTACAGATTCAAGAAGCTCAGAAAACCCCCAAAAAGATAAACTCAAATAAATTTATGCTTAGACATGTATAATTAAAGAGCTGAAAACTAAAGAGAAAGAAGAAAAATCTTGAAAGCATCCAGAGGAAAACAATTGTTTGAATGTCTATAGATTTCTTATCAGAAACTATGAAGACCAGGGAAAGTAGAAAATATTTTTAAAGTGCTGAAATAAAAGAACTTTCTCCCTGGAATTCTAAGTCAAGCAATAGATATCTCCAGGAATATATAATGTTATACACAAAATAAGGGATTCTTAGTTAAAGGAAAATTTATAGAGCACTATATGCCATCAGAATTTCTTTAAAAGAACTGTTAATGAAACGATATCAGAAGGAAACTTGGAACATCAGAAATGAAGGAAGAGCAACAGAAATGGCAAGTATTTGGATAAATAGAACAGATTGCTGATTCCTTAAAATACATTTGACCATTGAAAGCAAAAATTATGACATCTGATGTGGTTCTCAATGTATGAATTATTTAAGATATCATAAAGGGATGAGGGTAAAAAAAACCTTCATAGTCATAAGCTTTCTGCAGTCTAATTGAAGTTCAAAAATTTTAAGCCTAAGTAGACTGAGAAAAGTTAAGTATTTGTACTGTAATCCCTATAGCAACTGCCAACCCCCACACTTTACAGTGAGAAATAGCCAAAAGCACAATAGATACATTTAAATAGAATTAAAAAGATGTTCAAATAACCTTAAGGCAGGAAGAATAAAACAAAGGATGAAAAACGGACTAATTAGAAAATGAATAATAAAATGGTAGATTGAAATCCACATATACCCGTAAGTACACTAAATGCATAAGGTCTAAGCACACCAATTAAATACAAAGGTTATCAGGACGGATTAAAAAATATAAAAGGTATATACACTGTCTGTAAGAAATCCACTTCAAATATAATGATCTAGGTAGATTATATGTAAAGGAAAGGGAAAAAACATACATGCACACACAAATCAAAAGGCAGCTGGAGTGGCTATATTATTTAGACGCAATAGACTTCAGAGCAAGGAAAATGACCAGAGATGAAGTGGGGCATTATATAAGAAGATAAAACAACCTCAAATATGTATTTTGAAGCTAACAGAGCTTCAAAACAAACACTAACAAACTGCAAACAAACACTAACACAACTGCAAAGCCAGACAAATCCACAATTTAGAGACTTCAGCTCTCCTTTCTCAGTAATTGATAAAACAGTAATTGAAAAAATAGACCAAAAATGGACAAGGATATAGAAGAACTAAACTACATCATCAACCAATTGATTCTAATTGATATTTATAGAACCCTTCACCTAGCTACTGCAATATACACATTCCTTCCATATTCACATGGAACATTCACCAAAATAGTCCATATCTTGGGTCATAAAACAAACTTCAACAAATATTAAAGAATTGAAATCATGCATAGTATACTTTGTGATCATAATGGAATTGAATTAAAATAAATAATAGAAAAATAATAAACTCTCCAAATATTTAGAAATTTAATAGACACTTTTTAATAATCCAGCAGTCAAGGAAGAGGTCTCAAGTGAAATTAGGATATACTTTGAAATAAGTGAAAATGAAAATTCAGCATATCCAAATGTGTGTGATGCAGCTGAAACAGTTCTTAGAAACATATAGCAATAAATGATTAAACTAGAAAAGGAAAAAAGGGCTTTCATAAAAAATCTAAGCTTCCATCTTAAGGAACTTGAAAAAAAGAAGAGGAAAATAACTCCACAGCAAGTAGAAGTAAGAGAATAAAAAGAGCAGAATTTCCTTAAAAAATGAAAATAGGAAAACAATAAAGAAAATATGTATAAAAAAGCTGTTGTTTAGAAAGGTAAAAAAATGATAAACCCTTAGTAAGACTGGCAGAGATAGGAGACACAAACTATCAAGATCAAAGAAGATAGGATATCCCTATAGATTCCAGAATATTAGAATGACAGTATGACAATACCTTAAAAAACTCCACATATACAATTTTGACAAACTTCATGAAATATGTTAATTTCTCAAAACCAAAATCCACACATACCCAAAATAAATTAAGTAGCCTGGATAGTCAAACAACTCTTGAATTTATAATTTTTTTCCAAAAATAAAATCACTGGCCCACATTGCTTCTGGAACATTCTAAGGAACATTTCAATAAGACTTATTTTTACTTACGTATATGACATCTTCTATATAGAAAACTCTAAGGAACTTCCAAAAATAATCCTGTAATTAATGAGATTTTTACCAAAGTTGTAGGATACAAATTCAACTTGCAAAATGAATTACATTTCTATATAGTAAAAATGAACAATTGGAAGCTATGCAATTGATCCAAAAAATGAAATGTTTAATTATAAATATAAAAGATACAATAACTGAATGCTGGGAAATATGAAAGTGTCAAAAGAAATCAAAGAAACACACTACTATATATAAAATAGATAACTAACAAGGACCTACTGTATAGCACAGGGAACTCTACTCAATACTCTGTAATGGCCTATATGGGAAAAGAGTCTAAAAAAAGAGTGGGTATATGTGTAACAAATTCACTTTGCTGTATGCCTGAAACTAACACAGCATTGTAAATAAACTATACCCTAATAAAAATTTTTAAAAAAAGAAATCAAGGAAGACATAAATGAAGACACAGTATGTTCGTGGATTTAAAGACTCAACATAGTAATGATGTCAGTTCAACACAATTATCTATAGATTTAATGCAAATCTGATCAAAATCTCAATAGGATTTTTTGCTTATATAGATAGGTTGATTCCAAAATGTATGTAGGAGACACAAAAGTCAATGAATAACCAAAACAATTTTGAAGAAGAGCAAAGTAAGAAACTTTCAAAAACTACTATAAAGCTACAATAATCAGGACAGTATAGTAGTATCAAAGGGATGGACACATAGATCAATGGAACAGAGAAGATAGTCCAGGAGTAGACCCACCCAAATATAGTCAATTTTTTGACAAAGATACAAGGCCAATTCAATGAAGAAAGGATAGGCTTTTCAACAAATGGTTTTGGTACATTTGGGTATTCACATTCAAAGAAAAAAAATACCAAAGAGCTAAACTATGCACTTCAAAACTTAGCTCAAAGGTGATTATAGATCTACATGTAAAACACAGAGCTATAACCTTTTAGAAGAAAACATGGAAAGAAATCAAAACTTCTTAGATCTCACACCTAAAGCAAGTCTGTAAAAGAAAAGAAAAAAAGGTATATGACTTTATCAATATTAAAAACATTTGCTCTGTTAAAGACACTTAAGAGAATGAAAAGATAGACCATAGAAAGAGCAAAAGTATTATCAAACCATATATCTGATAAAGGGTTTGTATCCAGAATACATAAAGAAATCTCAAAATACAACAGTAAAAATCAAATTAAAAGGCAAATGATTTGTATAGATGTTTCACCGAAGAAGACTTTTGGAAGTCAGATAAACATGAAAAGATATTCAAAATCAAAGCCATTAGGAAAATATAAATTAAAACCATAAAATACTGCTACATACCCTTTAGAATGAATAAGCTTTAAAAAAGACTAATAATACTAAGTGGTGGTGAGTATAAGGAGCAATAGTAGTTCTCACACATTGCTTGAGGGGTGGAATGGTACAGCCACTCTTGAAGATAGTTTTGGTAGTTTTTTTTGTTTTTCCTTTTTGTGTTTAACATTAACTTACCATGTGATCCAGCAATCTCACTCCTTGGTAGTTACCCCGAAAAAAAAAAAAAAAAACTTACATTCACACAGGAACTTATACATAAATGTTTGTAGCAGCTTTATTTATAATTGTCAAATCTAGTAACAACCTGAATATTCTTCAGTGGTTGAATGGATAAGCAAACTATGGTACATCCATATTTTAGAAGCCTACTAAGTAATTAAAAGGAACTTATTTTTGTATACACAAAATCTTGAATGAACCTTAAAGACCTTATGCTGAGTGAATAAATCCAGTATCAAAAAGTTTTAATCTCCATGCTTCTATGTATATAATATTGTCTGAAAAGATAAAGCTTTAGTTATGGAAAATGTCAGTGATTGATGGGGTGTAAGGATGGATTATGGTGGGACTACAAAGGGATAAAATGAGAGATTTGGGTTGGAGGTAATGTAACTGTTCTGTATCCTTTACTTGGTTGGTGGTTGCATGAGTATATGCATAAGAGAAAATTTATACAACTGTATGCTACAAACAAAGGACAATTGTATGTTAATATAAAAATTTAAATTTTATTTTAAATACCAGACCTAGTGTGTAGTGGCAAAATGCTTAGAAGAAAAGCTATGTGAAAGTGCAAAATGAAGGTTGTCTCTGATAATGAAAAGTAAAATCATTGTAGACACACATGCACACACACACATACCTTTTCTAAAAATTCATGGGAAAAAAATTAAAAAGCTTTAAGAAACAATATATCACTTTTTATTTCCAAAATTAAAGTTTCAAGATAAAATTTTGATTAGAAATAAGATAAATTCTAAGGCCAGTTTAGAAAAACAAAAAAAAGACTACATGAAGTACATTTAAAAAAAAAAAGTTGTTGATGACAGGATAATACAAAGAAAACTCTAAATCTTTTTCAAGGAAAGTAAACCCAAACCGAGGCATTCTTTGCCCCAAATAAATTCTTGAGGGTGACCAAAATATAGTTTAATTGTGACTCTCAATTAACCTAACCTACCAACTGCAACTCTTATTTGGTGGTTCTGAGTAAATATCAGAGAATGCAGTTCCAGCCTCTGTTTTCTTCTTTTCCTTCTCTTCTTTCTTCTCCTCACTTTCCCTCCCTCTCTCTCTCTTTTGCTGTCCTTCAGGTATACAACATTCTTGATGGGAACTTTGGAATCACTTCTTTGTGTCAAGGCTTCTGAGTGATTGCTTTGGCATTTCTACCTTTGGTTTATTTAATACTGTTAGGTTCAGAAGAGTACATTTCTTTGCTTTATTACTGTAACCTGTGTCAGGCTTGATTAAAATTTCTGAAATCAGTAGAATCCCTTTGAGTCCTTGAGTTATCCACATACCTACTGGTCATTGTACTGAAGTTGTTTTTTTTTTTTTTTTTTGTCTCTGGTCGTGTCTGCAGCTTGGTTTCTCCTCACTTACCTGGCAGCCCCAAATATATACAATTCCCTAAATCCACCTGAATTTTCTTCATGCTTTCCCCCATTATTTACCCTAATAATTTCTACCTTGTCTTTTAAAAGCTCTTCCTTTATCATATCCGCCCTAATTATTCTCTGTTCCTCACACAATAGACCAACTACCTCCTCCATCACCCCATTCACCACTGTCTTCACAGTTCATTGAATTTGCCTTTATCTTATTACTTCATTGTATTTTAATTTTGTCTGCCTATCAAACTAAGCAGCACCATGAGGAAATTTTCTCTTACCAATTCATTTATGTTTTACTTTTCCAATGCTGCCAGCAATACTTATAGACATTCAAGAAGTTTTGATTGATAAATGGAGAAATGCATGCATGCATGAATGAATTCATTTCTTGGCTCCAGTTCTTTCAATATAAACTCTCTATAAAATATCCTCTATAAAATGTGTTGTTTTCGTTCTGCAGTATGTGAAATATTTGAAACTGTGTTATTTAGAAAAGCTGGCAGCATAGATGAAATCCCTTCTCACAAAAGATTGCACGATTGTTTTCATAACCAGTTTAGACAACACTGAATAAACTCACACCCCCACACTACCTGTAGCATCTCTGCTATGATGTTAGCAGAATTTCTGAAAGCAAAGCAAAGTTATTTACAAGTTATGCCATTGAGAATTGAAAATGTTATAACTGGTACATTATTTTGAATGAACAAAAATGTTGAGGTACTCTTATTTAGAATTAAGTGGAAATAGTTTTGTGGGTTCATAGAAATAAAATATACCATGTGCAAGTGAAAATTTTCAGTAACTGAGAGAAAGAAAACCTCCTACATTTAATGGTTTACCTTAAGATTTTAATTTTTCTATCTGAAATAGTTGTTCATGTATTTTAAATCTATGAAACCGTTTCATGTACATTGAATGGATCTATTGCTGAAAAGAAAGTACTGTTTCTGACTTTGCACAGTAAATGAACAATAGTTTATTAATCACCCAACTATATTAAGAACATCATGGTAGGTAATGAAGATTAAAAAAAAAAGTCTTATTCCTTGTCCTCAAATTGGGTACAATGATAAGGGTCATGGACAAGCACACTTATAGCTATTGATACAAGGAGAGCCAAAACATATTATGTATCAGGTACTGTGTTAAGAGTTTCACAGTTTATATAATTAAATCTTCATAATGAACAGGTGAAGTAGGCAATATCCTTTCTCATATGAGGAAACACATAGAAAGATAAAGTAACTTGCCCAAGGACACACAGTAAATAGTGGAGCTGGAATTGGCATTATGAATCTAAAATTTAAGCAAGTCATGGGATTTTTTTGGTTTCCCAGTGCATATAAAAGTGATGTTTATACTGTAGTCCATTAAGTGTGCAATAGTATTATGTCCAAAAAAATGTACATAGCTTAATTAAAAATCACTTTTTTACTAAAAAATGCTAAGCATCAGCTGAGCCTTCAGCAGGTCCTTTTGGCTGGTGGAGGGTCTTGCCTCAGTGTTGATGACAGAGTGGTGGTTGCTGAAGCTTGAGGTAGCTGTGGTAATTTCTTGACGTAACACAGCAATGAGGTTGGCTGCATCTGTTGGCTCTTCCCTTCAGGAATGATTTCTCTGTAGCACTCAATGCTGTTGGATAGCATTTTACCCACAGTAGGACTTCTTTCAAAATTGTAGTCAATCATCTCAAACCCTGCTGCCTTATCAACTAAGTTTATGTCATATTTTAATTCCTTTGCTGTCATTTCAATAGTCTTCACAGCATCTTCACCAAAAGTAGATTCCACCTCAAGAAACCACTTTCTTTGCTCATCCATAAGAAGCAACTCCTCATCTGTGAAAATCTTTTCATGAGAATGCAGATATTCAGTGAAATTCAAGTGCCACTTCTAATTCTAGTCATCTTGCTGTTTCCACTACATCTGTAATTACTTCCTCCACTGAAGTTTTGAATCCCTCAAAGTCATTCATGAGGGTTTGAATCAACTTCTTGCAAACTCCTGTTAATGTTGATATTTTGACCTCTTCCCATGCATAACAAATGCTAATGACATCAAGAATTGTGAATACTTTCCAAAAGGTTTTCAGTTGACTTTGCCTATGATCTACCAGAGGAATCACTATCTATGGCAGCTATAGCTGTATGAAATGTATTCATTTAATAATGTCTTGAAAGTTGAAATGGCTCCTTGATCCATGGACTGCAGAACAGATTTGTGTTAGCAGGCATGAAAACAATATTAATCTCATTGTATATCTTCATCAGAGCTCATAGGTGACCAGGTTCATTGTTAATAAGTTTTAACATTATGAAAGGAATCTTTTTTCTAAGCAATAGGTCTCAACAGTGAGCTTAAAATATTCAGTAAATCATGTTATATACAAGGAGTGCTGTTCCATTGATACAGAACAGGCAGAGTAGATTTAGTGTAACCCTGAAGGGCCCTATGATTTTAAGAATGATAAGTGAGTATTGGCTTCAACTTCAAGTTTCCAGCTGCATTAGCCCCTAACAAGACAGTCATGCCTGCCCTTTGACACTTTGAGGTCAAGCATTGCCTTCTCCTCTCTAGCTATGAAAGTCGTAGATGGCATCTCCTTCTAATGTAATCCTGTTTTATCTGCATTGAAAATCTGTTGTTTAGTGTAGCCGTCTTCATTAAATATTTTAGCTAAGTCTTCCAAATAAGTTGATGCAACTTCTACATCAGCACTTGCTGCTTTCCTTAAATCTCGTGATACAACCTCTGCTAGCTTTAAATTTTTCTTCTACATCTTCCTCACCTCTATCAGCCTTCAATTTTTCTTCTACATCTTCCTCACCTCTATCAGCCTTCAAAGAATTGAAAAGAGTTAGAACCTTGGGCTGGATTAGGCTTTGGCTTAAGGTGATGTTGTGGCTAGTTTGATTTTCTATCTAGACCACTAAAACCTCCTCCAAACCAGCAATAGGCTGTTTTGCTTTCTTATTATTCATGTGTTCACTGGAATAGCACTTTTAATTTCCTTCAAGAACTTTTCCTTTGCTTTCACAACATGGGTAACTAGTCTCAGCTTTCTACATGCCTTCCTCACTAAACTTAATCATTTCTAGCTTTTGATTAAAGTGAGAGAGGTGAGATCATTCCCTTCACTTGAAGACTTAGAGGTCATTGTTGAGTTAAGTCTAACTTAACAATTCAACTTATTGAATTGGCCTAACTTCAATATTGTGTCTCAGGGAATAGGGAGACCCAGAGAGAGGGAGAGATATGGGAGAATAGCTGGTTGGTGGAGCAGTCAGAACACACACATTTATTGATTAAGTTTGCTGACTTATAAGGGCACAGTTTGTGGCACCAAAACAATTAAAATAGTAACATTGAAGATCACTGATCACAGATCACCATAACAAATATAATAATAATAAAAAGTTAAAAATGTTACGAGAACTACCGAAATGTAACAAAGAGACATGAAGCGAGGAAATGTGGATGGGAAATGGGATGCCAATAGACTTGCTCCACATAGGGTTGCCACAAACCTTCAGTTTGTATTAAAAAAAAAAAAAAGAAAAGTACTGTAAATGAAATGTGTTTTTAGTACAGGAGACTCTGAGAAATGACTCTAGGAATAGATACGTTTCCCTAGTCTGATAGCAAATGAAATCAATGTTTAGTAGAGACAAGAGTCCTAAATTACTACTCTTGAAATAGCAGTCACATTTTGCTAATTAATATAAAGTTGACCCTTGAACAATGGGAATTTGAACTGCCAGGGTCCACTTATTCATTGATGTTTTTCAATAGAAAATACTACACGATCTGCAGTTGGTTGAATCCTTGGATGAGTAACTGCAGATATAGAGGAACTGTGGATATAGAAGACTGACTCTAAATTATAGATGAATTTTCAATTGCTTGGAGAATCAGCATCCCTAACCTCCATGTTGTTCAATGATCATCTGCAATGTGTACTCTAAACGTACTCTGAACATGGAATGCTTAACACAAAAGAATATATAAGTGATTTTTTTTTTTTTTGCGGTACACGGGCCTCTCACTGTTGTGGCCTCTCCTGTTGCGGAGCACAGGCTCCGGACACGCAGGCTCAGAGGCCATGGCTCATGGGCCCAGCCGCTCCGTGGCATGTGGGATCTTCCCGGACCGGGGCACGAACACATGTCCCCTGCATCGGCAGGTGGACTCTCAACCTCTGCACCACCAGGGAAGCCCTATATAAGTGATTTTGAAGCATGTTATTTTGGGTATAAATAATATAAGTGTATTATACATATAAGTAGGGAATAATATAATATCTATAATGTGTTATAAATGATATAAATGGGGATACCATTTTAATCCAACAGTTATTAAAAAAAAGAAACCAATACAATTTTTAAAATATAATCGACAGCACCATTTTCTCTACTAATTACCTTTGTACTCATTGCCTTTGCCTTAAAAATGGTTTTTAGGTGAACCTAACTTTTTCCTTTTCCCTATTTTATCCTGTTGTGGTGGTTTTTATTGATGTATTTTAAAATATTTACAAATATTTATTTATTTTTTAGTTTTTTTAATTTTTATTGGATATAGTTGATTTACGATGCTGTTAGTTTCTGTCAGTTATACATGTACATATATCCACTCTTTTTTAGATTCTATTCCTAAATAGGTCATTACAGAGTATTGAGTTGAGTTCCCTGTGCTATACAGTAGGTCCTTATTAGTGATCTATTTCGTATATACTAGTGTGTATATGTCAGTCCCCATCTCCCACATTATCCCTCTCCCCTTCCCCATTGGTAACCATAAGTTTATTTTTCTACATCTGTGACTCTATTTCTGTTTGGTAAATAAGTTCATTTGTGCCATTTTTTCAGATTCCACATATAAGCAATATCATATGTTATTTGTCTTTCTCTGTCTGACTTCACTCAGTATGACAATCTCTAGGTCCATCCACGTAGCTGCAAATGGTGTGATTTTTTTCTTTTTTATGATGGAGTAATATTCCATTGTATATATGTACCACATCTTCTTCATCCATTCCTCTGTTGATGGACATTTATGTTGCTTCCATGTCCTGGCTATTGTAAATAGTGCTGCAGTGAAAATTGGGGTGCATGTATCTTTTCGAATTATGGTTTTCTCTGGATGTATGCCCAGGAGTGGGATTGCTGGATCATGTGGTAAGCTCTATTTTAGTTTTTTAAGGAACTTCCGTACTGTTCTCCACTGTGGCTGTACCAATTTACATTCCCACCAACAGTGTAGGAGGGTTCCCTTTTTTCCACACCCTCTCCAGCATTTATTGTTTGTAGATTTTTTTGATGATGGCCACTCTGACCGCCGTGAGGTGATACCATATTGTAGTTTTGATTTGCATTTCTCTAATAATTAGCGATGTTTTTGCACATTTTCATGTGCTTTTTGGCCATTTTATTTTTATTAAAAATCTTTACAGCCTCTGCTAAGAAGCCAATGGGTTAGAATAAAAGGCATGAGTTAAAGGGAGTGGTTGGGAATGTGGTAGAGACAAATTTTGTCTTAAAGTGCTTTATTGGGAACATCCCTTTTATACTATCCTGTAACTCTGTTGCCTAGAATTGAGTGTCAGATCAGCTAATCTGTATTGGGACTTTGAGTAGATAACATTATTGGTAGAACTGAAGAACTGATAAACTGGGATGACAGTGGGTAAGTTGTGGGGGCAGTAGCTTTATGCTGAAAAAAAAATCTAAGTATTTTTTTCTAAGATTAAACAAAGGCCCTTAAAGAGCACCTAGTGTGAAGAGCGTTTGGAGAGGAGTAGAAAGGCGGGGCCAGGTACAAACGAACAACTTCAGAGAGCCACCTTGCACATTCTTTAGGAGTGTATTCTCTGCTGACTTGCATTGTGGTCTTCACAATTACACTTGACATAAGTCTCAGGATTTTCAGTTTTGTATCACTAAGCTCGTGAAATATGTGCTTCCCTCCTGGGATCAGGAAACGATGTTAATGAATCTGCCTCTGTGTTACCTTAAATGGACTCGCACGGCTCTGGCTTCTCTGTCTCAGAAGGACCAGTGGTATAGATGAAATTTCCACTTATAATGGCCGAGGCAAATTCATTCATCTCAACTAAGGAGTGAGACGTAAGTAAAGGTGAAAGCTGATAGCATCCCCAGTGTCAGACCCTACCAATCCATGGCTTCTCAGCATTAGTTTTAAGGTGTTCATTCTGTTGGAGCCCCAGTTCATTCCTCTAGGGAATGGAGAGAGCTCAGGGAGAAGTTCGCACTATAAGTGTGTGAGCCTTTCTGAACGATGAAATAAATTGTTCTCATCATTTTAATTTAATTCTATGACTTTCATTAAAACCATCAGTAAGTTCTAGATTGATATCTTCTTTTTTAGGGTGGACTCTCCATGAAATGACATTTTTTAAAATTATTTTTTATTGGAGTATAGTTGATTTACAATGTCCTGTTTCTGCTGTACAGCAAAGTGAATCAGTTATACATATACATATATCCACTCTTTTTTAGATTCTATTCCTATATAGGTCATTACAGACTATTGAGTAGAATTCCCTGTGCTATACAGGAGGTCCTTATTAGTTACCTATTTTATATATAGTAGTGTGTATATGTCCATCCCATTCTCCCAGTTTATCCCCTCCCCTTTCCCCCTTGGTAACCGTAAGTTTTTTTCTACATCTGTGACTCTAATTCTGTTTTGTAAATAGGTTCATTGGTACCATTTTTTTAGATTCCACATATAAGTGATATCATATGACATTGGTCTTTCTCTGACTTACTTCATTTAGTATGATAATCTCTAGGTCCATCCATGTTGCTGCAAATGGCATTATTTCATTCTTTATAGCTAAGTAATATTCCATTGTATATACATACCACATCTTCTTCATCCATTCCTCTGTCGATGGACGGAAGGGATATCATAGGACTAGGGTTTCATCTGAAAGCTTAGGGTTTGGTTGATGTGCTTAGTTTGGCTTTTTTAATTGAATGGAGATTTCCATTATATTCTTATTTTTTTTTTCTATTTTAATTACTCTGGCATTTTCTCAGATGAGTCTGCTATTTTTATTTATTTATTTTTTGAGTCTGCTATTTTTAGAGTCAGTTTTCTGTCTTTCATCTCCTATAGCTCTGTTCTCTCTCTCTTTTTACTATTGGTGGTTTGCAGTCTGGGAGAATATCTGAAATTTGCCCTTCGTAGCACCAATTGGATTTACTGTAGGACCCACTCTTTCCTACTGGCACAAATTTAGATTTTAATTATGCTGTCTTTTTCCATTTTTGTATTTTTCCATAAATATCTCTTAACAATTCCGCTTTTTTTTTTTCCGTGGTACGCGGGTCTCTCACTGCTGTGGCCTCTCCCATTGAAGAGCACAGGCTCCGGACACGCAGGCTCAGTGGCCATGGCTCATGGGCCCAGCCACTCCATGGCATGTGGGATTTTCCCGGACCAGGGCACGAACCCGTGTCCCCTGAATCGGCAGGCGGACTCTCAACCACTGCGCCACCAGGGAAACCCCAATTCCACTTTTAATTACTATGTTATTTATCTAGGAAACTTCTTTATTAATCAATTTTTATATTTATTTCAGATAAGTCTGCCATACATTCTACAAAAAATGCAGACATTTTAAGATGTTTTCTGTTGCTTGTAATACCACTTTGTCCCAGGCTATATAATTTCTGTGAATATTTTTTGGAATTTGTATTTCCTCTCATAGTTCTCCCATGTTTGTTTGGGCTTTTTCCCCCACAAACCCCATGCTTCTTTCTTTGTTTTACTTTCCTTTTAACCTAAAGAAATGCACATTCTCTAAAAAGTCATTTTGTTGCCTGAGTTTGTCTCCTATCTCTGATTAGTCCTTTGACATTTGCCACCAGTGGAGTAAGGGAGAACAGCAATTCACAGCCTGTGTGGTTCCCCACCCCTTCCTAACTCCATAACCTCCTGCAGAGTTTTCCCTGTGGTCATTTTACCTCTCACCAGGCTATGCTAGTCATACGGTTACAACGAAGTGGGCAGCTGAGAGTCTCAAAGTGCAGCATTACTGTTGTAAATTTCAGGGGAGGACTTCATTTCTGGTTCGTTTGTACCTTGGGTGTCTGGGCTAGAATCCATTGATAGGAAAGGAATAAAGTAGCTCCTGACCTTCTTGGAGACCAGCAGGCTTGTCCTACTTTCAGTAACAAAGCAGGTATTAATGAGCTATTGACAATTTTGCTCAATCCAACCCATTCACCTTACATTTCATTGAAATATCTTCCAGATTCTGTCCTCGCAATAGCTTAATCGTTGGGTTCTAGGTGGGACTTTTTTTCCCTGTTTCATTTTGTTCTGTGAAAAATGTATCTTTTCCTATTTCCAAGTCACCTTAAACACATTAATGACAAGTGGGAGAAACTACAGAATGTCTAGCCACTTCAAATGCATTTTTAAATGAAAAATCCAATAATAAGTTTTCAAAGGTCGTTATCTGTGAAGATTTCAGTAGATAAGATACATCTTGTAATTAAGACAGAAAGAAATAGCTCTGAGAAATAATTGTGCTACAAATTCTATATTAAGCAAATAAGGAAGGGTTTTTGAGAAAGTTATCTTCTGGATTTTAGTATTCCAGATGTTGATGAGTTACTCTCCCCCACTTCTGCTTTTTCCATTTCCCCTAAGCCAATATCCAGTGAGCTTTTCTGTATTTTCAATAATCGTTTAGAAGAGAAGGGGAGTGGCTCCTCTTCATGCTTTGGCAATGAATGATATAGTCAGTCATCTAAAATTCACGTGGATCATTACTGCATTCACATTTATTTATGCTCAGTTAACACACTTAGAATCTGTTTTCTGTGGAGTTGAGCCAATTGGCTTTATAGCTTCTGGCTCTGAAAGGTTCATTTCACTTCTGCTCACTAGTAGTAGAGTCCTCATTCCTATTATTAAAGTCTTCAGGTCTTTGGTTTTGTTCATAAATTGAACAAGGCCAGCATGGGGTGGAGTGACTGTGACTGAGTTCCTGGCTGAGGACCACATTGCTGCATCCGGGCGTCTGTCTTCCACACAGATGTTGGGAGGCACAACGAAGCAGCAGGGTCACAGTGCTGTGTCTTGAAAGGGTCACTGGGAAGAAGTCCATTTTAGGTTCAGAGGGACAGGGAGAGTATGATTTCTACCCTTGAATTTGTTCTTCTACGAGGAGTGAGGAAATCCACAGGGCTTGCTTTCCTACAGGTACCAATCAACAGGATTAGGGCTCCTTTCATTTCCAAACCTTCTGGAAACCACCTTTCAGGAAAAATTGACAGTGAAATGTGGGAGAATGTGTAATTCTTTTATATCCAAAGTTTTGGCAAAAACGTGAAATAATCAAAATTGGAAGTATTTATTGTGAATTAATTTACATGGACTGCTGTCATATTGAAATAAATAAACATCTATACCTATATTTTTCAGTGCTCTAGTTAAAAATCAAAGACATTTCTAGTTTTTCTTATTTTATTAAGGTATACAAGACATTTCTTTTTATTCTTTGTTAATTCAGGCTAGGAGAATTTCAGTAAGAATTTATTAAAAGAAGTGTACTTTGAACATAGATTAACTGAGTATTGGCAGTAATTAACTGAGAATAAGGTGATCAGCAAAAAGAAATTTAACAATAGTTTGTAATAAAACTTAGAGTTTTCAAGAAAATCTTTTGTAGTACCCAAATATTCACTCATTGACTTCTGGCAAGGAACTCTATAGGTTTGATAAACTTAAAGATAACACCTTCAAAAAAAATGACAAATGTTTCAAACCAGCCGACATTTTCCGTGATACCAATCACAGGATATGCTACCTAGCATAGTGTTTCAGAACATAAGCGTGCCTCATCTATTCCTTCATGGCAAAAGTGTCATTTGATCAGTGTTTGACAAAAATCTCTGTTTAGTAGATAACTCTTGCTAATAAGTAGAAAGAATTTAGAAAAATATCTGTAGTATTTGAGTATTTGATTTTGTAACTGAAATCAGTGTGCTTTTGTCAATGCAAAAAATTATCAGATCTCCATGGTTCAAATACATGGAAGCAGTTTTCTAAACTACTTGAGAATCAGACATTTCTAGATCTTCCAAATAAATACTACAGTGAATTTTAAATGATCTGTTTGTAGAAAAATGAACGTCAAGGAAGATGAAAATCAACCAGCCATATTTGAACAGAATCTTTTGCATCATCGTATCAATATTTATTCAGTATAGTCTACAATTCAATCATTTCACTTGAATTAATATTTTTGTGAGGCATCTCTTTCAGTTATGATGGTTGTTAAACTAATGAATAAATTAAACCAAACCTAGAAACAGACTTCCAAATCACTATGCTCTATTAAAAATAAACACTTAAAAGTAATTAAGAATATTTTTTTCTCAGCATTACAAAAATGTAATATGTTAAATGTAATGAAATTTGGTTTTAAAGTTATACATTTCATCTCTATATTATTCAGTATTATTTTCGACATTTTAAGTTTTGAAGTATATATAAGTTATTACTACAGTAAAATAGTTCATATAATATACCAACAAGGAAGTGCACATTTGTTTAAGTACAGCTCTTTTTAAACAAAATTTGGAGATCTAAGCCAAATGGTAGCATTGTACCATTTTGGAGTCTGAGACTCTCACATGCCAATTGTATCATTAAAAACTGTTTAATCATCATAACCTCGTGAAGAATTTAAATATTCAATGATAACATAGGATAGTTAACAATGGCATTATCAATATAGTATTTTGATTAAAATAATAAATATTAGAGTCAGATTGGATTCAAGACTAACTTGAATTTCTAAGACTAACTTGCCCTTCTCACTTGAGCCACTTATTCCACCTTTACGAGCATTAGTTTCCACATCTATGAAATGTCAATAATGGCGTTTTAACTTTCTGGCAATTTGTGGGAAATTGAGTATGATGATCTATGTATGGCTTTTTATTACTTAATTCATAGTAGCTTTTAAATTACCTAATAAATAGTAGTTATAGTTTAATAAAGCAAAAACAATGCAATTTCAATAGAAAAAAAACTTTAGATGATTCTAGAACCTGTTCAGAATTTCACAAGATGAAGCAGTATCCCAGCAGTTTGCTTTTAACAGATCTGACAATAAAACGTTCACTATTTTAGCAGTGAAGTGTAAGTATATGTATTTATATATATCTCATACCTCCCCATAGAATCAAAAGAATAACAAGTTTGTCATTTATTTTTCTAAAGTCAGATTAAACTTCCGTCTACCTCTTCCAGGTCTGTAGTGAGGCCAACTCCTTCTAAAGTCCTTCCACTGAGAGCCTGTCAGAAAAGAAAGGAGAAGGAAAGTGGCAGGTGGATTATTATAGTTTGATTATTCTTTCATTTGAAAGCAAAAGCAGTTATTGTTGCAAAGTCTATTTGCTTTGGATTATTTGGCCACAGCTCCTAGATAGACATCAATATTGGGGAATATCATTTTTAAAGATGATGTTTTGTGAGCTCAATAGAAGGTCCAGAAGCAGATGTGGGGCGGGGGTTCTCTCTGTAAGAACAAATACAAGGATGAGTAACACTGAAAACCTTTTAAGTTCCTTCTTCATTGCAGATAATGATCCATGCTGGGATTCTAACTGTATTGAAAAATAAAAAAAAAGTTTAGTGGGACTTGTCGACTAAGAGAAACAAGTTTATGCTTTTAATTTTTGCCACCTTTAAACGCAAATTGTTGTTAAGGCAGTTAGGACTGAAAGGTCATCCCATGCGATGGTGCATCTCTGATTAATTCAGCACAGTCCCGGCGGCCTGCTGGTCTATTTTCTTCAACCGTCACGCACTGGATGACTTCTGTTTGGCCTATCATTTGTTAATTATTGGTGAATTCTCCTTTTATGACTAGTGTTTATTTTTTCCCAGTGGAAACCACACAGTGGAAATACATTACTCTATCATTATACTCTGAATTGTAAACAATAGATTCAAAGAAAAACGTTACATTTTCAGTGAGTCAAGGAAGCACATGGATTGCTTCATTTGAAGATCCCATTTGACAGAGGGAAGAAACTGGTAGTATCAAATGAATCGGAAGCAAATAGATCAAAAAGTGTTTGTGTTTGAGAAGAAGAATAATCAGAATTGAAAAGCATCAAAGGTATTCTGGATGAGAGTAATAAATATATGAAAAGAGGAAAATATAGCAGAAATATAAGTGGAGAAAGCTGAGAGTCTGTAATATGTCTATCGGGTTGGAATCAAAACAGAGATTGCAGCCAGCATATTTAATTAAATCTCCAAAGGGACCACTGTAAAAGATAAGAGAAGAGTTCCATCAGAGTAAACAGTCCTTTGATGTTCTCTCTTCTCCTTGATCCTTCTTTGAGGCCATATTTCTTGTTCCCAAATAAAGAGCCAGGGAAGAGAAAAAGGAGGTTACCTCTGGCACTAGCTTCTCCTTCTGGGAAATGGCTCTGATCACAATATTGACAACAACATACTCATCTACACTGAAACTCTTCCTTATCTACCTCTTTCCTAGTCCTGTGAAGAAATACATACTGTTCTTTCCAGTGCTAGTCACTGAATGTCTCTTTACTACCTCCAGGCTCTATCAATTATCATTGCCCTTTCCAGAATCTCCAGCTTGCTTTCCACTGGTCCCTCCATTATATAAGCATCTCAAGCAGCTCCTGCTTTAAATGTTACTATAAACACACAGGAAACCTCCCTTGACTTTATGTTCCCCGACGGGTATATAATACTCATTGACTTGTTCCTTTAGTCAACAGATTTTCTTTTGGGGGTGGGTGCATGTATTATGAGTGTTCGTCAGTCTGAGATTATAGAAATGTGGAGAAATAAACATGCAAATAATGTAAGAAAATGATAAATAATTACGGGAAAGATAAAGGGAGGATAAAAGATATGATAAATGTTGACTTAAAGGTCAATTTTAGATTGCAGTGGTTAGTGAAGATGCCATTGAAAGGAGTAACATTTACACTGAGAATTGAATGCTAAGAAAATTGTGCTGTGGGATCATCTGAGTCAGAGTGCTTTGGGCACTCACTAGCTCCACAGTTCATGTGAAGACCCCAAAACAAGGTTGCAATTTGATATATTTGAAAAACAGAAATAAGTCCCAGTGTGAGTGACAGAGGTATACAGTGGGAAACGTGAGAAAATTCCGATAGGTGAGCGGGACCCAGATCACACAGGGCCTTGTAGACCAAGGTAAGGAGTGTTGTTTTTACTTAAAATATAATTGGGAAGACATAAGATGGTTTTAAAGAGGGGAGTCAAATAGTCTAATTGGCTTTTTAACCTTACCTTTGGATGTTTTGTGGCGATGGATACCAAGGAAAGAGTAGTAGAAGCAAGAAGACCAATTAGGAAACTATAGAGCTTGTTAGGAAACTAGAGTTAATATTAAACTAGGGAGGTAATACAGCAGGTGTAGAGAAGCAGAAGGATTTGAAATGTGTTTTGCATTTAGAGTTGACAAAACATCTTAGAGTGTTGGATATGAGATGTAATGGAAATCTAGGAATTAAGAATAACTGTTAAGATTTTGGCTTGAGTAAACAGGTACACGTCTCCATTTGTGACTGAGATGCAAAGGTGCAGGTAAGAAACAAGGGCAGGAAAGAATCCATAGATCATGTTAAACTTAAGGTAATTAGGTATATAGTTCTGGAGTTTAAGTTAATGGCCAGGGCTGGACTTATAAATTCAGAGTAAACATTTAAATATAAAGATTTCTGGAATATATATAATTCTGTTGAAAGAAAATATCCACCGAAAAAACAAAGGGATCCCAAAGCAGGACGTAGTATGGACTGAATGTTTATATCCTCCCCCCCTAAATTTACATGTTGAAGCCCTCGTGTAATGATATTTGAAGTGGAGACTTTTGGGAGGTAGTTACCTCTCATTTTGAAACTAGTGTCTTTATAAGAAAAGGAAGAGAGAAGCCTCTTTTTTTCCCCTCTCTGCTATTCAAGGAAACTAGGAAGAGGCCTCTCAGGGGGACTCGACAAGCTTGGCCCCCTGATCTCGACTTCTTAGCCTCCAGAATTGTGAGCAATAAATGTTTGTTGTTTAAGCCACTCAGTCTACGGTTCTGTTAGAGTCCAAGAAGACTAAGGGAACTACCACTTTTAGAGGCCCAGCAGAGGGGGAAAAGCCAGGGATCTTAGGTAGAGTGGTGTGGGTACAAAAAAGAAAGCTATTATTCTTTTATGAAATTTTACTGTGCAAGAGAGAAAACAGCTCGGTTTATAAACTTGTTATCTCAGTATCATCATTTTCAATAGAACTTGCTGCGGTCGCCTCCAGCAGAATACTAAAATGCCTCTTGCTAAGACTTTCAAGTGGTCTTCAGATACATTACTTCTGTGATGCTAAATAACCAGGTTTTTCTCTTGATTCATTAGGCTTGTTTAGCTTCTTGAGTACGAAGCAAGTCACCAATTCAAGCTCACAAATGGGGCTTGAAAAAACCTAGATAAAAAAAAGTTTCAATACGACTTAGCTGGGATATATAAGCTATTTTCCTACTGAATTTAATGGAACTGCCTAAACTACCAGAAGGTGGTTGATCGCTGCTTTTTCAGTATCATTTCATTCAATAATATTTTTGACTATAAAAACTGAAATTTTATTCACTACTCTAATTTGAAACTTAGAAAAAGAATAAAGCTAGGCTCTGTGCTCAACTGTGCAATTTTGAGCTTCTGCAAAAACTGTGAAACACTGCACATTTTAGTTGGGAAAGCTGTAGTACATCTGCCACCTGTTCTTACTATTGAAGATTCCTTAATTTTTCTAGGAATTATTAGCAGTTGGCCACATTTTTATAAACTTTGGAAGACAGAAGTTTGGCCAGCTAGCTCCTGTTGACTGATGCAAATCATTGCCAACTGGAATAAAACTTAGCTTAGCTTACATAGTTCCTTTAAGAAGGGAACCTGTAGTACCCTATATGGAGTACTTTTTTATGCTAGTCAATATACAATTTCAGTTACAGGTTTATCTTTTTTACCGTGGAATGAAATCCATATTAATCACTAGTATCTCTGTCTCTAAATGATAAGTAAGTTTTGGAATTAAATAAGCATTTTGGGACCCATCAAAACTTAAAGGATTTAATAAATGCCATATTTCTTGATAAAATGATATAACAAAATATTACATTAACTCACCATCTTCTGTAAATGCTTAATGTAAAGTACTCTAAGAAAAGGAACTTTTTGGATGGCAACATGAATTTTAAATTTAATAAGCTGACCTATGTGGTAAGTGTTCTTTAGGCAAACCCAGTTGAAAGATTGAGCACTTTTTTTAGTGTTGTTTCAAATATGTCACTAAAATAATTCTACCTAATACAGTAGCCTTAGTTTACAAAATTTCTGTAAAATAGGGTTAGGCTATTTTTAAAATAAAGATATACTTGTTAGTGATTGTGAAACTTAGAAATTATGCCTTTGCATGGTAGGAACTGTAAAAACCTAACGAAGTAAATGTTAGTTTAACTGGGATGTACTGAATTATTGCTGTACCACTGTTAATCCTTTTTACATTGGAAAAATGAAACAAATTATTTGTGCCAATTATATCTGCATTTCTTCTTTAAAATAAGGAATTTAAGAGCAAACGAAACCTTCTTTTGAGAATACTTAGTAAAAGAACAAGAATTCAAAATATTCGATCGTTAATTGACAAGAGGCATCACGCAGATTGGGATATTTTTATCAGTAGGTAAAATTTTTCCTGCGTGCCCAATAGTTGAAAATTCTCAGTTCGAGGGGTCTTAAATCAACAATTTGCAAAGATTCTGTATGACAATTAGGATGGATTTTAAATAAATTAGATATATGAAAATATAACAGCCTTCATGTTAATCGAAGATTGCAAATTGTCAACAGGAAACAAACTCAAACATCAGCATCTACAGAAAAATAGGTAATATGACGTATTATTTAAGGCCTTATATTAAAATATTATAAATATCAGGCTTACAAACAACGGAAGAATTATAATAAAACCAGCAACACATAAAATCAAATAAGTTACAAAAATACATCAAAAATAATAGTAACTCGGGCTTCCCTGGTGGTGCAGTGTCTGAGAGTCCGCCTGCCGATGCAGGGGACGCGGGTTCGTGCCCCGGTCCGGGAAGATCCCACATGCCGCGGAGCGGCTGGGCCCGTGAGCCATGGCCGCTGAGCCTGCGCGTCCGGAGCCTGTGCTCCACAACGTGGGAGGCCACAACAGTGAGAAGCCCGCATACCGCAAAAAAATAAAAATAAAAAAATAATAGTAACAGTCTCTAGGTGACAATCTAGCTCATGAATGTAACTAGCAGATAAGTAACCTGCTGCTGAGCTGCTCTACCCGGTCCAGCCTCCAGAATTCGGATCACAATTCTCAGGTGAATTCACCTAGTTCAAATATTCCTCATAAAAGATCTAAGGAAAGACGTTTAACTCAGAATTTTATAAAGACAGCAAAAATAAGTAATTGAAAAACTAAGCCCATACCGTGGAATAAGAATTAGATAGTCATATTAAGCATTAACTATCTATACTCCATTACAAATAGTATACAGCATTATTCTAGAGTTCATATGCAATCTCTGGTCACTAGGGAACTAGTCGAACACTTAGCAACCATAGAGAAGGAAGTGAGTTGTACTAAAAGACACAGTAAAAATGTAGACGCTTTAACACAAAAAATGTGCTGTTTCTTTTTCCCACTCAGGTCATGAGGGTGGGAACAGAGTGAAGAGGTGGGCTCAGCTCTCTGCAGTTACTCAAAAACCTATGTAGTGGCTCTTTCATCCATCTTCTAAGACCTCAGTTCTCCACTGTATTTTCTGGATGCAGCCAAGTGGCAGTAAGAAAATGAAGTACGTATTTCCATCCAATTATATGAGGTAGAATTCACTCCTGTGGCCTTAGCCTACATTTTCCAGGTTTCTATATGATTGCCTACCTGTACACAAAGGAGGAAAAGGGTTTCATAGACCCAAGGCATTATCTTAGCTGTATGAATATTTATAGCTTAAATCAATGTGGGTCATGTGTTTTTCTCTTTTCTATGCAGACACCCTTTTCACATCCTCTTATACGTGAATAAATGCTGTCCTCCACTCTTTCTTAAGATCTAACACAATCACACACTTCTGTGTGTCTTTTCATGTTACTGTCTTATTTCAGATCCTTCCTCTTTCTAATCGAGGTCGATGAACCATGCACATAACAAACGATCCTCCTCTGAATGTCTTCCAGGGCTCTCCACTTAGATTCCCAAGTGATCTTTGAAAAAGCATATGTGATCCTGTCACTTCCTGCTTAAATCCTTAAGTCGTTACCTTCCTCTATAGCAGACGTTTAAACTACTTAGCAGCGATTATAATGACCTCAATAAATGCTTGGCACATTCTGACAGATAGTGATAGCTGTTAATATCAAGGTCAGCATTTTGACCGCAGAAAATCCCTCATTCTGGTTATACCACATCCTAGATGTTGAAATTTGACAGCTTCCTCTGAAGCCAAAGCTTATACCCTTTTTCTCTGAGGAATGAATCATGGATGAATGTGAACCATCCACAGTCTTTGCTTGGTCTTAACTTCAAAGAAGCATACCTATTTGATAAAATATTCACTTTGGATAGTATTGTTGAAACAGGCTTTCGTATTTGCAGCTTAATAATAAATGCTTGGATATTGAATTAATCACTAGTTTTAGGATATACTATTTATTCTAGTGCATAAAAAGAAGGATACTGGTTTTATAGTATACAATAAAGTAATATTTATAGTGAAAATAACTTTATATATTTATATATGTATGTATATGGACAGATGTGATCATCACTCTCGTCAGATCTTTCCAGAAATTAATGTTCCCCTGTGTATGCTCTGCCTTGCTTAAGTTCAAGAACTGTCCCCCAGGCTCCTCTGCTCCTTTTCCACTGCAGAATTCCATTGCCTGTGTCAGCAACTAAGGCTGCCTTTCTACCAGCCGTGATATCCACTCTTGGTGGCCAGGGCAGGTGCCACCACTCTGGTTTCATAGTAGGGAGGATACCCTGCTTTCCCATGAATTATGTTGTCCTAAGGGTAGGCAGAAGCATATTCATCATTCCCCGTAACCCAAGTGAGATCAGGTTGATATTTTCATTTGAAAGTAATGAAATGTGGGACATTGGATTGTATAGTGACAGTATATTACCTGTATACTCTGACACCTTCCCAGATTCATCTTAGAGATTTTTGTGGGGCTGCTTCTCTCTCTCATTCTGAGAGTGTCTTTAATTAAAGGTGATGGTTCATCCCCTATATCCATATCTCTTGCCTCAATATAAAACTTATCAGTCACTTCCCAAAAGAAGAGAATGTATTGCTCAGTTTCCCGAGTCCTCATGTAATGCCTTAGAATTCACTCGTTTCCCAAAATCATACTACACACGTCAATTTCTTTCAGAGGAACCTCCTATCCGCAAGGCTGTGGTTTAGCCCTTTGGCCATAATAGGATGTTCCCACACGGAATTCATGCATTCATGAAGGCATTCATTCATTCACTCAGTCAGTCGATGTGAATTGTACACCAACTCTGAGCCAGGCACTGGTGGTAATCTAAATGAAGAAAACAATCTCTACTTTCGCTGAACTTATTTTCTAGGGATAAGATGACAATAAATAAAAAGATTTCATGTAACAGATCTGGATATGTGATAACAAGGGAAATGATGCAAGATAAGTGGTTAATGATTAATGGGACACAGCCAGTAGAGTCAAAGAGTACAATACCCAAATCTAGGTTACTAAATCCCCGAAGAACAAACAACGCACGTCATGTGTGACACCAAAAGGGATTGTTAAAACCTTTCTCCAGTTCCTTTCATCACTATCAGAGGATCCCCCAAAAGTTGTGGGTCTAATCTCCCCCCTCTCTACATTTTATATCCTCTCAGTCTAGGTTAGCCATGAATTTGTAAAACTATGAAAATGGTAAAACTATATGACAACTCAGAGTTACTTTCACTGGGGGTTTCAGGCCCAGAGCCCTGCATTAGTCACTGATAATTACACTTTCAAGAGTGGTTATTTTATATTCCTGTTTCACTTTCTCTTATGTACCAATAAACCAACTGCGTCTTTTATGAATAAAAGAATATATAACAGAGTTATAAATTACCAAAACAATGTGGGGTTTAGGTGGATGGTAAGTGGAAATTTAGTTAAATTGACATTTGCCTTTTTCCTTTTTAGAACTAAGTTATTTTGGCAAGAGCTAACATGACCCTTTCAATATGATATTCACATTTTATGACAAACTTGAGAATAATTATTACTACTTTATCAGAAAAGATATCATCTTCAAAGAAATTTTAATATTTACCCATTCTTTGCAGATATTTATTATATCCTAGGAATTAATCTTAAATTTTACTGAAGAATTCAGGGGGAAAAAAAGGATTTTAATATACATAATTTTGGTTTAAAGATAACTTACCTATAAAATATGTAGGCTGGAAAACGTATATACAATTTTAAAGTTAACTGTCACCAGTTAACTTTATAATACCCAGTATTATGCTGGGACTTATTATCAATAGCTTAGGGTATTATTATAAACATTTGTTAGATAAGAAGAGTATCTGAATAGTAACCTTAGATAGCTATCCTCTCAATTTTAAGTCTTGTTTTAATATATGCTCAGTAGGAACAGCTGTCCCAGAGTAGTCACTAGGGGAGAAAAGTTTATTTCAAAAAGTCTCATCAGTTAACTTCCATCAGAAGAAATATGTTCTTGCCATATTATAAGCCATTGCCTTATAAGAGTAAAAAGATCAGGTAGGGCAAAGTAAAATTAATGGGAAATATTTTTTTGAGGGTTTTTTTATTTTTTAATTTTTTAATAGATTTTTTTGAGGGATTTTTTTATTTTTTAATTTTTTAATAATAATAATAAATTTATAATAATAATAAATTTTTTAATTTTTTTAATATTATAATTGCTTTACAATGATGTGTTAATTTCTGCTTTATAATAAAGTGAATCAGCTATATGTATACATATATCCCCATATCTCCTCCCTCTTGTGTCTCCCTCCCACACTCGCTAACCCACCTCTCTAGGTCATTGCTAAGCACCGAGCTAATCTCCCTGTGCTGTGCTACTGCTTCACACTAGCTAACTATTTTACATTCAATAGTGTATATATGTCGATGCTATTCTCACTTTGCCCCAGTTGATGGGAAAGAGTTTGCTCTTTCATCCATCCCCCTCCTTTTTTTTGTAACCATCGGCACTGCATCTTTTTCATGGTGTTTGGAGAATTATATAAGATTGAACTTGTTTATCTCATCAATAAAAGCTTTTATACCCAAATTAGGTTCAGAATTGAAAAACTTAACTAGGGATGTTAATTTCTTAAACAAGCCCTCCCCCCCCCCACCCTACTTGGGTATTGACACTAAATGACAGCTTGGGCTTCCTTGAAAGGTGGGTTTGTCCTATGTTGCTTTCTTTGTTTCTCAGGGCTCACTTTGGAATAATAAACCTTTGCACACACCAAAGAACAGCAACAATAAGGTTGGTGAATATCTTCAAATTAGTGTTTTCATTTTCTTCACGTGTGTACAACATGGATGGGCCTGGAGGGTATTGTGCATAGTGAAATGTCAGACAGACAAAGACAAATACTCTATGTTATCACTTATATGTAGAATACAAAAAATAAACAAACGAATACAACAAAACAGAAGCCAACTCACAGGGATAGGGGATTAAGAGGTACAAACTACTATGTATAAAATAAGCTACAAGGGTATATTGCACAGCGCAAGGAAATATAGCCAGTATTCTATAATAACTTTAAATGGAGTATAATCTTTAAAAATATTGAATCACTATGTTGTACACCTGAAACTAATAAAATATTGTAAGTCAACTATACTTCAATAAAAAAAACAGCTCGGTGAGGAAGGATGATGGCATGCAGTCACTTCTTTCATACACGTTCTACTTCATAACGATAACTACCAATGCTGTAATTTGCGCTCATGACATTTTACATGTTTGTGTAGCACTTTTCATTGGGAGGTGGAATCATTACCGTATTTCACAGGTAGAAAAAGGGAAGCTTTTAGTAAGATGAGAACATTCTCCAGAGCCTTTCTACCACAAGACACTGAATTTAATTACCTTTTAGTGAGAATTTAATATATGGAAAATGTAAGATTTTGATGTATTCCCTATACTCAAAGGACTTACAAGTAGTAGAGGAAACAAAACATGAATTAATAATAATATGAAACAATATATAATTAAATTTCAAATGGGTTGTACATTCAGTATGTAAAACAATTCAAGAACAGTACAAAACAGAAAATAATAAAATGAAAAATATATAGTGCAAGAAATAATTCTTAGAGGAGGATAGGAAAGAAAAATATGTACAAGTCCAGAGATTTAAGGAAGAACTTCATGTTAGTTTTTCAGTTGAACTCTGAAGATACCTATGCATTTAATCATTTCCTCAGTCTTTGAATCTTTCTGTGCTGGATTCTAGGGCCACAAAATCAAATAAGACTGTTAGCATTCAAATCAAAACTCGTTGCATTGCAAGAATTAGAAACCCATATAAATTAGTTTAGTTTCAAAGGTTTGCTATTGAATAATTCTGGGACACTTGAACTAGAACTAGAACTTGGACTACCATGGTCAAGACTACAGCTGGACCTCCTGTAGTTCTAAGAGGGAAAATAGAAATTTATCAAGAATGAGAGCGGCTACTCTCTTGATCATTCCTTCTCTGGGTCTATATGTTTGTCCTATCTGCATCATTCTGTTCTTTCTTAACCAGTCACTTTCTCTCATTCATGTATGGTCATCTTTGCCAATAACTTAACTTTGCACACTGCTTTGGTTTGCCATGTTATCTTCTCAGGTCTGTATTTGTCTATGTCTCCTCAAGTGCCTAGCCATGACTGTTGCTAGTTTCTAGGTTTCTTAGATGGTATTTTAAGGACAAAATAGTTGAATTTTTACCCACTTTGCAGATGCATTGCCTGGATCTGAGTCAGGAGCTCGTTTCTGCTCCAGCCAAACAAAGATGGGTAGGGAGGATGGCGTGGCATGTATTGCTATAGAGAAGGCAAGTTCTGCAGAAGGGCATGCAGGAAGAGAAAATAAGGAAACCTGTCTCTGTCTTCATGTTGCTTACAAATTTGTGAGGTGAAATTCAGAGTTGAGAACAATTTGTCAGGTCCAGTGCACCTACCAAGTGTTATGTAAAGAGCTGGACAATTTTAGGAAGTATGAGCACTCAGAGCAGAAGAAAATTTTAGACAAATAGTACTTTCTCCTCTCTACATCCTTACTTTATTACACACACACACACACACACACACACACACACACACACACACACCCCTACTCTCTTCACCCAGAGAACAAGAAAAGCCTTGAGAAAAAGTCAGAGTGAAGACCTGAAAACAAATGGCGGTTTCTTCTGATAGCATGATTATACTAAAACAAAAGGCTTTGGCCTTTACAAATTTCACACTGAACCAGCACGTTCCCTTGCACTTGTGTTTTAGCAGTGGAACTAGTGAGCAGAGATATGGAGGTTAGAATGAGTACAGCAAGTGTGAGGATAATGTAAGTCTTGACCTCACTGGGGTAGAGTGAGTATTGATAATCATGGTGATTTTAAACAAAAAATATTTTAAGAAGCAAGCATGGAAAAAACATTTGCAAAAATATGACAAGGAGCTGATATACTTAATAGTGAACTTCCAGGATGTGTTTTTCATAGGCATTACCTCACCAGAATATGTATAAGTATTATATGAACAATAGACTAATACTAAAATGCATTTGAGTATCTTTGGACTACATAAAGTTCAACAGATTAATTCACTCTGCATCATCTGTGTCTTTCACACACCAACGTTTATTATTACTCTTCAAGTGAAAGTACAATTAGTAGCATTTTTAAATCATTTGACTGCAGTCCCCAATGTTTTATGCCAGATATATCTCCAATGAGAAAGTCAGTTAATAGTCTTAATAAATGTCAAATATATACACAGATATATAAACATATGAATGAAAGATTACGTACCCATAAAAGTGACCTAATGTTAAACCCCACTACTAAGAAGGAAGCAAATTTGAACAACATGATTTTTTTAAACCAATTAACATACTTTTTGTTGCAGAGGGTGGACTATTTAGAGAGACCTCTCACAACTTCTGGATCTGAAAGCAATCTGGTGATTCCTATCAATGGCACTGAGAAAGGGCATATCATTTGATCTTGTAATTACATTCTAGGTATCCCGCTTGAGGAAAGAACCAGAGAGTGAAAGAAAGTTTTTGAGTCAAGATCTTCATGTTAGCATTATTTATAAGACAAAAAATCTGAAGCAAGTACTTTTAGTTAGGCAGATTATGAAATAAATTATGGCATGTGTATAAATATAATATTGTATAGTCACTAACATCATGGTTTTGAAGAATATTTAATCATCTGGACCAAGTCTCTTGGTATAAGATTAAGAAAAAAGTAGCCAATTGTGTGTTTAATTTTTTTTTTTGTTTTCATCTCTTGACATTTTCCAAATCTTCTACTTTTGCATATTTATCAGAGAAAATATATAACAAGGTATGATACAGTTGTTAACTCTGAAAATATTTAGTTTCCCTGGTTTTGACTTATAATTAAGGTATGTTCCAAGGACTGTTACCACATTTAAAATGCTATCTCCAAGCTAGTGGGAGGCAGCCACATAGCACAGGAAGATTAGCTTGGTGCTTTGTGACCACCTAGAGGGGTGGGATAGGGAGGGTGGGAGGGAGGGAGACGCAAGAGGGAAGAGATATGGGAACATACGTATATGTATAACTGATTCACTTTGTTATGAAGCAGAAACTAACACACCATCGTAAAGCAGTTATACTCCAATAAAGATGTTAAAAAAACCAAAATGCTATCTCCAAAGCAATAGGAAGAAAAGGTATTCATTTACATTGTTTTAGCAACTTGTGAACAATCTCTTAAATGCAAATACCTGAATGCATATTTCAAAGTTAAAAAATTAAGGCATTTTTCAAGTGCTGAGTTACAGTAGTGTAGTTGACATAAGCATCTGTGAAAGAAAATTTATCATGCCAGAAAATAATTGAAATAGTGGTTGAAAGGTTCCTGAGAACAACCTTTTATCTGTGGCTTAAATAAATACTTTCCATTTCAAAGGCAGCTCGAACTGCACCATATAGTTCAAGAGATCAGTGAAAGTAGACGACTGACCTCTTCAAGGAGTCTTGATTTTTATGTGATTTGATCAACTCGCAGGGTATAAATTCTGCTGCCAGAGCTAAACATATGCATAGGCTTATCTGAATTTTTGTATTTCAGGCATCTAGTAAAATATGTTCATGTCTCTAGCTTCTTTCAGGTCGTGTTTATCATCATCTCCCTGATTACCTAATATAAGTTTACAGCCAGTCTCCTCGGTGTACTAGTACATTATGGCTCTCCACAGATATCACAGTGACATCTTTGACAATGAATGTCAGAATCATGCCAACCTAAGAGTATATTATCCATCTGCATGTCTCATCGCCGACACACCAAGTGAGGCACTTGTTGGAAGCTCCGTAATCAAACAACGCTTAATATACAAAGTTTGCGCTAGTTGCACAAGGAAGGCGTTTTAGAAGTCCAGTCAATTATGAAGACAGAATGTCTCTTATCTAAACAGCATCATTGTCTCAGTCGTTTCTCATTTCCCTTAAATCAATGTGTCCTCTACTATGGAAATACTTTAAAGCACAGTTTTTTAAGACCAGAAGAGACATTAAAGATGCTAGTCTAAACATTTAAATTTGCAAATTAAGAAATTGAAGATAAGAGTTAATATATTTGTTTAAAATTACACTGGCAGCTGGTGATCTATTTAGAAGTAGAACTAAAGTATTTTGACTCCTAGTCTAGTGCCAATTCCATTATGCTGGGCTAACTCACTAAATAACTTATTTCCCAAGTGAGTCTGCTTAGGGCGACTGCGTTTCATTATATTTAAAAAAGGATTAGCTATTTTTTCTCCCTCCCTTTCCCTTCCTTCCCCTCTCATCCCCTCTTCACTTGTTCTTCCTTTCTTCCTTCCCCTTCCTTCTTTCTTTTTCTTCCTTTTCCTTCCGTCCCCTTGCTTCCTTTCATCCATCTCTCCCAGCTTCTCTCCCTCTCTTTCTTCCTCCACCACTTCCTTCCTTCCCTCCTTTTCCTTCCTTTTCTCCTTCCTTCCTTCTTTTTCCCTTCCTCTCTGCCTCCTTCAGTTCCCTCCTTTATACCTGTTTTGCCCCAGTATCTAAGCAACGCTGTTACTCACCTCTCTATATGCACTTACTTTACATATGATATTTGTATGACATTTTCTCTTGCACGACAATTGATTTTTGGAAAGATGTCCATCAGAGCTTGTTATTATTTACTGTCCTCCAATTCCTTAAGCCATATGCTTATAGCTTTTAGTCAAAGGGCCAGAAAGGTCAGAATTAATCAAATGGTTTTACAGAATAATTGACAGTAATATTCTTTGGGGAATTTTGTAGATTATTATAGAAATATTTTCCCTAAGAGTGCACTTTTAAGGATGTTATATCATCTGCTTTAGATTAATTAACTTTGATTTTCATATTTATTATGTAATAGTATGTGGACTGTTGGAGCCTTGCCACACCCTAGGAACTACAGAATAATAATATATTGGTATACATTAAAACAAACTCTCTTGTATGATGATGTCTATTAATTAATATAGAAAGCATCATCACTAATACTATGACAGTCTATTTGAAGAAAACCATTTTAGGCAAAAGTATTGGGTAGCAGTTTTATCTTCTAAAATACACATAAAAGCAACTGTTACATACTTCCCTAACTATATGAAGTAGATGTTAAGGTGTTAGATGAATACAAAGATGAATAATATAAAGAAGTATAGTCAAGAATTGTGAATTAAAAAGAGAAACATAACTTGTGATAAAAAGGAATATTAGTTTTTGGTGATGAGGCAGTGGGAATAGAAGTTACTTTCTTACCAGTGATATTTAGTAATGATATTTATATTTACATTTAAAGTGGATATAATATATCTACAACATTTGACCCATTTACAAATATGTGGGTGTACTTTAGTTGATTTTACCAGCCTATTTTGTAAGTGGGCAGATTCAAAAATAGTAGATTTGATTGGTTAGGGAAAAATGGAGGAAAGTTTGGGGAAAGAAAGAAACTTTTATTCAGTAGAAAATGAAATGTCTACTTGTGCCCTCTATACAAAATTATAATGATGAGTACTCCCAGGGACGGAGGAAATTTTGGCCTAATGACTTGGCATGTATTGCATTTTAAAGAACTTTTGTTTCTCTTATGTGATTATTATCCTCACAACATCTTAGAGTGGGAATTATCTTAAAACAAGGAGAACACTAAATTCCATGGAGACCAGGAGCCTTACCCAGTTGGGTGAAGCATAATGGGAGGCCTACAGGGAATGCTAGCACCTGAAGCTCCTTTCAGACATCACTGGACCAGAAGCTGCTGCTTCTAAAATGTTAAGATAGGGAATTCAAAAAGATACATTCACCCCAATGTTCATAGTAGCATTATTTATAATTTCCAAGATATGGAAGCAGCTTAAGTGTCTATCAACAGATGAATAAAGAGATGTCCATCAACAGATGAATAGATAAAGAAGATTCCACACACACAATGGAATGCTACTCCCTAACTATAAAAAAGCCATAAAAAAAGAATGAAAATTTGCCATTTGCAGCAACATGGGTGGACTCGGAAGGCATTATGCTAAGTAAAATAAATCAGATAGAGAAAGACAAGTACGGTGTGGTAGCACTCATATGTGGAATCTAAAAACAATAAACTAATGAATAAAACAAAAAAGAAGTAGGCTCACAGATAGATATAAAGAACAAACTAGTGGTTACCAGTGGGAAGAGTGAAGGAGGGGAGAGGCAATATAGGGGAAGGGGATTTTAAAAAAGGGTTATTATGGGGGACTTCCCTGGCAGTCCAGTGAAAATGTGTGTGAAACTTTTGAAAATTATAAAGAACTATAGAAATTTAAAAACCTTTCATTCAATAAAAAATAAGGCATTAGTGAATTTTGACCAAAGAGGGGAAAAAAGATACATAAATGCTCGTAGAACCTTTAGATCCTCATATTGGAAATAATGGATGGTGATTCAAATACATAAGGACATATACAAATGGTTTATAATAATGGTGTTATTAAAATTATATTCATAAAATTTATAGAGTACTATATAGAAAACTTGAGGTCATAATATTGTGTAAAATATGAGAAAAATCTGTTAGTAATCACAAATATATTTTTTAAATGTTCCTCAAGTGCATGGATGGTGGTACAGGAAAATGTAGACAGTGAATCCTTTGTGAGTTACTATGTGTTTGTCAGGGTAGGGCATGATGGATGGTTTTGTAGCTATGTGCTACTTCCCAATGTTTCTGAAATATTATGTGCCACATATATTATGGGGAAAATAATAATTTAAAAATCCTAAACTTAGATGGAATAAAGATACAATTTGAGAAGCAAAATCTTCAATTTATTGCATGTATAAAAAGTTAGTATATTAGCTACTTGAATATTCTGTTTTGGTGTTGTGCCTGTTAAATTCTTTTTGCTCAGCCTTATTGAATTTTCTATCTTTTACTTATGAGTTATATTGTTACTATATCTTAATTTTTTTTTTAATGAATGCAAGTTCTTAATTTTAATGAAGTCTAGTCCATTCTACTTTTCTTTTATGGATAATGCTTTTGAAGAACATCCTTGCTCATTCTAAGATCATGAATATATTCTCCTATGCTATTTCTTAAAAGTTGCTTTGTGTTGCACATTTCTGCCTACAAATCCATATCGAATTCATTTTTGTGTCATGTAAATGAGGTCACATTTCATTTTTTTAAAATAAATTTATGTATTTATTTTTGGCTGCATTGGGTCTTTGTTGCTGTGCACGGACTTTCTCTAGTTGAGGCTAATGGGGGTTACTACTCTTTGTGGTGTGCGAGCTTCTCATTGCGATGGCTTCTCTTGTTGCGGAGCATGGGCTCTAGGTGCACGGGCTTCAGTAGTTGTGCATGCAGGCTCAGTAGTTGTGGCTCACGGGCTCTAGAGCGCAGGGCAGGTTCAGTAGTTGTGGCACACGGGCTTAGTTGCTCCACAGCATGTGGGATCTTCCCGGAGCAGGGCTTGAACCCGTGTCCCGTGCATTGGCAGATGTATTCTTAACCACTGCGCCACTAGGGAAGTACCGACATTTCATTTTATATTTTCCATAAGGACATCTAATTGGTACAATACCATTTACTGGATATACATTATTTTCACACTTCATTCCCGTGCACATTTATTTCAAATCAAATGAGTAAATACTTGTGAGTTTGTCTCTGCAGTCTATTCTGTTCTGTTGATTTACTTCTCTAATCTTCTACCAAAAACATGCTACTTTGACTGCTTTTGTTCTGTAATAAATTTTTGTAGCAGATGTATAAGTTCCCCAGCTTTATTCTACTTAAAAATATCTTCACAGGTCTTAGTTCTTGGCATTTCATAAATGATAGATTTAATTGTTTCAATTTTCACAATAAAAACAAACAAGCAGAAACATCTCTTCTGATTTTTATTGGGATTGCATTAAGTCTGTATATCAATTTAGCAAAGAACTGACTTCACACTGCCAAGTGTTCTAATTCATGAACACGTTCCATTTCTTTAGCTTGTCCTTAATTACTCTTCAGGGGGAGGGGTTTATATTTCTAGGGTTTGTATGTTATATTTCAAGAAAAAGGGTAAAAAATCAAATGGCATAATATATACTTATTACATAATAGTAGTTAATAAGACTAAACATTTATTGAGCATTTACAGCGTGCCTGACCCTGGTATTTGTTCATTCTCAGTATGTCTTGCTATAGGACCTGTGGGTATAGGTCACATAGCAGGCTTGTGATAGTAACAAGACCCAAGCCCAGGCCTGCCTACTGGGAAAGCCCATGGTCTTAAAACCTACCCCATATAGACTCTCCATCTATACTTTTATCATGCGGACTATAATGGGAGGATTTTTAGATGTATACTTTCTATGTTAATTGCTAACTTTATTTATAAGATTTGATAAGGTTTTTGATAAAAATGTATTTGGAAAGATAGTATGATATGATAGAGAATGTTAATTTAAGTATAAAGTGTTGTAGTTCTAACTTGCCCATTTACAAAGTGTCTGGGCAAGCACTGACCTTAATTTTTTTTCTCCTTAGGTTCTTCATGTGTAACATGAGAATAATAATTCCTAAGCCACTTTCACCAGCAACTATTGAGACTATTAAGTTACATGTTTAAGGTGAAAGTACTTTAACAGCTCTTTATAAATTACATTTTTTCTTTGAAAGCCTATTTCCTTATTATATATGTTTCAAATATATCAGAGTGTATAAAATAATGATTTTGCCCTAGATTCAGTAACCCTTTCATCAGTTTATTCTTAATTTGTTCTGTAGAAGAAAAAAAAATACTAAAATTTTCCTTTCTTTGTGTTTCTTCTTAGATAGGGTGACCTTATAACTTGGTTTGTCTGGGATAGTACAGCTTCCTTTAACTCTCATCAGGAAAAGGATAAAATATTATATGGACACTTCAGTATTACGTGATGGTTTTCTTTTTTTCAACTTAAAGAATACTAAAATTTATCATTTAAGTTTGGCCTTTTTCAATATATTTTACTTGAACAGCCTCCCAAAATATGCTCCTCTAAGATCGTTTCCATATATTTTAAAATTGGCTTAGCACTTTTGTTATCTTTCAACCAGATTGCAGTTTATCTTTTGCAGAATAAAAATGCAGCTCATATGCGTACAAGAGTTATCAGTTCCTGTATGCCGATCCAAATATGTTCTTTTGTTATGCGGCTGGGGTGTACTGTTCTGTTTTTATTTTTATTTTTCAAACTTAGATGGCCACACTGAAATTTAAAAATGCCAAACAAGTACTTTTTTATTGAGCTGTAATTAACATACAATGTTATGTTAGTTTCAGGTATATAACATAGTGAATAGCCTAGTGAATATATTTTCTGAAATGGTTATCTCAATGAGACCAGTTACCATCCATTACCATAAAAAGTTGGTACAATATTATTGACTGTATTTCCTCTGTGCACATTATGTTACCATGACTTATTTATTTTATAGCTGGGTTTTTTACCTCTTAATCCCCTTTCCCTAATCTGTCTCTGCCCCCACCACTTTCCCACTTTCCCACCCAACCACCAGTTTGTGTTTGTGTCTGTTAGTCTGTTCCTGTTTCGTTTTGTTTGTTTATTTGTTTTGTTTTTAGATTCCACATGTAAATGGAATCATATGGTATTTGTCTTTCTCCATGTGACTTATTTACTTAGCATCATACATTCCAGGTCCATCCAGGTTGCCAAAAACGGCAAAATTTTATTCTTTCTTATCCCTGAGTAATATTCCATTGTGGTGTGTGTATGTGTGTGTGTGTGTGTGTGTATGTCTGTATGTGTGTAAATATACATATATATATATATCACAATTTCTGTATCCATTCATTCATCCATCAGCACTTAGGTTGCTTCCATATCTTGGCTGTTGTAAATAATGCTATTATGCATATATCTTTTAAATTAGTATTTTCATATTTTTGGATAAATACCCAAAACTGTGATAGCTGGATCATATGGTAGTTCTGTTCATAATGTTTTGAGGAATCTTCATACCATTTTCCATACTGGCTGCGGCAATTTACGTTCCCACCAACAATGGACAAACATTCCCTTTGCTCCACATTCTCTCTCATACTTGTTATTTCTTGCATTTTTTGATAGGAGCCATTTTAACAGGCGTGAGCTGGTTTTGATTTGCATTTCCCTGATTAGTGATGTTAAGCATCTTTTCATGTGCCACTTGCCCATCTGTATGTTTCTTTGGAAAAATGTCTATTCAGATTTTCTGCCCATTTTCTAAATCAGGTTTTTTTTGTTGTTGAGATGGGTGAGTTCTTTATATATTTTGGATATTAACCCTTTACTGTGTATATTGTTTGCAAATATCTTCTCCCATTCAGTAGGCTGCCTTTGTGTCTTGGTAGTTTCCTTCATGGTGCAAAACTTTTTAGTTTGATGTAGTCCCATCTGTTTATTTTTGCTTTTGTTGTCCTTGCCTGAGGATATATATTCAAAAAACTATTGCTAAGACCAGTGTCAAAGAGATCATTGACTATATTTTCTTCTAGGAGTTTTATAGTTTCAGGTCTTACATTTAGTCTTTAATCCATTTTGACTTTATTTTTGTATATGGTATAAGAATGTGGTCCAGTTTCATTCTTTTGCATGTAGCTGTCTAATTTCCCCAGAACCATTTATTGAAAAGACTATTTTTCCCCCATAGTGTATTCTTGCCTGCTACTTTGTCATAGCTTTACTGACTATATGAGCATGGGTTTATTTCTGAGCTCTCTGTTCTGTTCCATCAGTACTTGTGTTTGTGTTTGCACAAGTACCATACTGATTTGATAACTTGATAGTTTGTGGTATAGTTTCAAGTCTGGGAGCACTATGGTTCTAGCTTTATTCTTCTTTCTCAAGGTTGCTTTAGCTATTCCGGGTCTTTTGTGTTTCCATACTAACGTTAGAATTATTTGTTCTAGTTCTGTGAAAAATGACATTGGTATTTTAATAGGGATTGCATTGACTCTGTAGAATGGCTTGGGTATTATGGACATTTTAATGATATTGATTCCTCTAATACATGAGCATGATATATCTTTCCATTTATTTGTGTCATCTTCAATTTCTTTCATCAATCTCTTATAGTTTTTAGAGTACAGGTCTTTCACTGCCTTAAGTTTATTCCTAGGTATTTTATTCTTATTGGTGCAACTGTAGATGGGATAGTTTTCTTTATTTTTATTGTATAGTTAATTACATATAGAAATGCAACATATTTTTGTATATTAATATTGTATCCTTCAAATTTACTGAATTCATTTATTATAATAGTTTTTTAGTGGAGTGTTTAGAATTTTCTATATATAGTTATTTGCAAATAGTGACAGTTTTACTTCTTCCTTTACAAATTGGATGCCTTTTTTTCTTGCCTAATTGCTGTGGTTGGGACTTCCAATACTGTGTGAGTAAAAGTGTTGAGAGTGAGCAACCTTGTCTTCTTCCCAATCTTAGAGCAAAAGATTTTAGCTTTTCACCTTTGAGTATGATCTTAACTGTAGGTGTGTCATGTTTGGCCTTTATTGTGTTCTCTCTGAACCCACTTTGTTGAGAACTTTTATTATAAATCGATGTTGAATTTTGTCAAATATTTTTCTACATCTGATGAGATGATCATATGATTTTTATCCTTCATTTTTATGTGGTGTATCATCCTAGAGAATGTTACATATGCACTTCAAGATAATACATATTCTGCTGCTCTTGGATGGAATGATGTGTATATATCTATAAAATCAATCTGGTCTAAAGTGCCATTTAAGGGCAGTTTTCCTTATTGATTTTCTGTGTAGATGACCTATCTGTTGATGTAAGTGGGGTACCAGTATTGCATTGCTGTTTATGTCTCCCTTTATTTCTGGTAATATTTGCTTTATGTATTTAAGTGCTCCTATATAGGGTGCATAAATATTTACAAATGTTATATCTTTACATCCCTGGAATGAATCCTACATGATCATGTTGTATGATTCTTTTAATGAGCTGTTAAATTTGGTTTGCTAATATTTGAGCATTTTTGCATCTATGTTCATCAGTGGTATTGACCTTTAATTTTTTTTTTTCTATCTCCTTGTCTGATTTTGGTATCAAGGTAATCCCGTCCTCATAAAATGGTTTGGAAATGTTCCTTTTTCTTCTTTTTTTTTGGAATAATTTGAGAAGGATAGGTATTATCTCTTCTTTAAATATTTGGTGAAGGTCAGTGAAGACAGCTGGGCTTTGTTTGCTGGGATTTTTTTTTTGATTACTGATTTAATGTCATTACTAGTGATCAGTCGGCCCAGATTTTCTATTTCTTCATGATTCAGTCCTAGGGACTTTCTTATATTTTCTAAGTCTTTGTTGGAGTTCTCACTGAGTTTCTCCATTCTTCTCCCAAGTTCAGTAATCAACCTTGTGACCATTTCTTTGAACTTTATTATCAGGTAAATTACTTATCTGTTTCATTAGAATTTTTCTGGAGTTTTATTTTGTTCTTTGGTTAAGAACATATTTCTCTGTCTCCTCATTTTGTTTGACTTTTCATTTTTGTTTCTATGAATTAGACAAAACAGCTACCTCTCCTGGTCTTGAAGGAGTGGCCTTGTATGAAGGCATCCTTCCTGTATAGTCTAGATGCCCTTTAAACTGCTGTTTTTTCACTGTGTCCTGGGGCAGGTGAGTCTGTCTCAAGCTCTCAGCAATATCACTCCCTGCAGGTCACCACATTGGGGGTGGTATTCCTGTGTATACTGTGTCTCTGTCTTTTCTGTTCATTTCTATCTGGTCCTTATATGTACAGTAGCTATTTAATCACCCTTTAGGTCTTCTTCAGATTCAGTGTGTTCATGGGAAGAAGTGAGTTCACAATCTTTCTATGCTACTCTGTTGGACCCCTCTCCTATACTGGATTCAAACAGAAGTACTCTTGATGTAGTGAACATGCATTGAAGAAGTAGAGATGTTCTACAAGGTACCTAGCCATACTGACTAATGTCAACTGCCAGTTATGACCAACCTGGGTTGGGAGAAAATTGTGCTTGTTTACCTGTTTTCCATAAAACTGGGTTCCCTTGGTAGACTTGCTTAGTATTCTCATAACTTTCTGTCCTAGCTGTGGTTTTAAAGGGTAAACAGGTGTTGAAGGGAACTAGCCAAAACCTCAGGAATGAACTGAATTTCTACAGCCTCATTCCAGAACCACAGGGACTCTTTGGAAACACATTGATATTTCATAAAAGAATGTTTTGTTAACATTTTTATAACTAAAAAGACCCATTTATAGGATTGTCTCATAAGGAGTTTAACATTGCTCAAGGAACATTTAAATTTACTGTTTTGCCAGAATGGAACAGTGTGAAATTTTTACATGACAGCTTCTCAAGTGATAGAATTTAGGCTTTATTGTTGATTGTATCTTCTGTTTTCATCCTTTGGTTTTTTTTCTCAGCTTTTATCCATCTTACATTCCAAGTGGGGTTTGTTTGGTTGTTTTTTTCCAAGCCCATGTGTTGAATAACAAACACATGGTTACTTGGTACCCTGCCCCCCCACCCCCCCTTCTGGTTCTGCTGAAGTGGTGCCTCACAAAATTGCATGTTATGTTACTACTGAAGCAGAATTTACATTTTAAATTCTTTTCTTGTCATTTAATAAACTTTTGGGAGGAAGATTACATTAATTGTGTGAGCTAAAATCACTAACTTGAAATAGGAATTTTGTTTCCATATTGTTCAGAGATTTTTAAAAATTTGATTTAGGATTATGGTATCTGATCATGAGGTTTCCGTACTTATGTGAATGGAGAGGGGAAATGTAAAAAAATATTTTCTGATTGAGAGTCTAGAAGTTTCTAATTTTTAAAGGTAATTTAGTATGATGATTCCAGGTGTATATACATTTAGGAAGAAATAAATTGATGTTGGTGTTTTTAATGAGAATGTAAGAAATCATTTTGATTGGAAGGGGAATGTTTATATGGGGGAAATGAGCTGTGCTATCTTAAGGGAAACAGAAGAGAGGAAGATGAACTAAAATAATAATAAACATGAAGCAGAATCAGTCAAGGAATGTATTTGCTCAAGTGCTGGAGATAGAAATTTAACTATAAGGAAAGACAGTGTTTGAATGACATTACCCTGAATTTTCTATTTGAAAAGTGACCTGATGATAAGTCCTGAAGTCTATGCTGATGCTTGAGGTATTTTTATCTGTTTATTCTCAGCTGTCTTAGTCATAGGAGGCATATGTGGAAGGAAGGAAATCTTTTTTAGTGATTCACTGATATCAAGAGAGAAATTCAAAATGAGTTGCCAGGAATAAAATAGTAGGATTTTAAAGGAATTCTGTTCTTACTGTGAACTTGCCAACCTTAGACTGGATAAATTAATCATGCTCTGATAGGGTAGCCCCAGACAGCCAACCTTTGAGCAGCTATTCTCTATAATCAATATAGCAGTTTAGCATTTAAACCTGCCTCCAGGCTAAAGGGCATAAAACTCCCTGTGAAAAAATCTTTATATTCTATTCATAATTCTTTGTTGGTAATATAAAATGATTTTTAGTTAAAAAAATCCAAAATAAAAAGCTAAATTATGTTATTGCTATTTTTTTCCTCATGATGAATATAAAAATTTGTTGTGATCAACTTAATTTCGTATTCAGAAAAAGGACATGAAATAGAATGTATATTGGTTTAAAATCAGTTTTTTAATTTTATTTTTAAAAATAAATTTATTTATTTATTTTTGGCTGTGTTGGGTCTTCGTTGCTATGCATGGGCTTTCTCTAGTTACTGTGAGCGACGGCTACACTTTGTTGCGGTGTGCAGGCTTCCCACTGCGGTGGCTTCTCTTGTTGCGGAGCACGGGATCTAGGCGCATGGGCTTCAATAGCTGTGGCATGCGGGCTCAGTAATTGTGGTTCACAGGCTCTAGAGAGCTGGCTTGGTAGTTGTGGCGCACGGGTTTGGTTGCTCCACGGCATGTGGGATCTTCCTGGACCAGGGTTCGAACCCGTGTCCTCTGCATTGTCAGGTGGATTCTTAACCACTGCGCCACCAGGGAAGTCCCTTTATTTTATTTTTTAATATTTATTTATTTATTTATTTATTTGGCTGCACTGGGTCTTAGTTGCAGCATGCAGGGTCTTTAGCTGTGGCATGCATGTTCTTAGTTGCAGTATGCAGGATCTAGTTCCCTGACCAGGGATGAAACCTGGGCCCCCTGAATTGGGAGCATGAAGTCTTAACCACTGGACCAGCAGGGAAGTCCCTAAAATCATTTTTAAAGAATATCAAATGTTTAAAGTAAATATACCAAGTATGAACTAAAGAACCAAAGTTATAAAAAAGACTTTAATGATCTCATATATTGGTGAATTCCTCTATTTTTAATGTATATAAATTATTTAAATATAATGTTTTAGATATAAAATATATATTATGTATAAATATATAAAATATATTTAAGGTATGCCAAACAAATAATAATATTGTTTATTTTAATAACTGCCATGAAAAAAACCTCCAAACCTTCCTCTCCTGTGTTTGTCAAATTTCACACACAAAAATTCTTAAAATTAATAATAATTATGATGTTTAGAAATACTTATGCATTAAGATTTATCATGTTCTAAGGAAAATATATGCAAACTTTTCTCTGGAAAAGTGGTGGCCAGTCACAGCTTTCTTTTAAAAATATGTATATAAACTTTAATCCCTTTTTGGGAAATGCATCTTAGGAACTTGTGTAGAAATCAGCGATATTTTTAGAAGATGGCTTCTCTCGTCTACTAATCCTGGACTTCAGCTGCAACATTTCCACCTCCAGCTGACCCTGCTCGCTTCAGACGGGCCCCCAGAATCCGAATTGGCTCTGGCCAATCTATCCCATTACTGTCTGTCCTGAATCAGTGATTTTTGTATACTGTCAGACTCGCTTGGTTTGTCTCAAGTCTGAAGTCAAGGGGAGATTCTGTCAGCAACCTAGGACCTCTGTTCAGTCCTGAATGGTGGGGGTTTTTCTCGCAATTCCAGGGCTTGTCCCTTTACTTGTGCTCCTAAGTGTATAGTTACACCACCCTCTAGATTGTCTAGTTGGTGAATATATTGTGCAGTGTTAAATACATTGCACCCTTAAAGTTGTTTGTCCATTTTATCTTTATTTAAAAATCTGAACATATGGTTAACATATACTTCAACTCCTAGTGAAATTTAAATGTTAATAAAACAGTATACCCCCCAAAAATATGCATATAAACTTTAAAACTTTCCTCGCTTTGTTGATCTTTTCTTTTACATGTGGTATAGTCTCAACACTTGAGTCTTTCTATGACTTTTCTAGGAATTCTTATTTCTTGGTGTTATTTCTTTGTGCATTTCATCATATAGAATCTGTTCTTCAAATTATACAATGCTGAAAGTGAGGAGAATATAATAAATGAAATTTAGAAGCATTTAAAATAGATAATAAGTTATCTCCAATGGGCATCCTTATACTAATGCCCAGTATTTTTATCTTACTATATCTAAAATATTAATGCTGTCATTTTCCAAATGACAGAAAGTGAAACTGCATTACCAAATGGTGAAATATATCAACGGGTTAACCATAGTGACCTTCCTAAATTATGGACTTTATTGAGTTAGGCCCATACTACAAATACGAGTATTATTCTTATTTTCCACTCAACATGTCAGGTGAATGAAACTAGGACATGAAACTAGAACTACTCTACTGCGGCTCATTTCTATGTGGTTGAGTTATTTATTTTATCATGCTGACAGAGAAAACCTTAATTTTTCTGACAATTTTTCTGACAACTTCTTGAAGAGCTGTATTTAAAAATGTTCTCTCTGACCTAAATTAATAATTCTCATTCAACCAAAGCCAATGAGAATCCACCTCTTCACAAGCTGTCCTTTCTGTGGGTTTTAAGGCAGAGTTCAGCTCTGTTCAGAGACCTTGAACAAAATCAAAATCAATTTAGAGTTTATCTATACTTTTCACTATGTCTTGTGCCCCTTCCTGGCATTGAAATGGTTTTATGTTTGTATGGGCTGCCATCATGCACTAGTATATACAGAGCTTGAATATTCAGCGAATGTGAACAAACAGTAACCCCTCCTACAAAGTAAAAATAAACTAGAACTTATTGCCCATTAACAGTCAAAGAGAAAGTGAAATCTGTTACAGAAGGAAGTATTTTTCCATCTTACATCCTCGAACGGTTTGCCTTTTTCTCATTTTGCTTTTCTGATTTTAAGTGATAAAAAACATTCCTTTGCTAAGTAAGGTTTTTTGTCTGGATGATAGAGTGTGAGAAGGGGCAAGTTTCTTTTACCAAAAGAAATTTTCTTTTTCATATGTCTTGGTCTTGTTACACTTTTTTATGTCTTTGTTTTTACAGAAAAATAGCTATGTCTATTTTTCTGTAACATAAAATAACACAGACAACTACAGTGCAAAGATACTAAATATTTTCCCTTGTTACTTAAGCCAGAAATATCTGTTCTTCAGAGAAAGGAAAGTGTTTTTATTTTCAGTGTTTTCACTTTAAACATTTTAAATCTAGGGGTTGTGATATTTCTTATATGTACCTATAATTAGTTTCATTCCATTGATATTATTTACATGTTATTTGGATATATATCTATCCATTTATAAATTATTTCATTCCAATAATAGAATTAATAAAAAATAAGCACATAAGAATCTTACTAACATTTTTGTACATTCTCAGTAGGAAGTAAGCATTATTATCCAGGTATTCAGTCTGTCACCACTTATTAAACTATTCTAAGGAGTTAAATTCTTCAGCCCCAAGGAAATACATTATCTCTACTCAGTATACCTGCCTCTGATAATACTTTTGTCATTCTGATAAGTAATTAGTAAAAAAAAATCTATATATGTATATACATATATATATAGTTTATGGCATATATGGAACCAGAAATAGAATATAGATTAACTTTACCAAATCACAGAAATAACTGGATGTTGAAATAGACCTCTTTTGTCAGGATCCAGAGGCAAAGATTAAAAACGTGTGTGTCAAGTAGCATATACCAAGGTCGGATGTAATAGTATTTATATAAAACCTGTAAAGAGGATTGTTAAAACTTGTTTGGGATCTATTTGTTGACTGGAATTTGAGATATTTAATGATAATAATAGTAATTATTAATATGTTAATACTGTATGTAATACATATAATAAGAAATTAGGAAATTAAGATACAATATATGTACACTTAAGATTTATGCATTTCATTTTATGTAAAAACAACTTGCTTTCTGGCACTTAAAAATATCGGTAAGTATATATCATTAGCAGCAGCAGTAGTAGCATAAGCAGCAAAGTCATTATCTTGGCAATATTTGAATCAGTGAGAGAGGAAAGAAACACATGCCTATCCTTGTTTTTTTGTTTGTTTTTTAAAATAAAATAAATATAGTCAAGTGATTGATGTTCTTAAAGGTGTTAGAGTGAGAATGCCCTTATATATGCTCTGGGAAAATAAATAGAGCTTTAACCCTAATGGTGAATGCAGTGTGTCCAGAAAATGGTACTGGCATTGTATTTTAGATTTTGTGTTATTGGTATTAGTTATACTCAGCTTTATAATCCCGGGACCAGATAGTCAATAAATATAGAAAAAAAACTGAACACTGATTCTACGATTCTTTGCATTCAGAAATAAACAAAAACTTCTTTGTATTCTGAATCAAAAGGCTAAAGAATTGAAGTACACAGTACAGCCCAATATATGGTAGATTAAGATTTATGTACTTATTACTATGGTAATCACCCAGAAACACTGATGAAATAAACACAGGCAGCTAAAAGAGAAAAAAAATAACTAAATAAAAATTGGGGTCTCAGAAACCTTCCTAAATTCTTAAAAGTCAAAACTGGTCAGATTAAGCACAAACTTCAAACATAAAACAAAACATCTAAATAAAAGGAAAACTTGAGGTGTTTAGCAACCAAGAAATTTCTCCAAAGTCATTTACTTGGCAAGACCAGAAAACTGCCATATTTGAATAGCACTTAGGAACACAACTTCAACTGGAGGGGCTACAAGAGTAACACAGAGGCTTAGTGTAAAGGCATGAAGAAAGCAACCCGTTTAGATTTTGATTTAGATTCGGCATGGCAGAGCATGAAAATTTCTTCACTGGGGTGAAGCATAAGGGATATTGAGACGAAGTCTAGATGTTAAACTCATTTGGTATGAGAAACAGTAGGAGGTAGGAGGTGTAACAGTATATATTGCTTGTGTGAGGATAATGTGAGAAGAAGAAACAAAAAAAATGGGAACTATGAAACCCTCTATGGAAATACAAAATTAATCAACGCATAGACCATTTGGTGAGCAAGAATCAAGTTAATGTCTGGAGACTTTCTCTGAAGGACAAACTAAAACTAATTTTTAGGTGTTCAAAAAGTTTATTATTTTCTAACTAGTACTGTAATATACTGATATGCATTAATTTAAAATATTAAATTATTTAAGACTTTTCAGAGATTTTACTATGCTAAGGTACATTTAGAATTTCCATGAAGGGAAATAATATACAGCATTTCCCAAACTTCAGCTAGAATTTTTTTTTTTTTTTAACTTTGAGACTTTGGAGCAACCAGTATTCCACAAAACCCTCTCAGAAATACTGAACTGAGATTGAAGATTGAGGGAAGAGAATAATACCCATCAAACACGTATATTGAAATAGAGGCACTTAGCTTAGTGCCATGATACCAAGACAAATAAGATATAACCCTTGCCCCCAAGAACATACCTGTGGTCTCAGAAAGATGTCACAAAAGAAAGATTGACAGGGAGAAAAAAATAAAGAGAATGAAAGAAAGAAAATATGCATGTAGGATTCACTGGGACTTTACATAGTCTAACTTTGTAAAATTGAAGAAGTGCAAGGTTCTTATTTAAAGAAAATGAAAATTTTAAAGAAATTAAAATAAAATAAATAATTGAAAATAATTTTGAAAAGCTAAGTTACTTTTGTAAGTGAATGGTAAATGGGAAAAAAATGTTTAAAGACTAAACCAGTGGAAAGGCTCATATTTACCAATGGCATCCATCACAATGTTATTCATTTCAGGAGTATGAATTGTAAAGGCTTTTGAGTTGAGAGCCAAACTTTTTGAAATAATTTTCTTTCATTTACATATGATTCCTCAACTCAGTTACCTCTGCATTCTGGACTCACATCCTCAACAGATTTCTTCTGATATTTCCCTGTGTCTTCTAGGATTTCTAAGTCCAGGAAATACTTTTTAGTGTTTAAATAACTTGACCTCTTTAAAGCATTGAATACTGTTGATGACTCCCTCTTCATTGATAGGTCCTTGGTCTCCACAACAACCTCTCTATTCTTTCTACTTTGAAACTTCTGTGTCTGCTTCAAAGGCTTCTGTTTTATTTCCCAAGATTCTGGCTTGGACTTTTTTCTTCTCAGTCTATTCATTCTCCGTGGCTAACATACCCCATGGCTTCATAATGACTGCATTTTAATTAGACCGTGTTGATATTTCCAGTCCATAATATCCTCCTGATTTCCAGACTAGGTCTCCACGTACCTCCTCATCACCTCAACCCATATGCACTATGAGCAGTACAAACTCAAAAATTACATAACTGATCTCTGACTTCTACCATCTGTTTCTGCATTTATATGTTCAATATATATAAACACAACCTTGAGATAACTTGTGTGTCAAAAGCGAAATCTGTTAGACAACATCAACTTTAATCTCTAGCCCATCATATACAATATGATGATCTCTAACCCATTATCAAACCTGGCAGTTCTACCCTGTCTCAAAACTAATGTCTGTTCTGCCACCTATGTCACTGCATTAGTTCAGTCTTCCTCACTTCTCACCTTGATGATTGGGTCAGACACCACAAATCTTATTTTAATATTGTTATTTTTGGTTTGAGGTGCCTACTTGGAAGCAACCTTTTTGGTATGTGGACACTATGAAACAAATACACACACACATATAGTTTTCGATTTCAATAAAACTACATAGTAATGTCCCAAAACATTTCCAACTTGTGAGTGTGATACAATACGGGACCAAAGAAGGTAGGTATCGAAAATGGATCCAGGCTGAAGGAACAGAGAATGAACCATCTGGCAGATAAATCATACATTTAAACTGTAAGATCCATTAATCTCCCTAAGAAAAATTGTTCTCTATTATCTGACAACTTCCCAGGATCTTGAATGGTCTGCCTTTCCAATACTCTGATTTCTTCAACTTTATAAAAATGTGGAGGAATCTATTTGTGCCCGAGAATGAGTCCTCTCGTAACTTCACGGGATTTCCTCAGTTAACATTTTAACATTTCTCCCACACATACACACTCCATCCCTTATATTTAATGAGCTCACACTTTTATAATGTTGGCATTTGACAGTATGACTGATGCTTTCTCCCAGGCAAATGCAGTTATAACCAAAATTTTAGAAATCTTTTTTGTAGATCTTATGATAAAAGACAAAGGACACATAATTTATATATTTATTAATATGTATCCATGCAAAAGAGAAGAAAAGGAAGACCAAAATTAAGATTTTCTCATAGTCATGGTTCAAACGGGGACAGAGTAAGAGGAAACGTTATGCACAAATTATTTGATAAGGAAAAATAGATTTCCATTTTAACACAGATTCTCCTAAACAGCCATGTCACAAATGCTTTGAACGTTATCAATCAAAATGTCCTACTGTTAATTCTTCTACTTAAAAACAGCCTCAGTATTTTCATATAAATGTAATTTTTAAAATAGTGGTACTTTTTTATTATAACAGTGTTGCATGCTAACTCTAGATAACACCAGAAATATAGAAAACCTGAAGTTAATATCACTGTTAAGCCAACTACACCATACTTTTAGTTTTAATCTATTTCTTTTCATTGTTTTTTTCTATACACACAGGTTTAACCAAGAAGCTAGAGAAAGAATGACAGAATAATCCAACATAAGTTAAAAATTAAGAAGTTATAAGAAAAAACTTAGTGAAATATAAACTCACCTAAAATGGACTTGAAAAAAAAATTTACTTGAATAGGCTACTAAAGAAATTCTTTCTCAAATATAAACAGAGACAGAAAGGAGACAGTATTGATGCTAGGAAAGAGATAGAAAACACGACAACAGATAAAACATTTGAAACATTATGTGGAATTTTGTACAAATAAATTTGAAAATTTGATAAGAAAATTACTAGGTAAAAACATTTGGATGAGTCTGTTAAATCTTCAACAAATAATACTCTTTTAAACAGCTTTATTGAGAAATAATTTACGTACCATAAAATTCACATGTTTAAAGTGTACAGTTCCATGGTTTTTATGTTTACACAGTTGTGCAAACATCTCTATAATCTAATCTTAGAACATTTCATCATCTTAAAAAGAAACCTTGTACCCATTAGCAGTAACTCCCTATTCCCCATTTCTGGTTTTTTAAAACAGTGCCAGAACATAGGAGGAAAGGAAAGTTTCCAAAAAGATTATACAAGACTACAAAGCTAGCGAAATAAACCCAGACAAGGTGTGCATGCATTGTCTATCTGTATCTGTATGTCTGTTTATCTAATCTGTTTCTCTCTACCAAGTTCTCACTTATGAACATATGTATAAAATAGTAGATAAAATACTACCAAATCAAAATCAGAAGTTTATTGAAATAGTAGAACATCCTGATCAGGTAGGATTTACTCCAGGAAAGCAAGGAATGATTAACTTTAGAAAATATTCATTCAGACATATTAAAAATAATCATCAAATGATCATCTTGAAAGATGTCAAAAGTACTTAATAACTCAAACATCTATTTTTTAAATGAAACTTTTAACAAATTTTAGAATAAAAAAATATCCTATGCACATATGCAGCAGAAACCTACTTAAATGAACAGATGTCTAATAAAGCCAGAAACGAACAGGTTTGCCATCATCATCAAAAATGTTTGCACACATTTATACACTGTTTAAACATGTTTAATTAGAAAATATAGTTATATGAATATACATAATATAAAAGTATATATAATTTGTTTTGATTTTCAACTTAAAAATAAAATTATAATAAAATCACAGACAGAATAAAACACGAATATGTTACAAATTTGTATGTTAACACAGTGTGTGAACATACATAATCTGTATGTTAGCAAAATACGTCTATTCCCTGTGTTGCACCCTTAACCTTAGTGAAAGTCATCAGAATAATATATCTAAGAATACGAGAGAACTAAGTTTGGAATATCATCAAGTAGGAAATGTATTTTATACACAAGTGTTTCCTTCATGGAGAGTAACATAAGTAATGTTTGGGGGCTGTGGCTGGATTATTTTCAGTAATCTTATTTGATTTCATTCATGAATATGTATTTTTGTATTTTCCCTTTATTTCCTATACATTGTTTATTTGGAGTTTATTGTGTTCAACAGGGCTATAAAGAATATGACTGGGTTTTGTTTTGTTTGTTTGTTTCAGAATTGTGGTACTATGTCTCCTGCTTTGGCTCTTTAGAATTATTCTAGCAAGACCGTGATAAATCTATATTCACAGCACCATCCTGTGCAACAGGGTACATCAACTTGCCAATTTGATAGGCAAAATTTGTATTATCTAGTTTTAATTTTACTGGCTTTACTTGTTTTAATTTTACTGGTTTTACTGGCAGGGAGAATAAACATTGAGAAATATTTTATTAATAATTCAGATGTCTGAAGAATCTGGACATCTTAAACATGTTTTTCTACTAGAGTAGTAGTGTTTTCTTGTTGACTTGCAAATTTTATTTTTATGTTTGTTGAAAGTTCTTTTTCTGTCTTTGTGATTTTAGAAAAAGTCATTGAGAAATATTTATTCATACCTAATATGTGACAGGCAGTAGGTAGAGACCAGAAATGCACAGTTGCAACCTTCAGGAAGCGTATGAAATACAGACATGGATCTGCTCAGCGTTGATATTACTGTAATAAGTGCTCTGGAACAGCAAGCAAATGCTGCTAGGGAGCAAAGAGAAGCATCCAACCAGAGTTTTTGTTGTTGTTGTTGTTTTTCATATAGTCACCTATGTAATTTTTTTTTTCCTTTTAGAATTAAATTCTTGGGAAGTCATTGCCCATCCAGAGATCAACTGCATGTACATTTGTATTTTGTTCTAAATCTTTATATTTTCTTAATTGTGTTAACAGTGTCTAGTTGGTATTGACTGTGGTCTAAATGTCACCTGCACAGCTTATGTTTTTTTGTATATGCTGAGGTAGTCTCTGTAGTCTGGTATATAGGTGTTTCATTTAAGTAGTCCATAAACAGAAGGGGGAAAAAGTTTCTTATTGGCATCTCTGAAACAGTATAAGATAGTGGGGAGAGAAGGAAAGGAGAGACAGAGGCATAGTGTTTTTATCTACACAACAGTTGTCACAGAGTATAGGGATAACCACTTTGGTTGCTGGTTTTGTTTTGTTCTTAGAACGTGTTTTGGATCTCTGAACAAGAAAGCAACACAAGAGAGATATAGTGCTTTCCTACCTTTGTTTGACGGCTTAGGTCTGCATTTTTTTATCACAGAAGTAATGGTTAGGCCGCCAATCACTTTTCTCAATCCAGCTTCACAAATAGGTAGAAGTTTCTTGTAGATTCTTATGAATAGGTATTCCGTCTTGACATTTGGATGTTGTTAAAGTATGTTTTTTTTTTTTCTTAATCTGTTAGGTCCTTTAGTAAGAGGTTGGGAGAACGCTGTCAGGCTGGTTAGAAAAATGAAGCTTGCATAAGAAGTCCAAGTAGATTTTATAAAAAGTAAGTTAGATATGTTCCCCCTGATTGAAATCTCATTGTCTTAAAATGTAAATCCCTTTGTTTGGCAGAGAAAGTAATGCTATAGCCCCCCAGCATATTTTCAAACCCATTTCCGAACTTCTCCATCAATTACAATCCATACTGAGACCCAGATAATTATCTTCAGTTGCCCCAGACTCCATGTCCCGCCTGTGCTTCAATCAGCTCCACCTTTATTGAGTACCTAACTCCACTAATGACTTAAATCAGTTCAGGAATCATTTCCTCTGACCAACCTGGGCAAAGTCAACCCAAAATCAGCTCCTCAGTTTTCCCTAGAGTATAGCAATTGTCACATGATGTTGTAATTGCCTGTTTTCCCTCCAAAGACTGACTAAATTTTATCTCCATTATATCCAGAGTCTGACACAGTACCTTTAACATCAGATGTTCCTTGATATTTAATCAGTGAGACAATAGAGGAAGACTGTGTTTGAAGAATAAAATTACATTCTATATCCAGATAAGATGGGAAATGATAAATACAGAGAGTGGGATTCAAGAGAGTAAAAACCTGGGATCTAAGTTAATAAAGGAAGATATGTTTTCATCATTAGTAAAAGCGGGTAACTGGCAAATCAAGATGGGACTAAGAAAAACAATGGAAATATTAGATAAAAGTTATCTATTTAGAGATGTGTGTCATGATTTGCAGTAGATCAAGCACACAGGACTTCAGCACAGCTGGTGAAGGTAGTGCTTTCAATAAAGGGAAGCAATGTTTGTATAACCTTTTTACAGCTTTTATACGAGGCCTATAATTTTACTAAGTAAATTAAAATGACTGCCTCTATGCTCTTCACTGTGTATAGTTAATTGTGTATTTTATAATACAAAAAATTAACAGGCAAATTAGATATTATAGGTTAGAATTAGTTACTTTGTAACTTTTTCCAAAAATTACAAAATGTACATAATTGCATGAAATATAAACTCATGTCACCTTAGTATTATATCAGTTCTTAAACACATTATCTTAATCAAAATAATTAAGGATTTAGTTATTCATGAACTCAGTAATTTTTCTCACCTAGGTTTGTGTTTGTTATATATGTGCCTTTTAAAAAGCACAGTTGTATGAAAACCTACCAATGCCTCTGATATAGAATATCTTTGGGATGGACAGGGAATGTATACTTTTTTTTTGGTGCTCCAGGTGATTCTGCTGTACACTTAAGATCACAGATACAAGGCATAAAACAAAGCACTCTGTTGCTAACTCTTGGAACATAGTCTAGGATGATACTGTATTATTTAGTGTATATAGTAATAGAAAATAAATAAAACAAATATCTGAATAAATATTAATATACTTTCACCACACTCAGGAAGTAGTGTCCTGAAAGTTCCCCTTGTCTCGGGGCTCCATGTGATACTGGTGCAGTGAAGTCAGCATGGTAGAGTCCCCTTCTGACACAACTGATTTCTACACTGTTTTGCAGGTATGATTAGCAGGGAAAAACCTCAAAAGACACACTTGTAGTCATGGTGTTGCAGTCCATTGACTGTTCCTTTTAAAAGACTACCAACCTCCTTTTTCAACTTCTGCTTGGCTAGGAAGAGATCAAGGTCCACACGTGGTTCCTGGCTTATTCTCTCCCAGGGTACACTTCTCCTGGTGATTGATAATATGAAAGAGACAACTCCAACACTATGTCTCTAAACAAAGTTGAGAGACACTATGTCTCTACAGAAACTCCAACACTATGTCTCTAAGTGTGAGATTTCTTACACTTAATGGACAGAGTACAATGCAGTGTGTTGGGGTAAAAATATATGCATTAGTAACAGTATGTCATCATCTGGACAGCTCCACCGGATTCCCTAGATCCTCATTCTTTGGCACCCCTGTGCAGTCACCAGATGTACAGCATTAACTTCCAAAACAAGCAGAGAAGGTCCTCAATTAATTTGTTTTTCTACTCTTTTCCCCTTGGATATCACCTTATAGTAGAGATTCTTTTTTTTTAAATTTTATATTGGAGTATAGTTGATTTATGATGTTGTGTTAGCTTCAGGTATATAGCAAAGTGATTTAGTTATACATATTCATATATCTATTCTTTTCCAGATTCGTTTCCCATATAGGTTATTACAGAGTATTGAGTATAGTTCCCTGTGCTATACAGTAGGTCCTTGTTGATTATTTTATACAAGTAGCATGCCCTTGTTAATCCCAACCTCCTAATTTATCCCTCCTCCCCCCACATTTTCCCTTTGGTAGCCATACATTTGTTTTCTATGCATAACAGAGATTCTTAACCTTGTTGTTTGTTCCCCCGAATCATGACTTTAAATGCATAAAATACGATAGATAGAATTGCAAAATAAAGCAATTCTATTAAATATTGTTATCAAAATACAAATTGTATTAAGGCCTATGCTTATTTTTTAACATATTAAGCAATAAAATCTGCTAGTAAGTCTAGGCGCTGCTTTGATTATAAAATTGTGATGTGTGTATATGATATTTGGAGATCTCTACAACAACCATGATAGGAAAATATCCAGTTTCTCCTAGTGAAAAAGTCACAACCAGTGCTACAGTTGTGGTTAATAATGATTGAGGGAAATAATGTCAGCTAGAGGTTAGTGAAAATAAGAGTGTATCTTCTTCCCTTCAAAGTTCATGAACTCCCCACCTCCGAATTCTATCCACAGACCCCAGTGGGACCCCCACTTGAGCCACTGCCTCATGATTTTTGCTGATGTCAAAACTACAAAGCAAAATGGCCTCTGCCCCTTCCAGGTCCCGCCATTTCTAACTAGCAAACAGGCCAGAAAAGTTCTGGATCGGGCTGTAGCAGAAATGGTTAAGGTTTAAGATTGGCCGCCATGATGATGTGGGTGGGGAAGTAATGGGGAAAGGACATGTGCAGATGGCAGGAATCTAGAACATCATTGGCCCTCTGTATCACTGATACCTTGGTGTGAAAGCTTCACTTACAGATGAGAGTCCTTACCAAGCAGAAAGTAGAATCCCAGATTAGGAACAGCCTCACTTTATTTTACACAGGAAATCTTTCTGTCTCAGATTTGGGGAAATAAAATGATTCCCCTGGATACCAGGAAACACCATCCTAAACCAGAGCGGAGAACAGGTATGTCCATTTTATAGTAAGCATTCAGAAGGAAAAAGGCCAGGTTTTCCCCAGTGAGTACAAATACTAGAGTGAAAAACAAACTATAGATAGATCCTATCCGAAAGGGCCAGGTCATAAAGGGTTGGTGAGCCAGTGAAGTCTACCAAAGCACAATTCCAAATTCCCTAAGTACATTTCAAAGAAAACACAGCCTAATATATACAGTTAAAACCTTTGTAATTTGGACCACAATGTTGGGAAGAGGATTACTTTTAAGACATGACCTTGACTTAACCGTAGCACTGTCCATGACACTAGCCATAATATTAACATCCTCGTCTGGAAAAGTACTGGTGCAATATGTAAGTTCTAGTAAGCCTACTTGAAACGATTACATCTTTTCAAAAATTATGTAATGCTTATTTACGTAAAATTGTCATATTAATTGCCAGGATTACATAAAGATGAGGAACATCTAATAGGAATTTTAACCAGACATCATTTGTTAACTTGAGTCAATAAAGGCACTACTGGCATACCACGTTTTATTGCACTTTGAACATGATTGCTTTTTTTTTTTTTTTTTTTTTTTTTTACAAATTGAAGGAGGTTTGGGGCAACCCTGTGTCAAGCAATTCTATTGGTGCCATTTTTTCAACAGCATTTGGCCACTTTGAGTCTCTGTGTCACATTTTGGTAATTCTCACAGTATTCAGACTTTTTCACTATTATATTTGTTATGGTGATCTCTGATCTTTCCTGTTAATATTACAAAAAGATTAAGACTTGCTGAAGGCTCAGATGATGGTTAGCATTTTTTAGCAATAAAGTATTTTTAAATTAAGGTATGTACTTTTTTTTAGATAGCATGCTATTGCACACTTAATAGACTACAGTATAGTGTAGACATAATTTTTATATGCACTAGGATACCAAAAAACTTGTGTGACTTTATTGCAATATTGGCTTTATTGTGATGGTCCGCAACCCAACCTGCAACATCTCCAAGGTGTCCCTGTGTGCGTGATGGTTGACCATGTTGTCTCTAGCATCAAAATCCCAGCTCTGCTATTTACCAAAGGTGTGAACTTGAGCGAGTCCCCCAGTGCTTAGTGCCTCAGTTTCTTTATAGGAAAAATGTGAATGATCCCAACAGAAACTATTTCAGTCTGTGAGAACTGAATGAATTAACCTGTGTTAATTCCATTAGATAAGAAGCTTAGGTAGAAAACTATTCTGCAAATAGCAGCTGGTAATTTCTATATATGTGCCACAGTCATAAATAAATGGAGAAATCCCTATATTTCTTTAAAACGTGTACTGTGTAGTATTGTCACTAATTCCAACCAAACTTTTCTTCTCTGTCTACAACTGTTTTAGTAATGTTCATTTTGTATTAGGAATTCTGCCTTGCATCTTCTATTACGAGAGCAAGTTTAAGAGAAACGAGAAGGTTTGGACTTTGGCAGGAGGGCAGCTGCTTTGATACATCTTGGTAAATCAGTTTCTGCTGCTGAACATGATTCTAGCAGGAGATGAACTTGGGGATGATTAGAAAGGAAGGAACCATGCCCTGGGTGAATGACATTGGCCACAGTGACCAATGAGATCAACTTGTTAGATAAGTATCTTGTCTTTCCTGATCTCTGTTTCCTCCTAGGATTATAAACTTTTGATCTTAGAGAACCACTTGATGTAACTCCGGATGTTTTGCAAGGTTAAAAAAAAACAGTTTTAGCCTCCAATAGGAATTCAGAAACAACTTTAATTCTTCCCTCATGCCTTCAAAGAACTGTTACCATAAGATCCAAACACAGAACAGAGTAATACTTATTAAGATTCTTTCTCATCTACTCACCAGCTCTCCAGCTGTCAGCAATGTTCTAAATCTGGGAAAACTGTCTTACGAATTTCCTGTGAACTCCTCTCCTGGGCACATTGGCTCCCTCTGTGTGGAATTCCCTCAATTTGTCAGAGTCTAGGCAGGAAGTTTGTGTTCTGCTTTTACTAAGTTCTCTCTATTCTCCGTCCTTGGGATGCTCGTTCACAAACACCCCCTCTAGCTCACCCACATTGAGCTTTCAGTGGTGGAATGGAGGCCATAGACACACAGCTGGCAAAGAATCATCTTCTCCATCACCTCTTGCAAACAGTAGGAGGTGGATTTGTGGTTTCTACATGCTCCTTCAATCTCTGACCTTTTCTGTTTGTGTTTCAGCAATCAGAAAATGTTGGCCTCCTGAAACAGAAGGAAGAGACCCCCATGTAGGCTCTTCTTCCCTTTTCCTTTGTTATCTCTTCAATGTGGGGAAACAGTCATCATAGGTACAGGCACTAGATTCTTCATCATAGGTACAGGCACTAGATTCCGGTCCAAGAGAATTAAATATTTGCAGATGATTCTTCCTAGGTCTTAGAAAAGTGGATGAAGTCACTAAAACGGTAACAGCCTTTTTTGACTTTGTCTTTCACATCTACTGAAAATAGCACTGAATTTAAAAGCCACAGTATTCATACTACGAGAGATTGTGTAAACACTACTCTCAGGACCGCCGCTGTGTGAAAACAAAAGATATGGCTGAATGGTAGACCATCGTATTATTTCCCCTAGCATGGTAGAATGATACAAGTCAAGCATCAAACTTTGAGACAGTTTAATGATGACCAAATCAATGATACTAGTCTGAAGTACAAAAAATGTAAGCGATCTCTAAATTCCAAATGCCTCCACCCCAAACTGGTGACGGGCAGGTACCAACCAACATCATTCTCTATTCTTGGCTTTAACTTTTAAGGTCCTGGCACAAAGCTAATAATAGTTTGCTTTCTGTCTCTTTCTGTATCTCATCTATAGAGTCTGTAACATCTTTTAGCATTTTAGAATGAATACTTCCATGTAAGCTTTTAACATAAAATAAAAAAGAATCTTATTGCACTGAGCACTGTCTACAAAAGAGCTCCTCCCCATGAAAAGGCTATTTTAGTTTTAAGTTTTCTACCTAAGCTTCTTATCTAGTGGTTTTTAAAATAAGAATCATAGATGACTAAACATAAAAAGAGCTAGCAAACACCGATTTCTTCTGTTTGAATTTATCACCATTTACTTAAACGCAGTTTTCTGTTTAACTTGTATGAAATACATTCTATGTCGAAAAAGGACTTGATTAATGCATTATCTCTTTGGCTTGGGCAAAGAAACCATGAATATATGCTAGACTAATCATTCTCTGTTAAAATCCAATGCTTAATATATATTAGTCTACATTAAATAATATAGCAAAACAGACATTTTATCAAAAGTTACAGTAAGGTACAGAGTACCATATTTTGAATCCAGATTCGTTCAAAATGTATGATTTAATTTGAATTGGTAAATAGGATTAAGTTTTTATAATAATGATGGTATCTATTGATATGTTTTATTGATTGTGGTAATATGAGTTTTTCTCTGACAATACCATTTTACATTAGCTATTTAATCAGTGTTATTACAGACTTACTATATGCTAAACACTTTCATCCACTAATGCCACATCTCTCTTGTGGATCTAGAAATTTACGTACAAGGAGAAACGTCTGGGATGGTCTTTTTCATTATGCGTTTAATTATTCACCAATTTTTTTATTACACCCAACTACTATACACTTTATTACTCAAAAAAGGAAAATAAGAGGGATTGAGGGACATCAACCTATAGGGGAAAAGTCTTGCATTTTTATCTTGTTATTGCCTAGCACTTGGGGAGAAATAATTCTTTCAAGAAATTTTTTTAATAAAAGCAGTTCTTGTATAAAATATGTTGTAAACATATGAGCAGGAAGATGTCTTCCAGGTTGTAGTTGTTCAAACGGTCACTCAGGAGGTAATAATGCCATTTATGCAGGTGAATGAAAATCCAAGGAGGTCTGTTCTTTTCTTGCATGAATAGGCTTTGCCTACGTCCATCTGCAGAGCTTAGTTTAGTCATCAGTGCCCTAGATTATGAAATTTACAACTAAAGCTTTCCTATGACTTTCATTATTCACTAGCCTAGTGAAAATTCAGATATGAAATAGGTTTGTGTGTTTTGTGTTGTATTTTAATGCAGTATGGCCAACACTATTATTTTGAGACAATTTACTTCTGATTAAATGTTTAAATCCAAACAAAATGTTATATTCTTTATTTACCCTAATCAGAACTTTTTAGAAGACAATCAGATAAAGTTTACAGAAGGCAAGTCAAGGGGAGAATTGCATTAAGTACCTAGTTATAAAAGTCATGACACCTCTTACAGTGTTCTTGTATTCATATTTAAGCAAGAAAAGCAGGATTCTTCAATAAGGTGGAAATACACTGATTTTTTTCTAAGACTCATAAAACTTTATGAGTTTTATAACTCATAAATACCTACTGTATATCCACAAATTAAGTAGAATTTTTGCTGCAATATTAAGTTTTGTAGATAAAAATGTAAAGGAAAATAGATCTTGAAGAAAATCAACACAGTACTACATAGTCTTCTAAAACAGCATATATATAATTCCAGTTAAAGAAAGGGAAACTAACATTTATTTAATGACAACTCTGTGCCAGGCAGTTTTACATATATTTACTAATGTGATCTCCTTAAGTTTGGTATTTTAAATTCTATTTTTAAAAATAAAGGAACTGAATCTGAGTGGTTAAGAACTTTGTCCAGAGTCAAAGAAACTAAATTTGCATGGCTGAGAACTTTCTCCAAGGTCATGCAAATAAGAGTTGTCAAGCTAACTTCAAGACCATAGTTCTTTTTTAATTTTTATTGGAGTATAGTTGATTTACAATGTTGTATTAGTTTCAAAGCCATAGTTCTTATCCCTGGATGATACTGTCAGATACATAGTTCATTTTCAGTACTACATAGTTCCTTTTCAGTGAACCAGCATTCCACAGTGCTCAGTGGTTACAGTGATAATTAAAAGAAAAGGTTAATAATTTTCTGTAAAGTCTTCCTATTTCAAACTAAGACCAGGAATTTGTCAGTTAATCGAAAAACTTGGTTAGAACACAAAGTTGTAAAAACTCATAGGAGCATATAAATATATATATATGTTCAACATTTTATTTCAGTTAAATATATAGAAATGCACATTCATTTGCCAAACTTTTGATTAAACCAAGTTCCTTTTTTATTTTTTCAGACTGCTAATTGGAGTTGCACTTCATCTTTCTTACATAAACACCATAAACTTTTATTACAAGCTCTGTTTAAGATTGCTTTAATTCAATCTGGGTGGAGAGTTCACCCTTTGGTTTAGAGGTGCCTCTCCCACCCCAAATTTGACATAAGCTTTTAGTGACTAACATTTAACAGACTTCCCAAAGTATTCCATTTAGTTTATTTATAGTAAGCCAAATTTAGTTTTATTCACAGTCACTTAATAATTTAATTGAATCATATAATTACAATAATAAATACAAACTGATTAGGGAATAGCTAAAACCCAGCTAACAAGAGCAAAGATCTGCTTGAGCGTACGACACGTTGTCATCTTATCTAGATCAGTTGTTGAACAGAGGCCATAAGAAAAGTTTCCTCAGACAACTGAAGATCCTATTCACTATAGAAAGACTGATCGTACAGGCAGAATTTAATAGAAGTTGGGCCGGAAGACGATCTTATGCTCAGAATTGGTGAGTAGACATCAGCTTAGAAATCATCAGTGCCCATCTTCTCATGAGTTAAAATCAAAATGTTTGGAGGCATACAGAACTTAATTCAAAAGAATTTTGCTTCCAATTTCTGAAATCCCCTTTTGATTTTCTTTGGGTGAAAACAATCAGGGATACAGACTAGGAGACTGAATAGAAGAATACTGAAAGGCAACTGATACCGCCAGTTGACTACATCACAGCCCATGGGTTTTAAGAGACCCAGGAGAGTTGAAAGTTTTAAAAGTATTGATCATGGCCCTTAAAGAGGCTAATGCATTTTAAAGTCAGTCTGGCACAGTTAGTAAACAAATGGAATTGTGCTTGAATACATTTCAACTTTTTTTTGATTTTCATGGTAAACTGGCTACAATGTTATGGTATGGTCTTCTGTGGTAACACAGTAAATAAAAATCCTTCAATGTCCCAGTGTACTCTATTTCCAAGACCTACAAAGTGTAAATTTATTCTTCAATTGTGTTGATGCATTTTGATCATACCCTCCAAATTCCTAATCAGGAAAGCCCAAATTGCAAAAACTAAATATCATGATACCAAAAAAATATCTATATGTAAATTGTATCTAAGAGATTACCATATTAGTTAAATTTATTCTGCAAATTCAGACTTCATTTTGTAAAAGAAGAACTTTTGGTTTTTAACTATTATTTAAATCATTATAGTATATTCTAGCCTGCCTGGGAGAGTATAATACATAACAAATATTTGATGACACATTGAAATTCTCCATGATTCATCTTTAAGATCTACTATATTAGCAATAGTTTGGGAAAGTCTTCAGTACCATCTGCAAAGAGAGGTGTCATAGAAATTGATAAAACTTTGATATTTAGCTGCCTTTTATTTGAAAGAATGAGGAGGTCTTTGCCCACATCACATATTCACAAATAATGGACACAGTCATTGCCTTAGAGGCTGCTGTGTGAAAACCAATCCTTTTAATCTTGTTGCCAGTGCTAAAAATTTCCGTACGCCAAAATTTCCTTGAGATTTGATGGTATTTAAAAGATCTTGCTTTGTCTGCTTCACCTTGTGGGCAGAAAACCCACCATCTTTACACTAGTCTTAAGCATTTTTAGGTGAATGAAATTTATCTTTTTCATCACATAATTGATACCCATAATATACCCATAATAACCCAGTTAGATACAAGAATTCACAGGCTGATTATGGTTGCTAACTGTGATGGACAGAATAGTGCTACTTCCCCAAAGGTGTCCATGACCTAATCCCTAGAAACTTTGAATATGTTTGGTTCTATGACAAAGTGAAATTAATGTTGCAGATAGAGTACTATGAACCAACTGATGTTAAAACAGGGGAGCTTATCCTGGATTAACCGGCTGGGCCCACTATAACCACAGGGTTATTAAAAGTCTTAAGGAGGAGAGGGCTTTCCTGGTGGCGCAGTGGTTGAGAGTCCGCCTGCCGATGCAGGGGACGCGGGTTCGTGCCCCGGTCTGGGAAGATCCCACATGCCGCGGAGCAGCTGGGCCCGTGAGCCATGGACACCGAGCCTGCACGTCCGGAGCCTGTGCTCCGCAACGGGAGAGGCCACAACAGTGAGAGGCCCACGTACAGCAAAAAAAATAAAAATAAAAATAAAAGTCTTAATTAGGAACAAGAGTCAGTATCAAGGTGATGCCATGTGATGCCCAGCTGTTAGAGGAAGAGGCCCCCGGGAGTCAAGGCATGGGGGCAGCCTCAGAGGCTGAAAAGGCAAGGAAACAAATGCTCCTCCCAGAGCCTCCAGAAGTAAACCCAGCACTGTTTATGGCTTGATTTCCACTTGGTGATGCTTGTGTCAGAATGTGACTTACAGAACTATAAATTATTGAATTAACTATTATTTTAAGCCACCAAGTTTTGGGCCAATTTGTTACGGGCAGCAATATAAAACTAATACACCGACTTTTGGTGTATCTTAATTTTTTTCCCCAGTTTTAATGAGGTCCGAGTAATTTAAATGAATTATAATGAAAAGAAAGTAAAAGAAATATTTAAGTTACTAATGTTTATTACCAATTCAAATAATTTTTGCATATATCTATTAAAATAGAAATTTGAAATTTGAAAAAAATACTAATCAACCAGTTTGTTGGGAGTGATTTTTCCCCCCAGCTTTACTGAGATATAACTGACAAACAGCACTGCACAAGTTTTAGGTGTACAACGTAATAATTTGTTTTGCAAATGTTATGAGACGACGACGACCACAGTAAGCTCAGCTAACATCCTTCATCTCATACAGACACGAAAAAAAAGAAAAAGGAAAAATATTATCTTTTTCCTTGTGATCAGATCCCAGGATTTACCCTTTTAACAACATTGAAATATACCACACAGTGGCGTTAACTAGAGTCATGTATTTTACATCCCTAGTGTTTATTTATTTTATACCTGGAAGTTTGTACCTTTTGACCACCTTCATCCAGTTCCTCCTCCCTCCACTCCCCACCTCAGGTAACCACAAACTGGATCTCTTTTTCTTTTTAGATTCCACATATAAGTGAGGTCATACGATATTTGTCCTTCTCTCTCTGACTTAGGTCACTTAGCATGATACTCTCAAGATTCATCCATGCTGTCACAAATGGCAGGATTTCTTCCTTTTAATGGCTGAATAGTATTCCATTGTATATATATACCACAATTTCTTTAGCCATTCATTCATGGATGGACACTTAGGTGGTTTCCATATCTTGCATATTGTAAATAATGCTGGTATGAACATGGGGGTGCAGAAATATCATTAACATAGAGTTTTCATTTCCTTCAAATATATTCCCAGAAATGAAATTGCTGGATCATGTGGTAGTTCTATTTTTACTTTTTTGAGGAACATCCATACTTTTTGTCACAGTGGCTGCACCAATTAACCATCCCATCACTGCTGCACAAGGGTTCCCTTTTTTCCATATATTTGCCAGTATTTATCATCTTTTGTTTTTCTTATGATAGCCATTCTAACAGGTGTGAAGTGATATTTCATCGTGGTTTTGATTTTTTATGTCTCTATAGTTAGTGATGTAGAGCACCCTTTCATGTACCTGTGAGAGTGATTTTAAAATATCATAAAAAAAATTGCAGGTACTTTTGTTTGACATTTCCCAAACTGTGCTTAGAATGGAATATTTTTTGCCCAAAATTAAACAAACAAAATTACAAGAATGAAAATTAGTTTTAGCATTAGTCATCGTGGAATAATAATTTTTTTTAGTGTCAATTTATGACAAATATCATTCTAGCTTGTTTTGTTTAAAATATATTTGTGTTAACAGAATATTTAGCTCATTATTACATCCTTATTTAGGTTTCTAAATTTCACAATGTATTAATAGGGCAATTTTTCTATACATTCTTTTTTTATATTCTTTTCCATTATGGTTTATCACAGGATATTGAATATAGTTCCCTGTGCTATACATTAGGACCTGGTTGTTTATCCATTCTAAATGTAATAGTTTGCATCTATCAACCCCAAACTCCCATCCATCCCTCCCCCAACCCTCACTTGGAAACCACAAGTCCATTCTCTATGTCTATGAGTCTGTTTCTGTTTTGTAGATAGGTTCATTTGTGCCATATTTTAGTTTCCACATATATGTGATATCACCTGGTATTTGTCTTTCTCTTTCTGACTTATTTCACTTAATCTGTAGTTGCATCCATGTTGCTGCAAATGGCATTATTTTGTTTCTTTTGTATGACTGAGTAGTATTCCATTGTATATATGTACCACATCTTCTTTATCCATTCATCTGTCGATGGGCATTTACATTGTTTCCATGGTTTGGCTATGGTGAACAGTGCTGCTATGAACATAGGGCTGCATGTGTCTTTTTTTTTTCTTTTTTAACATCTTTATTGGAGTATAATTGCTTTACAATGTTGTGCTAGTTTCTGCTGTATAACAAAGTTAAGCAGCTCTATGTATACATATATCCCCATATCCCCTCCCTCTTGCGTCTCCCTCCCACCCTTCTAGGTGGTCACAAAGCAGCGAGCTGATCTCCCAGTGCTATGAGGCTGCTTCCCACTAGCTACATATTTTACATTTGGTAGTGTATATATGTCCATGCCACTCTCTCACGTCATCCCAGCTTACCCTTCCCCCTCCCCATGTCCTCATGTCCATTCTCTATGTCTGCATCTTTATTCCTGTCCTGCCCCTAGGTTCTTCAGAACCTTTTCTTTTTTTTTAGATTCCATATATATGTGTTAGCATACGGTATTTGTTTTTCTCTTTCTGACTTACTTCACTCTGTATGACAGACTCTAGGTCCATCCACCTCACTACCAATAACTCAATTTCATTTCTTTTTATGGCTGAGTGATATTCCATTGTATATACGTGCCACATCTTCTTTATCCATTCACCTGTCAATGGACACTTAGGTTGCTTCCATGTCCTGGCTATTGTAAATAGAGCTGCAATGAACATTGTGGTACATGACTCTTTTTGAATTATGGTTTTCTCAGGGTATATGCCCAGTAGTGGGATTGCTGGGTCGTTTGGTATTTCCATTTTTAGTTTGTTAGAGAATGTCCATACTGTTCTTCATAGTGGCTGTATCAATTTACACTCCCACCAACAGTGCAAGAGGGTTCCCTTTTCTCCACACCCTCTCCAGCATTTATTGTTTGTAGATTTTTTGATGATGGCCATTCTGACTGGTGTGAGGTGATACCTCATTCTAGTTTTAGTTTGCATTTCTCTAATAATTAGAGATGTTGAGCATCCTTTCATATGTTTGTTGACAATCTGTTTATCTTCTTTGGAGAAAGAACCCTCAGAATAGGAGAAAATATTTGCAAATGAAGCAACTGACAAAGGATTAATCTCCAAAATATACAAGCAGCTCATGCAGCTCAGTATCAAAAAACCAAACAACGCAATCCAAAAATGGGTGGAAGACTTAAATAGGCATGTGTCTTTTTCAGTTATAGTTTTGTCTGAGTATATTCCCTGGAGTCTGACCACTGAATCATATGGTAATTCTAGTTTTAGTTTTCTGAGGAACTTCCATACTGTTTTCCATAGTGGCTGTACCAGCTTACATTCCCACCAACAGTGTAGGAGGGTTCCCTTTTCTCCACACCCTCTCCAGCATTTGTTATTTGTAGACTTTTTAATGATGGCCATTCTGACTGGTGTGAAGTGATACCTCATTATAATTTTGATGTGCGTTTCTCTAATAATCAGTGATGTCAAGCATCTTTTCATGTGCCTGCTGGCCATCTGTATGTCTTCTTTGGAGAAATGTCAACTAAGGTCTTCTGCCCATTTTTTGATTGAGTTGTTTGTTTTTTTACTGTTAAGTTGTATGAGCTGTTTGTATATTTTGGAGATTAAGCCCCTGTCTGTTGTATCATTTGCAAATATTTTCTCCCATTCCATAGGTTGTCTTGTGTGTGTGTGTGTTTTTTTAATGGTTTCCTTGCTGTGCAAAAGCTTGTAAGTTTGATCAGATCCCATTTGTTCATTTGATTTTATTTCTGGTATTTATTCCTTGGGAGGCTGACCTAAGAAAACTTTGGTATGATTTATGTCAGAGAATGTTTTGCCTATGCTCTCTCCTAGGAGTTTGATGGTGTTGTGTCTTACGTTTAAATCTTTAAGCCATTTTGAGTTTGTTTTTGTGAATGGTGTGAGGGTGTGTTCTAACTTCATTGATTTACATGCAATTGTCCAACTTTCCCAGCACCACTTGTTGGAGAGACTCTTTATCCCATTTTATACTCTTGCCTCCTTTGTCAAAGATTAATTGACCATAGATGTGTATGTTTATTTCTGAGCTCTCTGTTCTGTTCCATTGATCCATATCCCTGTTTTTGTACCAATACCACACTGTTTTGATTACTGTAACTTTGTAGTATTGTCTGAAGTCTGGGAGAGTTATGCCTCCTGCTTCATTTTTTTCCCTCAGGATTGCTCTCACAATTCTGGATCTTTTATGTTTCCATATGAATTTTTGGACTATTTTTTCTATTTCTATGAAAAATGTTATGGGTTATTTGATAGGGGTTGCATTAGATCTGTAGATTTCTTTGGGTAGTATTGCCATCTTAACAATATTAATTTTTCTGATCCAAGAGCATGGGATATCTTTCCAGTTCTTTGAATCCTCTTTTATTTCCTTTATTAATGTTCTATAGTTCTCAGTGTATAAGTCTTTCACTTCCTTGGTCAGGTTTATTCCCAGGTATTTTATTTATTTATTTTTTTTGGTGTGATTTTAAAAGGTACTGTTTTTTTACCTTCCCCTTCTGATATTTCATTGTCAGTGTAAAGGAATGAAACATTTCTGAATGTTAACCTTGTATCCTGCTACTCTGCTGAATTCACTTATTACATCTAGTAGTTTTTGTGTGGAGTCATTAGGGTTTTCCATATATAGTATCATGTCATCTGCATATGGTGACAATTTTACCTCCTCCCTTCCCATTTGGATACCTTTTATTTCTTTTTCTTAATATGGCAATTTTTAAGTTTTACCAAAAATATTCCATTTCTTTTGGGAAAATATGATAATGATAAACTTACATTTGTGTGCTTATGGCTAAGTTATTTAGTTAGCAAACAATAGCTAAGTGCTGGCCCTGTAATAAATGCTTTATAAACATTTGTTCTTTTAATCCTCATGACATATTTATGAATGAGCTATTACTAATCCCATGTTATAACTGAGGAAATCAAAGAATGGAGAGGTTAGGTATTTGTCCAAGGTCCAACAGCAAGCAAGTAATGGAATCAGGATTTGGACTCAGAGATACTGTGTACTCCTAACTGCTCTGCTCTCTCAAGGTCAGGAATATTCTATGAATCTCATATGATTGTGTCAACTACCCCTCATAATGTCTTCCTGTAGGTATTATTATTAAACCCATTTGCAGTGGAGGGAATTAAGGCTTAAAGAGGCTACATGGCTTGCCCTAATCTCTCTGCTCCACAATATTTTAAATTTCACCAAATGGGCTTTTATATCTTGTAGTACAGTAGAATCAATTTTACTAGCTATACAGTTGGTACATAATATAGTTATACAAGTAAGAGATCGTGACCAACCCCAATCTTGCCTCATCCTACAAGGTTTCATTTGCGCTAAAAAAAATTGCCCACCCCTAATCTTGGGAGCTTGGAAATAACAGGAAGTTTCAGAAACATCTGAACACCTAGCTAGAGTGGGCAGAGGACAGGCTAGAATCATTACCTGCCCCAAACCTCCAACAAAGCAAAACTAAATTTTCTATTGCAAGTCCAGAACACTATGGTTCTAAATGTCAAGAAAGAGAATGTTAATGCCACTAACATCTGCAAGGAATTGGCTTCTCCTAAAAAAAAAAAAAAAAAAAAAAAACATATATTAGTGTTTTAAAAATGGGTTTATTTTGATTATGAACTGATAAAGCACAGAACTATCAGAAACCCAGCTCCTTTTAAAATACAGGCTGTTTCACTGTGTTCTTTCCTTCCTATAATCTCTTTCTGATCAAATGCAGACTATTTCAGCCTGCAATTTCCAATTTAATTCTTGTCTTCATGTGAGTTATTAAACTGGACTCCATTTCAGGAACAACTGAGCCAACACTGGATCCTTGGTTACCAACCACGGTAGATAGCCATATGCTTGAATAATTTTCACCATACGTGTTTAAAGAAAGACGATGTTTTATACAAGCTTGATGTTGGTAATATTTGAAAATCATAAAAGAAGAGGAAAATCAGAGTAAGCTGTAAAATTGCAAGCAAAATCGAAATGATAAAAACATAGTTTTAATCCCAAGAGTTAGTAGAGTTTAGCTAATTTATTTCCTATCATTCCCAAGAAAACTCAGGTTCAATTTGAAAATAGTTCCCAAACTGGGAAGAATTAATTTCTTTATCAATTACAAATTAAATCCTGAAAATCATTCTGAGCAAACCAATTGTGATTTGGAATGAGTTTTTCTTTTTGGTTCACTCAGTGGGTCTTTAAAAATAATTCCCTTAGGCATACTGAACTCCATCTGCTTTTTCCAGCACCTTTTAGTAACATAGTAAAAAAATATTCAACTTAAAAGCTTTTAGCAATTTTTTTAATAACCCGAGTATAAACAAATTGCACTATTACTGTTTAAAGATTTATTTTCCTTGGTCAATAAAATTAACTTTCAGTTAAGTAATACATAGGGTCCCATGATATGCTTAAATATGGAAAAAAGGTAAAATTAGATCCAAAAAGTGGGTACAGGAGAAAACCCATGTAAAATCAACACAGCAGGGCATAACAAATATTCCAAAGAAAGTACATCTGAGTTGAAATTTATCATCTATCATTATGCCTCCGAATATTATTTTTATAACATGTCTATTTTCATGGTTTGTAAAGTACTTTCACCTACATTTCTAGAGCTGATTTTTACAACAGCCATGCAGCCTGCTGAGTTCAAATATTATCTCAGTTTTACCAATGTCAGAACTAAAGCTCTGAGCGGTAACAAACGGCCAAAAGCCACGTAGCTGGTGGTGACTGGTCCATGTTTTTTCCCTTCTTTTCTCTCCAAAACTCAGACTCTTTCCACGAAGGCTTATCACCAGCTCTGTTTAAGCTTATGTCTACAGAGTTTGGGAGACAGCCCCAGTCTGAAACGTTCCAGTGAGGAAGTATGCAGTGAATTGCTGCATGTGTCACTTGGGAGGGGGCCAGTTTTGTCTATTTCCAAAAAGGAGGGAGGAACAGATAAGAAGATGAAGCAAGGATGCCAGAAAGGAGTGTTAGAGCGTTGTCTGATTGTTCAGACAACTTACTGCCCCATGCATGATTCCAATCCTACCCTCACAATCTTAAAGGATAAAGAGAGAGCAATTAGGCGTATTTCCTAACAGAGCAATTAAATGACCTGAACAGGGTAATTCAGGCAGTAAGTGAAAAGAGGAAGCAGTACAGAAGCCAGGGAGATCAGCGTGCTTCCTGATCTTTCCAGTAATATAAAGTTTCCAAATAATCAAATAAATCCAAATTTAAATGTAAAGATGGAACTTTACTGCAAACTTAAATATGGAAAATTTGTTTGGCAATCCAGTACCTCAAAACGTCATTTTCAGTATTACTTTCTGTATATATAAAACTATGAGCTACCAGGAATATTAAATTACCATAAAATAGAACTCCACTTCATCTAGGTAAAGTAAGATTACTGATAAATTGTAATTTAGCAACTGCAATGGTGCAGACTAAAACTATATAAGAAATTGATGAAGCATTGAAGATAACAGGCTGTGATTTTGAAAAATTGTGTTGCTGTCAAAGTAAGCATCTTGAATTAAATTCTAATGTGAAGTTAAAATTGTTTTGCTAACTAATCTAATAAATCATATTGGAAAATAATTTAGTATAAATGAAAATCAGCTGCTTTCTCGTCCCTGGAGTAGTGCAATGAGAAAAAAACATCTGATTGAGATATTTGAAATAAACATTTATACAAATATTTTAAAATAAACTTGTTCATGTATATGTTAATTTTCTTTCAGAATAAAGAATTTGGTCTGAGGTGAAAAAACAATAGGAAGTACGATCTCTTCATGTTCATAGTGAACATACTATGCTAAAGAAAGCTAATCTTTCCAAAGCAAAGTTTGGTTGTCAAGAAGTTTTTGAGCTTCCAGCAATGTTGTCTTTTTTTTCCTAATGGCATCACTTTTGGTGGGACATTTTGCCCTTTCACCACAAGCCGAATACCATTGTTCTGTTTCCCACTGGACAGGGAAGGGACAGTAGTGCCAGGTGGCATGTTCTGTTACATGGTGTTCATTAGGCAAAAAGTTTCTTTTCGAAGAAAAAAATGACATTAGAGTTTGCCTATGGTTCTCTATGCCCTGATCAGTGCTAAGATTTAAGCTTTAATGATCCTTTAAGAATAAAGGAAGTGTTCTCCTTTACATTAACTTTTTCCCCCAAGGTACTTTTCCTCAATATATTATCCCAGCATATGACTCAAAAAGCCCACCATAAGACCAGTCTAGCTCTATGATATATTATTATATACTCAACTGAAAGCAAGAAAGATTGGTTAGCAAAGTAACAACAGCAATAATAAAAAGTGAACGGTTCTACCAGGGGGATTGTCGTTTTCTATGCCTGTAGCTCTTCCCCGCTTTCCTCACCCCAAGAAAAGTAACAACCTCTTATGGAAGATTAGATATTTCAGATATTGACCTCATTGAGTGCTAAAGCACAACTAATGTTTCTAAGTACTTTCCATTATTCTTAGTAAAATATAAAAATAATTAACTGTATTTGATGTGGTCTGTTGAATTCAATTTTACCAGTAGCTGCTCCCTGCCCAGTGTTTGGTTTTTTATAAGACCGTAAGTATACAGAGGTGGAATTTCATCAAAACTATCATCATGACATTTGTGCAAGTATTAGAATACTTGGGGTTTTTTGGTTGGCTTGTTTCTGTTTGTTTGTTTTCTCCTCACAAGTGGCTATAAAGACTGGCTATTGGCCTCTGATCCAAAGTTAGGGTAAATAAAGTATATGTAAGTTTCCTCAGGTGTAAATAATAAGAGTATGTAATTCAAAGGTTTATAGGGAACATTTAATAGGTTAAAGCATCTAGTCTGCTTTTAAGGGTACTGGGCACTAAAGTGTTGGCTATCATATGGATATTTCAATCATGAGGAAATAGAAGAAAGTCAAGCTGAATATTTAATAATTACCTCACTACACTACTCCAGGGACAAGAAGCCAGCTGGTTTTCAATTATACAAGTATTTTCCAATATGATTTCTTAGATTCTGTTATAGTTATCAATGTATCGCCTCTGAGCTTTAAATCTATTCTTCAACATCTGCTCTGTGATAATGCATGGTGTTCCTTTCGGCATTTCTCCGCCAAGACTGAGCACGATGTTAACATTCCTCAGTAGAGGGCGGTGGAGAGACAGCGCGGGCGGGAAGAGGGCGTCTGGCTGCTTCCAGCTGCCACGCCCTTGGTCGCAGTGCACATCTGAGAACGACTGGTGATGGTCGGCTCCAGCCTTGAGACCAGAATCTGTGGTCCCCAGCGACATGACAGTTCCAGCCCAGGCTGGTAACTCCCTCCCTTAGCCCTCCCTGTGTGGACAGTGTAAACCCCTCTTGTCTCCACCAGTGCACTAGCCCCTTCCACATCCCCGCCTACCTGCACCCTGCACGGTGCTTCCTCCTTGCCTCGTGGCTGTGGACGGGATCTGGTCTGGGCAGGTCAACGAGCTTCTTGGCCGTCCAGTGCACTGCAGCCACACCTCCTCTCACAAGGCCTGAAGCCGAGCCCTGGGGAGGTTTCCTGCGAGTTTGCTTCCTGGGGCACCCCCCTCAGGTCCCCTCCCTTGGACCTAAGACACCTTTTACCTTCCTCGCTCATCTTAGCGTTGTCCTCTCGTTGCTCCATAGTTCTTTATATTAAGGGTTCTCCCTTGTTTATAATGGCACATGTCTGTCTCTTGCTTGGACTCAGAGAGATACAGATAAGATAAAGAACATTTTCCGAGAAAATGATTTTTATCTAAATCTCGAATGAGTGTTGCTCTTTTGATGTAGTCACGCTAGAACCTGTTCTAGGTGCTTCCATCTGTGAACTCACTTAATCCTCTAGCCACCCTATACAGATATGGGAAATCAAGGCCATAGCTCCTTGAAATCTTGCTGAAAATAGTAATTTGAGTTTTTTCAGAGCTTGTTTGCTTTATTTTAAAGAGTTTTACTCAGTTTCTAGCACACTGTAAGGACTATTTAAGTGTTATAAATTATCATAATTGATATGAATTATAAGAAAAATTGATCTTTCTCTCCCATGGTGTTGACTTTTCTTCACAAGTCTGATGATCCTTGGTTCCCTATTTTTACTCCTGTGTGTGGAATGGACCACACATAGCTTATATGAGTCGGTTATTTGTTCAACAGCAGATCTTTCTCCTGAGCAGGATGTTGGTTCTGAACTCTGCATGTGGACAGGCACAACAGGACAACTTTAAAGGAGGCAGAAGGGGAGCAACTGATATTCCCTAAAATGCCAGGGGGTAATAATAACCCAAATAATAGCTCAAAAGACTAACCCTCCTCAAGAAGAATGGTTATTACCTGAGAGCATTATTTTCTGGTCTTCACTGGTAAGAAGATCAGGAATGAAAGCTACAAATGCCAGATTTTTCTTAGGATAGGAAGAGAAGGGGGGGAAGAGGCAGGAGAGCTGTAAAGAGGGATGGAGTTGTTCCTCTGTAGAACTTCCATCGTTCCCCTGATTTCTCTTCCATGCCCCACTCTAGCTCTGCTCAGTCACTCATATGGAGCTCAGAACTTCTTGAGGCTTTGCCCTGAACAACAGTTCTTACCTTCATCACTTCCGATGCTTCCTCTTTGGCAAGTTTGGGACAATTGGTTCCCCTGTCCTGTTTTATTCTGTAATGGTGCAGTGGGTTGAATAGTGGCCCCCGAAAGATATGTTCAGATCTTAACTCTTGGTAAGTGTGAAGGTGACCTTATTTGGAAAGACTGTCTTTGCAGATGTAATTAAGATAAGGCTCTCAAGATGAGACCATTCTGGATTTATGATGGTCTCTAAGGCCAGGAGCTGGTGTCCTTAGAAGGAAGAGGAGAGGGAGATTTGAGTCACAGGCAGAAGGTCACGTGAGGATGGGGGCACAAAGTAGAGTTATGCAGCCACAAGCTACCAGAAACTGGAAGAGGCAAGGAAGCGTTCTCCCCTAGAGCCTTCAGAGGGAATGTGGCCCTGCCAACACCTTGCTTTTGGACATCTGGCTTCCAGAACAGTGAGAGAAAATATTTCATTTGTTTTAAGTCACCAAGTGTGTGGTAATTTGTTATGGCAGCCTTGGGAAACTAATATAAATAGAATTCTATTACCATCCTGTCTTTCAGAAGTCCTCCAAAATCTCTGAGCGGCTCATGTGACCCCTGGCCCTATACTTTTCTCAACACTGCTCTGTATTTATCTCATTTTGTTTCTTTTGACTGAAACAGAAGCTAACGACTCTCAGTCTGCATTGAAAATTTTAAAATAGTATTTAATATTTAAATGGAGTCTATCTTCAATCTTGTCCTCATATCCAGATTCAGGCTAAATTGAGAGAAAGCATTCAACTAAAAGAAAGGAGATTTAATTTCAGTCCTGTGGCACAGAGAGTACGTGTTCCCCAGATACAATGGTATAGGAACAACTGCATTTAAAATGAAAGCCAGTCTAGACTGATGGGTTTGACAGCTTACTTACGGAGCTTCATTGGTTCCCACGCCATTTCAGCCGTAAAGGTATGTGTACGTGTGTATATGTTAAGTTCTTAATTTTTCCACTAGCATTGTTTCACAAGATCCCTTCAGAAATATCCAATATTCATTTTAATTTCAGTCAGAATAAGTATAAAACCAGTTCCCTTTATAACATTAAATTTTAACTTCAAACATTCGGAGACCTAAGCGTTCTTTACGAAGATCTCCTACTATGTCTTTCCTCCAGCAAAAGTCACGCAGTGCTCTGTTTCTGCCAGTGAAGAATTAGTTATGTAAATGGGAAGAGGGCATTGAAAGGCAGCACCTAGGAAGAGCCTGGTGGTCACATGGGTTTTTCTTCATTAAGACATTATAAAGTTTAGCTCTCGGTGTGAAGATAATTTAAATTGAAAGAATTTTTGTACCTTGCTACTGCAATAAGTTCTCTGCAAATGCATATAGTTTTACAAATGAGAAGCTGTGTGGCGCTTTCGCTAAGCAAGGTGCTCAGCGCTAAGGCAACAGAACATTCCTTAAATATCTCCCTTTGATGTCAGACCCTGAAAATTAGGCATTAAAAATGAATAACCCTGCAACTCTAAGAAAAATTAGAGCAAGTAAAGTATAATTTAATGAATCCCTGTGTGATAGGAAACCATAGTTCAAATCATTTGATATCAGAAAATACCCTCCATCCCTTAACCCTTAATATATTAAAGCCAGCTCAACTCACATGTCTTCTAGAAAAACTTCTCGAATAATTCCAACCCACATTGAAGGTCTTTCTTCAAGCCCTTATCTGTATTTATCTATGTCAATTATCAACTTATAATCATACACCATTTTGTAGCCACATCTAAACTCATTCACTTGTGTATATCTTGCTTCCCTATTGAGATTACAAATCCAATGAGGTCAAGAACCATGTTCTTTTTTTAAAAAATTATTTATTTATTTATTTTTGGTTGCGTTGGGTCTTCGTTGCTGCACGTGAGCTTTCTCTAGTTGCGGCGAGCAGGGGCTACTCTTCATTGTGGTGCGCGGGCTTCTCATTGCAGTGGCTTCTCTTGTTGTGGAGCATGGGCTCTAGCCATGTCGGCTTCAGTAGTTGTGGCTCGCGGGCTCACTAGTTGTGGCTCACAGGCTTTACAGTGCAGGCTCAGTAGTTGTGGCGAACGGGCTTAGCTACTCCGAGGCATGTGGGATCTTCCCGGACCAGGGCTCGAACCCATGTCTCCTGCATTGGCAGACGGATTCTTAACCACTGCGCCACCAGGGAAGCCCAAGAAGTATATCTTAATCTTCTTTTGAAGATTACTCCTTCACTGAAGTAAATGCTTTAAAAAACTGAAGTGAAGTAAACTTTAAAATAAAATGGATCACTCAGATGCATTAAGATTTTAACTAAAGTTTCCAATAGAGTAGGCTGTATCACTTCATCTGCAACGTTAAAAATTATAAGAAGTCATCTACCCTTAATCATCAGTCAAGGGGAAAGTCTCATGGGTCCATTATGTTCAATCTATATTCTAGCTGCCACACTTGTCTTTTGAATTCTCCTCTCTTGAGATTTTGGTGCCCTCTACTTAAAATAAATGTGAAAGTATGTCTGGAAAATAATTGCCAAGACCTGTGTTTCCACCAGCCCATCACCCAGGTCGTCAGTTGTGCTTCAGCCCAGAGTCGGCAATCTATTAGTAACTATCATTTTGGAGCACTGATATGTTCCAAGTACTATATAGATAGCTAGATAAATATAGTTATAAATGTAGATATAGATGCATGTATCTGTATGTATATATGTGTATATTCCTGTCAACGACCTTGAGAATGTGGTATTATCAGCCTTGTTTCACAGATATATAAATAGCTTGCTTGAGGTTATAGAGTAACTGAAGAAGGATGCAGACCTGAATTTAGAATCTGTCTCCAAAATTCATGTGGTTTTCATTGTCACCCTGTCTCACTAACAAAACTTCAGATTTCAGATGATAAAAAGATAAAACTGTGATGAATGTAAATGCTCTTTGAATCCTTGAGTTTAAATGTTTTCCTTTTTATTAATTAATATTTTTAAGTCACAAACTACAAATCTCATGATAAAAAGCAGTGAATGGAAATCACTTAGGAGCATGTGAAAGCAAGTTGACAGAGAAAAAGTAAGTTAAAAAAAAAAAAGAACAAGGTAAACCAAAACATTGAGAATAAATAGCCTTATCAGTCATTTTTCAAGAAAAATGATGTCATCTTGTGGATATTTTTAGAAGATTTTACAAAACATGTACACTTGGTAGCCAATAAGGACAGATGATGTCATAGTGACCAAGGTTACTTGTGAAAATACTGGTGACTGCAAATGTAGTGCATCTGTGCAAAACTATAAATTTACCTCTGAGAAGATTGATCATTGGCTTCCGATTTCATACACCTGTTTTGATAGAGGTGGACAGGCATTCCTATTTTCTATTGTAGGTAATGCAATTGAGCTTGTGGAGGGCAAGGTAAGGGTAATAGGAAAAATAAGAGGCAACCCTTGCATATGTGTTAGCCCCAGAGAATGCTGAAAGGAGATACTGTTTCTGGAATAGGGAGGGTCTTTTCTACCTAGTATGGTTGACACTTGAACAATGCAGGGGTTAGGGGAGTAGACTTTCCATGCACTTGCAAGTTCAAGTGTAATTTATAGTTGGCCCTCATTCCTCCTTATCCACGGCTTCTCTGTAACTGGGGTTCCGTATCTGCAGATTCAACCAACTGCAGATCATGCAGTAAATATAGTAGTATTACGGTAGCTGTGTTCTCTCAGCCCAAGATCTCAAACCAAATCAACAAAATAAGCTCCAACTGAGGAGGAGATTGATGAAATTATTTTTCCTCTCCTTAAAGTTTTTTCAGCCACAGAACCCCTAAAATTATCCCCGGATATTAAGCTGTAGCAGACTTCTCCCACCAGTTGGTGCCAAAGAGCAGCTGGGGCCTCAATGAATCTGCATCTCAGGGTCTGAACTCTGGGCTAACTACATGTGCAGTTTTTCCCCAGGTCACTTTATTAACCACTCCACAAGACAACCACTGGGGTGAATTTTTTTGAACCTCATTTATTACTTTTTGTTGTACTTAAAAACTGCCTAAGGAAACTAAATGTCATTACATCAGTGGGTTAGATGCAGTGATCCTCAGACCTTGCTAACATTAGGATGATTCGGGGAGCTTTTAAAATCCTGGTGCACAGGCCACATCTCAGGTGGATTATATTTGAGTCTTTTGGGGGAAAACGCCAACATCTTTATTCTTCTGAACTCCCCCTGAGGTAATTCCAGTGGGCGACCAAAGGTGATATCTACTGCGTTTTTGTTTTTTTTTAATTTTATTGGAGTAAGGTTGATTTACAATGTTGCATTAGTTTCAGGTGTACAGTAAAGGGATTCAGTTATACCTATACATATATTCATTCTTTTTCAGATTCTTTTCTCATATAGGTTGTCACAGAATATTGAGTAGAGTTCTCTGTGCTCTACAGTATAGGTCTGTGTTGGTTATCTATCTTATATATAGTAGTGTGTGTATGTTAATATCAAGCTCCTGATTTATCCCTCCCCCCACATTTCTCCTTTGGTAACCATAAGTTTGTTTTCAATATCTGTAAGTCTGTCTCTGTTTTGGAAATAAGTTCGTTTGTATCATTTTTTAAATTAGATTCCACATATGAAAGATATCATATGATATTTGTCTTCGTCTGACTTACTTCGCTCATTATGATCGTCTCTAGGTCCATCCATGTTGCTGCAAATGGCAGTATTTTGTTCTTTTTTATGGCCGAGTAATATTCCGCTGTATATGTGTACCACATCTGCTTTATCCATTCCTCTATTGATGGACATCTAGGTTGCTTCCATGTCCTGGCTGTTGTAAGTAGTGCTGTCATAAACATTGGGGTGCATGTATCTTTTCAAATTATGGTTTTCTCTGGATATATGTCCAGGAGTTGGGTTGCTGGATCATGTGGCAGTCCTATTTTTAGTCTTTTAAGGAACCTGTTCTCCATAGTGGTTGTGCCAGTTTACATTCCCACCCACAGTGTAGGAGGGTTCCCTTTTCTCCACACCCTGTCCAGCATTTATTGTTTGTAGACTTTTTATGATGGCCATTCTGACCTGTGTGAGGTGATACCTCATTGTAGTTTTGGTTTGTATTTCTCTAATAATTAGTGACGTTGACCATCTTTTCATGTGTTTTTTGGCCATATGTATATCTTCTTTGGAGAAATGTTTATTTTGATCTTCTGCCCACATTTTGTTTGGGTTGTTGTTTTTTTGACATAGAGCTGCATGAGCTGTTTGTTTATTTTGGGGATTAATCCCTTGTCAGTTGCTTCATTTGCAAACTACTGCCTTCACTGAATAGGATAGTGTCAGCACAGGGACTTGTTCTAGAAGAGAATTGGGGCCAAGTGATGAGCTTTAGCGACACACGGATGAATGGCATGAGTCAGCCATCTTGAAAAAATACATCATGCGGTCACAGTAAGTGATAACCCCAGAGAATTCACACAGGAGGACTGAAATCCTGTGGCAGTTCTGCACAAAAATAACGGCATGCAACTTTTATTCAGTGCGAGTACAACTGTTATGTGGAAAATTCCCTTGATGTGATAGTAGCTTCCCAGAACACTTCTAGGAAAGTTATCTTAGAGGATGTAGAACAGAAAGGCTCATAGTTAAAATTAAGATTCTCCAATCACACAGAAAGTAAATCCGTTTTAAACTCATAGCGAGAAATAGAGGAACAAGATGAAGTAGGATAGGATGCAAGAGGATAGAAGGACCGTTCTCCCTGAATCCTAGATTCTAGATTAGCAGCATTTAGGAGTCCCCTCTGCTTCTTCTCTCACCTCTTTCTCTTCTCTCTCCCTCTCTCCTCTCTAGTCTATGCCTCTCTCTCTTCTCCTCTCTCTCTCTTCCCCTCTCTCTCCCTCTCTGCCTCATCACCCTTCCCCATAGGCAGTATAGTTTTGAAGACTAGAATTGATGTTTGAACAAAGGGGACCAAGAGGTGGTGCCTGGAGCAACAGGAAACGTGTGCTGTATTTGAGGGAATCAGCCAAGGGTGTCTGGCCACAGAAGAGTTCACAGGTGAGCCCACTGAACAGGTGAGGCTTTTATCTGCTTTTCTTGGGCAGAGCATACGTGGGGCCAGAATAGGGCTATTATGTGTGCTACGAATGGGCAGCCAATTTAGGGTTAGTCTCTCTATCCCCTCCTATCTAGAAGAAACACTTGTATCATGTATTCCACTTATTCTGCCATTAACATATCTGAGAAATCATTAATATCTCTTTTGAATTCTGCCTGTGTGTCACAAGCTGCTTGCTTATTCATACTCATGCTTAACACTTCCTAGGAGATTTGTCTCTTTTATAAGCTACTAGCTTTCTCACTATTGGTGCTTAACATTCTTATGAGTTTCATCATTCCTGTTTATTTGTCTTTTATAAGAGAATTGAATATTCTCCATAAAGCAAGCACAACATTCCAACAGCTTCCTCCACATTTGAAGGAGAGGACTTTATTATGGAGGTGAAAGAGACCTCTGTCACTTTCATTGCTCAGTTTGGATAACTTTATACATTTCTAAGTTGAAATGTTAATGGCTGCATGCAACCCTTGTTAAGGACAGTATGTTCAAGGGGAAAATTCTGTGGGCAAATCAGAGAACTCAAACTGAAGAAAGGTGACAAGGTAAACGTTAAACATGAAAAAGTACATCTCAAGAATGGGATGGCCAATTCTGAGCAAAATTTTGGGCTAAGCACAGGCCCAAAACATAGTGATGTTTTGCAGAGACTGGCAGATGTGATTGAAGGATGATTATCCATTGCAGGAACTGTGGTCACTAGTCCATTAAACTGCACACCAAGCATTTGCGTCATCAGGAATAGTATATCTTAATGATTATACATAGTATAGATATAAACACAAGTAAACTTGACACATACATAATCTATATGCATATACATATAAAATATACCTATTCGTATATACTGAAATAGCGAAAATTGTCTTGGTATTATGAGAGGTAATTCTATAATATCTATACCAGCCAGTGCGCCACCAGGAAACAGAAGTCACACACAAATCAGGGTAGATGGAGAAGGTTTATTAAGGACCTATTTACAAAGCTTAAAGATAAGACATAGGGAAAACACAGGGATGAGTTCAGCATCCCCTACTAGTGACTGCAAAGGCACTACAATCTGTAGGCCTGAATAGGCTAGTGGAGGGGTTTCTGGAAGCTAGAATGAGACAGTCTTGAGGAAAGGGCTTGAGAGGGGCTGTCACCTTTGCTTGAAGGACACATTCAGACTGAGGTTACAAGACAGAAAGGGATCCAGATAAATAAGTGCTGAGGGGGCTTCCCTGGTGGCGCAGTGGTTAAGAGTCCGCCTGCCGATGCAGGGGACACAGGTTCGTGCCCCAGTCTGGGAAGATCCCACATGCCGTGGAGCGGCTGTGCCCGTGGGCCGTGGCCGCTGAGCCTGCGCGTCCGGAGCCTGGGCTCTGCAACGGGAGAGGGAAAGGCCCGCGTACCGCAAAAAAAAAAAAAAGTGCTGAGCTAGCTTCATTTACTCCCATCTCTGAAACCTGGCCCGCCAGTCCTGTGGCCACACCCAACTAGGAGCCAGAAACAAGGCAGCCTGCAGCTGTCATTCACGTAGATCAGCTTTCTAGAGAAGAGAGCAGGCTTTAAAAGGGTGGAGTGGACCTAGAGGAGCAAGCGGAAGTTACCCGGTCCAACGCCCAAGTCACATGCGCAAGTATAAGATCATTTATTCAATGGACTCCTTTTTTAACGGGTGAAGAAACTTAGGAATAAGGAATGGATGTTATTTTCCACAGCAGGTCTTCTATTCCAAATAACTAGTAAAATCCTCAGGACATAGAGGTGATTAAGGCAGAGGCCAGACTTCAGGAGTTCACAGTCCACAGGGGAGATTGCATGTAGATAAATAAATATTTAAAGGAGTATTAAAGTAGAAAAGTAGCTGCTGTCTGAAGTCTTGTTAAGAACAGTATCCTCAAGGAACAGTAGGCAAATCAAAGGAAGTAGAAATTATATATAACAAAGTAAAAATTGCTATAACAAATACAGCAGGAAGTGGCAACCTGCAGGGTATGAAATCATCCAGTGTCATGTTGAAAAGTATACATATATATACCTGTAAAACTTGTATCCTTTCTCTTAAGCATCTTCACAGAAAAGACAATACCACAAAAATGACTACAGGCCATAAAACTCTATTTTACATATTCTAGTAGCCTAACGATATAGTTTAATTCTGAGATAGATGCTTCAGAAACTTTCTCTTCTGCATGTCAAGTGTGAACATGAAAGCAGTAATTTACCTCCAGTGACCTAGAACTTAATTGTCATGAGGATATTTTATTTAGCCCTGCTCACCTCATGATGGAACCAGAAAGGTGAATGTTTCAACCGTAAAGTTATAGCTCTAACTTCTCTGTTTCTATCCATGGCTAAATAAAAACCAAACAATCATTATTTCATCTCCAAAGTGATATAAATTTCTAGGTGATCTTTACTAAGGAAAATTAGCTCCAAAATGTGTCATATCTGGTAAATAATGATGTTGTTAAATTGGTTTTGCAGTTACGTTTCCAGTGAACTGTAAAAGTATGACAACTAGGCTTTTCTGAGTACAAACAGTTTGTGATAAGATTCTCCCCACTGCCTCTCACTGCAAGCCAAGCTATTAAAATATTTTAAAAATATAATTCACCTTTTGAAGTTTCTTCACCAGTCTTGAACACATGTATAGATATTTCAAAATGATAATCTTAAAATCCCACATGCAAATCAACTTCTCTCTATGGTTGGATTTTTAAAGCATAGCCTGAAGAAATTGGGCTGGTGGACACCCACTGATAAACTATTTACTTTAAAGATATGTTATTTATAAATGAACAGCCCTGTACCTCCTGTGAAAATCCTGAAGCTCTTAGATAAATAACAAAGCATATAATCCTGCCTGAATATTACAAAAAATCCTAATTTTTTGTAATAACTTTATTGAGATATAAGTCATTCACCTGGCGTAGAAGTCATCCATTTGAAGTGCATTTTACAGTGATGTTTAATATATTGACAGAGTGGTATGATCATCAGCAAAATCAATTATACTGGTTTTGCAAATTTCAGCGAATATTTCTGGAGCTTGGACCAGGTGCCTGCCGTTGTTCTAGGCGTGAGGTGCGCAGTCAGCAGGGTGACATGTTAAGTTCTAGCTCATATGGAATGTATATTCTTGTGCAAGGAGACATACAGTAGACACAGAAGCAGGTACATGTGTAATACATCTTATGTGATAAATTCTAGGAAGAAAAGCAAAACAGGGGCAACAGTTGTAGGAGGTAGGTGATCAGGAAGGAAGGGCCTCTGTGAAAAGTGGAGGTGACTGAAGTGAAGGAATGGATCACAGAACAGTTGAGAGGAGAGCCTTTCAGACAGAAAAATGGGCAGATGCACACCCCTGCTGTGGATGTACGCGAGGCATTGCTGAGAAAGAGCAAGAAGGCCAATATTGCTAGAAGAGACCAGGGAGACACAAAGGACGTGGATGAGAAGGGGGCAGAGGCCGGAGGGTGCACAGCCTTGTAGACCTTGGTCAGTTCTTATTCTGAGTGAGGTGGAGGCTGATGGGGTGTCTTCGAGCAGTGAAGTGGAGGGCCCTGACGTAGATTTTTAAGGGATCATTGTGGCTGGTGTGAGAGCACAGACTGACCTGCTGGGTCAAAGGAAAAAGAGAAGAGTCCAGCCGGGAGGCTATGACAGTGGTCCAGGCATGAGATGCTGAGGGCTCAGGCCTTCTCTATTTTAACGTGGATATATTAACACATCAATAGAGTACATGTGATCTTACATGCCTAGATCCAGTGATACCGGCATCTTCACATTTGTAAAACTTAATAAAAATTGCATTTATATTCAGAAAGTAAATCAATTTTATCCACCTGATTTTAAAAGAAAAGTATCTTATATCCGCATTATTCTCATCCTTACTTGTCTTCATATCCCTTGTAAGTGGAAGGTTTTGCTCCTTCACTGCCCCATCTTAGGTATTTACTGTACCTCCTTAGGAACCCCTTGAGAGCACTGACCCCCTAGAAAAGTACAAGGTTACTTCACCAAGAAGGCCTTATCTGTCAATACAGATATTTTCCATTCTTTCTTAGTGGTTTATAGACACATTTAACTCACTCCTGAGAAATATTAGTGAATATCTCACTGCCTCACAGAGACACCATTGATCAGATACTAAGATGTATGGAGCTGTGTACCAAAACTCTCACTCTTTTTATCATATACAGAAATATAAAGAGAATAAACCTCTGATGGAGTTTACATAAGTTTCCTATATTTTTCAGTTATTTAGATCTAAGCATAACAGCTTTAGCTAAATTACGTTTGCCTTCGTTTATTCATTCAACCAGTGTATGTGTGTTCGTTTTCTATGTGTCATTCACTACTCTCAGTGCTGGAGGTACAAAGTGAAACAGGCTTGCCTTAGAGAAGTTGACAATCTAGACAAAAAGACATTCAAGCATACAAATATTTTAAAGAGTAGAATGAGTTCCATCCATGTGGTTATAGCAGAGATAGAAAAGAGGGTCCCTGGCTTGCAAGGGACACCATGTATACAGAATACAGTGCCCGTTTGTGTCCTGTGAGCGATGCAGTGTTGTGAGCCTGATGGCACGTGTACTTTATATGGTCATGCTAAACAACTTTTAAGGAGTGTGAAGACCTATTCTGATCCTATATCCCATGAGGACGCTGTGAGAGGTTCCCGATGTCTGCCTTTGCCGTGGGGCGGAGTGGTGGTAAGCAGGAGACATAGCTTCCAGTGTGTGTCATGGAAACAGTAAGGTTAGAGGAGTTGCAGGGAGAGGTCTGAAGAGAATCTAAAATGAAGAGCTAACTCTCATAGATACCTGAGGGTGAAGGCTATCATGTAGAAAGCATATCGTGTGCAAAAGTCCAGAGAAATAAAAGACTATGCGGTATTCTTAGAATTGCAAGTAACCCCAGCATGAACAGAGAGCAGAGAAGAGTACGAGAAACCGGTTCAGAAAAGCCGGCTGTGGATGGATAGTGGAAAGGCTTAGACGCCCAGGACGTGAAGGTGGGTTTTTAGCCTTGCGTTGTCGTGATGAATTTTTGCACTTTAAGCAGCCACTTTGGTGACCAGGGAACTGAGATCCCACAAGCCACTCAGCGTGGCCAAAAAAAAAAGGAAAAAAAGAATTACTTTTCTTCTGGGTTCTCCTTCAATAACCTGAATCGTCATACCTCATACAGGATTGATACCTAAAGAAAGTTCATAACGGTTATATTTATATGTCTATGAAATTATAAATTACCATACATATGATATTTTAATTTACCCATACCATTACCATACATATGATATTTTAATTTACCCAAACTCAGGAGGTACAGGGAATTAATATTCTTTTATTTTAATATGAAGAAATGGGGATTCATGGAGTTATGTGATGCACAAAGGTTTACAAGTAAATATGTCAAAGCGGCCAGAACCTTGAATCTGTCTCTTATGTCTCCAAGTCAGACAAGTAAACTTTGCTTGAATCTGGTTGCCAAATGCATTCCTCGTAGGTCCCAATTAATTTTAATGATGTCCTGTTACCGTGAGGCTGTTTTCAGGCTTGAGGAACACTGGAAAGAGTTCTCTCTTCCATCTGTACCAAGACATAGAAAAGGCTGAAGGAATATTTCTTTTCTCTTGCCTTTGAAAATAAGATGATTTATTGAAATCTTCAGAAGTACTACTTCAGTGCATCGTGCGTTTACACATAGGGCTACAAATTTCTCCTCTTGTTTTTAATTCCTGAGGACAGAAGCCGTATTCTTTTAGTCACAAATATTATTTTTCAGAATGATTCTACAGATTAAATCCCATTCCTGTCCCTTTATGCTCTGCATTCTAGATCAGATCTTGGTTCCTTTTATTTTGAAAGCATGAAAAGACATTATTTTCTTTTTTAATATCATGAAATTGTTGGTGAGCAAAGAAACAACTCATGAGATTTTTGCTCTTATGGCAACTGTGTTATTCTCCAGTCAAATAAATAGTTAATTTTCTAAAAATTTCTTCCTAAATCCCATGTCTGATTTCATTCTTATAACAAATAACGGTAGTACAAGGTAATTACGTCTTTGGTGACGTAATAAAAAGTTCCTCCACTTGTATAAAATTATTTAAACCAGGGAGCAGTCCACACAGAGTTGGGAATTAGTATTTTATGTTCTAGGGAAATACTGCATGCGTCATGATTTCACGTTTGTGAGGTATGTTTTTTTCTATTTAAGCCAAAACAAAAAAAAAATTACGAACATTGGTGTTACAGGATGTACATATGATAAGAACCAATCAAATTATTTGAACAAAACCTTCAACTTGAAGTCACCAGTCACTTCGTTGGCTCCCTTCCATTGTAAAGCTCATGGTCGGGCTTCCCTGGTGGCGCAGTGGTTGAGAGTCCGCCTGCCGATGCAGGGGACACAGGTTCGTGCCCCGGTCCGGGAAGATCCCACATGCCGTGGAGCGGCTGGGCCCGTGAGCCGTGGCCGCTGAGCCTGCGCGTCCGGAGCCTGTGCTCCGCAGCGGGAGAGGCCACAACAGTGAGAGGCCCGCGTACCACAAAAAAAAACAAAAACAAAAACAAAACTCATGGTTGTCTAATCTGCTGTCAGACCTGCAGTCCTGGCATTCAACAATTCCCCCAAACATGCCTCCTGAATTCACTTCTCCTTCTCTTTCTGTACACTTGCAGTTCTAGGAGTGTTAGAACTGAGCACTCTTCTACCAATACAGGATTGAAGGTCAAGGTCTCAGCCCATGTTCTTACGGCAGATTCTATGTTGCGTGTGTTGCTCTCTGAAACAGACATTAGTCATCTGCACTGCCTACCCACCGTTTTGTTTCCTCACTGACCTTATTTATTGGACACTTGTGTTTGTCAAGGCCTGTGTTAGATGAACCTTTCCAAATAGTTTTCCTTATTCATTTGGCCATGACCTTGTTGTTCAGTAATTACCTTGTGTAATATAATGCATTTTATTGTGTTATGATTGTCTCTCCCTAGGCTTATACCCTTACACTGTCCTTTCTATAATATATACAATTTTATTTTTCAATTATACCTCAATAAAGCTGGAAAAATATCTGATTGAACTGAGTTAAACTGATCTAAACATTTAATTTATTTTCCTAGTCACCACATAGGGGCTTATGAAGGAGTCCTGAAGAATTATTTTTAAACATTTACATTTATTTTTCATGCTTTCAGATTTTAGTGAGTTGACTTATATGGCTCTGCTACAGAATTCTATATTTTGGTATAAGTTTTACTGCTTTGATTCAGGACAAACATGTATTGATAGTATTTGTCTTTCTGTGTCTGGCTTATTTCACTTAGCATAATGCCCTCCAGATTCATCCATGTTGCTGCAAATGACAGGATATCCTTCTTTTTTATGGCTAAATAATATTCAGATATACATATATATATATATATTACAGTATCACATTTTTTAATCCATTCATCCATCACTGGGCATTTAGGTTGTTTCCATATCTTGGCGATTGTGAATTATGTGGCAATGAACATGGGAGTGCAGCTACTTCTCCAAGATATTTCATTTCCTCTGGACATCTACGCAAAATTGGATCATATGGTAGTTCTAGTTTTAATTTTCTGCAGAATCTCTATTTGGTTTTCCACTATAGCTGTATTAATTTACATGTCTACCAACAGCGTGCAAGAGTTGAAAGCCTCAATCTCTCATCTGGAAAATGCTGTGTCTCAGAGACCACCTTCCCCTTTCAAAACTTCTCTCCCTAAGATGACATTTGGATGTAATGACCAGGGAAGCTAATGTGCTTTCCTGTTCCTGGGCATGTACCTTGGGCTTCTGTTGCTTCCAGTGTGTGTTATGGCTCGTGTCTGGGTGTCTCGAGGGCAATGCCTTTTCTCCTTGGGTGCTCTGTCCACTGTTGGCTTGTCTCTCCATCGTCTTTGGCAGTGATCGCAGGGAGAACCAACCCAGTTGAACTCCAGAAAGCTCTCTTTGTCAGTGAATGTGAGCCTCTTCCTGGGGGGGTCCAGTCTTAACCCCAAATGAGGGCCACTTTGCCCTAAAGGGACTGCCACCGTGTTAGGTCTACTGATCCATCTACGTCATACAAGGACTGGTGACAGGATTTGAAAACAAAACCTCAGATAAGCTTTCACTCTCTATAAATTTATGAACAGTACCCAAGGGGGTTGTGAAATAATAAGGAATATATATATATATAGATAGATATCTAATTCTAAAAATTAGATATTTTATCTTGTAATTAATATATAAATATTATATATAATATATATATAAATCTATATTATAATTATATAATCTTGTAATTTCCTAAGTCACAAGAGCACTAGGAGCATCTTTTGTTCTTTTTTTTAATTTAATTTTTAACTATATTAGAGTCTAGTTGATTTACAATGTTATGTTAGTTTCAGGTGTACAGCAAAGTGATTCAGTTATACATATACAGATACCCATTCTTTTTCAGATTCTTTTCCCATATACGTTATTACAGAATATTGAGTCAAGTTCCCTGTGGAGCATCTTTTGTTCTGATGCTTAATCTTTGATCCTGTTTCCTAACACAGAGCTTCTAAATCCTTTGAAATACCCTGAATGATAAGACTGTCTTTTGATCTATTGAGATTATTCTTAGTGGACTCCTAGATAGTTTCAAAATGTGGGCTGCTTACCAGAAAGGCCAAGGTGTGATTACAAGCTTGGAACTTTTAGCTCCCGTCCACCGCCGCATTCTTTGGGGAGGGGTGAGAGGCTGGAAATGTAGTTTATAATCCATCATATCTATGTGATGAAGCTTCCATAAAATCCTAGTAGTACAGAGTTTGGAGAGATTCTGGGCTGGTGAACACATCTAAATTTCAGGAGGGTAGTGGTCCTCAGTCCCACAGGGATAGAACCTCATGTGCTCAGGACACCTCCAGATCTCACTCTGTGTATCTCTTCATCTGTCTGTTGATTCATATCCTTTATTATATTTTTAATATTAAACCAGTAAGTATAAGTGTTTGCCTGAGTTTTGTGAGTCATTCTAGCAAATTGGGGGACAAAAGGAGGGGTTCATAGGACCCCTCATTCATAGCTAGTCTGTTAGAAATACTGGTGACAATCTGGGACCTGCAACTGACATCTGAAGTGTGTGTGTGGTAAGGGGGAGGACTTGTGGGACTGAACCCTTAACCTATCTCCAGAATTGAGTCAAATTGTAGGACAACCTGCTAGTGTCACAGAGAATTGTTTGATTTTTGGAAAACCCACACACGTGGTGTCAGACGTATTGTGAGTGTGTGAGGAGAGGAGAAACATGGGAGGAGTATGTTTTTTCTCCATATGGATTGAGACCATATCCCACCTTCACTCTCTCATCAACGCAGGTAACCTTCATTTCTATTTCAGATATCCACATCCTCTCCTAGCCTAAGGTAAGAGTAGGCAGAGTGAGTTATGCATGTCTGATTGCTTCCCTCTCTTCCACTTTCTCTCCTCCCTTCTTTCTTTTATTCAACAAATGTTTACTTCCTGTCTGGCACTGTTCTAAAGTATGGGGGATGAGTAGTTAACAACACAGACTAATTCTCTGCCTTCATGGAAGTTACATTCCAGAAAGGAAAATAGATAATAGAGAAGTAAATATATTAAATAATATCAAGAGATGATAAATCACATGAAGAAAAATGAAGGGAGTAGAAAGTGACTGGAAAAGAGGTAGGCGATCCTGGAAGAGCTCTTTGAAGAAGCACTATTTGAGAGCAGATATTTGAGTGTCATACTGGAGTGAGTTAGGTCAAAATCTGCAGGGTGCCTTCTGGTCAGAGATAGCAGTGTTTGCACAAATCCCAAGTTTGGAATACCTGTAACATGATGGAGGGAAAGCAATATGGTCACTGGGACTAGACTGGAGTGAGTGAGGGGGGAAGAGCTAGGAATGAACTGGAGAGGCCAGGAGAGACCAGATCAGGGAGATGGAGCACTACTGGTGTGACTTGAGCATGAGTGACAAGACTTGTTGAAGTTTTTAAGCCATCTCTGCATAGAACTGACTGTAGAAAAAAGAGGGGAAACAAGAAGAAAAGATAAACACATTTGTGGGAGTTCATGACAGTGGCTGGTGGCATGGTGGAGAAGTGACTGCAACTTGATATACATTGAAGGTAGAGATGAAGGTGCTTGCTGATGGAATGAATGTGTAAAAGTTGAGTGAATATTGAGGCCATGCACTGAGATGAGGAAGACTGGAGGTTGAGGTGTTGAAGGGAGGGGATCAAGTGTTCGTTTTGGGGAAGAAAACATTTGAATGCCTATTAAACAACCAGGTGGCCATGTCAATAGGCAACTGGATAAATAATCAGGAACTCAGGAGAGAGACTGGGCAGGAAGAATAAATGTGGGAATCACCAGCATAGATGTGGTGCTTAGCATCAGGGGACTGGATGAGATCAACCCAGAGTAAGTTTATAATGGGGAAAGAAGAGGGTCTGAGTACCTTGACTTTCTTAAGAAGAAGGATGCAGTGAAGGAGACTGAGAAGAAGCAACAAATCAGATGAGGACACCTGCAGAATATGTCCAAGAAGTTAGGAAAGAATTTCAAGAAGGAGGTAACCACATCGTATGCCCTAAAAGGGCAAGTAAGACATAACCTTGACAAAGGCATTTCAGTGGATTTGTGGGGATGAAAGTCTGATTGGAGAGGATTAAAGAGAGAGTAGGGAAAACTTCTAGTTAAATACCTTCATCTCCACATCTCCCAAAACACTACTAAAATGTATGTAGTAGAATTTTTTTTAATTGGCATAAACTACAAGGACAAAGAGTATAGAAAAGGAGACAACAAGCAGAACACTGATGTCAACAAAATTTTATCATCTGGAGACACATGAAGTAGTAGTAACCGATTCAGTAGACCAGAGAATCTGAAATGTAACCCTACATCAAGAATGTCAGAGAGATGCAAGTCTACATATGGATAAACCCCAAGAAAGCTCAGAAATTAGAGAATCAGTCTCCTTGAATAGCAGGAGTGTGAGCTGGTTCTAAAAACAGGAAGGTCGATGGAAAGTCTTTTTAAGTAGTTACTAGACAGCAGGCTTCACTCTCCAGACTTGGGCGGATAGGAAATTATCTGTTTGGACTCAGCAGAGGCCTAGAAAATCACTCCCTGGAAAAGTTAGACAAAAGGATTAACCTCTGGAGAGGATACCAGACATAAGTGAGGGCAGGAGTGCAGTATCTTATTGAAAACAGAGTTTTTGAGTAAAATTCTTAAAGAACGGTCAACACTCCAGGCTCCAGCTCCTTGGCTGTTTCTCTGCCGTACCTTCACAAAGCTGGCTGCCAGGCCTATACCACTGCCCTCCCACTATCAATCAATCTAAAAACATCACCTTCGTGGACTTCCCTGGTGGTCCAGTGGTTAAGACTTCATACTTCCACTGCAGGGTCGTGGGTTTGATCCCTGGTCGGGGAAGTTCCACATACCATATGGTGCGGCCAAAAAAATTTAAAAAAGCAAAACGACAACAACAACAAAACACCTTCAGCTTTAAGGATGTGATCCTATCACAATAATCCACTTCTCCTACTACATCTTTGCTTACTTTTATCTTCATTGACACCATCCAATTTTTCTGCTACCAATAATGAAAGCCTCTCCAGAGGCTTCCTATATTGGGAAAAAGCCAAATTTAATCCAGAGGACATTATCTTCTTTAGAAAAAATGAAAAACCATCAGTTAAAATGTCCCCATTCCCATTTACTTCCAAGCTTAGAGTGTTATATCAAACCCAAGAGGACATTAACAGTAAAATAGTTATAACGAATCCTTGCTGTTTGTTTAATACAGTTCATCTTACTGTGTTTTTTTGTTTGTTAATTTTTTTTGTAAGTTGGGTGTGACTAAAATATGTGCAGACATTATTGTAATTTCTAGTGTGAAAACATATGGTCCATGGTGATAGATAGAAGATCTGGCACAACAACACATGCATCTAGGTGTTTAATGATATTTGATGACATAGATTTGAAAAAAAACTCAGCTTTCCAAATCATTACTCAGATTCAAAGAGACAGAGATCCAGCTGCCTTACCACATTTTCTGCACATCATTATTAAATTCATATATTAACTGTTCTTTTTTAAATAAATTGTCATAGAAGACTTTCAGAATCAAGCACACAGCGCTGTTATAACCTTTATGTCCCCTTTTCCAAAGTTTTAAATGGAGATCTAAAAACAAAGCAAACCGAACACCTAGACGCTTTAGGCCAGTGCAACCATCAGTAAAATCAGACATTGTTCATCCACATCTTTCTGCCAAGAGCATATGCACAATTATATTAGCTTGTAATTAATGTCTCATGTTGTCATAAACAATAGTTTTAGTAAGAGTCGCCTATCTTATATATACTCACGATTATGAGTTGTACTTAGACCTTATCTGGAAGTCAGAAGATAGCATTCATTCTATTTTATGGAGTAATCTTTTTGGTAATTTTGAGAAAGTCACACATCTTTAGGGATCCTCATTCTCTGTCACTGTAAAATGGAATCCTCCTCCTGGAATCTCTCAAAATAAGAATAAAATCAAAGATGGAAGTATAAAAAAATAGTTTTTATCATTTGGGGATTTTTTCAGGACCTATTTATCACTACTCTTGTGTTCTGACAGAAAAATTTCCTACTTGTTTCACACTATACACATTCATTCATTCAAAGAGATATGTCTTGAGTACGTTGATTCACATAATCTGTTTAACCTTCTTAATTGTGCAGGTGAAGAAATGTTCACCCATCAAATTTTAAGGACGAACCAAGGCCACACCTCGAACTGGTGGCAGACCCCAGACTAAAACTCAGTCCTCTGGAACCCACACTATTTGGGAACTACACTCAGTTAGTTTCTCAAAAATTAGGACTTAATGTTGAAAGCCCTGTTATGTTGATAAGGCATAAATACAGTATGAAATGAGACTCTGTGAGTGAATGTTCAAGATGACGCATAATATGCCCCAATTAAATGTTAGAAAAATGTAAAGAAAAGAGATTCTTTTAACTATACTTTTATTCAAAGATTGGTAGCAACATATATTCCGTATAACTCTAGAGTCATAATACTGATGGGTAATTTGATTCTTAAAAACTGGCTCCTTATTTATGAGTTGTCTCTATACATGTTTAGTGACAACATTAAAAAAAATTTAATAATTTAAAGGATTCGCAAAAGGCAGACAGATTGTAGAACTTTTTTTGGCATGAACAACGGCTCTGAGGCTCTCTAATCACAATAGGAAAAGACAAGTGCTTCACCTGTTTGTTTTTAATTTCCCTCTTTGCACTGTAATGTAAATATTTTGGGAATTCAGAACACTTTTTAAAAATATGTATATATTTAATGAATCACTAACGCTCTGTTAGAATCCTGTTTACAGCGATTTACCAGGGAGTGTCAGGTCTTATTTTTTTTAATATTGATACTTTCAGAAAATTAGAACCTACTCTTATTACATCCGAGTTCCAGAAGCATATCTTATCCTTCCACAGCCTCGACTCCTGGAGTCAATACACCAAGTACATAATGTAAACCAATACACCAAGCATATAATGCCAGGGGGAAAACAATGCTTTCAACATGGAGGCAGAGAAAAGGAAATACTGTTAATGCACCTTTGGAAAAACAATACGTTGTAACCAGGGCACTTACTTTCACGTTCTGAAGACATTCAGGAGCCAGACACATATTTTATCTACATGATGTTTGACTAACTGCATCCTCAGAAGAGACTATAAAACTGCATTTAAGTCTGACATCCCCCTAGCTAAAGTGTTGAATTTATCATATAAACAAAAAGAAATCAATTACGTTTCCACAGAGATCACTGAGTATGTCTGGGTGGCGAGTTGAGGAGTCAGCATCAGGCTTTTTACTTCACAAAAAATCTAAAATAATGTCAAAGAGAAGCAAAGGGCTGCAATTTTTCCAAATAATGCTGAGGAAACAAACCAGATTGCATTTTCATTTTAGGGTTCCATACATTGGCATTTTTCATGGAGGTTTACTTTAGGGTCAGAAGAAAATAAGGAAAAAAGGGAACACAAACTGAATACTCTTAAGTGGATAGATCATTATGTTAGACCTTCTCTAGCCCTAAAACGCTTGTACTATGACAACTGACCTTTTTATTTGTTATTTTATTTTTTGTTCATCTGGTATCTTCTCACAGAATTATACTCCAGTAGTACTGAAGACAGCTCTATTGTTGTATTCTCTTTGGAGTTCCATTTGAAATGAATGATCATCAAGTCCAAATTTGGAACCATAGGAACAATTTTCAGTTTATTCATTTGGTGTATTGACTCAATTCTGGGTCAAGGTGCCTAGGTCATTTCATCTAAATTTAACTTATCTGGGTGTATATACATGAGACAAGTAGTTAATTCTTCTCAAACCAAACTTTGAAGACACTACCATTAATGATGCCTGCTTTTTCAAGAGAATTAAATGTTTCAGAAAAAAAGATTCCAACTGTGAAATCCTTGGTAGCCTCAGGGAGCTATGTTTATAATTGTTTTTAATTAAATTTCACAGTCAAGCTATGGAATATAAAATGCACATGGATGCAGATATTTGCTAGGGAGGTTAGACTTTAGCAAAAGGTGTTTTGTTGTTTTAATTTTTAATTTCCTCTCACCAATCTCTCATGTGTTTGGAATGTCAGATCATTTTTTTTCTTTTCTTTTTTTCTTAGCTTATCATCTCTAACTTGGATATCTTTGTTGCTTTAGTTTCATTAAAAGCTTTCCAGCTTGTTTTTCATGGGGATTTTAGCTTTTAGATGATGAAGTTTGTTAGTTCTGATCTCTTTTTACCTACCTCTTTTTCATCTATGTTAGATAATTGTCAGATTATAAAAATAGGGCTTCCCTGGTGGTGCGGTGGTTGAGAGTCCACCTGCCGATGCAGGGGACACGGGTTCGTGCCCCGGTCCGGGAGGATCCCACATGCTGCAGAGCAGCTGGGCCCGTGAGCCATGGCCGCTGAGCCTGCGCGTCCAAAGCCTGTGCTCCGCAACAGGAGAGGCCACAACAGTGAGCGGCCTGTGTACTGCAAAAAAAAAAAAAAAAAATTATAAAAATAAGTGGAGGGCTTCCCTGGTAGCGCAGTGGTTGAGAATCTGCCCGCCAATGCAGAGGACACGGGTTCGAGCCCTGGTCTGGGAAGATCCCACATGCCACGGAGCAACTAGGCCCGTGCGCCACAAGTACTGAGTCTGCGCGTCTGGAGCCTGTGCTCCGTAACAAGAGAGGCCGCGACAGTGAGAGGCCCATGCACCCCGATGAAGAGTGGTCCCCGCTCGACGCAGCTAGATAAGGCCCTTGCACAGAAACGAAGACCCAACACAGCCAAAAGTTAATTAATTAATTAATTTAAAAAATAATAATAATAAGTGGAAGTTTAGTGTGAAATTAGTGTTTGTTTTTGGCTAATGGCTCATGTAGAAGTATAAAGACATACTTTTGATACCATCTCAAACTAAACTGACACCTAACCAATTATCATGTTAAGAGGAGACCCTTTAGGTTTTGTTCCTTTCTGCCTTTTGATCAATATCAGGAAAGATTTTTCAGCCAAATGTAACCCCAAATGTAGACTAATCCAGAATTGACATTATAGCTATTTAGTACTATTTGGTGATGAACATAATTACTATTATCGTTCCAGAGATTTTCTTGTATAGGTCTCTAGAAAATAATAAATAACATTTTCATTGTAAGTGGCTTGACAAATAATTATTTAGTAAAGTATTAGATCCAGAGGTTAAATGCTCAACATGATAGGCACATCTCTTGCCTTATTGCCTAAAATATAGTGGGAAATACAGACTCTTAGGCAGGTGATTCTCATACTATGTGCTAAGTATAATTGTAACATAAATATAAACCTAATCTGTATTTAGGGCATCAGAAAAGCTTCTGGGGGAAGGGATGTCTATTCAACAACATGAAGATTAGGCGGGGTTAGCTGGAGAGGTGAGCCAGGGTAGCAGTGAGATGGGAAAAGAGAGGCTGAAGGCTGAGTAAGGAAAAGGGAAAGTGTGTTCTAGACAGGAGGAAAAGCCTCACCTTTGTTTGAAAGACAGGTGTTTGAGGAGCACATAGATGTGGTGGAGGATTTGTCATGAGATTAAATATCAAAGATTAGCAGGGTGTGGAAAATGAAGGAGCTGATAAGATATTTAATGAGTTTGGAATTTAACCTGCTGGCAAAGTGGAACCATTGGTGATAGCAGGGGGAGGTCTGGGGAGAGGGTGTTGTGATATAAGGATTACTCTGGTTTTATTGTAGATAAGAGATTGAAGGACATAACACGGAAAGCAAGGAACCCAGTTAGGAAGTAATTGCAGTTATCTGTTTAAGGGGCCTTCAGTAATGGAGAAGTTTTATGGATTAAGAGGAGGGTTGCATTGTAAAATATTGAAGACATATTTAACATCAGGATTTGGTGATTTATATAATGTACAGTGGAGGAAGTAGTAAAGATTGATGTCCAGGGCTCTGGCTTAGAGAATTGGAATGTGGAATAGCTAAGTCACCCAAAAAGAGGATCAGATGTTGCCTGTTATTATTCTTGTTATCATGGGTTTTCACTTTTTAATATTTTCTTGAATTTTCTATCCTGTAAATTTTACCCAAATTTACCCAAATATAAAAGTAACCTTCCCTTCACCCTAAACTCCCCTACAAGCAACTCTCTCATGACTTTACCTCTTCAACCCCAAATTTCTTGAAATACATTTGTCCTTGTCTCATCCTACCACCCTTTCACTTCAGTCTCTTGCAGTATAACTTCTATCCCAAACACTCAAATGAAATACCTTTCTCATTCATCAGTAATATAGTTATAAGTCACAGACTCAATAAATTTTTTAACCTCTATCTTCATTTACACTATAACATTTTGAAAACTTTCTAACGTGTCTTCATTTTGATTTTTCTCCTTACCTCATTTCCAATGCTAAGCTTATTTCATTATAATACAGTTATTTGTACGTCCTAAGAGCAAACTTCTGAAGGACAAGAACCAAATTTTGTTCACTAGTATATCTTCCAAAGGCATCACATAGTTCCTGGAACATAATAAGATTTTGGCCTATGTGTTTTAAACAAACATTTTAAAATTTCAACATAATAAAGTGTTTTATAAGATTGTATTAATATGCTGTATCTTAGTGTTGTTAAGTACAGAGATAGAAATGGAATTCAGTTAAATTATAGAGGCTAAATTTATGGGAGAGAAATCCAGAAATCTGTGGATCATGATGAAAAGGACAGATGCATGGACATTTCTTCTACGCATTTTCCAAAAGCTTTCTTTATTAAAGAATATATTTTTAATATTTTGCCTTTTTATTGCTATTTATTTTACTCAGACCTGTTATAAATCAGTTTTGTACATATCTCAATTCTGTTTTATGGTGGCAAAAATCGTAGTATTTATGTATACATCCCCCAGAGCCCAATGCCTTGAAAATAATTGTTGGTTTGTAGTTTATGTATTTTAATTACTTAAATTATCATTTAGGGAAGTATACATACACACATAAATATATTTATGGGTACACTATGGAAGATAATCCCTGAGCCTGCTGTATCTTTCACAAGAGTAATTCATCAACAAATATTCAGTAACCTTAACACACATTTACTCTGACTTGCTTTCCAGTTGGTCGGGCTGTGCTTGCCTAGGGCTCTGCCAATTGAAGTAAACGGAAACCTTCCCTTTGGGCTGTTTTCCCAACTAGCTTTTCTAATTCTCATCATGGCTACTAAGGCAGTTTTTTTAATTTAGAAACTTGTTCTCTTCTACACCATTGTAACCTCTGACTTCTAAGGAGTATAAAGCACTGGCTTCTTTGTACCCCAGCTCTCTGAGAACACTGTATGCCCCAAATGCCCTCAAATTCCTTAATGAAAAATCAGCAAGTTTCTATGAATGCACTTATTGCTACACTTTCTAGATGAATAGAAAACCAGTGAATGTTGACAAGAAAAAGGAGTGGTTGTATCATCTAGAACAATCGGTATGTGAAATATTGAAACATAAATGTAAAATGAAAGCACATAGTAATATCATCTTCTTTGTAGGCACCTAATAACCAGCAATACTGAGATAAAATTCCTTAGAAGTGCCAGACTTTTAACACATGTTGTAAATGCTCATTAAAAAGTAATTTTTCTGATTAAAATAAAACAGGTTATTTCTACTCAATTCTTGACTCAGCAAAAAGAGCATGAAAAAAAGTGAGTGTGAAATTACACAAAGCACAATTACAGCATGGTTTGCTTCAAATCTCTCCCACCAAAAAGGGTTAATTTGAGGAAAAATATATATATAAATTAGAAAGTTCTAGATGCCCAGGAAAGGGAAGGTGTGAGAGTTCAGTTTTTAAAATGCACTTGGCTGTGCTATTTTATAGAGGCTACTTAGAGTCTATGCCATTTATTTTATTTTATTTGTGTAGCCTTATAGTTTTAATGCATACACCAAATATTTTAAAATATTGTGTTAAATCACTTGAACATTTAAATAAAATATCTATTTCTGAAACAATTCTAACTTTTCACATGTAACTGCCTAAATATATTTTAGGAAATGCAGAGATCCTTTTTAATTTTAATCCAAAAAAGATGTTTTTCAAAATGCTTTACGATCTTTTAGTCAGCATTCAATTTATTCATTTTCCTCAAAAGAAAAAATTATCTACATGAAGTGGAAACTGCAGGTTGAGTATCAAAAATCCATTCTTCTCTTCTTTTGGCCTTTTAAAGTTAAATGTGTTCACGTGACCCCCAGTGGAGGGGTTTGGAAGTGATGCTTTCCATTTGTAGACCTGGTCCTTAAGAGAGTGGTATGGGTCCTGTACTTTCTCTTTTCTCTTCTTCCTGTCTGGTACCCACGTTGATTTTGCTTTGGTTCTGTGGATGATGACCGTTCCCTGAACGATGCTGTAATACAGCGGAAGGAAACTTCATTCCTGAATGATTTCATATAACAGAGTCTCCCACAGACCTAACTGCTCACTTCAAATTGTAACACAAGAGACACCTTCTTCTTTAAGTGAATGAATTAATATTGAGTCTCCTCATTAAAGTCATCTAGCTTTACCCTAAATAATACAACCATGAAAGAGGTCCATCAGCCCTTGATATTCTTGAAGCTTGAATAGACAGTTTGTGTTGTAACTCTTAGGTTTAATCTCTTAAAACATTTGCTTCTTTTGCACAGCAAAGGAGACTATAAACAACACAAAAAGACAACTTTCAGAATGGGAGAAAATATTTGCAAATGAATCAACAAAGGATTAATCTCCAAAATATATAAACAGCTCATGCCATGCAGCTCAATATTAAAGAAAATAAACAACCCAATCCAAAAATGGGCAGAAGACCTAAATAGACATTTCTCCAAAGAAGACATACAGATGGCCAAGAGGCACATGAAAAGCTGCTCAACATCACTAATTGTTAGAGAAATGCAAATCAAAACTGCAATGAGGTATCACCTCACACCAGTTAGAATGGGCATCATCAGAAAATCTACAAACAACAAATGCTGGAGAGGGTGTGGAGCAAAGGGAACCCTCTTGCACTCTTGGTGGGAATATCAATTGATACAGCCGCTGTGGAGAACAGTATGGAGGTTCCTTAAAAAACTAAAAATAGAATTACCATATGACCCAGCAATCCCACTACTGGGCATATACCCAGAGAAAAACATAATTCACAAAATCATACGCCCCGATGTTCATTGAAACACTATTTACCACAGCCAGGTCATGGAAACAACCTAGGTGTCTATTGACAGATGAATGGGTAAAGAAGATGTAGTACATATATACAACGGAATATTACTAAGCCATAAAAAGGAACGAAATTGGGTCATTTGTAGAGACATGGATGGATCTAGAGACTGTCATACAGAGTGAAGTAAGTCAGAAAGAGAAAAACAAATATCGTATATTAATGCATATATGTGGAATCTAGAAAAATGGTACAGACGAACCAGTCTGCAAGACAGAAATAGAGACACAGAGATAGAGAACAAACATATGGGCTTCTATTTTTGATACCACAGCTGTACCAAAAAAAAAAATTCAGACGTTCTCTATGGGGTTTTTCATTTCTCAATTGTATAATCTAGATTTAGTAAATTTCTTTGAAACAAATACAAGGCAAAATCAAACCAAACCAAAACCCTCAGAACCTCTTTAGAAAGGCCTATGTGGAGCCTTCCCATAGTTAACTCTTCCTCACCCTCCCACCCCCATCACTCACACCCAGTCGGGACCCAGGATGATCACAGTTGTGATATGTCATGTGTTTATAGGATTACTTAGGGAAGGCTTCTGTCAAGTAAAGGAACAGTGGCTACCTTTGCCCCACTTTTGTCTCTCCTGGAACCCAGCACTGCCTGGCATGAAATAGACAATAAAGATTAGTTTTTCTCATCAACATTCACCTGGAGTGTGTAGCAGTAAGTGCATTTGTGGAATCTTGCTGATTCTTCATTAAGGAATTTGAGTGCAATTTGGGCATAAAATGTTCTGGTTCTTTCAGCAGTCACTGAATGCCCACCAGAACCCTGGGTCCCATTACATTTCCCAGACGGGTGGCTGAATTATTGAACACACATGAATTCTATGCAAACTTGATTAGAGAATTGTTAATCAATCCATGATGGTATGTAGGTCAAAAACCAATTAAAAATTTGTGACTGGAATATATGATTAAGGAAAAATTAAACTCAGAGTTTATAAAAAAGGGAAGTCAAATATGCTGAATTATTTGCTCTTTTTTGCACTTTCCTGTGCTGTACTAGAAGTGTTCTTATCATCATTAATCCTACAGTATTATGAGATTTATACTTTTTTTAAAATGGTTTGGCTGATAAAAAGTATGTTCATCTCCAAGCAAATTCTTTGCTTGTCACTATGGCTTATTTAAAATACTGTTGTTCTACCTCTGGTCCTGGAATTGTTTTCTTCCCTAAAATAAATTATGTATGATGTTTTAGGGAGGCTTTGAAGTTCAATCAGTTTTGGCAAAGAGTAGTGTTTTGCAAACAGTTAAATTAGAATTCTGTCTGTGCTTTATCCCTTTGAAACATTTCTGCATCAGACAGATCTGAAAAATAAATGAGCAGCCGTATTCACTAGTTTTAGAAAATATACTGTTAGGACACCAGGGGGTGGGGGAGAAGTTTGCCTGGGTTTTTTTTAACGATAGCATGAGAAGACTTTAAAAAAAAAAGATATGTAACATTAATTCTTTTATATCACTGATTAAAGAGCTAGAAAATTGGATAGTGCTATCTGATATTAGTGCTATATGTTAGGCTAAATGTAAGGTAATGAGGGAAAACAGATTTTGAATTCAAATATGTTGAAATTTTTAAAGTTTTATTTTCTACAAAGTTACTTTAAAAAGGAATTCAGCTTTTTGGTAATTTAGTCTGATTTTGATCAAATCTGAATAAAACCATACTCCTTCCTTTCACTTTTATAGATGTGTAGATTGTTTATAGATTGATATTGAGTTTGGTGCTTTCTCCTGCAAATGGCTCTTGTCTACTATTTCCTTTCCATAGTGTTCAGAGAGGAAGAAAGTTTGTATTAACTATGAGAACCTGGAATGCAAGTCCTAGATATTTAACACTATTTTGCTGTTTGTTGCTATAATAGGAAGATGACTTTGCATTTGAGTTTTATCGTGCTTTTTTCCCCTTTGTTTTATATTTTGTTTTATTTTGTTTTTGCTTTCCTCTGGAACAGAATGACTATCATCTTGGTCATGAAGAAATCTTAAGTTCAATAGTATGGCAAAATGCATATGTCATTTTATAAATATTTCATCAACTATTAACTCACATATGTCGCCTCAAAGTAATGACTTCAGTTTATGTGAAACTGACTTCCCTTAAAAAAATTGCTATACTTTCTTTGGAATTTCCGTCAAATCTTAAGGAAAATTATCTTTTTAATAATTTCAGTGGTTGACAGTATTTACATTTTATAGGTGAACGGGATGTTCTGAAACTTCTAGAGGTTTTAATGAATTTACCTGGTTATGTGGAAAATTATCTGGATGATACTAGTTTGAGTGGGACCATAAAATAATAAAATCAGAAAAACAAAATAATTCGGGGATTTTTTTTTTGTCTTTTGCAAATGATATCCTATGAAAAGAAATATAAAACTCTCTGTCCCATCTTACCTTACTCTTCCTGAAGACCAATACAATTACTTTTAATGATTGTGTAGAGCAATGTAGTCAAATTCCTTATCTACTAGTGGTACCTACAATTCTGTTCATAGTGGACCAAATACAGTAGCTCATACTAGAGACATAATAATTGTCATTTAAGAAGATGCTGCCTATATTCTGGCCCCTTTAAGGGAATGGAAGGGGACAGAAAAGAAAATTAGGTATATCAGATATAAAAGTAAGAGCAGACATTTTTTATTCTTCCCCTTCCAATAGAAGACATTGATAGGAAGGCAAAAGAAGATCCTTAATCCTGATCTACTAGATAGAGGCTCGTACTGTCTCTGCAATTGTGTACAGTCCTTTTCAAGATTGCATGTGTATATTTAACCTGATTTGAGAACATTAGAGGCATTTTCAGATTTGAGGAACAAGTAATCAGATAACTTTCCCTCATAAAGTCTCAGTTTTGTAGTTCAAGTTGAGCTGACTCATGGACATGAGAGAATCAATAACTATAGTCACCTAGATTTTCCACATGAATTTCCTTTCATTTATAACACTTTTGATTTTAAGGTGAAGTAATTAAGATTACGGTGTGTGAAAGCAGACAACTAAATTCTAATCCAATTTCCATAAAGTATTAGATTTGTTTATTTTCTTTGTTATTTGTTGTCTGTCTTTCTCCCATTCTCTCCTATATGGACTAGAAAGTAAGCTCTATGAGAATAAGAAATAGTACCTGTTTTGGCCAGTTTTGTTCCAGGTGCCTAGAGGTGTAAATGGCACATAATAAGTGCTCAATAAATATGCATAAATAGTAAAATAAATGTATTGTTATTGATATTGGAATACTTAATTTTCCTTTCACATACTCAGGCTCCTTATCTGAGAAAGTGGTGTTAATAATATTTTCCTTATGGACTTGTGAATTTTAAAGTAGATAGTATTTCTAAAGTTCTTAGAACAGTGCACATAGTAAATGCCTAATGAATTTTAGTATCACTGTTAAAAGTGTCAAAAGTTAAATGCATGACTGTCATGAAAATATCAAATAAATGTCTATCAAAAATTTATTTAACTTGTTAATGGGAAACCAGTAAGATATCAGAGCTGGTTATAAGGTCATTTGAAGAACAGGGTATTTATTGACATATTAAAAATAGAGACTATTAAAAAGGTTGATATGCAACTGACCAATAGCTTACAGATTTATTTTTCTACTAGACAGAAACCTACAGGTTAATGTGTAATTTCACAGTGTCTGGGCTCTAAACAAATAGTAAATAGCAAAGTCAAACACAGATATATTCTCTTAGAGAGTTAAATAATACTTGGGTGGGTTGTTAGACAGTACTCCTGTATGATGTTGAAAAGATGTGCTTTAATCTAGTATCTTCTGCATTATTTTTACTTTGGAACATTTTCATAATAATTAATTTTTAAGAGGGAGCTTGTCACATTAGCATCTCCTGCATCATAGCTTCACATAGGCTGGTAGTGTGGATTGGGGAAGGTCGTCTCATAACGGGTGCCAGTAGTAAGTGAATAGATTGATTGGATATTGCTGGATTTTTTTCTCCTGCTACCAAGTTGTAGTTATGACTATCTCTATGGCCACAGAACAAAGAATTCTGAAAATTGATATAGATATATAGGTGTATATTGATAGATGTAATAATCACAATACAGGTTTCACCCACTCTTGGGAAGTAGAGTGTTCCTGTGAAACCCTTTGTAGCTCAAATGATGTAAAGCAAAGAAGCAGTTACCTTGGGACACATCTTGCTAACAGATGCACAAAATAAATCGAGACAAAGCACAGATGCTCACAGACACTGTACAAAGCTGTGGCAGCTGGATGCTGGGAGGCTAAATGTAGTTCCCAGGGAAGGAGCTTGGTGGTGATACCCTCCCTGCTCAAGCGCAGGCCATTTCTCTAAGGGTTCGCTGCAAAACAAATGCTGAATGCTATTTTCACTTCGGGCCTTTATTCATAAAAGCAGAAATCCTCTACAGATTTCTCTCAGCAAAAACAGGTACTAATGTAGGTCTTTCATGTGCATTTATGCCATAAGTGGTATAAAGTGAACTTTCGAAAAGCAGGGGAGACCTGTATAACCTGATGAGGTGTCATGGTAAGCCTCACTCTAGAGTGTAAACGAACCCTATTTATATTTGGTTAAAAAGTAATTGAAAACTATCCCCTCTGCATTATTTATGGATGGTCTATTTCTGAAAGTTTAAAAAATATAAGGGTTTTTTATGCTTTTTTTATTGGATGAAAGATTCTTTAACTTCCATAGTACTTTACAATTTTCAGAAGTTTCAACACATGATTTCATATAATCCCATAATAACCCCTTTTTTCCCCCTGCTCCTTTATTGCCCCCACCTTCTTTCTCCCCACTGGTAACTGCTAGTTTGTTCTCTATATCTGTGAGTCTGCTTCTTGTTTGTTTTATTCACTACTTTATTGTATTTTTTAGATTCAGAGTATAAGCAATATTATACAGTATTTGTCTTTCTCTGTTTGACTTATTTCACTTAGCATAATGCCCTCCGAGTCCATCCATGTTGCTGCAAATGGCAAATTTCATTCTTTTTTATGGCTCAATAGTATTCCATTGTGTGTGTGTGTGTGTGTGTGTGTGTGTGTGTGTGTGTATCTTCATTATCCATTCATCTGGCAATGGTCACTTAGTTTGCTTCCATACCTTGGCAATTGTAAATAATGCTGCTATGAACATCAGGGTGCATGTACCTTTTTGAATTAGTGTTTTTGTTTTTTTCTGAATATATAACCAGGAGTGGAATTCCTGGGTCATATGGTAGTTCTATTTTTAGTTTTTTGAGAAACCTCCATAATGTTTTCCACAGTGGCTGCATTAATTTACATTCCCACTAATGCTGTACAAGGGTTCCCTTTTCTCCATGTCCTCACCAACATTTGTTATTTGTGTTCTTTTGGATGATAGCCATTCTGACAGGTGTGAGGTGATATTTTCTTATGGTTTTGATGTGCATTTCCCTGATGATTAGCAATGTTGAGCATCTTTTCATGTGCCTGTTGATCATCTGTATTTCCTCTTTGGGAAAATGTCTATTCAGTTCGTCTGCCCATTTTTTTATCAGTTTTTTTGTTTCTTTGGTGTTGAGTTTATGAACTGTTTATATATATTTGATATGGACCCCTTATCGGTCAAATCATTTGCAAATATTGTCTCCCATTAAGTAGGTTGTCTGTTTTGTCGATTGTGTCCTTTGCTGTGCAAAAGCTTTTATGTTTAATTAGGTCCCATTTGTTTATTTTTGCTTTTGTTCCCTTTGCTTTAGGAGATGGATCAAAAAATATATTGCTGTGACTTATGTCAAAGAGTGTTCTGCCTATGTTTTCCTCTAGGAGTTTTATGGTCTTACATTTAGGCCTTTAATCCATTTTGAGTTTATTTTTGTATGTGGTGTTATAGAATGTTCTAATTTCATTCTTTTACAAGTAGCTGTCCAGTTTTCCCATAACCACTTATTGAAGAGGCTGTCTTTTCTCCATTGTATAGTCCATTGTGCCTCCTTTGTCATAGATTAATTGGCCATAAGTGTGTGGGTTTATTTCTGGCCTCTCTATTCTGTTCCATTGATCTATGTGTCTGTTTTTGTGCCAGTACCATACTGTGTTGGTTACTGTAGCTTTGTAGTATAGCCTGAAGTCAGGGAGTATGATTCCTCCACCTCTGTTCTTTCTCAAGACTGCTTTGGCCATTCAGGGTCTTTTGTGTTTCCATACAAATTAAAAAGAATTTTTTCTAGTTCTGTGAAAAATGTCATTGATATTTTGATAGGGATTACATAGAATCTGTAGATTGCCTTGGGTTGTATGATCATTTTAACAATATTAATTCTTCCAATTCAAGAAAATGGTATATTGTTCCATCTATTTGTATCCTATTCAATTTCTTTCATCAGTGTCTTATAGTTTTCTGAGTATAGGTCTTTTGCCTCCTTAGGTAGGTTTATTCCCAGGTATTTTATTCTTTTTTATTCTATGGTAAATGGCACTGTTTCCTTAATTTCTCTTTCTTATAGTTTGTTCTTAATATATAGAAATGCAATAGATTTTAGTAAAGTCATTTTGTATCCTCCAACTTTACCAAAGTCACCGATGAATTCTAGTAGTTTTCTAATAGAGCCTTTAGGATTTTCTATGTATAAGTACCATGTTATCTGCAAACAGTGACAGTTTTACTTCTTCCTTTCCAATTTGGATTCCTTTTATTTATTTTTCTTCTCTGATTGCTATGGCTAGGACTTCCAAAACTATGTTGAATAAAAGTGGCTATAGTGAACATCCTTGTCTTGTTCTTGGTCTTAGAGGGAATGCTTTCAGCTTTTTGCTATTGAGTATGTTAGCTGTAGGGTTGTCATATATGGCCTTTATTATGTTGAAGTATGTTACCTCTATGTCCACTTTCTGGAAAATTTTTATCATAAATGGATATTGAATTTTATCAGAAGCTTTTTCTGCATCAATTGAAATGATCATACATTTTTTATTCTTCAATTTGTTAATGTGGCGTATCACATTGATTGAGTTGTAGATATTGAAAAATCCTTGCATTAGTAAGGTTTTGAATGTTATTCTGCACAACAGGAAAATATAAACTTCAACACTGTTGCACAGAGATTAACTAACTAAACAAATAATTAAATAACATAATTATGCTCTATATTAGTTTTACTTTTATATAGTTAAATTAGTAGAGTTCCTCCTGCTTTATAGAATTTTAAAGAAACCTGGATCATGTTGTCTTACTTCCTCATTGTACAAAGTGAAAGCTTAGAACCCATACAAATTAGTTCTCTAAAAGTACTTGCTCAGCTGAGACTGGAATTTGCTGCTTCTTCCTTTACTCCATTGGTTTTGCCTAGAAATCTTAAGTAAAATCTTGAATCTTAAATGGTTCCCCTTCTTCTAATAAGTGTGTTATTGAACCTAAATGTAATAGGGAGTGGGAGGAATTGTCAAACATGAAGAATGGATGCTCCAACTAATGACATTCTAATTCAACTTAAAGTAGAAAAACACTTACCCAAACTTATGTATATATGTTTGTGCCTGTGTGTATGATGAATTGCAGCCCCAAATTCTATCGTGTGACCCTGTCTGTGAGATGTTGTTGTACAGAGTTGTGATCTTAATGCTCATTTGTTACACATGATCATTTTTATCTTCATGACTTAGCTACGTTCACACTGTCTAGCCTATTTCTGTCCATTTTTTTCTATGTTCTAACCATACTGCATGGGCATCAATCATTCTAGTCTTTATATATAACCTATCTCATGCCACTGTGACTTTGCATCTGCAATCCCTTTGTCCTGAATTCTCCCTCTCCACCTTGAAAAGCTGTTACTGCTTTTTTGATGTGTCCAAGTGGCTTCTATATTGTTTTCCTTGACTTCTCTCCCCACCAAAGTGTTAATTATTTCCTTCTCTTTGCAGGAGATTCTGTGCATTATTCTTTGTTGATTATCATATGACATGCTAGTTTATTATTTGTATTTGAATATTGATTTTCCAATACTCTTTGAGCAACTTGAGTGCAAAAGATAGTGCCCCATCTTCAAAACCCTGGAAATAAGCAAAAGGCTTAGCACATACTTGGTACTTAATAAATGTATCAATAAGATGGACAATTATAAAAGGAAAAATAGTGACTTATAGTAGAGAAATTTGGAAGATACCGTTTTAACCAAGTGATCAAAGTTAATATTACAAATAATAGGACAAATTGACATCATGTGCCTTCTGAAGGGATGTGTTGAAAAGAACACATCAACACTTGTATGGTATTCCTGCCAAAAATAAATAACCTGAATCTAAGTGTGAGTAAACATCAGACCACCCCAAACTGAGGGACATTCTAGAAAATAACTGGCCTGTTGTTTTCAAAAATGTCAATGTCACAAAAGACAATGAAAATCTGAAGAACTGTTCAATAGTAAGGAGACATAAAAACTTGGAAACTGAATGCAGTGCTTGACTCTGGCCATTTTTTTTAAGTGTTACAAAGGGCATTATTAAGATGATTGGTGAAATTTTAATGAAGTCTGTAGGTAAAAATATTGTAACAATGTTAAATTTCCAGATTTTCATAATCTCACTGTTATATGTAAGTGAATGTCTTTTTTTCCCTATGAAAACACACTTCCATATTTAATGGTAAGAGACAAAAAAGAAGAGGGAAGAATGCGAGGAAAGATGAAGAGGGAATGAGAGGGGTGGTTAAAGCAGATGTAAATTCTGACATTGACTACCTTGGACAAATCATTACCTCTTTTCTTTCAGCTTTCTGAAGGGGAAAATGATAGGTATCTAACAGGTTTGTCCTAAGACTCAAAAGAAAGGTAAAAGAAAACCACTAGAAATGGCCAGATCTTTTGCTTCACTAGATAAAACTTTATCTAACCTCCACTTACTATTCAGTGTATAAGCAAAATCAGAGTGCTTTGTGATGAGACCAGTTAATGCAATGGACCTGAACCACTCCCAGTAATGAGATTTATGCTCTCGCTGTGTTGACCAGCCTTCATGCATAAAAACCTTATGAGGAGCAGGCACCTAATCTTAAAATGGATTTTTTTAAGGCCTTTAAGTAAAGAAAACATAAGATTCACACTAGTTAAACTAAATCAAGACTTGAGTGGTATTAAAATTGAACTTCAATGTAAAAACAACCTTAACATTTCCTTGGACAAAGTTGAATTTTCTGTTTAAAGGAAAAAAAAAAAGGCAAAGTGTCTATTGAACTTTGAACTGAACTAGAATTGATGCCAGGTAAAATAAACACACTCTGGTTTCATCACTGATATAGATATTTGATTCTTTAAAGAACAACTACTTTGTGAAAGAAAATAAATAGGAGCATTCGATTTCACCTTAGTACAGTTAATCCAGACAGCTCATTAATTGTTTCTGAATAATTCACAAGACAGTTTGTCATATAATTCATAGCTTGCCCACTGAAATCTTGATTATAGTCTATAAATGTTTTCCATTTTCAATTAGGAAGAGCGTCAAAAAATGTACTCCTCTCTTGCTTTAAAACTGTCCTGATGACAATTCCGAGGTAATAAAACAGTACCTCGATTATTGGTCTCACTAAAGAAAAGTGTCGCTTTCACTGAGGCGCACTGAGGTAGCTTAGACATGTATTGCTCTTGCAAGTCTACAAACAACATTCTGACCTTCTGAAGAGAAAAAAGGATTTCACAGCAATACATTTCCTCTTAATCTGAGTAGATTTCTCTTCTCTGAGAAATCATTCAGTGGGTCCTACAGACTACACCAAAATCACAGAAGTCCCCGGGCAGTCCAAACCTTTCTAAGGGGTATCTGGAAGTCTAATATTATTTCATGGCCATAACAAAATCAGGTTTTGCTTCTGAAGAAAGAACTAGTGTAAATGGCAGACAGGATTAAAGTCCAATAAAACAAGTGCATTAAAAATACAGTTAAAAACAGGGACCATCAGATGTCTTCCATTCTTGTTCTCTTTTCACTTTGTCTAGAAACAGTTGTTGAGACTAGAGTTTACAACCAACATCTTTACCACCAATATTTCAGGAAACAGATGTCCAGAACAAGGACACTTCATACTTAAGTTCCATTAAAGTAATCCATTCAAAATATTTTCCTTTGACAAAAATCCACCTTCAAAATTCTATAGTATCTTAAATGTCTATAACATGGAATTGGTCATTTGTGTTCAAGGTTCTTACTGTTATATTTACCAGGCCAATGTTCTTTCCCTTTGCAAATAACTTTTTATAACCCTGTTATTTTTAAATAACTTAAAAAAATTAAAAAATGTTTAGAACATTTAAAAATTCTAGTTATTCCAAAAAACTTCTCTAATGAATTTGAAGGAGAAATTCTAATTATTATTAAAATACTGAAGGCATTCAGTGTCCTCTCTACTATACATCTATACTGCCTAAGAGAAACATGCATCTTTCTCTCAGGCAGTATAATCAAGCAACGAATTCCAGAGGCAGGGATTTTGTGTTTTTCGGTGTCTATTTTATGCCAGTATATAAAACACGATGTTCCTACTATTTCTACTTCTCTGAGATCCCAAATACTTTAGAGCTTAAGTTTTCAAAAGTTTCAAAGAATCAACCGTGAAAATTGCATGGTCAGCTTATTTGCATTGGGTACCAGGGAGAATAATTTAACTCAGAGCTATTTTAGACATTACTGGGAAAAAGTGAAACTCCCTTACTACCCCAAGAACACACATACATTTCTACAATAAATAATGAAGAATGAAAAAGGTATGAAGATAATACTGCATTTCAAATTAGCTCTTTTCTCTAAGCTCTTTGAAGGGAGGTTAATGTGTAAAAGGGCATCCCTATTCATGGCAATCTGAATGCTGATAACTAATACATAATGTGAGCTATTATCACCTAATTTCAATATTTATTGAAAACTGCCATTTCAGAACAAAGCACATCAAGAATTGTGCTATTATCTGCAATTTGTGTAAATTTTCCATAAATATTGAGTTTCAGTCATTATCACTAGAATAATTTACTATTAACCTTCTGGAGACTTGAATACATATGGAGAATGATACAAATTTTATTTTTAATTTTTGAAATTTATTTTTTATACAGCAGGTTCTTATTAGTTATCTATTTTATACATATTAGTGTATATATGTCAATCTCAATCTCCCAATTCATCCCACCACCACCACAACTCCCCACCACTTTCCCCCCTTGATGTCCAAAAATGATACAAATCTTACATCATAAAATTTTTCTTTTCTTCATAAGGTTGATCCAAGTAAGAGGATAAGTTATTTAATGAGGCCAATAAAACATATTTGACAGAGAGGGTTGTTTCTGAGAAAAATTAAAAAGTTGTGTCAACTTGTACCTGATACCATCACGTTTCCCTGTGCATGCACTGTTAATGCATGGCAACCCTTGCATCAAAGACAAATATATACCTCCTCTTATGGAGTTTCAGGACCCTCATGTTGGTCTATGGTACCCAGCATTGCACTATAGAGACCTCTTAGGTAGAAAGTATATTCATTCCCCCAACAAAATTTACCCATCTAATCAGAGGAAGAATAGGATTCTTGAATGCTCTATGTCAGGCACAAGATGTATATACTACAAGTTACTGGGATACACTGTTTTTAATATTCTTTGCCCTAAAGTAATTCATGTTCCAGTTGGAAAAATGGACACATGTTAGTGTGTGCTATCATAAAAATAATAAAAGTAACAAATAATGTTTAGTTGTCAGGACCTCCTCTAAACACTTTACATGTATTAATCTTTATAACCCAGCAGATGCTATCAGTTTCCTCATTTTACAAATGAGGAAACTGAGATGCAGTGCAGTTCAGTACCAAAGGGTATTGCCAAGGAAAGGAAACCTAATTTTATCTAGTGGTTCAAAGTCTGATAAAGAATAGTTTTATAGGGACTTCCTTGGTGGTCCAGTGGGTAAGACCTCATGCTCCCAATGCAGAAGGCTGGGGTTCAATCCCTGGTCAGGGAACTAGATCCCATATGCATGCTGCAACTAAGAAGTCCGCATGCCACAACTAAGAGTCTGCATACTTCAACTAAGACCGAGCACAGCCAAAATAAATAAATAAATAACAAATATATATACATATATATATATATATATATTTTAATGGCTTTAGGGAGGGAAGGAACCTGAATTAGAGTTCTTAAAGTATGAGGGATTGGCATGATGAGGAAAATTAATCAGATAAGAATTGTTTCACAGAATGTGAAAAAGTCACAGAGATGTAAACAGATATACGGTGTTTGGGAATCTCCAAATGAGTATTCAGTATACCTAGCACATATGATAGAAGGGGAACATGCAAAGAAATGAAGCCAAAGAAGGCATAGTTTATGACGAGTTCTGATGCCTAAAACGCGGCTTCTCTGCACATATGCTCGGTCGAATCTCAGAGACAGAGTTTTGGGTGAAGTAGAAAAGGATAGCTTTATTGCTTTGCCAGGCAAAGGGGGACCCAGCAGGCTCCTGCCTCAAAAAACTATGTGCCTCAACCCTGGAGGACTTGATGAGGAGTTTTCTGACCATACTTTAAGGGTGGGGTTGCTGACAAGATTAGGGTGTGTGCAGGGTCTCAGGTGGTCTCCTAATCTCCATGAGCTTCTCCAGGTCCCTTTAATCTTGCCTCAGGTAGTTTCTTGGCTGTTTCTCCCTTGATTAGCAACTGTTTGAATCAGCCCTTTGGAGCTCAGGGAAGGTCGTGGACACTGGAGTCTTGCCTATAAGAAATGGAAAGAAAAAAAGGGCTGCACCCAGCGGAGCCTAACTCACGCCCCCCACCCCCCACCCCCCCGCCCCGGTTCTAAGGAGGCTCATTCCACCCACAGATTTTCAGCACAAGAATAACTCTTTCAATCTTACTAGCTCTCACTCAGGAAATGTAATGTATTGTCCCATTTTCTTGCTGTCTTGGCTTCCTTGGCTGACTAATACCGATTAAAAAAAAGACAATTCGATATAAATGAGTAGTCACTAAATTATTCTCCAAAGATATTTGAATTTTTTTAAGGAATATTTGAAGACTTACAAAGGCTTCGTGTTTTCTAATATTGTAATTTCAGGCCACTAAGCAGAATGATGAGATGATTTGGGGCAGAGCAACCATCCTCTTACACGCCTGTGAATAGTTAAGATGGTTGGTTACAAGAAAGCATGGTAGAGTTGCAAGTTGCAGGTACTAGACTCAATTCCCAGGTCTTTCACGCGTTTTGTGACCTCAGGCAAGTCATTTAGCCTCTCCAGCCTTCCATTTCCTCAATAACAAAAGGAGTGAGGGAGGGATGTTGGGAGACAAGCTCATTTCCTATGCCTTTTCAAGTTCTTATATCTTTAGTCTATGATCCTAATCTTACCCTACACAAAAGACAAGTTCTGATTCCAGATCTAGATTTCTTTTAGAAGTATCTTTTGCGAAATAGATTTAACTCTATGGAAAGGCAAAATGTGAGCAACTGATTTTTTTAATTAATATACACATCTAACAAGAGTCATTCAAGTCATTCTTTCAATATGAAACTAAAATGACACAGTGATAATTCTTTCCTCGTTAAAAGGGTCATATAATGAAATCTGTAAAAATCATTTTATACATAGGATTATCTCCATTTTGTATTTAAGGAAGCAGTGTCAGGTAATTTGTGACTCTCCAAGCATCACCTGGCTGAGCAGTGGCAGAGCTGGAGGCTCAATTTCTGTCTTCTGATTTCAAGTTCACTGCTCATTTTCCTGCAAGAGTTGTTTTATGTTGACAATTAAGACTTAGTGATATAGACAATTTCATAAATGATGGGAATGTTCTAAGTCAAACGGTGATAAAAAGATAATAGGCATAAAATCAAATGTATCGATCACTTAAGCCACAAAAAGAGATGCTTGCATTTCCAGCTGTGTATAAAGTAGGAAATATAGAACCATCAGTGTGCCCACATTTCTACAGAACGTGCAATGTAGCAGAAGCACTCGCGGTGGGGGGGGGGAGGGTACCGACGACAACAGTGATTACAGAAGGAGCCTGACCTCAGGCTATTTATTTGACTTTACAGTCAAGATTGATCTTTTATAGGCTTTAAAAAGCTATATACGCATCCTGAACACGCTTTTAAAAAAATATGTCCAGAGTAGCCTTACCAATGTATGTTCTCTGGGATGCTAAAAAATATTTTTAAAAAATAATTTGTGTTAAATTTTACAAAGACAGCAAAATAGATCTTTTAGAGCCTGAAGTATGCCAGCTAATGTTCATTTTATGTCTCTGAGAAGGTGTATAAAGGGTGGGAGGGCTGCAATGTTTCCCAAACTCTTTTGACCAAGAAAACCTCCCCCACCAACCACATATACACCCAAAAATCATGTAAGGCAAATGGAAAAGCTGATATAAATAAAGATTCACTTTTTCCCCGGGGGGAACCTAAAGGAATAATGGGAAAAAATTAAGTTTTCTGAAGAAAAATATGTTGATACCTACAGGGTACTATAATGTAAAAATTAATGTGTATGCTCTCTTCAGTAAATTCTCAATACAGGAAAATAGAGGAAGTGAGTGTTCAATGTTTTTAGTCTTCTGATAATGTACATCAATCAGAATTTGCATCTTTAAATCAAATATGCTTACTTAAGACTATCACATACTCTGGATGCAGGAAATGATACAAGGAGAAGTCTACATATACTCTGTGGGACATCACTGGTAAACATAAAATAGACTGTGTGCAGTGATTTATGAACACCTTATACTTTGAATATTTAAATATTGAGTAAAATTAGCAAGGAATTTATTATATAAATTTGACTCTATTATAATATATTTTAGTAAGTGCATTTTTAAACTACCACATCTAGATCTGTCATACTGTTGATAATATTGAATACATTTATGCAAAGACTTAGAATATTTTATTACTCAAATTTTCAACTATGAAGATGGACATTGTAATAAGTACATGACATAAAAATATTTTACGATGTAAGCCTATCTCTTATGAGTGTTTATGTACCAAGTAGCATAGCTTAAAAATACTTAAAGCATTAACTGTAAATGAGAGAAATGAGAGAGAAAAAGATAGGAAACTATATTAAGATACTTTAATTTCCCTTTCTAAGACCATGGAAAAAACATAGGCCAAATATTAATAAAGATCAGGAAAATATAAATAAAATAATGAATATAATATATAAACATATGTATTTATATATTTAATTACGTAAAAAGCAGAATACCCTTATTTCAAGTATTATGTAATATTGAAATCAGACAGTAAGTTCAAAACTGGAAAAAGAACACACATGATGCTGTAAGACTTGAATCATGAAATTATAAAGCACTGATAAAACTCTTACAATTGGTTAATTTTAAAATCCTCTATTAAACACCTCTAAGCCAAGTTAAAAAAGAAAACAATTTGCAGATATTTTAAACTATGGTAGTGAAAATATTTCATATTAAGATTTATGGATTACAGAAAAACGGTGCTCTGAGAACAAATACAAAATAGCTTTAAGTGTTCCTGTTGCTTAGAAAAGAAAGTAAAATAAAAAATGCATTAAACATTTAATTTCAAAAATGTTGAAAAGGCAAAATCAACTAGTGAGAAGATGTATAGATTAGTAGATTAGAAAAAGGGAAAAAGTGCTGATGAATAATTCCAGGAGCTAATTTTTAAAATCAGCAACAAATTTACAATAGTTAAGCTGGACCGTAACCTAACAGTGGGGAAGGGAGTGGGAGTTGGGGAGCAGAGAAGGAAGAAGGCACATATGTAATCACAAGAAGAAAATAAAAAGAAATTAGAAAATAGATTGAAATACAGACCTGACCTCTCCCCTTATCCAGTTTAAGATAATCACACCATAACTATTGATTCCACCTCCACCAAAATCTGTTTTAGTCTCAGGCTTCCCCACCCAATGATAATCCACTCTGACACCATCATTCTTCTGGTTGTTCGACCCAGTAGCAAGAGTAATCCTTGATTCTACTCTTCCCTCTATATCCCATCCCTGAGTACACTGAATTAAATCCGACTTTACCTTCAAGGCACATCACAAACACATTTACTTCTCCTTATTGCCCCTCTTATCTCTCTCCTCAAAGCCTATATCGTCTCACCGCTGGTCAGCTGCAATTTCTTCCACTTTATCTCCCCACATCAAGTATTGCCTCTGGGACTTCATTCTCCACATAGAAGCCAGTGGCATCATTTTAAGTAGCAATTGACAATCCAGCTTTCAATTCCTTTAGCTATTCTTCACATTCTAAGCCTTATTTTATTCATCCTAACTCAAGCCTTACCTTAGATTTCTAGTCTACCAGGCTTCAGTTGTTACTAAATATCCTAGTCAGGTCTCTTACCTTCTATCCCTGTTTCCCACCATGTGAGATTCTCACAAAAGATTCATTTGATAAATGTTTCTGATTTTTTTTTACCTTTCCAGGCATTAGCCATACATCTTCATTATTGAAGAGATAACTGTGATCATCCAAAAATTGTACTATATATACTTTCAGGGAGCTTGTATAAATTGCAGTGACGGGCAGTAACACAACAAGGATTATAATTGTCACCCTTTTCTAGGATTTAGAAAATTTAGGCTCAAACTATAGGAATTGCATACATTACAGGCATTTAAATTAAAATGGCACCCGCTCCCTTTTTTCGAAGTAGCTTAAAAGCAAATAACATCTAATGCCTCAGCTATGTGCAGCCCTTCAGTACTCCTCCCATGGTGATTGCCATGGTGAAATTAATGAAAACTGGTCAAGCAAATGGTTCACCAATGGAATTAAGAACAAAAGCTAGGCTCTCTGCACTTTTTTTTTTTTTTGTCCTTTCTGATTCTTACTAAATAACCTCTAAAAATTAAGGCAAATTTCCATGGATATCTTAATTATACAGTTTTTTGCACAAATGACCATGACTAAGTTTTTATTAACATGCTCCCTTCAGGCCAAACTAAAGTAGTATTGTTTTCCTCACAAGAGGTCGTCATGGATAATCTGATCACTGACAAACTAAAGATAGATTGTTGCAAGGAAAAATAGAAACAAAGATGGTAAATTTCTGGGTTATTTTGACCTCCACCCCTGCCACCAATGCTTAACATTAGTCACTCCTTGTGATCTGATAAACCATAGAAGATTTAAGAGTTAACAGCTAACTCTTTCTAATACTAATAATGGGGAACAAGGTTAGCATGGGGAACTAGATATACCAGTGATTAAAAATGGATCATTTTCATTCTCCTTTACTCATTTTTTTCTAAAGATTGTCATAAGAAGTGTTTGTGGGTTTCAACTTATGTATTAATAGAGATGCTGTTGACAAACTGAATAACTTTAAATTGTCTGAAAATGTTAAAAAATAGTATAAAAGGGAAAGCAATATGACTAAGTGTAGCTTAATATTCATGTTCTCAATAATATTGACCACATGCATGTCATAACTAGAGACAGATAAAATAAAGATGAATGTTGGGTAATGTGTGTGTCATCATAAAAATATTAACTTAATTTTTATCTCGGTGTCATCATTTATGTTATTAATAGTACTAAAATACTGAAGTAAAACAAATTAAGAATTTATTGAATTTAAGTTTCTGTCCATATTGGCTCACATATTCAGTATCTAAGAATAAATTCAGTAATGTTAAAAATATTTTGTTAAATCACAACTGTCCCTTTATAATAGGAAATGCAAAAATAATTGCAGAATAATGATCATTAATTTTCTCAAAACTAAATCACTCACTTTATCTTTTAAAAAATAAAGTACTTAAGGGGCTTCTTGTAAAGCAATTGTGAAAAATGCTTTACTATATCAATAAAAACATTATCACTTATGCACAGAGATAATATGCTGAGAATTGGTAGCCAAGATTACATCTAACAAATTATTAATAACTACCCATGTGTTCTTTTATTTATTCTTAAAGTGGCATATTTCATTTTTATTTCATATTGAATTTCCTTATAGCCCTGATAACTGCATTTTTATTATGGATGTCTTTATATTTGTAGGCACTAAAGAGCATTTATTATTTACAATAGAACAGCAAATTTTAAAATACTAGTATTTATTGTGTAAGCAACTTGATGAAATAAATCACCAATTATTTTTAGGTTGACACGTTTCTTTGCGTACATAGCATGTACTTTTTAAAATCAACTAACTTACTTAAATTAAAATAACATGCATCTAATAAACATTGTGACGAGTACAAAGATGAGCAAGATATGATTCTTCTCTTAAATAACTTCAATTTAATACTGTAAGTGAATCATATATACAAATTTGAAAATGAAAGATAAAAATAATTTTAAAATAAAAGAAAATAATTACTATTAAAGGTAAAAATGATTGTGGGACATCAAATGCAGGAGAGATCATAGAAAAATGACTGCTTAATCATTTGAAGTATGACAAGGGTTGGCTGGTAATTAAAATAGTACATTTTAAAAAATGAAAAGAAAGACAAAGCAAAATGTAAAATTTCTATCTCTAGAAAAATCAGAAGTTGTACTGAATTATAAAGGAAATGATATGCTAATTGACTTCACATTAAGTAATATTTGCTAGTCCAAATTATGTTAATACTGATTTATTGATTTACTTGAATATTGTGATACTATTTAATATTTGTTTATTAGTAGTAATTATATTACTAATCTACAAGTGGAGGAAGACAATATGTAATTTTAAAATAAATAAATCAAGCTGTCACAACAATTTATTTTAGTTAGACAGATGGTAATAAATACCAGAAAAATAGCGATGAGAATTAATATTACCTTCGAAGAGCATAACAGGATTAGACGATGAAAAATTTTTTTTATTTTTAATTTTATTACTACTTGGTTCTTTATTTTATTTTATTTTATTTTTTGCGGTACGCGGGCCTCTCACTGTTGTGGCCTCTCCCGTTGCGGAGCACAGGCTCCGGACGCGCAGGCTCAGCGGCCATGGCTCACGGGCCCAGCCGCTCCGCGGCATGTGGGATCTTCCCAGACCAGGGCACGAACCCATGTCCCCTGCATCGGCAGGCGGACTCTCAACCACTGCACCACCAGGGAAGCCCGGTTCTTTATTTTTAAAATGCATGTATAATTTTTTTAATGTTATGACATAAAGAAAAATAATTGAAGAAATAAGGACAAGAAGGAAAAGAACTTAGAAAACCAAAAATTTAAGAAAAAAAATCTCAGAAAACTACGTAATAAAAAGATAAAGATTTTTAAAAAATTTTTATTGGAGTATAGTTGATTTACAATGTTGTGTTAATTTCTGCTGTACAGTAAAGTGAATCAGTTATACAGATATAGATATCCACTCTTTTTTAGATTCTTTTCCCATACATGTCATTACAGAGTATTGAGAAGAGTTCCTTGTGCTAAACAGTAGGTCCTTACTAGTTATCTCTTCTGTATAGAGTAGTGTGTATATGTCAGTCCCAATCTCCAAATTTATCCTTCCCCACCCCTTTTTCCCCCTGGTAACCATAAGTTTGTTTTCTACATCTGTGACTATTTCTGTTTTGTAAATAAGTTCATTTGTACCATTATTTTAGATTCCACATATAAGCAATTTTTAACAATTGAGACAAAAGAGAAGAGACTTGGTGAATCATTCCAGAAGGCCTATCATTTGATGAAGGGGACTTCTGCAATTATCAAAATGTAGTACAGCAGCCTTAGAATCACAATCTTGAGCAATGCAGTTCAGGGTCCTCCAGAAAGGAGATCTTTGGGTGATCTACTAAATGCATTTTTTTTTAATATCAGATCACTGATAATGTTCATATAGAAGTAACTCCAAAAGTTAATTAGAGCTTAAAATACTAATAGAAGTAAATCAAAATAATTAAAAAGATAAAGTCAGGAGAGTGAATAGCACCAAAAGCTACCACTTCAAGTATTTGGCAAAGAAGAGAAGGAGCTGAAACATGGCTAGAGGAATTAGCAATATCAAGAGTCGAGAAGACTTTTAGAATGTGGGAGACTGAATCATGTTAACAGGCAGAATGTGGGAACCCAGGGGGAAAGGAATGTAAATTTACAATTGTTGTAAATGTTATAATTTACTGAAGGTTTGGATTTCTAATGGAGGATATTACAAAATGGATTTCTCTTCCCATACCACTGTCTTTGAACAAACTCTGTGGATTTATTCCACGTCATTCCTGGATGAAATCTCACAAAGATAGTATAGCTTCCTTTTTCACACTCAGGCCTTAAATTACATTCTCATTTCTGAAAGATTAAATATTCCAGTCCAATCTGTTAAATCCAAAACCAGCTAATATAAAATTCTTATTCCACCACTCATTCCTACATGAGCTGGGAATCATTTAGGGGGAAAGTGGGGTGGAGTCAACTTCTCTCTCTCCTGTCTCTTCTTATACCCCACTCACTAGCTGCTGCATAGGTCTAGGGAATGAAATTGGAAGAAAGGGAAAAGATGGTTTTTGCATAACCAGAGTATTGACATCAGACAATGGTACCTGCTGGTTGAAGCAAATGTCCAAAGCTGACTCTACCATGGGCCACTTAGATTCCTTGAAAACTCAGTGCTAATTTCACCCTACTCCCAGACTCCACTCCCATCCCCAGCCTCCATATTGGGCAGGATGCTTATGACTTTGGCCTCAAGTCTTAGCTTCCAGAGATCCAACACTCAGTTAAGGTCATCTATGATGATATTCTTGGGTAAAATCTCTTTTAGTAAAGATAGATTCTCTTAGGTTTCTTTTATGAGGTCTACATCTAGCACACAGTAAACATGCTAAGCTTTTGCCTTGACTTCTGGTGAAGTTGAAGCATCTCACTCCTAGTTATCTTTCCTCACTTTCCGGTCAAGCTAGTCTCTAATCTTTAGACTTTTTAATGCAAGAATTAGGTAAAAATCCCTACCTATCATCCACTAATAGTAATAGTAATAATGATAATTAGTAAATATATATATATATATATCATTAGCAATGATAATTAGCAAATATAATTAGCCTGCTCTGTATTCTTCCAAAAGGGCCTCTTAGTTGATACTTTCTATGTTTTCCTTTGCCCCTTCATGTCTATTCTCCAGCCATCTCCAGCCTGCTCTGTGTACCCTGGGATGGTTGGCCCCAGCTTCTCTTCCTCTGGCTTCTGGTTAGGTTAGGTCCAGAGGAGGAATGGAAGCTGTGGGACTTGTTCTCCTTGCCCCACCCTTGCCAGGCTACAGGTTGGCAGGGGCTCTGCTCATTTCCTGAAGGCACACCTCCTCCTGGAGGCCCTCTCCTACAGCTATGGAACTCCAGTTCTTCTGAGTTCTGAGAACTACTGTTTCTGTTTTCCCTTTAGGCTTAGAGATGGGAATAATTCCCCTTTGTTGCTTGTTCCAGATTGTTTCCTGTTCCATTTTTGCTTTCCCACAACTTTCTCCACAACTTTTTAAATTGTCCCCTTATTAGAATGTTATTAATTAGCACTTCAGTTTTCCTAGTGGGACCTTGAATGTTACACTTGGATTGAAGTGAAGGGAAGCACCCCTATTCCCTCCATGTTACTCTCTAGCATTCTGTACTTCTCCATATTAATATGCTAACTGCTCTCTTTAAAGAAATCTTCATCCTAGTCTTGCAAAACTTAATACTAAATTGTATTCTTATCTAACCTGGGAGCGAATAATGGGCTAATGATGGCCAAAGCAGCTTCATAACTTTGAAACTATTTGGCAGAAGTGATTTAGTACCTCCGTGAGAATGTGACAAAAGAGAGAAAATAAAGACTGACTTCTCAATATCCTGTAAAACTTTTATGGATTGAGATCTGGGGGGAGGAGGAAGGCAAGAAAGGTTCAGGCATGGAAATTGGAGGAATATTTCTTCCCCTGAGAAAATAGGGAGGCAAAGGAGCTATGTGAGAGGGCACAGAACAAATGTTTGGATAAAAAGCAAGGCTGCAGGACTCAATGTTGTCTGTAAAAGAGTGATGTAGTCAGAAGGCTCACCTGCTCAGAATAAGAAGGAAGTGTAATTAAGACTTGAGAGAGTTAAAAATATTTAGAACATTTGCTTTGAAGACTACACAGGAAGTCAAATAGAGGGAAATGGAGGAATTGCTAAACAGCTTTGAGGGCTGTAGAAGTTGCTCCCCCTACAAAATAACCACTCCCAAATACCCCCGCACACTTTACAACCTTCTCCTATACAGTGGGCTATAAAATCAAAAGTGACTTTTTAGGCAACATGTAATTCTCACATTAAAATAAAGGAAGAAAACTCTTTTTTTTTTTTTTTTTTTTTTTTTTTTACCAATTCTTGAAGTTTATTTTATCTCCAAGTAAATTTAGTGGATTGTTATGAAAAACCTTCAAGTCAGATTTCTATAGTAAGGATCAAACTCTGATTTCAAATTCGAGATAAAATTGTCGCTAAAAAGGAAACACGAGCAATTTTGCATGGCTAGTGTATAGAAACACTTCCTCATTTTATAAAAGCTGAACAAATTAGTTGATTTTGAGCATTACAAACTACTCAGGAATACAATTCTTTTCAGTAATTTCTCTTAGAAAGTTTGTTAATAATCAAATTTAAATCCAATGGAAAAGATCCTTAGATCTAGGAAAGCCCTTGAGAGGAAACTTGGCCCAGCTTTGATGGATGACATCTGTTTACACAATTTTCAGTATGAAGTGTATCTAGAACTAGGCAGGGTCTGAGTGTTTATCTTACTTGCAAGTTATCCAGCCATAGCTTCATGGATAATGGCAGAAATTGAGACAGTTGTCTCATGATAACAGTTACAAAAAGTGCTGATACTCTGACATCACTTCTTTAAGACCCAATTCACACAAATCAATATGGAGAGGGTCAGGTAACATGCCTACAAAATGGGTTGTATTACAGGGGAGAAACCCTGAGTTTAGAGACCCCCTATGTTTTATAATGGGAAGTAGATACACCTGCCTTTGTTTGACAGGGAGATAACTGTCATGATCTTCATGGCTGTAGGCAAATTTGGCCTTTGCTCTGGAGGTACACATTGTTTTCCAAGGTTGTTCACTATGCAAACATCCTTGATGAGATAATCTAAACAAAGGACAGTCAGTATCTCTGCTTGAAAGGGATGCAGAAATGTGAGAAACACATGAAGAATTGTCTTCCAGTAAGAGGTAGTTATATTTGACATAAATTTAGATTTACAATCTCCAGCACTCAAAATTCCTTATTTGTGTCTAATACACAGCTTGCCTTTTTATCATAATAATATGTCCAGAAATTATTAACCTTCTGATATCAAGTTTCTATTTCTATGAGACCCTGTGTCAGTGTGATTTTGATAGTATGATGATGTCCATGAGAATTTAGATTAATTTTAGTATATAATCTGAGTTATTATCTCAAATAAGTTTACTAATACAAGGCTTTAAAAGTGTTTGATGATAGGAATTCCCATATTAAATTAGTTTATTTGATTTTCATGGACTGAGGTTGTAGATTTTACTTTCCAAGAAAAAATGCGTAACACTGAATTTTCAGAAAAAGAATGCATAACTATAAAATTTATATCAGTTGGGATATGAGTATTCTTGGTCACTTACAAAAAGGCTGCAGAGTATCACTGGAAAATTTTTTTGGCTACCTAACATCTGAGTTGAAATTTATTAATGATGAAGTTCTTTTAGGACATAGCTATAATTATGTCACACATTTTAATGTATAGTGTAAACTCAATATTCCAACTACACCAAGAGGAGAAGTAAGATGCTATTAGGCAAAGACAAAAAATTGGAATATCAACGTGGAGTTCAGTGGAAGAGAACAAGTATTTGTCCCAATGTAATTTTATGCTGGGACTACAGCCAACTTCCCCCAAGCACACTAACCAAGACCTTACAGGACTGGGAAGGATTCTCGCAGTGGACATAAGTTGAGCGTTCTCAGCTTTAGGGAGAAGAGTTCTTCTTCCCTTAGCAGTCTCTTTTCTTAAAGTTATTGTTACTGGCCCTTTCTCATCATTGCGTTGGGTAAGACCTAAATGTCTAGATTAAGCGTAGGCATAGGACATAGTATCTAAGCCTTTTGTCCGAAGGGCAGGAGGAGTCCTTGAGATTTATAGGTGACGTCACTAAGGAGGTCAGGGCAAGTTAACCATATAGGACAAAGCTTTAACAGTACAGAATATAATTCTTTTTCTCTTGGGTCCCTACTGTGTAGCTCTTTCAGAAGCTTATGTCCACCAGGTATCAGATCAAGGATTCTGGACTTCCAGATCCCTTCTAACTATCTTTCCATCTCATTGCAGTGAAAATGCATTCTGCTTTAATTGTCACCATACAAATTCAGTCAAAGTAGATGGCTTATCTCAACTTACGTTTTACAATTAAATAAAACTGTTAGTTATTTTCTGTAATCGTAATATTTACTAGGATTGTATAGTAAAACTCTTGACAAGGTTAAGAAGTTAAAGAGTACAGGTGCTGAACTCCATGGGCAACTGAAGAAAAAGTCTTCAAGAAAAATCCTCCAAGAAAAATTTATGAATTTTGTTGAAAATATTGGGATCGAAGGGGAAGCTCCTTCCTCAGGATCCCAATAGAGCAGTCAAAGAAAATGGAGCTCAGGTTTCAAGAACTTGTGCTGTGGGGAGGCTCCTGGGTTAGTAGCATGGAATTTTAAGGGTGTGGAGAGTAATAGGCACAGCCTAGAGGAGGCAGGGCAAGAGGGAATCCACGTGATGTGAAGGAGTTTTAAATGAGAAGGAGAAGAACAATATGAGCTGTGGCTACCTGAGGTAAGACTTTGAGGAGAGGAAGAGCTATCTAAGCATGTTGTGCTCTCTGGGCCATGTTATGAATCGCCTCATTGCTGCTTCCTCAAAACATCTTTCGTAAATGTCTGTATTCATCTTGAGTCTCTGTTTAGAGCTTGATGCCTTTTTGGGTGGGATGCTGATTTAATGCTGCCTTAGATGAGAGGTAGCCCAACTTAGATGAGTTACATATAATTCTACTAATCACATATGGAAATAAGATGGGAGCAAAATTATCGTACAATGTTATTTCAACAAATATAATATTAATGTGTGGTGTTAGCTTAGACTTACTAGTAGCTTCGGTGACTCTTCACCGTGCAAGGAAATAACATATACAAACAGTTTGTACACAAATTTTGCACTATTTTGTATTTAGACTTCCACAGCATGCTCAAATAATAATCCATTATTTGTTCCCCTTTAAGTGAAACTTTAAAAAGTAATTTTCATTAATGCAATGAAACTAACTAAATAAGCATACCAATCATAATCAAGATTATTCTGAGATTCTGATCTTTTAAAAACATCTTTGAATCTCCATTAGGCCTTAATTTTCCACCTCACTACACCACAAGGAAAGTGGGTAAAATTTATAAACTAAATATTTTCATGCCATAGAGACAAATATGTAGGCCTTTAAGAAGAATTATCTTGTCAGATTATTTCCCTTCTAACAGATTGGGCCCAGAAAGCAAGTTTCACCTTTACCAATTTGAGGGGCAAGAACTACTTCATTTTCCCAGTGAAGATAGCATGGCATTATTTATCACTTGTGCAATACCATAATTACTCACTCAGCATGGCAGCTACAGTTTATAGAACCATGCTACAGCTTGGGTTTGTTTATTGGTTGCACTTTCCACAGCTCTCCTTTACCAAGTTTCATCCCTTAGCCACTGTGCTCCTGGGATAATCTAGTGGTCAGGCAAAATTACATATGTGCAAAGAGTTTCTTCCTTATCATACATGAAAGGACAACAACAGTACTTCTACAGTATGCACTCATATATTCTACTGTATGTCACAACCATATTTACTGCAACTTACAAAATAAAATATGGTACTTCTACATTCATTAGTAGCAAAAACTCCATGATGACACATTATTGGTTTTCAATTTTGTAAGAAGTTTCCCTCCTTGTTTTCAGTCTCAACAGATTACTATAAGTCAAGGAACAGTTACAAAGTAGTAATTAGAATTCTTTCAAGTGATACACTAGAATTTGGCTTTAAAATATATTTTACAACTGAAATGAGCTTAAAAATATATCTGTTCTCCTATCTATCTCTACTTTCCTATCAGTGTATACTCCCCCTGTTTGGGCAGTTTTGAAATAGCACAAATGAATTTATGTCAATGGCATATATTGTCTTCTCAGACAGGTTATTGTTCTTTTTGACACTCTCTAGTACGACATTGATGAGGTAGACTGAACTTTCTAGACTGGAGGTGTTGAATACCTCCTACTTTTGAGCTATTTTAAGCCTTAAGCCATCTCCTCTCAGCCCCAGCCTGACATCCCTCCCACTTACCCAACACTAAAAGAGAAGGGGCCGCAGCTAAATTTCCTTCATCGCCTAAAAGTCACATAGAAACAACTTAGTAGGCCTTATTTTCTGTTCCTAAGACTCAATCCCATTTTTCTTTAAAACTATGATCTTCAGGATTCATACGTCCCTTCCCCCCAGGCTAGAGCCATGATGCAGGCTTCATGGGAGGTCAGCAGATTGGGGATGCTGGCTCTTCCAGGCCCAGCCCTAGCTCTCAGATGTCCAGGATGGGAAGTAGGGCCAGGGGATGTGGCAGAATCCTTATCTGATGGCTGCCTCTTCTGGTGGTAATGTGCTCCCAGCATCGTTGTGATTCATACTGGTCCAATGTGAAATGATGAGCTTGGTTTAGGGCCCCCTTCACCACTGAAGACCACCTTAGAAAGGAAATTGGACCTCCCATCTGCCTTGTTCAAGTATTCAAACCTCTAGCTCCAACTCCAAGTTGAGAATCTTGTTGGTTTGTCCAACACTGGGCTATCCCACAGCTCCTGTCATTTTTTCTAACTTCCGTCCTCTCCTCATGGAACCAGGAAGACTTCTGGAAATGTTTCCACATCTTAAGAGAGGCCTTCAAGGAATTAGAAAGTGGTGGGAATGGTTTCCCATCTTCCTTTCAGTCACACTACACCAAATTCCCTTCAAGCTTTGTTGTCACCCACTCTCCTGCCAACCACAGGCACACAATCTCAGTCACCCATAGGAAAGACTTTTCCTTCAACAACAGTCCTAGAATATGTCTGCCGGTACTTCAGCACAAGGAAGGGCCGTCAAGGAATGAGATGCCAGGATTCTCTTCCGTGAGATCTCTGGATGTTTAACCAGGATTCCCTTGGTGCTTCCCTCACTTGGTTTTGGAAATGATAATTCATATTCATTCCTGTTAAACCAAGGCGAATTATGGTAGAAATGTATCCTTCATTCTCATTAAGCTAGCTCAGTTCTCTTCTTAGATTGATTGGAGGCAGGGAAGAGCTTGAGGAATGTTTGAGGAAGCAGAGCGATTTGGCTTCTTCCTAGTGAGGCTTAGCTAGGAGCTGTCATGTCCCGACTGCTCCTAACCAGCTGTCTGCTCTGTATACGGTGTTGAGAGACTTATTCATTTGTTCTTAGCTCTGGTCCTGGCCCCTAATTTGTATACTGAACTTCTACCTGGTACATATAAAAAAGAGTGATTTAACTTGTGATGTGACAACTAAGCCTAGGAAAGCAAAAATCTCCTATGATGGCAGTTAGGAACGTATAGAAACATTGTTGAATACATAGTCATGATGATCACAAAGATAATAATAACATAATAAAATGTGGACCACCTAAAGAGGGGTCAGCAATGATTCTATTCTTTTTATTCCCCCCAACTTCAAGCTATTTTTGTGCCATTAGACAAACGCTACCTGTGACTGATGTTTGGGGAAATGCAGACTTGTAAAATCCACAAGACGTGAGTACCAAAAAATCAATAGGACTGCATTCATAGCAAATAATGACAATACAACGCAGGATCGGTGATTTTTCTGTAATTCAATTGATTCTGATTATCTTCAAATACTTGAAGACAGGTCCTAAGGGAAAGCTTTGAGAGAAACAACCCTAAAAATCTACAGTTTTAACTCATTTGGAGCAAGAGATGTGACTATTGTCATGGCATTCCTTCAGTAGATATGTAATTTTCATTTGACATTTGAATAAAGGGAGACCAAAGGGCAAGAATTTATGTACTTAAAGTAGAAAACAGAATGTATAAGTCTACTACAGAATGGGAAAGGGTGGCTGGAAAATAAATAATAAATATTACTAACACAGCTAACATTTAACGAGCAATTATTATATGCAATGCACTATACTAAGTTATCTTAAATATACTAACATATTTAATCTGAAAGAACATTAAATGATACCAAGGCAGAAATTGAGCAGAAAGAATTGGCAATATAATAAAAGACTAAAATAATATATAATTGCAAGTATTTTCCTTACTATCTTCAAAAAGATAATCTAAGCCTACACTAGAAAAACAAGATATTTTTATAAGTATTTTTATTGGTATATTATCATATTTTACTATTTTACTTTTCAGATTAATTGAAGTGGATTGTTGGGCAAAACATTTTTGTCATTTATTTATTAATACTATCAAATTTATTAATATTATCTTAAAATTAAGGAAATACTTTCTGATTATACAAAATGAAAATATGAGAGATAACCAAATTTCTTGTAATCAAAATGGAGACATTAGAACATCACAGAAACATGATTCTATTGCTAAAAATAATTTGAACAGCTTAGCTACAACCTGTAAGCCTGGATGGCCACTTGTGTCTCAATTCGTCCCAGGAAAACTGTTGCAAAACAATATTATACATCAATATACCCACCCTCTGGTGTGGAAAGCCTGCACCTAATTTCTCTATTTATGACAAAAGTCCAGTTGCCAATAATTAAACATGTGATAGACACTCCCTTAGTCATCTGGAATATGGGAATACACTCCCTAAACTTCTCTTTCCATATTGCTGATCAAGCATCATTTTTGAATGTGAAAACCACTGGATTTGGACTATAAAAGATACATATAAAATATTTCATTACTATCTATGAGATTTTCATAAATTCAGTTGATTTTTTGCTAATTTTCTCTTTAAATGTACAATGAAATAATGATACTTTACATTAAAAGATGGGTGAGAGAACAACATGAGTAAATGCTTGTCCACTTGTTTTTAAAATCTAAGGGTGTATTATTTACCCCAAGGAAGAAAATTGTCATTTTTGCTTATTCTTCTATTCTAAAAAATAACAGTAAAACTCCACTCGTAAAATCAAATATTTTACATGCTTTCACAACTAATGCAATACCGTGATATTGCTTCACATGTATTCTTTGCATTTCCAGACAGCCAAGGTTTATTTTTCTTTCTCAACTCAGTCTAAAATTAGATGGAATAAAATTTAAAAGGTGACATAATATCAAGGAAAACATACTAGGTATGTAATAACTGTAAAATTCAGCCACACATGCATTTACTTTGAGAGAAAGTATCATGTGTGACTCCTAGACACCTGGAAGATGATATCACAAATATAATACATCCTTCTCTGGCTGTCTATCTGCAGTAACATTCGAAAGTGTTGGTTGACACTTTTGAATGTCAAAGGAAGGAGAGAATAAAAACTTTTACTAGGATGAAATATGACTTGATTTCCTTAGAATTCTGGTACCTGATTAAGTACAAGTAAAGCAATCTTCTCTCCAGATAGACTAAGCTGGCATAACAGAGAGGAACGTTAACATCTGTTGCTGAGCTTGAGAAAAAAGCAAATATTTACATGTGAAAATGAAGGCATAAGAAGATTATAAACTCTTCCTTATTGTAATGAAATAAAATCATGCCCTTCTTTTTCCCATTTAGTCCTTTGGCTAATATGTAGAACGTATACAAAACAACAGTGTCTGAATTCTAATTCTACATTTGATAATTAAGCTCAGATAGACTTAAAGAGGTAAACTTCAGAGTAGCATTTTGGTATTTAATTTTTTAATAACACAAACATCTTAGTTTTATTTTTCAGATATATCCTATCCCTGCATTTTTGCTCTCCGATAAAAGTTAAGAATCAGATTATCTGAGTCAAAGAAACAAAGATATAAACTGGCATTTTATTTAGATCATTTTAAATGTATACATTTTTAAAACATTGACTTCTTTGCAGTATTTGGTTTTATATGCATAAAAAGATATGTTATTTATCCTCTGTTGGGTATTACAAGTTTTAAATTTAAATGTTAAATTTTCTGACTGGTTAGCTATTTCTAGACTTTTATACTTGAAAAAAAATTTTTATTTTGGTAAAAACATGTAACATAAGATCTACCCACTTAACAAATTTTAAGTGTTCCATGCAGTACTATTAACTTTAGGCACAATGGTATACAGCAGAGCTCTAGAAATTAATCATCTTGCATAATTGAGACTTTATACTCATTGATTAGCTAGTCCCACTTTCCCCTCTTCCCAGCCCCCGGTAACCACCGTTTCTACTTCCTGATTCTATAAGTTTGACTATTTGATATCTCATATAAGTGGAATTATGCAGGACTTGTCTGGCTTATTTTCTAGTGTTCTGTGTCTGGCTTATTTCACTTGGATGAATCTTGAGGATGTTATGCTATGTTGTTGCATAGTGCAGGATTTCTTTCTTTTTTAAGGCTGAATGATATTCCATTCTGTGCATATCTCACACTTCATTTATTCATCAGCAGACATTTTAGTTATATTTATATCTTATTTTAAGTTAATTTTGTTTCCCAACATATTACTGAATTTTTATTACAGTAGTTTTATTTTCACGAGTAATTTAATCCGAACCTGTTGATTAATGATGATTTTGCTTTTTTCTTTTTTTAAAAAATTATTTATTTATTTATTTTTGGCTGCATTGGATCTTTGTTGCTACGTGCGGGCTTTCTCTAGTCGCAGCGAGTGGGGGACACTCTTCGTTGCAGTGCGTGGGCTTCTCATTGTGGTGACCTCTCCTGTTGTGGAGCATGGGCTCCAGGCATGCGGGATTCAGTAATTGTAGCATGTGGGCTCAGCACTTGTGGCTCGTGGGCTCAGTAGTTGTGGCTCACGGGCTCCAGAGCGCAGGCTCAGCAGTTGTGGCTCACGGGCCCAGCTGCTCTGCGGCATGTGGGATCTTCCTGGACCAGGGCTCGAACCCATGTCCCCTGCATTGGCAGGTGGATTCTTAACCATCGTGCCACCAGGGAAGCCTGCTTTTTTCTTTTTAAAGATTTTACCTATTACGTTTTTTCGTTTTATTAACCAGTAATTCTAAAGACTGTTAATGGCTATAATAGAAGACACCATCATTTGTTCCCTTGTTAATTGGAGTGCATCAGGTTTCTTACCTTTAAAGACAATGTGTGTCTGCATATATTCACATGTATGTTTTATATATATTTGTGTTTGTTTTTGTGTGTACATGGGTTATGTATGTGTGTGTAATTATCATGCTAAGAAATAGGACTATCCTACTTTATTCAACTTACTTTAAGTTTAGAAATAATGTTAATATTCTCAAATGTATTTTGGTATCTTTGGAGATGATCGTATGATTTTTCCTCTTTCATGTATTAATAGGATGAAATATACCAACAGTTCTCCCAATATGGAGCCATTCTCACATTGTTACTGTGAATCTCACTTGGTCATGTTACATTATTTTTTAATGGATTGCTCAATTCAATTTGCTAATATTTTACTTAGTGTCTTTTTACATGACTTATCAGGCTCCATTGTCAGGTTTTATGGTAATGTTATGCTGACATCATAAACAGAATCCCAAGGTTGTCTTTCTCTGCACATGTTCTGAAATATTTTAATTATCAGGGGAATTAACCATTCTTCAAAATTTGGTTAGATTTAATTCAAGACACTGGTGAGCCCTGGTGTCCTTCTAGAGTAGGGAAAGTAAGGGAGATGAGGAGGTGATGCCTTTGAACTCTAGATATTATTCTCTTTTAATTTATTTTGTCTGTATTCTGTGGTCCCCCTGGCATTTCCTTGGATCAGGAGTATTTTCTTATATTGAATATTAGATTCTTCCACCAATTTCATTTATTTTTCTCTTTTTTTTCTAAAAACTCTTAGTTTTATACCTAGGATGTATATTTTCATTCCTCCATATGTATCATTTTCTTTTGCATCTCTTTTAGTCTCTTTGCCTCCTTCTTTAGAACCTGAGCAGGATTCCTCTAAGTTTGCATTAACCATCACTGAGTATTCTAAAGCTTCAATTCTTCTCCTCTTTGCTTCTAATGCAGTGTTTGTTTGTTTTTGTTTTTTTTAATTAATTAATTAATTTTTATTTTTGGCTGCATTGGGTCTTTCTTGCTGTGCGTGGGGTTTCTCTAGTTGCGGAGAGTGGGTTGCTGCTCTTCTTTGCGGTGTGCAGGCTTCTCATTATGGTGGCTTCTCGTTGTAGAGCACGGGCTCTAGGCACACAGGCTTCAGTAGTTGTGGCACACGGGCTTAGTAGTTGTGGCTTGCGGGCTCTAGAGTACAGGCTCAGTAGTTGTGGTGCACGGGCTTAATTGCTCCGCGGCATGTGGGATCTTCCTGGACCAGGGCTCAAACCCGTGTCCCCTGAATTAGCAGGTGGATTCTTAACAACTGCGCCACCAGGGAAGTCCCTAATGCAGTGTTTTAATCTCCTTTCATATATCAAGTGTCCTTAAAATGTTCCCTTAATTCAGCTAACTCTTTGAAGCTAGTAATTAGTCAGAAAAAAATAGCTTCTGTATCTTATATTTTAACTTTTATATTATAGTATCTTTTCATTTTTAAATATTTTAACACAGTAGAATATTTTTTTCCAAAATGTACAGGTATATCTCATATTTTATTCAGAAAAGAAACCTTTATCTGTTACCTTTTTCTGTGTTTGCCTATTACATTGTTAAACATTTTTTAAATTCCTATGTTGTTTGTATACGTGCATATACTAATTTTTAAATAAGGCAAGATCTACATATTCTCTTGATTTCCCATAAACAGTGTGTGTAAATTTCTCTCAACTCCTTCTCTATCGATTTGAGCTTTCTTGACTTCCCATGGAGTTATATCCTGATAAAACCATAGTAAGTTGAAAATATCGTAAGTTGAAAATATACTTAATACGTTTAACCTACCGAATATCGTAGCTTAGCCTAGTCTACCTTAAATGTGCTCAGAACATTTATGTTAGCCTAGAGTTGGGCAAAACCATCTAACACAAAGCTTACTTTATAATAAAGGTGACAGAGTGGGAGCTGTGCTTGCTGCCACTGCCCAGCATCATGAGAGGCTATCAGAGCAAATTTCCCTAGACCAGGAGAAGATCAAAATTCAAAACTTGAAAAATAGTTTTCTACTGAACATGTATGGATTTTGCACCTTCACAAAGTCCAAAAGGTCATGTTGAACCATCATAAGTCAAGGACCATCTGTACTGGAGGAATTCTCAACAGACATAGGTTGAAGACTCTTTGATAGACCCAGCCTTTAATCAATCTTAGATATTTAGAAATGATGCACATCTTTGCCAAGCTTAGCTCTTTTCTTCTGCCAAGTTTACATTCCTAGTAAAGGCCCTTATCATTTACTTGCATTTTCAACATAAATTGAACTTTTTGGAATACAAGGACGAATAGATACAGATATAAAGGAGCTAATTGTAAATTTGAAGGCATAAAATGACCATGACCAGTTTTTCAGTCAGGTCTTGTCCATTGGTCATGGTCAATAATGACCAAGGGAATTGGAGATGGACCGAAAATAGAGTGGGTTAATGAATATGTAATCTACTCTTTTTTACCAAAAGACTTTACTGTTCTACTTGAGCACTGAATTTGCCTTTTTATTAGTGAAACTTACTACTGGAGTCTGGACAAATATTAACCAATATTCCTCGTTATGGTAGTGTAGAAAATATATCTTTGGGTTTTAATGAGACCACAAAACATTTGTAAGAAACGACATAATAAAATCTGTTAAATGTTTATTTTGTATGCAACAGATGTTGTATAAAATGAATTGGCATAATGAAAATTCTTCTTGTTGACTGAGAGACATCACTGTAAACAATCATCTTTGTCTTGGGTTTCAATACAGAAGTAAACACAGAGATATGTGTAGGACCTAGATTCCTGGGTTTAGATGTGCTTTCTCTATTTTGTTTTCCCGTCCTTCTTGTCAAGCTGTCAGTGATGACTTCACACGACTGAAAATATAACTGCCTTTAGCAGTTCCCTCCCTGCTTCTAATCTCCTGCTTTGAAGCAGAAGCAGAAAATTAGTTTGGCTGAGAGTCAGAGCCAGCCTGAATGTTGTATTAAGTGAGGGTCACATGTCTCTGAAAATGGACTGGGGGCCTTATTTATGGAGAAAAGAATAAAAATCTTTATTTCATTGATTTTCCTTACTTTACACTTACAGCTGTTATTTAGAATTTTCAGGTTTGGTTGTTAGATAAAATAAAATATTACTATAGGCCAAACTTATGTATGTAGCCCAGTTCTCTGTGTTCCCCACCTATGGAAGGTACTGTATCTTATTCACCCTTCTCTTCCTAGCAAAGTTCCTGGCATATGGTAGGTATTCAGTGAATATTAAATTGAATTGAACCAAAGTACTGATTATATATGCCCCCTTCCATATCCCACACGCATTTGAAACTTAGGGTGTAGAAAACTAAACTCGTCATTCCACCCTTGTTTTCTACTCAGTTTGGTTTTTCTCCTCCTGTATTTCCTATTTTGATGAATAGTTCAAACTCTCACCTATTTACACAGGCCAGGAGCCTAGGAGCCAATATGTGTTTCTCTTTTCCCTTCAGTGCTAATAACTAATTGATAACCAAGTCTCATCTATTTTCCTTCCTAAATAGCTCTTGAATCCATGACCTCCTTCCTCTCTACTCTCATGGTCTTGATCAAGGCCTTCATAGTTTTTAATGACTCCTTAATAGTCCTATCCCTTCCAATTTATTTTCTAGATTCCTGCCAAATATTATTTTTTAAAACAAAAATATGATTATTAAATTTAGCTCATAGTTAAATTTAGCTCTTCTTGACAAAGATGAGAATTCAGAGAGGGCAGGGCAGCTAGAATTGACAGGGCAGAATATCCAAGAAAATAAAAACTATACAAAGAGAGGACTTCAGAGATTTGTAGAGAATATTCCTTGAATCTTTATCAGAATACTGATCAAGACACATGTATGAGGAGACTACCCAAGGCTAAGGAAAGAACCACTGGAAAGGAGAAAGTAGAACAACACCCAGAATTCACTCAAGGCCATGGATAGTTTGTGTTTCTACTAACCAGAGTGCAAAACTGTTGAATCAGGTAGGATACTCAGAACAGTACTGTCTCACTAGTGGAAAAATTCTACCTAGACTAAAAGCTGTTCTGGTTCCACCAAACTATGCTTTAAAGTAGGCTTCAAAAGGAGCAAATTATTATCAAATAATTTAACTGCATCCCAGAACAAAGCTGAAGAATATTTAGAAGAAAACAAAGATATTCAGCACAGAAATAAGGTCTAGAATCCTATCAAACTCACAGTGTCTAGCATCCTCTTAAAACCTACAAGCAAGCCAAGAAGCAGGAAAGTATAATTCATAATGTAGAGAAAAAGTAATCCATGGAAAAAAACCAGAAATCACAAAGTTGATAGAATTAGTGGACAGTAACATTAAAACAGTTATATATCTATTTGAGAAGGTAGAGGAAAGCACGAAAGGAGAAATATGGGAGGTATAAAAAAGTCCTAAATAAAATTCCAGAGGAAAATATGTCTGAGATGAAAAATACACTAGATACAATTAAGAGCAGATTAGCCATTGCAGTAAGACTAGTGAATTTAATCACATAATAATAAAAACTATCTGAAATGAAAAAGAAGGGGGAAAAGACTGGGAAAAAAAAAAAAAAAAGAGTGTCAGTGGATGTGAGAACACTTCAGGTGACCTAAAAATGGGTAATTAGATATCCCAAAGGAGAGGAGAAAGAGTTGCAGAAAAATGATATTTGAAGGAATAATTGCTGAATACCGTATAAATGTGGTAAACAGAGCCCTCTTCGGCCCAGTGAATATCCAAAGTCTCATCTCCCTGTCTTGAACTTGCTACTGAATTAAGCACTGCTAAGAGACAAGTTCACATGGCGTAAGTGAGGCTGAGACAAAGCAAAGGAAACTTCCTGTTGACCGATGTACATGACAGGACTAGAAAGAGTTCCAGATCCTCACCAAAAGAAATGCTGGAGTGAATGATCACCTGGTTGCAGAGTTAGAACACTACGACACCAGGATGGTTCTATTAAGGATAACCCACCCACCTGGCAGCAGTTCTGGGATTCACACCATCTTTTAGACTCTTCCCCTGATAAACTATCAGCTTCTTGCTTTCTTTTATACTCTCCTTCCAGATATCCTTGGTCTCTCTTTAATGTCTATGAAAACTTCTCTTTTCTTCTTTCTTCAAATATTTTATATCTACCTATGAATTACTGTCCCCTAAGGGTTAAAGCTTCCATGAAACAGAGGTCAATAATACCTGTGAGCTATTTGTTTCTTAGCGACCATTACCACCCACTCTGGTCCATATCTAGAGCAAAGCCCAGGGGCTGTCCACTTGTTAACTCAGCTGGAAGAGGAAACAACAGGGAAAGCATTCATGGAAGAAACTTTATATCTCAGCAATTTCTAGACACAAAAGACATATTCTGACTTTCTAGTTTGACATAAGTCTGTTTGCCTTTTATTATACACAAATAAGGATTTTTACAAAATCATTTGGCAATAATTACTGTATTTGGCCATCTGTTGACACCATGTAAGATTTGAGTATACATAGATGGAGAAATGGTTAAAAAAAATCAGGCCACGTGTTGTGTAACATCTTGCACCATAGATCCCTATCTTTTTTGTAATATGTTTTAATATGTGCAGTAAGATATTTTAGGTAAAGGGCATAGAAATTATAGACTAACACCCGCCACAGAATCAAGAAATGTATTGCGATTTTAGAAATAATCTTGTCACAACTTATCAGCCACTAAATTCAGTGATGAACATTAAATAGCTTTTTATTCCATTATAATCTTATTTTCTTTCATAATGCTCATCATTAAAGAATAGACTCTATTGTAAAGAGTATCCAAAAAAAGTATCAAATCTTCTTAGGTCCCATTGAAGCTAAGCCATTTCCCACCTTTTCTTTGCTTGCTAAAGATAAAATGAAAAATCAAATGACTATCTAAAGTAGTTTTTAAAAGGACTGTATCATGGATGCTGTGAAATCCTGCCTGATTTAAGTCCTGTGAGTAGCTGGCTCTCTTGAGATGGCAAATGCATTGCTCACAGAACAGTGCACTATTCACGTTTGTCTCTGGAGTCTCATTTATCACAGTGATCTGTGGACATGAAAACATAATCTGTATACAGTGTTCCTTTTTCTCCGGGGTGGTCTGGGTATTTTTAAACCAGTTACTCAAAGATTATCCCTTCAGTCCTATCTTACAATTTTTACTCCCAAAACTTACTGAGCACAGACTGTACTTTGCACCTGCGTAGGGAATCCTCTAGGACCTAGTAAAATGCAGGAGGCATTGTAAAGCAAACAGGTGAAGATGGTAAGCATCTGAACAGAAAACATCATTAAAGATAAAAATGGGCAAAGTATATGTTTAGGGTCTAGAAGTAAAATGCAGCCAAGATTTCTTTCTTCTACTCACTGCTTCCAGAAATCACTCTATAAGAGATCATGAGAATGTCTCTCTCTTTTTGTTCTCACTGAAACAGGTACCTAAGATCAAATATGTAGCTAAGGGGACAGACTGGAGACTGAGTCTGAGACAAATATTTTCCTCTACCTCCATCTACAGAAAGAAGCGCTGAACTGATACTTTAGTAGCCATAAGCAAACCTTGTGTCCAGATCTTGGTTTTTAAGTATCCATACCTACCAAAAGAAACAAGAGCTTCTTAGAGGAATGTCTGATTCCAGGGCTGGGGCAAAGAAGGTACAAGATGAAACTGAAACATATAGGTATGACAGAAAATAAGAAAGTGCTCAGGAAAATAATAGAAACCTGTCAAAAGAACAGAGTTAGCTTGACAGGGTTCAACTGGCTAAAGCTGAAGACAGCTTGATCATCAAAATAAATGAGCATGTCAGTGGATTGTAACCCATTGAATGAAGTAGGAAATACATACATAAACAGAAGAGAAATGATGACATTTTCTTAAATTAGTGTGCAGACTGATAAACGTGGAAGGAGTGATGGGGTGAAAAAATATCATTTGTAACCATTGTAGTAAAGATTGATTCAGGCAAGACACATCACAGGGTACAATATTTGTGGAAATGGCTGGATGAGGAGTGAGCTGTCTGCACGTTCTCAAAGTGTCTCATCATAGACTGTTGAGTAGTAACAAGGACAAAAACAGTAAACTAAAGAATGGAGAAAACAAAAGCAACTTGACCTGACGATCCAGATTGATGTCCTCAATGAAGGGCATATACACATCATGTGTCTTGGTATATGATACCCTGAGAAGGATACCTTATCACTCCTGCATATACCAGTTGGAGCGGCATAACCTGAGTCTAATCATGAGAACACTTGAGCCAAACCCAAATTAAGAAATTTTATAAAATTGGAAATGTTTTAAGCAAATTTCTAACTTTATAAAATTACTAGCCTGAAGTTTTCAAAAATGCCAACATCATGACAAAGGAAGGCTGAGAAACTCCTGTAGATTGAAGGAGACGAAGGAGATACGAAAATTATAAACACAGTATGTGACTCCAGACTTGGCATGTGGACTATAGATTAGATGAAAATATTATCTCAGTGTTAAATTTCCAAAATTTATTGCGCAATTTATTTCCTGAATTTCCAGTTATTTATTTAAGCTTGGAGAGTCATACCACTGTTTCTTCTACTTCATGGTCGGTTTTAGGGAATTTCTTCAGCTGAAATGTTTTGATTCATATTTCCTATTTTCTTCTATTGTAGCTTTGTTGCTATAGAGTTTTGGTTTTTCTTTCTTTATTTCCCTATTGTCAGGTGTTGTGTGGACAGGGTTCCCAGTTCAAGAACATCATTTTCTATCAGTGTGGCAAAGTGCAGTTTCCTTAGTGGAAGATGCTGGCAGCTTGGGTAGAAAGAGAGTCATTGGCATGTGTTGCTTCTCTTTCACTGATGCATGTTCCTTAATTTCACCTTTTTACTTTGTTTTGTCCTTTCACTGCCGTGAATGCAGGTCAAATAGGCAACTGACATTATTTTTCAGAACCAGAATTTCCTTCATTATTTCCGTTACCAGATTCCTCAACGAGCTCAAACGCTTAGTACTTCAAGCCATGTTTAAAGTATAGAGTTTTACTTTCACTGCTGAGGATGACAGAGAAAATAATATTTCTGAAATGGAAGCTGGGAATGTATATTACAAGCATATCGTGACAATTGTATTGTTTCTGCGTTTCCTGTGTTTTGGTTTCCCTGAATAATAATGTGTGTTTGCTGTGAGTGGAGGAGCCCACATTCATTGGGCTGGTAATTTATTGTTGAAGGCAATGAAATTGTAAGGTTTCTTTGAGTGGGCTCCTGTCAGCAGTACAGCAGGTGTCTGCCAGGATTTTCGTTATTTGATTTATTTTTTTTTTGGAAATTCAGAGAGCTCCTATCTTTTCATGGAAAGCCTCTCTCACCTGGGATTCATCCTCAATTATAGCCTCCTCTTAACAGAATTTCATGCCTCAAGGCAGAATTCATCCTACCCAGCTCAGTGGCCCGCACTTCTTCCATTACACGGTCATTCAGTGGTGACTCAGCAGGTCTGTACACTATTAGACTATGAATTCCTCGAAGGCAGGAGCCACTCCAACCCTTCCAGCCACAGAGAGATTTCAGAGGACACCACCTCTGTACTAAATGAAGGGGGTGGGATCATCACAAGTGTCCTGAGCTGAATGTGTGCATAGACCCTTAGCTGAGGGGACCTTAAATGTTCTGTGTAGAGCAACGGGAGAAATGTGGGGGGTTTTCCCCAAAAAGAAATGGGTGGAGAGAAAAGAAGCAAAGAATAAATAAGAGAGAAAGTAAAGAGGCAGTCTGCACCACAGGACAGAAAACTAAAGCTAGAATCCAGACCAGGCCAAGAGCTGTTGTATTTTTAAGGACGATGATTAACACACAACTTCAGGTATTTGCAGTGCTGCAATGGGCTGCGATATGCGATATTTTTGTAGCTCTCCAAAACTTGAGTACGTTAAAATATATACAACGTGTATAAGATTTTCATTTTATGAGCATGAAGGAAAATGCTAAGTTACATGACTGGCTCAAAACAATTTGAATAAGAACCATAGGCATGGAACACGTACACAATTGTGAAATGAAACCAAATCAGAAGAAGCAGAAACTCAGAAGGAAGGGATGACCACAAAATTATAAGTCGACAGATAATTTGCTAAAATCATGAGTAGGATTTTCCAGGAAATGTGGACAGAAGACTTAAGGCAATTTCGTCTAGTGTTTAAGAAGCAGGACGTCCTTGCTGATTTCTCAGATTTATTTCTCTCTCTACACAAGCACAGCGCTTCTCACAGAGTAGGCTACATACTTGCTTAAGAGTTGAGCCTAAGATGTTACACCTGTACAATCTTTGCTGGTTTTAGAAATAAATATACAGTGGAATCTATTTTAGCATTTCAACACAAACTATCAAATTTGGAAAACACCAAAGTGCCAAACAATAGAGAAATGACTAAAAAAATTATAATACCTCTGCTCTATTTCATACATGCCACAATTACGAAGTTTGAAATATATCTATATAAGCTGACATAAAGTTTTCTAAGACATAATGTTATATGAAAAAGATATGCTGCCCAATATACAGATACAATTATCCTATCTTATGAAAAAGCTCTGGGAGCATATATTGTAAATTAGTAACAGCACTTCCCCTAGTGAAAGGATTTAATTGGGTATAAAAGTAGATCTTCACTTTTTACTTTATATCCTTCTATATTATTTAAAGTATTGTCATGGGAATTAATATATATAAAATGTAATATAATTCATTTAATACATAATTTAATATACATACACAGTATAAAATAGAACTGTTTTGGGGACATGGATAATTGAGTGAATACAAAATGCTTTCTGTTACAAACAATTAAAACACTGGATAAAAATAGAAATTTTGTGTGTATATATTTATGTACGTATAGTGCTGAGCTCGTAGAAAAGAACTGGAAATGAAAACCCACAGATACTTCCAGTAAATGGGAAGAGGAGAGAGTGCATGTCAGGTGGGAACTATGTAAGGCGAATCTTTGTTAGATATGAATGTGATTATCAGACTGGGAAATAGACCATCACAAATAGATGGTTGGGATTCTCTCTTTTTTCAGCTTTATTGCAGCATAATTTGATTAGGTGACATTCACTAATTTTACTTGTACAGTTCAACGAATTTTGATAAATGCATGGTTGTATATCCCCCACCACAATCAAATATAGAACACAAGCCAGAAACCTCTCTGGTGGCCCTTTGTAATCAACATCTTTCTGTCACACCCAGCTCCTAGGAACCACTGATCTGATTTCTGTCCTTATAGTTTTGTGTTTTCCAGAATTTCATATAAATGGAATTATACATTAGGTAGCTTTTCAAACCTGGTTTCTTTCACTCAGCATAACGCTTTTGAGATTCATTCCTTCCTTTTGTTGGTAGTATCTTATTGTGTTGGTATACCATGATAGGTTCATTTATTCATCAGTTAATGGGCATTGTGGTTGTTTCGAATTGGGCTTATTCTACATAAAGCTGCTATAAACATTTGTGTACAGGTTCTGTGTGGACATACATTTTCATTTCATTCAAATATCTAGGAATGGAATTCCTGGGTCATATAGTAAGTACATGCATGAATTTATAAGATTAACTGCCAGTCTGTTCTCCAAAGTGGCTGTAGTAATTTACATTCTCATAAGAACTTTATGAGAATTTAATTGGTTTGCATCCTTGCCGTAACTTGGTTTTGTTATCATTGTTACCATATCTTTATTTTTGTTTTATGTTCTAATACATATGTAGTGGTATCTCGTGATTTCAAATTTGCATTCCCCTAATGATTAATTATGTTAATCATCTTTACATTTGCCATCTTTAGTTTTTTGGTGAAGTTATACCGTATGATATTTGTCTTTCTATGTCTGACTTACTTCACTTAGTAGGACAGTCTCTAGGTCCATCCATGTTGCTGCAAATGGCATTATTTCATTCTTTCTTATGGCTGAGTAATATCCCATTGTATATATGTACTACATCTTCTTTATCCATTCATTTGTCGATGGACATCTAGGTTGTTTCCATGTCTTAGCTATTGTAAATAGTGCCACAATGAACAGTGAAGTGCATGAATCTTTTCTCTGGATATATGCCCAGGAGTGGGATTGCTGGATCATATGCTATAAAGCTAACATAGCTAAACCCTTTGACCCCACAATCATCCTCCTACATATTTCCAACTGATTTGGAAGCTCAGGCTCATAGAAAAATCTGTAAATGAGTGTTTACAGCAGCTTTATTCATTCTTGTCAAGAATTGGAATCAACCAAGATGTTCTTCATTAGGTGAAAGGGTAAACAGACTGTGGTACTTTCATGCAATGGAATACCGTTCAGCAGCAAAAAGGAATGAGCTCTCTTGGCATGTAAAGATGTGGATGAATCTAAACTAGATATTGATAAGTGAAAGAAGCCAGGAGGAGAAGACTATATATTGTATTATTTCATTTACCATTATTAGTTCCATTCTGGAAAAGGCAAAATCATAGAGAAGATAAACTGATCAGTGGTTTCTAGGGGTTCAGAATGGGATAGGGAGGTACTGAGTAGGAAAAACACAGGACATTCTTTAGAATAGAGAAAATACCCTGTATGATACTGGAATTATGGATACATAACACTCTACACTTGTCAAAATCCATTGAGCTTTGCAACACAAAAGCGAACATTAGTGTATGCAAATTCAAAATACATATATATTCCATCCTAGGATGGAATGCAGAATGTGTCAAAACTATCAAACTGTGTTATAGCCTCATTGAAGGGAGTGTGGGGAAAGGTGCTGAGCTAAGTACCTTTGGAAATGAGTGGATTCTATAAGACTAAAGGCAAAAAGAGCCATACATAAGCATTGTAGACTGGTTAATCAGGTGTTTTACAAGGGCATGGAGGTTAACAATTCTGAAACTACTACACACGTGTACCAAAACTGAGGAAGTAAATAAATGGAAAACAGACGATAGGAGCTAAGTCTCTCTATTAGAGTGGAAGGTGACAGAGAAGCAAGGAGCAGAGGCTAGAATGATCCATGTTATAACAGATTAGAGTTGGGAGACATCAGTATGAATTCATGTTTAGTTTAATGTAGATAGAGATGGTTGCACATATACATATTTTTAGACATGTGTTTATGCACAGGTTATTATAAACACGTATTTCCTTGATTTACCAGCTGAGAGGGCCTAGGAGCAATCACACTCCATTAACAATGAGCACAACATTGTAACTCATTTTATGCAAAAATTTAAACACACACATGTACATGCACACAAATATTTGTAAGACTGCATCCTAAAGTGTGATTATCTTAAGGTCGCAGCAGTGTGTAGGGTTGTAGCTAACGGGGTACACGTAGGTACAGACTTCTTTCCCTCTTCTTTTCTCTTATTTGAATACTTTATAATGAGCATGTATTTGCGATATTTGTGAGTTACGTATGATTTAAAATAAACTTTTTGTATATATTTTATCTTTTCTGCTACCAAGCCTTCCTTAATCAATTATTTTCTTTAACTCCTGTAACATCAAATATTTTTTTCCAGTGTCTCCTCTGCTAAGCACGTAGACAGGAATAAGTTTCTCCCGGGTTAAAAAGAAAAACGAGCAAACAAAACAAAACAAAAAGCCACCTTATGCCTATTAGTTACTCCAGATCTCTTTTTTCTTTTGCTGCCAAATTACTTGAAAGCATTGTCTACCCGAGTTAGTTCTGCTTTCCTGTCTATTTTTCGCACTGTCAGTTCTCTGCAGACTACCTTTTGTTTTTACCACTCTACTCAAGCTGATGTTAGGACAGCCTCCCTGACGGAAGCGGCGTAGCGGGGAGGCCAGAGCTCTGGGCAGATGTGGGCTCTGCAGCTGGGAGTTTGCATATTCTGCTTGACTTTCCTAATCTGTCTCTTTAGTCTAGTCCTAAAATAAGGAATAGGACTGTATCTGTCTTGGTATCTCTCAGCATAGGGCCTGAGACATAATATAGTTAGATAAATAGTGATCAGGAGATCTCGGTGTGCGGCCCGGCGCCGTCCCAGCGGTGCAAGTTCTCACTCAACCTGCAGCAGCGGGGGAGCCGCCCGCGTCCTCCCGCCCCAGCAAGCCGACGAGCAGAACGTGACTGATTCTGTTTCTTAAACTTTCCGAGAAACTGTATACCTCAGTGTTCCATCACTGTCTGAAGGTCGGAGGACCCCAGCGCTGTGCGGGCAGCACCGGAGCCGAGGAGAAGGAGCTGCCCCACCCCGACCCCTGGGCCCTGCTGTCCCTGCCCGCCCAGCGCCACCGGGGATGGATGGCGGGAGCACGACGCCAGGGGGCGGCAGGACCAGGAGGGAAGGGGCAGCGGCCGCAGCGCAGCGCGGGGAGCTCTCCAACCTCCACTTGGATCCACTGACATCACGTATGATTTCCATCCCGGTCACTGTCACGGTCACGGCGTTTTCCCTGTCCCGCCCTCCCAACTGTCTTCCCAGCGCAGACCTTCCACGTGGCATACCTGCTCTCTTTGGATATGAACTTTTCCGTGGTGAGACACTGCACACAGACATATATGAAGAAAGAATGTACGTTCAGTTCCTATGGTTTCTGTAGGTCACCCTCATCTTGTAAATTGTCCACAAAGCAGATCACAGCCGTGAGGAGGAGGGGCCGAGCCCTTTGGGGCCAGAGGGAGGAAGTGGCCCTCTTTGCCCCCGGAGCCTTATAGGTGGGTAGGTGCTGCTGTGGCCGCCACCCCGGGAGGCTAGCCCTGCCCCGAGGCCTGGACCCCGGGGGCATCTCAGCTTGGCTTCAGCTGGAAGTCATGTCACGCATGCTCTGTGTTGGAATCCACTTTTGGTGCCGTTGGTGTCTGTAAATCCTGGATGGGTTACTTACTTTGGCAAATTATTGCTTTGGGTCTTTGTAAATTAAATTTCTTTTCTCTAAGGATAAAGTGAATAAAAAAGAATCTCCCAGGGCTTCCCTGGTGGCGCCGTGGTTGAGAGTCCACCTGCCGATGCAGGGGACGCGGGTTCGTGCCCCGGTCCGGGAAGATCCCACATGCCGCGGAGCGGCTGGGCCCGTGAGCCATGGCCACTGAGCCTGCATGTCCGGAGCCTGTGATCCGCAACGGGAGAGGCCACAACAGCGAGAGGCCCGCGTACCGCAAAAAAAAAGAATGTCCCAGCTCCCAGGGATGGTGGGAAGCTGTCCCAGGCAGCGTTGGGCTCATGGTGAGGACCCTGGTGTACTGGCACCACTGTCAAGGTCACCTGGGCCCTGTCCCGCCTGCCTCAGGGACTTTGGGTTAAGAATTAGGAAAAGTGAAGACCAAACAACACCCGCTCAATGACGCTGACGATTCGGAGCACAAAACAGGAGCTTTGGGACTTAGGAGGCTTTTGTCGTTGTTAAACCACAAGACAGTCGTGAACTAAAAGTAAAGCAGGAAGAGAGGCCTGACACCCAGGCGTGTCCCCGCACAGTCCTCCTTGTCTCTGAGGTGCCCACACGCAGTGGTAGCCCAGCCGCAGACCCCACGGGGCGCCCCGGTCACTCTCGTGGTCACTGCCCTCCTGCCTTCCTGCACCCCTGTCACCCAGCCCTTCAGCCGTGTCCAAGAGGCGTCACACGGGCACACCTTCAGGCCCCTCTTGGAGCGCCTGTTAGGTCACAGAGAAGTGGCCCCAGAAGGTTCTGCCAGGTTGACACTTGGCCAAGTGCAGGTCTCTCCTGCCTGTTTCTTCTAGGAAAGGGGACGTTGGTCTTTCTTCTTCCACTGCAGAAGCTCCACATGTGTTTGCTCTATGACAGTTGGCTCGGGCCTGGAGGCGTGGCTGGGTGACTTGGGCCTGCGTCTTTTTGCCCCCTGCCAACCAACCAGGTGTATTTTCAGTGGACTGGGAGGCCGTAGCTGGTTTAACTCTGCACATCTCTATCTTCAGAGGCTGGTTGTGACCACCAGTAAGCTCTTAGGGAGAGTCCTGGGTACCTGTGCAAGGCTGCTGAACACAGGTGGGGCAGGAAGCAGTCACCCAGCCCCTGGATTCTATCGTCAGGCTATTACTACCGTTAGGAAACAAAATCCCGTGGACAGAAAACAAATTTGGCTTTAAAGTAACACAAATTTTAATCAGGTTCTTGACAAATCTTTTGCCCACACACCTCCACCCCACCCAGAAGTCTTACCAACATTTGAACCATTCCTGGGCCCTCAGGGGCAGCTCCCTGTCCCTGAGCCGGTGGGGTCGGCGGCCTTGGACGGTGTACAGTAAAGCAAGTCACACAAATTAAAAAAAAAAAAAAAAATCTGTAGAAAACAGGAAATGGATTCTTCATTCTTCAGTCTTTGACTTCTAATGTTAATAATACTCTTTTAACTCTTCAAACTGCTGCTAGAGTCTGTATACTCAACCTGAGTGTTTGCTGGAAAACTAAGAAAATTGGGATCATGTAAATTGCTTTCCGATCTATTTTTTCCACCCTGATATGAATCATACTTCTGTAAACAATCATGTTCATTAATAGATTCTTTTTCTTACTTCAAAAACTGTAAAACTACGTGCTCTAATATATAACATCGCAGAATTTTGCTCTTAGGTTTATTATAGAATTTCTCCATCCTGACATGTTTATCGTACATGGAATTTCTACCAGACTGTCACAGTCTTTCCTGTTGTCTGTATAAGCATTAATCAGTAGACAGGGACCTTCTTGGAGCAAAACACATACATTATTCATAATTATATCAGCTGGGTTCCAGCATCCCACAGAGGTAAGGATTCTATACCTTGTATGAAATTGTCAGGACTTCATAAAACCATACAATCATTTATTCACTTGGCATTCTATTCGGGAATGATTAGTATTTATCAAATACTATTAAATCCAAGGCACAATACAAAGCATAAACCTACAGTCTTATATGAAGCATTTGAGGATATATGTGTTTCAGAATTTCGACTCTTAAAAATTCTTTTTAGATTTTAGAATGATAATGTGATGAACACACCATTTTAAAGCCATACCTATTCAAGCTTTGGACAGCACCACGTTTGAACACCTATCATTTCAAGTCAGGTTTCACCATCAAATAAATTTAAATTAGATCAGATTTTGGTGCCAAATCAAATACAATATAAAAAATCTGGTTTTAACCGTTTTATTTTAAATTTCAGAATGAGATACCATCAAACATATTGTGAGGCAAAGAATGATGACTAGGACTCTTTTTTTGAAAGACCTTAACATTTTATATGGGAGATAAAATAAGTTTTTAATAGGAAGCAGGAGATAGTTCATGTTGATTAAGGGTCACCAATGAAGCAAGGGAAGGAGAAACAATAGAATCAATATCTACTAGGAAAGAGGTATGAACAGGTTTCAGATAATGATGAGAGAGGGAAGGGATAGGCATTTTAGGGAGTGGGAGGAAGCATGAGGAAATAAAGAAGTGGGAAAAGAAAAGAAATAACTTCAGAAAAGGTATGGGTCCCAGAGTGCTGGGAGTGTAGATCGTGGGAAGGGGTTGAGTGGTGGTAAATATAGCTGGAACAATGCATCAGGGTTACATTATAGGGGGCTTATGTTTTGCTCCTACCTTTTTTGTCTTTCTATAGCCTCTTTCAGGGCAGTTAAATCCACTGTCAGTTATGCTAGCATGTATCTGTTAACATTTCCCAGATCACTAATTCTAGACAGATCATTCCTAGGAATGATCTTTTCCAGCTGCTTCCTAGATCTATCCACCTGTGCATCCTGTAGACATCTTAAAGCTAATTTATTTAAAACCTCATTCATTCATTCATTAAACAATGTTATTAGCCAGTGCCCTAGACATTGGAGGTTCAATGGTGAAAGTCATATCCCTGACAGTGCTTATTGACTCATAGGAAAGGAGACATTATCCAAGTAATTGCACGGAGGGAGAAAAACTACAAACTGGAGGATGCCCTGAAGGAAGGAAAAAATGCCCTTCTGAAAGGGTATGTACGAACAAGTTACTCTGCTCTCAGAGAGGCTGGTGCTCACTGAGGAAGTGATCTCTGAGCTAAGATAGGAGGTTGAAGAGGACAGGAAGACTCTCAGTTGCGGTGAAGCGCTGCAAAGCATCTGTGAGAGCCAGCGTGGCTGGAACACACAGAGCGAGGTGGAGAAGGTTACAGACCAGATGAGAACTGACCACATAGGAGCTTATGAGCTACTTTAAGGACTTGAGTCTTTATTATTTGAGCAGTGAAAAACCAGGGAGAGGATTTCAGCATGACCAGATTGTGTGTGTGTGTGTGTGTGTGTGTGTGTGTGTGTGTGTGTGTGTGTGTGTGTGTGTGTGTCTTCTAAACTGCATTTAAGTTGGCTATGTGTACATTTAAGCGTATTTTATCCCCTGGGTTGGCTGTTAGTTGTTTAAAACTTTGCTCAAGAACACACCTATGAAACGTCCATAAAACGTAAATATATAGCGCAATAAATTTGTATAATGTAAGCAACAAGGATCCGCCACTTATATGGTGAAATCAAACATTGCCAATTCTCCAGAAGCTCTTTGTACCTCTATTCCAATCACAACTCCCTTCTTCCCACTGGAAGGATACTGAGTACACTGTATGAAGTTTCATAGTAATTATTCTTCTATTATTTTATAGACTTACCATCTAAATATGAATCCCTAACCATTAGTTTCCTGTTTTATGTTTATGTAAATGGAATCATAAAGCATATGTGTAAGCATTTGTGTATGACTTCACTCACTGTAAATTTTGTTTTTCAAATTTGTTCATTTTAAATGAATATATGTAGTTCATTCATTTGGGGGACTATATAGGATTCTTTGTATGCAACGATTTATTTACCTATTGTCTTGATGATAGACAATTTCAATGTTTCTCTTCTGCTGATTACAAGTAATGCTATTGAGAGCATTTTTGAATATCCTGGAACACATACACATGACATTTCCCTAGGAAAAAATACTCGGAGGTATATGCCATCCTACATAACAATATATGCAAACCTGCATACATGTAATAGTAATGTAATGTTATATACTATTATATCTGTTTTCCTATATTCTGTTTTTCATTATTTTGTCTTTCTGCATCATTATAAATTATTCCTTCTTCTCTATCTTCCAGTTGATTAATTTTCCCTTCTGTATCTTATTGAGTTCTTAATTTAGGTTACTGTTTTGGTCATTGCATTGTTCCAAAATTTCTATTTGGCTCTTTTTTAAAATTAAAAAAATAGACCTGCCTGACAGATTTTTTAAATGAGCAGTCTGTATCAGCACTATCTAATACAATTGTCTACTATGATAGAAATATCCTATAAATCAGTATTGTGCAATAAAATATCAACCAACCACCTTATAGCCATTGATATGTTGAAATGTAGCTAATGAAGCTGAAGAATTGAACTTTTTGTTAATTTGAATTGTTTAAAATTTTAAGTTAAATAGCCACACATTTCTAGTAACTTCCATATTAGACAACAAAGGTCTATATATTATGATTCTATAATTATTCTACTTTCACCATCCACTTACACTTTTAAAATAAAAACTTAACATGCTCCATTTGAAAAACTTGAAAAAAAACAATTATAATCAATTAAGCAAGATTCACTTATCAACATTCATATTTTATCTTATATATATACACATATATATGTATATTTGTGTCTGAGATTGTCTATGTATGTTTACAAATACACACACACATGTGTAATACACAGAAGATAAATTTTTGCCAACATCATTATAGGTACTTTTATAGCCTTCCCTGTTCACCTAACATTTATCAAAGAATTCTGTTATTAAGTAGTCTCTAAAATAATTGTCTATAACGATTATGTAAGATGTCCTCTTTTGTTTCTGTCTAGATTTAAATATTCTCCTATTGCTAAATATTTAGACTTTTTACAATATTTTGCTATTATTGCTCACAGGATTATGAATAGCCTGTGAACCTAAAATATGGACTTTAAATCTAGTTGATTTCTTAGGATTACTGAGATTAAGGTGGGAATAGAGTAATAGAGTAGAATAGAGTACCCGTTGACTAAGTGTGTTTGTCATATATTAAATTGATTTCCAGAAAAGTTGTACCAATTTGTTTCCATTGGAGAAACATAAGAATACAGCCTCTTCTTATGGATCTATGCTTTGTCATTTGACTTGAGTTTTTACCACCCAGCATAGACTCTCTAAGGACATAAAGCATATCCTCAGTTTGATATGCAGGATTTTTCTCAATTCTATTTATATTTGAACTCTCTGAGGATTTAAGGCTTAAGCTACTCTGTCCCTTTTGAAACTTTCTCTTGTATTTGCCTCCTTAACACTGTGTTATTGTGAGTTTGTTCTATTTCTCCTCTCCCTCTTCCTGTTGCCTTTCTTTCTTGTCTCTACATGTGACATTTGCCATAGTTCTGGTCTTTAATATCGTTGTTCCATAACCTCTCATGAGGTCCCCTCCCCGTCCCTTATTCAGCTCTCCCATCTTCAAACCTAACTCTTAAATCTATATTTCCAGGCTGTCATGTCTTCAGAGATCAAGTATGCCTTGTCCCTACTGTCACCCATCATGTCTAGGATCTGAGTTTTAACATTACCCCTGCCCCCACCCCACCCTAACTCAACTCCCTCTATGTTCCGCTTTTCCCTTTATGTAAGTAATCTCATTGTTACTTGGGTTCAAAAAAACCTCACTTTTTTTTTTTCTTATCTCCCTTGTCTCACATATTCAGTCCGTCATCAATGAATGATTGAATTCATTGATGACGGACTGAATATGTGAGACAAAGGAGATAAGAAAAAAAAAGTGAGGTTTTTTTGCAGTTTCAATCAAATCATGTCTAACCTTCCATTACTGCCGCTTACGTGCTAAAACGGGCCCTTATTACCATGGCAACTTACTGTTAAACAATGCTCCAGCTTTTAGACTTTCCTGTTATTAATCTAGTCTTCACAATGCTTCTAAATTCATCTATTTAACTTATCACTTGGCGGGTACGGCTCTCTTCATCAGAAGCTTTCAATGCCTCCCTGTTGTCCTCTAAGTAACCCCCAGTTTCATAGTTTGTCATGTATCCAGCCAGCCAGCCATTCAAAATTTGAGTGCCTGCGTACGGTTTATGTGTGGAGCAGTGACATTCAGCTACTGGAGATACTAGGCCTTTGCGTGAAGAGGTCTGGAAGCGCCTGGGAGTTGACCTCCCCTGAGGCCTCCACTAGCATATGACTGAGAAATGCAGCTGTAAGAAAGCCCCAGATCCATTGCCTGGATTTTAGCAGCTCTGAGGCTTAGATTACATTCCAAAGTTTCCCCATAGCATCAGTCTGCAGCCTACCCTCTGTGGGCCTTTTTCCTGGGGTTCCATCCTTACCTGGCCTCCTCTTGTTCCTTACCCAGCTTTACCTACCAGCTACCCTGGAAGTATTTCCTTAATAAATGACTTGCACTTGAATTCTCCTCTGCTGTTCCTAGGGTCTGCTTCTTAAACAAACAAACAAACAAACAAACAAAACCTTGTTAAGACACTTTTATTCAAACCAGAGACATAATCACTACTGCAAATGAGCTTACACCAAGTAGAAAAACAGGTGTGTGAACCAACTCTTTCAACTTTAATATGATATCTACTATAATAATGGTGGTATCAAACTCCAGTGAGATAGAAAAGAAATACCTACCCCAGATGAGAGAATTCAAACTGGGATGTCTGCAACCTTAAAGTAACATCTGACCTGAACTTAAGAAGTAAGACTTTTTACTTACAGGAAGGAAGAGAGAAGCAGGAAGGAAGCAAAGAGAAACTCTTCATAGGGAATAACATGGGCAAAGCTACTACGATATGAAAGCATGAAAATTTTCAGGAAATACAAATAACTCAAATTATTTATTATTATCGAAGGACAAAGGGAGGGACAGAGGATTGGTTCTGGCAGGTGAGTAACATGGAAGAAATCTGCACTCAAAACATTCATTAAGTGACATAGAAGGACTTCATCTGTTTTATCTTTTGAAGATGGTAAACAAATGAAGAAGCCAGACCAGTGATGCCATCAGATTGAGAGTTTTAACTATTACTCTGGAGGCATCATGGAGGGCTGGGAGAGTGAAGGTTTGATAGTTGCATTAGGCTTAATTCAGGAAAAAGATAATCAGAAATTAAATATGGTGGGTAAGAAAGGCTTAGGAAGGAGACAATAAGAAATATTAGAAGGAAGGACTGACAATAGTTGGTAATTTATTAGGTCTGGGGCTAGAGATAGAAGATTCTAGGCTTTGGACCCATCTCAATGACCAAATCCATTGGACATTTTTTAGTCTTCATCTTACTTAATCTGATAGCAGCATTTCCCTTCCTTCTGAAGTTCTCGTTCAATTGTTTTGATAGATTTTCTATATTCTCCAAATTCTCTTCATCTATTATTAATTCACTTTTTAAATAAGGTAGGTAGTTAAAACTGGAATTATACTGTACAGACTACTTACTAAAGAACTGCTTAAATGAATGCCTCAAAGGATTTAAAATAACCAGAGTTTATGTGAAAAAACTGCCCAACCTCACTTGTAACCGAAGAAATGTCAACTAAAAATAATAATATCAGATCAGCAAAAATTTTAAGTGTAAAATATCCAGTTTTGGCAAATATAAAGAAGAAAACATGCTAATGCATTACTGGTGATAGTGTAACATGTACAAAGTTTTGGAGAACAATTAAATAATAATTGTTACTTAATTTTAATTTTATTTATTAAACTTATTTAATAAACTTATTTTATCTCCCATATTAAAATTAAAATGCTCATTTCCTTTGATCCAGCAATGGCACTGCTAATAATTGAAAATAAAAGTCAATCTAGATAAATATATGAAGATGCTTATTACAGTATATCTGTAATAGCAAACATCTTAACTTATTTTAAAGTCTATTAATAGAAACGATTTAAATATAAAATGGTCATTCTACAGAATATTATGCAAATATTATAAAGAAGTATTGATATGAAAATGGCCAATAAATATTTTGTTGCAAAAGAATAGTGAAATGAGTTTGTAGCATGTGGCCTTGTACTCACATAGTGAGAATATACATGCATTAAAAATTTCTAAAAGGATGCACTCAAAAGCGCTAACACTCTTTGCAGCCAGTTAAGCCGACTGTGCTCTTTTCCCCATGGGGACCCGGTGCGCAAGGGCTGCAAACAGCAGCCTCCTCGGCAGTGTATGCAGCCTGTTGCCTGTATGGGTTGCCCTAAGGGACCTTGGAGACAGCCCTTTCCAGTGGACATTAATGACTGGCATGCTGTCCCCAGTCTAGGCTCCAGACAGGTGTGCGTGGTGCCTTTGGAAAGCCCCAGGGCACAGTGGCCAGGGTCCACATTGGCCAGGTCATAATGTCCATCCGCACCAAGCTGCAGAACAAGGAGCATGTGATTGAGGCCCTCCGCGGGGCCAAGTTCAAATTCCCTGGCCGCCAGAAGATCCACATCTCCAAGAAGTGGGGATTTACTAAGTTGAATGCAGATGAATTTGAAAACATGGTGGCAGAAAAGCGGCTCATCCCAGATGGCTGTGGGGTCAAGTACATCCCTAATCGTGGCCCCCTGGACAAATGGCGGGCCCTGCACTCGTGAGAGCCTTGGCGCTGTCCCCTCCCTACCCATGCCCACCAATAAACCCTACTTTCTTGTCAAAAAAAAAAAAAAGTGCTAACACAGTTTACCACTGGGGCTTGCAGATGCTGTATATTCACTATTGCCATATTTTTTTCCCATTACCAGCAGTAATTTGGCCTTAAAATAAATGAAAAGAAAGGAACAATAATGGGATAATGAGAAGGAACAGCTTAGTTTCTTACATGTGTGTGAACAGAGGGGATGGGAGATAAAAATTCTATGTAATTCTGTTGGAATTAAATACAATTAAATAAAAATAAAATCCTCACATTAACACCTTAAAATAGGAGGTGCATTTACATATAGGAAGATAGAGGCTCCTTACATACTCCATGCCTAACGAAGGACTAGAATTCAGATCTCCTGACCCTTTCCCTGGTGCTGTCTCCATTATCTTAAGCAATAGAGTATCTACAACAAGAAAATCAAATCAACTGAGATGCAAATGTTCTCAGCCATTATTTCTGCCTTCTCTGAATATATGGGATTGATTTTGAGTTCTTAAATAAGCCAGAAATTTTGGAGAGTTGGCTGTGGGATCCTAAAGTTTTGATGTATACTGCTCAGAATATCTCAATTCAATACCATCCCTCTAAAAGGATGCTTTCTAAAGCACTGAGAAATATGGCTCGTCTATGTCCCTAATTTAATACAAGAGAAATTTTGAATTGGAGGCAAATAAACTATGCAGTAGCACCGTAAAGCTTGGTAAGGAAGAGTATGCCAAACAGCTTACCCATTCCACAGATAAGCTGACATATCTCCAATAATTTTCCTCCTAAGCACAGTGTAAGTGAAATATTAGCACATACGATCTGGGGCAGCACCAACTGATTAGTTTGTTGCTATAAATTATAAATGCCTAATCTTATAAAATTTCAAATATCACTCTGGAAAATGAGAAGCCATCACTAAAATGTGAGTGAAATGACTATTATGTGCTTCCTTTAGTTAGAATTGCCTTATATTGAAAAAAATAAATGGTTTACTATCCAAGAAAACTTTTTAATTACTTTACCCATCTACTTGTAGGAAATTACAAATAAATTTTGTTACTTTAGGAAAACAGAGATGGATTTGCTGTACGCAACTTTCAGTACATTAGCAATGAATTCCATCCTAGTCTTGTTCAGGATCCTTCCTCCAATGCTTCATTCAAATTACCACTGATTTTTACTAGGTATTGAAATGGATACATAGCAGTTTTACCCAATATATTTGCCAAATTCAATATTACTAATTTAATAAACTGGGAGAGATAAAATGGAAACAAAAATTGGTGAATATTTAAAGATAAAATCTGGCAATATGTCAATGTTTCTGTTTCCTTCTATAATATAATAAATTATAATTCTTCTAATTGAAAAATACTATCAATAATGAAAATCCTATATTACATATAACCAACATTTTTGTACATACATCAGTTCGTGCACACATTCTGATTCCAGTTTAGTAAATTGATGTGTAAATATATTTTGTAAGACAGATGGTCTTATAAGAAGATTAACTTGAAGTTGAGGTAGACTAGTGAAGTAAAATGCCCATTTCCTGTGCTGGAGAACACTTTCATTGAAATTTGAAGTGCGGATATTAGTCTCAGGATTTAAATTTTATCTTTAGGTGTTTGGACTAAAATCTCTACATATATAGAGGAATTACATGTGTCCTGTAATTTCCCAGTAACATACATGCTTCTGAAATGCAGGATTTAACAAGGAGACTAGTGTGATTTGATGGTTAATCACAAATATTTGACAGAGGAGCTGTGTTATATTTTCCTCCTCTGCTTCAAGAAAAGATCTCATCTGTCACTCCTTAATATTAAATTCAATTGAGTTCTTAAATAGGGAAAAAGCCTGCCCTGTACTACGTGCCTCTCAACATTAATGGTGGCATTAGGCTTAATTTTCAGTAGATGAGAATATAAGTTTATATATATAGTCATAAAAAGATATTTTGTCCCCAAATTTGCCTGACATCTGTTGAAAGAAAGTACATTTCTGATCTAGTTTTTCAGAGCTTCCTGGGATTTAGTGAACAGAGATATATTAATATGTGTGTACATGTGTGTGAGCGTCTGTGTGTACACAAGTATGGTGTGCTCGTAAAAAGGCCACAGCTAGTATTTCCAAAGTGGATGTATTTAAAAAGAGGGAATAGATGCATTCTAGAGTGGAATAGGAGTTAGGGGACAGATAATGCAGAGAAGTCTTAGAAAATAAAAATGTAGAAAAGAGGCCATGGTTGGAACCAGAAGCACATGATTTTTTACTAAAGAGAAGATACAGAGACACAAAGAGATACAAAAAATAGAGAGACAGAAAGAGAAAAAGCAAGCAGTAAAGATGGCACCATAGAGAATGAAAGAATGAGCGTTTTTCCTCTTTGCCTTCATGGGTAATAAAGGTTATGAAATTGAGGATTTCCACTTAATCAAGAGAGAATAGCCCATAGCAAAGGACATAGTTTCATCTATGAGCTGCGAATAGTCTGTGAAGATTAGAGAGGATGGCTGTAATCGATGCCTGGGGTAGACCCTTGCCATTGAGCCATGCCGATAAGGTGAATAAGTATTTATTTTATTTTGGGACATGTTTGACTTTGATTGCATCTAAAGTATATATATTTTTATATATATTTTATGTATATATAAAATGCAGATAATTCTGAATCATGATTTACCTGTGGATTGAGATATAGCCCAATGATGCTTTACCTAAAAGTAGATAAATTCATAAGTTGCTCTAAAAGTTTTGTAAATATGGCGGGCGTATTTCCTAGAAGTTTCAAATGAGCAAAAAGTATCCAGAAATACAATCAATCAGGAGTAATTTCTATGTTCCTATGAATGCTAGACACACTGAAGAAATATTTAAAATTTTGTTTAGAACTATAAATGGTCTTTGCTTTCAGATTTTAAAATGTGTTTCCTTTAAACTTCATTTTCTACAAATTTGTTTCTATTACACATTTGCTATGAATTTCCTGCAAATTTGTTCATTTGTAGGCATTTGTGAATATATGCATGTGTGTGATTGCACATAATTTTTAATGAACTAGTTAAATAATTTAAACCTTTCTAATATTAATATATTTCGTTATGGGAAAATTTCAGGATTCCCTTTATTCTCAGTAGTAACGATTGTCATGATAGAAGTTCTGATACTATGAAAATTCGCTGGGAACTTTGACAAAATAAATCATCCTAAGGCAATGAAAACATATTTTCTTGCTCCTGTTTCATCGTACTTGGGTATAACAGAAATGGTGAGACTAAAAGATCCAGGTATCTAAACTGCGGAGGGCAGAGAGAGTAGCAACAATCTGCCTTTTCAGGCTAAGTTTAGGCAGTTTAGAAGCCAAACCTTGTCAGCATTCCTTTAGAATTGCAATATCACAGCCAGCAAGAGCGTGTTGCAGTCTTTCCACAGCTGTGTGTCGTTTTAAGAGATTGCATAGTTAATGCTAAAATTGCCTCTGACTACTCTGCTCCGTAAGGTTTTTGATTCTTGCTTGGCTGAAGTCCCGATTTTGATTTTTGTTGTTTGTTTCTTTTCATGGCAAAGTAATATTTAGCTCAACAATGTTTTATTTGACATTAAGAGAAAATATATTTGTTTGAGAAATAAGCCTGAATTCATTTTTGGTCTGCAGTAAAACTTTCACCTTATATATTTGGCTTTTAAACATTCTGTTCTCATGAAAATAATGATTTTGTAGGCCTCATTCAAACTATAATTATAGAAATAGATTTTGAATCAATTAAAATATTTTAATGAATTTGATTTGAAATGTTCAAAACATGAAAACAGTAGTGGTTATAAATCAATAACTGCTTATACTGTATATAAAACAATTTGTAAATTTGTAGAACATTTATAGCACATTTGATTTTAATTTCCAGATAATACTCTGAATAATATTCTATTCCCATAATAATAATACCACTATAATTGGAATAGAAAAACAAAATATATCAAATGATGACTCTCTATATATAATGCTCAGTAATTAATGCCCTGCCTTTAATTATACCAAAGATTACTTACAGTAATGTACTTCTGTGTAAGTGCAAGGGTACCGCTTTTGTAACCAACAGCTAAGCTGCCTATCCTATGTTCTCCCGAGGACAGCTCAGCCTTAAGGATCTAATTCATGGTCACTTCCCATTCCATTTTTGTTTTTACTTCAAAGCTATGGATCTCATTCACGTTTTGTTTCCTGAGACTACCCTCCTCTCTCTACTCAAAGACCACCCAGACATGACTGCCGCCATTCCTTGATCTCCATACCTTAAACACACACTGCATATTCATAGGCACTTGGGCACACATGAATGTACACACAGCTTTCACAGACACGTGACCAGGGGAACTGTGTTGCTACATTTTCATGACTCTTGCCCATAGGTCGGGCACACATTTCCTGTGCCTCACAGGTTTGGAGCATATCAGGCAGACTTGGGAGGTCCTTTCAACATCTGGAAACTTGGAATCACGCTAGACACCTTGCTCCCTTCATTTCCACTCCTTAGGTGTCCCCAGGTTGTAAACAGCAGTTGAATCCATCTCCTTCTTTTCATTTTTCCTTTTGCCACTGAGCCTTTGTCCATTAAACCTTCCTCTCTCCCTGCTTTGTGATAATCTGCTCCAGTATCCTTGGCCTGCTCTCATTCCTCAGAGAGAGTAGACCCTTCCCAACTCAGAATTTTGTACAAGGTGTCCTGCCCAGAAGCCCTCTCTACTCCACCCCACTTCATGTCCCTGTATATTCAAGTCATGATGTTAGTCTGGAAGTCGCTCCCTCTGGGATAATGTTCCTGAAACACAGACAAGGAACCTGGTTGTTTGCCAACACATACCCTACGTTTTTCTTACATAACATTTATTTATACTAATAATTTTTGCTTGAATAATTTTTAATGTTTCAGTCCTTTCCCCTTAACATGTAAACTCCAGAAGATCAGAGCCTTGTTCGCAACTGATCTCCAGCACCTAGCTAGTCCTTGGTACATGACTGGCACTCAGCGAATTTAGATTTTATAAAGAAATGAATTAGTAGGTGCTGTACATACGTGTAGGCAGCCATGTGGAATATAAGTGGTGATCATTTTTGGAGACAGTAAACCAAAGTGAAAGTTGCCAGAATCAAGGAAATGGAGCTAAACTGGGAGCCAGAAAGCTAATGGATATGGATGTCAAGACAACGTGGCTGGGTAAACACTGGGTACACAGAGCAGTGATCAACACGAGGAAGCCAAGGGCTGGGGAGGTCTACTGGAAACTCATAAGCAGATTCCAGGAATGACTGGTTGTCCCCAAACATTATTTTTATTCATGGTCTAGAGATCTGTCTCGGTTGGGGACAAGAGTGCAAAAGTATTTTCTCTAAATATCTCACCGACTTATGTTTCGAACTATAGAGGACCCATTTCTCAGTGATGTTCAGTTTTTTTTTTCTTTCTGCTACATCCTTTCTGTGTCTCCATTTAGATTGCTTTCTCACTCTTTCTTTCTAAGCTTGAACTAACGATGCAAAGATGGTCAACCCTATGTAGGTATGTGACTAAGATTATAGAGAGGCTAGTTGACAAAACTGGACCACAGAAAGTTACAAAAAGAATCTGCCCAGCATTCAAGGCAAAAAAAAAAAATCAGCTTGGGCTTCCCTGGTGGCGCAGTGGTTGATAGTCCACCTGCCGATGCAGGGGACGCGGGTTCGTGCCCCGGTCCGGGAAGATCCCACATGCCGCGGAGCGGCTGGGCCCGTGAGCCATGGCCGCTGAGCCTGCGCGTCCGGAGCCTGTGCTCCGCAACGGGAGAGGCCACGACAGTGAGAGGCCCGCGTACCGCAAAAAAAAAAAAAAAATCAGCTTGCCCTCCCAGGTATCGAGAGCCACCTCTACTGTGTATCTACTAGCCCTCAGCTTTTTCTTTTTTTCTAAGGATAAGCTTTTACCTTTTCAAATACCTCACACTGTTCTCCTTCTCCACGTATACGATGCTTTCATCTAGTCCATCTGGCAGTCCTGTAGCGGGAACGTGACTACTTGTTACAGCAAAAAGGCTGCTCCTTGGTCTGATCTGCATTTTCCAGGTAACTTTCTAGGCAGCCTATGATCCATCAGTTTGCCCCTCAGTAAACCTCAGCAAAAGAACACCCATAAGCATAGCACAGGGGCGTTCTAAAGTTTGACTAGTATTTTAGAGTGTTGCAGATCCTAAGAAAAAAGCAGTCAGGGAGCTGAAAAAATAGCATTATTTATTTAACAGACTCACTCAGGTCTTCCCTAGTCACTACATTCTATCTTATACATGTAACATAAAAATCTCCATGAAAGCAGAACTGAGTCCTCGGTGAGAACATTCAGAAATAAACAAGCTTGAGAGGAAAGCCTTGTAACCCATGCTTTTCACCCTTCTCCTGTGTCACCTAAGATAGTGACCAGATCCGAGTAGGTGCTCGACAATGGGACATGCTAAAATAATCCTTAAAAGTGTATATAATTCAAACAAATGTCCATAACTCTCTCGGGAGGCACTTTGGATGACAATGAAACCACCTGTCTTTTACTTTAGAATTTGTGAGTGTTAATCATTTTACCTTTCCAGTTTTTATTCTCCATGGTCAGTCATTTTACACTATCTCCTCTGTTTGAGCCTCTACCTTACCTTTCCTTTTATTGAAAAATCATTATACAGGCAAAATGTAAAAATATATTTATTTAGCCATTAGTAAATAGCTATTAAGTCTTACCATTAGTCTTAGCTACTAAAATATATAAAAGCAAAGCATATGTATTTATATATGTTTACGTGTATATGCATTGTACATAGATATAGACAACTATATCTGCATATGTGTGTATCTATATCTATCTGAATCTATATATAGATAAAGAGATACATATCTCCTACTCTATAATTTATGATTGTTATAGCAAGGAATAGACAGCTCGACTAAAAGTGTTTTAACCAACAATGGAAATGTCTCATTTTACAAAATAGAGAAATCCAGAGATTGCAAACTTTTAAGGATAATTGATTCTGTGGCCCAACAGTGCTATCAAATGCTTAGGTTATTACTATTATCCTCAGTGTCAACTGATTTTTTTCATCAACTAGAAATAACATACTAGCTTCCATCTTTCATAGTCTCAGGAAAAATATTTAAAAAGCTTGAAGAGAAGGTGTTCCTTTCAGTGTTAAGAGTGAGATAAACCTCCTTCAAGAACCCCCGTCATATGTCTCCTCGCATCAAAGTTATATTCTATGGCAGGATTAGCTCAGTGAATTTATGTTCCACCCTGGATCTGTAGAGGAGCCTAGTCTCCTCTCTAGACCATGGCTACCTGCCATAAAAACAAAGTTGGGTTTCAGCTAATAGAAGAAAAGTAGAAACTGGCAGGTAGGCAATAAAGAGGATGTGACATTTGTCTCAAGGGATTATTAAGAGACACCTAAATAAAGGGATCTGTATTAATCAAGATACAGTCAGGAAAACTGAAACCATGGTAGGTATTTCAAGCAGGAAATTGGCCACCAGATGTTCAAAGGCTGAAATATCAAGGAAGAGATGCTAAAATAGTCCATAAATTAATAACTTCAGGAAGCAGCTGCCACACCAGAGCTGGGGGAACAAAAAGGAAGAGGTGGGGTTGCCAGGATATAGCAAGGAAGGGGCCTCGTAACAACAGGTACCAGTTACTCTACCGGTGAAGCCATGTAATTGGTGCTCAGACCACCAGGGGGCACTGTGAGTTGGTGCAGGCACCTATAAAGAGGACACAGAATGGCTGGTGCTTGGTGTGTCAAAAGAAGCTGGAGGCTGAAGTTGTGGTTGTCTTTTGTTGCCTTGAGAAGCTGACGTGAAATATAAGCAGAAAAGTCATCCCTTCTGCCTTCGTCCTGCCTTCCGTTCTCCCTCTTGTGTTTCCCGCCAAGAGAAAATCAGCTGGCAGGGGAGTCGGAGAAATGTTTGCAAGCTTGACAGCACAGAATACAGGATGGTGGACTTGGGGCTCAGAGAGATAGTAGGTGATGCAATAGCACAGTATCTTGAAATTTTGAAAATTTTGAAATAGCAGCGCATATATACTTTTAATTATATAAGTAAAGTTCTTGCATTTTAGTACATGATGGTGCCTCTACCTGGAATGCTTTTTTCTAGCTAACACTATATTCTTTACATCTCAGCATAAGAGCAAAAGATGTTTTAAATGCTTTCCTGACCTTCCTTAACACCTACTGAGAGAATTATTTAGGGAAAGTGGCTTAGTCATCTTGAGCATCTGTTGTCTCATCTTGAGCATCTGTTGTCCCATCTATAAAATGGGATAATGATGTATCTACCTCAGAGGTTTGTTTTGAAGATGGAATAAGCTTAAACGATAATCTCTTTGATTTAGTCACATGTAAAATGCTTAATTGATCATTGTTAAATATTAGTATTAGTTCTATGACTCCCCCAATTCTAATTTACCAAAAAATAAATAGAAAATTTGTCCTAGTCAATAACTTTTCAAGTCAGTCACCTTATACAAAGTTATCATTATGTAGACAGTTATCATTCTGCTTTAAATTACTCACTTGCATATTTATGACTGTCACTACCTAGTGTTCCTTGAGGATATGACAAATTTTTTTAGCACAGTGCCTCGCACATAGTAGAAACTACAATCAATGAAAATTTGAAAAAGTTTGAAAATTCAAATAAATGATGGTGAATATATGATGTATATATGTATGACTACACACACGTATCTTATTTACATTTATAAAAAAGGAGAGGAAGGGCACCTTCATGTAGGTCACTTTGCTATTTTCTATGGAAGCTGTAGTCTTCATATTGTATAAATGAAATATACATATAAAGATAAGTCTACAAAGTATAAACACTAAGGCTCCAGGAGTTCTTGATCAGGAGCTATTATGATTAGCTACTGTGATCAATGATATCAAATGGGAAAAATTCATATAAATAACAAAAAGAGACTGGGGAGATTATTACAAGTGGGCTCTTTGGCATGGAGGGCATTATGCTGAGCAAAATAAGTCAGACAGAGAAAGACAAATACTGTATGATACCACTTATGTGGAATCTAAAAAAATACAACAAACTAGTGAATATAACAAAAAAAGAAACAGACTCACAGATATAGAGAACAAACTAGTGGTTACCAGCGTGGGGAGATGCGGTATAGAGCTTGGGGAGTGGGAGGTACAAACTATTGGGTGTAAGATAAGTTACAAGGATGTATTGTACAAGACAGGGAACATAGCCAATATTTTGTAATAACTGTAAATGTAAAGTAACCTTTAAAAATTTTATAAAAATAAAATTTAAAAAAATTAAAAAACAAAAGTAGTATCTATGAGACAGCAAATATGGGGGTTAAGTTTTTCCAAATTGGTTAGGGTAAGTTTAAAAGGGTTGTGCTTTATCCTGTAGGTAATCAAGAGTGACATAAGTAAATAGTATTTGAGGATAAATAATCTGTTCCATGTGCAGGCCAGACAAAACAATGAAGACTTTGAAGGCAGAGAGAACTTAAGGAAAAAAATGATCTCAAAGTGCTAAGAGGCTGAATTAAATTCATTGTAAAGTCATTGCCATGGAATTGCCAAGGACAGGGCCATTGACTGGATGACCCATGCAGTGGGTGAGGACAACTCAGTGAGAAAATCTGACAATCAGGACTTCCTTGGCGGTCCAGTGGTTAAGATTCCATGCTCTCAATGCAGGGGGCACAGGTTCTATCCCAGATTGGGAAACTAAGATCCTGCATGCCGCACAGTGTGGGAAAAAAAAAAAATCTGACAATCCACCCTTAGCAGAGAGAAGGAAGTCAGCACTAGTTATTCATAAGTTTAGGATTTCCGGGGTTTTTTTTTTCCTTCTAGGATAGCTTAATTTGTCCCTAAATTTAGTTCTGTCTCTCCCAACCTCATTTTGTTAATCTCTACAGTCTTGCCCCAGAAAAGCCTTCAGAAATGTATATATTAATTTCTCTTCATAAGCATGCAAAACTTTAGCAGAGTTTTTAAAGACAGTGTTACATTTGAAATGAGAAAAACTGAATATATCAAGGCCTTTCTGTTGCTTTGCAAGCTGGTGGTTCAATGAATTCCTTCTTTTTTCCCTCATTTAAAGCTTCTGTTTCCTTATTTATTTTCATTTTGGATGATCTGTACATTGGTGTAAGTGAGGTGTTAAAGTCCCCCACTATTATTGTGTTAGTGTCGATTTCCTCTTTTATAGCTGTTAGCAGTTGCCTTATGTATTGAGGTGCTCCTATGTTGGGTGCATATATATTTGTAACTGTTATATCTTATTCTTGGATTGATCCTTTGATCATTATGTAGTGTCCTTCCTTGTCTCTTGTAACATTCTTTATTTTAAAGTCTATTTTATTTGATATGAGTATAGCTACTCCAGTTTTCTTTTGATTTCCATTTGCATGGAATATCTTTTTCCATCTCCTCACTTTCAGTCTGTGTGTGTCCCTAGGTCTGAAGTGGGTCTCCTGTAGACAGCATATAGATGGGTCTTGTTTTTGTATCCATTCAGCAAGCCTGTGTCTTTTGGTTGGAGCATTTAATCCATTCAGGATTAAGGTAATTATTGATATGTATGTTCCCATGACCATTTTCTTAATTGTTTTGTGTTTGTTTTTGTAGGTTCTTTTCTTCTCTTGTGTTTCCCAGTTAGAGAAGTTCCTTTAGCATTTGTTGTAGAGCTGGTTTGGTGGTGCTGAATTCTCTTAGCTTTTGTTTGTCTGTAAAGCTTTTGATTTCTCCATCGAATCTGAATGAGATCCTTGCCAGGTAGAGTAATCTTGGTTGTAGGTTTCATCACTTTAAGTATATCATACCACTCCCTTCTGGCTTGTAGAGTTTCTGCTGAGAAGTCAGCTGTTAACCTTACAGGAGTTCCCTTGTATGTTATTTTTCGTTTTTCCCTTGCTGCTTTCAATAATTTTTCTTTGTCTTTAACTTTTGCCAATTTGATTACTATGTGTCTCGGCGTGTTTCTCCTTGGGTTTATCCTGTATGGGACTCACTGCACTTCCTGGACTTGGGTGGCTATTTCCTTTCCCATGTTAGGGAAGTTTTCGACTATAATCTTTTCAAATATTTTCTCTGGACCTTTCTCTCTCTCTTCTCCTTCTGGGACCCCTATAATGCGAATGTTGTTGCGTTTAATGTTGTCCCAGAGGTCGCTTAGGCTGTCTTCATTTCTTTTCATTCTTTTTTCTTTATTCTGTTCTGCAGCAGTGATTTCCACCATTCTGTCTTCCAGGTCACTTATCCGGTCTTCTACCTCAGTTATTCTGCTATTGATTCCTTCTAGTGTAGTTTTCATTTCAGTTATTGTATTGTTCATCTCTGTTTGTTTGTTCTTTATTTCTTCTAGGTTTTTGTTAAACATTTCTTGCATCTTCTCGATCTTTGCCTCCATTCTTTTTCCGAGGTCCTGGATCATCTTCACTATCATTATTCTGAATTCTTTTTCTGGAAGGTTACCTATCTCTACTTCATTTAGTTGTTTTTCTGGGATTTTATCTTGTTCCTTCATCTGGTACATACCCCTCTGCCTTTTCATCTTGTCTCTCTTTCTGTGAATGTGTTTTTTGTTCCACAGGCTGCAGGATTGTAGTTCTTCTTGCTTCTGCTCCCATGAATTACTTTCAATGGTGCTCTTTTCATATATTTTAGTGCTTCTCTGTGTTTACATTTTGAGGAACCAACAGAAAAACCTGATAGAATAAATGGCAACTTGAAAAATTTTATCTTAATAAATTCTGTTATTATTCTACAGTAGATAAAATAATACTCTAAGATAATGAGAAAATAACATCTTCATCTAAAATTAGAACCTAAAGACACACTATTGACCTTATGTTAAGATATTTTATAGCATAAAACTCTCAGAGAATGGGCATTAAGAATAACTCCACAAACCTAGCAATTTTAAGTACTTTTCAGGGGAGCTCCCTTGTGATCCAGGGGTTAGGACTCCTCGTTTTCACTGCCGAGAGCCAGGGTTCAATTCATGGTCAGGGAACTAAAAAAAAAAAAAAAAACCCAGGAAACCACTTTGCAGAACAAAGCAGACTATTTATTAAATAAATAAGAGAATTAGGGAAATATTAATAAGACTGGTATTCCAATTTCAAAAATGATATTTAAATATAGTAATACAGCCATTAATTAAAAATATTTTCATGCTCACATCTGGAAGATGGAACATAAACCATTTAGGTTACCTGTTTAAGGCCCTATTAAAGGAAATGACAAATACTTGCATTGGATTACTAAATACATAGCTTCTACTAGATTGGCTGTATGTTTTGTTTGTTTTTGTGGGTTTTTTGAGGGTTTTTTTTCTTTTTGGTGGATAACTACTTTTCTCCTAGCCTCAGTAAACCCACTGGAAAAGGGTTGACATTCAAACTTGGGGCCTCACATTCAAACTTTCACATATTCTTCTCAGTGGCTTTGTCTATGGCCTATAGTGGGTCTAGTTAGTCAGCAACTTAAGCACTATGAGTCAAAGAAATGCCTTTATCATAGTTTAAATTTTTCCCTGGGGCACTTAGCTGAGTGGCCTTTAGTATTTCAAACTCTTAAAAGTTACCTGGCTGCCCTCTGTGAAGTTAACACAGAAACTGCTTTACTTCAAAGCAGGTAAAATTATGACTGTTTCTGTGGCAAAACTATAGGCACTGTGTTGAGTTAGGACAAGGACTGTTTCCATGTTGCTGGGTAATAATCAAACAATGGTATGATTAGGAGCTTATAAGATGGCAGATCATCATACCATTATTAATAAAGAACATTATTAATTTCTAAAAGCCTTTATGTCATGATGGTTTTATCCTATTTCTTTCTTTTGTTGAATTTTAAAAAATGTACTTCTAAAGATTATACAAAAGAAAGAAGTTAGCCCTAAAAAAGAAAGGCTGCTTCACAAACTCAAATTATATATTTCTTTGAGCACTACACTTTAGAGAGAAAATAATAGAATTTTCAGCATCAACACTTTTTTACACTTTGCTGACTGATCAAACTATAGAAAAAGCAAAAAGCAATTAAATAAGTTTGTATTCACTGGACATATCCACCTTTTTGTATAGAGGAAAAGCAAATATAAAACTGTGAGTATGCAGTTTTCATTATTATCATTATTTTTATTTAATCTTATTTATATAGAAAACCAGTAAATAAAACTATACCGTATACTTTCTTTTTGATGCTAGCTCAAAATACTGATTTTTTTTTGGACATAAGTATTTATCTGATGAGTATCTTTTGGGATTATTCCCATAGAGTTGCAAAAATAATATTTGGGAGATAAGGAAAGTACTGAACATAATAAACTCATGTTAGATATAGTTTGTCATCAATTTTGTATATTGAAAAATCAACCTTGTATTATTTCATTTATCTTCCATTAGTTAAAAGTTAATTTATTATAATACAAAATTTTCCCCAACACTACAACAATCCCTCGTTCCTAATTTTTTCACCAGGTAGTTTGATTTTAATCACCCATTGCTTCAAAAACTATAGCCAGGTCTTGTTTAAATCTATTAACTGAAACAATTTAAGGAAAATTTTGCCTGTTTCTTACTCCATTTGACATTAGTCCTGTGTGACTTCATGATGCAAAGGAAAATGACCCTGTAATGATATGATTCATTCTTCAACTCGAAGTATTGATATCTCTGATTCATTGAGTATCTGATTAATTTATTTCTCCAACTTTTTTTTTTAACGTTTAAAGCAAGTGCATGTACAACAGTGCCAGTTTTTCAGTCCAAAATAAACACAGCTACAGGACAACAATTTTTTGTATGAATCTTACAGTTTGCTTAGCACATGCTTTACATTAATAAAGTTCCATGCTCAGGAAACTAGAAATTTGCGTCTGGTGTAAGACTAGGTGTTTTGTCAAAAACGTAATACCCATACAGCTGAACTTAGGCCTTATGCCATGAACAAGCAGGAGGTGTTTCTGTAACTGTCCTACTGGTTTTCACACACTACTTATTAGAAATGACAACTGCCATTCCCATATAGTACCAAGTGTGAATATTTATTATATTTATGTGGCCTAAAGGTCATTCTGTTTTTTTTTTTTGAAGATGTTGGGGGTAGGAGTTTATTAATTAATTAATTTATTTTTGCTGTGTTGGGTCTTCGTTTCTGTGCGAGGGCTTTATCTAACTGTGGCAAGCGGAGGCCACTCTTCATCGTGGTGCGCGGGCCTCTCACTATCGCGGCCTCTCTTTTTGCGGAGCACAGGCTCCAGACGCGCAGGCTCGGTAGTTGTGGCTCATGGGCCTAGTTGCTCCGCAGCATGTAGGATCCTCCCAGACCAGGGCTCGAACCCGTGTCCCCTGCATTAGCAGGCAGATTCTCAACCACTGCGCCACCAGGGAAGCGCCCAGTCATTCTGTTTTTTATAGAGCAGTATATATCCTTCCATTGAAATAGCGTCCTTGTTTTGAAAGCAAATGTTACTTTTTTTTTTAACATCTTTATTGGAGTATAATTGCTTTAGAATGGATGTGTTAGTTTCTGCTTTATAACAAAATGAATCAGCTATACATATACATATATCCCCATATCTCTTCCCTCTTGCATCTCCCTCCCTCCCACCTTCCCTATTCCACCCCTCTAGGTGGTTACAAAGCACCAAGCTGATCTCTCTGTGCTATGTGGCTTCTTCCCACTAGCTATCGGTTTTACATTTGGTAGTGCAAATGGTACTATTTTATTCAATGGTTTATATTTTGAAATCCTAAACAGATATTTTTTGCATTAAATGTCAAGCACTACATTACTTCCAAAGACATGTTATGGTTATAAGAAAATTAAAACTCTAGTAAATCTTATTGGCCAAGATTTTTGAAATAATAGTACTATCAAGTAAATATATAAACACGGGCAATTGATAGTTGGTCAAAACAACATTTGGGATGCAAAGCAATGAGTATATTTTGACGAGTTTTTTGTTTTGTTTTTCCAACATCATATGGTGATTATTTGTAAGCCAGGGCCTATAGGGATAGTTTGTAGAATGTACTACTCAGCATTTATTCCAAATCTATTCTCACTGTGAAGTTTTCAGGAGATCCAGTTGCCACTGTAATATGATAGGATAGATTCAGATCAGATCCAATCATTGATTGGAAAAATCAAAGCATGGAACTATTTTTTTGAAGATTTCTTCAAGTGAAGAAATGAGAGAAATTGTAATGTGATACTGCGGATAAGGCCAAGGATTATATAATTAGTAAAATCTCAAAGCTCTGCCATTAACTAGATAATTTTTCCAACGGTGCCGTTTCTTTTTCTTATCTTCCTTCCTTAGGTTTGTGGAAAACATATAGACCTTAGCATTCCACAGACTAACATTGGTTCAGCCCAAGATCATTCAACCTGCTCTTTATTGGCTAGCTTGCAAATAACTAATTGGGAAGAAAACATAAGTTCTATTATGAGGACTCTATCCTAAAGAATTATACAATCTAGTTGGGGATACAAGATAAAAGCACAAATGAGAAAACATTAAGTGTAGAAACCTATTATTCTAATGTGATTGGGACCAGTTGTTTGATGGTTAATATAAAAAGTCAGTTAAAGAGGGGAATTAAAAAACATACAAATGCATAGTAATTGGCCAACATTTTGATGTAAGGTCAGAACCCCCTTGATTATCACTCTGATGACTAAAGATTTATGCATTTTCTGCCTCATATAAATCATAATGAATCAATTAGAATTTTCATTTTCTATGTATTAGAAGAACAAAACAATAATAAAAATGTCAAATTCTTTAAAATAATTATAATTCTATTCTATTTATTTGTTTATTTTGGCTGCACTGGGTCTTAGTTGCAGCACATGGGATCTTAGTTGCGGCATGTGGACTCTTAGTTGAAGCATGCGTGCGGGATCTAGTTCCCCAACCAGAGACTGAACTCAGGCCCCCTACATTGGGAGCATGGAGTGTTACCCACTGGACCACCATGGAAGTCCCAATTTTATTATTCTATTTATTATAATTTTGTGATTTCTTCTTCAATGTTTATAGTCCTTTAGTCCTCATATAGTTGAATGTAACTTTTTCTAATCTGTTCAAAACACAATATATTTTTATAGGAACAAAACTTCTCTTTTAAAAATCACATCATTGGTTTTATTTAGGTAATAAAATAATAAAGTTTAAATTGCATACACCTGAAATAAACAGGTAGGTGAACAAGCATATCTGAATTTTGGTTAATGTAAAACTAAGTTGAGGCAGCCAACCCCCATAGACTTAATAGAAAGCATGCTGTCATTTTACAGGGAGAATGTACAGCATCAGCTCATCCATTAAGTTAGTTAAATGGAGCTCAAGTAAAACAAGGTCTTAAATTCTGTTTTTGCTCCAGGACTTATAGAGCAATAAGCATTCTGAAAAGGGAGAGATAATTTGTGAAGCTCCAGTAGCAGGTCAAATGTGTACTTAAATTTTTATTCATGAAGATGGATAGATTCAAAAGGAGGAAAAACATAGGGAGTTTATCCCAAATAGAGAGAAATTGAATCTGAGACTAGGGCAGGAGGAGACATGAGTCGTGGTCTTGCTTAAGAGGAGAGTACGTATTGCTGAGTGAAGGTTGGAATGGGCTCATGAGTATAACATGCCCCAGACCACATTAATACTGGAAGTCCATGTTCTTTACCTACACAATCCACCGAGGGCTCCCCACACTGGGAACAGGGACTGGGTGTCCCAGCTAATCTTCAGCTGGGTTCATCTCACAGCAGCTTCAGATTTGAAAGTGATAGAGGGGGCTTTCAATGGAAAGACCTGGAGATAGAGCAAAGCACACCTGACAAGGTTTCCCTCAATTGTGATAAGAGAAAAAAGTATATTTCCCAAAGTAACTATATCACAACTTATCAGGTGTCAAATTAAATTTGTTTAGAGAGTAAACGTTTTCTCACATATCTGATCATGTTTTTATGCTTAGTGCTTTCATTCAAAGAATGCTTAGTGTACTCTTATACAAAACAAATGCTGTTTTTGGCATTAGGAATACGACTGTGAATAAAATAGACAGTAATTCCCACTAACCACCTGGTTGTGGAGGGAAGTACTCAAGAAATAAAATAATTCAGAAATAGATTTTTATCATGCTTTAATTATATCAGATGAGAGTAAGTGCTATGGAGAAAACTAAAACAGAGAAGGGGTGCAAAGAGCACCAGGCAGGGGACTGAGGCTTTCATTTTAAATATGGTGGTCAGGGAAGTCTTTACTAAATAAAAGAATGACATTCCATCAAAGACTTCACAATGTTGAGAGAAGTCATCAAGTGGATGTAGAAAGGAAGAATACTCCAAGTAATGGGACCAGCAAAAGCAAAGACCAGGATAGGGTCATGGTGTGTTCAAGGAACAGCAAAGATGCCTCTTCTAGGCTACAGCAGAGTGACTGAGGTGGAAACGGTAGAAAAGTTCATAGATGAAAGGCAAAGGGTTGGCCAGACCATGGAAGGCTACGTGATTTAGAGATTTGGGTTTTACTGAGGATGAGATGGAATCTTTGAATAGAGAATGATATGACTCACAGTTTAAATGCTCTGCTGGCTGCTGAGATGAGAATTGAGTGTAGGAAACAAGGGTAGAAACAAATAAATGGTCAAGATGCTTTTCAGCCACCTCAGAAAGACACAGGATGATTTGCACTAGGGTCGTAGTGGTAAGAGACGGTAATGTTTTAGAAATTTTGAAAGTAGAGTTGACAGGATTTGCTGATGGATTTCACACGGGATGTGAGCCAAGTGGTGTGGCCTGAGCTGACAGGAAGGTAAAGTTTCTATTTAATTAGGTGTAATAAGAAGGAATAGATTGGGAAGAAAGGATAAGAGTTTGTTTTAAGATCTGTTAAGGTAGAGAAAGAAAATGGAGATGTTAGGTAGATAAATTTGAGCTGAGGGACGATGGATACACAGAAATTTGGATCATGAGACTGTAGCTGGTATTTGAAGCCATGAGACTGGATGAGGTCATTCTAACATATCATGTTTCAGGCAGCATGATCGATACTTTAAATTTTTTGGCCATTAAAAAAAACTCTTTAGTAAGTTCCACAAGAATGAGGATTTGATTTACCTGTTGTTCTCAAATGTATGACATCAGTAGGGTTTACTCTTCCATTACATTTAATTCCTTGTAAATCTTCAAAATATGAAATAGGTCCTATATTTGTTAGCAATATTTTCTAGGTATAGTACTCTTAATCAGATAGAACTATATCACTTAATTTCATAGAAAAATAGTTTCATTGCTTAGTGAAACTAGTTATAAATTGTGAAATCATGGTGATGTATGGGCAACAACAGAGCACACATTTTGTTTTAAGTTAATTTGCATGAGTTACCTAAGTTAAGAAAATATACACCTCCAGAGAACAGAGTTTATTAATTCTGTACTGTGTCAAGCTATCATTTAATAATTATCAAGGGCCCAACACTGGCAAAACCATATGCTGCAGTGTATGTGTTTCCTGTTTCCTTCTAATTTTTTTCGTCTTGGTTCACGAGTGAATGCTATGAAATCTAATTAATTTAATTAATGGATCTCAGGGCGATTGGTCCATGAATTAATATGAATTATTCTGTGAAGAAAGAGCTATCCCTCTCACCTTTTTTTTTTTTTAAGAGAAAAGTATTTTAGCAACCTCCAGTCACTTGGCTGAACTAAACAACATCTTTTAGAACAGACAAAATAATGCACTGATAACAAGCCTCAAGCGTGGAATATAACATTATCACTAAACCTTCTGTTTGTGTTGTTCCAGGGCTAATAAAGTGGAATATCATGTGCTAACCCTGAGGAAATTGAGGTAGTCTCACATTTTCTTAGCTAAACCAGGAAATAATTTATTCTAGGGAAGTGCCAAGAATTGCCCTGGTAGAGTCAGTCTGAAAAGTAATTTCTGTCCATCCTGTAGTATCTGTTCTGTCCCTGGCATCTCCTTTTTGTTACTCATATCCAAGTCCTTTTGGCCACTTAATTTTCCTGCTCTCTCAAATCAAAAGTCATACCTGCAAAAGTTTCATGTTTTTGCTTTGACAACAACGATGTCTGTGTCAACTATTAGGTTGTAAGCTTTATAGTTGTTTGTGTGTTTTCATTTATGGTCCTTTTTATTCAAAAGAGGATTTGAAACAGCTGAGCAAAAAAATTATGTAATAAGATGAAAAATAGATAGAAAAATAAATTGGTGTTAAGAGAAAATGAAGCCAACTATTGAAGATAGATGACTATCATCACTTAGGGACCTCATTCTTCCAATCAAATTGCACAGCATAATTTGCTCAATGCACCCAATGGCTACTCAATACGTATTTGTGGAAGATAATACTAATGAATAACATGATGAATGAAAAACTAGAAGATTTTTATCCTTTAGGAAGTAACTAATAGACATATATCATAAATTCTATTCTTAAATTATGGAGGGAAATATATATTAAGCTGGCCCATAAAACGCAGCAGGAAGACACAGAGAGCAACAGAATTATGACTGCATGCGTGTCTCAGTTCTAGTGCATTTACAAAACAGTATTATCAGGAGACTTCTTCAGATCCATATGTCCAACGGCTTGTCATTCCTACCTGGATATCATCAAGGTACCTCCACTTAATTCATTATCTTTCTTCAAACAAGTAGTAGCATCCAAGACAGAGAATTATGAGCTTGTCTAGTCTCTGTCCTCCCTCATATGTCTGGTCTAATTTAGAGGCTGAAATGATATGATCAACAGGACACTAGCTCTGTGTCCAGTCGTATCTAGTTTTATCCTCATTCTACACCTTAAAATCTGTGTGACCTTCAGGAAACTACTTATCTCTCTTGAAGGTCAATGTATGGATAAATATTTTTTTCAAAATTAATTATAGTTAGGATTAAAATAACATGTTTTGTACTTCTTGGGCTCTCAATCAGCAGTTGCTCTGTTATTCAGATTAGTACCAAGTCCTCTCAATTCTACCTTCACCTCCACTTAGATCTGTTTTCTCTCTGTTCTCACCAATAATTAGCCTCATCTCTCTTGCTCTATGACTTTTTATGTGATCCCCACTGCTTACAACTCCTCCAACCTCATCCATAATCCAACCTCCACAGCACTATCAGGGCAGTGGTCTTAAAATGCAAATCCCATCATGGTGCACCTCATAAAACCCTTCAACTGTGCACTTGTCTCCTGATCAAAATCTAAACTCCTTAGCTTTAGATTGATCATAATCATTTCTGATCTGACTCTACCCATCTCTCTCTCCTAAGTCTCACTTCTCTCCACCTAATCTTCTACCCCTTGTATTGAACAACTTGGATCTCCTTCCATCTCTTCCACCCATCCTATTGTTTTATTACCTCTTAACTTTGCACACAGTGTTCCTACAATCTGGAATAGCATTCCATTCTCCGTGTTAACCTGGAAACTTCTACCCTTCCTTTAAGACTGAATTCAGTTTTCTCTTCTCTGTGAATGACCTTTCTATGATAAATTGACAGTATCTTATTTTGTGATATGCCTAGTACACTAGGCATTCTTCAAATGTCCAATATAACAGTGTATGGTATTTGTTGTTTATATGCCTATTTTCCCTGCTGGCTTTGAGAAACTTGAGGACAGTCTTATAACCATTTCATATTCCCAGGGGCTAGCATAGTGTACATACATTTGTAGTATTAGATGAATGAATGAATGAATGGCTGGATGGAAGGATGGATGGACGGATGAAAGAGAAACTAACAACTGCTAGCTTTTCTCTGTCTCTTACACTGCATTATAGACAAAGAGTTTGATTCAACTTTAGATTCCAGTTCATATACCTCTGTTTGTCTGGTTTTGTTGTTGTTATATATGTTATCAAGAAGCTTCAACCCTCCCCAAAATTTCTTCTGTGGTAGCAATAAATTCAGCGTCTTCTGGGTACAACACTGTGCTCTCTCTTTCTCTCCTTTTTTACCCATTGTGACTTTAGAAAAATTATGTGTTATGACCTTATAGATTAATTTGTTATAGTATAGAAAATAGGAGCCTTGCTATTTTTTCATAAGTAGTTATGATAAAATATTCATATTTACTTATGTTTTGTGAAGATCTGTATGTGATGGAGTACATGTTATTATAACCTTAAGAAGAAATATAGACGAAAGGATTTTCTTTTATTTTTAATGTAAGACTTCTAAATTAAATATACAAAAGTGCTCATCTAGAAGATAATAGAATCATAAGCAGAACACAGGAAAAGACTTACAAAGCACAATTATATCAAAAAATGTAGTTTTATTTCAATAGAGTAACTGAATTAGTGCATGATGAAACAACATATTTATTATAAGTTTATATGTCAGTAAATTATTTAATACAGATTGTGTAAGTTTTACCTACAAGATTCTATCAAATTTTTTATAATATTTCAAGAAGTTTTCAACTTTTTCATGTTCAATTGAAAAGTTAAATAGAGATAAAATATAAACTGAATGGAAAACATTGGTGCTGATATTTCATGGCTTTCAGCAAAGCATGTAAGAGTAGGGATAATGTTAGAACACAAGGGAAAGCTCTTCTCCACTCTGCCACCCATTTCTAGGATAGGGCAAAGACACAGGGCCCAGAGCGAGGAAGATGCAACAGAACTCAGTGTGGTCAAGGGAGTCGTGACTCTGAGGTGTGAGATGAAATTTGATTCTGGGAGTTATGACTAACAATGGGATGAGGTATCTACAACAGAACAATTATGTATGAAGTGAGTAAACTTGGGAACAAGGCCAATGTCAGGGGTGGGACCATTCCCAGCATGATAAGTGAGCCTCAGTCCTAGGGCAAAAGGAATGATAAGAATTATTGGTCAGAGAGGGGGAAAATGGTAAACAACAAGAAAAACAAAATGTAGAGGAGAAGAAACCAGAAGGATCCAGACCAATGCATTTTCCGTACAGTCTGCTCCTTGGGAAGATGGGTTACACAGAAACCTGGAAGATCGTGCCACACCCAAGCCCAGGTTTCTGCCTATCTCCACGGAAAGATAGAACGCAGTATTTTCTTTCCTCGAGTTCATTGTTAGTTGAACGAACTCTTACTCGTGACCTGCTGGAGAGAAATGTACTGGTTCAAGGAATGAATGACATTGGTCCTTCTGGAGGCCTTTAATTATTACGTAGGGATCAGAGCTACATAAGTATCAGTCTTTAGAGATAAGGACTAATGTGTGTTATTTCAATAGTCAAGTGTTGTAAATAATTCATATAAAATATTCATTTATTTTTCCTATATTAATTTAGAGTTAAATTTATTATTGTGGTATTTCAACATTATTATTCAAATGAAAGACTATGTCAGTTCTTGGACATGTCCTCTCCATGTACGTTCATCTAAATGGGACATGGAAGTAGCCTATATTTCCTTTAATCAATAGCCATTATTTTTTTTATCTGTTTCATGTTTACAGAAAAAAATTGGGAGAAAAGAGATTCCATGTACTCCTATTCCCTTCCCCAATCCCCCTATTTTTAATATTATATGATTTATTTATTTATTTATCTATCTATCTATTATTTATTTAGGCTGTGCCAGGTCTTAGTTGCGGCACACAGGATCTTTGCTGCGGCATGCGGGCTTCTTAGTTGAGGCATTCAGACTTTTAGTTGAGGCATTCGGACTCATAGTTGTGGCATGCATGCGGGATCTAGTTCCCTGACCAGGGATTGAACCCGGGCCCCCTACACTGGGAGTATCGAGTCTTACCTACTGGACCACCAAGGAAGTCCCTATGTGATATTTTTAACATTAGTATGTTACATTTGTACCAGTTGATGAGCCAATATTGATACATTATTATTAAATAAAGTCCATAGTTACATTATGGTTCATTCTTTGTTGTACATTCTAAGGGTTTTACAACTTGTATCCGACATTATAGATAACCACCATTACAGTATCATACAGAATTGTTTCGTTGCCCTAAAAATCCCCTGTGCTCTACCTATCCATCCCTTTCTCTCTCCCTCCCCAGGAGCCCTTGGCAATTACTGTTGTTTTCACTGTCTCCATAGTTATTGCCTTTTCCAGAATGTTGTATAGTTGAAATCCAGTAGTATATAGCTGTCTGAGGTTGGCTTCTTTTACTTAGTCATATTCATTTAAAGTTCTGTGTGTGTGTGTGTGTGTGTGTGTGTGTGTCTTTTTAGCTTAATAATATTCCACTATAAGTATATACCATAGTTTATCAATTAGCCTGTTAAAGGACATCTTGCTTGCTTCTAAGTTTTGGCAATTTTGAATAAAGTTGTGTGTACGGGTTTTTGGACAGATGTAAGTTTTCAACTAACAAGCCCTACTTGTACATTTTTTAACATTATTTATGAGAATTTAATACTCTATGAACATTTTAGAATTAAATATTTTTATAAAAATCAATGACCATATTGGATTTCTTGGGAGAAGTTACATAATTAAACGTTAAATTTTCACATATATTAACATGACATAGTCTCCATTTATTTAGGTCAAATCGGTTTCTAAAATTTTGTATATAAATGACTTTAGGATTCTTTTCTAGGTTAAATACAAGGTACTCTGTAGTGTCTCAACTTCTATTACAGTTTTACACCTTCAATTCAATTAATGCTGGTATAGGAGAAAATTTTGGAGTGTGTGTGTGTGTGTGTGTGTGTGTGTGTGTGTGTGTGTGTGTGTATGGTTGCTCATCATTTGCAATAGTCTTGCTGAATTTGCTTACAAGTTCTAACGGCTTTGTGTTTAAGTGAACTTTTCTATGGAAAATCATAGCATTTTCAAATGATGACACTTCTGTGTTTTCCTTTTAAGTGTTTATCTCTCTCTTTTTTTTAAATTTTACAATCTTATGATACTGACCAATCTCTCCAATATTATGCTAGCAGATGTGATAATGATGGTCATCATATATATTTGCCCAAATTAAAGGAAATGTATCCAAAATACCCCTATCATGTATGACATATGCTATAGATTTCTGATCAATAGAGTTATGAACTTGAAGAAGTTCCCTTGTATTCAAAATTTTATGAGTCTCTAAAAAATAAATAACTGAAAAAGCTCAAGTTTCTGCTTCTATTGCAATGTCTGTTTGATTTTTCTCTTGTACACTATGAATATGTTGAATTGTTAAACTTTCTAATGTTGAACCATCTACTTATATAGACTTCCCACATCAAGTAGTCTCCAACTTTTCTCTGAGGTTACCCTGCCACATATGACTGATCAGTTCTCCTGCCTCACGGTGGAAAATAAGGAGAGAATCAGGTACTGTTCTGCTCAGGTCTTTATGGGATAGAGGAAAGAGTATAAGCCAAAAAACTGTCTTCAGATCAATCTCGATTTCTGGCATTTAGTCCCCTTGTTTTCCATTCCACAGGTCCCAGGGCTTCCTTTCAGGTTTCATGTTAGTTTCTGAGTGTGATAATGAAATCCACCGTGATAGATTGTATCATTGCTCCCAATCATTTGCTGTTTCCACCAAAGAGGATTGCACTTAAGCCTTTGACATCAAGTGCTTAGTAATTTGACTTGCTTTGGTCAATAAAATGTGAGTAGAGAATCCAAAGTATGATATTTAATAAACATGTGTCTAATTTATTTTTGTCCTTTTAGAACACATGATACTGTCTTTAACTTATAGAAATTACAAAAATATTCTGATAATTATAAAAGAATAAATCACATAAGGAATGATATTAGAGATCACATATTTATGTTGTATTTTTTTCTGAGTCATCAAATGTACTTCTCTAGACCAACTGTAAAATATTACCTACTGACTCTCATTGTGTGAAAATCACCTGCATTAAATCTACCCGTGTGGTAAAAGAATTTACAACTAGCAGGTATTTAGAAAATTCAGATATATAGAGTTATATGTTGACTATCTAGAAATCAATTTTCAGGGATTCCCTGAGATCTGAAATGATTCTTGAAATCATTTTGAAATATGATATTCAATCTTGAAATAGCTGCCAAGGGAAGGAACTACATGGTGGTGAAGTAGCTCTGCGTGATTTTCAGCAGCATCACAGTCCAGTAGCACATTGATGTAATTACAAATCAGAACTGGGATATTAGATAGTACAAACTCGAATCAGTTGATGATGGAAGAAAGGAGGAGCATATGCAAAATCTATATACGTCCTTTCCTGTATATTTCAAAAATCCTATGTTTCTTCATACCCCTTAAGTCATAATGCATGTTCTGGGAATCTATTTTAGAAAGGTTGGAGAATGAATGAAAAGTAATGAATGACTTGACATACCAGAGACATCTAAAGACTGAGCTCATGGGTGAAGTACATACTAGGGAAAATAAAAGCTAATTCCAATCTCAGAACTCAGATCAAGAAATAAAGGCTTTGGATACCTTTCAAATGTCAGAGTACAGGAATAGGACTGAAAAACAGATTTCTTTGAAACTCTTGAACTCATTCAGTGCTTATGAACCACTCCAATTCAGAGATAACTGCTCTTCTCCACTGTGACAGGAGACTGGAAGTATCCTCTCCAGAGAAACTGAATGGAAGGGGCTCACAGCTTGCCGCATGCATCACAGTGGCATGTTCCTTAGGTGTCTCTTTGGCTGGATTCTCCTCTGTACTTTAAGGTTTTAGCATTGGAAATCCTAATTAAATCTCTAGAGGATCAGTCCCCTAGAGATCAGTTCCCTGTCTCTAAATTCCCCATTTTAACTTAGACATTTCTATCAAGATGCCTAATCAACATCTCACACTTGACTATCCAAAATGAATTCTCTCCCTCTCCTCTTGCTTCAGAAATTCTGCTTCATTTATATTCTTCCCAATCTCAATTAGTGGTAATTCTATCCATCTCTCTCTTTGACCAAAAATCTTTTTTTTAACATCTTTATTGGAGTATAATTGCTTTAGAATGGATGTGTTAGTTTCTGCTTTATAACAAAGTGAATCAGCTATACATATACATATATCACCATATCTCCTCCCTCTTGCGTCTCCCTCCCACCCTCCCTATCCCACACCTCTAGGTGGTCACAAAGCACCAAGCTGATCTCCCTGTGCTATGCAGCTTCTTCCCACTAGCTATCTGTTTTACATTTGGTCGTGTATATATGTCCATGCCACTCTCTCACTTCGTCCCAGCTTACCCTTCCCCCTCCCCATGTCCTCAAGACCAAAACTCTTTGACACGTCTTTGACTTACTGCGTGACCACTCAAATGACAATAGGAATCCATGAGGAAATTCTCCTGGGTCTATCTCAAAATGCGTCCAGAGTTCAGCCACTTTTCACCACCTCTACTGCTACCTCCCTCGTCCAAGCCTCCATCTTCTCTTCTGTCATTGCTACAGTGTCCTAATCGTCCACTGTTCTTACACTTTTGCCCATCAGAGTCCATTCCCAACATAGCAGCAAGAGTGAATTTTATGAAGGCATGTCAGTCCTCTGATCAAAACTCCAATGACTCTCCAGTTCATACAGAGAAAGAGACTACAAACGTCCTACATATGTACCTCTAGAAGATCACACCTCTCTCCCAGCTCCACGACTTCCTCCTTGTTCACTCTATTCCAGCACTGCTCATCTCCTTGGCCACATTTGGCATTTTCCACTTGACATATTAATTGCTTTCTCTGCGTCTAATGCTCAACAGTCAACAACATGGCTCACAGTCTTACCTTTTTCAATCCATGCTCAAATGTCAATTGTTCAGAGAGGTCTACCTGTTTTAAACTGCAATTCTCCCTCCACCCCCATACTCCCCATCCCTGGATCCCACTTACTGTTTTCCATAGTACTTACTACATTCTATGTACTATATAACATATGTATTCATTTCTACCTTCCTTCAGTAATCTGTAAGCTTCATGAGTGCAGGAAACTTTATCATCTCTCTGTAATGCTGTCACCTCAGAACTGACAATAATACATGGCAGATAATAGAGGCTTAATATTTTTATAATTAACTAATTAATATTGGGAGTATCAGGGAATTTATACATGTGTCCAGTGGGAGCTGGGCCAGGGAATATGAGAGCTCAATTCCCATCCTCGAATGTAGGAAAGATAGTAATACCTAATAGTAGAAATTAAGAAATAATTATATAAGTAGCTTATTTAGAAATACAAAGATAAATACTTCTCCCAAAATACTATATTATGTTTGTCTCTGAAAAGGTCAGAGTTTTTCTCAATTTGTTTTGTAGAACTCTTTGAATCTCTCAACCATTTATTTTAATTACCTGATAAAATTTGATGGATACCAAAAATTCTTTATGATAAGTTATTTATTTATTTATTTACATCTTTATTGGATTATAATTGCTTTACAATGGTGTGTTAGTTTCTGCTTTATAACAAAGTGAATCAGTTATACATATACATATGTTCCCATATCTCTTCCCTCTTGCATCTCACTCCCTCCCACCCTCCCTATCCCACCCCTCCAGGCGGTCATAGAGCACCGAGCTGATCTCCCTGTGCTATGCGGCTGCTTCCCACTATCTATCTACCTTACGTTTGGTAGTGTATATATGTCCATGCCTCTCTGTCGCTTTGTCACAGCTTACCCTTCCCCCTCCCCATATCCTCAAGTCCATTCTCTAGTAGGTCTGTGTCTTCATTCCTGTCTTACCCCTAGGTTCTTCATGACATTTTTTTCCCTTAAATTCCATATATATGTGTTAGCATATGGTATTTGTCTTTCTCTTTCTGACTTACTTTATTCTGTACGACAGACTCTAGGTCTATCCACCTCATTACAAATAGCTCAATTTCGTTTCTTTTTATGGCTGAGTAATATTCCATTGTATATATGTGCCACATCTTCTTTATCCATTCATCCAATAATGGACACTTAGGTTGTTTCCATCTCTGGGCTATTGTAAATAGAGCTGCAATGAACATTTTGGTACATGACTCTTTTTGAATTATTGTTTTCTCAGGGTATATGCCCAGTAGTGGGATTGCTGGGTCATATGGTAGTTCTATTTGTAGTTTTTTAAGGAACCTCCATACTGTTCTCCATAGTGGCTGTATCAGTTTACATTCCCACCAGCAGTGCAAGAGTGTTCCCTTTTCTCCACACCCTCTCCAGCATTTATGGTTTCTAGATTTTTGGATGATGGCCATTCTGACTGGTGTGAGATGATATCTCATTGTAGTTTTGATTTGCATTTCTCTAATGATTAATGATGTTGAGCATTCCTTCATGTGTTTGTTGGCAGTCTGTATACCTTCTTTGGAGAAATGTCTATTTAGGTCTTCTGCCCATTTTTGGATTAGGTTGTTTGTTTTTTTGTTATTGAGCTGCATGAGCTGCTTGTAAATTTTGGCGATTAATCCTTTGTTGGTTGCTTCATTTGCAAATATTTTCTCCCATTCTGAGGGTTGTCTTTTGGTCTTGTTTATGGTTTCCTTTGCTGTGCAAAAGCTTTCAAGTTTCATTAGGTCCCATTTGTTTAATTTTGTTTTTATTTCCATTTCTCTAGGAGGTGGGTCAAAAAGGATATTGCTGTGATTTATGTCATAGAGTGTTCTGCCTATGTTTTCCTCTAAGAGTTTGATAGTTTCTGGCCTTACATTTAGGTCTTTAATTCATTTTGAGCTTATTTTTGTGTATGGTGTTAGGGAGTGATCTAATCTCATACTTTTACATGTACCTGTCCAGTTTTCCCAGCACCACTTATTGAAGAGGATGTCCTTTCTCCACTGTACATTCCTGCCTCCTTTATCAAAGATAAGGGGACCATATGTGCGTGGGTTTATCTCTGGGTTTTCTATCCTGTTCCATTGATCTATCTTTCTGTTTTTGTGCCAGTACCATACTGTCTTGATTACTGTAGCTTTGTAGTATAGTCTGAAGTCAGGGAGCCTGATTCCTCCAGCTCCATTTTTCGTTCTCAAGATTGATTTGGCTATTCGGGGTCTTTTGTGTTTCCATACAAATTGTGAAAGTTTTTGTTCTAGTTCTGTGAAAAATGCCAGTGGTAGTTTGATAGGGATTGCATTGAATCTGTAGATTGCTTTGGGTAGTAGAGTCATTTTCACAATGTTGATTGTTCCAATCTAAGAACAGGGTATATTTCTCCATCTATTTGTATCATCTTTAATTTCTTTCATCAGTGTCTTATAAATTTCTGCATACAGGTCTTTTGTCTCCTTAGGTAGGTTTATTCCTAAATATTTTATTCTTTTTGTTGCAGTGGTAAATGGGAGTGTTTTCTTGATTTCACTTTCAGATTTTTCATCATTAGTGTATAGGAATGCCAGAGAGTCCTGTGCATTAATTTTGTATCCTGCAACTTTACCAAATTCATTGATTAGCTCTAGTAGTTTTCTGGTAGCATCTTTAGGATTCTTATGTATAGTATCATGTCATCTGCAAACAGTGATAGCTTTACTTCTTCTTTTCCGATTTGGATTCCTTTTATTTCCTTTTCTTCTCTGATTGCTGTGGCTAAAACTTCCAAAACTATGTTGAATAAGAGTGGTGGGAGTGGGCAACCTTGTCTTGTTCCTGATCTTAGTGGAAATGCTTTCAGTTTTTCACCATTGAGGATGATGTTGGCTGTGGGTTTGTCATATATGGCCTTTATTATGTTGAGGAAAGTTCCCTCTATGCCTACTTTCTGTAGGGTTTTTATCATAAATCGGTGTTGAATTTTGTCAAAAGCTTTCTCTGCATCTATTGAGATGATCATATGGTTTTTCTCCTTCAATTTGTTAATACAGTTTATCACATTGATTGATTTGCCTATATTGAAGAATCCTTCCATTCCTGGAATAACCCCACTTGATCATGGTGTATGATCCTTTTAATGTGCTGTTGGATTCTGTTTGCTAGTATTTTGTTGAGGATTTCTGCATCTGTGTTCATCAGTGATATTGGTCTGTAGTTTTCTTTCTTTGTGACATCCTTGTCTGGTTTTGGTATCAAGGTGATGGTGGCTTTGTAGAATGAATTTGGGAGTGTTCCTCCCTCTGCTATATTTTAGAAGAGTTTGAGAAGGATAGGTGACAGCTCTTCTCTAAATGTTTGATAGAATTCGCCTGTGAAGCCATCTGGTCCTGGGCTTTTGTTTGTTGGAAGATTTTTAATTACAGTTTCAATTTCAGTGCTTGTGATTGGTCTGTTCATATTTTCTATTTCTTCCTGATTCAATCTTGGCAGGTTGTGCATTCCTAAGAATTTGTCCAATTCTTCCAGGTTGTCCATATATATGGGTTTTGTTTTTGTATCCATTCTGTAAGCCTGTGTCTTTTGGTTGGAATATTTAATCCATTCACATTTAAGGTAATTATTGATATGTATGTTACTATGACCATTTTAAAAATTTTTATGGGTTTGTTTTTGTAAGTCCTTTTCTTCTCTTGTGTTTCCCACTTAGCAAAGTTCCTTTAGCATTTGTTGTGAAGCTGGTTTGGTGGTGCTGAACTCTCTCAACTTTTGCTTGTCTGTAAAGGTTTTCATTTCTCCATCAAATCTGAATGAGATCCTTGCTGGGTAGAGTAATCTTGGTTGCAGGTTTTTCTCCTTTATCACTTTAAATATGTCCTGCCACTCCCTTCTGGCTTGCAGAGTTTCTGCTGAAAGGTCAGCTGTTAACCTTATGGGGATTCCCTTGTGTGTTATTTGTTGTTTTTCCCTTGCTGCTTTTAATATGCTTTCTTTGTATTTAATTTTTGACAGTTTGATTAATATGTGTCTTGGCGTATTTCTCCTTGGATTTATCCTGTATGGGACTCTCTGTGCTTCCTGGACTTGATTAACTATTTTCTTTCCCATATTAGGGAAGTTTTCAACTATAATCTTTTCAAATATTTTCTCAGTCCCTTTCTTTTTCTCTTCTTCTTCTGGAACCCCTATAATTCGAATTTTGGCGTGTTTAATGTTGTCCCAGAAGTCTCTGAGACTGTCCTTAGTTCTTTTCATTCTTTTATCTTTATTCTCCTCTGAAGCAGTTATTTCCAGTATTTTATCTTCCAGGTCACTTATCCGTTCTTCTGTCTCAGTTACTCTGCTATTGATCCCATCTAGAGTATTTTTAATTTCATTTTCTGTGTTGTTCATCGTTGTTTGTTTCATCTTTAGTTCTTCTAGGTCCTTGTTAAATGTTTCTTGCATTTTATCTATTCTATTTCCAAGATTTTGGATCATCTTTACTATCATTATTATGAATTCTTTTTCAGGTAGACTGCCAATTTCCTCTTCATTTGTTAGGTCTGGTGGGTTTTTATCTTGCTCCTTCATCTGCTGTGTGTTTTTCTGTCTTCTCATTTTGCTTATCTTACTGTGTTTGGGGTCTCCTTTTTGCAGGCTGCAGGTTCGTAGTTCCTGTTGTTTTTGGTGTCTGTTCCCAGTGGCTAAGGTTGGTTCAGTGGGTTGTGTAGGCTTCCTGGTGGAGGGGACTAGTGCCTGTGTTCTGGTGGATGAGGCTGGATCTTTTCTTTCTGGTGGGCAGCTCCACGTCTGGTAGTGTGTTTTGGGGTGTCTGTGAACTTATTATGATTTGGGGCAGCCTCTCTGCTAATGGGTGGGGTTGTGTTCCTGTATGGCTAGTTGTTTGGCATAGGGTGTCCAGCACTGTAGCTTGCTGGTCGTTGAGTGAAGTTGGGCGCTGGCGTTGAGATTGAGATCTCTGGGAGATTTTCGCTGTTTGATATTATGTGGAGCTGGGAGGTGTCTTGTGGACCAGTGTCCTGAGGTTGGCTCTCCCACCTCAGAGGCACAGCACTGACTCCTGGCTGCAGCACCAAGAGCCTTTCATCCACAGGGCTCCTCAATTTGGGATGATTCGTTGTCTATTCAGGTATTCCACAGATGCAGGATACATCAAGTTGATTGTGGAGCTTTAATCCGCTGCTTCTGAGGCTGCTGGGAGGGATTTCCCTTTCTCTTCTTTGTTTGCACAGCTCCCGGGGCTCAGCTTTGGATTTGGCCCCGCCTATGCGTATACGTCGCTGGAGGGCGTCTGTTCTTCGCTCAGACAGGAAGGTGTTAAAGGAGCCGCTGACTCGGGCTCTGGCTCACTCAGGCCTGGGGGGAGGGAGGGGCACGGAGTGCGGGGCGGGCCTGCGGCGGCAGAGGCCGGCGCCACGTTGCGCCGGCGTGGCGGCAGAGGCCGGCGCCACGTTGCGCCGGCGTGGCGTTGCACCAGCCTGAGGCGCGCCGTGCGTTCTTCTGGAGGAGTTGACCCTGTATCCCGGGACCCTGGCAGAGGCGGGCTGCACAGGCTCCCCAGAAAGGAGGTGTGGAGAGTGACCTGTGCTCGCACACAGGCTTCTTGGCGGCGGCAGCAGCAGCCTTAGCGTCTCATGCCCGTCTCTGGGGTCCGCGCTTTTAGCTGCGGCTCGCGCCTGTCTCTGGAGCTCCTATAAGCAGTGCTCTTAATCCCCTCTCCTCGCGCACCAGGAAACAAAGAGGTAAGAAAAAGTCTCTTGCCTCTTCGGCAGGTGCAGACTTTTCCCCGGACTCCCTCCCGGCTAGCCGTGTTGCACTAGCCCCTTCAGGCTGTGTTCACGCTGCCAACCCCAGTCCTCTCCCTGCGCTCTGACTGAAGCCCAAGCCTCAGCTCCCAGCCCCGCCCGCCCCGGCGGGGGAGCAGACAAGCCTCTCGGGCTGGTGAGTGCCGGTCGGCACCAACCCTCTGTGCGGGAATCTCTCCGCTTTGCTCTCCGCACCCCTGTTGCTGTGCTCTCCTCCGCGGCTCCGAAGCTTTCCCCCTCCGCCACCCGCAGTCGCCGCCCGCGAAGGGGCTTCCTAGTGTGTGGAAACGTTTCCTCCTTCACAGCTCCCTCCCACTGGTGCAGGTCCCGTCCCTATTCTTTTGTCTCTGTTTTTTCTTTTTTTCATTTGCCCTACCCAGGTACGTGGGGGGTTTCTTGCCTTTTGGGAGGTCTGAGGTCTTCTGCCAGCGTTCAGTAGGTGTTCTGTAGGAGTTGTTCCACGTGTAGGTGTATTTCTGGTGTATCTGTGGGGAGGAAGGTGATCTCCGCGTCTTACTCTTCCGCCATCTTCCCGGAAGCCCAAGTTATTTATTTTTAAAGAATTTATTTAAAAATTATAAAGCATTTATTTGCAAGTACATTATTCATTTATAAATAATATAAATACTTTACGAATATTCAGAGATTTGAGTGGTATGTTGTTATTAATTTGAGGAAGGGTATGCAAAAGACTAAATGGTAGATTTTAGTTAATTGTTCTGTTCAGTAAGAATTAATATATTCCTAGAAGTGCCCATTTATATTAAAGAACTAAAATAGATATTTGGGACTAAGTAAATCACCTAAAATAGTACAAACAGTATGATACATACTGTAATTTGTTTAACACAATAGCTTTTTAGAGCTTTGAAGTTCTTGGTTTCTTCTTTACCTCTTATTCTGCTAAATATCATTGTTCCATAAAAAGAATAGAATGTATGTTTGGTGCATAATTGTGTTGATAACATTATACTCTGATAATTTCTTTAATAGGATATTAAATATGTTAAAAGATATAGACTATGTACTCAGGAGTATTTGTGCCATAATATACGGGTAATCCTGGTTGAATGACCCGATAAGTAGTTTCTCTCCTTGGCACTAGAAGTTTACATTTCCAAATTACATTTAAATTGTTTGAGTAAACCAAGAAAAAAAATGCTTTGCTAAAATTCTAATTTGCAAAGTCTTCTCTAAATTTTTATGTTCCCAAAATAATGCTTATTCGCTGAGGCAACAAACTTAGAAAAACTAATAAAGTACAGTTACAGTAAAGTTTGATAGTATTAAGACTCCTGCTTAGACCTCTGTGAACACTGAAGTTGCATGGAAGTATGAGAGCATTTCCATGAATGAATATTGACTAGTAATAGGGTTTCATGATTAAAAAGGAAGTTTAGCTGTGGGGTTTTAGCTAAATCTTTTTGAAAGTTATTTTCCCAATTGGAAAATTATCAGAAGTAAATCCCTTCAAGAATACATGATTTAAAAATTCATCAAGTTAAATTGTCCTTTATGTATAGTTCCCTTTTTAGATACCAAAACCACTAACGTGTTTTTACAGAAGAGAGGGCCTTATTATCATTCTGATATTGGATGATATCAATGACGAGAAATGAATGATGACCTATTAGTGATTATGCTTAGGTTTAAAAAGAGAGGAGGAATTCTACATAGGGTGGGACGTTTCCTTTACATTTTTTCTCCTAAGTAGTCATTTTTGCATTACTGGGCATACTAAGATAATTGAAGTTCTATATACTGTTGACCCTTGAACAACGTGGCTTTGAACTCAGCAGGACCCCTTATACGTGGATATTTTTCAATAGTAAATATATTAAATCGTACTACATGATCTGTGGTTGGTTGAATCTACCTAGGAACCACGTAGGACCTGATGATACAGATGGACCATGGCTAAAGCTACAGAGGGCCCACAATAAATTACACCTGAATTAACCCCCTCTTTGTTTAAGGGTCAAATATTTTGCTTAAGAGGTTATACACAGGCACACATGCACACATATATATGTACATATATACATATAAACTTGAATACATAAATACGTATGTGTACATAAGTATTATGCACTTAGTAAGCATTTAAAGATCTTGATGTGTTGAGTATTGACAGTGCTCATCAGTCTTCTAGTGAGGGGTGCAAATATGGATTGTACTAGAATTGATATTATGCCTAAAAATCTAGTATGTCTTTACTCTGATTAAATTTAGAGTATGTGAAATAATTTCTAGTTGTTATTTTTTTTGTCTTGCCAACAAACCCCATCTAGTATTTTAAAACTGACTTTGACAAAGTTTTATCTGGCCATCCATTCTAAAAAGGTTTGAATCTGGTATAGTAAGAAAAATAATGTAATATTTCCCACGAGGTTCTATATTCCCACTTTGATTTCTATTGAAAATTCATTTTCCTGCTCTTTCTTCAAGTCAGTTTATTATGTAGTTAACAAAGGCTAAATAAGATACAAATTTCATTCTTAATAAGTTTTTATTGGGCAATGCTATCCAATATAGAAATCACTGACCACATGTGGCTGTGAAGCTCATGAATGAGGCTACTCCAAATTGACATGTGGTGTAAGTGTAAAGTATACACCATGACTTGGGAAAATTAGTATAAAAAAGAACGTAAAATATCTCAATAATTTTTGTGTTGATTACCTGTTGAAATAGTAATATTTGCATATATTGGGTGAAATAAATATATATTGCAATTAATTTCACCTGCATTTTTAATGTTGCTATTCAAAAATTTAAAATAATGTGGTTTGCATTTGTGGCTCACAAGGTATTTGTACTGGACAGCGCTATGTAAGATTATTGCTTTAAGCTTCCATTTCTCTCATAGCGAGTGTAGTGTTGGCCAAAAAGTTCGTTCGGGTTTTCCGTAAGATGTTACAGAAAGAGTTTATGGAAACCCGAATGACCTTTTTGGCCAACCTAATAATATCAAAAAAAATGATATTACAAGATTTTTAAATGTAATGGAAAGGTTCTTGTTTATACTGGACTCTTCCCCTGCTCTATTCAGATATCCAGCCCAGATGTAATCCATCAGTAAATATTAATATCCAATTAAATAGATAAACAATTCCTTTCCTTTTTTCCTTTATTGTATCATTGATTCCCTTTGTATATTTGTAGGGCACAGGCATTTTGCAGGTGCCTTATATATAATCCAGAAATTTGAAATGACAATTCTAGTTGTATATAAATTTCATACAAATATGAATTAACCTCATTTTTATTCTACCTCATGAGTGATTTTATCCAGCATGCTATTAAAATGTATTGATCTGATAACCTGACCAAAAGTGGAGGATTTCAACTGGAAAAATTTTTTTATAATAATAGTATTGTGAAACAAAGTTTCCAAGAAAGGACGGAGCCAGCTGCCATACCTAGATTCTCTTTTGCCCTAGTATTGGTGAGCTCAACTTACTCTTCTCAGCCAACAAATGACCATTAGACAGCTCCTTACTCTGCCTTCTCATGAACTTTCTGGCAAAGAGAGTTGAACTGCCAATATAATTCTTCTACCTCTAGGGTAACATTGGCCTCCCCTATTAGTGAAGCAGTCACCAATATTTTCCTTTAAATCCCAAGACGAAGTGAAGTACTCACACAACATATTATAAAACATTTTAATTAAACTATACCCACTTGAAGTAATTTGTGTTTCATATTCCATCTTCTTATTTTACCACCCTGCTACCTTGATGTATCTGTATTTTTAAGTTCCATTCACAAAAAGTCTAGAACATAAAGTCCTTCAGAGTTGGATAATGAAAATTGACCCTACCAGGGAGGAAATTCACCCTTGACTGTCCATCTGCTTCTCAGATATGTAATACAGTTTCAACTCAATGAACATGTTGGCTAGTTTTCTAGAATCTGTTTCCTTGTTGTTTTTTCCCAATTGCCTTGGACTTGCTTGATAGCCAACAGAGCAAATCGAATAAAAGAGGCTGCTGAAAGCACAGATTTGCAGAAATTGCATGCTACTAAGTTTAATTGAGAAACACAGCCAGTTTTCCCACATAATCTTAGTGGGAGTAATACTTTATAATTATTTAAAGGGTAAGCTCTTACTTTTTGTAAATACATGTATACTAAACTACAGAACTACATACACCCTTAATCCAAGAAAGACCAGACAAGTTCTAATGAGAGCAGTTTTAGTGATTCTAAACTTGGGCTACAATTCTCCAAAATATACAGTATATCTGGTTGGAAAGAATAAAAGTGTTTATGACCAGAAGTGAGACCCAATCAGTGGCAAGATGATGAGAAGACTTTTGCTTGGTTGGATCTCTGATTCTTTTTCTGAATGTTCCCTGAATTATGTTTTGGGCAGAGGCAATGAGCCAACAAGACAATCAGATTCCAGATCTCAAAAGCTCATGGGCATGGATGAGCAAGTGTTACAGGGATAAACCGTCTCAGTGGATAATTAGTTCTGGAAGTTTGTGACCAAGACAGAGAGTAGAGTATTTCCAAAGATGAACTGAGGCTATGGTCATAGGCCCTGTCATGTGAATACGTATTTAAAAAAATATCTGTTTCTGATTTCCAACAGAGGTAGAATCAACTTGAAAAACACGATACTCAGGTGGTTGGATTATTTTTCAACCAATTTCAAATACAGAGGTTATAAAACTAATTTTGTCCAGTTTGATGATTCGGAGAAGATGATAGTAGATTAGATAAAATTCATAGCCTCTTCCAAGTTCATAGAACATTTTTCCATGATTCCTGGATTTATCTGTGCTCATTGTTTTTCCTCAAAGAAGTATACTTTAAGATACACTGAAAAGTTTCAATGGCAGTCAAAATTCTTTTCCTTCTTACCTGGTTCTTCTGGATATATACTGTCTATTGCTTTAAATAGAGTACTAAGTGTACTTGGGTGCTTAAAATATATTTTATGATATATTGGGCATTTGAAGCAATTCTCCATTCTAGTGCAGATATAAACACCATAAATTGGAAAAGACATACTTCAATTGAAAGGTCGAAAGTCCTTGTTGGACTATTCCTGTTAGTGTTTATGAGAAAGACAGCTCTAATTTATTGGTAGAGCTAAATTTCTTGTACAGAAAACTCAGAGAGTGAAAGTTTGATAGTGGGATTGGAAAAAAATTGTGGAGACATAAGTAAGGTTGGGGACAAGAGATGTTATTAGGAAGTCCAGCAAGGGCAAAAGTGTCCTTAAAATACTCATTGTGAAATATGTTAAAATCACAGAGATCTCAGTGAGTGTGGGACTTAGCTGTTGATGGAAATCCTTCTCGAGATAAAGGTTCTCATCAATATAGCATTAATGTCCACAGAGAGTTTAGTATATTTCACCATTCTACTGCAGTAACAACCTTAAATCTTGGTGATTTATAACAACAAGGATTTGTATAAGACTTTTTTAAAGAGAAGTTTTAGTTCACAGCACAATTGAGAGGAAAGTACAGAGATTTTCCTTATAACTCCTGCCCTCCCCCCAACATGCATAACCTCCTCTATTACCAGCATCGCTCACCAGAGTGGTGCCTTTTTTACTGAGGATGAACATACACTGACACATCAATTTCATCCAAAGTCCAGAGTTTACCTTAGGGTTCATTCTTGATGTTCTACGTTCTGTGGATTTAGACAAATGTATAATGACATGTATTCATCATTATACTATTGTACAGAGTATTTTCACTGCCTTAAAAATCCTCATTCTCCACCTATTCATTCCCTGTCCCTCACCCTTGGCAACCACTGATTTTTCTACTGCGTCCACAGTTTTGCTTTTTCCATATACTTGGTGTCACAGTATGTAGATTGGCTTCCTTCACTCAGTAGTATGGATTTAAGTTTCCTCCATGTCTTTTCATGGCTTGATAGCTCATTTATTTTTAGCACTGAATAATATTCCATTGCCTGGATGGACCACAGTTTATTTATTCATTTACCTACTGAAGGACATCTTGGATCCTCCCAAGTTTTGGCAATTATGAATAAAAAGGCTATAAGCATTGATGTACAGATCTTTGTGTGAACATAATTTTTCAACTCCTTTGGGTAAATACCAAGTAACACAATTGCTGCATTATATGGTAACAGTATGTTTATTTTTTTAAGAAGCTACCAAGCTCCCTTACAAAGTGGCTGTACCATTTTGCGTTCCCACTGGCAATGAATGAGAGTTCCTGTTGCTCCACATCCTTGCCATTATTTGACATTGTCAGTGTTCTGGATTTTGGCCATTCTAATAGGTATTAATTACGTTTCACTATTGTTTTAATTTGTATCATTTCATATCCTTATCTGCCATCTGTATATCTTCTTTGGTGAGGTCTCTAGTCCATTTTTTAATAGACCAGATATTTGTTTTCTTATTGTTGGGTTTTAAGAATTTGTCTATTTTGGATAGCAGTTCTTAATTGGATGTGTCTTTTGCAGATGTTATATCCCATTCTGTGGCTTGTCTTCTCATTTTCTTGACATTGTCTTTCACAGAGTAGAAGTTTTTTATTTTATTAAAGTCCAGCTTACCAATTATTTCTTTTATGGATCATGCCTTCTGTGTTGTATCTAAAGAAATCATCGTCATACCCAAGGTCATCTAGGTTTTTTCTATGTTATCTTCTAGGAGTTTTATAGTTTTGCATTTTACATTAGGTTTCTGATCCATTTTGAGTAAGTTTTTGTGACGTGTATAAGATCTGTGTTTAGATTAATTTTTTCATGTGGAGATCCAGATGTTCCGGCACCATTTGTTGAAGACAAAAATTTAATTTCACTCATGTTTTATGTCAGCGATGGCAGGTCAGCAAGTGCTGCTCTGCCGCATTGGGTCTTCTCATTCTGGGACCCTCATTGGCAGAGGGAAAGGACTACAGGAAGGAAAAGGCTGATAGGAAGAGAAGCACAGGATGTCACTTAAGGCTTCTGCTCAAATCTAGTTCTCTGTCATTTTTCTCACATTCTACTCGCTCACATCAAGCCTGATAATGGGCTGGAAATATGTAATGTACCATTAGTGAGGCACCTCGTGTCATATGGCAATGAGCAGGTATGTCCTCCTCTTTTAAGGAAGTGATCCAACAGTTAGGAACAACAGTATAGTCTGCCACAGAGAGTGTTCCAAATGCAAGAATAATGGGACTCAAGCAGTTTGGTCCTGACCATACCTCCTCCTGCTGTTTTAGGTCAATACCATAGCTTAAGAAAACTTCAGAGACAAAGATTTCTAAGTAGGAACTTGTATAAAGGGGATGAAATCCCAGGGGCTCTCAAAGGACACCTGGAGTTTTTAGGGACTCATAGCCACTAGCAGAGATACAACTGTGGGGGGAAAATGGTACTGAGACAACAAGAGTTTCCAGCTTTCATGTGAACTTCGAGACTAACTCCAAAGGCTCCAAAATCCACAGTAGTTAAGACTCGTAAGTAATCCTACCACAGTCATATAGGGCATGGCAGCTGTCAGAACCTAGGAATTATCTCTGTAAATAATTAAAAATATCATATGTACCTGAAAGGATGTAGTGAAATCTAACAGATCATTGGTGTTATTCATTCAAAGGAAGGTAGGAAATAAATATTGAGCTTATTAATGTTTTTACCTCTAGATAATTTGCCATCCCAAGGTGGTGAAGAAGTGTAACAGTACAGAAGAATGGAAATGTGAAGCAGAACAATGGAAAATCACACACAGTTATCAGAATTGCAAAAACTATGTAGAACAACATTTATTAGAGATTTGAATGTAACACATAGTAGAGAATAGAACAAGTTACAATAAATAGAAGGGTCTAAATATTATTCTCTTCATTAACATTTTAAATTACAGGTTGGTGGTCTGGTAGCCCACATTGAATTTTAAGCAATTAGGGCAAAATTCTCAAACTGTACAATGCATAGAAACCATTTGGGGAACTTGTTTAAAACACTTATTTCCCAGAATTCCCCAGGCAATGGCTCAGAGTTGCTAACTCAGCAAACCTGGAGTCTGGTTGCCTCGATTTTAATAAACACTTGTGAGATATGACCATGCTTTGAGAAACAGTGAAATATAGAACCAAAAATCAGATCTTTTAAATATTTTTTTAGATTAACACCTAATGGTATTCCAGGAAGGATTATTTTTATAAGATAATTATGAAAGCATTTTAAAAAATGAAGACTGAATAATGACTCAATTTTCATAAATTAATTTTATTGTTTTGAAATTTTAAAAATCAGTTTTTATTATGAAAGTTACTAATTATACTCTAGTCAAAAGTATGTAATGTACTAAAATTTTAAAATTGGGTTTTGTACATTATGTGTACAGTACAATTTCTTCAAAGTAATTTTATATTTAGATGTTAAATGTATTTTTGTGATACAGAAGACATTTAAAAAATAATAGAATACTCTGACATCAAAAAGAAATAGGTCAAATCACAAGAGACAAATTGTCTTTGTTAACAGTGTAAACATTATATGCAAAACATTTTGCCATGAGCCCACTTATTAAAATTTCATTTAATATGCTTATAACATTCCACAAAGCTTTGAATTAATATGAATGAATTTTACATTTTATCAAAATGCTTGCCTCAAGAAGCCTTCTATTCTGTCATGGCTGGATGATAAAATAAAGCATAGTTTGCATTTGGGGTAGAAAATATATATTTTATCATTTAATATATATATTTCAATTCCACAGTTTTATTTTTAACTCCTGGTTCAGTGTTCAAGAGACAAATCCACAATTTGGAGACTTTAATACTCTATCTCAACAACTGATAGAACAAGAAAGAAACTTAGCAAGGGAATACAAGAAAATATCATGATCAACTAATGGGCTCTGGCTGACATTTATTATAGAACACTATCCTCCAAAAGAACAGAATACGTATTCTTTTCAAGTACCCACAGAATCTATGCAAAGATAAGCTATATCTTGGGCCCTAAAACAAACCACAAAAAATTTAAAAGAATTTTTTGAATGAAATCCTATAGAATGATAACAGGAAAAATTTCAACCAACTAAAAACACAGTTGGAATTAATCCATGGGTCAAAGAGAAAGTCTCAAGAAAAATGTTTAAAAGTACCTTGAACTGAACAAAAATGAAAATATAATATATGAATACCGTGGCACACTGATTACCTGAGAGAAATTTTTATAACACTAAATGTTTGCATTAGAAAAGAGGGAAACATCCCGTGTTTCAATTCCTATCAGATTTTTTCTGCATTCATTGATATATTCATAGGAGTTTTCTTCTCTATCCTGTTATTATGGTGGATTATATTGACTGATTTTTAAATATTGAACCAAACTTCCATCCTTGGAATAAACCCCCTTGACTCTGGTATATAATTCTTTTTATGTATTGTTGAAATTTGTTTGATAATATATAATTATGAGGGATAATGGTCTGCAGTTTTCCCTTTTTTACTGTCTTTGTCTCATTTTGGTATCAGAGTAATTCTAGCTTCATAAAATTGATTCAGAAGTGTTTTATTCTCTTCTGTTTTCTGGAGCAGGTTATGTAAAATTGGTATTAATACTTCTTTAAGTGTTTGGTAGAATTCTCCAACTAGGGAGAACTAACTGGGTCTGGATGTTTTGGGAGGGGCATTTAAATTACGAATAAATTTTCCTTAATAAGGTCATTTAAATTATCTATTTTATTTTGGATTAGGTGTGGTAGCTTGTACTTTTGAGGAATTTGTCCTTTTCATGTAACTTGTCAAATTTATGTATGTAGAGTTATTCCTAGTACATATTCCTTTATTATCATTCTGATGTCTGCAAGGTCTTTAGTAATATACCCCATTTCATTCCTAATATTGATTGAGTCTTTTCTCTCTCTAACAAAATTTGTCAGTCTTGTTTATGGCCTGTTAATTTTATTGACCAAAATGATGTCAAAACTAAATGTAAATGGTAAAACCATAATATTTTTAGGAGTAAATATAGGGTAAAATCTTTGGTATTGATTTGATACCAAAGCAATTGATAAACTGGACTTCCTCAAAATTAAAAATCCTTGCTCTGTGTAAGATCCTTTTAATAGGGTGGAAAGACAAACTACAGACTAGAAGAAAATATTTGCAAACCACACGTTATGGACTGAAATATGCTCCTCCCCCACCCAATTCATATGTTGCAGTTCTTACCCCCTAGTTCCTCAAAATATGACTATATTAGGAAAAAGAGTCTTCAAGAAGGTAATTAAGATAAAAGACTGTTGATTCTTCAAAATAGCTGATCCCATTTAAGGGATGGTCTCTGTCTTTCCAGTTTTATTTCTGATCTGGCACATTTCTCATTTGTGAACAATTTTTTTTTACTGTTATTTGCCCTGTACTACTTTGGAGGCAGGTTTAGGTGCCATTCTGGCTCTTGATGGGAAGAAAATAGCTTCCCCGCTACATTTTGACATGGCTTCACACAAAAGTCACTAAATCTAGGAACTTCCTGGGTCATTATGTTCAATGTCCTCTTTCCCTTCCCTCTGCTACTCAAAGGTTTGCTATTTGACCATGTTATGCCCCTTCCTATATTGGCTATTTATATAGACTTTGAAGGGGCATTATAGCACAGGGTAGAGCCAGGGAAACTGTTGATAGATAACCCATAGCTATTTTTGATATGAACATGAACAAAAGATTTATAGCCAGATAGGCTTAGAAACTCCCATTTAAGTTTGGATTTTTTTCTTTGTCTTCTGTTGTGTTTTGTTCACTTTGGTTATCTGAATAAAGAATAAAGCTGCCAGCAATTGTGAGAAAAGAGCACCCTAGATTCATATAAAGTTTCACAGTTGACTAAGCTCTTCCACCTTCATTATCCATTTAAACAAAATATGAATCTCCTTAGGTGTCTATCATTCCCATTTTATAGATGAGGCAAGAGAGGCTCAGGAAAATGAAGTGATATGTGTAAAGTTACTCTAATTGCAATTGGCAGACGTATCTCTTAAATGTGAATATTCTTTCCATAGCCCATATAACAATGTTCCCCTAAAAAGACTTGGTCAGGCAACACAATAACTCCATTCCTTCCATGGTTGAGTGTTCAGACATTACGTCTATGCATGCCGTAATAACAAATAAAATTAAGGATTACTCTCAAAAGAGTAGCATCGAGTTACCAAGGCATGTTGCTGGGAAATAAAAGATCTTTTTTTTCAATGAAGAGTGTGTGCAGCATGCCTCTTGTTCAGAGTGACCCTGGAAATATTTACTACAGATTGTGAGAATGCAAAACTCTTACATTTTGACCATTTCTTAATAACCAATTCCTCAAGGCTACTTATGTATCAGAGTTTGCTGCTATTTCTTCCTTTCCCAGCTTGAGCTCTAAATTCAAGAAACACAGGGCTTAAAGGAGGCCTAGGAAGGGAAAAGTAATTCCAAATGATAAACTAAACAAGATAATTTAATCAGAATGTCTCTGGTCTCCTGATAGCAAGTAATACAGAGAATTAACAAGAAAATATAGTGACCTCATTCATGATCAGTAACAATGTATCTGAACTGCATGCAGTCCTTGACTTGGCTGTTTACAGTTGCTTTGGAATTTTATCTCTCATAAATTTTTTCAACTCTGGAGAATCTCATTTAACTATTATTATACTGTATTAAGAATTAACCACTGTAAATGGTAGAGAAATTACAGACATCCTGAACCACAGCTGACCCTAGAGTTTACATAGGAAAGGAAAAACAAAGAGCAAAAGACAATTACAGAAAAATCATGTTGCAGTGAAGGACGGGGATTTACACAATACATAGCAATTCTGTCTACATATCAATTCCTGAGCTATAATCTGATCTTGTGTGTGTGCACGCACACATAGAATGCTTAAATAGTTAGCTTTTCTAGTTAGTGAAGATTCTGATCTAACAGATACTACGCAAAATGTGACTGTTTTTTATAGGTGTCTTACCTATAAAATTCTTTCTAAAGTGCACCACACACTTCTGCTTGTTAGGTTTTCCTTCTTTGTCCTCGTTGTAAAAGACGAAAGGCTGCAGAGGGTATAAGAAGCAGTGACTGAAGACTTTGCCTTTGGCCAGTGAATTCAGTGAATAAGCCAAAAGTCGATCATTCCGTCTCTGTCTGGAAACCTGTTGTCTAAGGCTTTATTCCTCATATAATCTGTCACTGATAATACAAGTAATGAAAATAATGATTTCTTTTCATATTCATATGAAGTGGGCTCTTGCCACTCCTCCTCTGTGCTCTCCTGCTTCTTGCCTCCTGATTTATATGCCGTCAACACAGAATTGTCAATGTTTCACTGAAAACCCTACACTTGTGGTTGTTTTTTTTTTTTCTTTTGCTCTCTGGTTGCCCTTTCTCCCTTGTTTGCCTTGCTGTCTTCCTCTCATTTTTAAGACTCAGCTCCAGGTTGATCACATCTGGAAAGCCTTCCCTCTAGGGTGCTGAGGGTACCATTGCTATCCCTCTCTTAATCCTTTTCGTTCTAGATTGTAATACCTATTTGTTCTTCTGCCCCCCTGTTAGATGGCTAGCTCCGTGGAGTGAAGAACTGTATCCCTGGTGCTTAAAACAGTATCTGGCACAATTTTTGTGTGCAAAAGATGTCTGGTAAATCTTAATGTATGGTTAGTATTACTTTTTTTTTTCTCACAATGGATATTTCTGTGTGTTTTTTTTTGTCGGTACGTGGGCCTCTCACCGTTGTGGCCTCTCCCGTTGCGGAGCACAGGCTCCAGACGCACAGGCTCAGCGGCCATGGCTCACGGGCCCAGCCGCTCCGCGGCATGTGGGATCTTCCCGGACCGTGGCACGAACCCGTGTCCCCTGCATCGGCAGGCGGACTCTCTACCACTGCGCCACTAGGGAAGCCCCCTGTGTGATATTTTTTAATTGAGGTATAGTTAATTTACAATGTTGCATTAGTTTCAAGTGTACAGCAAAGTTATTCATATATATATATATATATATATACATATACATATATATATATACATACTCTTTCAGATTCTTTTCTATTATAGGTTATTGCAAGCTATTGAGTATAATTCCCTGTGCTACACAGTAGGTTATTGTTGTTTACATATTTTATATATAGTCGTGTGTATATGTTAATCCCAAATTCCTAATTTATCTCCCCACCGCACTCTCCCCTTTGGTAACCATAAATCTGTTTTCAAAGTCTGTGAGTCTGTTTCCATGTTGTAAATAAGTTATTTGTATCATTTTTTTAGATTCCACAAATGAGTAATATCATATGATATTTGTTTTTCTCTGTCTGACTTACTTCACTCAATATGACAATCTCTAGGTCCATGTTGCTGCAAATGGTATTATTTCATTATTTTTATGGCTGAGTAATATTCCATTGTGTGTGTGTGTGTGTGTGTGTGTGTATGTATGTGTACACATACATACCACATATTCTTTATCCATTCATCTGTTCATGGACACTTAGGTGGCTTCCATGTCTTTGCTATTGTAAATAGTGCAGCTATGAACATCAGGGTACATGTATCTTTCCAAATTATAGAGTTTTCTCCATATATATGCCCAGGAGTGGGATTGCTGGATCATATGGTAGCTCTATGTTTAGTTTTTTAAGGAACCGCTATACTGTTCTCCATAGTGGCTGTACCAATTTACATTCCCACCAACAGTATATGAGAGTTCCTTTCTATTTTTTACCTTTTATTTTAAAATACAGAGTTTATAGTTTCCCAGTATGTTACCTTTATTGAATTTTGAGAAGTAATTAGAGCAGAATGAAAAAACTAAAGCTCAGAGAGATGAACATTTCACACTAGTTCGGTGTTGAAACTTAGACTTGAAAACCAGTCTTCCATATACTGAAATAAACAAACAAAACCAAAAAAATAAATAAGCAGCAGCAGAAGCTTCCTTTAGTACCACTTAACATACAGGGACTGTGCACAAGCCATTTAAAAATATTTTATTTACTCCTCCTGACAACTCTGCAGAAGGAAGCATAGATAACTTTACCCCCTCTTCCAAGTGAGACTACTGAAGTTTGCAGAGCTTCTGTAACTCTCCCAAAACAGTATACACAAAAACAGAAGAGCTGGGAATCAAGCCCTGTTCTGACTCACTCCAAATCTGTGCACTGATGCATGAGACTATAAAACTTCTTAAATCATATCCTTTTTGATATGTTTATGATTACTCCTCCAAAATATTAGTCCAGTCCTTGTATCTGTTGGTCAGGTTCAGCGAATACCCATGTTTGATAACATAGCACTAGATATTGAATGAGATATGATCAATGTACTGTCTATTATTGATGAGGGTCTGGGGCCCCAGCTGGAGAGCAGGAGATGCTAGTTATATGAATTATTAAATTCATCACTTGTCTAAATGGTAGACTCAAGCAAAGACACCCTCCTCGTGACTCACATCCAAACTATATAAGGACCTCTTATTAAATAATAAAAATACATTCAAATAAGAAATGAGCAAAAATTTAACAGACACATCAAAAAAGAAGATATACAGATGGCCAATAAGCACATTTTAAAAGGCTTATCAGCACTAGTTATCAGGAAATTGCAGATGAAAATCATAATGAGATAGCAGAATGCATCCACTAAAATGGCTAAAATAAAGACTGATCACTACCAAAAGTTGGCAGGAGAGTGGTATAGCTAGAACTCTCATATTGTTGGTGAGAATCTACAATAGTGCAGCCACTTTGGAAGATTAAAAACTTCTTATTAATATTAAGTGTATAACTCATTGTGTAATAGCAATTCTACTCCTAAGGATTCATCCAAGAGAAATTTAAAAAGAACATTAGTTTACCAAAAAAAGAAAAATAGACACACACACCCCTACACATCCCTTTGCTTCTGGATATATAACATGACTACAATATTTAACTTTCTTTTGGGTAATATTTTTTAAAAAATCAATTTGACCCAGAGTCATGTTCAGCTATTAAAGAAACAGTTTTATTCTAATTTACCAAAAATTACTCCCAGATTAAGAATTCATTCATCCAGGGATTTTTCACTCTGTAGAGAAGCTATTGCTACATTTTAATACTCTACACTTTCTTCTTTTATTCCTACCGCACACCAAATGCTGATTTGCTTCAGCAGCCATCAGTTTCATTACATACTTATCAATTTAGTTGTTAGAGCAAATAATAAATTGTTTTAGAAATTCAATGTGTATTAAAAAGCCAAAAGCAAAAACCTCTGGGAAATAATTGGGGATTGGAAATCATTTTCTCCTTCTTCCTTCAATTTGTACAAACACTGAGGATTGGTTATATGTAGGTAACTTGGGGAAATCATTCATTGCTATTTAGTAGTGAATGTGATTTTTCATTTGAAATAATGTTGCTCAAATTGCTATAAAATGCATTGAAAATACATAAATGGTACCTAGAGCCCCTAAAATGATTATTTCATAAAATGAAGGTAAAATATAAGTTCCAGTGATCTGATTCCTAGCTGACTTCTCAATATCTCCATTTAGCTTCTACAAATGGCACAAATATAAAATGAGGCTTTTAGTCTATTAGGAAAAAAAAAATTATGCTACTACCAAAGTAATAAAACCATTCACTTTTTTTTTCATTAAAACAAAATGTTTATTTTATTCTAGTGATTTTAAGTTGCTAAATATTATGGTTAAACATTCTAATTTTTTTTTCTTCCCCCCGCCTCCACTTTCCCCCCTTGGTGTCCATAAGTTGGTTCTCTACATCTGTGTCTCAGTTTCTGCCCTGCAAACTGGTTCATCTGTATCATTTTTCTAGTTTCCACATATATGCATTAATATACAATATAGGTTTTTCTCTTTCTGACTTACTTCACTCTGTATGAGTCTCTGGATGCATCCACGTCTCTACAAATGATTCAATTTCGTTCCTTTTTATGGCTGAGTAACATTCCATTGTATATATGTACCACATCTTCTTTATCCATTCGTCTGTCGATGGGCACTTAGGTTGCTTCCATGACCTGGCTATTGTAAATTGTGCTGCAATGAACAATGGGGTGCATGTGTCTTTTGGAATTATGGTTTTCTCAGGGTATATGCCCAGTAGTGGGATTGTTGGATCATATGATAGTTCTAGTTTTAGTTTTATAAGGAACCTCCATACTGTTCTCCATAGTGGCTGTATCAATTTACATTCCCACCAACAGTACAAGAGGGTTCCCTTTTCTCCACAGTCTCCCCAGCATTTGTTATTTGTAGATTTTCTGTTGATGCCCATTCTAACCAGTATGAGGCAATACCTCATTGTAGTTTTGATTTGCATTTCTCTAATAATTCATGATGTTGAGCAGCTTTTTATGTGCTTCTTGGCCATCTGTATGTCTTCTTTGGAGAAATGTCTACTTAGGTCTTCTGCCCATTTTTTGTTTGGGTTGTTTGTTTTTTTAATATTGAGCTGCATGAGCTGCTTTTATATTTTGGAGATTAATCCTTTGTCCATTGATTCATTTGCAAATATTTTCTCCCATTCTGAGGGTTGTCTTTTTGTCTTGTTTGTAGTTTCCTTTGCTGTGCAAAAGCTTTTAAGTTTCATTACGTCCCATTTGTTTATTTTTGTTTTTATTTCCATTACTCTAGGAGGTGGATCAAAGAAGATCTTCCTGTGATTTATGTCAAATAGTGTTCTTCCTATGTTTTTCTCTAACAGTTTTATAGTGTCCGGTCTTGCATTTAGGTCTCTATCCATTTTGAGTTTATTTTTGTGTATGGTGTTAGGGAGTGTTCTAATTTCATTCGTTTACATGTAGCTGTCCAGTTTTCCAGCACCACTTATTGAAGAGACTGTCTTTTCTCCATTGTGTATCCTTGCCTTCTTTGTCATAGATTAGTCGACCATAGGTACGTGGGTTTATCTCTGGGTTTTCTACCCTGTTCCATTGATGTATATTTTCTTCTCTGATTGCCGTGGTTCGGACTTCCAAAACTATGTTGAATAATAGTGGTGAGTGTTGGTCGTTCTTGTCTTGTTCCTGACCTTAGAGGAAATGCTTTCAGTTTTTCACCATTAAGAATGATGTTTGCTGTGGGCTTGTCATATGTGGCCTTAATTACGTTGAATTAGGTTCCCTCTATGCCCACTTTCTGGAGAGTTTTTATCATAAATGGGTGTTGAATTTTGTCAAAACTTTTTCTGCATCTATTGAGATGATCATATGGTTTTTATTCTTCAATTTGTTAATATGGTGTATCACATTGCTTGATTAGCATATATTGAAGAGTCCTTGCATCTCTGTGATAAGTCTCACTTGATCATGGTGTATGATCCTTTTAATGTGTTGTTGGATTCTGTTTGCTAGTATTTTGTTGAGGATTTTTCCATCTATATTCATCAGTGATACTGGTCTGTAATTTTCTGTTTTTGTAGTATCTTTGTCTGGTTTTGGTATCAGGGTGATGGTGGACTCATAGAATGAGTTGGGAGTGTTCACACCTCTTCAATTCTTTGGAAGAATTTGAGAAGAATGGGTGTTAGCTCTTCTGTAAGTGTTTGATAGAATTCACCTGTGGAGCCATCCGCTCCTGGCCTTTACTTTGTTGGAAGATTTTTAATCACAGTTTCAATTTCATTACTTGTGATTGGTCTGTTCATATTTTCTCTTTCTTCCTTGTTCAGTCTTGGAAGATTATACCTTTCTAAGAATTTGTCCATTTTTTCCAGGTTGTCCATTTTATTGGCATAGAGTTGCTTGTAGTAGTCTCTTAGGATGCTTTATATTTCTGCGGTGTCTGTTGTAACTTCTCCTTTCTCATTTCTAATTTTATTGATTTGAGTCCTCTCCCTATTTTTCTTGATGAGTCTGGCTAGTGGTTTATCAATTTTGATTATCTTCCCAAAGAACCAACTTTTAGTTTTATTGATCTTTGCTATTGTTTTCTTTGTTTCTATTTCATTTATTTCTGCTCTGATCTTGATGATTTCTTTCTTTCTACTAAGTTTGGGTTTTGTTTTGTTATTCTTTGTCTAGTTCCTTTAGGTGTAAGGTTAGATTGTTTATTTGAGTTGTTTCTTGTTTCTTGACGTAGGCTTGTATTGCTATAAACTTCCCTCTTAGAACTGCTTTTGCCGTCCATAGGTTTTGGATCATTGTGTTTTCACTGTCATTTGTCTAGGTATTTTTTGATTTCCTCTTTGATTTCTTCAGTGATCTCTTGGTTATTTAGTAACGTATTGTTTACCCTGCATGTGTTTGTGTTTTTTACGTTTTTTCCCCTGTAATTGATTTCTAATCTCATAGAGTTGTGGTCAGAAAATGTGCTTGATATGATTTCAGTTTTCTTAAATTTACTGAGGTTTGATTTGTGACCCAAGATGTGATCTATCCTGGTGAATGTTCCATGAGCACTTGAGAAGAAAGTGTAATCTGCTGTTTTTGGATGGAATGTCCTATAAATATCAATTAAATATATCTGGTAGGTTGTTTCATTTAAAGCTTGTGTTTCCTTATTAATTTTCTGTTTGGATGACCTCCAGTGTTGTAAGTGAGGTGTTAAAGTCCCCCACTATTATTGTGTTACTGTCGATTTCCTCTTTTATAGCTGTTAGCAGTTGCCTTATGTATTGAGGTGCTCCTATGTTGGGTGCATATAGATTTATAATTGTTATATCTTCTTCTTGTATTGATCCCTTGATCATTATGTAGTGTCCTTCCTTGTCTCTTGTAACATTCTTTATTTTAAAGTCTACTTTATCTGATATGAGTATTGCTACTCCAGCCCTCTTTTGATTTCCATTTGCATGGAATATTTTTCCATCCCCTCACTTTCAGTGTGTATGTGTCCCTAGGTCTGAAGTGGGTCTCTTGTAGACAGCATATAGATGGGTCTTGTTTCTGTATCCATTCAGTGAGCCTGTGTCTTTTGGCTGGAGCATTTAATACATTCACATTTAAGGTAATTATCAATATGTATGTTCCATTTTCTTAATTTTGGGGGGTTTCTTTTTGTAGGTCCTTTTCTTCTCTTGTATTCCCCACTTAGAGAAGTTCCTTTAGCATTTGTTGTAGAGCTGGTTTGGTGGTGCTGAATTCTCTTAGCTGTTGCTTTTCTGTAAAGCTTTTGATTTCTCCATGGAATCTGAATGAGATCCTTGCCAGGTAGAGTAATCTTGGTTGTAGTTTCTTCCCTTTCATCTCTTTAAATATGTCATGCCACTCCCTTCTGGCTTGTAGAGTTTCTGCTGAGAAATCAGCTGTTAACCTTATGGGAGTTCCCTTGTATGTTATTTGTTGTTTTTCCCTTGCTGCTTTCAATAATTTTTCTTTGTCTTTAACTTTTGCCAATTTGGTTACTGTGTGTCTCAGTGTGTTTCTCCTTGGATTTATCCTGTATGGAGCTCTCTGTGCTTCCTGGACTTGGGTGGCTATTTCCTTTACCATGTTAGGGAAGTTTTCGACTATAATCTCTTCAAATATTTTCTCAGGTCCTTTTTCTCTCTCTTCTCCTTCTGGGACCCCTATAATGCGAATATTGTTGCATTTAATGTCCCAGAGGTCTCTTAGGCTGTCTTCATTTCTTTTCCTTCTTTTTTGTTTATTCTGTTCTGCGGCAGTGAATTTCACTATTCTGTCTTCCAGCTCACTTATCCGTTCTTCTGCCTCGGTTATTCTGCTATTGATTCCTTCTAGTGTAGTTTTCATTTCAGTTATTGTATTGTTCATCTGTTTGTTTGTTCTTTAATTCTTCTAGGTCTTTGTTAAACATTTCTTGCATCTTCTCGATCTTTGCCTCCATTCTTTTCCTGAGGTCCTGGATCATCTTCACTATCATTATTCTGAATTCTTTTTCTGGAAGGTTGCCTATCTCCACTTCATTTAGTTGTTTTTCTGGGGTTTTATCTTGTTCCTTCATCTGGTACATAGCCCTCTGCCTTTTCATCTTGTCTATCTTTTTGTGAATGTGGTTTTTGTTCCACAGGCTGCAGGATTGTAGTTCTTCTTGCTTCTGCTGTCTGCCCTCTGGTGGATGCTGCTGTCTAAGAGGCTCCTGCATGTTTCCTGATGGGAGGGACTGGTGGTGGGTACAGCTGTGTGTGCTCTGGTGGGCAGAGCTCAGTAATACTTTAATCTACTTGTCTGCTGAAGGCTGGGGCTGGGTTCCCTCCCTGTTGGTTGTTTGGCCTGAGGCGGCCCAGCACTGGAGCCTACCTGGGCTCTTTTGTGGGGCTAAGGGCGGACTCTGAGAGGGCTCATGCCAAGGAGCACTTCTCAGAACTTCTGCTGCCAGTGTCATCATCCTCATGGTTAGACACAGCCACCCCCCGACTCTGCTGGAGACCATCCAACACTAGCAGGTAGGTCTGGTTCAGTCCTCTATGGGGTCACTGCTCCTTCCCCTGGGTCCCAACGTACACACTACTTTGTGTGTGCCCTCCAAGAGTGGAGTCCTTGTTTCCCCCAGTCCTGTCGAAGTCCTGCAATCAAATCCTGCTAGCCTTCAAAGTCTGATTCTCTAGGAATCCCTCCTCTCATTGCCAGACCCCCAGGTTGGGAAGCCTGATGTGGGGCTCAGAACCTTCATTCCAGTGGGTGGACTTCTGTGGTTTAAGTGTTCTCCAGTTTGTGAGTCACCCTCCCAGCCATTATGGGATTTGATTTTATTGTGATTGTGCCCCTCCTACCGTCTCATTGTAGCTTCTCCTTTGTCTTTGGATGTGGGGTATCTTTTTTCATGAGTTCCAGTGCCTTCCTGTCGATGATTGCAGTTAGTTGTGATTCTGGTGCTCTCGCAAGAGGGAGTGAGAGCATGTCCTTCTACTCTGCCATCTTGAACCAATCTCCCACAAACCATTCACTTTTAAGCTAAAAAAAAAAAAGCCAGTTCTCACAAAAAAGCAATATTGCTCATAATACAATTTCTACAGAAATTCCTACAGTGATCCCATAATTGGACAATGACTAGTTAGTTTTTGTGTTATATTCCTTTAGAATTTATTTTATTCTGCTACCTTCTAACTGCCAGTTGAATAATCTAAATATAAATTATTGCACTTTATAAGTTTACAAAATTATCAAGAACTTATTTTAGACATTTTATGACACTAAAAAGACCTCCTTTCAAATGATTCTAACAATCCCGAACTCCTAACAGCTCTACGTTATACCCCCAAATTTGCCTACTTCGCTGATTTTTTATTATTATAAAGGGAAATGGTTGGGATACCATTAAAGCATCCTTTGCTATAAATTAATGTCACATATTGTCTTCAAACTTAAGAAAAGTGAAGCCCTTATAAACCACACAGCTTCTGTTCAAATATTTATGATACATTTTGCTATGGGCATGGACCCCTAAGACACAGTTTTAAAAATAAGAATAGATCTATAGATTAATGACTGATTAAGAAAAGTGGGAAATGAAGATCTTTTCCTTTCTCTCTCACTGTTGATAAATTTTCCTTCTACACAGACCACATGAAAGCACTGAGATCCTTGTTTCCCATACTAAAGAGTGCTTGTTATTCTGTTCTTGAAGCTGCCCCAGCAGCCAGTGACCTGTTTGAGAACCTACGATTTCAAACTCCACAGGTGTCCTGGCTTAATGTTACTCTGGAGTGCTTTTAATAGATAAGCATACTTTATCTGCTCTGGCAAAGAAAAATAGGACAAGCAATCAGACAACCATCTTCTCTAACCTGAACTGAATACTTAACATAAGTCAAGGGTAAAGGAAAAACGCTCCTTTTACAGTGCCCCAAAATGCCATTGAAGGGCTGGTCTTTACTTTATATTTATTTATCATACATGTAGGCAGCAACTGGTGCATTAAATAAGCTAGACTGAGAAAAATAATGATTTAAAGAGGCATTCACAAACACCATAACCAGAGGCATTTGGAAATGTTATGAAAAGAAAGTAAATAATAGATCCTACTTTAAAGATTAAGCCTTTAGGGCTTCCCTGGTGGCGCAGTGGTTGGGAGTCTGCCTGCCGATGCAGGGGACGTGGGTTCGTGCCCCGGTCCGGGAGGATCCCACATGCTGTGGAGTGGCTGGGCCCGTGAGCCATGGCCGCTGAGCCTGCGCGTCCGGAGCCTGTGCTCCGCAACGGGAGAGGCCACAACAGTGAGAGGTCCGCGTACCGCAAAAAAAAAAAAAAAAAAGATTAAGCCTTTAAAATATTTGATTCTTTATGGACCTACATTTGAATAAAATTTGTGGTTGTTATCCTAAAATAATAAATAGAAAAATCATTTTATAATTAATCTCAGGACTTTTCTTTGCAGTTATCAAGAATAAACGTTGATGAGCATAATAAGGAAAAGTTTCCTGTTATATGATGCACATAAATTCAAATACATTTTGAAATCAAACATATTGCTTCTTTTTTACAGAGAATATTTTGTTGCTATTGCCTGACAAATGCGGCCATGGTTACAGGGGAAAAACATGACAAGATTATATGGGGGGGAATTTCTGACGTGGGAAACAGATAATGTATTTAGTTCTGCTCCTTTTTACAGAGGACTGCAAGGTTGTACAATGTGTTTTCCTCTACCAAAATTTATCATGCAGCAAAGTCAAGGACAAGCCACCCAGGGAGACACTCAAATTTGTTAAGGCAAAGTGTAGGAAAAATGCAAGCTTGGGTTTGATCATCTATACTTGGTGTAGCGATTCTCTTCCTGGATATTTAAATGCTGTATATATTCTGTCTCCCGACTACTGTTGAGATGGACTTGGATATAGACAGAAAAAGAATCCAGCAAGGGTCAATGGATATGTATGTTCCAAAAGTCTTTCCTCCTTCCATGGAAACAGAAGAACTCCATCCATTATACAGAGAGCTAGATGCATAGTGAACTGAGTGTAACGCCAAAAATTCTTCTCGGTGCACAGGGAAGACAACCAAAATCTATGCTTTTGCTATCGCTGTGATGTCCAGAAAAACTGCACAGCTGGGAGCCACTAAACTGCAAAATAATGCCACTCCACAAATAAGCAGAATTTAGACTCTGGAGCAGAATGTAAGAAAGTGAGAAAAAAAAATGTAACTTCTTTATTTCTAGGCTTAAGGAATGAGCATTTCTTTTTTTTTTTTAACATCTTTATTGGGGTATAATTGCTTTACAGTGGTGTGTTAGTTTCTGCTTTATAACAAAGTGAATCAGTTATACATATACATATGTTCCCATATGTCTTCCCTCTTGCGTCTCCCTCCCTCCCACCCTCCCTATCCCACCCCTCCAGGCTGTCACAAAGCACCGAGCCAATATCCCTGTGCCATGCGGCTGCTTCCCACTAGCTATCTACCTTACTGTTTGTTAGTGTGTATATGTCCATGACTCTCTCTCGCCCTGTCACAGCTCACCCTTCCCCCTCCCCATAACCTCTAGTCTGTTCTCTAGTAGGTCTGCGTCTTTATTCCTGCCTTACCCCTAGGTTCTTCATGACATTTTTTTTTCTTAAATTCCATATATATGTGTTAGCATATGGTATTTGTCTTTCTCTTTCTGACTGACTTCACTCTGTATGACAGACTCTAGGTCTATCCACCTCATTACAAATAGCTCAATTTCATTTCTTTTTATGGCTGAGTAATATTCCATTGTATATATGTGCCACATCTTCTTTATCCATTCATCCGATGATGGGCACTTAGGTTGTTTCCATCTCCGGGCTATTGTAAATAGAGCTGCAATGAACATTTTGGTACATGACTCTTTTTGAATTTTGGTTTTCTCAGGGTGTATGCCCAGTAGTGGGATTGCTGGGTCGTATGGTAGTTCTATTTGTAGTTTTTTAAGGAACCTCCATACTGTTCTCCATAGTGGCTGAACCAATTCACATTCCCACCGGCAGTGCAAGAGTGTTCCCTTTTCTCCACACCCTCTCCAGCATTTATTGTTTCTAGATTTTTTGATGATGGCCATTCTGACTGGTGTGAGATGATATCTCATTGTAGTTTTGATTTGCATTTCTCTAATGATTAATGATGTTGAGCATTCTTTCATGTGTTTGTTGGCAGTCTGTATGTCTTTGGAGAAATGTCTATTTAGGTCTTCTGCCCATTTTTGGATTGGGTTATTTGTTTTTTTGTTATTGAGCTGCATGAGCTGCTTGTAAATTTTGGCGATTAATCCTTTGTCGGTTGCTTCATTTGCAAATATTTTCTCCCATTCTGAGGGTTGTCTTTTGGTCTTGTTTATGGTTTCCTTTGCTGTGCAAAAGCTTTGAAGTTTCATTAGGTCCCATTTGTTATGAGCATTTCTTAATAACACAGTTAAAACAAAAAAAAAAAAACTCAGATATTTTAAAAGTCTATATCCAAAATCAACGTATAGTCCAAATGAAGTATGACCATTATTTTAGGCTATCTGAACAAGGAAGAGTAAAGAATTGCTAGTTTCAAAACCCCAAAATCTGTGACCAGGAAACTCACCAAACTCCCCAGCCCTTAATTAGTACCATGTCGGTGCCTTTCCATGTATTGCCAACTTTGTTAAAGTGCTCAGAAAAGTATTATTCTGCATCCCACTTTGAACAGCTAGGCTTAGAAAAGAAATAACGCTTGTAGAAGTGATGGACTGGATTCTTTTATAATAAAAGGGGTGTATATAATTTGGGATTAGTATTATCTAGGGAAAAAACATTCTAACATGATGAATTAAGTAAATGTCTTACTCACACATGCTGTTAAGTCACTACCTATGGAAGAAAATCAGAGGCTTATAACATTGACCTCTTCCAGGTTTAATGAGGCAAGGAAAAACCTCCGTCTGTCCTATTTAGGGGTCATTGCCATTATAAAACTATCATTAAATATCCAGTTCAAGGGTAAATTTGAGAAATGACTCTTTAGACAACGCAGATGGGTACCTAGCTGAAACTTTGATTAGAAACCCTTAAACTGCCAACCTACTATTTTTCTTTTGATTTTTAATCATATTTTATTTCGTTTTCTTTCTTTTGATTTTAGTCTTTATTCAAGACAAGTTTGGGCTATATATCTCAGTATAAAGTAGACTTCATCTCAACTTTCCTTCCAATTTTGGAAAAACACTGCATTGTTCCATAGAATTTTTTAAAGTTTTGTCTCCAAAGTTTTTTTTTTTTTAACAAGTAAGCTTATTTCAAATGACCTAGACAGAAGAAAAAGAAAGAAAGAAATGACTATAAAATGTATGTAGTTTATGTATGGTTTCAAGGGTAAATACTTTGCTTCTGTTTGAAAGGGTACAACTAAACATCATTGTATTGTATTTTCCATCTCATTTAAGTTGACACTATCAAAAAAAACAAAAAGTCTCTGCTAGGAAGTAAGTAGTTTTTATCTTTCTTTTCAGCCATGGATTCTTTTGTAATCCAGTGAAAGCCAAGGGACTCATTGCCAGAAAAATGCACTTAGTCACTTACTACAAAATGTTGCATATATTTTCATAAGACTTAAGAAATACATGGGCTCCAGTTAAGAGTTCCCAAACATGAGAGGGAAAACATTCTATCAAACCTCTCTTTTGGATTATAAAACAAAAGGAAAACAAATTGATGGGATATGGGCAGATTCTTTACTGTAACAACAAAAAAAGTGTTGATTTGTTTTGATAGAAATAAAGACTAGAATTCCAGAGTGTGATTTAATTACACAAAGAAAAGCTAATTTAGTTAGGAATGCCTAAAGTCAAGACAGTCATGTATTTTAAATACAAAGTTTAGATTACTTGCCAATTTTAAAGTTATTCTTCAGCAGAAATTATAAAAATTGCTACTCAGTACATGACTCATATTTCCCATTATGTATTTTCACTTTGAATCCATATAATCGGGCTAAGCCAAAAAAATATGTTCTTAGATGATATGTGACATAATGGAAATAGCATGGGTTTTGAAATGGGTTCAAATCCCAGCTCTGCTTCATATTAACAAAGTAACTTTGAGCATACCTAAAGCTTGATTTCCTCTTTTGGAAAATATGGGATAATAATATCTACTGTTAGAGCTGTTGGGAGGATTAGAGATAGCTACATGAAACATCCAATCCTGCTACTGAGGATTGCAATTCATTTTTCATAATTCAGACAATTAAGGTTAAGGTTAAGATTCATATTAACTCAGCATTACATTCACAGGAATAAAATATGCATCTATCCTGATTTACTAGATCAAGCAAAGAGTCTTAACTCTCCAAATAACTTTCTTCTTAGTATTCATTGGATAAAATGCAGTTCCTTATTTCCTTTCCCTAATAGAAAATATTTAAGTTAATCACAGACCCATAGTCAAATCTGATAAGGAGTCAAATGTACCTCATTATTTCTTGCTACTGAAAATCATGATTTGTACTTAGAGTGCCTCAGTATTATGGCCATATTGGTATAATGGCCATGTATCACTTTAGCCAGACGTGGCTCTCCTAGTTTCATAAATTCACTGAAAAATCACCACAGGACTTCTCACTCACCCCAGCCCTCCTCCAAGTAAATTCTATTTTCTAGTTTTTAATAGGGAAAGAAACTTTGGAGAAAACTTGGACTTGAGTCCACAGTAAATATTCCTATGAAAAAAAGATTTTTTCTATTGTTATTTCCCCCCTTCTTTCATCTCAGTCAGGATGTTGCTAAGATAGAAAGTAATAGGCAATGTGTCTTTGCATGCCTTGTGATATTTCTTTTTAGCTTAGTTTCTTCAGGCTCTCAATGCATATTTGTTTCCAGAACTAAAAAATTTTAGGTCAGTTTGAGGCCAGAATGGCGTATATCTCGTCTGAAATCAAATTCTACCTTACGGTGAGAGTCTTTTACCGTAGAATAATTAAAGAATAAAAGACCACATTGGAAAAAACTATTTTCCCCCTTCCTGTTACTCTCATGTTAAGTAATGATTGTCTTAATTGAACAATTTCCTTGTGTTTTGTAAATGGGTTTGTAGTCTAAGAAAAAATAGGTTATTTTTTGAAAACTGCAAATATGATTTATTTTGTCGTATTGATTTTAATCCATAAGTTTAAATTTCATCTTATGGAAAAATATGTTAAATTATCATTATTGCTTTCAAAGATGTTTAAGTTCTGAAATTATGCTAGGTCAGAAATAAAGTAATATTGCTTCTTCAGAATCAGAAATTTTTTCTCAAAGACAACTTATACTTTTTAAATTTTTTACTCAGCCTATAGAATTTGTACGTCAGGAATTTTGGGCAGAAAATTCTTAGAAAAGAAATCAGGCCCATCAATTTCTTAATAAAAATAAAGCATTGGCCTTCTTTATCATGTTAGGTCAATATACTTTTATACATGTTTAGAATGTATATTAATGGTCTACAGGTGATGAACTGTATCACCTGTCAGACTACATCTTCACAAATGCAACATTGAAAGCTTCAGATGTAGGACAGTAGAGTGGGGGTTTTTTGTTTGTTTGGTTGGTTGGTTTTTTGTGGTTTGTTGTTTGTGGTACGCGGGCCTCTTACTGTGGCCTTTCCCATTGCGGAGCACGGGCTCCGGACGCTCAGGCTCAGCGGCCGTGGCTCACAGGCCCAGCCGCTCCGCGGCATGTGGGATCCTCCCGGACCGGGGCACGAACCTGTGTCCCCTGCATCGGCAGGCGGACTCTCAACCACTGCGCCACCAGGGAAGCCCTATAGAGTGGGTTTTAAGTTAAACCTTGGTCAGAGTTTTACAAAGGCCTACTTAATAAATTCAACCATGGTGTCTTCAGTTTTATCATCTTCCTAAAGTTGGTATTTAGATACTGAACTTTAGAAGATATCCTTTTGCTATAAGAGTCCAACTTTCATTTCCCAACTACTATGACAGCTATGTTACTGTTTCTTAAATTATAATCTTCCTTTAAATTTATTACCATACTGCCTAATGACATAAACTTTCCAAGTACATATTTGTTCTTCTATCCTTCTTTTAGATTGAAATGCTTAGAAACACACAATTCAGTTTCAGACTTGAGCAAGGGTGAGCAAAGTCTATGACCTGAATTAAAACTCCTTCTTTAAAACAAATAAGTGATATTAGTTTGGCAATTTGGAATCTAGGATCAATTTGAGTGTGTAAGGAAGTCTACTCGAGGAATTAAGTCTACCTATCAATAGATAAATCTATCAGTCTCTCTTTGGAGATTAGTTCTCAGTGAGGTTACTTTTAATAAGCCAATGTTCTGTGAGATAAAACTCACATATTGTTAACATGCCCATATTAAATGTTAAGAAAATTGAGCATTGCTTCAAATTAAACTGATTAGAAATGATCAAAATGGAACACTTCCACTTCACCTAACTATGAAACAGAGAATTTGAGAGAGCCTTAGATTTTAAATGGAATGAAATGGCTATGGCTTTTGTACTGTTTTTTGATCACTTACTCTTAATATAACCTGAAAGTATAACTTGTGACTTCATATTGAACTTGTTTTTCAAATAATGATACATCCAATTAGTGGTTCCCATTGCCTTTTAAAGTAGCAGATCATGTGCTAGGAAACGAGCATTTTCTGGAGTGACTAGGTAGCACCAGGCTTCACCTTCCTGCACTGATGGATGGTCCTGAGTGTTGCTCTGAGTGTCTTCTAGTCTCTGCCAAAAGTCACATTATTTCATGACATAAACTTAGCTGCTTCACAGAAGAGCTGAAGGTTAGAGGCAGACCTCCAGGAGAGAGTGCATGATCTGTAAAGTACTAGAAAAGGTGATGCTTTTATTTGAATCTCTCTACCATTTCAGGTTTGATATTAACTGCATTTAATTCAGTCACTTTTCCCATCATGATGTCTTGAAACCATGGCACATGATTTAAGATTAACTAAAACACCTTTGCTTTACATGATTCAATCTGTTCAACATACTGGAGATCAGTGCATTTGTGTTTCTCTTTCTATGAACAGATGATTCTATTTAAGTCACTGAAAGATAATGTTTGTATTTGTTCTTGTGACCCTTTCAACCCAATTGTTTCTCTTCAGAACGAGGACTTCTGAACTATTTCTTAATAAATGATAAAGCCTTCCAAATTTAACTGCTTATTCTTGTACTTATATTCACTTTCTCTCTTGATATGGGATCACAGCTTGTTCCCCAGCATACGTTACTTGCCATTGTCTCCTTGTTCAAAAGTAGGTGTTGCAGTGATGAGAGCAGAAGATCAGGTTCCAAAACAAGGTCAGGCAATAAACAATGTATTTTATTAGTGGTCTAGGAGATTTTAAAGACCCCATCAATATGGCCACAGAAAATTGAGATTGCTTCTGTAAAGATAAATACTCTGTTCTGAATTCGCTAACAAATTAAAGCCCCCCAAATACATTTATTTATGGAAAGAAAAGGGGAAAAACCTTATTAAGAGCTATAATTCCTAGGAATAAGGATGTCACCTGAAATGCTGTTGATAGTGGACAATAAAATGTAAATATACTTCCTAACCATGTTTTCCCTTAATTGTGGTAGAAAGGCACTCAAATTCTTTTTATCATAGTAATAAACAAAAGACATAGGATATCTGTGTTTAAACCACCTTGGCTTAACATAATTTGTAATGGCCATCATTAGGAGTCTATGTGGACCCTGTTTTATGTCAACCACACTAAGATAATGTAGCTTCGGGTGCTATATCCATGCTCTTTGAAATGTGCGTGTAAACAGACACTTTTTTCCATGTATCTGTTTTGTCATTTATTCTGCTGTGTAAACACTGTTATGAAATTTAGTCTAATCTTTTTTTGGTTACTTCAAACATTTTCACTATGTTCAGATAAATGTAACCAAAGCCAGATGTTGGTCTCAGCACTAAGAAAGCTCACTTAATGTAAACACAATTCAACTTCCTCCATTTCTATTTTCAGTCCAGATGTTGCCGTCGTTCACAATGCTTTTCCCTTTGCCTCCTAACGGACCTCCCAGAAATCAAGAGCTTCCTTTCCAACCAGTCTGTGTGTGGATGTCTACCTTTGAATTCCTGTTAGGCCTCACAACCTCCATAATAAAGTTACAAGTGGCCCCACTCAACCTTGGCAGAAATCCCAAGCAATTCATCTCTTTATTATCCACTGTCTTCTTTATGGATTCTCAATTCAGTAGACACTTCTTCAGGCTTCATTTGCTGTGCAGAATTCTGCTATCTACCTTCTCCCTTGTGAAAAGAAACATGCTCTTAATGGATTCTGCTGACTCTCCATTCATTTTCAAGACTTCATGGGAGATGGGCTTCTTTATACACCAACCTCCTTGAGAACTGTCTCCTCCGTCCTTTATCTGCTGTCACCATATCATCTGGTCTCTGAATCACCACATCTTCTTTGCATCTTCATCTTCTCTAACAGGCATTTTCCCATCTCCAACTCATTGACTTAGTCTATTTTCATACTTAAAATGAAAATATGTATTGATATGTGTTTTTTGGTGCTTAAGTTTTCACCTTTTGTGGGTTTTTTTGTTCGTTTGATGACCCTTGATGACTTTTTTTCATGGTATAATTTAAGTCTTTGGGCTATAACTTTCAAAGAAAGCAGCATAGTATTAGAAGATAATTTCTAGTATGTTACCTTTTAGGACTGCTTGCCTTATACGTAGTTTGTCTCTCAATGCCCCATTTGCTGTAGGAATTCTTTTGTATAAACAAACTGATTTCTTTATTATTTTGAAGCCAAAGATAGTTTATTTCTCTTCCAGGTGGCTCTAGGAAGGTTTGATAGACATGTCCATCTTGATGAAATGTGTCAGCCACAGACAATTTTAATTTGCTTAGGTCCTAACTTCTTGTTAATTTCTTTTAAATTTCTATAGTTTTCTTGATTATTTAATTGACCTTATATACAGAAGTAGACATAGAAATTGAATATGAATTTTTGTTGATTTCCTATGAGTCAGCCAATTTTACAATTTTACCAAATTCCAAGTTTACTTCTGAAGAATGCATTTAAGCAAAATACACAGAGATTTAGTGGGCTTAAAATTCAAAATTCATTTGGCATGAAAAGTAAGAGAAAACCTCCTGATTGACTATATTAAAATAGTTTCTCTTTCCAGGAAAGAAGGAGGTAAGAAATTATGACACTATGGAATATAACATTGTTATTATTATAAAATTTAATTGCTATCTTAGCATTTTCCCAGAAAAGGGTTAAATAGCCATTTACAAAATTATACTGTTCTACCTTCTAAATACCATCTTTGACATTTCTGCGTATATTTAAATCTTGAACCATTTTAATTCATACTTAGCAATTTTTGCACATTGCATTTTTAATTGGAACGATAATTAGAGATTACCAAGTTCGATTCCTTGATTTTACAATTGTGGAAACTAGGAACTAGAGCTAAAAAGCTTAAGTGACTTAAATCAGGTCCCATATTTGGTTAAAAGCAGTACTGGTGCAAGGAGTCAGTTCACTCACCTTCTCATAAAATCTATTTCTGTAACACTACCCCAGAATGCAATACTCATCCAGGTTTGGTGCTTTGCTTGCTTCAACTCCCTCCATCCATTTCACATACAATATACCTGCAAAACATTTCCTGCATAGCTTAGATGCCTGTTGTTTTTCTATTTCCTTCACTCAGAGTGCCTGTCTCCCCTTGAGGGTCCTCATAGGCTGCTCCTCCTTTGATATCTGCCTTGTCTCTACACAGCCTTAAAGTTTCACTCAATTGTGATCGTCTATGAAATGTTCTCTAAATTCCCTAAGATGAGGTAGGAATGTGTTCTGCCATTCTGTGCACCCACCACCTAAACTATCGTGTTTTTTCCCATATCTATTCTACTTCCAGACCTGTGCTATTCAATGTGATAGCCACTAGCCACATATTCTACTGAGCATTTGAAATGTGGCTAGTACAAACTGAGATATGTTGTGAGAATAAAACACTTTGAATATCAAAGATATAGTTTAAGAAAGTGTAAAATGTATCATCATGTTGTAATGATAATATTTGGATATGTTGGGTTAAATGAAATATACTTTTTTTTTTTGGCTGCGTTGGGTCTTTGTTGCTGTGCACAGGCTTTCTCTATTTGAGGTGAGCAAGGGCTATTCTTCCTTTCGGTGCGCAGGCTTCTCATTGTGGTGGCTTCTCTTGTTACGGAGCATGGGCTCCAGGTGCGCGGGCTTCAGTAGTTGTGGCTTGCGAGCTCTAGAGCGCAGGTTCAGTAGTTGTGGTGCACAGGCTTAAGTTGCTCCACGGCATGCGGGATCTTCCTGGACCAGGGATAGAACCCGTGTCCTCTGCACTGGCAGGCGGTTTCTTAACCACTGCGCCACCAGGGAAGTCCTGAAATATATTCTTAAAATTAATTTTACCTGTTTCCTTTTCATCTTTTTTTTGATGTAGCTACTAGAAAATTTTAAATTTACATATGTGGTTTGCCTTATTTTTCTATTGGACAGCGTTGCTTGCAGACCATAAATTTATTAATGGTCCCTTAAAATGACCAAGGTTTTCTATTTTTGCATACCCATCACCAAAGGCTTTAGCACTTAGATTACTGATCACTATCTGTTTGTTGATGTTGATTGATACAGTTTCAGATGTTGCTTGAATGGCTCTAATCACAAAAGTAAGACATGAAAGATAGGCGTGGAACCCACACCTTCTGATTCATCCTGCAATGCTTTATCATCACAAATCAATTTATTATAATGTGTGGGACCTTGTTTTTCTAAGTTATATATGCAAAAGAAAAATCAAACTAATTGTTTTGTTAAAATGGTTGGCCACCTTGAAACAAACCAGTCTTGCAACTCAAAAATGATTTCTAATTCTTGTATAGCTTAGCCGAGGTCTACGTTATTAACTGTGCTGAAAATATTTTTCACTTAGTGTGCCCCAGGACACAGAAATTAAAACATAAACTAATTATAATCACTTTGGTTTTCTTCCATGCTCAGTATAAAGATGATGAGGATATACTACCTGGTTTCTTAGTACTTTTTCTTTTTTTTTTATTCAGACAGAAAGTCACAAAAATTATAATCATCCTCATCAGTTCTCTCAGTCCCATGTAATTAATTTTTTTATCTTGATCTTTTGTTAGCACTTTTATGAATTCATCAGTTTTCCATTAGAGTTCTGAAAATGCTTATTCATTGAGTGCAGCAGTATAGTCAGTTGCCAGAAACCTGTACTTGTCAGAGTCTTTTCCATGAATTCCTTGAAGATGAAACACTTTTACAGGAACATTTTTGCAAAAGCATCAGAGTACACCCAGAACTGTCTGTAAAAGACAAAAGACATAAAAATGACCACGGTTAAAGATTTGATGAAAGTTCATAATAATTCAATTGACAAGGAAATTTAGTTATTTCTGAGATATACATTTTAAAGTAATAACTAGAATTATGACATATAACATTATACCAGAACATACAAGATTTTTAGGAATTCATGTAATATCTGAAACATTTATATTAACATATTTCCATACAAATAACCCAAAGAAAGTTTAGTATTAGTTTTTTAAAATTTTTTATTTATTTATTTATACAACAGGTTCTTATTACTCATCAGTTTTATACACATCAGTGTATACCTGTCAATCCCAATCTCCCAATTCATCCCACCACCCCCACTCCCCCACCGCTTCCCCCCCTTGGTGTCCATACGTTTGTTCTCTACATCTGCGTCTCAATTTCTGCCCTGCAGTTGGGTTCATATGTACCATTTTTCAACATTCCACATATATGCGTTAATATATTTGTTTTTCTCTTTCTGACTTACTTCACTCTGTATGACAGTCTCTAGATCCATCCACATCTCAACAAATGACCCAATTTCGTTCCTTTTTATGGCTGAGTAATATTCCATTGTATATATGTACCACAACTTCTTTTTCCATTCACCTGTCGATGGACACATAGGTTGCTTCCATGACCTGGCTATTGTAAATAGTGCTGCAATGAACATTGGGGTGCATGCGTCTTTTTGAATTATGGATTTCTCTGGGTATGTGCCTAGTAGTGGGATTGCTGGATCATATGGTAATTCTAGTTTTACTTTTTTAAGGAACCCATACTGTTCTCCATAGTGGCTGTATCAATTTACATTCCCACCAACAGTGCAAGAGGTTTCCCTTTTCTCCATACCCTCTCAAGCGTTTGTTGTTTGTAGATTTTCTGATGATGCCCATTCTAACTGGTGTGAGGCGATACCTCATTGTAGTTTTGATTTGCATTTCTCTAATAATGCATGATGTTGAGCAGCTTTTCATGTGCTTCTTGGCCATCTGTATGACTTCTTTGGAGAAATGTCTATTTAGGTCTTCTAACCATGTTTGGATTGGGTTGTTTGTTTTCTTAATATTGAGCTGCATGAGCTGTTTATATATTTTGGAGATTAATCCTTTGTTGATTCATTTGCAAATATTTTCTCCCATTCTGAGGGTAGTCTTTTTGTCTTGTTTATGGTTTCCTTTGCTGTGCAAAAGCTTTGAAGTTTCATTAGGCCTATTTGTTTATTTTTGGTTTTATTTCCATTATTCTAGGAGGTGGATCAAAAAAGCTCTTGCTGTGATTAAAGTCAGAGTGTTCTTCCCATGTTTTCCTCTAAGAGTTTTATAGTGTCTGGCTTAAATTTATGTCTCTAATCCATTTTGAGTTTATTTTTGTGTATGGTGTTAGGGAGTGTTCTAATTTCATTCTTTTACATGTAGCTGTCCAGTTTTCCCAGCACCACTTATTGAAGAGACTGTCTTTTCTCCATTGTATATCCTTGCCTGCTTTGTCATAGATTAGTTGACCATATATGCATGGGTTTATCTCTTGGCTTTCTATCTTGTTGCATTGATGTATGTTTCTGTTTTTGTGCCAGTACCATATTGTCTTGATTATTGTAACTTTGTAGTGTAGTCTGAAGTGAGGGAGTCTGATTCCTCCAGCTCCATTTTTTTCCCTCAAGACTGCTTTGGCTATTCAGGGTCTTTTGTGTCTCCATACAAATTTTAAGATTTTTTTGTTCTAGTTCCGTAAAAAATGCCATTGGTAATTTGATAGGGATTGCATTGAATCTGTAGATTGCTTTGGGTAGTAGAGTCATTTTCACAATATTGATTCTTTCAATCCAAGAACATGGTATATCTCTCCATCTGTTTGTATCATCTTTAATTTCTTTCATCAGTGTCTTATAGTTTTCTGCATACAGGTCTTTTGTCTCCCTAGGTAGGTTTATTCCTAGGTATTTTATTCTTTTTGTTGCAGTGGTAAATGGGGGTGTTTCCTTAATTTCTCTTGCAGATTTTTCATCATTAGTGTATAGGAATGCAAGAGATTTCTGTGCATTAATTTTGTATCCTGCAGCTTTACCAAATTCATTGATTAGCTCTAGTAGTTTTCTGGTGGCAACTTTAAGATTCTCTGTGTCTGCAAATAGTGACAGTTTTACTTCTTCCTTTCCAATTTATATTCCTTTTATTTCTTTTTCTTCTCTGAATGCCTTGGCTAGGACTTCCAAAACGATGTTGAATAATAGTGGTGAGAGTGGACGTCCTTGTCTTGTTCCTGATCTTCGAGGAAGTGCTTTCAGTTTTTCACCATTGAGAATGATGTTTGCTGTGGGTTTGTAGAATATGGCCTTTATTATGTTGAGGTAGGTTCCCTCTGTGCCCACTTTCTGGAGAGTTTTTATCATAAATCAGTGTTGAATTTTGTCAAAAGCTTTTTCTGCATCTCTTGAGATGATCATATGGTTTTTATTCTTCAATTTGTTAATATGGTGTATCACATTGCTTGATTTGCGTATATTGAAGAATCCTTGCATCCCTGGGATAAATCCCACTTGATCATGGTGTATGATCCTTTTAATGTGTTGTTGGATTCTGTTTGCTAGTATCTTGTTGAGGATTTTTGCATCTATATTCATCAGTGATATTGGTCTCTAATTTTCTGTTTTTGTAGTATCTTTGTCTGGTTTTGGTATCAGGGTGATAGTGGCCTCATAGAATGAGTTTGGGAGTGTTCCTTCCTCTGCAATTTTTTGGAAGAGTTTGAGAAGGATGGGTCTTAGCTTTCTCTAAATGTTTGATAGAATTCACCTGTGAAGCCATCTGGTCCTGGACTTTTGTTTGTTGGAAGATTTTTAATCACAGTTTCAATTTCATTACTTGTGATTGGTCTGTTCATATTTTCTATTTCTTCCTGGTTCAGTCTTGGAAGGTTATACCTTTCTAAGAATTTGTCCATTTCTTCCAGGTTGTCCATTTTATTGGCATAGATTTGCTTGTAGTAGTCTGTTAGGATGCTTTGTATTTCTACGGTGTCTGTTGTAACTTCTTTTTCATTTCTAATTTTATTGATTTGAGTCCTCTCCCTCTTTTTCTTGATGAGTCTGGCTAAGGGTTTATCCATTTTGTTTACCTTCTCGAAGAAGCAGCTTTGAGAAGTTTTATTTATCTTTGCTATTGTTTTCTTTGTTTCTATTTCATTTATTTCTGCTCTGATCTTTATGATTTCTTTCCTTCTACTAACTTTGGGTTTTGTTTGTTCTTTGTTCTCTAGTTCCTTTAGGTGTAAGGTTAGATTGTTTATTTGAGATTTTTCTTGTTTCTTGACGTAGGCTTGTATTGCTATAAAATTCCCTCTTAGAACTGCATTGCATAGGTTTTGGATCATCGTGTTTTCATTGTCATTTTTCTCTAGGTATATTTTGATTTCCTCTTTGATTTCTTCAGTGATCTCTTGGTTATTTAGTGATGTATTGTTTAGCCTTCATGTGTTTGTGCTTTTATCCCTGTAATTCATTTCTAATCTCATAGCATTGTGGTCAGAAAAGATGCTTGATATGATTTCAATTTTCTTAAATTTACTGAGGTTTGATTTGTGACCCAAGATGTGATCTATCCTGGTGAATGTTCCATGAGCACTTGAGAAGAAAGTGTAATCTGCTGTTTTTGGATGGAATGTCCTATAAATATCAATTAAATCTATCTGGTCTATTGTGCCATTTAAAGCTTCTGTTTCCTTATTCATTTTCATTTTGGATGATCTGTGCATTTGTGTAAGTGAGGTGTTAAAGTACCCCGCTATTATTGTGTTACTCTCGATTTCCTCTTTTATAGCTGTTAGCAGTTGCCTTATGTATTGAGGTGCTTCTGTGTTGGGTGCATAAATATTTATAATTGTTATAAATTGTTTCATGATCTTCCTCTTGGATTGATCCCTTGATCATTATGTAGTGTCCTTCCTTGTCTCTTGTAACATTCATCTTAAAGTCTATTTTATCTGATATGAGTATTGCTACTCCAGCTTTCTTTTGATTTCCATTTGCATGGAATATCTTTTTCCTTCCCCTCGCTTTCAGTCTGTATGTGTCCCTAGGTCTGAAGTAGGTCTCATGTAGACAACATATAGATGGGTCTTGTTTTTGTATCCATTCAGCAAACTTGTGTCTTTTGGTTGGAGCATTTAATCCATTCACATTTAAGGTGATTATTGATATGTATGTTCCTATGACCATTTCCTTAATTGTTTTGGGTTTGTTTTTGAGGTTCTTTTCTTCTCTTGTGTTTCCCAGTTAGAGAAGTTCCTTTAGCATTTGTTGTAGAGCTGGTTTGATGGTGCTGAATTCTGCTTGTCTGTAAACCTTCTGATTTCTCCATCGAATCTGAATGAGATCCTTGCCGAGTAGAGTAATCTTGGTTATAGGTTCTTCCCTTTCATCACTTTAAGTATATCATGCCACTCCCTTCTGGCTTGTAGAGTTTGTGCTGAGAAATCAGCTGTTAACCTTATGAGAGTTCCCTTGTATGTTATTTGTCGTTTTTCCCTTGTTGCTTTCAATAATTTTTCTTTGTCTTTAATTTTTGCCAGTTTGATTACTATGTGTCTCGGCGTGTTTCTCCTTGGGTTTATCCTGTATGGGACTCTCTGCGCTTCCTGGACTTGGGTGGCTATTTCCTTTCCCATGTTAGGGAAGTTTTCGACTATAATCTTTTCAAATATTTTCTCTGGACCTTTCCCTCTCTCTTCTCCTTCTGGGACCCCTATAATGCAAATGTTGTTGCATTTAATGTTGTCCCAGAGGTCTCTTAGGCTGTCTTCATTTCTTTTCATTCTTTTTTCTTTATTCTTTTCCACAGGAGTAAATTCCACCATTCTGTCTTCCAGGTCACTTATCCGTTCTTCTGCCTCATTTATTCTGCTATTGATTCCCTCTAGTGTAATTTTCATTTCAGTTATTGTATTGTTCATCTCTGTTTGTTTGTTCTTTAATGCTTCTAGGCGTTTGTTAAACACTTCTTGCATCTTCTCGATCTTTGCCTCCATTCTTTTTCCAAGGTCCTGGATCATCTTCACTATCATTATTCTGAATTCTTTTCCTGGAAGGTTGCCTATCTCCACTTCATTTAGTTGTTTTTCTGGGGTTTTATCTTGTTCCTTCATCTGGTACATAGCCCTCTCCCTTTTCATCTTGTCTGTCTTTCTGTGAATGTGGTTTTTGTTCCACAGGCTGCAGGATTGTCTTTCTTCTTGCTTCTGCTGTCTGCCCTGTGGTGGATGAGGCTATCAAAGAGGCTTGTGCAAGTTTCCTCATGGGAGGGACTGGTGGTGGGTAGAGCTGACTGTTGCTCTGGTGGGCAGAGCTCAGTAAAACTTTAATCTGCTTGTCTGCTGAAGGCTGGGGCTGGGTTCCCTCCCTGTTGGTTGTTTGGCCTGAGTCAACCCAACACTGGAGTCTACCTGGACTCTTTTGTGGGGCTACTGGCAGACTCTGAGAGCTCACACCAAGGAGTGCTTCCCAGAACTTCTTCTGCCAGTGTCCTTGTCCCCATGGTGAGCCAAAGCCACCCCACACTTCTGCAGGAGACCCTCCAACACTACCAGGTAGGTCTGATTCTGTCTCCACTGGGGCCACTGCTCCTTCCCCTGGGTCCCAACGTACACACTACTTTGTGTGTGTCCTCCAAGTGTGGAGTGTCTCTTTCCCCCAATCCTGTCGAAGCCCTGCAGTCAAATCCCACTAGTCTTCAAAGTCTGATTCTCTAGGAATTCCTCCTCCAGTTGCCGGACCCCCACGTTGGGAAGCCTGATGTTGGGCTCAGAATTTCACTCCAGTGTGTGGATTTCTGTGGTATAAGTGATCTCCAGTCTGTGGGTCACCCTCCCAGCAGTTATGGGATTTGATTTTATTGTGATTGTGCCCCTCCTACTGTCTCATCGTGGCTTCTCCTTTGTCTTTGGATGTGGGGTATCTTTTCTGGTGAGTTCCAGTGTCCTCCTGTCGATGACTGTCCAGCAGTTAGTTGTGATTCTGGTGTTCTCACAAGAGGGAGTGACAGCACGTCCTTCTACTCTGCCATCTTGGTTCAGGCTCTTGCCGTCATTTTAAAAGTTAGATTCTAATTAACACAATATATCTATCTGATCTTTTAAAAGCATGAATTAATTTTAAAATATGCATTATATTTACATTAAGATACTGGGAATATTTAAAATTTTAATATTTATCTTTGTCTTCATTTATTCAACTATTTTTCAAAATCTTGATTTTACTGGCAGCCTGTTAACAAAGAGAAATGTATTTCTGAAGTGCAAATTCCACCAGAGTTTTCAGATTTTATGAAAACAAATTCACGAAAAGGGAAATTTCTAAGGATAATCTGCCTCTTAGGAATTATTGATATTGCTGTCCATCTTACTATGTATATTTTATATTTGAGGAAATTTATCTTTTGATTTTCCCTCGTATTTAATACTTATCCTTGGTCAGCATTGCTATTGTGATGATCATTTGGGTTTAGACAATGTTTGACAGTAAAAAAATTATTTTTATTGAAGCATAGTTGATTTACAATGTTGTGTTAATTAGTGCTGTACAGCAAAGTGATTCAGATATATACACACACACATTCTTTTTTTTTCGTTTCCATTATGGTTTTTCATAGTATATTGAATATAGTTCTTTGTGCTATACAGTAGGACCTTGTTGTTTATTCTACATATTAAAGCTTACATCTGCTAACCCCAACCTCCACTCCATCCCTCCCCTAACTCCTTCCCCTTGGCAACCACCAGTCTGTTCTCTATGTCCGTGATTCTGTTTCTCTTTCATAGATAGGTTCATTTGTGTCGTATTTTAGATTCTACATATAAGTGAAATCATATGGTATTTGTCTTTCTCTTTTGACTTAGTTCACTTAGTATGATAATCTCTAGTTGCATCTTGTTAGTTCCTTTAATCCTCCTGTAAATTTGGACGTTTTATTATACATATCTGTGTATAATTTAAAGTGAGAAAAGAAAACAAAGCAAACAGAAGATTTAGGAATTTTGAGGTTTAAAGTAATGTCAGATTTAGACAACTTCTGGAAGATAATTTACCTCTTTAAGAATGGATGGAGTTAATCTGTCAATCCCTAACTCCTTCTTACAAAGCCTGCTGCACGATTTACTGAAGAATGGTTTGACTTTCCACATGAACTCACCAGTGTGACTCTACTATTTTGGTCTTCAGTGTTCTGATAACCCACTTGTTTGCTCCTTGAATGCTGTCTGCCTCTTACTTAACTGTTTCCTGACATGACTATCTGGTTCCTAGTTCTTTCTTTCCACTCAAATTTGGCTCCCAGATTCTTATCCCTCCCCTAAGATCCCAAGATCCTATCTGGGAACTGATTTTATTTACTCTTCCTGAGGTTTTTCAGCATCCAAGTTCTTTCTGCTGTACCAATACAAGGGAACAATTGCAAGGTTCTTCATTTGATAATCTTGCTCTCAGTAGTTAATGAGTACAAGTTTATCATGAATAATAATGGTGTCATTATTCAATTTATACCTTAAGAGAAGTAGAAATAATTGAAAAATCACAGTGGAAGCTACTCATAGCATCAAGAATAGATACATAATGTAAATCAACTATACCTCAATTAAAAAATACACACTTCACTATAAACATTCATTAATAATTTTAAGATATGTACTTTTATCCTTCTTTTGAACATAATATGGACCTACCACTCTCTTACATTGAATATAATGTTTGCATCCTATCTTATTATTGTGGTCTAAAGTTTACCTTTACATTTTTTTACCTGTTCTTTTTTTAAATATATAAAATGTTATAAATTTTTATGGCCAATAGCTAAATTTATTGACTTATATTTTTAAAAAAGAATAGATACATAAAATTATTTTTGAGTCAATTGATACCATAGTGAAGATGTAGAGGATCAATTGAAGCCCAATACTGTGCTTGTCTTCAAAACCTGATATGCAAAGCATTTGCCTTATTATATTAGAATTTGGTCTTTTCTTTTTACTTGTATTTGAGGGGATTGAAGTTTTCTGTGGTAAGTGAATCATCTTTGTTTTCAAATATTTTGTCTTTTATTCATTGGTACCAACAAGCAGAAAGTTGAAACTACTGTTGTTACTCACAATCATTCAGCCATGATTGGTGAACGTTGTCCTTGTTAAATTGCTTGGGTTAGACACTCTCTGAGCTGTAACCTTTGAGTTGATTAAAATAATTTGTATGAAAGTTAAATGCAAGCAATATTTACATAATGAAAAGAGAATGTGACCAAAATCGGCAACCTGCAGAATTTCAACTATAACAATTATTTTATTGTTACAATGAAAGTTCATATTTCTCTGAGGGTTGAATCCTTTCAGCACAATAGGTACTCTCTGTGTTTCCAAAGTAGATTATTGTGTCTTATTTTGTCTTTAATCAACAAAACATGTATTTTTCCCTTAATTCTTTTTTTTTTTATCATTATGAACAACTTTTTTTCTTAACAGTAAAATTACTACAACAACATGGCATTGCATTAAGCTACAGTGGGCCGTTAGTTCTATTTAAAATAGGTCATTGTCCATTTATTTTTTTAACTTTGGTGTGAGAATTTGGGAAATAATTTTATACATTGGAAAACTGCTTCCATAAATGTTAGCTACTAAAATCTGAAATTGTTAAGTGTCTGAGCTGCTCTTTAACTATTAGAGAATAGCTGAGGCAGCTGGAACAGTGTGCTGAAATAATTGGTTTTCTCTCCTTTGTGTCTCATTTAAATCTCTACTCAAAGTTTTTTGTGCGATATTGGCCTGTGGTCACCGTATACCACACTGCCACAAACACAGCATGTCTTAGGCAGATTGCTTGCCTTCTCTGACTCGCAGTTTCTTCGTGTTGAAAGGATGGATTTGGGCAAGGTGTCCATGGTAGCTTCCAAGTCTAAATTTCTCAGATTCTAAGACTCAGTGACTCCCCACTCATTCCCAGGTTAGCCCTGGTTGATCCGTTGGAGCCCTTCTTCCTATCATCCCTCTGTGAGCTCTCAGATATCAGAGATTAATGTTAATATAAATATATTCTGTTTTAAAAAATTATTTTTATTAAAAGACAATAATTTATGGGATAAAAATAACAATTCCAAATTAAATAAGAGAGAGGAGCAATCTTTATTTGTAGAATTCTAAAAATTGTCTGTATCACTTCTATTTACATATTTTGAACTCATTCTCCTGTTCTCCCTGACAGTCCATATAAACACTATTGTATCGATGCTTACAAAATACAGTATTATTTTCAAATTAGTGTATTCGGTATACTCATTGTTTTTTTTTTCTTAGTTTGTTGTTTTTCAATGGAAAACAAATTGCTGAAGCAGCACCTTTAGTTTATGCACTTTTGTCTCTAGATTCCACTGCAGAAAAATATCCATGGCATTTAGATTCAAACATAAATATTTTGGAGTCTTCCTAAAAACATTAACTTTGTTATTTTTCTCTATTCTACATAAAATACAATTGCAAATGTATGCAGACATTCACAGAAACCTATCACCATGGCAACATTCTTTAAAAGATATGATTTTTATTATCAATAATTTATATTGTATTTGAATACAGAAGGGACAAATACAGGTAATGACAGTATTTTATCTTTTGAAGTTTCTGTGCTTTAGAATCAACAAATCAGCTTTTATCAAATTCTGTTTTCACTATCTACTGTTGACAAATACATAGAAAAATATTTGCTTAAAAACAAAATGCATACTATGTAACATTTGTAGTCTTTACAAAGTCTCAAAATACATATAATGTAACATTTGTAATCTTTACAAAGTTTGATTTTCCTGTTGTTTAAATAGTACAGATATTTTAAAATATAGTCATCTCATTAAATTAAATTTCTGTTTATTGTATAGATTTCTTTGCTTTCAGCACCATGTCGTCTACATTTCTTCAGCCAAATAATGCATAGTTGACTACATTTTCCTTCTGGGCTGATGTTTTCCCACTGAAGTCATGCTTTGGCCAACCATTTAACACAGTAGCTCATGCTGAGGAATGAGCATAGATTATTGCCTCCAATGGACTTTGTTTAACCATTGATTCTTCTTACAGTATGAACTTGATAAACTACATTAAATTTGTTGCTATATATTCCCACTTTAAAGTTGAATATCTTGCAGATTTTGTGAGACCTATATTGAATGAGAAAATATTAAGAAATACTTTTAAACTACAAAGTACTACACAGAGTCAGTCCCTCCAGAGAGATAATTGAGAAAGGAATGTTACCCACATCATATTTTTCTAAACAAGCCCAAGCCCATGTCTGGAACTAGATCCAGGCCTGGGTTAAGATCCAATTCTTGACATTCATTCCTTGAATCAACACAAGCAAATCATGGATCTTTATATGTCGGCATTCTTATCTATATCATAGTCATTAAAATAGTGCCTTCATCATGGAGTTATTGTAAAAATTAAATGAGAAAATGTATGTAAAGCACCTCTCTCAGTGTTTGTTGCCCTGTGAGTGTTAGCTATGATGTAAAGAAGAATGTTGTGTGTCATAATAGGGGCTCCACTGTACATGCTGTGTGATACATCCCATAAGTATACAGAAATACATGAGAGCACAAGGAAATGACTACTCATTCTGTCTTCCCTACCTCAGAGAACTACGTCACCTTTTAACCAGTTCTTCAAACAAACAAACAAAATCTAAGTGCATTATTTGATTCTTCCATTTACTCCCCATCCACTTTCTCACAGGATAGTCTTTCTGATCTACCAACAAACTGTATTTTCAGTTCCTAGGCCTATGTTTATTTCCACTGCCACCACTCTAAAGGAAACTACCATCCTTGTTTTTAATGCACTAGGTGCCTCCAAACTAGATGTCCTGCTCACCTTCCCACTTCTTCACCTACATGCATCCTCCTCGGAGCAGCCAGAGTTATCTTTATAAAACATAATTAGGTAGTCCTTGCCACACCTGCACCATACTGGCAGTGAAACTAGAATCCCCTGTTGTTGTATAGACTTCTATCCTAGCTCCTTCCTATACCCCAAGGTCAACTTACCCATCACCCACCTTCTTCATAGGGTCCTTGCAATATCAGTAAACTTGTGGGCTATTGAACTTGATATTCCCTTTGCCCTGAACATTTTTTCCTAAACTCTTTATGCCTAACTACCTCCTTTTCGTACTGTGCATGTTCACACGTGTCACTTTCTCAAGCTGTTCTTGAGCTGTCAAAGGAAAGCAGCTCTCATTTTGCTGATACTCTCATATAATCCTACTTAGATCCTCCACTAAATTTACCTCATTCTGAAATTTTGTATATTTATATATATGTATGTGTGTGTGTGTGTATATATATATATATATATATATACACACACACACACACACACACACACACAAACACACATGCCTCCTAGCTGTTTTCACCCATGTCTTTCCCCACCCTGAGAATATAACATGCATGAGAGCAGGGTCCTTACCTGTCTTGTTCAGTTTTACAACTAAATTCTGTAAAAGAAATGCCTAATACATAATATATGCTCACTAAATATATATTTAATTAATGGCTTGAATTAATACATAAATGAAAAAAATTGAGATGATTAAATTCACAAGTACATAGGCCACATTTTCTTTAAATAGTCACTTTTTGCTAAGCCACTAGATTTTGAATTAGGCCTAACATTTTAAGTACCTATTCAAAGGCCGCCTCTGTAAAGATTTTTTTTGTCCCACTTTTTAAATTTAATTTTTATTTTATATTAGATTATAGTTGATTTACAATGTTGTGTTAGTTTCAGGTGTACAGCAAAGGGATTCAGTTATACAAATAGATATATCCATTCGTTTTCATATTCTTTTCCCATATAGGTTATTACAGAGTATTGAGTAGAGCTCCCTGTGCTATACAGTAGATCCTTTGTTGATTATTTTATATATAGTAGTGTGTATATGTTAATCCCAAATTCCTAAGTAAGTTCATTTGTATCATTTTTTTTTTAGATTCCACATATAAGTGATGTCATACAATGTTTGTCTTTCTTTGACTTATTTCACTCAGTATGACAATCCCTAGGTCAATCCGTGTTGCTGCAAATGGCATTATTTCATTCTTTTTGAAGGTTGAGTAACATTCCACTGTGTGTGTATGTGTGTGTATATATATATATATATATATATTTATATATACATACCACATTTTCTTTATTTATTCCTCTGTCGATGGTCATTTAGGTTGCTTCCATGTCTTGCCTATTGTAAATAGTGCTGCAGTGAACATTGGGGTGCATGTATCTTTTCAGATTATGGTTTTCTTGGGATATATGCCCAGGAGGGGGACTGCTGGATCATATGGTAGTTCTTTCTTCCTTTTTTTACATCTTTAAAGTATAATTGATTTACAATGCTGTGTTAGTTTCTGCTGTATAACAAAGTGAATCAGCTATATGTATACATATATCCCCATATCCCCTCCCTCTTGAGTCTCCCTCCCACCCATCCCTATCCCACCCCTCTAGGTGGTCACAAAGCACCGAGCTGATCTCCTTATGCTATGCAACTGCTTCCCACTAGCTATCTGTTTTACATTTGGTAGTGTATATATATCAGTGCTACTCTCTTACCTAGTCCTAGCTTCCTCTTCCCCACCCCCACCTTGTCCTCAAGTCCATTCTCTACGTCGGCATCTTTATTCCTGTCCTGCCCTTAGGTTCATCAGAAACATTTTTTTTTTTTTTAGATTCCACATATATATGTTAGCATACGGTATTTGTTTTTCTCTTTCTGGCTTACTTCATTCTGTATGACAGACTCTAGGTCCATCCACCTCACTACAAATAACTCAATTTCATTTCTTTTTATGACTGAGTAATATTCCATTGTATGTATGTGTCACATCTTCTTTAGCCATTCATCTGTCAATGGACACTTAGGCTGCTTCCTTGTCCTAGCTATTGTAAATAGTGCTGCAATGATGTTGTGGTACATGACTCTTTTTGAATTATGGTTTTCTCAGGGTATTTGCCCAGTAGTGGGCTTGCTGGGTCATATGGTAGTTCTATTTTTAGTGTTTTAAGGAACCTCCATACTGTTTTCCATAGTGGTTGTACCAGTTTACATCCAACAATGTAGGAGGGTTCCCTTTTCTCGACACCCTCTCCAGCACTTATTGTTTGTAGCCTTTTTGATGGTGGCCATTCTGACCAGCATGAGGTGATATCTCATTGAGTCTTGCTTTGCATTTCTCTAATAATTAGCGATGTTCAGCATCTTTTCATGTGCTTTTTGGCCATCTGTTTGTATATTTTGGAGATTAAGCCCTTGTCAGCTGCTTTGTTTTCTCCCATTCTGTGGGTTGTCTTTTTATTTTGTTTATGGTTTCCTTTGCTGTGCAGAACCTGTTAAGTTTAATTAGGTCCCACTTGTTGATTTTTGTTTTTATTTTCATTACTCTCAGAGGTGGATCAAAAAAGATACTGCTGCAATTTATGTCAAAGTGTTCTCTGCCCATGTTTTCCTCTAAGAGTTTTGTAGTATCTTTTCTTACATCCAGGTCTTTAATCCATTGTGAGTTTTTTTGTGTGTATGGTGTTAGAGAATGTTCTAGTTTCATTCTTTTACGTGTAGCTGTCCAGTTTTCCCAGCACCATTTATTGAAGGGACTGTCTTTTCTCCATTGTATATTCTTGCCTCCTTTGTCATAGATTAATTGACCATAGGTGCATGGGTTTATTTCTGGGCTCTCAATCCTGTTCTATTGATCTATATTTCTGTTTTCATGCCAGTACCATATGGTTTTGATTACTTTAGCTTTGTAGTATAGTCTGAAGTCAGGGAGCCTGATTCCTCTAGCTCTATTTTTCTTTCTCAGGTTTGCTTTTGCTACTTAGGGTCTTTTGTGTTTCCCCAAATTAGTTACTTCCGCCTCCATTTCCAAAGTGATAGTGTGGCATTCCTCCTGTTATAAAACAATTCATTATCATATCTACATCACAGAGTATCTCCCTATCCAACTAGATAACTGACAACTTCTAGGCAGCAAATATATATTTTCATCTCTTCATTCCTAATACCTGGGCCCAGAGGATACTCAATAAATATATGGTGAATTAAATTTAATTCCTTCCATGTTTAGTATGAAACTACAGCTAAAATAGTTCAGAAAAAAAGCAGAAGGGAGACATGTCCACTTAAGCAGCTCATATTTCTGTGGTATTTGCAAACAGCTTCACCCTAGGCCTATCAGAAATTGCATACAGAATCTGATTGAAAGAAAAATCTGAACCAGATATGCCTGGAAATCTACTTCATTCCATCATATCAGTTTTTCCTTAAACAGGATATTGAATTCACTATGAAATTAAGAAAACTGATCAAGTAGCAAGTTTGAATGAAAGTTTAGTATTTACTTAGAAGTATGATGTCAAGTAGACACAATTTACAACTTGTTTTGCTTCATGTATTTGGGTTTTTTTTTCCTCATTGAATGGTACAGAAGATGTGTTTGCTTTTACTTATGCATTTTCATCTAAAAGATTAGTAATATGAATAAATACCACCTTTTGAATTATGTTGCAAATCTAACTCTAAAATGAGAAATGATATATTTTCCTAAAAGTTGTCTCTTCTAGTATTTTGGAAATCTAAGTGTGTCACCTCTCAAGTATATTGGTTCAGGATATAAAATTGACCACAGCCATACTGAAATATATTTTGTACTATATATATTGATGTCAGCACTCTGACAAAAGTTTTTACCTTTTACAAAGAGATAAAATTACTACACATAAATTCTTAGAAATTATGAGATTATAAGCATTCTTAATAATTGCAATCTAGTTTCTAAGACCCTTTCTTATTCAATAGTAAAGACCACATCTTAAAATATGTAAAGGATGACCGCTTCTTGTCATTTCCCATAGCTTTTCTAGATATGGAGATTAACATGTATTTTTATATTCATTTAAAATTTAATTTTTTTCATTGACTTTTCATCAGACACTCTAGTGATGAATTATTTTAAAAATTGAAAATTTGAGAAAACACATACGTAAGGATGGTGCTATTAGGCAATGATCCCATTGTAGTTAATGTTGAAAATGTGCTATCTGAGTGTAAGGAGATAATGATGTTTGGTGAAAAGCCAACTATTCAAAAATAACAACTTAAAAGATTTTTTCAGACCAATTCCTGTTCTGCTCATAATTCAAGGGAGTATTTTCTTTTATTTTTGCTTATGTTATTCTGCTTCTCAAACCAAGCCTCACATTACCCAGCATTCTCAAAGTCTATTCTGTAGACAAGTAGTCCTAAAGGGTTTTCGAAAGAAAAGGGGTTACATGGTCAAAGAGGTTTGAGAAGCCATGCATGTAAATTCTCAAAAGGACCTATCCCCCTTTTGAGAATTTACATGCATAGAGTAAACTAAAAGGCTTACAGAAATTCAGGAGTGAAGTTCTAAGTTTAACCTAGAATTTTCCAAACTCATTTGACCGTAGTACTCTTTTACTTGTGACGTCCGTTAATAAACCACAGGAACAGTTTTTGTGGTCCTTGCTTTGTCATAATAGCCATGAAGATTATATTACGTTAATTACAATTTTGCTGGCTGCAATCAATTTTCATAGTATTTCTTCTTAATTAATTACTGCCTCTGCATGAAATGGGAATTTGGTGGGTCATTATAGACTTTTAAATACACATACAATGTCCTTATTTATAAACATATGTCTCTGCATGTTTTTAGCAAATTCATATGTATAAAATAACTCCAAGATATTTCAGAGTATTCACTCTTCATTCTAAATTTAGTGACTGCCAGCTGGATTTGACAATTAGTATGCCTGAACAGAGCTAGAATTTTAAACTGAAAATTGGAAATACAGTTAATTAGGTAAGATAAATAATAATTGACCTAAGAGTTACGAGCATGAGGAGAAATTTAAAGTTAGAGGCTATGTGTTGTAGCCACTGATAGGCTTTGGGTTTTGTTTCTTTAAACAAGGAACAGAATTCTTAAGCCTACTTGCAGATTGCTTTCAGTGAAGAGGAGCAGTTGGACTAGACTTTCTGCCAGCTTCTATCACATCTTTCCATTTCTCTGTCACTGGATCCGCACTCTGCCTTCCTTTTTATGTTTCTTAGAATGAACTGAACATGACTGTATTGAGGATGTGATCTAAAGCCCGTTCCTCTCACCTTGGCAAGACCATCATTATATCATCTCTCTTCAGCACCCTCAACTTTTCTCTCCCTTCTGGAACATCCTACAAGATTACTGTTATTACTTTAATAATGACAATAATAATAATGCCTTGATCCAACATTCCTCTCTAGTCCCTGTCCCACTTTTCTGCTTCCTTTATAGTAAGAACGCTAGAAGGCGATATTTATACTTTATTTTTTTCATTTTTTCTCCTCAAGTTCCTTCTCAAAACTCACACGATTGATGTTTTATCCCTCTATTTTCAAAGCCACTCATAACTGCATAGTATGTATTCCCTGAGGCCCACAGCCTCCTCTGATCCTCCTCAGAGCTTGTCTTCTGTTCATCTCTCTCCCTTGCCCCTGCTGCTCTCGTCATATTGCCCTTTGCTGGTCCTAAACTGTGCCAAGCAGCCTCCTTTCTGAGGGTGTTTGCACTTGGTGTATGTCTGCCTGAAATTCTCTCCTCTCAGATATTTAGAGAGCTCATTCCCCCACTGCCTGTAGGTTTCTGGATAAATTGTCACCTTAGTAGTGAGACTTTCTCTGACCACTTACATAGACTAAGTACCTTACACTCTGGCACTTTGTATCAGCTAGTACCCTGCTTTATTTTCTCACCAGCACTTATGAGTTGAACAAATAACTGTTTGAAATGTACTTGTTCCTTTGCCCTAGAAGTAATGACCAACTGTTGTCGGTCTCACTTACTTTTCCACTACACTGTGAGTGCCACAGGGCAGATGCTTTGTTACGATGTTCTCAGTTGCATCCCTAGCTGTAGAGTAGTGCCTGGCATGTAATAGGTACTCCTTGCATATTTGCTGAGTTAATGAATGTGAACACATATCAAGTGCTTGGTATGTACAAGACATTAGATTAGGAATTAAATAGCTCGATTATGAATAATATAGGTTTATTGATCCTTGTAATGGTGCTATACTAGCTAAGAGTACCAGGAAGACCTCATGGATGACACTGGACTTCTCCTGAAAGATTAGTAGGATATCCACACATGGGGTGTTTTGGAATTCCAAGCATAAAATAAACAAAGCACAAAGGTAGAAAAGTGTTGGGGAAATACTTGGCTAACATAGTTTGTCGAAAACAACAGATAGTGTGGTTGAGAATGAAAAGAAACAGGTAGAGTTTTTTTCTAATTTGTTAAATTGTGGTACAATACACATAACATAAAATTTCCTGCATTAACCATTTTTAAATGTAGAGTTCAATGGTACTAAGTACATTCATATTGTTTTGCAACGATCACCGCCATCCATCTCCAGAACTCTTTTCATCTTGCAAAACTGAAACTCTGTTCCCGTTAAATAGTAACTCCCCAGGACCCCCTCCTTCTAGCCCCTGGCTATCATCATTCTATTTTTTTTTTAATTTCCCTTCCCCCCCCCCACCCCATTCCCTAGCCTTTGGTAACTACCATTCTACCCTCTGTTACTATAGGTTGAGTTTTTTTTTTTTTTTTTAAGCCTCCACATAAAAATGAAATCATTCAGTGTTTGTCTTTCTGTTTTGGGCCTATTTCACTTAGTATAATTTCCTCAGGGTTCATCCATGTTGTCACAAATGGCAAATTTCTTTCTTTCTGTGAGGCTGAATAATGGAGTATTTTATATATATAAACGTTTCTTTATTCCTCAAGAGACATTTATGTTGTTTCCATATCTTAACTATTGTGAATAATGCTGCAATGAACATGGGGGTACAGTTATCTCTTCCAAGATAGTGATTGTATTTCCTTTAGATATACACCCAGAAGTGGGATTGCTGGATCAAATGGTAATTCTGTTTTTAATTTTGTAAGGAACATCCATACTCTTTTCCATAGTGGCTGTACCATTTACATTTCCACCAACTGCGTACAATGGTTCCCTTTTTTCCACATTTTCACCAACTAGTCATCTCTTGTCTTTTTGATAGTAGCCAATAGATGTGAAGTAATATCTCATTGTGTTTTGGGTTTGTATTTCCTTGATGATTTGTGATGTTGATCAACTTTTCCTGTGCCTGCTGGCCATTCGTACATCTTCTTTGGAAAAAATGTTTATTCAGGTTTTTCTCCATTTTTAAATCAAGGTATTTGGGGATTTTTGCTATTGAGTTGGAAAGCAGGTAGAATATATTGAAAAAATAGCCCAAATATCAAAATAGGCTTTCCCCTCCTCTCAAATATTTGTAAATCTATATTTCTTTTTTCTTAAATTCAGAGATAGGCACTATCTCTTTACATTATCTGTATCTATTGTATAGGCCTTTCTAATTTGACTAGTTTTACCATGAACTATTATTTATTTATGTATGTATGTTTATGGATATGTATGTATATATATCCACTGTTCTAGAATAAGTTCCTCAAAGGTAAAACCGCCTGATTCATATACTTATTTAAATTTCTGGCTAAGATGATTTCTTCTACCTGGTAGGCATTCAATAAAAGTCTGTTGTATTAATAAAATCAGACATCTTTAATTGCAAAATTATCTAGCTAAAATATTGAAAATGTAGAATGAGGAAAGATTTTAGAGATTCTCTAACATTAGCCAGTTTGAGTTTGTGGTAGGAAATGGAAGCCTAAACAAAATTTTTAAACTTGAAAGTCACAATCCAACTTGTACTTTAGAGAGATTAATCTAGTATCATAGATTTTATTGCTGCAGGGAGGTTTCAGAACAGGGAAGCAATCTGGGAGGTAATTCCAATAGGTAATTCCAACTAATTAAGAGGTAATGAGTATCTGAAGTAGAGTGGAACAAATGAAGATGGGAAAGAGAGGACAAAAAGGAAGACTGTTGTTAGGTATCAGCTATAAGACTTAGCAGGTTCTCATTTTAGGGAACATCACAGAATGTTTAATTATGACATCAAGATTTTAAGTCTGAGAGATTTAAAGAAAGTCGAGCCATTCTCAGAAAGAAGGAAATGTGAAAGTTTTTGATAAAATGTGATTTGGGGTTTAGACTTGGGGGGTGCCTTTGGCCGTCTGGGTAGAGATGTTTAGGAAACAGCAGTTATATCTGAGTTTAAGGAAAGAGCTCAATGCTAAAAGTATAGATTTTGGGTACACCTGCAAGGAGCTAATGATTAAAGTTCTGGTTGGTTATTATAATTGTTCTTCTTTGGATGAGTTAGAGTCGAGTGAAAGAAAAAAATTACAAGCTGGCTTTTGAATTAGTGCAGGTGTGATCTGTCAATAAAAATCCATAATAACAATATAAGTAGAAACAGAAAATAAGTCAGGTGAATTTGTGGATAAAGAATTAGCAGAAATTTGGGTGAAACTAAAGGTAGTAAATATATTTGAACAATAATTAAAAAATTATCTCTACATAGGGACTATCTCTACATAGGGACTATCTCTATGTAGGGACTATCTCTACATAGGGACTATCTCTACATAGTTTAATAATATCATGGTAGTATTCTTTTTTGGGTTACTATAGAGTTAACTTCTAGTTTTTATTTGTTGTATGATATTACCAACTAATCATTAATTCACGTCAGCCAATATTCACTGTGGTCTTTTTTTTTTTTGTCAAGTACATGGATTAAAAAGTTTGGTAAACTGATTTCTACCTCTCAAGGTGCTTCCTGTATAGTAGTCAGAGACATGTATTATTTATGATGCTGGAAACATCTGTATATTCCATTAAGGGCACCAATGAGCCAGAGGTTGGATCTGTTACTGGAGAGAAGTATGAGAATTCAGAAGGAAGGTGTGACATGATTTGTCTGGATAAAGGAATATGTACTCTCTCGTCCGCCCCCTCCAGGATGGGAGAGAATGTGAACAGGAAAGCATGAGAGGAGGTTTTCTGGACGTCATAGCATTGTAAACAAAAACTCCAGTACAAAATGTAGCAAGACGTTTAGTATAACCTCCAGCATATTGTGCAAATATAGCATGGGTTACTATAGCATGAGATGAAGATGGATCAGAACTCCAAGGCCATATAAGGAAAGTCTCTGGCTATCTTGATGAGGTGTTTGTTAGGACACAGAGAGAGCTTTAAACAGGGGAGAAATATAATCTAATTTGAATTTTAGAAATATTCCTGGCCTCTGAATAGTGGGTAAAACAGTAGGGGGCAAGGAATAGAGATCAAAGGAAGGATTGGGAAGAATATTGCAGTGATCCAGAGGTGCAGGGAAGAGTTTCAGGTCATCTCCTCTAGATTACTGTCTGTATGGATAGAGAGAAGCAGAAAGACAGATTTCAAAAGTAATTTCACCAAATTCGGTAATTGTTTAGATGTGAGAATGAGGGAGAATATTAAATAACACTTAGTTATCTGGTTTGAAAAGCTAGATGGATAGAGGTAACATCCATGAGATAGGGTAAGTGAGAGCAAAAGATGTTTGAGAGAAAAAGTCCTGAAGCTCCTTTTGGATAGGATGATTCTACGGTGTCCATAACCACCCAAGATGAGGTGCTCAGTGCACAGGTACTGAATGGCTTTGGACTCAGGTGAGAGATCAAGGCTAAAGATTTTGGAATCTCTGATTTGTAAGTAATAATTGAGTACTTAAGAGGAGATGAGATTGACTTTAGGAAGAGTGTAGAAAGAACCTTGAGAGTACAGATGTTTCAGGAACACCCAGACGTATCTAAAAAGAAGCTACCAAGGATATAGTGTGGCAAGCAAGATTGGGATTCATGAAATAATGGTCAGAAAATCAGACATGAGAATATTGAGGGAATCAGTTAAAGCAATGACATAATACCAGGTTGAAAAAAGATTTCAGTGAAGCTATAGCAGTGGGTAATGACAGTGAGGGATTATCTAGAGAAGAGAATAAGCCTAATTCAGACCATAGCACACCTCGGTCCTAGAAAGAAATAAAGTGAGACTTTATATAGAAATAGAAGTAGATAGATAGATGTAGGTAGATAGAGATAGCCACCCCAGAGTATGTCTATACTATATACAATATCCTATGATCCACAGTATAATAGTTGGTTACTGCAAAATGCTAAAAAATTATTGACTGATAATATATTGAGATATGTAGGATGCCGCCTTTATGGAAAGACCAGATTTATTCCTCTGGTCACCTGGGATTCGTTTTGAGATTTTGGTCCACAATGTTGACCAGCATCTCACATTAGGATGACCTTATTTCAAAGGGATCAGCTGTCTAAAGCAAACTAGGATTCTGCTAGTCCAGCATAGACGCGACATGGGTCTTTTTTACTGATGTCTTCTAAGTGGTGATTTATGCTTTGAGATGCCAGTAGCAAGAACCACATACTCTTCATATTTTAGCACATTTGACACCTCCACAAGCCGGGTGCATTTCTACAGCACACCTGGCACCTTTGAAAATGTAAAGGCACATCAGAACCATTTGAAGTTTAGTCCTCTGGGATCAGTGGTGCAGAAGGTCTCTTGGTAATGCTTAAGTCTGAAATAATTGTGTGTTTCTTTTCCTCATAATTTGGACTCACGTGGTTTATAGAGATTGGGCATGGTCCGGAAACCTTCCCTCCAGCCAGCTTGCCACTCCAGATGGCACTGCCTTTCTGAACAAGCTGATTCCTCTGGTCATGGAGGTGAAATAGTATTTATTTATAAGTCTTTGGCTAGTCTTGCTTATAACTATTATTCACTTCATTGATCATGAATATAGTTTTTAACTCGTGATATTTTTGACTGATGTCAGGCATTTTTAAAACTCTAAGCTAATCATCAAGTAAAAACTAATAGTTCAATTTTTCAGTCATGTTAGTTACATATAACATGGATTCTGTAAATGTCAAGTTAAACATAAAGTTACCTTTAAGTAGCTTACACTCTAAGCCATTGTTTGACTTCTTTAAGAATATGATTGATTCTTTTTTAATTTTCATTTTTTTAAAAGAAAAAATATTTCCTTATAGCTTATTTTATACCTAATAGTTTATACCTCTTAATCCCCTACCTTAATCTTGCCACTCCTCTCCCCACAAACTGGTAACTCCTAGTTTGTTTCTGTATCTGTGAGTCTGCTTCTTGTTTGTTATATTCACTAGTTTGTTGTATTTTTCAGATTCCACATATAAATGATATCATGCAGTATTTCTTTCTTTGTCTGACTTATTTCACTTAGCATAATACCCTCCCAAGTCCATCCATGTTGCTACAAATGGCAAATTTTCATTCATTTTTTATAGCTGAGTAGTATTCCACTGTATGTGTATGTATATGTGTATATGCCACATCTTACTGGCTGATTCTTTTTTAATTGAAATTTTCTTCCTTACAAATTTGAGCTCATCATTTGTGTATTAAAGAATTCTCAAAGCATTCAGCATTATTGATGAACACAAGCCTTTAGAAAAACACATAGTATAATAATCCACTACTTATATTTAGTCAGTTTTTTTTTGAGTTCTGAGTTCTAGGATATTCATTTTATCGGTCACTAGTTCAAAAACAATAAAAATATTGGTCCCCAACCTCTCATCTAATAGTTTCGTCAAAATGGGGCATTGACTCAGCACATACATCTAAGTTTATCATATTGAAAGATTAAGCCATAATGAGTACAGTAGCTGTGTTAAGAGTTACTTCACAGGGATACCTCAGCTTTCATTTGAAATTTTAAATATTTAATAATTTTTGATTTTGGTCTTTCTGCAAAACCAACTTACTTCAAAATAAGTATTTTGCTCACTATAATTCCAAGTAAGAGTTTCCAAGTAATAAAAGCAAACTAGAAAGGTTTTCACAAACCTGGAGAACTAACAATATTTGCTTTTGAACTACCTACATTTGTTTAATTTTTACTTGCATTTTATTGTAAGTAATTCTTCCCCCAAATAATCATGGGCATGATACATCTTCCCAATAGCCCTTCTGAAGTTACCTCTAAAGGCAGAGGAATTCCTATAAGCTTCTCTATCTGCCTTCTGTTTGTGTAAGATAGCTTTACTACCCAATTTGTCTATCAATAAATGCAGGTCATATTTTGAACGTACTGAAAGTTTACTACAATGTTGTTTAATTACTCAATATGGAGGGCCTTACAGTAGATTTTAAGGACAACACTGGATATCTTGATGATGATAACATTCTATTTAAATAAAAGTATTCATCTCATAATTTTATTAATATGATATCATCCCAAATGTTTACAAATGGTAGAATTTGGCTCCTAAGTTATTATCATACATATGAATACTCCTCACTGACACATCCATTTTTAGTGTTTTGGTAAACTGGCTAAACAGTTACTTGTGATTTATGTGCACAAAGTAATTTATATTATCCCCATTTTGTAGATGAGGAAATAGCGTTCAAGGGCTAAAAGCATCGCATTCATTTAACCCCAGTGGTATTCTCTTGGATTATTATACCTTTGAACAGAGGGAAGGGAAATTAATAAGAAAAAGAAATGTCAAAATCAAAGAACAAGTGCATAACCATTTTCTTCAGCCTTTGAGTGGTTATATTTAGTTTCATGTTGGAAAAAGAGAAGACACTTTGTGTTTTCAAGAGAGAGTGCAAGTGAGATCTGTGGAAATAATAAGCAGGTCTCTGGGGTGTGCACTGACCTCTTCCTTTTGAGTCCGAACACTGGTTATGGATTGTATCGATCATATATTAAAATGATAGATGGCCTTCACATTAGCTTGCACACAAGTCTCTTAGTGAAACCTATTGTAACACGTCAGATGCAACTTAAGAACTGAACTAGACATTGATGGACAAGACCTTCCACTGATCATTGAAAACGTAGATACTCCCTGATTAAATCGATGCTTCTGACTTTAATGAGCTGCTATTGATTGGGGGTTTACCTCTACAATGTATTATGATATTGTCATTCACAGTGCCACAGCTGAGAGGTTGTAAGCATTTCTGTTATAAATCCTTTTTTTTTAGAAGCTTGTAGCTCAACCATGAAATGAGCCAGTGATATGACACACAGCAGGCAGTCACGTTGACCGCAAATTATTTTCCACAATTAAAATACATATATACCTATTTAGTAACTTCAATTTTCTTTGGATAACCAGAAAAATGAAGGCCTGAGCCAGTCTATGAATTGTGTGAATATGTAATAAAGACTTCTTGTTGAAAAGAAGATTTAATATGATATGCTCTACTGGTCTACCTCATATGACCACAAGAAACAGTCTTAAAAGTGGGAAATGGAAAATGACATGTTGCCAGTTTCTCCTTGAGTTTAAATCATTAACTATACACTTGGCACTTAGGCTAGTTTGATATACGACATTATTGCTGAAACAATAACAAGTTTTATTTTGAACTGAAAAGCTGAAGAAACTGGCATCTGTCATTTAATCAACCCTGAGAACATTTTTAAATATGCAATTATTTTTATTTTATTTAAATTATAAAAGTCTGATTTTGGAACACAATCAAATTTAAAAGGGTATTTCTGTCTTTAATTTTCGACAGAAATACTCTTTTCCACACCATTGTATTTATGAACGTGATACTTTTTTAAGCATCCAGTACATTTTTTTCTCTCTTTTGAGTAGGCATTTAAATGTTTGCTGGATGTTTAATGAATGAATGAAGGACACGGATGAATCTTGATTTCAACTCTCTAGTTCTAATGATATTTTGAATATTAGTTTGTCAGGAGAGTATCAGTTTCAGCTTTTACTTTAAAACATCCGTTCTGTATTTACCTTTCAGAAGTAAAAACAAAACAAAAAAACAAACAAAAAAAGCTTTTTCAGACCCCTTGCACCATTGATTGTGGGCACTATTCCAAATATATTTAGGGAGTTCTTGGCCAGGCAAGAATATACTGATATACTCTCGGACTGTTATTTTTTTTTTTTTTAAGGTTTGGAAAAGCCTATTTGTTTCCTAGGTTATTTATTCATATTCATTTATTTAATAGATCTTTATTGGAGTATAATTGCTTCACAATTCTGTGTTCCTGTTGTACAACAAAGTGAATCAGCCATATGCATACATATATCCCCATATCTCCTTCCTCTTGCATCTCCCTCCCACCCTCCCTATCCCACCCCTCTAGGTGGCTGCAAAGCACAGAGCTGATCTCCCTGTGCTATGCAGCTGCTTCCCACTAGCTATCTATTTTACATTTGGTAGTGTATGTATATATGTCCATGCTACTCTCACTTCTCCCCAGCTTCCCCCTCCCCACCCCGTGTCTTCAAGCTGGACTGCTTTTATATTCTAAGAGATTTTAGGGTGTCTACTGGATTATTAAATGTCACCAGGAAAACCAAATTAACAGCATAGCTGTTTTACACCAAATTGGTAAAATGTAAACTAAAGGGAATTTGCTTATTACTTTAAAGAGCATATTTTAGATATTAATGAAGGAACCATTGGGCCATCCTTTGAGTATATGGTATATTATATTCAATATACTCTTACATCATACTCTTACAACATTGCTAGGTATTGCTAACAGAGGTGGAAGTTTGTTAAATCATGTCATATTAACTACATAATAATATTTAGAATGCCATTACATACAAAACACTTTCATTTTTTATGAGAAAACAATGCATGCTATTTTATTTTGCACAGTATCTGTAAGATCTTTAGTTTTGCTTAGTGTCCTTTGTGATGGAATTAAGTGACAACACCATTTAAATGTGACTATTAAGCACAGTACTTCAGACACCAAGGGGTCAATTGATTCTGACAAAATGTTTAATGTTTCTAAAGTATATAGAGATATATATTAACATTAATATGCTTCTCTCAACTGGTTTATATGGTTTCCAATAACATATTTCAATGAACATATTTGCTATAATTTTAGTTCAGTGAAATGCAGGAGGCACATGGGTAGAAAATAGAGCAATATGTAATTATGCTGAATGACCTCTGAAATTCAAAGAGCCACTAGTTTGTATAATTCAATAAGGAAAGAAACCTATTCAGAAAATTCAACTCAACTTTCTCATAGTTGCATAATGAATGATAGCAAGTATTGGGGGAAAATTAGAGGGCCAGATTCTTTGTGCCCATGGGAGTGGGACTTCCCTGGTGGTGCAGTGGTTAAGAATCCGCCTGCCAGTGCAGGGGACATGGCTTCGATCCTTGGTCCAGGAAGATCCCACATGCCACAGAGGAACTAAGCTCGTGCACCACAACTACTGAGCTTGCGCTCTAGAGCCCCTGAGCCACAGCTAACGAGCCCACGTGCCACAACTGCTGAAGCCCAGGTGCCTCAACTACTGAAGCCTGCGTGCCTAGAGTTCGTGCTCTGCAACAAGAGAAGCCACCGCAATGAGAAGTCCACGCACCACAACAAAGAGCAGCCCCCGCTTGCCACAACTAGAGAAAGCCCGCGTGCAGCAACGAAGACCCAAAGCAGCCAAAAATAAATAAATAAATTTACATATAACAACAACAAAAAAATCCATGGGAGCTTTATAGTAGAAGTTCCTGAGCCAGACTACTTCTCTCCCAGCTAGAGTCTGGTTCACTAAGCTCTGCAGCTTTATAATTGCCACAAGTATTGAAGTTGGACTGAATATTTTTTCACTTCTATCCACAGACACAAAAGGTAGGCTGAACCAGAATAATCTCAACGGAGCATTTGAACGAGTGTCTCCATAATGATCTCTTCAATTTCCAAATAATAGTTAGAAAAGTTTTAAGCTTTTCTTTTCTACACAATGTGAAAAGTAATAAAAAGAAGAGACATATTAATGCTGATTCCTAGGACTCTAGGAAGAAGATGCTTCCTCTCAATCATTTTGTAAACTATGAGAAAACTGGTTATATCTCCAACTTGTGATGATATTCTCTAGACAAATGCATTTTCTTTTGCCTTGTTCTTCTTAAGGGTATTTATGTCAAGGTGATTATATATTAGTGAATTCTATCATTTTCAGTTTTCCTTTCTTGAGTTAAACCTCCTTGAAACAATATTACAGAGGAGAAATGGTAATGTTAGAAGAGGAAAAGAAAAAGAAATGAAGGGAAAAGCAGGGCAGATAACGCAGAAAATGAGAGGACAATAAGTCTTAAGAAGAGGAATTAAGAGACCAGGTACGGCTGTACAACTAGCATCTTCTAGTTGCATAAAAGGAGATTGTCTTTATTAATTTTTTAGTATCTCTACTTCCTTAGAGCTCTCTTGAATCAACATACCACTCCTAGTATTTAAATGATTTTCTATACTTGCGGCAATCGCTCAGGCTCACATGACCCTTAGTCCCAAAGAGGACTAATTCTTAAATTCAGTTTATTCTGAACTAAGCACAAACTCCAGAACAATGGAAAGGCTTTAAGTCTGTATAGTGTCATGTTATTGCATTTTCCCTCTCAGAGATCTGAACCATTAGGTAACGCATTATCTCTCTTGTTTATAACCAAGTATGATATGTATGTTTTGTGACCTTTAACAATGCTATGTCTACAACACTCCCACACTAAAAGTATTTCTATAGAAACAAAAAAGAATGAGGAAAATACTTACTACTTACATTGTTCTAGGATTTCTATTTTCACCAGTTGCTTAAAATAGACATGCTTCTAGTTGGAAGCAGCTCTTCTAAGGTATAATGAAGCACAAAATGTACTGTTTATGAAAAATTGATACTTAGAAACCTTTTGCTATGCCATAATAAAATTCATCTTTCATTAGAAGTACAACCTAAGATATGAACATTTTTCTGCTACTGTGAGTGAACACATTCCAAAGACTGGGCTAGAGAAAGCATACTGTTTCATGACTGTGTCAATGTGTGGAAACATTTGAAGAGGTACCTACAGTCTCATTTATTTTTGCTTTTGTTGCCAGATTCAAAAAGCCATTGCCAATGCCTATGTCGAGGAGCTTACCACCTATGTTTTCTTTTAGTTTTATGGTTTCAGGTGTTACATTCAAGTCTTTAATCCATTCTGGGTTATTTTTAAGATAAAATAACTTTAATATAAGTGGTATAATGTAGTGGTCAAGTTTTATTCTTTGGCATGTGACTGCCTAGTTTTCCCAACATATTTATTGAAGAGACGCTCCTTCTCCCATTGTATATTCGTGGCTTCTTTGTTGTAAATTAACTGACCACATATGTATGGATTCATTTCTGGGCTCCCTGTTCTATTCATGTATGTGTCTATTTAAATACTAGTACCATACTGTATTAATTACTGTAGCTTTGTAGTATAGTTTGAAATCAGGGAGTGTGATGCCTTCAGCTTTGTTCTTTCTCAAGATTGTTTTGGCTATTTGGGTTTTTTTGTGGTTCCACAAAAATTTTAGGATTATTTGTTCAATTGCTTTGAAAAATGGCATTGGCATTTTTATAGAGATTGCATTGAACCTGTAGATTTCCTTGTGTATTATGTAATCAGTTTTAACAATGTTGATTCTTTCAATTCATGGACGTGGAATATCTTTCCATTCATTTGTATCTTTTTCAGTTTCTTTCATTAATGTCTTATAGACTTTAATAGATCTTTCACCTCCCTGCTTAAATTTATTCCTAGGTATTTTACTCTTTATGATGCAACTGTAAATGGAATTGTTTTCTTTATTTTCCTGATAGTTTGTTATTAGTGTGTAAAAACTCAACAGATTTTTGTGCATTGATTTTGTATCCTGCAACTTTACTGAATTTGTTTAGTAATTCTAACAGTTTTTTGATGGAGTCTTTAGGGTTTTCTATATATAATATGTCATCTGCATATAATGACAATTTTACTTCTTCCTTTCCAATCTGTATACCTTTTATTTCTTTTTCTTCCCTAAATGCTCTGGCTAGGACTTTGAATACTATGTTGAATCAAAGTAGTGACAGTAGGTATCCTTGTCTTGTTCCTGATCTTAGAGGAAAAGTTTCATTAGCTTTGGGCTTGTCATATACAACATTTATTATGTTGCAATATGTTCCCTCTATACTTAGTTTGTTGAGACTTTTTACCATAAATGGATGTTAAATTTTTTTCAAATGCATTTTCTCTAGGTATTGAGATCATATGATTTTCTTTTTTAAAATTTTATTTTATATTGGAGGATAGTTGATTAACAATGTTGTGTTAGTTTCAGGTGTACAGCAAAGTGATTCAGTTATACATATACGTGTATCTATTCTTTTTCAAATTCTTTTCCCATTTAGGTTATTACAGAATATTGAGCAGAGCTCCCTGTGCTATACAGTAGGTCCTTGTTGGTTATCTATTTTAAATATAGCAGTATGTACATGTCATTCCCAAACTCCCAATCTATTCCTCCCCCACTACCCTGACCCCCTGGTACCACAAGTTCATTCTCTAAGTCTGTGAGTCTGTTTCTAATTTGTAAATAAGTTCAATTGTATATTTTTTTGATTCCACATATAAGCGATATCATATGATACTTATCTTTCTCCATCTGACTTACTTCACTTAGTATGATAATCTCCAGGTCCATTCATGTTGCTGCAAATGGCATTATTTCATTCTTCTTAATGACTGTAATATTCCACTGTATATATGTACCACATCTTCTTTATCCATTCCTCTGTCAATGGACATTTAGGTTGCTTCCATGTCTTGGCTATTGTAAACAGCACGGCAATGAACATTGGGGTGAATGTATCCTTTCGAACCATGTTTTCCTCTGTTATGAGTGGGACTGCTGGATCATATGGTAGCTCTATTTTTAGTTTTTTAAGGAACCTCCATACTGTTCTCCATAGTGACTGTACCAATTTACACTCACAACAACAGTGTAAGAGGGCTCGCTTTTCTCCACCCCCTCTCCAGCGTTTATTATTTGTAGATTTGTTGATGATGGCCATTCTGACTGGTATGAGGTGATATCTCATTGTAGTTTTGATTTTCATTTCTCTAATAATTAGCAAAGTTAAGCATCTTTTCATGTGCCTCTTGGCCATCTGTATATCTTCTTTGGAGAAATGTTAATTTAGGTCTTCTGCCCATTTTTTGATTGGGTTGCTTGTTGTTTTTGATATTGAGCCACATGTGCTGTTTGTAAATTTTGGAGATTAATACCTTGTGGGTCACATCGTTTGCAAATATTTTCTCCCATTCTGTGTGTTGTCTTTTAGTTTTGTTTGTCATTTCCTCTGCTGCAAAAAAGGTTTTGAGTTTAATTAGGTTCCATTTGTTTATTTTGTTTTTATTTCCATTACTCTAGGAGACAGATCAAAAAAGATATTGCAGCGATTTATGTCAAAGAGTGTTCTTCCTATATTTTCCTCTAAGAGTTTTATAGTGTCTGATCTTACATTTAGGTCTTTAATCCATTTGAGTTTATTGTTGTGTATGGTGTTAGAGAATGTTCTAGTTTCATTTTTTTACATTTAGCTGTCCATTTTTCCCAGCACCATTTATTGAAGAGACTGTCTTTCTTCCATTATGTAGTCTTGCCTCATTTGTTGTGGATTAATTGACCATAGGTGTGTGGGTTTATTTCTGGCCTTTCTATCCTGTTCCATTGATCTATATTTCTGTTTTTGTGCCAGTACCATACTGCTTTGATGACTGTACCCTTGTAGTATAGTCTGAAGTCAGGGAACATGATTCCTGCAGCTCTGTTCTTTCTCAAGATTGTTTCGCCTTTTCAGGGTCTTTTGTGTTTTCATACAAAATTTAAAATTATTTGCTCTACATCTGTGAAAAATGCTACTGGTAATTTGATAGTGATTGCCTTGAATCTGTAGATTGCCTTGGGTATTATAGTCATTTTGAGAATATTGATTCTTCCAATCCAAGAACATGGTATATCTTTCCATCTGTTTGTGTCATCTTCAGTTCTTTCATCTGCATCTTATGGTTTTCAGAGTACAGGACTTTTGTCTCCTTGGCTAGGTTTATTCCTAGGTATTTTTTTTTTGATGTGATGGTAAATGGGATTGTTTCTTTAATTTCTCTTTCTGATCGTTGATTGTTAGTGTATAGAAATGCAACAGATTTCTGTGTATTAGTTTTGTATCATGCAACTTTACCACATTCATTGAAGAGCTCTAGTAGTTTTCTGATAGCATCTTTAAGATTTTCTATGTGTAGTATCATGTCATCTGCAGTGATAGTTGTACTTTTTCCTTTCTAATTTGGATTCCTTTTTCTTCTCTGATTGCCATGGCTAGGACTTCTAAATCTATGTTGAATAAAAGTGGTGAGAGTAAACATCCTTGTCTTGTTCCTGATTTTAGAGGAAATTCTTTTAGCTTTTCACTGTTGAGTGAGTATGATGTTAGCTGTAGGTTTGTCATATATGGCCTTTATTAAATTAAGGTATGTTCCCTCTATGCCTACTTTCTGGAGAGTTTTTATGATAAATGGGTGTTGAATTTTGTCAAAAGCTTTTTCTGCATCTATTGAGATGATCATATGGTTTTTATTCTTCAATTTGTTGATGTGGTGTATCACACTGATTGATTTGCAGATATTGAAAAATCCTTGCATCCCTGGGATAAATCCCACGAGATCCCACTAGATCATGGTGTATGATCCTTTTAATGTATTGTTGGATTTAGTGTGCTAGTATTTTGTTGAGGATTTTTGGTCTGTGTTCATCAGTGATATTGGCCTGCAATTTTCTTATTTTGTGGTATCTTTGTCTGGTTTGGTATCAGGGTGATGGTGGCCTCATAGAATGAGTTTGGGAGTGTTCCTTCCTCTGCAATTTTTTTGGAAAAGTTTCAGAAGGATAGGTGTTAACTCTTCTCTAAATATTTGATAGAATTCACTTGTGATGCCATCTGGTCCTGGACACTTGTTTTTTTAATTACATGTTCCATTTCATTACTTGTGATTGGTCTGTTCATATTTTCTATTTCCTCCAGGTTCATTCTTGGGAGGTTGTATCTTTCTAAGAATTTGTCCATTTCTTCCAGGTTGCCCATTTTATTGGCATAGAGTTGCTTGTAGTAGTCTCTCATGATGCTTCGTATTTCTGTGGTGTCCGTTGTAACTTCTCGTTTCTAGTTTTATTGATTTGAGCCCTCTCCCTTTTATTCTTGATGAGTCTGGCTAAAGGTTTATCAATTTTGTTTATCTTTTCAAAGAACCAGCTTTTAGTTTCATTGATCTTTTCTATTGTTTTTCTATTTCATTTATTTCTGCTCTGATCTTTATGATTTCTTTCCTTCTACTAACTTGGGGTTTTGTTTGTTCTTTGTCTAGTTGTTTTTGGTGTAATGTAGGTTGTTTATTTGAGATTTTTCTTGTTTCCTGACGTAAGAGTGTATTGCTGTGAAATTCCTTCTTAGAACTGCTTTTGCTGTGTTGCATAGGTTTTGGATCATCATGCTTTCATTTTCATTTGTTTCTACGTGTTCTTTGATTTCCTCTTAGATTTCTTCAGTGATCTATTGGTTATTTAGTAGCATATGGTTTAGCCTCCATGTGTTTGTGTGTTTTACAGGGGTTTTTTTTTTCTTGTAGTTGATTTCTAACCTTAGTGTTGTGGTCAAAAAATATGCTCGATATGATTTCAATTTTCTTAAATTTAACGAGACTTTGTGGCCAAGCATGTGATCAATCCTGGGGAATGCATGTGCACTTGAGAAGAATGTGTATTCCGCTTTCAGATGGAACGCTAATACTTTGTTGAGGATTTTTGCATATATGTTCATCAGGGATATTGGCCTGAGATTAAAAATTAAGTAAGTGGGACTACATCATACTAAAAAGCTTTGCACATCAAAGGAAACCATCAACAAAATGAAAAGGCAACCTACTGAATGGGAGTAAATATTTACACATCATGAATCTGATGAGGGGGCTAATAAACAAAATATATAAAGAACTCATACAACTCAATAGCCAAAAAAAAAAAATCTGATTTAATAAATGGGCATAAGATCTGAATACACATTCTTCCAAAGAAGATAGATACACAGATGGCTCAACATTATTAATCATCAGGGAAATGCACATCAAAAGCACAATGAGCTATCACCTCACACCTGTTAGAATGGGTATTATCAAAAAGACAAGAAATAACTAGTTTTGGTGAGGATGTGGAAAAAAGTGAAGCTTCTTGCAATGTTGATGGCAATATAAATTGATGCAGCCACTATGGAAAGCAGTATGGAACTTCCTCAAAAAATTAAAAAGAGAATACCTTATCATCCAGCAATTATACTTCTGGATATTTATCCAAAGGAAATGAAAACACTAACTCAAAAAGATATATTTAGTAGTAAAGACTCAGCCAAACACACACACAAAAAAGAATGAAGTCTTGCCATTTCTAACAAAATGAATGGATCTTGAGGTCATTGTGCTCAGTGAAATAAATCAGAGAAAGACACATACCATATTCTCTCTCTCATATATAATCTAAAAAAAATAAGCTCATAGATGCGGAAAACGGATTGATGGTTACCAGAAGTGAGAGCTGGAGGGTGGGAGAAATGTATAAAAGTGTTAAAAAAAAGTTTAGTTTGACAGATAAGTGTACAAAAAGAAAAATAAATGGACAAGGTCTTAGCATAAGCAATGTGCTCCATACTACTACTGACTAGATATACTACCAGTTAAAAGTTTCAAAATCTGGTCATCCACAACCTCATTATTTTTTAATAAAATGAACCAGAAGGAAAGATAGAAGCTTACCTCCCAAACTCATAAAGCCTTAGTATTTTGTCCTTAGTTTCTCCAGTTATGAAATCTGGAACATTATAGAAAACAAAGAAGCCTAGTATTATGCCAGTCTAACAAATACAGGAAAGCTTCTCTGCCTAAGAGATACTGAGGAGTTACCTAGCAGCTGCCAAATTGATATATCAAGTCACTTTCAGGCACCAGAGGAGTCTTGGTCCTTCTAAACTGTATATTGTACAAGTTAAAGGCAAAGGTTCTAGAGCAGATTTTCTCAATCTCAACACTAGCTACACTTTGGAACAAACTATTATTTGTTGTGGGTGCTGTCCTGTGTATGAGAGGATGTTTAGCATTATCCCGGCCTCTACCCACTAGATCCTACTGGTACTCCCCTTCCTACAGTTGTGACACCCAAAATACCTCATTTTGGACATTGACAAATGTCCCCTGGAGGACACAATGCCAATCGTTCCCTGATTGAGAACCACTATTTACAGTAATATTAGCCTAGTTTCTTATTTTTCCATCCCTTGTGGAAACAATACAAATGATAATTGTACTTACTTTACGGAATTGTTGTAAAGATTTGGAAAAAATCTAAGTGCTTAGAACCTTATCTGGCAAATAGTGTATGGAGAAATTACGGGATTATAATTACCATGGGCAGAACATTATGAGTGATAACTGCTCTGAACATAGGGTGGCCATTCTTTGACCACTGCAACCATTTGGCCATGAGATGGGTTGATATCACCTGTGTTTGTTTGTATTTATTTTCAGGATTATTAACCTCATTATATTGATCCTATTTCTTTTCTCTTTTTCAATAATATTGAGTAATGATGTTCCCTTTACCTATAACAATTAATAAGCCAAAAATCACAATGGAAATAAATTGTTCACTTTTATGTGGAAAGGATTCAAGACTTAAATTTATATCATTACCATGGATGGAGTAATTTCACTCTCCGATTTCCAAGCAAAAGTTATAGAAAATTTGAGTTTAACATTTCGTGACCAAGGCCATACACCCTGTGGAATTTAATTGCATAAATCACTCTGTAATGCTGACACAATTACCAAGCTCTTTCCTTAGATTTTTTAGAGATTTTCTTTTTCAGACTTCTTTATACGGTTTATTTGGGGGATAAGAAAGGACACTATGAGAATGAGAAGCAATGGGCAGGTTGTTGATTTTGTTGACATCAGTGTGGAACAGTCGCCTTAGATTAATAAGCTGCCATATAAAATTCACTGCATGGGTATTTTCCCCATGGTCTTCTTACTGATTCTGGGTCAGACACATGTTGCTTACAGGCTAATGAATTTAACTCTAATAACTGCTATTTTTTATTTTTTGAATTTTTGCATTTTACTTACTATTTTATACAACAGGTTCTTATTAGTCATCCATTTTATACACATCAGTGTATACATGTCAATCCCAATCGCCCAATTCATCACACCACCACCCCCACGCCACTGCCACTTTTCCCCCTTGGCGTCCATACATTTGTTCTCTACATCTGTGTCACTATTTCTGCCCTGCAAACCTGTTCATCTGTACCATTTTTCTAGGTTCCACATATATGCATTAATATACGATATTTGTTTTTCTCTTTCTGACTTACTTCACTCTGTATGACAGTCCCTAGATCCATCCACGTCGCTACAAATGACCCAATTTCGGTCCTTTTTATGGCTGAGTAATATTCTATTGTATATATGTACCACAACTTCTTTTTCCATTCACCTGTTGCTGGACACATAGGTTGCTTCCATGACCTGGCTATTGTAAATAGTGCAGCAATGAACACTGGGGTGCATGTGTCTTTTTGAATTATGGTTTTCTCTGTGTATATGTCCAGTAGTGGGATTGCTGGGTCATATGGTAATTCTATTTTTACTTTTTTAAGGAACCTCCATACTGTTCTCTATAGTGGCTGTATCAATTTACATTCCCACCAACAGTGCACGAGGGGTCCCTTTTCTCCACACCCTCTCCAGCGTTTGTTGTTTGTAGATTTTCTGATGATGCCCATTCTAACTGGTATGAGGTGATACCTCATTGTAGTTTTAATTTGCATTTCTCTAATAATTAGTGATGTTGAGCAGCTTTTCATGTGCCTCTTGGCCATCTGTATGTCTTCTTTGGAGAAATGTCTATTTAGGTCTTCTGCCCATTTTTGGATTGGGTTGTTTGTTTTCTTAATATTGAGCTGCATGAGCTGGTTATATATTTCGGAGATTAATCCTTTGTCCGTTGATTCGTTTGCGAATATTTTCTCCCATTCTGAGGGTTGTCTTTTTGTCTTGTTTATGGTTTCCTTTGCTGTTGAAAAGCTTTTAAGTTTCATTAGGTCCCATTTTTCATTTCCATTACTCTAGGAGGTGGATCAAAAAAGATCTTGCTGTGATTTCTGTCAAACAGTGTTCTTCCTATGTTTTCCTCTAGGGGTTTTATAGTGTCCAGTCTTACATTTAGGTCTCTGATCCATTTTGAGTTTATTTTTGTGTATGGTGTTAGGAAGTGTTCTAATTTCATTCTTTTACATGTAGCTTTCCAGTTTTCCCAGCACCACTTATTGAAGAGACTGTCTTTTCTCCACTGTATATCCTTGCCTGCTTTGTCATAGATTAGTTGACCATATGTGCGTGGGTTTATCTCTTGGCTTTCTATCTTGTTCCATTGATGTATGTTTCTGTTTTTGTGCCAGTACCATATTGTCTTGATTATTGTAACTCTGTAGTATAGTCTGAAGTGAGGGAGTCTGATTCCTCCAGCTCCATTTCTTTCCCTCAAGACTGCTTTGGCTATTCGGGGTCTTTTGTGTCTCCATACAAATTTCTAATGACTGCTTAATGTAGCCTTGCAAACAGCTTTCAAAAGTCATTAGGCCTGCAAAAGAATAGGGTTTGCACCCTTGAGACATCATTCCACAAATAGATTTCAGTTTGACTTTTCTCTCTTAATTCATTGATCTGTAGGTAATTCATTAGGCCTAGAAAAGTCTGGTTCTGCTGAAAAGAACTCTAAACCTGAGACCGAAATCTATATTTGCCATATAGTTCAGCCTAGACTGGTGATTTAATTTATTGGGCCTCAGTTTCCTCCAATGTAGGGACTGGTCTGGATCAGTTGTTCTCAAACATGTGATGCCAGGGTTGCAGCATCAGCATCACCTGGGAACTTGTTACAAATGCAAATTCTTGGGTCCCATACCAGGCCTACTGAGTCAGTACTCTGGGGATGTGACCAAGATAGCTGTGATTTAACAAGCACTCCAGGTGATTCTGATTCATAATAAAGTCTGAGAACCACTACTGTAGGTCAGGGTTCAGCAAACATTTTCTCCACAGGACCGGATAGTAATATTTTAGGTGGTGTGGGAAGCAAAATCAAGGATATTATGCAGATATTTATAAAAAAAGAAAAAATTTTTTCTTGACATAATTTAAAACAGTAATAGTAGTAATTAAGAGCAATTTTGTGTTGTATATGTCTACTAATGAAAAAAAATAGAAGCCTTTTGAGAAAGGATACTCTTTTGCTGAGTTGGAGTGCAACAGTAATGTTTCCTGTCATCAAATCGATTGCATATCTTCATGTATAAAATTCATTCTTAGCTCCTGGGCCACACAAATTAGGTGGCAGGCTGGATTTGGCCTGCAGGCCAGAGTTTGCTGCCCCTGATACAGAGGATCTCTCTAAGTCCTTTTCATTTCCACCATTTATGAGTCTACCTGCATCAATGCTAAATTTCTTTACCTCTAATTTTTCCTTTGGATAAAATTAAGAACCCCAATTATATGATATTTGTACCAAATATCATATGATATTGCTGATATGTGGAATCTAAAAAAATTATACAAATGAACTTATTTACAAAACAGAAACAGACTCACAGACTTAGAAAATAAACTTATAGTTACCAAAAGGGAAAGGTCGGGGTGGGGGGGAAATTGGGAGTTTGGGATTGACATATACACACCACTATATTTAAAATAGATGATAACCAACAAGGACCTATGGTATAGCATAGAGTTCTGCTCAATATTCTGTAATAATCTAAATGGGAAAAGAATTTGAAAATGGATACGTGTATATGTATAACCGATTCACTTTGCTGTACACCTGAAACTAACACAACATTGTTAATCAACTATACAACAAAATAAAATTTAAAAACAAAAAAAATTAAAAACCCAAATTATGAATTCTGACACACCATTCTCAACCTAACCCCATCCACCCAGCACCACCACTACATGTAGATCTTTCACAAAAACTAAACAGTAAGGGTCTGGGCAAAATATAAAGTCCAAAACGGGTTCTTGTATTTCTGAATTGATTTCTTCCAGAGTGAAGCGAAATACTAATATCCGTCTTATAGATACACCTTAAATATGATATAGTATCCATCAGCAATATTCTTCAAGAGTTCTTTATTTTCTGTTGGGGCAAAGACTGTTAACAGACAGCAGTATTTCAGAGCTTAACCAAAATAAAACCTATCAATCAAAGTCATATGTTCTTCTAAATAAGATATAGTAGGAACTTAATATCTCAAGCAATTATCAAACTCTGAATGAGACACAGTATTCAGATCTTCTTTTACCCATCCAGGTGGGAATACGAGAAATGGATATTTTTAATCAAAGTTTCCATCTTAAGTAAAAACAGAGAGAAGGCATAAATTAGTGGAATCCATTTGCTTTTGCCAGAAGGTTGCCTCCTGCAATTAATTCAATTGACTAGTTTAATTTCTTTATACATTCTTTAGGGCATTTATAAGGGTATGATTATTCAGTTTTAAACCTTACTTGGGCTCCATTTTCTCCAAACCCCTTGACTCAGAACCACTGCAGTGCCTCTAGTTGCTATGCTCTCTGCTGTGCAGAAGAAGAGCTCAGTATCCCCCCAAGAGTATGTGAATAATGCAGTTCACCGGCCTGCTCTGGTGTGAGGATATCTATTGTGGGAATTGTACACATGTGCGTTTGCTAAGAATTGAGTCAAAGTGCACAGCATCAAGCAGAGAGTCAGTCGGCTGAATGGAATTCGGGAGGGCTGGTGAAACGTTAGTTTTTGGTTCATAATGTAAAACCAGAAACGTCTTCCTTCCTGAACGGGTGGAAAAGTAGCTCCTTTCACTTTCTTTTGGTATTTGCGTTGGACGGTGCAGCAAAATTTCCAAAAGGAGGTGTAAGGATATCTTCATGCCAGGTCTCAATCACTGGTATTTCTCCTTAGAAAAGAATGAAACTTTGGATTCCTGCTGTCTCTGTTGGCTACACTGACATACAGATTAACTGTTTATTCTTTTTTCTTTTTCATTTTCTAGGGAGGTAATAGACACACGGTAGCATACATAAGGTGCACTAGTCTTAAGTGTACATCTCAATGAAATTGTACACATATGCCTGTGTGCAACCACCCCCAGGTCACAAGAGAGAACGTTGTCCACACTATATAGCCCATCAATACCAACCCCAGAGGTAAACACTATTGTGACTTATATCACCATAGACAGAATTTTATGCAATCATAGTCTTCTCTGTGTGTCTTTTTGCTCAAAATCATTGACTCTGACTGGATATGTTCTTAAATGCTATGTCTATGATATGTATAGAAACAGCCACAATTTGGGGTCCACAATTTATAAACCCAGGTCATTCATCTCCCTAGAGAATATGTAAAAACCTCCTGTCCAGGTGGATGAATGCTAACAGTGCATTAGCCAAATAGAAATAATGTAGTGCTATTTCTCTTCTGTTATCTAATATAACTGCAATTTTCTCACGTGTAGAATTAGAAGTATAGATATAATGATTTATCTAAATGCAAATTAAAAATTAATTGAAGATTTGTATGTTTTAGTGATTGTTGATACCCTGTAGATTTTACAACCTACCTAGGAGTCCATCATGATAAATTGCTTTACTTTAAGAAAATTTATAATTTTCATCTACTTTACTCCACACTTTATGAGCCTAATTTTTGAGGGTTAATTCACTTTACTCTGGTGGCTCTTATATATTGTTTGGATTTCATGTCATTTTGTCCTCTAATCTATACCATGCTCCTTTGCAAATTTTTGTTCTTATTTAACTCAATCCTATCTTTGAACCATTTTCTATGCACAATACTAATTTCACTTAGCTTCTCTGGGTGGAAGGATGATGTTTTATTGTTCCTCTTGCTTGGTTTATCTTATTTTTATAAAACAAACAAAATCTTTCCCTCATTTTCCCCCAACCACTCCTTCATTTCTGTTACTTACCAATTCCCAAAGCTGGCCAGTGCGATTCCTTCTATGCCTTTTCCACTGTCTTCTCTCTGCTGCTCAAAATTCAGATTCTCATCGCCGGAGCCCTGGCTGCTCTGATGATCTGACATGCCTGCCTGGTCCACCCTCTCCCAGCTGCAATCCATCTACTATAAACTCCCTGATGGCATCAGGCAAGTCTTCTGCTGAACAACTTAAATCACTCTTTCTCCTTCTTCAAGAATGCATGGATCCATTTTAAAATCAAGCATACCCTATAGATCACCAATGTTGACCTAAGTGATTTTCATTAGAGTATAATATAAATAAGTACTCTCATTAGCCTACGTATAAGTACCTTCTCCTTACAGAGCCTATGTAACTATGAAATCAAATAAATTGTCAACGAATACTAACAAAATCATGGAGCTGATATAATTCAAATGATTACGATGAATGAAAATAAATTCCACCCACTCTGTGAATATTGGAATAATTGCTACATTTTGCAAACTGGCAAGCCTAAGAAAAGTGTTGGGTGGATTACATCATCTTGTGGAACACAGTATTATGGCAGGACTATAAATAATGCCCTGTAATGTGAGGTGATGTAATCCTCCCCAAACTTTTCTACATTCAAAATATTCCAAAACGTTCATGGCTTCTATGTGCTGCGTTGTCATTTACCTTCAGTGGTTTCAAATGCATCAATTACCTCTTAAGTCCACCTGGATTCTTTTCTCATTAGTTCACTAAAATAAAGCAGTGTTACCTGATTGCCATGCAATGAATGATAACACACAAATGAAATAATCTTGCAGTCTGTAGATAGGAGGCTGGCATCCAGATGGCATACAATATGTTTACATTATTTTATAGATTATTACTTAAATTGAAACCCAAAATATGCTATATCTAAAAATGTATCAGAGGACCTGAGTTTAAATGCATTGAGTTAAATGATAGTATACTGCTTAGCTACTGATTCTCTGATGCTATACTGTTCTATTCATCAAGAAGACTTTATTTTCTTTAAAGGTGTTCGTATGTGTGTCCTGTCTCATTATTTTCTTAAAGGCAGAAGCATAGTTTAAACCCCTTTGTACTTTCAGACCCTAATCCAAGACTTGTACATATTAATCTTCACTGAAAGTTCTCATCGATTAATTATTGAGTTAAAGAATGCCTCTTATTGCTTGTTTCACTGTTTTTTGCCTTCTGCAGTCAGATTTGATTTTCCTGATGCCTCACTTGTTTTCTTACCCCAAAACTTCTCCACGTGGAAAAGACACTGTGAACATTCTTACATCCATAACTTTATTCATGATGTTCTTTCCATTTAAAATAATTTCTCTGCTGACCGTAAACTACGTCCTATATTTCTTAGCTGACCTTCTTTACATCTTCTGTTTCTTTGTGGAGACTTGCTATTTTTTTCATCTGCCCCTAGCAGGTTTGTAATTGCTGGTTCAAGCATTTTCATGATGGCTGTTCTCAAACCTTAATTAATTCTAACATCTTTGCCATCTCGGTATTGGCATCTGTTGATTATCCACATGCCCTCACCCCTTTACCTTTGACACCTTTCTGGTTTGGGGTTTGAGGAGTGGTTTTCATTTGAAACCCAGGTATCTTGGATATTATGTTAAGAGTCTCTAGATCCTAGTTCAACCTTCTGTTTTCCTTGGCTTCCATTGATACCATCCCTGCAGGGGAAAGTACCACTTGAGTACTGATAGGTGTGGGTAAAAGTCCAGGTTCCCCACTTAGCCTGTTGCCACTGGGGGTGGGGTGGTTATTCCTCACTACTTCTGGTGGGTTCTAGGTCCCCATTAGGCTTTCACTAACACCAGGAGACTGGGGGTGTCCTTATTACCACTAGGTGGGAGTGAAAGTCCCCACTCTCCACAAGGATTTCTTGACATTGCCCTAGAGGAGAAGGGTTGGAGTCCAGACTCCAACCCCCACGTCCCTCACCGACACAACAGAATGGGACCTCATTACATCCTGGCAGGGATAAAGGTCTGTCTGCTCAACTTTGTCTGACACCACCCTGGCAGGGAATTTGAAAGCTTCATCACAACCTGGCAGAGGTGGGATTCTACACTCACCCCTTGGCTTTGTAGGATTCCCACCACTTATCTTAAGAAATATATAGAATCTAGACTTTGAACTGATTTATATTTCAGAAGACCTTCTTTTCATATCCAGTTGTTCTGAAGCATTAACAATTGACAGATACCTGTAAATGATAGTTTCCTAGTGCTTAGTCAGCCACGCTTACCTCTCCACCTGCACTCATTCCTTAGATGATTTCATCAAATCCCATGCCTATAAATAACTTCTATGTTTCTTTGGCCACCTAAGTTTCTGTCTCCAGCATCAGTCTCTCTCCTGAAATCCAAACTCATATATATGTCTGCTTAGCTGACATCTCCATTTTGACATCTAATAGGCAAAGCAAATTGGATTCCTCCCACCTCTACTGCTGCCTCCCAGATTTGCTTCTCTCTCAGTCTCCTCAGAAAACAGCAGCTTCATTCTTCAGATGCTCATGCTGGAAACTATGAATTCTTCCTTTTCTTTTTACCTCTCACTGAATTAGTCACACAGGAAATCTTAGAGGCTCAATTTTCAAGATACATTCCTAACCATTAAAAAAAACAACAACAACCCTACTGCTACCATCTGAGCCTAAGCTACCATCATTTCTCACCTGGACCACTGCAATAGCCTCCTGATTCCTTGTTTCCAACCTTTTCTATTCCCTGAATCTAGTCCCACAAATGCTAGAGTAATTATTTTAAGATAGAAACTGAGTCCTCTGCTCAAAACTTCCAAAGTCATTGCATTTTACTCACAGTAATGTACAAAGTTCTGCGTCAACCACTACCACCATCCATCTTGTTCATACTGTTCTACCTCATTGACCTCCCTACAGACCAACGGACAGGGCAAGCACAATACAAGCACAGGATCTGTGCACTTGTTGTTCTACACTTGTAGAAAATCCTTTTGCCAGATATCTTCATTATTTTTTGTTCCGATCTGTGCTCAAATGTTACCTTATCAGAGAGGACATCTCAGATCACCTAGCCTATTTTAGTACTCTCCCAATTTTCTTACTCTCATTCACCCTGCTTTGTCTTTATAGTTGTCGTCACCAACTGACATACAGTAGTTTGTTTAGTCATTGCTTTCTGATTTTCTCCATGGAAAGCTCCAGTGCCTAGAAGAGTTAGTGGCACATATAGGTGCTCAATAAGTATTTGTTGATCAATTTACAATTAGTCAAAATATTTATTACCATAATTAAGAAAAATTTTTGTCTCATTAATTTATCCCCTGCCAAATACAGGAAAGATCAAATCAAAGATATATGTCTAACATACAATGTTTCAGCTCTCATTTTGTGTATCTCCTTTTTTTTCCCCAAGGAAGCATGCAATTAAATTAGTACCAAATTATAACAGAAAACAAGTCATGATCATTCTTATTAAAAGTCTATGCATTCAGAACTGGTTATTATTATATTCTTCTTTCATTGAAATGTCTATCTTCTTTTAAACAAATTGCTAGAAATAGAGATTTTGCATTAAAATACTCTTTCCTATGTTAGAGATTTTCCATTAAAATACTCTTTCCTATGTTACAGAGAAATAATAGGAAAAAGTAATGTTTCCAGAATTTAGAATCGTATGTTACTTCTGAATGAAATATACATTCTGTTTAATACTTATCATCAGCTTATGTGTTTTAATGGTAGGATTTAATTCTTATGTTCACTTCTGTTTCTTTGTGAACTGATAATCTCTTAATTGCAGATGGAGGCATTACCCTACGAGCTGCTAGAATTTGTTGTATTGCATTTTTTTCCCCCAGACTGATTGTAAACTTTCTGGGAATTTCTGCTTGTTGAACATGAGTGAAATCTATTTCTGAAGTTAGAGTTCCCTTTTTTCATGATAATTCTGAAAAATAATTGGGCATCCGCCAAAAGGATTTTTCTACTAAAATTTTCAGATGTGTCCAGTGTCCAATGATTTTCCTGTATCATTAGTTAGAATGAAATTCACCCAGTAATTTAAGAAAATCACAAATATTATTTTGCAAAGCACAAAACTCATACTTCCATACTTATGTCTTTGTCTTATCAGGCCTTTCATTTCTCTTGATTGCAATGATTTACAAACTAGTTTTCTTGCCACCAGACTATTTTAATTGCCTACCAATCCATCTCGCATTCTCTCTTTACAACAGTGTTCATTGATCTCAAAGTTTATCTTTCAGAGATACTCCAGTGGCTTTTAAATGCGCAAAGAAGAAAAAGCCTACATCTTTCACATGTCAAACAAAGCCATTCATGGGTTAACCCCTTCAACTTTTTCCAGCCGCATCATCTCTACCAAGCCTTGCAAGTACAGATTTTAGGTCTCTAACAACCCACACCTTGCAAGTATCTTATACTTTTACCTCAAGCACCTTTCTTTGTCTAACTAGGAATGTTCTGTATATTTTTCAAGGCTGACTTAAAAGTCACTTTCCTTATTGAAGGAAAATTCTGAAAACTTTTCAGGTTTCTGACATTGCTTAGGTGTGAATAATACATAGATCCCATCTTCCTGGAGCTTCCAGGCTGTAAAGCCTCCTCCACCCACTCCCCTTTGAACCCCTCCCTGATCAGAATTAGATTAGGCCCCTGACTTAATCATAACCAGCTGAGTATATATCTAAATTTATCACTAAATTCTGTACTTTTCCAGATAGTACCTTCTCTTAATCTTCCATTTTATTCTTGAATCTGGCCCAATTTAGCACAGAGAAGATGCAAGCTCAATGTTTCCAGGTTTGGGATCAAGAAAGTAAGACATCATGAAAGAGTAACCATCTGAATTTTTAGTTTTTCCCAAGGTAAAATATTTTTTAAATCTGTTAACTTGATAAAGAAAAAAATTATTTAATAATTTCTTTGTGGGGGAATCCTTATCCTTTAGTTAGGCAGAATTTGTATTGATGTGTGTGGTTCGAATATACTAAATAATAATTTAAAATAAAGTTGCCCTTTGTCAGCACTGACAAAAAATAGAGACAAAATTAACTTATTTCTATGTGATGTTGTGGCAGTTCTGTCTAGGCTGAAAGGACACTGCCACATATGCCCTTTGTCCTCCATTTCTTTACCTTGAAAAGGAGATACCAGGCAATTTACCCATCAGGGTTTTTAATGGTCACAGTATTTGACGGCTGTGAACTGAGTAATATCATTCATTTATGGTCTTGTCCTGCAGCTGTTGTGTTTTATATGACACAATTTGAAACAAAGAAAACAGAGCTCTTGAATAAGCTTCACTATTAAGTGCAACTAAGCCATTTCGGGCAATAATGGCCTTTCACAGCAGAGAATAAAAAGCATAAAGTGTCATTTTCCTCAAATAACAAAAAGGTAAATAGGAAAAGAAGCTTAAATATTAACATAGTGACCAATAAATAAGTACTCGGCCTCTAAGAAAAGCCACGTAACACAATTCTGCAGCTTAGATTTCACTTCAAATAAGCCAATTGGGAGTCAATTATAGTATGTTTTATCAACAGGTCCTTGTCTTTTTTTCCCCTAAAGTAATCTAGAACAATAGAGCTACCAATCATTTAATGCCTTCTTACAGGTCACACTTGGAGGCTAATAACAAAAATCAGCCTGGAATCTGCTGTCCAGCTAGTCCCCAATCACCAAGTCCTCTTGCCTGTTACATACCTTCAATCACAACTTCTGTGCCTGCTCCCGTCCTGTCCTTCCAATCAGCCTCTGTCTTGGTATAAACTTTATGACTTTGTGCCTAAACTTTTTGGATAGGCTTTTAGCTGGGTTCTCTTCTTTTCTTTAGGTCACATCCACAAGAGCTAACAGTCCTAAAGCACAAATCTAATCATATCATGCCCCTGTTTAAAAACACCTTCTTTGACATCAGTTTCTAAAAAAATCATACAGGCTCTTGTTTACTTTCTGTAAGTTTTAGTGTTCCTGATGAATCAGCTTTCGGCACGTTCTGTGTGGCAAGCCTGAGAGGGATTCATCACTGTGAGAGATTTAACGCCTGCCCTCTTGGAGCTTACTTGCTGCATTTGTTTCCTATTGCTGTTGTAACAGATTACCAGAAATGTAGTGGCTTAGAACAATGCAAATTTATTATCTTATAGTTTTGGGGGTCAGGAGTCCTGAAATCAAGATGTTTGAAGGACTGCCCTTCTTCTGGAGGCTCTAGGGCAACAGTCCCCAACCTTTTGGGCACCAGGGACTGGTTTTGTGGAAGACAATTTTTCCTCGGATGGGGGGCAGGATGGGGGGGATGGTTCAGGCTGTAATGTGAGAAATGGGGAGTGGCAGATGAAGCTTCACTCGCTCGCCCTCTGCTCACCTCCTGCTGTACGGCCTGGCTCCTAACGGCCGGGGCGTTGGGGACCCCGGCTCTAGGGGACAATCCATTCCCTTGCCTTTTCCAGCTTCCAGAGGCTGCCTGCATTTTTTGACTCTGGGTTCCTGTCTCCATTTTCAAAGACAGTGGTGTAGCATCTTTAAATCTCACACACACACACACACACACACACACACACACACACACACACACACACACACACACACACACACACACACACACACACACACACACACCCCCTACCTGTTGGCTTCCATAGCCACATCTCCTTCTCTGTCTCTAATTCTCATAAAGATACCTGAAATCACATTGGGCCTGCCCAAGAAATCCAGGATATTCTCCCATGTCATAAAAATCCTCATTTAAATCACATCACCAAAGTCTCTTTTGCCTCGTAAAGTCACATAATCACAGGTTCTGGGGATTAGGACAGAGGCATTTGGGGTATGGGAGGCTGGTATTACTGTATCTACCATCCTTGTTTAATAGAATGGGCAGATATTTGGTGGCATTTTCAAATTCTTTTTACTCGTCTGTACTTTCCAAATTTTCTCATACTAATAAATACTAATTTTGGGGGCTTCCCTGGTGGTTCAGTGGTTAAGAATCTGCCTGCCAATGCAGGGGATACGGGTTCGAGCCCTGGTCCGGGAAGATCCCACATGCCGTGGAGCAACTAAGCCCATGCACCATAACTACTGAGCCTGCACTCTAGAGCCCACGAGCCACAACTACTGAGCCCATGTGCCACAACTACTGAAGCCCACACACCTAGATCCCGTGCTCCGCAATAAGAGAAGCCACTGTAACAAAGAGTGGCCCCCGTTGGCCGCAACTACAGAAAGCCCACGTGCAGCAATGAAGACCCAATGCAGCCCAAAATAAGTAGATAAAATAAATACATTTTTAAAAATAAATACTAACTTTCTAGTTGTAGGAAAAATGTTTTAACTGTAAAAATTATACCCTATCAATCAATTTATCAGATGGATTCCAGAGTCTCCATCCTGATATAGAAGAGGCCCAGGCAGGCTGACGGTTAACACACCGTCGTCTTGGTGGAAGTGGCCCCGCACACGCTAGACTACACAGTAGGACACTCACAGTTCCCTTCACAGACTGTCCGTTGTTATACGCCTCTGCCTCTTGCATAGAAACGGGGAAAGGTTTACCCCAGCTTTTCAGTGCGGTAAATGCCCCGCACAAAGGTTATTCTTTTACTAGCTCTTCCCTGACGCTCTGGGGCACAGCCACTCTGCTGCCTCCTTTTTCTCTCCAGAGTACAGATTCCTCTTTTCTAGAACTTTACAGATTTATTTATGTCCTACCTTTGCCCTTGACCTCCACATGACTTCAGGACAAGGATTCTGCCCTTGATTTTCTGTACCTGTAGCACTTATCACAGTGCTCGGCACCACCGCTGAATAAAAATTTAAAGTTTGAGTTACTAAGCAAGGTTTTTCTGGAAAGGGTACACTCAAAAATACGTCTGCTAATGGATCCTTGAGGCCACAGGATGTCGCAAATTTATTGAACTACTAGGATGTTTAAATTATTTTCATGATTTAACGCCTGAAGGTTATAACACAACACTGAAGGTTATAGCAACGCCTGAAGGTTATAACACAACACTGAAAGTGCAGACTTTCCTGTCATATATTAAGGTGAATGTATACGAACACAAAACATTTTCACAAGTATTTTGTCCAAATTCAAATAACCTGCCTTATTTGTTAATACTTATTTTTAATAAATTTTTACTGACAGCTTCTTAATGATATTATATATGTCCTATAAAGAATGCTTCCACTTGTTGACTATTTGAGGTTGTATCTCACGGTGTGCTTTTAATGTGTGGATTTCTAGACACGAATCCGGCTTCTAAAGGTTTTATTTTTCTAAGAAGTGCTGCTGACATGACCTGTTCACAATTTGCTCTCTGCTCATGTCCACCAGATTCAGAAGAACAATTCTTTGAAAGTTATTTCAATTTGGGTCTTTGTTAAGAGTAAATATTAATTTAGATTGGCCTACACTATGGGCTGAATCACATATTATTTATGAAACTGCTAACATGTACTTAATGCATGTGGCATTAACTCCAAAGGCATATTGTCCCGATATTAGTTCCAATCCCACCCCAATAAGGAATTGGTGAATCTGGAAGATTTGGGGAAGGAATCATGTCTATTCTGGTCTCATTCACATCCTCTACTTTGATTATTTTGAGTTTTGCCACTGATATTCAAACAAGGTAACAGTATTCATATATTTTGTATTTTATACTAAGTATAGCCAGTTTTTTCTCTATCTGCATTCACTCAAAATTACAAAGTATAAAATTTGATCAATAATTTTAAAAGCACTTTAATCTTTGCTACTTATTTGCCTTTTTTTGCAACTATGAAATACTAGAAAATAAAAGTATAACTCTTCTCCGTGGTGTGTGTGTGTGTGTGTGTTCATATATAAATAACTCCCCTTTCCTCTCCTTCTCCCTCCACGCTCCTCTTTCTATCTCCCCCTTCCTCTTTCTCAACTATGCTTTAAAGCTGGGAGAGGTTACCTGTACTAGCCTGATAATTTAGTTAGAAGAAGGCAACTTCTAATTTGAGTATCATCTAGGGAAAAAGTAAAACATTTACTCTACATTTTTTTCCCAGGTTGTATTAGCAACGATCCTTCTCTTCTGGAGTAGGAACAGTTATGGGTTTTATTATTCAATCTATTTTTTAAACCTACCACATATGGATGACAGCTACTCTTCTGTGAAGTCTTGTGGAATCACAAGAGATCTAAGGCTTTATAAAAAATATACAAGTTCAAAATATTAATTTATCAGCTGACCCAGAAGTAACTGGTCTCCAAAAGATGATACAAATTAACTAAAATTTAATGACAAATTCATAAATCAGATAGCTAATTTATTCATTGTATTTAGAAATAGTAATGCCAAGTGTTTCAAAACACAAGTATTAGTAAGCTATCTCTTTACAGAAGATAACCTCTTCTGTACTAATTTTAAAATTAGGAAGTTGACAGTTGAAAGTCATCAGTGAACAAAGTTAAGCAATCTCTTTTATATCCCCAAGCTACAAAATTTTCACCTTTATTAAAGGTGGATTAATTAACGTAGTGGTATGTCTATTAAGTGGATCATTATATTCCAGTCTGTTTACTGTATAATTTCCATTCATTTACTTTTCTGGAAACACAGTTACTAAATATTATCCTTCAAATCTACCCGGCCAAAATTCCTTATAATTCAAAATTTGTATCAGCAAAGTATTTATTAATCATTGCTACAATGTCTTAGTTTAACTTATAATTCATTTAATGCCATTGTATTCTAGTACCTGATTTTCATCAAAGTGCTCTCGCCAAGTGATCATTTCTAGTTTATTTCTGAGATTTTGCTAACAGGTAGTTCATAAAACTTAATATCAAAGATAATTCACATTAGCTTAAAGTCAGGGGGACATTTTCTGAAAATATCATTATAATCTTGAGTCCGGACTCTAGTCCAGAATCTAGATTCCAGATTCTACCCTCTTGGAAAATCCAAAACCTCTCCATGTAAAACACACTTGTGAAAATATTGATTATGATTGTCTTTAGATGACAGCAACAGATCACCAGCAAGATGACAACAAGCAAAAAACACCATGAAAATATATTCAGTCTTAGAATGTCAGTCACTTAAGTTAAAAATGAAATTATTTTATCCACAGTGGGTCCTTCTTTTAAAGGAATTTTTTTTAATTTGACAAAAACCATGATTTTGGGGAAAAAACCCCTCTAACTTATCTTAGCATGTATATCCACGTTGTATGAATCAACATCTTCATTCTTTTAGACAACTTACATAAGTAAAGGGAATTGACACTTGACATTAGACAACCTAATATAAATGCACACTCACATACAGACACATCTTCGCATCAAAAAGTTTATGACAATTTTGATAGGGGTTTCCTTAACTAAATAGCTGTGATGAATAAAACTGCGCATTCCTTACATCAGAGGTATTTAACCAAGACAATAATGTAACAACTGAGAAAAAGATAAGTCCATTTCAAGTTTCTTTGGCAAATCAGAATTCTGGAAGCCAATAAAGGGATTATGTAAACATAATGCATTTCTGGAAATTTACACTTTAGCTGCTATAAAAAATGGTGCTTTTTTTTAATGTTCTTTTTTATTTAAAAAGAACTAATACAGTATCTACAGAATATATATACATATATATTCAACACAAATATATGTGTAAATATATGAATTTATATATATTCATTCCATTTCCAAAGTTCACAAACAGTTATTGCTAAACAATTTTATTCTGTGTATACAGTTGCCCCCTGCTATCTGTGGGGGATTGTTTCCAAGACCCCTGAGGATACCAGAATCCATGGGTGCTCAAGCCCCTCATATGTAATGCAGTAGTATTTTCATGTAACCTTCACACCCCACCCATATACTTTAAATCATCTCTAGATTACTTATAATACCTGATACAATGTAACTGCTATGTAAAGAGTTGGAAGTACACAATGTAAATACTCTGTGAATAGTTGCCAGTTTGTGGCAAATTCAAGTTTTGCTTTTTGGAACTTTCTGGAATTGTTTTTTCCAAATATTTTCCATTCATGGGGTTTGAATCCAAAGATGCAGAACCTTGCAAACATGGAGGGCTAACTGTATTTCCTTTTCGTTTTTTTTTTTTTTTAAGAGTCATATAGCTTACATGATAGTGTGGTAAATTTAAAAATTAATATTTTTCTGGGTATCTGATAACTTTCTCTTAATACTTTAAAATTTCTTCATGAATACAATGTGCATACCATATGGCACCACACTCATCCAGAAATCTGAATGTCATACACACAAATATAATGGGCACTCAGAAGAGTATAATTTTTATCTATTTCTCTGTATAGATCTGTTTAGTAGAACCCTAGATGGTACAGTATAGCCACTGCCAAATAAATGTTTCCAGCTCTTATATGTAAATAAGAAAGCACTGAGTGTTAATGGAACCATTTGTAAAATTAACATTGGGAAGAGCATTTCTCTTCCTACTGCTATTTCTCAGGCTCCATGCTGAATATCACCAATGAATGCAAGTGAGGATATGTAAAGTAAATAAACTAAAGATGACATTATTAAGAACTTCACACAAATTTGTGTTTAAATGGCAAATTCTCCTGGGCATTTAGAAATATTTACAATATTAACTGTGACCAATAAACAGAGATAATGTATCATAGCTACAGCGTTAGTAGCTGCTGCCAGCCAAGGATCAACTAGAAGTTGAGACTGAGCAGCTGTGAAGCTGCAGAGCAAGTTAATTGCCAAAATAATTACAAATAATGCATATAAAATTAATTTCCACACAATTTTAAGGGGCAATATTATTATGTATTGAATACAGTGTGAAAGGCATTCTGGCCCATTGACCTATGAATGAATAAATGGAGGAAAGAAAGAAGAAAGGAACAGAGGGAAGGTGGGAGGGAGGAAGGAAGCAAGGAAAGGAATCACAAATTTACCATCACCATTCATCTCCCTACGACTCTGAACAAGTTTTTTTTTTTTCCTTCCTTCCTTCCTTCCACAAATCCTTATTGAACTTCTGCCTGTGTCTTGGGTATATACTAATGTACAAAGGAGAATAGGTCATGCATCTATGGGACATCTACTCCAGAATAAGGATGCACATAAAAAAACAAGGTAATTGCAGATCATGGCAAGTTCTATAAAGAAAGTCCAGGGATGTGAAGACAATGAGGAACAAGGACTGTGGCATCCCACCGAGGAGGTTCTGAATAGGTGAGTTTTGAACTGAATCCTAAAGAATGTGAAAGGAGAAAGACTTTCTGACAACAGGAGGCACTATCATTGTGACTTGAGAGAACATTATTTTCAAAGACCCTAAGGTGGCCAAACACATTTATCATAGTGAAATACTACATAAAAAACTGCTTTTCTTTTTTTCTTTCACTTTACATGAATATAATCAATATCCTGTTAACTCTGCTGTGACTAAGGACTGGTTTTTTTCTGCTTACCATACCCAAAATCTAAGGTATCAAAGGCAATTCTGAGCTTCAGACATTGCTATAACCATAAAATATTATGGACTTTATGTTAGACTTACTTGTGAATGTCTGTGATTCATAGCTTGAATTTTAGAGATGAAGTCAGAGGCCCCATTTAGCTATGGTTTCATTTCACTTTCTAGCAAAGGATAGAAAGTATAATCAAGATATTTGCTTAGAACGTAACACAGTATCATCAGAATACTTTTAGGAAACCAGATTATCAATGAGCCTCAATATGGTACTAACATCTTCATAATATTATTTCAGTTATTTCATATATTTTATATATTAGCTACCAAACAGTTCTACTGTTCAGTTATCATTATATCAAAGAACTCATGCTGGTTTATATCCCTCTTCTTTCTGCACAAACTGCCCCTCCTCCCATTTTCTAGCTGGTAAATTCCAAAGCATGCTTCAGGTATCACCTGCTCCAGGAAGATTTCCAGTCACCCCCTCTCCTCTCTCATGCTTCTCTCCAGACCTATTAGATACCATTATCAATTGATTATACAATGTTATTCATCTGCTACATTAGACTACTGAAGATTTTGATTGCATTTAGCAGGTCATATATATTGATTGATTTAATAAAATGTTCATTGATGTTGGGAAGAAATGGCCTATGGGAGATCTTCCCTATTCTGATCTCTGGATGGTCAGTCACAGTGATGTGAGAACCACTGAACTGAAAATCTCATATTTTTAAACTCTTCACTTTAAATAAAGGGACTTTTAAACAGCCTAGATTTGATTGTTCAAGCTCTAAGAGCTAAACTGTTACAGACAGAGGTACCGAAAATGAGGGGTTGGATGATTTAATAACCCTCCCCTTCCCAATAAAAGGGCCAAAATCCATCAACATTTTCTGGTGCCATTTAGCAAAGAAATTAGATGCTATAAGCCAAAAACAATAATAAAACTTAGATATTTTCTCAAACTTTGGGCTTCCTTATTTTGTATTTGTTTTACTCCTATGTCTACTTCCCTGTTGAGATTAAAGGTGATGCCATATGACATCTTAAAAGAAAATGAAAAGAAGCCACAATATTGGCTCTTCAGAGAGAGAAAAGAGTGAACTCAGAATTCAGCTTAGAAAGAATGTGTCATATAGGGAAAATTTTAATTTTAAGAAAGAAAATGTACTAGAAACATACTTTACTTCTGCTTAAATGTAACTGGAAAAGATCATTCCTTTTAGTAGTTAAAGCCAGATCTTTAAAACATGCTTGGTATAATATCTCTAATGAAATAGGAGTTATTTTTAAAAGAACAGAGAATTTAGGACAAAGCTATAATTAAATTCCTCTTACCCAAAAGCAAAGAAATGCACAAGGGTGTTTCATGGGAAACATCAACTGTTCCAACAGCAAAGAATCATTGACAATTTGGTTTGAAATGTTTGGTCAATTCAATGAGTTCCCTTCAGTCAAAAGAAAATCAATCAAACAAGTAGGTTGGTTTACACTTAGAGACAGAACTAATGTCACCATAAATTTGAGTGAATGAAATCACTGCTATAATTAGCGGGTATGTCTTGCTCCCAGCTTTTAAGTGAGTATCTATTATGTAATAATTTGGCTAATGTTTATGAAGAAAGTTGTTCTGCCACAAGACTGGTAAGCTTAGCCATGATGAAAACTACCAAAGAGAGCATGACTAATCATTAAACTCATAGATGTGAGAAGATTCACTGCATTCAGAAGTCTGATTTTTGCATAATATTAATGAATGGGTTGATAATACAGTCTATCTAAAAGGTCACTTCATCTGTGACATTCTTTGGTAATCTTTCCATCAATATTAAGACAAGATTAAATGTCATACTCGTGTGTGGTTTACTTTTAAAAACATTTAGCAAAGGCCAAGCCATTGTAATTCTTCTAGCCACTCAATGTAGAAGAAAACTGGAGATTATATTTATCTCCCTTGAGCAATGGATCAACAGATGATGATGCTTTCACAAGTCAAACTAAAATATGAAAAACTTACCTAGGGCTCTTAAAATACATCAGGATACCTTTAGTGTTGAAAGAATTGATCACTTTCTAGAAGCATATATTCTTGCAGGCAACAAGCCCAAACAAATATCCAAATATAAATGTGTAACAGAAATTATTAAAAACCTTATTAAATCATTTATATATTTAATGTCTGATTCCCCTCTCTTCTCCTGTCTGAAAACATGTGAAGTGATCCTCCAGAAAATACAGCCTTTCTCATCATTTGTATATGGTTAAACATAGGGCATGGAGAAATGAGAACCATTAACTTATTTTCCGTATCCCTCTACCCAAATTGTTAAGTTAGTGCTTGTTTTTGAAGTTGGTTTTTTTTTTTTTCATACAGGAGAAGGTAGCTGAGAAAATTAATCTTTTTAAGTCATGCAACCATGAACATTTATAAGAGAAAGAAAAGAGCTCATGTCACATCTATGGAGTTGAAATTATCATGGCAGGATAAAATCATTAACTGCAGTTCTCCATGGAATATACAATCAATCAAGGAATCCATCACATAGTGGTTTGGTTTGTTTGTTGAAAGCCATGTGAAGTGATCTTTCCACCAGTCATTTGTTTAGTCCATTAAGAGGTCACAAATGTATATTGAGAGTTGGTAATATATGGTGGCTAAGAGCATAGACCCAGGAGACAGACTGCCTCTGTGCAAGACCCAGCCTGCAATTTATTAGCTATGTAACTTCAGACAACACTTCTCTATGCATTACCAGCCTCCATGACTGTTTCTTCATCTGTAAAATGGGAACACTAATAGTACTTGCCTTATAGGGTTGTTGCATGGATGAAAGAAGTTATCATATGTTAAGCGCTCACACAGAATCTGGTACATGAGAAGTTTTGTATAAGTATGAGTTTTCATTGCTGAGATTACATGTGCTTCCTAGGTCTCAGTTACTCAAAAACTCAATCTTTCTCAAAATATGGAGAGTAAATATTCCCCAGTGATGAATGTTGCAATACTGAATTGGAATATGTATTAGAAATTGGTAGAGCTGATTCCAAATGTCAGTAATTTGGCCAATTGACCTATAATGATTATATAAAATGTTTACACAAATAAACCATGGCTTTTCACATGAAGGACATTATAATTCCATGATGAAAAGAAATATAGTGGATTATAATAAAATGCAAGATATAGAAAGTGCTGAATAAAGGCATGGGCATTATTTAATTCCAGTGACCTTTCAAAGTTTTTTTTATTTGGATGAAATATTTGGACTGAAATATGTGTATGATTTGGGCAGGTGGACCTGCTTGGATAATGTAGTTTTTCTGTGGCTAAGGAGTCAGAGAGGTATAGTAGGAGATGATTATACAAATAGATTAGGTCTTGCTTGGGAATGTCAGGGAACTTAGATGCTGCCCAAAGGAGACTGACATATATTGAGATGAAAGAGCCAGTGGAAGTGTTTAAACAGAGCAGAGATAAAGTTGAATCTAATTATTAGAAATATAATATTGACAGTAGTATAGAGAATTATGTGAAACTTTTGGTAAACTATTGTTGTAAAATAGTGCTTTGAATTTATGCTTTGAACTTCCACATCCACTCCAAACACAGTACAGAAATTATAAAATAAAATAAATAAATAATAAATACCAAATGTAGCCACACTCAAAAACAAAGTAATTACTCTCTGGATCAGAAAAGGAACAAAAACCCAGAGTTGTGAGAACTCTGACATTAAGCTTCAATCCTCTAGCATTTTGATCCAAAAGTATGAAGAGTTATTTCATTTAGTGAAATAAGTCTGAGAAAGACAAATACTTTGTGTTTTCATTTATATGTCAAATCTGAAAAACAAATGAGCAAGTATGACAAAACTGAAACAGATTCTGGCAGTTGCCAGAAGGATGCAAAATAGGTGAAGGGGATTAAGAGGTAAAAACTAGCAGTTATAAAATAAATAAGTCACAGGGATGTAATGCGCAGCACAGGGAATATAGCCAGTAACATTGTAATAATTTTGTATAGTGCATAATCTATAAAAATATTGAATCACTATGTTGTACACCTGCAACTGATACTGTAAGTCAACTATACTTCAATAAAAAATAAAAAGCAAGAAGAGTTACTTGTGGGGTAGTGAGGAAAACAAGAACCATGAGCATGGTGCAGGAGTACAGGCAGACTCACTGTTCTACATGGGTAGCCAAAGAACCTCACTGTTAACTGGAAAAAGCCTGAACACAGCTGCCCAGCTGACTGGAACTTCAGCTTCTACACAGGTAAATATACCTGAAGAAAGCATGAAAAGCCACCTGGATGGAACTTGCTCCAAATTAATCTTTTATCAAATTTATGTAAGGAAAGGAGCCCTTGGTGAACAATTTGGAACTGATTATTGGACTTGAAGCAGAGGGAATATTGAATTCAGCATAAGCTCCCTACAATAATACTCCCAATGGCAGAAGAAAAATTAAAAGAAAAATGACCAACAAAATCACCAGTTGAAAAATAAATTCACTGTCAAAATGGAAGAATAATTAGAAACTGTCTTTATAATATGAAAGTTATGACCCAAAAGTATAAAATTAATAACACTTATTGCTTTAAAAATGATAAATTTTAGGGCTTCCCTGGTGGCGCAGTGGTTGAGAGTTTGCCTCCCGATGCAGGGGACGCGGGTTCATGCCCCAGTCCAGGAATATCCCACATGCCGTGGAGCAGCTGGGCCCGTGAGCCATGGCTGCTGGGCCCGCGCATCCAGAGCCTGTGCGCCGCAGCGGGAGAGGCCACAACACTGAGAGGCCCACGTACCGCAAAAAAAAAAAAAAGATAAATTTTGAAACAAAAAATAGATATATATGAACCAAGAGGAAGTGGACCAAAAAATTCCCTTAGGAAACTAGGAAATTAAAAAATGTAATTATTAAAATGAAAACAAAATTAAATGCGTACAATTAAATTGATCTTAAATCAGTCAAAGGAAAATAGTAGTAAAATAATAAATGAGTAATGTAGGATACAGTAAATTTTTTTAATGAAAGTTTTTTAAATTTTTAAATGAAATAAAAATTTTAAGCAGAAAACAGGTTAGAACTGCCACAATATGTTTAATAGGAGAGAAAACATTGGATGGTAGAAATAATATTTTAAGAATGATTGAGAATTTTCCAGATGTAAAGAATGACATGAGGTTTTTTATTAAAAGTGCATATCTGTTGCTGACAAGCATGAGAAATAAATGTATACTTTGATATTGAATTTAAATATAAAACACTAGAAAGGAAGAGAAGAGGTAGTACATAATAAGATAAAGGAAGAGACCAGTGAGAACATATACCAATTTTGAATTTGTGTGCACCTAAAACCATAGATAAATGTTTTTAAAAATCATGAGAAATTACAAGGAAATATAGGGACATGTCAAAATATCTCTCTCAGCTGATGATAAAACGTAGAAAAAAGGTCTACAAGGATACAGACAATGTGAAATTAAAAACCAGCAACAACAACATTCTCTTTATAAATAGAGAAACCTGAATTCCACAAATATAAAATATATGCTTTTTTTAAAGCATGCATGGAACCTGAACAAAAGTTGACCACATAATAGATGAAAAAGAAATATGAATACATTTCAAAGAATGGTGACCACATTTTTGACAGTGATGACACTGAGAACTTTTCTAAAGCTTTCTATCTTGGTTTCTGATTAGAGGATCAAAATATCAAGGCTAATAATAATGAATGTCGATTTACTTGCTAAATGTAAAACCTGTCTTCAAAAACATAATTGTAGAACTCAAAAAAGAATGTCAGCCTTCTATTGATTTGTGATCACTTAAAATATGAAGACCTTCTGTTATTGTACTTTTGACTCATTATCCTGTTTCTTGATTTATTAACCTTATTAACCTGTTTCTTAATTAACCTGTTTATTAACCTGTTTCTTGATGTATTTTCTCATCTTTAAAATAAGGCAATTCAAACACGTAAGTTAAGAGTCCTTCCAGTTCAATAATTACATGACAATGCATCTTTTATTCTTTCAACTGCTATATTTTCTCTTTTGTTTCTTATGCAAATAGTTTGCCTTCCCTAGGGGGTACCAAAAGAAGATAGGTTTGAGGATCCAACAAATCTCACCTTGAATCATGTTCTGTCACTCACTAACTGTATAAATTTACATAAGCCATTTATGCTTTTGAGCTCAGCTCTTCCATCTCTTAAAGGAAGGAGAAAATAAAATCTATCTCAATTTTCAATGACGTGAAAATGTTTTGAAAGTTCAGCCAATGTTTCTAAAAAAAATTGTAGAGTAACTACTAAGTGCTAGGCATTAAATGTGATAGAAAGATACAGTCTAGACTATTCAATGCATAGTATTAATTCCTTCCCTCTTCACTCCTCACCTTTCTCCCCATCTCTCTTAATAACTCTCAGTACTAAATTCCTACCCCTAAACACCAGTATATCACTCAGCGCCAGCAAGCCATGCTGCTTCATGTGTGTTGGACTTGGCATTCACAACAGTACTGAGGAGAAAATCTCCCCCTGGGAAAACTGGACCCATGAGCCTAAGCATAGTTTTGTGGTTCTATCAAATTCCAATATCAGACAGAGTTTATGGATATTTGTTGAGCATCATAATATGAAAGGTAGTCAGCAATTTGCAGGACACAATAGTCAGCAAAGGCAGGCACTTTCTCTGCTTTTTCATAATTTTACTAAATTGATGCAGACAGAATACAGTGCTTTTTTGGTTTCCATTTTTTTCTTCCTGGAAATTGAAAGGAATCCTCAATTCTCCCTGTTGAAGATTTTCTAGAGTATTTGAGAAGGGAAAATTAGTTTGCCTTATGTGATGATAACCTACACTGTAATTCAAGCAAATTTATTTCTCAGGGTATAAAAATACAAGGTATTCAGACAGGAATATTATCTCAGCTGTTTGTGGAATTTTCATATCTGTTTTTAATTTAATATTTAAATTTCATACTAGATATGAAATATTCCCTTGCTGCAATTTTCAACTTTTACAAAGGAAAAACCTAACTTTTGGATTAGGCTGTGGCAAATTTTCCTTTTCATGGTATTGAAATATTTATAATTTATGGTCAGATGGCTATTAAACCAAAATACAAAACACTCAAAAATTAAACTGACAATAATTTAATTATAAATACATATTGCCACAAGAAAACTCTAAAAACTTCAGGTCTGGGGATACATATAGACTGAAAGTGAGGCGATGAAAAAAGGTATTCCATGCAAAGGGAAATCAAAAGAAAGCTGGAGTAGCAATACTCATATCAGACAAAATAGACTTTAAAATAAAGACTGTCACAGGAGACAAAGAAGGACACTACATAATGATCAAAGGATCAATCCAAGAAGACATAACAATTGTAAACATAAATGCACCCAACATAAGAGCACTCCAATATATAAGGCAAACACCAGCAGCCATAAAGGAGAAATGGAGAGTAACACAATAATAGTGAGGGACTTTAACACCCCACTTTCATCAATGGACAAATCATCCAAACAGAAAATGAATAAGGAAACACAGCCCTTAATGACACATTAGACCAGATGGAATTAATTGATATTTATAGAGAATTCCATCCAAAAGCAGCAGAATACACATTCTTCTCAAGTGCACATGGAACATTCTCCAGGATTGATCACATGCTGGGCCACAAAGAGAGCCTCAGTAAACTTAACAAAATTGAAATCATATTAAACATCTTTTCTGACCACAATGCTATGAGATTAGAAATCAACTTCAAGAAAAAAAACTCTAAAAAACACAAACATGTGGAAGCTAAACAATATGCTACTAAACAACCAATGAATCACTGAAGAAATCAAAGAGGAAATCAAAAAATACCTAGAGACAAATGAAGAGGAAAGCACAACAGTCAGAAACCTATGGGTTGTGGCACAAAGAGTTCTAAAAGAAAAGTATATAGCAATACAATCTTACATCAGGAAACAAGAAAAATCTCAGATAAACAACCTAACTTTACACCTAAAGCAACTAGAGAAAGAAGAACAAACAAAACCCCGAGTTAGTAGAAGGAAATAAGTCATAAAGATCAGAGCAGAAATAAATGAAATAAAGGTGAAGAAAACAATAGAAAAGATCAATGAAACTAAAAGCTAGTTCTTTGAAAAGATAAAAAAAAAAAATTGATAAACCTTTAGCCAGAATCATCAAGAAGAAAAGGAAGAGGGCTCAGATCAATAAAATTAGAAATGAAAAAGGAGAAGGTACGATGGACAACACAGAAATACAAAGGATCATGAGAGATTACTATTTGAAAGCAAAACTACACACCAATAAAAAGAACAACAGAAAAAATGGACAAATTCATAAAAAAGTACAATCTCCCAAGACAGAACCAGGAAGAAATAGAAAATATAAACAGACCAATAGCAAGTACTGAAATTGAAACTGTGATTTAAAAACTCCCAACAAACAAAAGTCCAGGACCAGTTAGGTGAATTCTGTCAAACATTTAGAGAAGAGTTAATACCTATCCTTCGGAAACTCTTCCAGAAAATTGCATGGGAAGGACTACTCCCAAACTCATTCGTTGAGGCCACCATCACCCTGATATCAAAACCAGCCAAAGATACCACAAAATAAGAAAACTACAGGCCAATATCACTGATGAACATAGACGTAAAAATCCTCAACAAAGTACAAGTAAACTGAATCCAACAATAAGTTAAAAGAATCATACACCATGATCAAGTGGGATTTATCCCAGGGATGCAAGAATCTTTCAATATCTGCAAATCAATTAGTGTGATACACCACAATAACCAATTGAAGAATAAAAACCATATGATCATCTCAATAGATGAAGAAAAAGCTTTTGACAAAATTCAACACCTTTATGATAAAAATTCTCCAGAAAGTGGGCATAGAGAGAACCTACCTCAACATAATAAAGGCCATATATGAGAAACCTACAGCTAACATTATATGCAATGGAGAAAAGGTGAAAGCATTCCCTATAAGATTAGGAACAAGACAAGGATGTCCACTCTCACCACTTTTATTCAACATAGTTTTGGAAGTCCTAGCCACAGCAATCAGAGAAGAAAACGAAATAAAAGAAATACAAATTGGAAAAGAAGTAAAACTGTCACTGTTTGCAGATAACATGATACTATACATAGAAAAATCCTAAAGATGCTACCAGAAAACAACTAGAGATCATCAATGAATTTGGTAAAGTTGCAGGATACAAAATTAATACACAGAAGTCTGTTGCATTTCTACACACTAACAGTGAAAGAGCAGAAAGAGAAATTAAAGAAATAATCTCATTTATAATAATCACATCAAAAAGAATAAAATACCTAGAAATAAACCTACCTAAGGAGGCAAAAGACCTGTACTCCAAAAACTGTAAGATGCTGATGAAAGAAATTGAAGCTGACACAAGATGGAAAAATATACCATGTTCTTGGATTGGAAGAATCAAGGTTGTCAAAATGACTATACTACCCAAGGCAATCTACAGAGTCAATGCAATCTCTATCAAATTACCAATGGAATTTTTCACACAAGTAGAGCAAATAATTTTAAAATTTGTATGAAAACACAAAAGACCCCGAATAGCCAAAGCAATCCTGAGAAAGAAAAGCTGAGCTGGAGGAATCAGGCTCCCTGACTTCAGACTATACTACAAAGCTAATCATTAAAACAGTATGGTTCTGGCACAAAAACAGAAATATAGATCAATGGAACAGGATTGAAAGCTCAGAAATAAACCCACGCACCTATGATCAATTAATCTACGGCAAAAGAGACAGGACTATAAAATGGAGGAAAGACAGTCTCTTCAATAATTGGTGCTGGGAAAACTGGACAGCTACATGTAAAAAATGAAATTAGAACATTTTTTAACACCATACACAAAAATAAACTCAAAATGGATAAAAGACCTAAATGTAAGACTGGATACTATAAAACTCCTAGAGGAAAACATAGGCAGAAAACTCTTTGACATAAATTGCAGCAGTATCTATTTCAATCCATCTCCTAGAGTAATGAAAATAAAAACAAAAATAAACAAATGGGACCTAATTAAACTCAAAAGCTTTTGCATAGCAAAGGAAACCATAAACAAAACGAGAAGACAACCCACAGAATGGGAGAATATATATTTGCAAACAATGTGACTGACAAGGGATTAATCTCCAACATTTACGAACACCACATATGGCTTAATATAAAAAAATCAAATAACCCAATCAAAAAATTGGCAGAACACCTAAATAGACATTTCTCCAAAGAAGATATACAGATGGCCAAGAGGCACATGAAAAGATGATCAACATTGCTAATTATTAGAGAAATGTGAATCAAAACTACAATGAGATATCACCTCATGGCCATCATCAAAAATAAATTCTGGAGAGGGTGTGGAGGAAAGGGAACCCTCCCACACTCTTGGTGGAAACGTAAATTGGTACTGCCACTATACAGAATAGTACGGATGTTTCTCACATGTGGAACTAATTTTTTTATTTTTAATGATACAAATGAACATATTTACAAAACAGAAGCACACTTATAGATATAGAAAACAAACTTATGGTTACCAAAGGATAAACGTAGTGTGTGGGGGGGGGGGGGATAAATCAGGAACTTGGGATGAACACACGCTTACTACTATATCATAAGATAGATGACTGATGGGAACCTACTGTGTAGCACGGGGAACTCTACCCAATATTCCATGATAACCTATATGAGAAAATAATCTAAAAAAGAGTGAATATATGTATATGTATAACTGAATCACTTTGCTGTATACCTGAAACTAATACAACATTGTAAATCAACTATACTCCAATAAAATTAAAACATTAAAACAAAAACTAAAAATAGACCCACCATATGATCCAGCAATCCCACTCCTGGGCATATTTCTGGAGAAAAACATGGTTCAAAAAGATATATGCACCCCAATGTTCATTGCAGCACTGTTTACAATAGCCAAGACATGTAAGCAACCTAAATGTCCATCGACAGAGGAATGGATAAAGAAGATGTGGTACATAGATACAATGGAATATTACTGAGCCATTAAACAGAATGAAATAAAGTCATTTGCAGCAACATGGATGGACCTGGAGATTATCATACTAAGTGAAGTAAGTGAGACAGAGAAAAACAAATACCATGATATTGCTTACAGGCAGAATCTAAAAATAATGATGCAAATGAACTTATTTACAAAACAAACAGACTCACAGACCTAGAGACCTAACTTATGGTTACCAGGTGGGAAGGTGGCAGGGAGGGGTAGACTGGGAGTTCAGAATTGACATGTACACACTGCTATATGTAAAATAGATAACCAGCAAGGACCTACTGTATATAGCACAGGGAACTCTGCTCAGTATTCTGTAATAACCTAAATGGGAAAATAATTTGAAAAATAATAGATGCATGTACATGTACAACTGAATCACTTTGCTTATACCTGAAACTAATACAACACTGTTAATCAACTGTACTCCAATATAAAATAAAATGTTTTAAAGAAATAAAAGTAACTTTATGAATTGTATCTATTAACTATTGTATATGAACTCCAGTCCTCAAATATGTAATATGCTTCATCCTTCACCTCTTCTTTGCTTTGTCGCTAAGAAAGTTTGCATAAAAGTCATCAGGGATAGGTCAATTAGAAAGACCTTCAGAAAAGATTCCAATTATGCTTTCTTTAGCAATCTGTTGGAATATTTAGCAAGACTTGTTATCAGACTTACACTTTTCTTTCAGTGAAACAAAAATCCCTTTGTAGCTTACTTCCCCCTTCCTAGAGTAAATGAGGGTGTATAAATGTCTTTGACATATACATAAGTGGGAAGGTGGCTTGCCTCATGCTGATTTCACATACTCTAAAATCTCTACTGTCCAGAAAATCTTCCTCTCATCCACTTTAAAATCTCAGATTAAGCTACTGTGTCCAAAGGAACACATATTAATATACAATGTTTATATGTTACATTATACATTGCTCTATATATTCATTCATCCAAAATTACTTCATGCTTACATGAGCCAGGGATTGTTTTTTTGTTCCATGACCATATTAACACATGATAGCTAATCAGATAATCTTAAAATTTTTTTTGAAAAGATGGCACGAGAAATGCTGCACATGATATTTAAAAATTTGCATTGGAACAGGAGGAAGGAAACAGAAATGTCTGGGAAATGAATTTAAAGGCACAAGGTATTGAAAATGAAATGTAAGCAAAATCAGGTAAGAAATGAGGGGTGATAGGTGGTAATGAGTACCACGTTTCAGAGGGATCCTTTCAGTAGATTTCTATTTTATAATTGTTTTGGCCGTCTTATTGTTGGGTCCTATAAAAATGTCGGGGTTTGATTGTTAGTCCTGACACTACCATGGAGTCATTCCAATAAAAAAAAATACCCACCCTCTCTACCTACATGTTTTCTAAATGCATGTCTATTAATTTCCCCTTTTTCTTTGCCATTTAACTGTAGATAAGTATGCAAATAGTTTGGCCATTAGGGAAGAGAGGAGAAAGTAAAGAGAAATACAGATGACAGAACATCAGCTGTCATGGTTTACATTTCCCATCACTTTATATCATGTTGCTAGGATTTAAAATTTGTCCTGACTAGATATGTTGGCTAGTTCTCACCTTATTATCAATTCCAATTCCAGAGACATGATAACAGATCTGGATCTTCAAATATATCCAAAACCAAATAACCACTCACTGTTTTTTCCTTGCACACAAGGTAAAAATTACCAAACCATTTACTTTGATCCAAGTATTCAGTTTATAGCATGTTCAAAGCTGCCACACTTCTGACAAAAATATCCTTCTTTCAGAAGTAAGGGCTATGTATAAACACTATTTTAATCACTGGTATTCACTATGGGATTTACATCAATATACTTTTTCTCAGAACCAAGACGAGCACATCACTCCTCTGACACACATTCCATGGTCTCTCCTCACTTCCTGAAGATATGAAGGTCATTTAATAAGAACCAAAGGGCAACCCCTCCTTCAGTCATTTGCTCAAGCCTAACCCTAACTGCACAGCCTGTGGGATGTCTCCTTGTGAGATAACACATTTTACAGCAATTTGTAGAATGTGAAAGCTCTGTCCAAACAGTCAGTATCACATGTTTTTGACAGAAGCATGTCTTAATCTTCCTAAACGTGACTTTCAACTAACTAATGAACCCTGTACAACTGGAATAACCAACATTTTAGTGGGTGTTGCTCCCCCCTTTTGGGAAAAGATAAGAGGTAGTTTAGAAAAAAACAGAGGTGAAGAATGATATAGATATAAGTGGTAAAAGGCCCTATAATGCCCATTTCCCTCAATTTGCAGATAAAGAGTCCTAAGCAATTTAATGACTTCTTCAGTGATACAGAACTAGTTAAGAGCAGAACAAGAATTTAACTTTGATATTCTCAATTCTCAATAATACCCTAGTTTGGGTTCCTTTTTTTGAGGAGGGTGAATAAATGTCAAATTTTCCAACCCTAAAATAATAATTTTAGTATTCTTTTAGCCATTTATAATTCCCTTAAATGATGACCTTCCAATATTCATATTATTGTAAATGTTAACAGTTACTATTAGAAAGAATGTAAGGTCATTTCAAAATTTACAAAACTATCTCTAATTACTCTTGACTTCCAAATGTGACAAAAGAAAGAAAAAAGAGAGCTTTTTTGTATAGGAACATCTACCAAAATTGTGATTAAAATTATATGTATATGTGTATGTGTGTGTATAAATGAATGAATATACATTTACATACCTAAATGTTCTAGCTATGTAATATCTCTCTGCAATCTCTCTAAACCACCTTAAAGATTAATGCCTTTCAACACACTTGCTTTGGTTAAATATTACTTATGACCATTTCAAAGTATTTGGGATCTGACAAAATGAATACAGTTCAAAAACATTCACATGTCTACACGATGAGTGAGACACAACATTTTTACTGAGTTATTTGGTGCCTGAGGCTCATAATTTGAATACTGCCAAAGAATTTCCTGGAATGTGGGCTGGAATATTCTAGATTTTGAACACATCCCCCAAAATGTTAAGTACCTTTGGAAAATGTAAAAGGAAATGTTGTCACTTCTTTGTTTAACTTGGCTTGAAAATTTTTTGAAAACCACTTTCCTCAATATGTTAATATTTATTAAACAAATAAAAAATATTCTACTTTAGAGCCAACATAAAAATGGTACTCAGGAAAGTGTGTCTAAATTTATTTTAATCAGTAGTTAAATGTTTTATGGAAATAATGCTGATTTGAATACTGTATCAATAATGTACCACTGACTGATATGGCCTTTCCATGATTACGAATAATCAGATCTCAAAGCACAAATTCAGCAACTTCAAGTAATATGTCCTAGTTCCTTTGCCTTAAGCAATTAAACTATTCAGCAGAGATGATTCTGTAAGATCTTAATTTTTTTTAAATCTCCATATTGGAAATTTCATAAATTTCTTTCAGAGCCCAATTCCCTTTACAATAGAGAAGGTTTTTCTTTTGTGTAATATCTACATTCTTATTGTAGTATTACTGTATAAATCTCTTGTTCTATTCTCCTTGAAATAATTATAAGCTAGGGTCTTGCGTTAACAGCTTTGTCTTCTCTAATTTTATATAACCCTACATTTTTAACTTTTCCTCATAGATTTTATTCTTCAACCTTTTATGTTCACTTACTTTGATCTGAAAAGACAACAGAATCTAATTTTGTATTAAAAGGACTAATATCATCATATCTGAAATTAGAGGATGATAGGTATTTTATGGCACAAGCTAATTTATTTATTGTTTCCCTTAACAATGGCTCGTTCAGCATAATGTAGATACCACATTCATATTTTCACCCCAAAATGTAATCTATTTTGACTCAGATTGTGTATTCTAAACCAATAGAAGGCAACGCAAAAACTTTTCTGAACAAGAAGGCCGAAGTTTGGTCTTTAGAGGAAATGAAGTAGTGGTATAAACAGCTGGTGAGAACTCAGGTTCTCCTGAGGAGAAAATTACTTTGGGGCCCCAGGATTTTCTCTACCCACTAGGAATTCTTTGCATTAATCATCTTGTAGTTTGTAAACAACAAAATCCATATCACTCATATGAAGTACCCTACAGAATACTTAAAGTAAAACACAAATATTCTTGTCCTCTAATATTTAGTTCTAAAATAGATGTTTCTTAGAGCCCTCAAGTGACAAAAGTGCCTTTTACTAGGATGCAGAGGAACATAGCGGTAAAGAACAGCCTTCAGCCTTAGATATGACTGGGAAAAGGAAAAGCTCTTCCACTTATTGGTTGTGAATTATGAGACAATTTTTTTTCACTTTTAATCTCTTTGCTCAATGGAGATTATAATACATCATAGTTTGGTTACAGAATAAAATATAAAATAAAATTTAAAAAATACTTCATAGGGTTGTTGTGAAAGGGATTATATATGTAAAGCCCTTAGCATAATACCTGAAATTTAGCAAGCTCTGTAAAAAGATTTTGTTGCTATATTTGTATATTTATTTTTGATACCATGATTGTTTAACTATGTGCAGTAATGGAGAGCTGGTTTACTAATAATCTGCATACACAAAAACAGACTTCAACAGTTTGGAACATTATAGAAGCTACTAGAATAAAGAAAAACAACTAAAAGAAAGAGGAGGAGGAAAAGTGTTAAAACTCAAAATATCAATTATGGTTGATAATCATCTGTGTAACTTGTTCACAAGGTCAGTTTATGGAAAAGAATGAATTATTTTTAGTCATGCTTTGAAACCTGAGGGAGATTATCAAAATCAAGATTAGAGTCAGCTCTCCCATTGCCACTGCTTGACTGTGTGCTCTCAGTTTGAGGTGAGATTTCTTGCGTTATTCTTCTGGCATTTGTTGGCTTTGTATCATTTTGCCTCTTTGTCAAAATTCAGCATTGCCTGCATGAAAGCGACCAGCAGTTGTTTCTGCTGACAGAGAAGGGGCAGGAGGGTGACTTGAGAGTGTCGTTTATAGAATAACTCAGTGTTAGGGAACATTTTTGACCTTTGGGCTTTCATCCCAAGGAAAACCATGAGGGAAATTGCAAATAGTAAAAATTATATCCTTTATTGTAAAATTAGAATGATAGCAGGATTTTTTTAAGTGCCTATTTATAAGTCAGTACACTGATATATCCTTAGGTATTTTAATACGTAACACTGGACAACTGGTTTGGCTTTTTCCAGAATGAATGTGCCAGAACTGAATTTAACTAATTTATTTCAAATGGGTGATTTATTTTAAATGTGAAAGTAGTTGTACACATAAATATACACCATGTCGACAACGTATCAAAATTATCAATCATAAAAAAAAAATTATCAATCATTTAAATGTTTATATAGGGATTGCATGGACTGATTAGGTATATGACTGCATCAGCACCAATTCAGGGTTACAGGAAGAAGTCTAACATTTGCAACAGTGCATATACTGTTGTCCCAAAACATATGTAATCATTAAAAAATTGAGTAAAACATTTCTAGAAATCTGCACAAGTTTTATTACATCCCAGTTGTTTAGGTCTGAGGTTACTTGCTTGCATATTTTAATGCTTTGTAAAAGAACTGCTTTTCTCTTTAAGAAAATTAAACACACATAAACATTCATGCACACACACACTAAATTGCACAACTGCTTCATAAACAGTTTGAGATATTCTTTTAATTCATTTATTTAGAAATATACAATGTACCCAAGTTATAGCGAAGAGTACTATGCTTAAGTAAATGTCAATTGCATTTTCTTTTTCTATTTTTTCAGCTTTATTAAGGTATAATTGACAAATAAAATTGTAAGATATTTAAAATGTACACAGTTTTGATTTGATAGATGTACACATTGTGAAAGGTTTCCTCCAATGTAGTTAATTAACACATTCATCACCTCACATATTTATATTTTTCTCTTATTTTTGGTGAGAACTTTTAAGTTCTACTCTCTTAGTAACTTTCAATTTTACAATACAGTGTTATCAACTATAGTCACCATGTTTTACATTAGATCCTCAGAACTTACTCATCTTATAGCTCAAAATTTATATCCTTTTACCAACCTCTCCCTATTTCCCACACCTCCAAGCCCCTAGCAACTACTTTCCTGCTCTCTGTTCTTGAATTTGACCTTTTTGTTTGTTTGTTTGTTTTAGATTCTACATAAAAAGGATACCATGCATTATTTGTCTCTATCTGGCATATTTCACTTAGCATAATGACCTCAAAGTCCATCCCTATTGTCACAAATAGTAGGACTTCCTTCTTTCTCGTGGAAGAATAATATTCTAGTGGTGTGTGTGTATGTGTGTGTGTGTGTGTGTGTGTGTGTGTAAACACATCTTCTTTATCTATTGATGGACAGTTATGTTATGTTGATTCTATATCTTGGCTCTTGTGAATGATGCCGCAATGAACATGGGAGTACAAATAGCTCTTGGGGCTCCTGTTTTCATTTCCTTTGAATATATACCCCAAAGTAGAATTGCTAGATCATATGGTAGTTCTATTTTTAATATTTTGAGGAATCTCCATACTGTTTTCCATAGTTGCTGTGCCATTTACATTCTCACCAAAGGTTCCCTTTTCTTCACATCCTCACCAGCATTTTTCGTTTCTTGTCTTTTTGATGACAGCCATGCTAACAGGTGTAAGGTGATATCTCATTGTGGTTTTGATTTGCATTTCCCTGATAATTACTGATATTGAACACCTTTTCATGTGCCTGCTGGCCATGTGTGTGTCTTCTTTGGAAAAAATGTCCACTCAGTTATTTTATTGTTGGATGGAGTGATCATGATAATGCTGGTTCCAGTGGGTATTTCTAGTGAGTGACTTAGTTTCAACCTCAAGTCATATCACATGAAACTTCCTTTTAAAAGGTCTCAGTTTATTATCAAGTAACTATAGAACTCAAATTTTGCCCGATTTTATACAAAATAAATGTTTACCCTAAAATATATACAAACTAAACTAACCAGTTAGCAAAAATGCAGTTCTAGAATATGAAATCTCTCATATATTTAAAAAATATATATATAGTTAGTATAGTACCAATAAAATGGATTAATTCATTTTCTCTAAATACTGTGTTCACATACTGAAAAAAATATTGTATAACATTTGTTTAAGAGAGGAATTTTTTTTATAAAAGAGACCTTGTTTACATTTGTATCACATTGAGAATGTCCCTATTCTGCCTTAATAAAGCCCTCAAACTCTCATTTATTTAAAAACTTTATACTTTTAAAACAATGAGTTCTACTAAGTAATCACAAAGTTCTGCCTTTATTAATCACTCCTATTAAGTAGCTGATAGTAACCATAAAGATCATCTTTCTATAGTAAGTTATTAGAAAAGAATTAGTGTCATATACATTTCTAGGTCAAACATAATTTCACAAAGGATGATCTATGTAAATAAATCAGCTTAGCATAAAAATATCTCACAAAGAAAACTTTAATTCTAAGTGATTAATTCATTAAAAGATAGGCTACCAGGAAAATGATTTTTTTATTGTAGTAAAACATGTAACATAAAATTTTCCATTTTAGATATTTTAAGGTATATGATTCAATAGCGTTAATTCACAATGTTTTACCACCATTACCACTTTTATTTATTTATTTATTACCTTGTCAAAACTTTGTTATTGCCCCAAACAGAACTCTGTAACCATTTAGCAGTAACCACCCCATTCTTTACTCTCTCTACCCCCTGGTAGCCTCTGATCTACTTTTGGTCCCTATAAATTTGCCTATTCTAGATACTTTACACAAATGGAACCATATAATATTTGCCCTTCTGTGTATTGTTTATTTCACAGAGAGTAATTTTTTAAGTTTCATCCATGTTGTAGCATGTATCAAAAATTCATTCATTCTTAGGGATGTATGTATATAGCACAAGAGTCCATTCATTTGTCAATGGGCACTTGGACTATTTCCAGTTTTTGGCTATTGTGAATAATGCTGCAACAAATAATAATAACTAATGATTTCAATGTATTTATTGACCATTGGTATATCTTCTTTGGAGAAATATCTATTCAAGTCCTTTTCCCACTCTTAAATTTGAGTGTTTTGTTGTTGTTGTTGAGTTGTAGGTATTTTTTATATATTCTGAATATTAAAACCTTAGCAGATACATGATTTGCAATATTTTATTCCAATATGTAGGTTGTCTCTTTACCTTCTTGGTAATGTTCTTTGATGCACAAAAATATTTAATATTGATAAATTCCAATTTATTTTGTTGTTTTTGCCTGTTGTTTTGATATCATATTTAAGAATCCGTTGCAAAATTCAAGGTCATGAAGATTTTCTCCTAAGTTTTCTTCTAAGAGTTCTATAGTTTTAGATTTTATATTTAGGTCATTGATCCATTTTGAGTTAATTTTTGTTATGTGTCAGGTAGGTGTCCAACATCATTGTTTTGTATGTGGAAATCCAGTTTTCCCAGCATCATCTGTTGAAGAGACTGTTCTTTCCCCATTGAAAGGACTTGGCACTCCTGTCAAAAATAAACTGATCATATATGTGAGGTATTTTTTTCTTTTTCTGGACTCGCAATTCTAGCTCATTGGTCTGTATATCTAAAATATGCCTATCACACTGTTTTGATTACTGTAGCTTTTTGAAATCAGGAAGTATGAGCCTTTCCAGTGTGCTCTTCTTTTATAAGATGGTTTTGATTATTTAGAACCCTTTGCAATTCCATATGATTTTGAGGATAGGATTTTCCAGTTCTGCAAAAAGCCATTGTTAGAATATTGATAGGAATTGCAGTGAATCCACAGATCACTTTGAGTAGTATTGACATCTTAACGATATTAAATCTTCCAATCACACGCACAAGGTGTCTTTCCATTTGTTTTGTCTTCTTAATTTCTTTCAACAGTGTTTTGTACTTTTTAGTGTTTTGTACTTTTCAGTGTTTCACCTCCTTGGTTAGGTTTATTTCTAAGTATTTTTATTCTTCCTGATGCTATTGTAAGTGGGATTTTTTTTCTTTTTAGATTATTCATTGGTAGTGTATAAAATACAATTGACTCAATGTATATATCACATAAATAGAATGAAGGAAAAAATCTACATGATAATATTAATTGTTGTAAAAAAGGTCTTTGATCAAATTCAACATATTTTTTATGACGAACTTACTCAGAAAAGTAGGAATAGAAGGGAACTTCCTCAATATGAAAAAGGGCATTATGAATAACACAACATCATATTCAATGGTGTAAAATCCTTTCTCTAAGGTCAGGAACAAGACAATTATGCCTGCTTTCACTACTGTTATTGAACATTACTGGCAAATCCAGCTAAGGCAATTATATATGAGAAAAATAAAAGGCATCCAAATTGAAAAGGGAGAAATAAAAACTATCTCTATTGCAGATGATATAATCCTATGCTTAGAAAATCACAAAGAATCCACAAGAAGGATGCTGGAGCTAATAAATGAATTCAGCAAAGTTGAAGGGTACAAGATCATCACACAAAAATCCATTATCTTTCTATACACCAGCAGTGAACAACATGAAAAGAAGACATAGGTTTTATGTCATACTTGTTTTATAAATTCAAATATTGAATAGTTCCTAATTTTGCCAACTTTCGTCATCTCAGAACCTCTCCAAATAATTCATTCTTGATTTTCCTGGTAAGTGCTAAAAAACCTAAAACTTAATGAACTAATTGTGGAATAGTATTTCTATCTTTTAGGAAAAATGATAATAAAATTAAAAGACTCCTATTTTAAATATTAGAGTTTCAAAGTTTATTACAGAAAAATAGTGTATCTTAAACAATCCTTGGCATGGAGTCCTGGTTTTACTACTCTGAGTTGGTGTTCTGAAATGATGGTTGGTCAGAACCCCAAGGCATCCTGCAAGTGTCAGAAAAAATCTTCTTGTTCCATTTTTATTGAAATGAGACTGGAATTTACCAAGGAAACTGCTGAATCATTTTCAGTAAGACCATGAAGATGAATAAAAATAATTTTGCAGTCTTCCTTTTAGTACTGATTTTGATTAAAATGATAGGCACAATTCAAATAATATATTTTAAAATCAAAACTGCACTTACTTGAAAATTCTAATAATCTTAAATCTCTGCTCCTTAAAATTTCTTCAGGTCATTATCTTTTATTTAACATTTCTATTACTTATATTGTCCCCCTTTCTCTGTAATTCCAACATACTTTTACATAAATATTCAGGTTATAATTGTTTTTAGGAATTCTTTATTAAGACAGCATGTAATAAATTCAAGTAACAAAATGATAAGTGTGTGTGCAGGGGATATGGAAGATGCAAAGATGATACAATAAAAATTTTAGTCAAAACTTTCTTCAGTGTAATATAAACAATATTCTTTAGCAAATTATTAAAAACTGTCGATGTAAGTAAGTCTTGTACATTGAAAACTGCAAACATTCCTCAGAGAAAATAAAGAAGACTTAAATGGAGTTATACAGCATGCTTGTGGAGTGTGAAATACAGTATTATTAAGCAGTCACTTCTTCCTAAATTGATATGTACATTCAATGAAATCCAAATAAAATCCTTGCAGTTTTTTGTAGAAATTAAGAAGCAGATTCTAAATTAATACAGAAAAGTAAAAGATATAGAAGACCCAAACAATTTTGAAAAAGAGTGAAGTTAGAGTACTTGTGCTACCTGACTTAAAAACCTAGTAGAAAGTGACAGTGATTGTGTGTATGGTATTGGTATCAAGGTAAACAAATAAAAGGAACAGAATATGTGTGTGTGTGTTTCTGTGTGTGTGTGTGTGTTGACACACACGGTCAACTGATTTTTTAACAAAGGTATAAAGGTAATTTAGTGAAGTGAAAAATAGTGTTTTGAACAAATGTTCCTGGAAGAATTGGATATACACATACAAACTTTAATCTATGCCTTACACCATGTGTAGAAATTAACTCAAAATTTATTATAGACCTAAATATAAAACCTAAAACTATAAAGCTAGCAGAACAAAATAGAACAAAATCTTTCTAACTTGGGTTAGGCAAAGACTTCTTAGATATGCCAACAAAAACACAATCCATAATAGACAAGAATTTATTCTCACAATTAAGAACTTCTGCTCTTTGAAAGATAATATTAAGTGAATAAAAACTCAAGCCACATACTGGGAAAAAAATTGCAAATTACAGACAAACCACTTTAATTTATAATTTATAAATACATCTCAAAACTCAGTAAAAAGAAAATACCTTAATTTTAAAAATGGGCAAAAATTTGAAAGGATGCTTCACCAAAAAGATATAAGGATAGCAAATCAGCACATGAAAAACACTCAACATCATTGGTCATTAGAGAAATATAAGTTAAAATCATGAAATTGCACTACACACCTATTAAAATGTCCAAAACTAAAAGGACTCACAATCACAAATGTTGGTGAGAATGTGGAACAGCTAGTGGGAATACAAACAGTACAACCACATTGGAAAATGGGTTGTCAGTTTCTTATAAAGTTTAATCCCTACCATATGAAAAAGCATTCCACTCCTCTCATTCCACACAAAACAGAACTGAAAATATACATCCATATAAAAACATTCATATAAAAACATTCACTTGAATTTTCATTGCTGCAACTTTATATCTAATAACCAAAACTGGAAAGAACCCTAATGTCCATCAAAGCTGAATGGATAAACAAATTGTGGTTCAATGATACAAAGTGATGTGCAATGAACTAGAACTCAGCAATGAAATGGAAGGGTTTATACATGCAATAATATGGATGAATCTCAAAATCATTCTGAGTTTAAAAAAAAAAACAAGGAATACAATAATAGTAGGCGAATTTAACACCCCACTCACATCAGTGGACAGATCTTGTAAACAGAAAATCAGTAAGGCAGAAGAGACCTTAAATGATAAAGTAGAACAGTTAGACTTGATATTTTCAGGACATTACACTGTACAAGTACACATGGAACATTCTCTAGGATTGACCACATACTAGGGCACAAAACAAGCCTCAACAAATTTAAGAGTATAGAATTTATTTCTGACCAAATCGGCATGAAACCAGAAATCAACCACAGAAAAAGAAATGAGAAAAAAAAGATTACATGGAGACTAAACAACATGCTACTAAAAAAACCTAGTGGGTCAATGAAGAAATCAAAGAGGAAATTTAAAAATGCCTTGAGACAAATGGCAATGAAAACACAACAATACAAAATCTATGGGATGGAGCAAAATCAGTTCTCAGAGGGAAGTTCATAGCAATACAAGCCTTCCTCAAAAAACAAGAAAATTCTCAAATAAACAACCTAAACTACCACCTAAAAGAATTAGAAAAAGAAGAACAAACAAAACCTAAAGTCAGCAGAAGGAAGGAAATAATAAAGATCGGAGAAGAAATAAATAAAATAGGTTAAGAAAGCAATAGAAAAAATCAAGTCCAAGAGTTGGTTCTTTGAAAGGGTAAACAAAATTGACAAACTTCTGGCCAGGCTCATCAAGAAGAAAAGAGAGAGAACCCAAATAAACAAAATAAGAACTGAAACAAAACAAAACAACAATTAAAAGAGTACATATTGGACTTCCCTGGTGGCGCAGTGGTTGAGTCTGCCTGCCAATGCAGGGGACACGGGTTCGTGCCCCAGTCCGGGAAGATCCCACATGCTGCGGAGCGGCTAGGCCCATGAGCCATGGCCACTGAGCCTGCGTGTCCAGAGCCTGTGCTCCACAATGGGAGAGGCCACTACAGTGAGAGGCCCACGTACCACAAAAAAAAAATAAATAAAAGTACATACTGCACGGTTCTATTTATATAAAATTCTAGAAAATGCAAATTAATCTGCAGTGACTGGAAGAGATGAGTGGTTACCTGGGGATGGGGTAAGGTGCATAAAGAGGGGCAGGAAGGAGATATTACAAAGAGGCTTAATGAAAATTTGGAGGGGGGTGAAGGATAGTTTCAGTCTTGGTTTGACTGTCCTGGATGTTTCACAGGCAGATACATGTGTTGAAATAGTCAAGGTGTACACCTTAAACAGTACATTTGTACATTTAAGCATGTACAAATTGTACACTTTAAACATGTTTCCATAAACAAATTAAACAAATTGTACACTTTAAATACACCAAGTATCAAGTTTTGAAAACTCTTATCCATCTTCCCAAATCCAAAATCACATATTGAAAAACTGTTCAATTAAGAACAATAAATAATTTTATGTATTGGAAAGCTTAGATACATTCAATATGTATTAATTTAGCACCTATGATAAGCCAAATGTGATTCTAGGTTCTGGGGATGCTTCAGTGAACAAAATGAATATTATTTCTGTCTTTTGGAGCTTAATTCCGGTAGGAGAGATTAACAGTAATGAAGGAAAAATATGTAATTTAATGCCAAATAGCATTAAGTGCTATGAAAGAAATGACAGTGTAAGGAGATCAAGATGAAGGGGATAGGACTGCTACACTAGGTAGAGAGATCAAAGAAAGGCTACATGAAGAGGGGACATTTGAACACAGAGGAAAGACTTCCCAGAAGAGGAATCCCTAAATACAAAAACCCAAGGCAAGAAAAATTTTACTGTGTTGGAGGAAGAGCAAGGAGGCCCATGTGGATGGGCAAGTAATCAGAGGAGATGATTGGAGGCAGGAAACCAGGACAGAGAGGTTATCAGAGCGTCATCATGTAGGTCTTATAGACTTTGGGATTTCTTTCCACATGTGATCAATAACTACTGGGATACTATAAGGAGGAAAGTCACATGAATCATATTTGGGTGGGTAGAAAAGTAGTCTGGCAGGAGTGTTGATAATGGACTATACAAAGGCAGTAGAAGTCAGTGGTGGCGGCTTGGACTTCAGTGGGAGTGGTAGAGTGGGGAAAAGTGGTCAGGTGAAGGCAGAACTGACATGTGTGGAGTGTGAGAGAAGGTCATGGATAATTCCCAGGCATTGGGTCTGAATGACTGATGAATGGGAGAAGGTCAAGGATAATTCCCAGGCATTGGGTCTGAATGACTGATGAATGGAGGTGCCATATTCAGAAATGGGAACATAGGGAAGAATAGTTCAGGGGATAGAAACCAAGAGTTAGGCTCTGTACTTGTCAAGTTTGAGATAACTATTAGACACCCAGGGGGAAATGTCAAATAAACAGTGGGAAATAAAACTCTTGAGTCTCAGGGAAAGATGAGAGCTGGGAATATAATTTTAGAGTCATGAGCATATATAAGATATTTAAAACCATATGACTGCATCAGCTCAAGTAGTTAATGTTTATGGAGAAGGCCAAAGACTGAACCCTGAAATGTATGCAAATTGCTTCTATTTAAGAAGAACAGATTTTCTCAATGTGTCTATTATACAGAATTTTTCATTCTGTTTTATTCTGTTATGGCATATAGGCACAGAAGTAAAGATATAATAGGAAGGGCTATTGGGCACGTCCTGGAACTAAGCCATCTAACCCTGGATCTGCTGGAAACTAGATCCATGGCCTTGAGCTATATGACCTCCCTCCCTGGCCTTCAGTTTCATCATCTATAAATTAAAATAATAGAGCTTGTTGACTGTTTGAGCAGGAGGAATAAGAAAAAAGAGTAACACTAAGGTTTTGAGATTCATTGTTTCCCTGGCAGGAAAGCTACTAGTGTAGGAAAGAAGATTTAGCTACATTGAACCTGACTTATGTCATCTGTAATGACCCCTAACTCTTTTGTAGCTGTACTTGCATAGCACTGGCTTCTTATTTTTTGGGTTGCTTTTCACTTAAATTTATTGTTCTGTAACTTAGGGGTGGTTTGTTTTCAAAAGCCAGAAACTCTCTGAAACTAGCTTGAGCAGAAAGAGAATGTATTGGAAGGTCCAGGGTATCTTGCAAATCTCAAGGGCAAGGAAGTGCTTCCAGGCCTCCTGAGAGACAGAAACAAGAAACAGAAGGCTGCTAGTCTTCATTCTTTACTTAAACAAAATCTATCCTGACTCCTCCAACAAGTGCCTTGAACCCCTGAAATATGTAAATTTACAAGTCCAGTCTCCACAGATAGTAGACTTAGTCTCTATATGTCTCAAATTCAAATTCCTGGGAGAGAAAACCTGATTGGCTCTGCCCAGCTTCTCTTTTTTTTTTTTTTTTTTTTGGCGGTACGCGGGCCTCTCACTGTTGTGGCCTCTCCCGTTGCGGAGCACAGGCTCCGGACGCGCAGGCTCAGCGGCCATGGCTCACGGGCCCAGCCACTCCGCGGCATGTGGGATCTTCCCGGGCCAGGGCACGAACCCGTGTCCCCTGCATTGGCAGGCGGACTGTCAACCACTGCACCACCAGGGAAGCCCTCAGCTTCTCTTTTGATGCTTTGTCAATCAGTTGCCATCCCTGGTCTAGTTAGCTATGACCAAGCAAGGGTGGATTCATGTAGCATAAACATGCTTGAAGGATTCTAACCTTCAGGTTGGGACCTTCAGATGATATCTCATACCTTCAGATGATATCTCATAAAAGAAGAATGAAGCTACCCCTAAATGGCTTTAATTGGAAAGAAGGAAGGAGGGAGGGGGAACGAGAGAGAAAAAAAGAGAGAGAGAGAGAAAAGAAAGAAAGAAAGAAAGAAAGAGAAAAAGAAAGAAAGAGAAAGAAGGAAAGGAAGGAAGGAAGGAAGGAGGGGAAGAGGGAGAGGGAGGGATGGAGGGGGTAAAGAACTGTTCTAAGTTATCATATTTAAATTATTCTGATCCACCTGCCTCACCACACATTCATGTGTTGTTATTATGCAACAGCAAATATAAGAGTAATATAAATATGATTTATATTTTCTAAAACATAAAACAAATATTTTTTCAAATATTTTGTTTGGGGTACATAATTTTTTGATTTTTAAAGTCTTTCATTAGTACCATATTTTACATGTGGTAAAATCACTATGGACATATTTTAAGTCTTGTTTCCTCACAAATATAAATAATACAAATTCCCCACAGAACTAAAAGTGCATTTTGACTGCTAGACCAAGAAGTCTTAAAAAAAAAAACTCTTCTTAACATTTGGATGAATTTCTAACAACTTGTATCTTTCTATCAATATTACATAAGTAGAAGACATTAATTTTTCTTAGAAAGGAATTAACTGTATCAATTCAAGGAAAATTCTTTACTTTCTTCCATATGCATTCAAAGTCCATGCTGATTTCACAGTGCTGATCATTTATCATCCTTCCAATAAAATAACATTTATCATCCTTCCAATAAAATAACATTTATCATCCTTCCAATAAAATAACAGATATTATACATTTTAGTTATTATTAAAGAACTATTTGTTGCTATCTTCAGAAAGTTGAAATATAAAGCCTGGAACAAGTGCAGCTTTATAAACTTGGACAGAAAACAATCTTTGTGAAAGCCACGTCTTACTTAGAATTCAAGGCTTCATTGGATCCTGTTTCTCCTTCCATATCTTTAACTGCCCTTCTTGGTGGGCTCTTTCCCCTCCTCCTACTTCCTCACGGTGACAATGTCTGAAGATTTAGTCCTTTTAACTCTGCTTAAAGATTCCACACAAACTTAGTATTATATTTTAACAACAACTATTTATTTATTTATTCATTCATTCAACTAAAGCTAGTAAGCATCTCCTATTTGTAAGGTGCTATCCCACATGCTCTGAAGATTTGGAAATAAATTAGTACTGTCCATCATTGTCTTCTAGGATCTTACAACTCCCAGGTTAAACAGAACTTTTACATAAGTAAGTATAACAGAAAATAAAGAGATACTTACTGTAATAGACTAAATCTATTGTATATAATAGACTAGGTAAAATATGAAATTACACTACCCAATCATAACTGAAAATCTGACAAGTTCCTTGATAATTCTTCAATAATTACTAATTGTTATTGATTATAATCTTTGAAGAGCCCTTTCCAAACTATTCCCCGAATTTTTAATAATAATTGTAACATCAGCTAGCAACTATTGGCATTCACTGAGTTCTAGGCAATATTCTAATAACTTATAGGCATTAACTTATTTAATCTTCACCACTGTCCAAGTATATAGTGTTATTTTTCTTATTTCACAGATAATAAAAGTGAGGTGCTCAGCCATAAAAAAAAGAATGAAATCTTGCCATTTGTGACAACATGGATGGACCTGGAGGGTATTATGCTTAGTGAAATAAGTCAGACAGAGGAAGACAAATACTGTATGTTTTCACTTACATGTGTAATCTAAAAAGCAAAACAAATGAACAAATAAAACAGAAATAGACTACAGATACAAAGAACAAACTAGTAGTTGCCAGAGAGGAGAGGGGTTGGGGGAGGAGTGAAATAGGTGAAGGGGATTAAGAGGTACAAACTACCAGTTATAAAATAAGTCACAAGGAGTACAGTCAATATTTTATAATAACTTTGTATGGTGTGGAACCTATAAAAATAGCAAATCACTATGTTGTCCACCTGAAACTAATATAATACTTTAAGTCAACTATACTTCAATTTAAAAAAAGTGAGGAACACAGGGTTACACCCATGGTCATATAAAAAATGCATTGCAGAATCAGGATTCTCCATCTAGGTAGTTGACACCAAAGCCCAGGCTCTTAAGCATTACGTTATATTGTTTACAGCCCCTAAACTCATTTTTACCCATTTTATCCTCCACCAGTTAACTAGTTTCATATTTTCCTGTAAAGATTGAAATTATCTGATAAGCGCTCCTTGGACATGAAGGCTTTCCTGACCTTCACACGTGTTAATAATCCTTTCTTCTGAACTCCCCTAGCACTGTCTCATATTATTGACTATTTCTGTAATAATTTTGTACTCTAATGTACTTTATATTCTTAGAGGAAATGAAAAATTTATTGACATTTCTCCATTGCAATTTCTCCATTGCATCTAAGAAAGTAATGGATACAAAGAAGTCACTGTAAAAATATTTACCCATGGATTTTTATGGTTTAAAAATCTAAATTTTTTAATCCAAATTATGGTTTACTATCTGAAATGCTTGGTTGTCTTTAAAATCAAGAATTTGAGACTTTAAATGTTGATTTTGATAATTCATCTGGCCTATACATTAGTTACAGATAGAATCATATTTTAAAATTCTAATATTTAGCTATTCTTTTATCAGGAAATTTTTCTTCTATTATCTACCCTGAGTGAAATATACTGACTGGTGATTAAGACTGAGTGAAGAGCAACTTTTTGTTTACATTCTAAGTTGTAAGGCTGTTCAAAATTAGTTTAAATACCAACATCAATCAAACTATTTGATTTAGTGTTTACCATTTCTCGAATATATTTTGATCTTTGTAAAATTAATAAGAATAGTTATTATAGAAACACTTCTGTTCTTTGTTGATGTTTCTTTGGAAATTTATTTTCTAAACCAACATATTTATTTTTTCTTGGGACCCTCTTCAAGTCATACAAATACACCCTTTTACTAAAGGCCTGGGAAACAAGACTAAAACTGATGAAGAAAAGCAAGCATTTTTAGTGTGTTTTATTCCCACTTCAGTCTTCCAAATCATGTTATTTAATCATAAGACACATAGAACAATGTTTTAATGAAAAATAATATTTTGGTTTTCTATTTATCTCTTATTTAAATATTCTGAATTTTTCAAAAACTTACATGGCAGAACATTTAGGTTAGAAACTAGCATTTTTACAAAATGTTCCACCCAGGTAATGGACATCTTGCATAAATTGCCTGTTTTCTTTTCTATATTTTAAAGTCTATTCTTAACTCTTTCATTACTTATTTCATATCCTTTGCAAAAAACTATTTCGCTGACTCAAAACTAAATGCCTTTAACCTAACTAAAGAGAAGATAGGAAACTGTGCTCTCCTTATGAATATATCCTTCTTTCCTGGGGAAGGAGTTATCCTTTATTAGTGAGGGAGGCTGAACAAGATTAAAAATGAATAATCAGATTGTTGGAAATAGGGTTTAACAGCTGGTAGAAAGTAAGCAAACTGGAGGTATTGAAAGAGTACAGGTTTTCAGTTTCTCTCCTTTTTTTGCAAAATGTCTGGCTTCTGCTTTCTTTATTCAGATGGGCTTATACCTGGCAGCGAAGTTTCTTGCCTCTATTTTTGTGGACTATCTGTAGGAAATGAGTTTACAAGCTTGACAGGAACAGCTTGAGGTATTTGATGAATAATACAGAACTTCCCTCATTTAAGTGTCTGACTAGGGCAGAATGAGAAGTATTAGGAACTTGGAAAAAAGGAAAGATTGATTCAAAAATAATACACAGCTCTAACCCACTGGCAAATACAGTTCTTTCTAAAGCACTGTAAAGAGATCACATAAGGAAAGGGCTTAAATTAGGTTTCCTTAAGGCTTATTTGGACTGTCTCTCGTTGTTTGTTGCTTACTGCTTGCTTCATTCCATCAAAAGTAAAAACATACAAAGGGAAACAAAAATCTTGCACAGAAATTACCAGTGTTTTAAGGGTATATTTCTTATGTACGTGAGGTGCTATTCATACTGCATCCCCACCCTATGAAAAGTGATTTTGTTCACTTCTTCAATCCTCATAAAGAACCAGTCTTATTTAACAACCTGTGATAGCATAACAAAGGTTTTAAAACATATAGGATGCTTTCCTCTCATTTATATGTAAAAAATATCTAGCACAGGCTTAGATTGCCTTGACTCAGATTACTTTTATCCAGTGTTCTGTATTTGGACTTCATAAGCACTGAAATAATTTTTAAACTCCAGCCCACATTCAAAAGGAATGAAGAAATTGATCCCAAAGAATATAAGTTTGGGCTAAGTCGCTGAACGTTAATTCCTTCATTTGAAAAAATGAGGCTGTTTGACTAGGTAAACTGTAAAATGTCTTTTAGTTCTAATGGTCTGTGTATCTAAATTACTTTTTATGCAGACAAATTTTCTTTTACTCATTCATTTTTTTTTTTTTCATTTAAGTCATATGTTTTTCTAGTTCTCACTTGGTGTCGGAGGGTGTGTATTATCTGTTATTCCAGATTCATCCCCCCGGGGTAGATATTGGCTGATCAAAAAACCCAAAGATTTAATAGAATTCAGAATATGAGGCACAGTATTATATATGATCTTATTTGTAGTAGGCAGGATGGGGAGGAATCTTTTAGCTTATACTTTTCAGAACTATTTGCAGTTAAGTTCAGTGGACACTTTTCAGTTCTTATTTCACTTAAATTCTAAACAACTTTCAACATAACCAATTCCTCCCTTATTTAAAAATATACATATATGTAGGTGTATACGTATTTGGCCTCTTGGCTTTCCTTGTCTTGTTCCACTATTCCTTCAAAGTCCCCATTATATGCTCCTCGTCCATTTTTTTGGTGTTCTACCCTCTTCTCTTCTCTGCATCTTCTCTCTTGAATCTCTCATCTGTGCCCAAGGTTTCAATCATCAAATGTTAACACATGCCCAAATCAATTTCCCCAACCCAAACTCTCTGTTGAGACACGAACTAGTATATACAACTGCCTGGTGCACATCCTTGTTTGACTGTTTCACAGCCACAAATCTCAACGTGGATAAAAGTCACATTCATGCCCCGCCACCCCAGTCTGCTCCTTTCTTAATGCTTCTTTGTGAATTTCACCATCCACCGTTCAGTCCCTACATCATCAAAAAACACTAGCTTCTCCTTCAAACTTACATTAAGCAACAACCATGTGCAATCAATTTTACCTTGAGAGACATGTCTTGAAACTTTTCTCCCCCCAAATCCACTCTCACGCCTAGATCCAAGCAACCATTCTCGTTCAGTTGCATCTTGTTCCCGGTCTTTCCCCTTTGAAATCCATTCCTTACTCGTCACTCTCACCTCCCAGCAGACAGAGTGACTCTACCAAAATGCAAATCTGGTCATATTACTCACTTACTTAAACCCCTTCAGTCGTTTCCCATTAACATTAGGATAAATCCAAATTTATTAACAAGGCTCATAAAGCCCCTCGTTACTTGACATTCATTTATCCTCTGGCTTCTATCTCTCCCCTCTTCCTGCCTCAAACTTAAGCTTACGGCCATGCTGAATTTTTTTCAGTTCCTGAAATGTGTCAGCCCTTTCTCTGCTCTTCCCTATTTCTTCTGCCTGGAAAACATTTTTTCTTTCTGTTCAGTTCTCAGCTGAGGCAGAAAATAATTGTCCTTAAAGTACTCTGAGTAATTTCTAGGTGTATAGCATATTCTAAAGCATATTACAAATATTTACTTGTTTCATTCTCATAACAGCTCTATTTATTATCTCTATTTTATAATGGGAAATGTGACCAAAAAAACAGTGATGTTAAGGAACAGCCCAAATCAGAAAGGCAGTAACTGGCAGAGCCTATGATCCTGAGCATTATGCTCAAGTCATCTTCCCCATTAAGACCTGTGCTATCTCTGCTCCACCAGCCTCAAACCCAGACAGGCTCATTGCTCCTGACATACCTCCCGACATCATGTCACCTGCGCCCCCTCCCAAAGCACTTGCATTTTAAGTCACTGCCTTTGAACTATCTTTCCTGCCAGACTATATACTTCTCAAGGGCGGGAATCACATTTATTAAAGGAATGGATAAATGAATGACCAAAAGAGAACTACTAACTCTCTACATCCACTGGCACTTGTTAAAGATTCCCGGGACTTCAGGCAAAGGCTTTATCTGTATTTCCAGTACTTCCTTTTCACAATTTGTGAAATTAGAATTAGGTAGGCATTTCCTCTTAAAAACAGCCAATTCATAATCATGTGTAAACTTCACAATTCGACACATTCGCCTCAGCAATCCCATAGAGTTACAAATGGTCTCCCAGTCTTCTCTTGCTCTACATCTGGCCATGCTTGGACAACATCAGGCAATGTCTGTCAGAGGCAGAATTACTCTTTTTGTTGTCGTAGCTACAGTTGGAAGCCTGGATTTTCTTCCATCTTCTACGCTGCATACTTATCATTTGCCCTAGAATGCATTTTCTCATAAACCAATATTTTTAAAGTACGTTAAAAATATTGTCCCACAAATGTATATTTAATTGATCCAAATATTGTCCCACAAATATTGTCCCAAAAAATATTGTCCCACAAATGTATATTTAATTGATCCAAATATAGAAACTGCTAAAATGAAATGGCCAAATATTATTTTTTAAATGAAAAGTTTTATATATCAGATAACTTCTGTATTCTCCTGGGAACCCAACTATCACCTTTAATATTTTTTTCCTACGGCAAAATTAATTCTATGATAACAACCACTGGTTTAGAAATGGGCTCACAGAACATAATCTTATTGTGAATTGAGATTTGTTTGTATCAGCCTTCAAAGAATGGATGACCACAATTTTTTTTTTTAGCCCATGGGAAAGAATAAAAGGTTGGGATTTACATGCTTATCAGGAAGGTATAATACTCGTATGCATTACAGAAATCACATAGGCTTTGGAGCTAGAGTAAACAATTCCTATGTGACTTTGGAAAAGTTATTTAGCCTCCTGATTATTACCTGTTTTTCCATTAACGTTAATATTATCTGTCTCACAAATTTGTATTATGCAAATATTTTTTCACAGTAAAATTTATGGAATAGTAAAATGATTACCATAGGGAACCTTTATTTAGCACTGAATATATGGCATTCCCTGGACATATACTCATTTTATATATTCACTCATTTACTCCTCACAACAGCTGTATGACATAAGGAATATTATTATCCCCATTTTATAAATGAAGAAATTGAAATGTAGAGAAGTTAGTAAGTGGTGGAACTTCGGACTCAAACCCAGAAATTCTGATTTGAAATTTAATGTACTCTGCATTGCTGACTATAAAATATATTAGCCTTATTAGTGGTAAATGACTAGGATATTTGTGGTTAATATAAAGTTTAAGGTGAAGGACAGGCAGCTCAATAGAAACTGAACTGTGACCCTATAGTGATCTTAAATTTACCACCAATATGAAATGGTGAACTAAGAGGCAGAAGTGATAGGAGAATCTTAAAAGATGCCTCTGTTGTTTCCCAAGGAAATAGCATCATACACTTGTGTAAAATACCTGTATTTTACCTGCAGAAGAGGAACAAATCAATAATTGAATAGGCTGATTATCCTTGGGTTTCACAAAGAGAAGCAGATGTATCTTATGGAAATAGAAATTTCAAAAACAATGTAAAGCATCTAGGAATCATATCTTGGATACTGTCATAGTGACAACTTTTCAGCAGATAGTCAAAATCCAGATAAAGATTTTTTTCATTAAAAAAGTATTACTTGAAAAGAAGCTGGGTTCTTTACAGTGAATGCTTTTCTGAGAAAGTGTGAAAAAATCATGAGAGTGCCACAGAAGGTACCAGACTTCTTGCTATTTTTCCCACTAAAAGGTTAAAGATGACGGCCATAGTTAGTAAAAGGACAAAAATGATCAACAGATGAAAACAACGATACATTTTTTTTACTTTCAAATTAAACTGCCATTTCAAAAATGTTGGTGTCACTTAAACTGAGAAGTAGAGAATTAATATATTCCTGTAAAAACAGGTGAACCAGGTGCATAGGAAAAATAGTTGGCTATAACAAACCTCCCTATCATAAAAAAATTAACCAGCTGTGTAAATAAAGCATTCTTTCTAAATGTCAGTATCTATCTAAAATTTTACTTTCTTTCAGATGACATAATGTATAAGAAATGACTTGGGAAAATACAAAGGATCGTACAAATACAACTTACTAGTGTAATTATTTGGATTCAGCTGGCTTGCTACCATATGGTTTAATAAAAATAAAAGAGAGTATGTCTAGAAAATTGTATTAAATCTCGAGTGAACAGAGAGAGAAACTACCCCGGAAGGATTAAATACCATGGAATGTTCCCCCATGTTCATAACATCTGTTTAGGATTGTTAAAAAGCCAAACAACAGGGACATGGACTAAAACAAAATCATTTTAAATAGGTGGACCAGGCAAAAGTTTTATTGATCTCGAAAACTTGTATTAAAAAGCACAGTGAGCTGTGCTTAACTACTAGCTTTGCAATTTAAAAATTGCAATGAGCTCTAATGGTAAACCATGCAAAGAAGAGAATACTGAGTTCGAATGAGAGTAATAGCACAACACGTTAAAGCCATATGTATGTGAGGAAATATTCTAAATACTCTATCCTATTAAAATCCTACCAACATCCAAGTTTACTTCTCCATGTCATTCATCTCAATGCCAACTTGATTTCCCTGGGCTGGCATTATGACTGTCCTTTTATCCCCTTTGCTTTTGTTTTTTTCTTTAAATTTATATCTGGCCCTGCCTTTCTACCTACACTGTCTACTTTGTACTCTCATTTCTTCCCATCAGAAGTGCAGTAATGGGTCCTGGCTAGAGATGACTTCCGTAGCTTCCTCCTAATGTCGTACTTAACGTTCTTAAATTCTATATTCTAAAACACAGTTGCTTGTTCAAATCCCTGTCTCTTCCCCTGGCTTCCATTTCCTCTAATTTCCTTTCACCAGTCTGCATTGCCCTAGTTCCACCTACCTTTCAGGACTATTACTCCTCCAGGGTTACAAAACACCTTCTTCTCTAGGGAAACCTTCTTCTCTAGGGAAACCCTCTTCTCAGTGTGCAGCAAACTTGACAGAAATTTTTCTAAGCTGACTCATTTTTGGGGGCCTGCCTTTCAAAACCCAGTTCTGGTGATTTCTGGTTTCTGGGAAGTCATTCCTGGCTATTTCTAGCCCTCAATCATCTCTGGCTTCTCCCAGATCCTTTAAGACATCTTCTTCTCTTGCTTGCTATAGGTTCATGGGAAGCCCTCTGGACTGGCTACCTGGAATGTAAGCTTCTTAGTGAATGGCTTCATAATTCTTAGTACACTGTAATGCATAAGGTGCCCAAATATTTGTGTTCAATGGATGAGCAGAAGAGAAGACGAAGAAAAAAAAGGGTAGACACTACCATCCTCTGGCTCCAACAACCAACGTTTCTTTTCTAATACATATATTAATGTACCAGTAAAGTGAACGCTGCAACTTTTAATGTCTTATTTTAACTGAAAATAGCAAACACCTTGATAAAAATCTTACTACATTCCAGCATAGCATACATATACTTCAGAAAGAAAACTATCCCTTGTGGTAAACAATCTACCAGCCTCTCTCCATAATTACATTCATCTGGAAGAAAAAAAAATTAATTCTTCTCTTTCCCAATAATATTTTGTATGGCATGGCATCAAAAAGCACTGAAATTTTCTGAATGTTTTACTATTATGAAGCTTCTTGACTCAATTCTTGTCCAAGGTGAAGGAGAAATTTTAAAACTTTTCTTTTGTGAATCTGTTAACACAAGTTAGACAGACTGTATCATTTAGGCATCCAATTCTATTTGGGGGACTAAGACACCTCCTAGAGAGGGAATTTGAAGTTCTGTTCATCTCTATTGATCTCTGATCAAATCTATATAGCCCTATTCCTGGGAAGGTCCCTTCTCTAAATAGAATCACCACAAGATCTATGTACCTGAGCTTCCTTCTTTTCTGATGTTCCAGTTTAAGCCAAAAAACATTAAGAATGAAGAATTTAAGCAGTAGAACATTCATAATTTATGGTGCATATAAATTTACATTGAATTTTTAAGGACCCTAAAGATATTCCTAAAATTTTATATGTGCTAAAGATTAAATCAGTAGAAAGATATGTGTAATCCACCAGTGGAAAAAAATAAAAAGCAGTATAAAATAATTTTGAAAGCACAAAACAATACAAATGTTATAAATGCAATATGTATTATGGGCTATATATGGTCACTTTAAGAACTCTGGTTGGCATTTTCCCAAAGTATTAAAGTGCTGAAATAACCCCAAGTTATGTTGGAGATATATTATTGTATATGCAATATAACATGAATTATACATTTGTAAGGTATCATATGTAACCTTAACATGGTATGTATATCAAAAGCATACCAAATGCAGTGCCAAAATTCTACCAAGAATTTTATATATTGATTTAATTAATTAATATTCTAACTCTCTTCTCCCCTCTAATTCTCCTTACCATACCTACCTGCTATACAATGCTTAGGGGTAGTTTTCATTTTCCCTTGTTATGTCCTTGTAAAAATCTATATCATTTAAAAGTACATGTATTTTTGGTATACATAAATGACATTATGTTATAGATCTCATTCTGCTTCATACCTTTTTCACTCAGTGTTATGTTTCTCATACTTATTCATGGTGCTGTGAATACATAAAATCTATTGATTCTAAAAACAGAATATTTATCTTTGGAAAACATTTTTCATTTCTTATCTATCCATTCCCCAGCAATAGGCTTTCAGAATGCTTACGACACCTTGCCAGGACAAACAATGCTCCAGTGAATGTCCTCATGCATATCCCTTGTGGAATACAGATTTCTAAGATAACCCTCAAGGACCCTTGTATAATCTTCCCTTTGAATATGGGTGGGATCTCAGAACATGATGGGATTTCACTCCTGTGATTAGATCACATTACCTAGTAAAAGGGAAGAGATTTTGCATATGTAGTTATGGTTCCAAATCAGTTGGTTTTGAGTTAATCAAAAGGTAGATTTTCCAGGGTGGGCCTGACCTAATAATGAAAGTCCCTAAAAGAGGAACTTGATCCTTCCTGAAGAGCAGTTCTCTTGCTGGCCTTGAGGAACCAAAGAACCATGCGTTCTATAGCTGTAAGGAAATGAATTCTGCCACCAACCACATGAGCCTGGAGAAGAACCCCAAGTCTCAGATGAGACCACAGCCCTAGACAACATCTAAACTGCACCCTTGTCAGACCCTAGGCAAAGAGCCCAGCTAAGCCAAACCCAGACTTCTGACCCACATAAACTGTGAGCCAAATGTGTGTTGTTTGAAACCATCAAGGTAGTGATCTATGTTCTATGATCAAGTGATCAAGTTCTATGATCATAGAACATAGATCAAAGATCAAGTGATCAAGTTCTATGACTATGGAAAACTAATAATATCCTGTTGGACATGTTTGAGAATCTCTTTAGGATATATCTCAAAGGGCAGAATTTCTGGGTCACTAGGTACATGTAATACTTAACTTGACCATCAGAGTCTGAGGGTTCCTATAATTTCAATGTCCCTGCCTCTACTTTAATTTTTGCCAACATAACTGTTGTAAAAATCTATCTCATTGATATTATATTTCCCTTATTACTTGTGAGTTTATGCAACTTTCATTTGCTTATTTACGTCCTTAGTTTGGGGGGTTTCCTCTTCTGTAGCTTGGTTGTTCATATTTTTTGACATTTTTCTACAAGGTTTGCTGACTTGATTGTTGTTTTGCTAGCATTGTTTGTATATTCTAATCCTCATTAGTCCTAGACACCTCAGACATCTTTTCCCTGTCATCTATTTATAAATATTTTCATGCTAGCTTTTTGGAATAAATCCTTACTTTTAATATCATCAAATTCAATAATATTTTCCTTCAAAGTTTGAAAGTTATAATTTTAATAGTGAAGCTTACCATTTGAGTACATCTCTGTGTAGGACTAATAAGTCTGAGGTCTCATCCACCTAAAAAATATGTAGGGGAGGCGGGAAAGATACAGGACACAGACTGGGAAGCAGACACAGGAGGAAGGCAAAGAGAAAGGTAGGGAGTATACAGCTTCTGACAGTCAAGAGTAGGATTTGGCATCCAGAAAGCAGCCTTTCGAACCTACAGACCATCATACAGAGTGAAGTCAGGCAGAAAGAGAAAAACAAATACTGTATATCAACGCATGCATGTGGAATCTAGAAAAATGGTACAGATTTTCTTATTTGCAAAGCAGAAGTAGAGGCACAGATGTAGAGAACAAATGTATGGACATCAAGGGGGAAAAGAAGGGGGTGGAGGAAATGGGAGATAGGGATTGACACATATACACTATTGATATTACATATAAAATAGATAACTAATGAGAACCTACTCTACAGCACAGGGAACTCTACCTGATGCTCTGTGGTGACCCAAATGGGAAGGAACTCCAAAAAGGGATATATGTATACGTATACATATAGCTGATTCACTTTGCTGTACGGTAGAAACTAATACAACACTGTAAAGCAGCTATACTCCAATAAAAAATAATTTAAAAAAAAAAGGGGGGCTTCCCTGGTGGCGCAGTGGTTGAGAGTCCACCTGCCGATGCAAGGGACACGGGTTCGTGCCCCGGTCCGGGAAGATCCCACATGCCGCGAAGCGGCTGGGCCCGTGAGCCATGGCCGCTGAGCCTGCGCGTCCGGAGCCTCTGCTCCGCAACGGGAGAGGCCACGACAGTGAGAGGCCCGCGTACCGAAAAAAAAAAAAAAAAAAAAAGACAGGACTATGGAAAGAGGAATTTTTGCTGTTGTTGTTGTTATATTCTTGTGCCTTTAACACAGCAATGACTAATCCTGGATGATTTAGAATCATATGTCTCTGAAAGTGTAGCAAGAACATCTCTGGACATGATTTATTCTTATTCATAAGATTGGAGGAGGGAGTTCATGACCTAGAAGAAAAGCTCACAACGTTCCAGACAGAGTTTTTGGTAAATCAGGGGAGACAAAGATTGAGTAGGTCAGGAGTGTGTTCAAGTTTTCCAATTCTAAATTGCAAGACAGAGAGAGGGAGAAACTTTAGCTAAACAATTTAACATTGAGATGAAAGAAGTATCCTGCCCCCATTTGCAATTTGAGAGTCTGGGAATGGATTGCTTTGTGTGTTCACCCCTACCAACCTGCTTTACTTCCGGACAGTAGTTGGTACAATGTTTACTTTTCTTAAGTCCTCTTGGTTCCTTGATGGCATAGTTGGAACCTAGGGTAGCTGACAGACCTGACTGGGAAGCCAGTGGAGACTCTGCAGCACTGACATGGAGGCTACAGATCAGACCTCCAGATGAAATCTGCATGGGAGATACAGCTGGAAAATGAGATGAGTGGAGTAAACAGGGAGAATCATGGAAACCTGAACAGGGAGGGAAGGAAGGAAGGAGGGAGGGATGGAAGGAGGGAGGGGGAGAGAGAGAGAGAGACAGACAGACAAACAGACTAAAAATTCCACCAACCATTGCCAGGTGGAAGAGGCACAAGAGACCCTGAGGGAGCTGCAAGGCACCACACTGAGGACTTCAACCCTTCCCCTGTTAGCCGAGGACCCATTAGCTACACACACACCCAGCCACACAGGCAAACCATAAGGAAAGAAGCACAGGAAGCTCACACCTTATCCAAAAGAAACAGTTCAAACCAGAAAGACTTTTAGGTCAATGCTAACTCTCCACCTTACTCCACTCCATTCCCACACCAACTGCAGGGGGCTCAGAAGGAAGACCAGGTTGGTTACAGACAAAATAAAGAAGCTGCTTTTTTTTTCCACTTGCACATCTGCATAGCAGTGTGACTTAAACATTCCACCCTGCCCTGTTTCATATAAATACGAGGCCACTCAAAGACTGTGACCACTTAGTGTTAAAAACATCTTTGTTTTCATTTAGTTATTTAAAATTAGCTATTCATACCAATGTCTTCTTTCATGGTGTCAGTTAAATCATACTTGAAACTCCCAGATGTTTCACCCTATGTTGACAGGTTTGCTCAGTTGCATGCAAAACATCTGGCTAACTAGCAAAATTTTGCACTTTTTCACTGTATGTTGGATGTGATGTAGACTCAGTCCAACACTTAGAAACATCACAACATAATCCGACACAGCTGTGAATCATTTAATGCTGCTCTGGATCCCCGGGACCTCCATTTATCTTAAGATGATCTTTCTTTGGTGGAGTGTGACCACGTACTGTAGGAAAACTCAGCTGAACGCTAACATACTATTAGAATGATCCTATGGCTGGAACTTTGTAAAAATGAGCATAGTACTCTACTTCACATTCAAAGACATGCGCTAAAACTTCACAAGCATGGCATTAAATTGAAGTGCACCCTTGGGAGACATTCATCATGGCAGATGTATTATGAAGAGTCACCTCCCAATCTAATCAGGGAATTCAAGTGAGAAATGGAAACGAATGTAATATATCTAGGCAAAGCACCCCACTCATGCCCAGAAGAGACTATAAATGCCCATATGTATCCCAGAATCTATGTTCAGAACACTGAAAGAGAATCATCACAAAGTCGGAACACATTTTCTAAAACAGGAATCGCTTTCCTTCAATCTTTGATGTGGGGAAAAAAGTATTTCTAGAAAGTGAGTTTGGTTTGATATGACAAGTTATTGTTGTAAAGATGCCAGCTCACATGAACACCATAAAATATTATTCCAAATTAAGACATACTTATTTAAACGGCATTTTTATATCAGAAGATGTTCAGACTTGCTACAGAAATAATTAAGTTTGTTCACTTTATTCTGAATTTGCTGAACATGGACATGGAATAAAGTCTCAAGTCCATTATTATATTTTGTTTTGCCAGAGCATGGTTGCAGCAGAATAAAACATACGACAGCATCTTCAGGTCTCATCTTCTGTTAGTCAAAACAAAATACAGTTTTCAGTGAACAAACTTTAATCTCATGATATTTTCATTCATTGCTGTCTTGAGAACTAAATGTCCTTGGATAATTAATTCAAATACACAGTACCTTCAAATGCAAAAATTCATATATAAAATATTATAGTGCTTTAGATCTTGAATGGATGCCACTTAAAGTTGTTTATCAATAAAATCAAGTCTCTATATATTTTTTACTTAGGGCATTTGTAGTTTACACAACATAAAATCTACCTGTCAAACTAATTTTCAAAATTTTTACATTATTTTCATTACCTGCTTGTAAGACAGGTTGAGATTTTTGGCTCAACCCAAGATATAAAGATTGAGTCATTCAGGCAGTTGGAGGTGTTAAGTTTAATGTTAAAGACCAGTCAAGAAAGTTCAAACTGAGGTTCTCATGACCTCCTAACTACCAGAAGAGCTGCTGCTTCTTATTGAATATGCAACTCCCCTCCATATTTGATTAATGATGTGTGCTTGTGTAAACGTCCTTGACTATGCCATAATTCTTATTCTGTGTCATAATTCCTATTTTATATCTTACATTAACCATTTTCCATGTTCCTTTTCCATGTTTCATCTCTAGGTTAAGATTGGTCTACATAAGCCAAAAATAAATTGAAATAGGATGTGCTGGAAATGTCTGATGCATATCCTTGGATCCTACAAAATTTACTTCATGATATCCCTTTACGTTTCCAGATATTTTCCTTTAGGAAGATTCAGTGCCTTGGTTCACCTGATTCCCCAGTCAAAAACTCATAGAGAAAGATAGGTGTTAGCTCTTCTCTAAATGTTTGACAGAATTCACCTGTGAAGTCATCTGTTCTTGAGCTTTTGTTTGTTGGAAGATTTTTAATCACAGTCTCAATTTCAGTGCTTGTGATTGGTCCGTTTGTATTTTCTATTTCTTCCTGGTTCCATCTCAGAAGGTTGTACTTTTCTGAGAAGTTGTCCATTTCTTCCAGGTTGTCCATTTTATTGGCATAGAGTTGCTTGTAATAATCTTTCATGATTTTTTGTATTTCTGCAGTGTCAGTTGTTACTTCTCCTTTTTGATTTCTAATTCTATTGATTTGAGTCTTCTCCCTTTTTTTCTTGATGAGTCTGACTAATGGTTTATCAATTTTGTTTATCTTCTCAAAGAACCAGCTTTTAGTTTTACTGATCTTTGCTATTGTTTCCTTCATTTCTTTTTCATTTATTTCTGATCTGATCTTTATGATTTCTTTCCTTCTGCTAACTTTGGGTTTTTTTTGTTTTTGTTTTTCTTTCTCTAATTGCTTTAGGTGTAAGGTTGGGTTGTTTATTTGAGATGTTTCTTGTTTCTTGAGGTAGAATTGTATTGCTATAAACTTCCCTCTTAGAACTGCTTTTGCTGCATCCCATTGGTTTTGGGTAGTTGTGTTTTCATTGTCATTTGTTTCTAGGTATTTTTTGATTTCCTCTTTGATTTCTTCATTGATCTCTTGGTTATTAAGTAGTATATTGTTTAGCCTCCATGTATTTGTATTTTTTTACATATTTTTTCCCATAATTGATATCTAGTCTCATAGCGTTGTGGTCAGAAAAGATACTTGATACAATTTCAATTTTCTTAAATTTACCAAGACTTGATTTGTGACCCCAGATATGATATATCCTGGAGAATGTTCCATGAGTACCACAATGTTCATTGCAGCTCCATTTACAATATCCAGGACATGGAAGCAACCTAAATGTCCATCAACAGATGAATGGGTAAAGAAGATGTGGCACATATATACAATGGAGTATTATTCAGCCATAAAAAGAAATGAAATTGAGTTATCTGTAGTGAGGTGGATGGGCCTAGAGACTGTCATATAGAGTGAAGTAAGTCAGAAAGAGAAAAACAAATACTGTATGCCAACACATATATATGAAATCTAAAAAAAAAAAAAAAAAGTTATGAAGAACCTAGGGGTCAGACAGGAATAATGATGCAGATGTAGAGAATGGACTTGAGGACACGGGGATGGGGAAGGGTAAGCTGGGACAAAGTGAGAGAGTGGCAGGGACTAATATATACTACCAAGTGTAAAATAGGTAGCTAGTGGGAAGCAGTCACATAGCACAGGGAGATCAGCTCAGTGCTTTGTGACCACCTAGAGGGGTAGGATAGGGTAGGTGGGAGGGAGATGCAAGAGGGAGGAGATATATGTATAGATGATTCACTTTGTTATAAAGCAGAAACTAACACACCATTGTAAAGCAATTATACTCCAATAAAGATGTTTAAAAAAAAAAACCTCATAGAGCTCAATGGTCCAGCACTTAAAAATCTTTCTGAATACATTATCGCAAAACAGACACACCACAGCTATGCATGGCTTTATATTTCAGTTATTTCCAGAACAACAATGGACAATATAAAATAAGCCACATTCTGAAAGTCAAGTCTATATTTAAATGTATGTTCAGAACATTGCTATTTACATTTACAATATTTAGCACATTATGAGATTTTTAACACTTTGTACAATCAGTAAAAAAGGAGTTCTATTTATTAAGAGTTATTAAAAGCCACCATTTAAGACAATTTCTTTTCAGCCACCCTTGGCATCCTATGAGATGGAAAAAAAAAAGGTTTAAACATACAAATACTACACAAGCTTTTAGACTATGAAATAGTAAAACACTTGAATTTCCCAAATACTAACTGCAAATAATTTTGAAATGTGGTTAATCTTTCTTAGGGTAAATTGAGAAAGAATTCTGTCAGAAAAGTAGAACATATTTAACTTGGAGAAAGAAAAAGTGCCTTTTTATTTTTAAATAAGAGTTTTCTGTTTTCGAGCAGTGGTACTTGGCTGTTTCGATGTAGATCTGCTTGATTACGAATCCAAAGAAAATGTTCTGAGAACAGTCTACTTGTTTGCTCTAGGTTTAGGACTTGATGTAAGCCTCATTTGGTTGGTGAAAGCTTACTTTCACAAAGATTTCATGTTCGCAAATAAAACACCAGGAAATGATCCCGGTGAGAAAATTATACAAAGTTGTATTCATGAGTAGGTTTGGCTTGAATCAGTAGAACGATAAAATTAAACCCCTGTGCCTGTGTACTAGTTGTGCAGCAGATTTTATTTGCCCTAAATTAGAGGAAATCACCATTTCTTGCACTTAAAGAGATCTACTTGAATTTGTGCAACTTTTTAACCTTTATTTTTTGGTTACTTAGGACATATGTATTATTTTGAGATTATTTATTCCAAAAAGTCTAATTCAAATAGGACTTTTGGTGCCATAATATTTCATTACAAGATTACTTCATTTCCAGTCTATAAGCTCCATGAGCTCAGAGCCCTCCTCGTATTTGTCTTTTTACTCAAAGAAATGATGGCGGTAACTGGTCACTTAACTCTCCAATTAGTTATACAATGGATTCCTGAAGATTACTTAAATAAAAGTATTTTATTTGTATTTCTAATCTTTTTTTTTCTTTTTTTACTCCATACTAATGTTCTTTAACAAGTTATTGCTATCACAAGTCTCTGAATAAAGTAACTACATAATATTTTAATTTATTTATTTTCACCTTACCTGAAGTCTACACTTTTTTACCACAGCTACTTAGTTCTACATATTTTAGTCCCTATTCACCTCTTTTGGACCCCCACTCACTCACCTCCCCACCCACCCGAATCCAGGTTCCCATGATTTGAGGGATACAAGGTGGTTTCCAGAAATACCCATAATATAGCACAATGAGATACATTTACAGTGAAATAGTAGCAACTGAGAAATTAAAATGAAACCTGGGTTTGAGTTAATATAAAAAATGTATTCCTTTAAACCCTGTAACCTTTGAAAGACAGACTAGCTACTTGAATTTGAGCTTTCCAGGAGCCAACAGAAAGAGGCAAAGTAGATCACTTATATGATTCTCAGCATCTGGTAAAATCAAACCAACTGCTTAGGAATCACATGACTGTGATTACTACCAAAGCCAGAGAGAATTGTTGTCGAACACCTCATGACTACGGGGTGGACACCATCCTCCCAGGAAACAGTACAACATGAAAGGAAGTAGCACAATATTTAAGTAGATTTCACAAAAAGCAAATTGATGTAGAGTCAAAACATTGTGATCCAAATACCTGTCCTCTGACTATCTGGTTAACCTTGGAATCAATTTTAGAAAATCTGGATAAATAGGTAACATACATATTTTTCACTCACTCATTAATTAATTAATTAATTCCATGAGAACTTCTTGATTTAGATTTTCTTTATTCTGCACACTGTACAATATAGCATATAAAAGAGAGAAACTGTCCCTTTATCTTGAACTTGTAGTCTGGGAACTGATACAGACATCAAACAAGCTTTTCTATAATACAATGAGATTGGTATTTTATTGTAATATTTATTGTGAGATATATGGTATTATGGGATATATGGCAGAAAATGCTAAGCTAGTTACAGAGGGCAGAGACAGTTTCATGGGAGAAGTTATGTCAAAACTGGAACCAGATAGTAAATACGAGTTAGAATAAGAGTTGAAATTGCAGACAGAGGCTGGAACCAGTTCATACAGAGCCTTGTAAGGCATGAGAAGGAGTTTGGATTTCATCCAAAGACCAATAGAAGCCACTGAAATATGTTAAGTAGCAGGACAATATGATCTGATTTGAATTTTTGTAGCCCTAGCTCAGAAGTCGGGAAAGAACTGATGATGGTCTAGATTAGACTAGTGACAGTGGAACTGGACAGGTGAGATGGATTAAAGAGACAGAAGGTAAAACTGCCAAGACTCAGTGATTTATTGGAGAGGAGATACACAGATTTCACTTCCAGACAGTTGATAGATAAAAAATCAAATTACCTACTAAGACAAAAAATATTAGTTATCATTCTTGCCTACTAGTTCATGAAATAAAGCTGTATCATCACATGCAAGAGAATCCTTTCTTTTTTATTCTCTGTTTCAATTGTAGGGGGAATGTTACATACATGTTACAGAAACATATTATCAAGTTGTAATGTACAAGATTTAAAAGAAAGAAACTGAAGTGTACCCCTGTTGTATCCTAATGGGTATTGTTACATGATTTATCCAAAGGCTGTTCCTACTGACCCTGACTCCAAAAGTCATATGAAGGGAAAAGTTCTTCACAAGCATCAGTAACATAGTATCTGTATAGATATCATAAAATTTGTCCATAATCAACTGCTGTCCCACAGAGTAAAAGACCAAGAAAAGTGCAACAAAAGCTTAAGAAATTGATGCCACTCCTAATAGATCCCTTCACATTGTGACAAGGAATGTAGCAGGGATAAATAGTAGAATAGCTAAGAATAATTGGTGGAAATAAGTTTGAATATTTGGGCACGCTCCGGGAAAGCCCCTGATATCTAAGATAAAAAGAAAATCTTAGAAGCTTCCAGACTAAATGATAGTATTACTTTCAATGGCTAAATAATCAGATGGTATCAACTTCATATCTGTTTCACTGGAAGTTAGGAGATTCCAAAATGGCACCTATTGATTACTGAGAGCAAAGAAATGCACTCCGAGATATATCCAACCAAAACTACATATGTAGAAAAACTCAGAGAGCAAGGCCTTCCACTTCCCTGGGGGATGGAGTAAGCAGGAGGCCACACTCCCAACTGCGGAGGCAGGGGGAGTGTAATAGAAATCAGATTAACAAACACAAATCATCTTTTAGAAAACAGCAGAGTGCTGCTGAGACAACCATACCTGGAGAGGATAAGATTTCAGAGTGGGGAGAACTTTGAAAAAAATGAGCTGATTTATGGGGCAGCTTTGACTTGTAGAGCAAGAGTGTTTGCCAATAGGAGCCAAACAGCAGACTGAGATCCCAGGTTTTGCACCTGCAGAGGGATGCCACTGTGGGGAGAGACAACCAAAATGGCCAAGTTTTCTCTCAAGATATTTGCTGAATTCTGGGCCTGGGCAAAGAAGGGGCAGAGCCAAACACCTAAGAAGAATGCCTCCAAAAAGCAATTTACCACACTCAATAGTCTTAAGAAACAAATACCAGGGTGTAAAACCTGTCAGAAAGAGGAGCCATGGAAACTACACAAGCCTCTTAATTAGAACTCTGGAGGCCCCGGTGAACCAGAGGTAAAGGGGGCCTGAGCAAGGTCATTATCCAAGTTCTACTCAGTCTTTTCTTGATTGGTTTAAGGTGATTGACCTCAACTCTATCTCCAGCAGATGGAAGGGGAACCTACCCTATAGATCAGTGATCCCCAACCTTTTTGGCACCAGGGACCAATTTCATGGAATACAATTTTTCCACGGACTGGGTGGCGGGATGGTTCAGGTGGTAATGCGAGCAATGGGCAGCGATGGGGAGTGGCAGACGAAGCTTTGCTCGCTTGCTTGTCCACAACTCACCTCCTGCTGTGTGGCCGGTTCCTTACAGGCCAGGGACAGGTACTGGTCCATGGGCCAGGGGCTGAGGACCCCTGCTATAGATGATATCACCTAGCAACTCTATAGTTCTTACACACAATTCAAGAAAAACTTAGTAGACACATGAAAATATGGGAACATATACCTAAAATCCAAGAGAAAAAAAATAGATTGAGCACTTATGATAGTATATATACTATGATACTGACTAGTCATAAGAAAAATTTATATTAATTGTAATGTTCAATTCTAAGAGATTTATATATGTATTTATGTGTCTGTTATATTTCAAATACACTTCTGAGTTAGAAACCCTGTTAATGAAGCACTGGTATTGCCAGGCCAACCAATGTTTGACTATGTTACTTTTTATCCATAACCCAAATTTTCCCATATATCTTCTCAGTCATTTTCCTCTCTGTAAACTTCTAAACCCCATTTGAAACTCTTTGAATAGGAATATCGACATACACGGCCCTCCAAAAGCTTACTATTCTATTAATTGCATAAAAATTAGTTCATTGCGATATTACTGGCATAAATTCAGGGCTTGTTAACAGAAATAACCAAGAATGGAGCTTGCATATATGATGTACAGTCTATATATTGGCTCTAGTTTGTAGACTTTGGGCTGTATTCTTGGCTCACCACTTCTTGTGATCAGAATGTCATAACTTAATAATGTCTTCCTTTTTAATATGTTTGAATTTACAAGTTTCATGTTGATCCAAAAAGTTTCTCTTTGCTAAATCATACACACCTACTTCTACTAACTTCATACATTTGACATCTAATGAATACAAAATGACACAGTATTTATATTTTGTAAACAGAAATTATATGAAGAACCTCCTGCATATTAACTTATTTTTTCCAATTTTAATAATACATTTTCATCCTGATCAGTTACCCTCATCAGAAATGTCTACATTTTATAAGTGGGCTCCTCAAAAAAAAATTTGCGTGTGGTAAAAAAATAAATTAAATTTGGCATCTTAACCATTTTTAAGTGTATAGTATAGTAAAATATATTCACATTGTTGTGAAATAGATCTCCAGGACTTTTTCATCTACCAGATCTGAAACTCTATATCTGTTAAATAACAACTCCCATTTTCCCTCTCCTCCCAGGGCCTGGCAACCACCATTCTACTTTCTGTCTCTTTGAATGTGACTATTTTAGGTATCTCATATAAGTGAAATTATACAGTGTGTCTTTTTTGAATGGCTTAATTCACTTAGCATGGTTTCCTCTAGGTATATCCATGTTGTAGTATGTGACAGGGTTTCCTTTCTTTTTAAGGCTGAATAATATTCCATTGTATTTGTATATTACATTGTTATCCACTCATCAGTTGGACATTTTTTGCTTTCACCTCCTGGCTATTGTAAATAGTGCTGCTATAAATATTGGTATGCAAATATCTCTTCAAGACCCTGCTTTCAATTCTTTATATCTGGAAGTGGGATTGCTGGCTCATATGGTAGTTCTAGTTTTAATTTTTTGAGGAAGCTTTATACTGCTTTTCATAGCAGTTGCATCTTTTTCCAATTCCATCAACAGAGTGCAAGGGTTCCAGTTTCTCCACATCCTCACCAACATTTGTTATTTTCTATTATTTTGATAATAGCCATCCTAATGGGTGTGAGGTGATATCTCATTGTGGTTTTGATTGGTATTCTTTCACCATTGTTAATGCTGAGCATCTTTTCACATGCTTGTTAGACAGCTGTATACCTTCTTTGGAGAAATATCTATTCAAGGCCTTTGCTCATTCTGTAATTAGGTTATTTGACTTTTTTGTTGTTGTTGATGTTGTTACTGAGTTGTAGGTTTCTTTTTATATTCTTGATATTAACCCCTTATCAGATATATGATTTCCAAATATTTTCTCCCATTCCATAGGTTGCCTTTCCACTCTGTTGATTCTGTCTTTTGGTGCACAAAAGTTTTCAAGTTTGATGTAGTCCCATTGTATGTTTTTGCTTTTGTTGCCTTTGCTTTTGGTGTCATTTCCAAGAATTCATTTCCAAGTACAATGTCATAAAGCTATTCCTCTATGTTTTCTCTAGTAGTTTTGTAGTTTTAAGTCTTACATTTAGATCTTTCATCCATTTTGAGTTAATATTTGTATGTAAGATAAGGTTCTAATGGCATTCTTTTGCATGTAGATATCCACATTTACAAACACTATTAGTTGAAGAGACAATTCTTTCCCCATCGAGTGGTTTCAGCACCCTTATTATAGATCATTTGACTGTATATTCTAGGGTTTATTTCTGAGCTCTCTATTCTATTCCATTGGTCTATGGATATGTCTCTATTTGTAATCAAAACTACACTGTTTTGATTACTGTAACTTTATACTATGTTTCGAAATCAGGAAGTGTGAGTCTTCCAATTTTTTTCTTTTTTAAAAATGTTTGGCTATTCAGGGTCCCTTGAGATTCCATATGTATTTTAGGATAATTTTTGCAGAAACAGAAAAATATACCATTGAGAATTTGATAGTTATTGCATCAGATCTATAGATGGCTTTGGGTAGTATGGACATATTAACAATATTAAGTCTTCCCATCCATGAACGTGAGATGTCTTTCCTTTGTTTTGTGTCATCTTAATTTTTCAGAAATGTTTTGTTGTATCCAGTGTACAAGTCTTCTACCACCTTATTGATGCTACTATAAATGGAATTAAGTTCTTACTATTTTTTGGATAATTCTTTGTCAGTGCATAGAAACAACTGATGTTTGTGTATTGATTTTGCTTCCTGCAACTTTGCTGAATTTATTAGTTTTAGCAGTTATTGTTGACTTTTTAGGGTTTCTTACATATAAGATTATGTCATACATGAACAGAGGTGATTTTACTTCTTCTTTTCCAGTTTGTATGCTTTTATTTAATTTTCTTATCTAATTGCTCTGCATTCTAATTTTTATTCTTCTGTCTAGGTATTCTGGTTAGTTGGTAAGTTTGATTTTTGTGATTCATTAATTATTTGCCTTTTGATATTGTCATTGTTGTGTCTGTTAATAATATTAACATTCAGTCTTATTGAACAAGTCATCAGATTAGTAAAGCCTATATATTCCAATACATCTAATTTTAAAATCAGCAATTTAATGATAGAATGTGAAGAGAATATTTTTCAATGAAGGAACAAAATTAGTATTTTTAAAATTTTTACTATTGAAAATATTTTATATATGAGAAAGTACAGTGAATAGTATAATGAACCTCCATGTACTCATCATCAGCTGCAACAAAATCCTGGCCAGTCTAGTCCCATGTACATACACATCCATTTATCCCCACTTCCAGATTATTTTCATTCTAAGATGTTTCATCCACAGATATTTCAAAATATATGTGTAAGAGGAAATTAATTACAATATCATAATCACACTAAAATTTTAAGCACTTCCTCTTTAATTATCAAATATGTACTATAGGTTCAATTTGCTGGACTATCTTATAATTTTTTTTAGAGCAGTTGTTCAAATAACTATAAAAATAAAGTCTATATATTGTAATTAGTTGCTACATTTCTTAAATTTCATGTGATTTATACATTTCTCCTTTTTCTACAATTTATTTTAAAAATTGAGTCAATTGTCCAGAGAAGTTTTCTATAGTTTAGATTTTACTGATTGCATTCCAGTGGTATTGCTTGGTGTGTTCCCTCTCCCTATATCTCCTTAAATTGGTAGCAAGATCTAGAAATTTGATCAGATATAAGTTCAGGGCTTTTTTGTTTGTTGTGTTTGTGTGTGCGTGTATATGTTTGTCAAAAATATTTCATAAGTGGTCTTGGATACTTCCATTCAAAAGAGTTTCATGGCTGATTTTCTCTAAGTAGCTTCACTCTTCCTTAAATATTATTATTATTTTAGAGTAATAATTTTTATCATTGCATAGGATTTTACAGTTTCAAAATTACTTTCATATACACAAGTACACTGACCTTTACAATATTGCTGCAAGGTAGGTGTTAGGTCCAGAACTTGATTTTACCCAGTTACAAACTAATAAGTTAACGTGTTATTGCTCATAGATGCTGGTGTAAAACCACAGACTCCTGGGTCACAGAGCAAGGAATGCATTACTCATGAACATCAACATATTTGTGTTGCTTTCCTTTTCTTCTTAATCCCATGGGAGTGATGGGAAATGGCCCAAATGGATTCTACACATGCAATGGGGATCTGTCATAGCTGAGTAACAACACTTAGCTTGAGGGGTCGACAAAACTTATAGCAAGCAGTAAGAAAGCATCTCTTTGGCCAGGAGATGAGTAATTCTCTCACCTCTGAAATTCACCAGGTACATAAACAATCTAGAAAAATGGTCTGTGGAAGAGTGGTTAGAGTCTTATAGGCACACCGGAAAGACAAGTAGGATTGCTATAGGCCCAAGGAAGAGTATTCTTCCACCAATAGATACAGTAGATTGTTTTCTCACATTTCTAAAAAGGACATTAGGCTCCATGTGAATTAGGGTCACAAAGTAAACAACAGAGTCAGGACTAAAATCTAAGCATTCTGAAATGCCCTCTATAAACCATCATTAAAGAGTGAACTGGAAGAAAATTAACTTAGCAGCACAGGGAGGTGACAAGGAAGCTTCTCTCTAAGAGTTAAATGTAGGAGAAAATAAAAAATTTGAATCAAATTTGAATCAAATGTGAATCAACACTTCAAATTTGCATTATTAGTATAATCGAGAAAGCCCCAAGATAAAATTTCTGCATTCCTAAAAGAAACAAATATAAAGCAATTATAGAAAACCACAACTCTATTAAGTGTCATAGAATTACTGAGATTCAAGTCCCAAGAAATATTAGTATATATGTGAAAATTACAGAATATACAAGGAAGTAATTCATCAGAAGCAAGAGACAGCAGTCATTACAAGAACACTAGTTGATAGAGCAATTTGATAAAGACTATAGTGTAAGAATATTTTAAGTGTTTAAAAAGAAATCTTCAAAAGTATAAGAAATTACAAAGAGACATGAAAAATAACTATTTGATAAAACACTAAAACTTTAAGAACTAAAAAACAACCATGAAAAATAAAATCTAAAATAATGGGATCGTTTCAGTTCAGACAAAACTGATAATTAATAAACCAGAAGGCTAACAACAACAATAAAAATTCTCAAAAGTCAAAACAGTAAGATAAAGAAATGGAACATGTGAAAGAGATAGTTACAGGCATGGCCAATGGGATAGAAACATCCAATGTTCCCACGATAACAATTTGCAAAGGGCAAAGGATAAAAATTTGTCTAGAGTTAATAAAACAATGTGAATACTCAAATATATGAATCCCAAATAAAAATAAATCCATACCTAGACAAATCATACTGACATAAGAAAAGAGATTTTTAAAAAGGCAACCAGAAAAGAAAGATTACCTATGAAGGAATTACAATTAGAGAAGCAAATATATTCATCAATAAAAATTAATGTCAAAATACTATAGTATTTTCAACTTGCTAAGATAAAAATATTAAAATAAATTTTATATGATGCTTACCAATCTTTCAAAAGTGAGAGGAAAAAGATATTTATAGTTTTTTTTAAAGTAAGATGTTATCACTAAGATCCCCATTGAAAAAACAATGGCCTGGAAGAAGAAAATTAAACCAGATGGAAGCACACAGATCCAGTAATTTATTTACTCCTTCAACAAATATTTATTAGGCACTTCCTTTGTGCCAGGTATTTTTCTTGCTACTTGGATTATAACTGTTCAAGAAGCAATAATGTCTATCACATTATTTTCTGTAATTGAAATTGGATGAAATCACATAATTATCACATAATACGGATTGTTTTTCACAGTTTTGATATCCTTTTATAGCATAATTTAAAAGCAGCCAATATTTCTCTTTCCTCGGCCTCTTAACCATGAACTTTACCTCCCATGATGAACCAATGTACTTCCTTTTATGAAACAATAAATGCTATGCAATCCAACTATTCAATCCCTTAGAACCACAGACTCAAATTTCTGGTATAAGTCTCTCATCCTCCCAGCATTCAGCGAATACTTATAAACTGAATTCAACTGAGTCTAGTTGAACTGAATTAAACTGATCCATGTATATCTGTGCTTAATCAATGCCAAAAATAAAGTCAGTGGGAGCAAAAGGAACAGTAAACTGTATAAACAATACAGAGTTGAATTGGGGGCTAAAGAAAGACAAAGACATTTCCAAAGGCATCCACCTGCCCTACACTCTTTCGGTATTCTTAGAGAGAATCTTAGATGGATAGCACATATAAAAATAGCTCACACCTGAAGGTTTAGATCACAAAGAACAAACAGATCAAAAGCAGGATGTGGCTCTGCATTTTATAATGTCTAAAGCGAGAAAGACTTCTTGGTTCATTAACTGTACATCACTCATTACTTCTAAATATTACAAGTGCATCACATCATCTTTGTCCTTGAAAAAAAAACAGCTGTAATTTGACTAAATCTGTCATCAATGTTGCTAATTGACAAGTGAGAAAATTACACAGCAGATGTAACTGTGTAGCGTCTTTTTAAAGTAATAGTCTTTCCAGAATAACAGTGCAGCTGTTATCTTTATGCAGAAGACAGGATCTTAGGACAGAGGGATGGGGCTTCAGATGGTCAGAATTTACCCACCCAATCCTGAACCCCGGCTATTAGGCGGTCATGGCATTCAAATATTATGATTTATGATGACCAAGCTGGAGGAGACTTTGGAGGTGTCTTCTCCAAACACCTCGCTTTACAAATGAGGAAACTGGGGACTCAAAAGGCACATGCTGGTGAGAGAAATGGGCTGACTGATTTTTACAAGTGACTGTTGCTTATTATTTTGTTACAAACCTGCTATTTAAGAACTTTGTTTATAGCAAAGACTTCTTTTTATACTAATTCTCCAGAAGAATTTATAGTGAAAAAAATATTTAGCAACCAGCTACCAGTTGTCTCAACAGCAGGGAAATTCACTTAGTGATATTTCTACTGCTAGAATGCTGACTCTCAGCCACAACATGATATATTAAGGAGGAGTCTAATGAAAACTCACCCACCACATAAAACAGGCATGGAAATAAACCAGGATCCATAAGCAAATAATGTGAAAGTACTTTAGATATAATGGAAAGCCGGCAGAGGGGTTAACCAGTCAGTTCTAACAGAAACCTAAAAATACAATAGATTTCCTAACAAATCTTTTTGTGTTTTCATTTTATTTTCACAGGGACAATTTGTTTGTTTGTGTGTGTGTGTGTGTGTGTGTGTGTGTGTGTGTGTGTTTTGTGTGTATGTGTTGAGTCTCTGATTTTATCCATTTAGGTAAATGCTTAGGTTCTCTTCATTCTGTATTATGACTTGGACACAAGTATTCATACTATTAAGTAAACAATTAGTTATTTTTGACTTACACATATACTAACCTGGTATTTTGGAATATTCTGATCAGTACTATCTATAAAACATATATGAATATATGGCAATTAATACAAAATATACCTACTATAATTCCTGGAACTGTGTAAGAAGCCAACAAATGTTTACTGAATTGAAATATTTATACCCATAAGTGCCCAATGCATTTCCGAGTGAGAAGGCTTATCTCTGGAGCACTTGAGAGCAAGTTTTCCTTGAACTTCTATATCCTCCATACTTATGCTGCACAAAGATACGACTGGGAGGAAAATTATTTCTGAGTCTCTATTTTTCTTTCTCTGTGTTTGCTGAGTAACCAACATAGCTACAATTGGGGACGCAACTGTTCCACAGGCCTCCATGTTTCCTTCTCAGCAAATTTTGAGAAAAATTGTTGGAACTGCCATTCAGTGGTCAGAACAGCTTGTAAGGTTTTATCCCCTTCCTGATTTAATTGAATACATTGTTGTCCATAAAGGAAAATTACATGCTTTTTACGTAATGCATTTTACTACGGGTTTCAAAAAATGCAAAATTGGAGCACAAGCCTTTTGGTAAACTGAATATTTCATATATTTAAAATATGAAAAGAAAACAATGTCTCCAGAGAATGCTGACTTAACGTGTCCTTGACTGAGATGCTACCCTCCATGTTCTCACTCTTGTTCTGGATAAAGCTTTATCAATGTGCTGCTCCTGAAAGAGTACAGTTGTGTTTTATGTATTATTTAGTCTTATAAAAATGAGGCAGAAGGTACCTGGCTCTGTCAGAATGATTACCTGCAGGTTCCTAACACTGGACCACATCCATGTGTTGGAAATGAAAACAATATTCAATTTGATAGACTAGGTCAGGTAAATCTAAGTATCCCTGAGTGATTTTTTTCTCATAGTTTAAACTAATTAATTAATTCTATTCAATCATCTCAATGTCCATCTTTTCACATTAGAAGAATGGGTTCACTAGAGAAGAGTCCAAATTTTCTAAATGATACCAGGTCCAATGTGTAGCCTATCATCCAAATCTGCATATAGTCTATTCAAAAAGAATGTCTTTTATAAGAGAGAGAATGATCAGATATTACACGCTGAAAATAGTTTATGTTGCATTCACCTGAACTCAATTCTCATTAGATTCCCTTCAGTGAACTTAAATTCCAGCATTTAAATCTATATAAATACATAGTGTGATATAAGTAGTAATTTTAATGATATTTCTGTTGCTCTCAAATTCTAGAAGTGGAGGTTTTTATTTCAACTTTATCATAGTAGTTATGCTTATAGACCCTCACATAAAATCTCCTTCCTATGATAGCTCAGCATGTAGCTCACCTATGAAACTTAAATGTGAACTATTAATTTTCAGGTATGATATATTAATATTACTGAAATATCCCAAGTATTTTGGGGTTTTCCAAAAAATCAATATGAAATAAAACAGCATTAAATTATTTATTAGTAACAGCCATATTAAATTTGGTAGCATAGCAGAAGAAGGGTAGAAAGAGAAAGAAAACAACTCAGCAAACTCAATCATGTTCTCAATGTACTTGAAATTACTGGGGAGTTAAAACAAAATCATTTTATTTTATTTTGCATTGTGCATGAAAGTTTGGGGACTAGAACTCAGTTGGTAATTGCTGAACATCCTTATCAGCACCACTGGTGCCTACTTGCCAAAGGAGGCTGCTGGAAAGGAGCCCAACACTTATCTCTGATATGCCCTTCACATTGATGAAATATAATTTGCCTAAGATACTCCACCAGTCTGCAGTTGCCTATTGCTTCCATAATTACTAACGGCCCTACAGGAAAAATTTAACATTTCTGAACAGCTGTGTCTAAATACTTTCTTTAAAATTCTAAATATTACTAACACCTAAAAAAAATAATAAGGAAAAAGAACTAAACATAATGCCTTCCCGAGCCTACTGCATTTTAAAACTACAGCATATAAGGACCTCACTTCAGGCCAATCAGAACAAGATCTCTGGTGACAGGACCTGAGTATTTGAAGTTGTATGCTCTGGGTAACACTAATATGTGTCTAAGTTTGAAAACAACTGGCTGAATGTATACAAAGATTCCTAGAGTTTCTCACCTCTTGCTGTTTTGAATACAGAAGGAGTTTTTTTCATGTTCATGGTTGAACGATATCACAGACAGAATAGGTCTCCCAGAGTAGAAAGTTGGCAGAGAAAGGCACTGGATTAGAAAAAAATCTTCAAAGTCATAAGGACTGAATTATTATTTATTAATAATAACCATTGGTATCTATTGCTATCCATGTCCCAGTCACTGTGTTAAATGTTATATGTGCACTGTCCCATTTCTCAAGTACCCATAGCTAATAAAATAACTAGGATTTAAGTTGGGTTTGATCTGATTCTATTTTTTAAATTTTACCCACTCCCCTTCACTATAGTATTTCTCAAATAGAAATATGCAGAACACTGCAGTACCCATGGATGATTATTGATTGTGATCCACTGTAAGGTTGATGTTTTGAGTAAATATTTCATGTCAATTTATGTCAATGTCCATGTTCATTCTGAATCACCTGGAAAAATGCTTAATAATTAAATATTAGGCACCAATGTAAATATCCATGTTTGTGTTTAGAATCACATGGAAAAATAACACTACTTCCTTGCCCACATCTAATGGATGGGAAAGGAACACAGCGATTCAAAATGTGAAGGTCTGATTCCATCAAGTGAAGGCCGAATGTCATCATGGTTCACAGTAAAAATGAATATTAAATGTAAATACAGAGAGAAAAATTGGCACAGGAATTGTTATCATGTGACGCATAGAAGAATGCGCTTGCCCAAATCAGAACTTGACATCTGCGTCCTTCCCCTTAAAAGGGGTATCCAGACATGCCCCACACCACTGAACCCCCAGAAATCTTACTGAGGTAGAAGGTCCCTGAACTTTTGCAGTATTTATTTCCCACCCTCGGACATGCAAACATCTTACAATTAAGTCTAGAACAGTTGCTACTTCTCACCCATTAGGGCCCATCAACATGAATGTCACCAATGTAACGAACCATTATAATACTCTGTGGAAGAGAGAGAGACGATCAAGATCTCTCTATGACAAAAATCATGATACAAAGCTTGAGAGCTGATACACCCCTGATACACAGTGAAGGCATACTACTAGACTTGCCAGCTGAAAGCAAACTGCTTGTGGTGTTCCTCATGACAGAGTTAGAGAAAAAAGCAATTGCCAGATTATCAGCTGCATATCAGGTAGCAGGAGATGTGTTAATTGGCTCAAGTAATAAAATCAAACCAGGCACAACAGCTGCAATTGAACTCACCACTTGCCTAAGCTTACAATAATCCACTGTCATTCTCCAAGCTCCATCTGCCTTCTACACAGACCAAATAGTTGAGTTGAATAGGGATGTTGTGGAAATCACCACCCCTGTGTCTTTCAAGTCCTCGATAGTGGCACTAACCTCTGCAGTCACTCTAGGAATTCAGTAGTGCCTTTATTTTACTATTATCCTTCATGGAGGCAATTCTAGTGGCTTCAGACTTGGACTTTCCCACAATAGTCATCACTGCACAGGTCAAGGAACCAATATGGGGATCCCGCCAACTACTGAATATTTCTATTCCAATTATGCATTCCAAAACCAGGGAAATAACCACAGGCTGGGTTCAGGGACCCACTGAGCTCACTGTGAGATGGATCCAAGCCAAAACTCCATTGGGCATCTGACCTCCATAAGCCCCTACTCTGAGTGGTAGACCACAGTGACATTTTGAGTCTCCTGGAATCAGTGTCAGTTTAGAATCAGTGTCCAGTAGTACCTAAGATATCTTATTTTCTTTTCCTTAATGCATACTTACCCTAGTAAAAGGTCATAGGTCCCTTTGGTGAAGGTTGGGGAAAAGACTAAAAGTATAAATTTGGGGCATTTTATCAAGATCTTTCCACAAAGGGACCTGGCTTCCCCTTCATTCAAAGGGTTCTGGATCTATAAACTGGTTAAAGTCTAGGAATTGATTGAGAAGACATGCCTCTCTGTTTTTATGATTCAGGTTAGACTTTTGTTCACTCGACCTAGAATTTCTGTGCTTATACAGATCAAGTAAGAATTTAGTAGGCTTCCTATTTATTTCACTTCTAGGAACACCATGATCAACTAGGCCACAGGACTGCATTAGAGTGTTCTGACTGCTGCTTTGACTGTGTTATGAAGATAAGGTAACCATACCCACCTGCCTTTGGTGGTTGAGTGCTAACACTTAGCCCCTTCCACCTCAGGATCTAATTACTCCCATTTCATTTAGGTTTCCTGATTCAATGACCTCAGTTTTCACCGTAAAGACTGTCCTACAATCATACATCTTTTCAAGATGCTGGAGCTCCCCTCATAAGTTTATTTCTCACAGTTGTGGTGAAAATTATTTCTTTTGGATGTACCCAGGGTGGATGAGTAAGTCTTAAATGAAAAATCTACACTAACTTTCTAATCCCCCCAAGCCTTTGAACCCCTTCCTCTGCATTAAACCAAGGCCCATATGACATCTCTAACTCACTCATTCTGGACCACTTTTTGGACCATATTTCAGCTAACCAACCAAACACACTCTTAGCGTCCTATCAGACTCCTCCAGCTGCAACATTTCATGCAGAATCTGTTTAGTAAAGCCCCAACAATAAATTCAGCATGATCCAAATTTATGTTCCTTCCACCATTAACCCACACCTTATATATCCATTTCCACACATGTTCCCTAGCAGCTTTCTGCTGTATAAATTAGAAAACTCAAGTAGTTCTTTTGGAATATGGAGCACCTCCTCATGGGCTACAATTTGTTTCTTATTGTTAGGGGCCTGATAGAATTTGAATCCATCTATAAGTCTAGAAGTAAAAAAGAGTAGTCAGGGGAGGACCCTGGAGGGAATTATACTGTCTCAATGTCAACTGCCTCAGAGGAGGCCATTATGTTTCCCTCAGGCAATGTAGGGTTATTTCCATCAAAAGTAGGTGGAGAAGCCACTTCCATTAGGGGTGGGGAAACTGCTTCCACTGGCAAAGACAACTTATTAGGATTTAGGGGCCCAACGTCCCCAGCTTCATCAGTGTCTTCTCACACATCCCCATTCCAACTTTAAGGATCCCATTCCTTTCCAATCAATACCATCACTTTAATAGTAGACACCCTTCAAGACTAAGACTTTAACTTGTGTTGTAATTCAGCCAGTGGCAGGATGAGATTCCAGGTTTGATTTTCAGCAAACTCAACCCTGCAGCTACAGAAGATAAGAGGATTCTTCAGGGTTCAGGTAGAAGTTCTCAGGTCATTTAAACAGCAATTGAACTAGGAATTCAAATCCTTGAGCTCATCCTTTTCTTTCCCTACTTCGTCCATCAACACTAGGAGCAACCAGCCAATCCATTAGTTTAACAAAATATTAGAAAGTATCACATACACAGTTACCCAGATCTTTGCTTCTTACAAATAGGTGATTAAAAGTATCCAATGGAAATATCATGTATTTCTATTGACAGATTATGCCAAGGACTATCAGTGTTCTCTGTACTACTAGAAATGGAATCATCAGCATCTTTAAATCTAATCAGATCAGAGAATCAATCCAGAAATCTCAGAACCAAGTCAGAAAACGCATCAAAATTCTCTTCCTCTAGAATCACCCTTGGTACCAAAAACCTCTATTATTTTAGGTTCTTTAGAAAAACACAACCAATAGGATGTATGTATGTATATATGATATTATTCCTTATTATAAGGATTGACTCACGTGACTAGGGAGGCCAGTAAGCTCCAGAATCTGTGGGGTGAGTCCGCAAGCTGGACACGTAGGAGAGCCAATGGTATAGTTCCAGTCCAAAGGCTGGTAAGCTTGAGAACCAGTAAGAGCCAATGTTTCCATTCAAATCTGAAAGCAGGAGAAAAAGCAAATGCCCCAGTTTAACATCAGTCATGCAGGAAGAATTCTCTCTTACTCGGTAGAGGCTCTGCCTTTTTATTCCAGCCAGGTCTTCAACTGATCAAATGAGGCCCACCCACACTAGGGAGAGCAATCTGCTTTACTCAGCCTACCCATTATGATGTTAATCTCATCCAAAAACACCTACACAGAAACACCTAAAAGAATGTTTGACTTAATATCTGGGCACCCTGTGGCCCAATAAAGTCAATACATAAAACTAACCATCACACTGTCTGTATTCATAGGATATTGGGGATTTAGAGTTGGGAGGACTATCATCCATCACATTGAGTGATAATTCTAATGTTAATTTCATCAATTGTTTGACTTCAATTTGTAAGTTTATTTTAGCTTTACATCATTAATTAAAAGTTTCTGTGTAGTTGTACTGTTACACATATTTAACTCACATTGTAATTAAAATCAGTTTTCTAAACTGGGGTAGTGAAAAAATAGTTTTTTTTCATTTAAAATTGGCCCCGGGCTTCCCTGGTGGCGCAGTGGTTGGGATTCCGCCTGCTGATGCAGGGGACACAGGTTCGTGCCCTGGTCCAGGAAGATCCCACATGCCATGGAGTGGCTGGGCCCGTGAGCCATGGCTGCTGAGCTTGCACGTCAGGAGCCTGTGTTCCGCAATGGGAGAGGCCACAGCAGTGAGAGGCCCGTGTACCGCAAAAAAAAAAAAAAAAAAAAAAAAAAAAAAAAATTGGCCCTAAGTTACATAAACAAGATTGAGAAACTATATTACATAGAAAGATAGCCACTGTCTCAAGACAATAAAGTATAGATATTGTTTAAGGGAGAAATTTGGTATTGAATATGGGATTCATTTTGTCCTTAACTGAATCCTATTGTTGTAATGATTTTTGAGATCCTACCTAGCACCCACTGTGCTACTCTATTTATGCACTGCAGAATGAGTTGAGACTAGAATGGCAGCATCCCAGAGCTTGTCAGTTTGTGTCCCAGCTTTAGTATTCCACAAACAAGCTAATATCCCATGAGAATGTTATGAGAGACCTTTATCATGTGCATAATGTGTACCATGTGGTTGTAAGTGACAGTTTCATACAACAAATTTGGTTTAACTAATATTTAAATAACTTCTAGAAGATTTATCTGCACAAGCTGCTGAAACTTTGCTTCACAATCCAAAAAAATTTTAGAAAACAGAAGTGTACAAAATTTTTGAGCTGGTACATATACTATAGATTATATCCATCTTAAAGTCTTTCTTTAATACTTTCATTGTCACCATTCCTACACATGATGCATTAATTGTTAGAGTTAGAAGTATATGCTCACATTTGGTCTAGTATGCAGAGGTAGGGAGATATTGTAAGACTCCTTGGAAGTGCTCAGAGAGCATCATTTCCCTCTGGTCCCCATTTACTCATGTTTTATTGTGCAATATCCTCCAACTCCACCTCCATGGACACATTCTCTCTGGATTTCCACTTGGAAATGATTTTTTCCCACCTCATTCTGTGTTGAAACTGACCATTCCTCAGAATAACACCTATCATTTAGAGACCCAGTTTCCTTTTTTACATCAGAATATCCTTAAAATAATAGATTATTTGTGCACAAAAGTCCTGTACACTCCTAAAAGTCAGGAAACAGTGTTCCATGGGAAACCTTCGGGGAAATAATTTACCTAAAATTCTTTAGGAATACTACCTTTTTATATAAAACACTAGAGACACAATCCATAAAAGAAATAATTGATAAACTAGACTTCACTAACGTTTAACACTTATGTTGCAGTTAGAAGGTAAGTTCTGAAGCTCTAATGCACAGCATTGTGATTTAAAGAATAAATTAAAATTTTGGTCTGCAAAAGACAATATCAAGAGAATGAAAATACAAGCCACAGACTGGGAAAACATATTTTCAAAGACACATCTGATAAATAACTGCTATCCAAAATATACAAAGAACACTTAAAACTCAACAATAAGAAAACAACCTGATTAAAAATGGGCCAAAGTTCTTAACAGACATCTCACCAAAGATATACAGATAGAAACTAAGCATATGAAAATATGCTCAACATTGTATCATCAAGGAAATGCAAATTAAAACAACAATGAGATACCACCACACACCTATTAGAAAGGCCCAGATGTGGAACACTGACAACACCAAATACTGGCAAGGTGGTGAAACAATAGGAACTCTCATAGATTGCTGGTGGGAAGGCAGAATGGTATAGCTACTTTGGAAGACACTCTGGTGGCTTCTTCTTTTTAATAAACTTAAACATACTCTTACCATAAAATCCAGTAATCACACTCCTTGGTATTTACCCAAAAGAGTTGAAAATTTATCCCTACACATAAATCTGCACAGAAATGTTTGCAGCAGCTTTATTCATAATTGCCAGATCTTGGAAGCAAACAAGATGTCCGTCAGTGGGTGAATGGATAAATGAACTGTGGTCCAGGCAGATAATGGATTACTCAGTGCTAAAAAAGAAAAGAGCTATCAAGCCATGGAAAGACATGGAGGAACCATAAATGTATATTACGAAGAGAAAGAAACTGATCTAAAATGCTACATTTTGTATGATACCATGCATGATATCCTAGACGAGGCAAAACTATGGAGGCAGTTTAAAAGACCCATGGTTGCCAGCAGTGTGGGGAGTAGAGATGAATAGACAGTACAGAGGATTTTTAGGACAGTGAAACTACTCTGTATGATATTATAATGATGGATATATGTCATATGCATTTGTCCAAACCTATAGAATGTATGATGCCAGGAGGGAATTCTAAGGTTAACTATGGCTTTGGGTGATTATGATATGTCAGTGTAGTTTCATCCTTGGTGAAAGTTTTAAAATGCACCATTCTGGTGAATGATGTTGGTAAGGGGGAGGGCTATGTGTGGGAGCAGGGCATTTAGGCGAAATCTATGTACCTTCCTCTTAATTTTGTTGTAAAACTAAAATTGCTCTAAAACTTAAAATCTTAAAAAATCTCTGGGAACAAGGTGAACATTTGTCTTTACAGGAAAATGCAGGGGTCAGGTGTGTTGTAGTGAAGGTTTGTTTTTTGTGTGTGGCTAATACTTATTGATGCCATGGTTTCATACAAATTCTTTTGTTCAAAAACATTTATCAAGTGCCAACTATGTAGGGACTCATTCTACACATAAACTAAAGAATCATCTTAGCTAAACTTTGACATTTAAGTACTTATGTATATAATAAGGACATATATGTATATAAGCAGTTGAATTATCTTTATAATAACAATTATTTGATAATAGAGATGATTCTAACTTATTGGGTTCCTATTTACATTGTATAACATCAGACTAGTTTCTTTTTTTTTTAATAGTGCAGGTAATTTCATCTAAGGTGATGAGTCCCCTTGCCAGGTCCTGACTGGGAATCAGGAGACCGGCATCCTATTTCGGGCTGTATCAGCTATTCTCCAAAGAAACTTTGCTGTTCAACTCACTTTGCCTGCCTCAGCCTCTAACGTTCAAATAGTAACCATATTTTTTGTCTATGTAAAAAAAAAATACAAAGTGTTTTTCATATTTATGATTTCATTTAATTTTTACATCTATCTTGGCAGAAGGCATTATTATGATGTAAATGTTACAGATGAAGAAACTGAATCTCAATGACTATATGAATTTTCTAAGGTTTCTGGGGCTTGAACCTAGCTCCTTTCTACTATACTCCACTGCTTTCTATGATGAATTCTAAAAGGCTGGGTAGCTCCCATTTAAATAAATTAAAAAGTGTTAAGTCCTTATTAACATATCAAATATTTATAGTAAGTCATATATTCAAAAATCATTTCTACCAAATGTAGAATACTGTGAATAACTACTTATAAGCCCAAGAAGTAGAAAACATAAATATAATCATGACTTCAATGGGCTTAAAGTTAAGTGAATGAGATCAACATATAAACCTAAATATAAGTGATACAGATATATATGTTTAAACAGTCTTAAGCTGAGTAATGATGACAAGAAAGCATACACACACCTAGGGTAAAAACACAGCAGTATTTATAACTGGACAACAGATAGAGACAAGGACAGAAAGAATTGATATGATTGTTGTCAGAAACGTTTATGCCAGAAGACTTACAGTGGTTGGAAAACTGTGCCACTTATTAGAATATATCACATGGAATTAGACACTGGGACAACAATGAATTATGGGTCTGAGAGAGAATGAGTATGGATGTTATTTATTCTAGGAGTTATAATGCAAGAACGGATGCATTTCCATACAGGGTCAGGGAAGGTGATTCTGTAATTTTCAACATCCGCATAATTCCCCTGCTTTCAGTATGAGAGTCTTCCCTCCTCACACACACCTTGTTATTTTCATAATGTCTTGTCAACCCAAAGTAGAGCAAATAACATACTTTAAAATGTTACATAGTCCCATCTAAATACAAACATCCGATTGAGAACACCACGAGGGTGAGCAGACAGCCATCCCCCACAACCGAAGTACCTGTCCTCACGTGTGCTGTGTTTTGTGGATATTTTCATGAATAACATTGATATTCTTCTCAGGGATGATGGCAATGGCTAGTTCCCTATATTTTGTTTAGCTATCCCTTGGGCCAATGGAATTTCTTCTTAAAAAATAACATACAAAATATTTAGGGCTTGAAATAACTAAGTTAAACATATTGATTTATAACACACATGGTGAATCAGATATGCAAGCCAAGATAATTCATTTCCATTTAATAAATGTAATAAGCTTCACAATCTCTCTTGCACAACATTCTTAGACATTTTGACAATTTTTCATAGGCTCTAAGGATTAGCTACTTAATATTCTTCCCTTACTGAAGTAAAACAGGAAAATTTTGTCTGAAGTTAATTTTCACATTTCATTGTGAGAAAAACTGTCTCCTCATCAGTGTTCACATTTTACTTGCTGCAGCTAGTTTTTAGCAACTACGAGTAAGTGAAATGTCACCTATTTAATCAATGCCCAACCCAGTATCTTAAAGATATGTATTATGGGTCCAACAAAAAAGTCCAAATAAAAGAAAATATTTAAAGGGCCCAAATTACGGCAAGTCTCAATTTTCCTATTATCCCCCTAGCTCTATAGCCAGCTAGGTCTTCTTCTGGCATATTTACCAGTCTTTACAATATTATACAGCAAATGCATCCTGGATTAGGCAATTCAGAGGCAAAATAACCTGCCTTCCAGTCTTCCAGTGTGCATTCAATCATTCTTCCATAAGGCAGTTTTGCACTATTTACTATCAGTGGGGAGGGAACAGTCATGCTTTACTGGTAAGTTTCCTGGCCAAAATGCAACACAGCTCAGTACTTTTAATGAAAATAATCACCCTATCAGGCATGGTCATCAAAAATATTTAGCAGCAGGAACACTGGTCAACTAGAACAACCTGAACTACACCAGTGTGAATGGGCTGAAGAGACATAGACTTATCCAGAGAGTCAAGTTGGAGCTTCAGTGCCCAGATGCTGGAAATGCTCAGCAAGTTGCCTTCAAGATGACAGATTGATCAAACACAGTTAATTTTATTCCCTCCTGCCATCCCACTAAAATACATTGTAAGAATTTTTTTAACAAAAATCTGAATTTACTGAGAGCAGAGGAAACTGAAGAAGTTTGATAACAACACTTGGAAGCGAGAAAGCAAACGGATGAGTGGTGCCTAATGTAGGATACCCAGGGAAGCCAACTCCCAAGCACCATTGAAGAAAGCAGAGAACCAACCCAATTTGCTCAATGGAATCCTCAAAAGAGACAGGAATAGGCATCATCTGTCACTTCTAGTAAGAAGGGGTTGACAGAAGAGGGTCTACAAAAGAAGAACTAGTCAATAGCTGTACCATTCCATGATTTCTTCCTCCACTCCTGACCAATAGGTGGATGTCTCTCCCATAAGTCAGTATGCTACAGGAAGTATAATCTGGAAAGTGTCTCTGGACTGGGGAATGCCAGGCACAGTTGAAAGCAGGAGTATTATTCTGAAAAATAATACTTAACAAATATATATATCTACCTACCTATCTACCTATTTACCTATAATGAATGTTGAAACCTATACGCTCCCCCAACCCTGCTCCCACTTGGCTCCCAGAGTTCTTGCAGGCAGGGAATTACTCTTAGGCAGGATATTGTAAGGTCTCTGCTGAGAAGACCTAGCTTAAGAAGAAACAAATAAAGGCAGTTAAAGGGGACCTGATAGACATGACTTCTGGTCTGCAATATTTCTGTGTCTTGTCCCCTTTGTGCACATAGTAGGACTACACATCCCTGTCCCTTGAGGTTGGAGACAGTCATATAATTAGCTTTGTCCAATAAATCTAGTGAGCAGAAGTGCCATGTACCCCACCCAGATGGAGGCTTATAATTGCCAATTTGTTTCTCCACCCATTTCCCCATGTTGTGGTGATCATGGAAGGATGTGTTGATATGGAGGTGAGATACTAAGTTACAATGCAGAGTTACCTCAGCTGGCAGTAGACATTGCTACCAATACTTTGGAGGCATTTGTTTTTTCAGCCTGACCTACCCTATCCTACTGACAGGTAGTTTCACCAACAGACATGTAAACAAGACCACATTTGTCTACTAATTACAGAACCCCATTCACACACTCAGAGTTCTAACTAAATTTTCACTTCCTACTCTTAAATATTAGCACATAACCATGAATCAAGGATTACCACTTATCTAAGTGAGTAACATGAAAAGTCATATCCACAAGCAAGTAATTTGTATTAAAGACTGCAGAGAGAAGAGAACTTTGAAAAAACTTTGAAAGAACTTTGAAGAGAACTTTGAAAAAATACTGTAATTATCATCTTAATAATGTCTGAGAAGACAAACAAAAGGGATATTTAGAAGAAAAAATATCAAGTTTAGTAAATCTAAAATCTGAATACAAGAATGAAAACCTCAAAAAAAGACTTAAGTTTAAGAAATCTCCTAGAAACTAGAGTAAAATTATGGAAACCGGAAGAGGGAAGAAGAGCACACCTTCCAGAAATCCAACATTTAAATAATGGGACACCTAGACACAACAGAGAAAATGGTAGACAGGAAATCATCAATAAAGAATTCAAGAACACTTCCCCAGATGGATATGAGTTTCTAGGTAGAAAGGGTCACTGAGTGCCCAGAACAATGGATCCAATAGACCCACACCAAGGGACATCATGATGGAATTTCAGAATATAGTGAAAGAGACACAATATAAACTTAAATCTTCTCAACTGTGAACTTGATACATCTGTTTATTTAGGTCTTGTTTTATGTCCTTAGATAAGGTTTGCTGTAGGGATCATGGTTCTCCTTTAGTTTTGACATTTAATTTTATTATGTTACTGTCAAAGAATTCATATTCTTTGTTTAAAATTCCTTGTTAGTTGTTGATATTTGCTTTGTACCCTGCTATGTGATCACTTTTATTAATATCTTAGGTATGTTTTAAAAGAATATTTACACATTATATCCACTAGTCATTAACTACATGATGCTATCTAATCTGGCTAACTAGCTGTATTTATTTGTTTATTGGACCAAACTTGTGAAAGTTTGTATTTGGAGCTAGTGTAATAAATAATACTCCTTTATTCTTCTTCTGAGGTTAGAACCAATTAAAATATAAGCACACAGACAGATAAAAACATTTTATTGTTAAAAGCTAGACTAGAGAATGTCCTGACATATGACACCTATTATTTCATCCAAGAATTACTGTCAAGTCAGAAGCATAGCTAGAAAATTACAGGTCCTCCCTGCAGCAAAAGGTGACTTCAACTTATGCCGTGGTGAAGAGCAGGAAGAATGCATCCTTACTGTGGGCAAGAAAATCCAAAAGAGGATGAGAAATCCAAAAGCTCAGCATTCTGGCTCTTCCCAACTTAGGAATCAGGGCAATCTGTTCTCTTTGCATGTGAAGAAATGGGGATGTAGGGCAAAGAGATACTAGTATTGTTACTAGAACCAAGGCTAGAAGGCAGTGGAGTTCTCCTTTTCTTGCCCCAAAGATTCTGATGAATAAGTCATCCATATCTTCACTAATTTTCATCTGCCTGAGCTATTAATTAATAAGATAGCATGGTTAAAATCCCCCACTGAATGTGTATGTGTCCATTTTGCTTTATTATTTTACCCAATTATTTTCCTTTATTAATATCGATTTATTTTGAGAATATGCTAAAGTAAGATAGGCTCAGAATTGTTATATCTATATGTCAAATTATTTCTTTTGTTATTATATAAAGACCTTCTTTATCCTTTTTAATGCTCAAAACCTATTTTATCTTTTATTAATATAATGACATCACCTTTCTTTTGGTTATTATTTGCTTGAAGTGTGTTTTTACAAACATTTACTCTCACCCTTTATGTATCATTTTGTTATGCGGCTAAATTCCTTTTGAAATCCAAACTGAGTGTCTCCTTTCTAATTTTATTCAGTTCATTTCATTTAGAGATTATTGAATTATTTGCATATTGTTTTAACATCTGATTTTGTGCTTTCTGTTTGCCAGGCATACTTGTTTGTGTGTTTATTCTTTTCTGACTTCCATTAAATTTTATTAGTCCTCTTTGCCTTAATGGATTAGGAACATATATATTCCGTATGAATTTTTTAAGTTCTTAGGCTTGAATTTTTAACATTCATTAAAATACATAGTGATCTTGACAAAACCTTAAGTTGATATTTCTCATTTCTTCCCAAACATACAAATACTTTAGAATGTTTTAACAATTGCTTTCAAGTATTTTAATTATATCTCTTAAAATTATATCAAAATTAACCATTTTGTTGTTGTTTACTTAACCAACACACTTATATACAGTAACCAAGATGTTTGCCAATTATTTTGAACACTATTATAACGTTCATCCCACTCCTTTATTTGTGCTTATTTTCTTATATTTTTACATATATTCTTTAACAATGATTTTAGAATTGTTTGGGGAGTATTAAAAACACTTTTTGTTAAAATACCTTTACTTTTATCTTTATTTCTTCTATATAGTTTAACTCTTTATAGAATTATATATTCTTTCATAATTAGAAAAAAAATTTAAATTTTAACTTCTATTATTGCTCTTGAAAATTAATGCAATACAGGTATTTTGTTCTGTTCAAAGGAACCTGTCCTTTCTCTGAGTGCTTTAAAATCTTCCTATTTTTGATACCATTGACTATTACTACTATGTGTCTAGGTATAGATATTTTATTATCTTAATTTTTAGTAGTGTTTAACCCCATATTATTACTAACTGAGGAACTACAAATATTTTGTGATTAACTAGGAATATTTGATAAGTCTTACACTCTTTAAAAATAATTTTCAGAAGCATTAATTATAATAGTTCCAATACCTGTAAATTCTTATAACTAAGGTCTGTAGTATATAAATGAGAACTAGTATATTTAATAGACTTATTATTTGGTTTTTATTACCAATTGCACAAAGAATGGCATTTTAAACTTTCTATTGAAAAATTATTTCTAGAAGAAATTTCAGAATAATCGTTTAAAAAACCCACAATAGTAATATTATAAAATAGCTTAAAATAATTTGGCTTTTTTCATATGAGATGTATGTTTCCTTCCTAAAGTCTTCAAAAATCAATAAAACAAACTGAGGAAAAAGTTCTGGATGATCATTATGGAATACAAAATAACATCAGGGGAAGAGGACCTTCAAAATGGCAGAGGAGGGCTTTCCTGGTGGTGCAGTGGTTGAGTCCACCTGCTGATGCAGGGGACACGGGTTCGTGCCCCGGTCCGGGAAGATCCCACATGCAGCGGAGCGGCTAGGCCCATGAGCCATGGCCACTGAGCCTGTGCATCTGGAGCCTGTCCTTCGCAACAGGAGAGGCCACAACAGTGAGAGGCCCGTGTACCGCAAAAAAAAAAAAAAAAAAAAAATGGAGGAGTAAGAAGTGGAGATCACCTTCCTCCTCACGAATACATCAAAAATACATCTACATGTGGAACAACTCCTACAGAACACCTACTGAACACTGGCAGAAGGCCTCAGAATTCTCAAAAGGCAACAAACTCCCCACATACCTGTCCGTGTGGCTGATAGGGTCTTGGTGCTCTGGCGGGGTGTCAGGCCTGAGCCTCTGAGGTGGGAAAACCGAGTTCAGGACATTGGTCCACCAGAGACTTCCCGGCCCCACGTAATATCAGTCAGCGAGAGCTCTCACACAGATCTCCATCTCAAGGCTAAGATCCAGCTCAACTCAACAACTAGCAAGCTCCAATACTGGACACCCCATGCCAAACAAGTATCAAGACAGGGAAACAACCCCACCTATTAGCAGAGAGGCTGCCTAAAATCATAAGAAGTTCACAAACACCCCAAAGCATGCCACCAGATGTAGTCTTGCCCACGAGAAAGACAAGATACAACCTCATCCATAGGATCACCGGCACTAGTCCCCGCCACCAGGAAACCTACACAACCCACTGAACCAACCATACCCACTGTGGGCAGACACCAAAAACAATGGGAACTACAAACCTGCAGCCTGTGAAAAGGAGACCCCAAACACAGTAAGTTAAGAAAAATGAGAAGACAGAGAAATACACAGCAGATGAAGGAGCAAGGTAAAAACCCACCAGAACAAACAAATGAAGAGGAAATAAGCAGTCTACCTGAAAAAGAATTCAGAGTAATGATAGTAAAGATGATCCAAAATCTTGGAAATAGAATGGAGAAAATACAAGAAACATCTAACAAGGATATAGAAGAACTAAAGAGCAAACAGACAGTGATGGGCAACACGATAAATGAAATTTAAAATTCTCTAGAAGGGTAAACAGAATAACTGAGGTAGAAGAACAGATAAGTGACCTGGAAGATAAAATAGTGGAAAAAACTACAGCAGACCAGAATAAAGAAAAAAGAATGAAAAGAATTTAAGATAGTTTCAGAGACCCATGGGACAACATTAAACACAACAACATTCGAATTATAGCGGTTCCAGAAGAAGAAGAGAAAAAGAAAGGGACTGAGAAATTATTTGAAGAGATTATAGTGGAAAACTGCCCTAATATCAGAAAGGAAAGAGTCAGTCAAGTCCAGGAAGCACAGAGAGTTCCATACAGGATAAATCCAAGGAGAAACATGCCAAGACACATATTAATCAAACTATCAAAAATTAAATACAAAGAAAAAATATTAAAAGCAGCAAGGGAAAAGCAACAAATAACATACAAGGGAATCCCCATAAGGTTAACATCTGATCTTTCAGCAGAAACTCTGAAAGCGAGAAGGGAGTAGCAGGACATATTTAAAGTGATGAAAGGGAAAAACCTGCAACCAACATTAGTCTACCCAGCAAGGATCTCATTCAGTTTCGACAGAGGAATTAAAATCTTTACAGGCAAGTAAAAGCTAAGAGAATTCAGCACCACCAAACCAGCTTTACAAAAAAGCCTAACGGAACCTCTCTAGGAAGGAAACATAAGAGAAGGAAAGACCTACAATAACAAACGCAAAACAATTAAGAAAATGGTAAGAGGAACATACATATTGATAACTAACTTAAATGTAAATGGATTAAATACTCCAACCAAAAGACACAGGCTCACTGGATGGATACAAAAACAAGACCCATATATATGCTGTCTACAAGAGACCCACTTCAGACCTAGGGACATATACAGACTGAAAGTGAGGGGATGGAAAAAGATATTCCATGAAAATGGAAATCAGAAGAAAGATGGAGTAGCAATTCTCATATCAGACAAAATGGACTTTAAAATAAAGACTATTACAAGAGACAAAGAAGGACACTACATGATGATCAAGGGATCAATCCAAGAAGAGATAACAATTGTAAATATTTATGCACCCAACATACAAGTACCTCAATACATGAGGCAAATGCTAACAGCCATAAAAGGGGAAATAGACTGTAACACAATCATAATAGGGGACTTTAACACCCCAACTCACCAATGGACAAATCATCCAAAATGAAAATAAATAAGGGAACACAAGCTTTAAATGACACACTAAAGAAGATGGACTTAAAAAATATTTATAGGACATTCCATCCAAAAACAACAGTGCTCATGGAACAATCTCCAGGATAGACTATATCTTGGGTCACAAATCAAGCCTTGGTTAATTTAAGAAAACTGAAATTGTAACAAGTATCTTTTCTGACCACAACGTTATGAGGCTTGATATCAATTACAGTAAAAAAAAAAAAAAAAAAAAACTGTAAAAAATACAAACACATGGAGGCTAAACAATACACTACTAAATAACCAAGAGATCATTGAAGAATTCGAAGAGGAAATCAAAAACTACCTAGAAACAAATGACAATGGAAACATGACAACCCAAAGCCAAAAGCAGCAAAACAGTTCTAAGAAGGAAGTTTATAGCAATACAATCCTACCTCAAGAAACAAGAAAAATCTCAAATAAACAACCTAACCTTATACCTAAAGCAATTAGAGAAAGAAGAACAAAAAAAACCCAATGTTAGCAGAAGGAAATAAATCATAAAAATCAGATGAAAAATAAATTAAGGAAACAACAGCAAAGATTGATAAAACTAAAAGCTCATTCTCTGAGAAGATAAAAAAAAAATTGATAAACCATTAGCCAGACTCATCAAGAAAAAAAGAGAGAAGACTCAAATCAATGGAATTAGAAATGAAAAAGGAGGGCTTCCCTGGTGGCGCAGTGGTTGAGAGTCCACCTGCCAATGCAGGGGACACGGGTTCGTGCCCCGGTCCGGGAAGATCCCACATGCCACGGAGCAGCTGGGCCCGTGAGCCATGGCCACTGAGCCTGTGCGTCCAGAGCCTGTGCTCCGCAATGGGAGAGGCCACAACAGTGAGAGGCCTGCGTACCACAAAAAAGTAAATAAATAAAAAAGAAATGAAAAAGGAGAAGTAACAACTGACACTGCAGAAATACAAAGGATCTTGAGAGATTACTACAAGCAACTATATGCCAATAAAATGGACAACCTTGAAGAAATGGACAAATTCTTAGAAAAGCACAACCTTCCAAGACTGAACCAGGAAGAAATAGAAAATATAAACAGACTAATCACAAGCCCTGAAATTGAAACTGTGACTAAAAATCATCGAACAAACAAAAGCCCAGACCCAGATGCTTCACAGGCGAATTCCATCAAACATTTAGAGAAGAGCTAACACCTATCCTTCTCAAACTCTTCCAAAATATAGCAGAATGAGGAACACTCCCAAACTCATTCTACGAGGCCACCATCACCCTGATATCAAAACCAGACAAAGATGTCACAAAAAAAGAAAACTATAGACCAATATCACTGAAGAACATAGATGCAAAATTCCTCAACAAAATACTAGCAAACAGAATTCAGCAGCACATTAAAAGGATCATGCACCATGATCAAATGGGGTTTATCCCAGCAATGCAAGGATTCTTCAGTATATGCAAATCAATCAATGTGATACACCATATTAACAAACTGGAGGATAAAAACCATATGATCATCTCAATAGATGCAGGAAAAGCTTTTGACAAAATTCAACACCCATTTATGATCAAAGCTGTCCAGAAAGTAGGCACAGAGGGAACTGACCTCAACATAATAAAGGTTATATATGACAAACCCACAACCAGTATCGCTCTCACTGGTGAAAAACTGAAACCATTTACACTAAGATCAGGAACAAGATAAGGTTGCCCACTGTCACCACTATTATTCAACATAGTTTTGGAAGTTTTAGCCACAGCAATTGGAGAAGAAAAAGAAATAAAAGGAATCCAAATCGGAAAAGAAGTAAAATTGTCACTGTTTGCAGATGACATGATACTACATAGAGAATCTTAAGATGCTACCAGAAAACTACTAGAGGTAATCAATGAATTTGGTAAAGTAATAGAATAAAAATTTAATGCACAGAAATCTCCTGCATTCCTATACAATGATGATGAAATATCTGAAAGAGAAATTAAGGAAACACTCCCATTTACCACTGCAGCCGAAAGAATAAAATACCTAGGGATAAACCTACCTAAGGAGACAAAATAGCTGTATGCAGAAAACTATAAGACACTGGATGAAAGAAATTAAAGGTGATACCAACAGATGGAGAGATATACCATGTTCTTGGATTGGAAGAATCAATCAATACTGAGAAAATGACTCTACTACCTAAAGCAATCTACAGATTCAATACAATCCCTAGCAAACTACCAATGGCACTTTTCATAGAACTAGAACAAAAAATTTTCACAATTTGTACAGAAACACAAAAGACCCCAAATTGCCAAAGCAATCTTGAAAAAGAAAAATGGAGCTGGAGGAATCAGGTTCCTGAACCTCAGACTATACTACAAAGCTACAGTAATCAAGACAGTATGGTACTGGCAAAAATACAGAAATATAGATCAATGGAAAAGGATAGGAAGCCCAGAGATAAACCCACAGACATATGGTCGACTTACCTTTGGTAAAGGAGGCAAGAATATACCTCCAAGAATATATGGAGAAAAGATAGCCTCTTCAATAAGTGGAGCTGGGAAAATTGGACAGCTACATGTAAAAGAACGAAATTAGAACACTCCCTAACACCATACACAAAAATAAACTCAAACTGGATTAAAGACCTAAATGTAACGCCAGACACTATAAAACTCTTAGAGGAAAACATAGGAAGAACACTCTTTGACATAAATCACAGCAAGATCCTTTTTGACCCACCTCCTAGAGAAATGGTAATAAAAACAAAAATAAACAAATGGGACCTAATGAAACTTCAAAGCTTTTGCACAGCAAAGAGAACCATAAACAAGACCAAAAGACAACCCTCAGAATGGGAGAAAATATTTGCAAACGAAGCACCTGGCAAAGGACTACTCTCCAAAATTTACAAGCAGTTCATGCAGCTCAATATCAAAAAAACAAACAACTCAATCCAAAAATGGGGAGAAGACCTAAATAGACATTTCTCCAAAGAAGATATACAGATTGCCAACAAACACATGAAAGGATGCTCAACATCACTGATCATCAGAGAAATGCAAATCAAAACTACAATGAGGTATCACCTCACACTGGTTAGAATGGCCATCAACAAAAATCTACAAACAATAAATGCTGGAGAGGGTGTGGAGAAAAGGGAATCCTCTTGCACTGCTGGTAGGAATGTCAATTGATATAGCCACTATGGAGAACAGTATGGAGGTTCCTTAAAAAACTAAAAATAGAACTACCATATGACCCAGCAATCCCACTGCTCGGCATATACCCTGAGAAAACCATAATTCAAAAAGACTCGTGTACCACAATATTCATTGCAGCACTATTTACAATAGCCAGGACATCTAAGCAACCTAAGTGTCCATCGACAGATGAATGGATAAAGATTTGGCACATATATACAATGGAATATTACTCAGCCATAAAAAGAAATGAAATTGAGTTATTTGTAGTGAGGTGGTTGGACTTAGACTCTGTCACACAGAGTGAAATAAATCAGAAAGAGAAAAACAAATACCGTATATATATGGAATCTAAAAAAAAAAAATGTTTCTGAAGAACCTAGGGGCAGGACAGGAATAAAGATGAAGATGTCGAAAATGGACTTGAGGACATGGGGATGGGGAAGGGTAAGCTGGGATGAAGTGAGAGAGTAACATTGACCTATGTACACTACCAAATGTAAAATAGATAGCTAGTGGCAAGCAGCCGCATAGCACAGGGAGATCAGCTCTGTGCTTTGTGACCACCTAGAGGGTTGGGGTAAGGAGGGTCGGAGGGAGACTCAAGAGAGAGGTGATATGGGGATATATGTATACATATAGCTGATTCACCTTGTTATACAGCAGAAACCAACAATGTAAAGCAATTATACTCCAATAAAGATGTTAAAAAAAATAGCATCAGGAACTGAAAAAAGGTCCAAACAATATTTTCTCTGCTACCAACTCTATCCTGAAAAATAAAATCTATTTATCATTAATTATTGGAGAATAACCAATAATTCATTTGATGCAGTAACAAATAAGTAACAATCCCCAACATTACCCAGAGCTGAAATACCTTAATACATCATACTACTTTAAAGTAAACTTTGGTTTATAGTCAGAATCTCCCATTAATGTTTTAATCCACTGTTTAATTTATTAGCAATTAGAATTACTTCATTATTCTTACACAGCTGTCAAAAAGGAAGACTACTCATGGCTATAAAGGGTTGACCAATGGGACTGTAAATAAATCTCAGACATTTGCCCGTAGAGAATGGAAGAGGTTGTCATGCAAATAGCCCCATTTACTAGTCAGACTGTCTGAAAGTCAAATATATAATCACAGAGACCACCTTCAGTTAGGGTGTTCATGATTACCATGGACCTTTTCTCTTCAAAAATACAATTACTCTGCTTTTGTTATTGTATTACATGGAAGCCCCCAAGGAAAACTGGAAAATTACTCAGCATTTTTCAGGATGTATCCTAGATTCAAGTGACTCAGTACCCTGGGTGGAACTATCAATCCTATTTCCTGGGAGATAAGAATGGAGTAATGACTAATAAAATTGGTAAATTGTTATATAAGCCATATCAGATTTATTAGACTCCTAAATGTCCTGCCAATATGACTGATTTGGGTATAAATGACCATCCAAGTCCAGCAAGTAATGACCAAGGGTAATAGTTTTTATTTAACATAACAGGATCCATAGCAACTTTATTTAACAAGTATTTGCTAAGTTAATATTCTCATACTGAATCTTTTCCATTACATTCACCACTTTTCTTCTTAGATGAAAATTCTAAGTTCACATCTAATTCTAATATTTTATTCTACACTTGGTGTTGCTGTAATATAATTCTATGCCTTTATATTAAAAGAGACTGAATTTGAGAAACTAAATAGACACTTTTCCAAATACATACAAATGGTGAACAGGTACATGAAAAGATGCTCAACAGCACAAATTATCAGGAAAGTACAAATCAAAACCACAATGAGACTTCCCTGGTGGTCCAGTAGTTAAGACTCCCACTACAGGGGGCACAGTTTCAATCCCTGGTCAGGGAACTAAGATCCCACATGCCGCACTGTGTGGCCAAAAAAAACCAAAAAACCAAAACAAACAAACAGAAACAATGAGATATCACCTCACACCTGTTATAATGGCTATTATCAAAAAAGACAAATGATAAGTGTTGACAAGGATGTGGAGAAAGGGGAACCCTTGTGCACTCCTTGTGGGAATGTAAATTGGTAGAGCCACTATGGAAAACAGTATGAAGTTTCCTTAAAAAATTAAAATATGGAATTACCATATGATCTAGGAATTCCACATCTGGATATATACCCAAAAGAAATGAAGACCGGATCTTGAAGAGATATCTGCACTCCCATGTTCATTGCAGCATTAATCACAATAGCCAAGATATGGAAACAGCCTAACAGTTGTCAATGAATGAATGGATAAAGAAGATGTATTGTATATAAAAACAATAGAATATTATTCAGCCATGAGAAAAAAGAAAACCCAGCCATTTGCTACAACTTAGATGAAGTTTGGGGGCATTATGTCAAGTGAAATAAGTCAGACAGAGAAAGACAAATACCATATTATATCACTTATAAGTATAAATTTAAAAAAGCCAAACTCATAGAAACAGAGTAGATTCGTGACTGCCAAGGACTGGGATGTGGGGGGGACATGAGATGTTGTTCATAGGGTACAAACTTCCAGTTATAAGATAAATAAGTTCTGGATAGCTAATGTAGAACATGGTGATTACAGTGATTAATACTGAATTATATACTTGAAAGTGCTAAGTGAGAAATATGATCTGTATAAAGTTTATTTCTTAAAAATGTCCTACTTAATTATTTCTCCTTACATGGTTTTATTTTCATAAGAAAATATTCCACACAGTTCCTACAGTTGTTACATCTCTGGGACAAGCAATAATGCTATATATCTATTATATCTCAATAAAACTGGGGCGGGGATCAAACTGAATTGGAGAAATGTATTTTTACAGTTTTGTAATTCTCTGCCCTGGATTAAATTCATCAATTTATTAATTCACCTAGTAATTACTAAATGCTTACTAGGTGAATACAGAAATTAATGACAGATTCCGTACTCTCAAAGAAAGGCAGCCATAGACTAACAGAGTTCAGATTCTTAAAGACCATGAAAATATGTGTATAAAATTATATTAAAACATTTGTATGTACCAATATCTACTTTTTGAATCTTTTAAAATAAGTGAATACACTTTTCTTAACCTAGTTCTCTACTAATGGACACTTAATGGCACTAAAAATGCACAGATTAACACTTTGTGAATAAATATGTGCATCTTTTAAAAATTATTCCCATGGAATTTCTCCATTAAAGTGGAACTTTGGGGTCTAGGTAAGTGTACATTTTAAACACTTTCGGTATATTTTGGCAATCTTCCTTGATAAAGGGTTAATCCTTGCCAAACTGACGTCATCGCCTCTCTGTCCTGCCTTTGTCAACCAGTCGGTATATAATTGACACCTCATCTTGTATAAGGTTGTATCACTTCATAGCACCAACCATCAGGCATGTGCCTGAGTTTTAATATTACATTTGTTTTTGTAATAGCATGGCTATCTGTCTTCCCCCGCCAGACTGTAAGCCACCAAAGGCAGAAATATGAATTTACTGTCATCTTTGTGTGTCACTATTATGCGTAGAAAAGGTTATTTTAAATTACTTCATTTTTGTTTATTAATGTGAGAAATCTCCAAACCAATTTTTCTTTTATGGGTCTTTGGTTGAGCTTTGGTACAATTTACACACTTAGTTAATTAAATTCCTTTCCTCAAGGGATCTTTTTTCTTTTCCTATAATTCTTATCTCAAGGGACCATCATCCTTAGAACTATCAAATCTCTACCTCTGATGTTAAAATGGCATCTGACTGAAGATGGGATATCCCTCCTGGCACTGCCTGACTTGCAGGCAGAAGATTTAACATGTTTCTATTTTCATATCTGTATTCACCATGGTACCCCCTGAACCCAGACCAGTGCCTGGCTCATGAATGAATGAGGAAAATACCAGCTCAGGAAGGTATAAGGAAAGTTATTCATGAATCCAATCCAGGCACCTCCTCACAGTGCTTTTAAAAAGAAAAGTAAATCCCTTAAAGCTCAAATTTATGTAGTTATCTTGGAAAAAAAATTTTAATTGCCTAGAGTCTGCATAGCTCCTTGTTATACTGTAGCATAACAAGGAGTATAAAACCATGACTAAAATATTCACACTCCACTCCAGTCCCCATAAAAAAAAGGAATTGCTAGTTTATTCATCTTGCCTAATGACACAGAAGGGCAAAACAAGTACCCAGACAATGAATAATAATGCAAGAGCTCAGACTGTAAAATCAATATGTCAGATCAGTAGAGCTGAGCTTCGTTTTAATGCACTCATCCCTAAATGCAGTAGAGTTTACCTTTGAATTATATATATGTATTGACCTAATTACATAAATATTGACTCTTCCTTATATGAAGCTTTGTTTTTCCAGTCTCACTGTAATTATGATGTCAATATTTGTGGCTGTGGTGACACTGAATTTAAACTTGTTAATTGTGACTGACGGTGGCATGCCATGGGATAATCCAGACAGTCTTACAGCCTCAACACACTGGTGGCACTAGATAGTAACTGATAAATCAGTAATTCCCTAGGTATACCATAGTAAGGTAATCTTCTTTAAGAAAATAACTGTTTCATTCCCAATAATTTGAGAACTGGTCTCCTCAGTTTGTCAGGTTTTACAACACACAGAAGTAATAACCAGGATGTGACTAGATCTTGGTCTGTAACTTTGCACATTTTTTTTCTTTAATCAAACACTTCATCCCTAACTTCAAGCCACAATCCATCCTACTAACAAATTCTTTGATCTATTGACTATACCCGTATCCCCATAGCTCTGCATGGATATAAAAGATAATATTTAATATTTGTTATTATTCTTTGATATATTTCAATAAGGATCCTATGCAAAGTTTAGCCTAATACAAAATATGATCTGTATAAATTTTATTTCTTAAAAATGTCCTACTTAATTATTTCTCCTTACATGGTTTTATTTTCGTAAGAAAAGATTTCACACAGTTCCTACAGTTGTTACATCTCTGGGACAAGCAATAATGCTATACCTCCGGTCATTTAAATTAAATTGCTTTACTTCAATAACATTTAGAGAAACATTCCAAGTGCTTTAAAAAGCTGGAAAGTGCTTTGCTTTGTTCTTATAAAGTTTCTGAACACTCCCACTCAAGGTCCTGTACCTTCCAATTTAAGAAGAGCAGAAGTATGTGTCATATTCATCTTTTAGAGTTAGGTGAAACACACAGTGAATGCTACACAAAAAGAATAAAACAGTGGGGTCCATGAGTTGGCTTAAGAGCTGTTCTAGATGTCTCATGGTGAGCTAGTTATCCATCATCCTGTTTTTTCTTATTTGCCTCTACAGGGATGCCAGATGAGATGAACCTCAGTGATGTAAAGCAAATCCATCAAACAGACGGTAGTAGTACTTTAGACACAACTGGAGCAGGATGTACAGCAACAACTGAAACTATGGCATTGGCTCTGATGGGTGCAGTGATGTTACTTCCTGGGCTTTGGTAACTGAACTCTTCTGCCCTGATATATATGTCTTATTAGAGTCTTAACTTCTCCCCTCTCTTTCTCCAAGTGGAAGAAGAGATCTTTTCAAATGTAACAATTATATTTATGAAAAGGTATGTCACACTAACTCAGAAGCCAAGTTGGTATGTTCACAAAGTATCTAAAAATCAACGTTTAAATGAAAGACTGTTTGAAAACATGTCTTCTTTGAATCTAATTTAAACATTCTTAAATTCTAACAAACCTGCATATGTGAAGAGCACGGAAGTGACTTTGCATAAGAAGGATTTAGTATATCTGTAATTTTATTATCCTCAATTCCAACCTCTTCCTTTTTAAAAGAAAAATGTTTTAAATCGAAGGTATATTTTCAGGACACTGAAAACAGTACATAGTGTTTCTTAAAATACTGGAATTAGAATTCCATTAAATGAATCAAAACAAACAATGGCAAGTAGTATGCATGCATTTTCAAGAGATTCTTCCATTTTGCAAGTTACAGAAAGAAATTACTGAAAGACTATAAGTTATAGAGTAGATTGCCGAGGGGCATTTCATGCAGTTTCATTGAAGATGCTTGATAACTTTTATCCACTGTAACTTAGCCACTGACAAACCTTAAAGCTGAGTATTTTGATAACATCTGATTTGTATCCCATTATATACAAAATGCATCTTTGGTATTGTGACTCTGTTCCCTCCTCTCTCTTTGCCGAATGGATTTAGCTACATTGCAAACACACGCCTGCTCTAGGAATATCGCTAATAAAGCTGTTAATTATTTGGTGGAAAACTTTAAAGAATATTGATCATTTTCTCCTGGAAAAATGATATTTTCATCCATTTTCAAAATATTATTTGCTGTTTTTTTAAACTTGATATTGAACAAACAATTGTCTATACATTTCTAAGGTTCCTATGACTATCTAAAGATGTACTAATACAGAAAATATGGCATGAACTGTTTTAGCTCTTTTCCTGTTTTCACATTAGCAGAGCTGCTAATCCACAGTCCCTGATTTCCCAGTTGTGATAAGGTGCCTCAGCAGGCACTGATTAGGATGTGTCTATCACTGTACTTAGGAGGAAGAGATAAGTCAGCTTTTATTAAGAAGTATCACATCCAGTTGATAGCCAGGAAATATAATTAATACAAAGTGACAGAATAGAAAAGAGAAGTGCTGAACTTATAAAATTAAAAAAAAAATTCAAAAGGATTTGAAATGACCTCTGTAAAAGAACTGAAGGGGACTCGATCAACAGCAAAGATTCGCGAGATGAAATCAACCTGTCCAAATGAGGAAACTCTATATGATCAAACCCTGTTCTCCCTCAGGTTCTCGATTATTCAAATGACCTGTTGATTGTCACCTTAAACCACACTATGTTTATACCGCCCAGTCACATTTTCTTGTCCGTTAAAACATGCCTCAGAACTGGAAGTGTTACTTTACCTGCCAATTCTGGAGGTCATTTTCCTAAGCTTCCATTCCACCTTAATATGTGTTCCATGATCTGCTTGGCTCATAGCTCATTTGCACCACCATGCTCCAAAAATTACAAACTTAACATATTTTTTTAAAATTTTCATTTCAACTTCAGCTCTTTATTTAAATAGCTCTGAAATGAGTAATATGAAGTCAACCATTTGTGGCACTCCAGCCCAAGTCACAGTTGGCTTGCCACGACAACGTTTCTGACCCAAACCTTGAGGCGACAGTAAGAAAAACCAACTGAGGAATGTGGTTCAGCAGTCTGAGATGTACCTGGATAAAATCGGTTGATAAGAGATAATTTTAGGTATCGCAGGAAATGGTTAAAAGCAGAGTAGTGACAAAATCAATAGTATGAGTGGGGCTTCCCTGGTGGCGCAGTGGTTGAGAGTCCACCTGCCGATGCAGGGGACACAGGTTCGTGCCCCGGTCCGGGAAGATCCCACATGCCGCGGAGCGGCTGGGCCCTGAGCCATGGCTGCTGAGCCTGCGCGTCCGGAGCCTGTGCTCCGCAATGGGAGAGGCCACAACAGTGAGAGGCCCACGTACCGCAAAAAAAAAAAAAAATAGTGTGAATGAATATTTTTTATCAACTAAATTTTATATACTCAAATGGGTGTTGTCTGCCTCCACAAAGGCACTTAGGAGACCATGTATATACCATAATCGTGTAGCTAGAGCTCAAAACACTTGGAGGTTTTCAGAATTTCTTGAAGAGCCCGAGGCATACTTTTTTTAATATTCTCAATGAGGTTATACATTCTTTAATATTCTGCTCTGTAGCAGGTTACATTCGTATAGCTCTTTATAATTTACAAGGCTATTTCAGATGAGATAAAACATCTCATCTGACCTTCCTCACCCCTCGAGGATGGGCTCAATTTTTAGTCAAATAAAAGCAATAACACTGAGGTTTTTGTGTTTTTTAATATGGCTCAGAATTTGCTACGGAAGAGTTTTCCATCAGTAAAGTCTAAAAAGTTCTTAAGCAATGGTAAAATTGTTAGCATACATGTGTACTTTTCAAGATGACTTAAAGTATAGCATTCAGGTGAATATACATGTATTTTAAATTATTGCTCACATAGTTATAGTCACATACTGGGATCACGTAAAGGAATTTTCTTGAATTTCTGAGTTATTTTTATACAAATTAATCATGAAACAGTCCAGTGTTTTGCATGTATTGGGGAATAATCAGTTAACAATCTGAGTTAACATTCACTTGGCCTTCCCTTTGCGTATATACCATGACAAATGCTTTTATGCACCATCTCCCCAATAACATTACCACCTCCATTTTACCAATGAGGAAACTGAGGCTAGAAGTATTATGTAATTTGTTTGTTGTCATACAAATAGAGTAGAATCAGACAGCTAAGTAATAACTCTAAATAAACTATATACATTCCTGGTTAAAAGCTATAATAGTTCTAGAACAGTGGTAAAGAATCTTGAGGTTAGCATAAAAGTCATTCAGAGGTGATTTAAGTCTCCAAACAAGGATTTAAAAAAAATAATAAAATTAACTGTACAATTCTAATTGTATAATTATCAAATTGCATATTAGTGTAAAAGCATAGTGAAAAGGAAAAATGTAAACATGAACATTTTCTTCCCTACCAATCAATACTCTCCCACATGTGAAAATTCTATTCAAACACATCAGTCTCTAAAATAAACCAGCTACCAAAAATGAGAAAACACACACACATTTTTTAAACTATAATAGAATCATGAAATTTCATTTTGTTTTCTGTGCAACTGAAGGGTTGAAACATTTCTTTGGCCATAAGACAAAGGATGGCATAAAAAATAAGGAAGGAAGGAAGAAAGGAAGGGAGGATGGGAGGGAGGGAGGGAGGGAGGGAGGAAGGAAGGAAGGAAGGAAGGAAGGAAGGAAGGAAGGAAGGAAGGAAGGAAGGAAGGAAGGAAGGAAGGAAGGAAGGAAGGAAGGGTGTGGCAGAATATAATTTTTAAAAATCTTAGATTTGCCTTTTATCCTCTATTTTTTCAGGAACAAACAATGAAATAATGCCTGGAGTGTTCTTTTCTAATTAAGGGACAGAAGTTAATAAGCTATTTCTTCCCAAACACTCAGATTTTCTGAAGTACTCAATAATGATGTTTTGAAAAGGAGTCAATTTATTGCTAATTGTTTTCAATCACTTAAAATATTGTTTCTGTCATCAGAACAGTTTAGGTACAATTAAAATTGTTTCTTCCTGAGTGAATCATTCAACTTAGACTTGCGATTCTATGAGACAGTCACTGAGGAGTCTGTGATATCAGTATTTCTTTAGGTTGCAAACTTGGTATCCTGTACGACATGGGTTGTACAAAAACAGAAGTAATTGTCAGGTATGACATTGGGCATATCAAGTTTTTCTTTAATTGTAGATTGTATATCAATCATTTCTGATTAAAATATAGATAAAACATTTCTCAGGTTTAAAATCTGCTTTCTTTGCCTTTGCTAGAATTACATGATGACTGAATTACTCTTATATCATTATTTTGTAAATGGAGATTTAATCAAATGCAGTTCCTAAGCTATCCTGTCTGCCTCCATATGCAAAAAAAACCTGAAGAATTTCATCACAATATGATTCATATCTTCACTGTAACAACGGCAATAACTTATTTGGAACATGGTCGTGGTAGAGATGCATGTTTGTGGATAAATTTGCAAACATCTGATGCAAGAGTCTCTCCCCTTCCTGCACTTGTCAATTGTCACATTGGAATCATTTTCACCATGAAATATATGAGAAGACCATGCATCTCACCTTCCCTGGAAATTTTTACTTTCACTATATCAAAGAGCAAGAGAAAGGGAAAGGGATAGAGGAATGTGAAATGCCATAGAATTAAAAACAGACTGGAGAATTTCTAAGGATCAAACTGGCTGGAGACAGGGATTGACACAGCAATAACTTGGGTAATTTGGTGAGTAAATTCTACTTTTATGAGTTTCAGTACCCACCTTTGAGCACCGCTGAACTAGAAGGAACTAAGGGTCTTAGAAGGAGAGGAAGCAGGGGGTCTCTCTTTGCCTGAGATTACCCAGCCAAGGCAAGCAGCATTAGAAAGGGGAAAAAAAAGCTTAATTTGCAAAATAAATATATGAGCAGTACAGTGTGTTTAGCAAGCACCTGTCTTATTCTACCTCTTTAAGAAATCTAGGCACTGACCAGTAAAGAATTTTTAACAGCTGCAGTTTCTTCAGAATAACAGTGCAAGACCCACATAGAATCAAGAAGGATTCCAACTACAAAATTGTGGTCAAAATTGTCAAAGACTTCCAGAATACAATTAGCCAAGTCATTGTGCTTTTCCAACTCACCCCACATTCTCACCCCTCTCCCTGCCGCCCACATACACACTCTCACGCCCCACACACATTTTCTTGCTATTGTTTCTATTTCCTTTTGGTTTTCTTATCTGTAAAATTGAGATAGCTGTATCTAACTCAGAATTGCTTACAGGACTAGATAATGCAACACATATTTAGGACCCACCTGGCGCACGATAAGCCTTAATAATCCATGTTTGTTCCTTTCCCATTAAGCCTTCTGTTAAAATGCATGTGTGCCCAGGTTGGGACAATACCAAACTACAGAATTATGCATTCTGCCTGCGGATAAGCTTTTGATAGGGAAACCGAGTGGAGAGTGAATAGAGCTTAGGAAGGAGAAAGAAAGCAGAGTAAAAGTGCAGGAGAGACCCACCTGCCTGTTTCATGTCTCATGTTTTGCTTAGCCTCATCCTGGCTACAAGGCTTATTTGTTGAAAATGTATTTCCTAAATATAGGGAGTTAGAGAGGGGTCTTGCTTTTATTGATTACAAAGGGATGTTAGCCCTGTCCCAGTGTTTACATGTGAATTGGTCTCTAACTATAACAGATTGAAAACCTCAACACCCCCCAACCCACCTGAAAGTCTAGTTGACTGGTGGGTTCAGACCGCATGTCAGAGTGATTACAGCACGGGCTAGAGAGCAGCCCAAGTGAGGTGGGAGCTAATAATCAATGAGCAAGCAGTGTATTTGCTCAGTATCTCCCTTAAAGTCACCACCAAGTGGAGATTTCTGAATGGCAAGATCGCTTCCTTAAGTTCATATGGCTAACAGGTGAGAAAGCAAGTATTCTAACACAGGTCAGACTTCAAAATCCTTTCCACTGCACGGCTCAGTATCCCTGAACTCAGAAAACCCTTGAGAAGGAAGCTGATTAAGTTAAGTTACTTTTTAGGTTATTTGTAGGTTTTACAGGATATTTTTTAAATTTCCCTTGTTCCATTCGCTTTTTATTCTCATCTAGTCTCTCAGATAATTTTCTCTTCCGTCTTTCTTTCTTCTCAAATTTAGCTCTGGTAATAAGGTGAGCATCCTGAAGAGATTCCGTATGCCAGATGCCCGAGTGTGGCCATCTGATGGGGAGATTGGCTCAACCACTGACTCACAGTCATCCAAAAATGCTGGAAAAACCAGAACAAACACAGCTTCCAAGGTTTTAGACGTAACCGTCTGTATGACCTTCAGCAAGTCCCACCACCTTTTCGAACTTCAGTTCCTCATTTGTAAAATAATATGCTTGAGCCGAATGATGACTAAATTTCCTTCTAGATCTCTAGTCTAAAACAAAAACACCGATGCAGTGATACAGAACATTTATTTACTCGATATCTTACATAATAACCTACTATTACTTAATACATAAAAAACACTTTAAAATAATGCATAAAATGTGATTTTAGTTACAACTTTATGCATATGGTGATCATTCTAATTTGTTGATCACATATAGGGATGTGGCTTTTCTGCATGAGATTGAGTGGAATTATCTTTTCATAAATGAAGGAGAGAACAGCTAGAACAAAAGTTCTTTAGCTTTCATTTAATGGACAGAACAATATGCCTGAGCAAAGTAATCTATCCTGTCATTAAATATTTCACAACTAATTGCTTATTGTTTTAGCTAATCTTATAGCAGCTATGATATGGGGTCTTCACTAATTCAGCTACAGTGTGTCACAATATTTAAAAACGAATAGTACATAGAGTGGCACCATTGAGGGACCAAAAGATAATAGTGTAGGGAAGTCAGAGATGAATAATAAAAGTGAGTTTGACAGTATTTTCTCTTCTCACAGATTTTCCCAGGAGACCCTTTTAAATAGGCCTAAACAAATGGTATTGTCTCTGATGATTTATTGCAGAACAAGCTGACAGAGCCCAGGGGCGTGTTAGCTGGTCCCCTGTAGTATAGGGGCTAATTCAGAAAATGAAGAGACCAGAAGTGCAGCAGTTGGAGGAAATGCTCTGTATCATCCAGTGAGCAAGCAGACAGAAGCTGGTAATCACAGCTTATCTGAAAAGATAGTTTCTAAATATTGTGCGTTGGTAATTTTCGTATTCTTTTTCCTCATTTATTAAAAATAATAATGAGAATCTATGAGAATTTCATTACAGATGGTTAACCGCAATAAATTTATAATAAATTAATTCTACTTTACTACTTTTCCTACACATCTATTACAGTATGGATGTAACTGAATGTAAATATGTGAACGCATATACACATTTATGTATAAAATACACATACACATTCATATATTTACAGATTTAGATAAAATATAACATATAAAGGCTTTTTATGTTACATTTTCATAAAACTTGCCTTTATAGCAATTATTTCTGGCTTTTCAATCAAAGACTGAGAAGGTCAGTGAAATAGATAATTTTTATAAAGTTGCTGCTTATTATTTTTCCATGTGGACTTTCACCTTTCTTTTCAAATGGATCAACATTGAACAAAGCTCTTAATATACACAAGAGAGCGTATAGGGCCACTGCGGCAATAAGAGGACGCATACATAAGGTTTATTTGCAGAAAGCCTCACTGCTACAGCCTTATATATACACTTTCTATTGTCTTTAAGAGACTATTCCCTGGAACACAATGCAAAAGCACAAATAGTTAGCTTATGTTTCTTACTATAAAATATGTAAAAGTGTGACTTTAACTACTCACTTGCTTTTAGGTTAGCAACTAACTGAAGTTAAGCTGAGCAAGAAAGGAATGACAATTCAAAGGAACTCAAATGTATCCTCATTTTCCTCAAGTCACCAGTTGTGCTGTCTTCTCCCTTAGTGATGCTCAACTTTCATTGTCCCGCTGCCTTTGTTATCTGTACTCTCAGTGCCTGTGTGGGACACTATGTACAAAATGGAACTCAGGCTTGGAAATAAGACTAGTCCTGGTTTTGAATATCAGCTCTCTGAAACATCTGTGAAATTGAGATGACCATACCTCCCCGCCCTTGACTGATTTATTGGCAAGGTTTACTGAGTGACTGTATCTACAGTGACTGGCACATTGTGGGGATTAAGTAAATATGAGGTAGCACTTTATCTAGACTTGCTTTTAGGTGAAATCTTTCACACTAAGATGTAAGCGACTGATTTGATGAAGAATCATCTGATTTTAAAACTATATGGAAGCAATCCCACTCCTAGGCATATACCCAAGAAAACCATAATTCAAAAAGATACCTGCACCCCAATGTTCATTGCAGCACTATTTACAACAGCCAGGACACAGAAGCAACCTAAAAGGTCATCAACAGAGGAATGGATAAAGAAGATGTGATACATATATACAAGGGAATACTACTCAGACAGAAAAAGGAACAAAATTGTGCCACTTGCAGCAACATGGATGGACCTAGAGATTGTCATACTGAATGAAGTAAATCAGACACAGAAAGACAAATATCATAATGATATCGCTTATATGTGGAATCTAAAAAAAGGGTAAAATGAACTTATTTACAAAACAGAAGTAGAGTCACATATGTAGAAAACAAATTTATGGTTACCAGGGGATAAGGGGGGGAGGGATAAATTGGGATATTGGGATTGACATATACACGCTACTATATATAAAAGAGATCACTAATAAGAGGGGGCTGTGGCCTGGGAAACCACATAAGAACCTACTGTATAGCACAGGGAACTCTACTCAATACTCTGTAATGGTCTATATGGGAAAAGAATCCAAAGAGAGTGGATATATGTATACGTATATGTATAACTGATTCACTTTGCTGTACACCTGAAACTAACACAACATTGTAACTCAATTATACTCCAATAAATTCTTTAAAATGAAAGAAAAAAACTATATGGAAACCTAAATATCATGTATTTCTGTATTTTGCAGAAGAGAAAGCTAAAATCCAGAACACATAAGTGAATTACCCAAGGTAAGAATACAACTAGTTTAAAACAAAAGACCAGCAAACACTGATTTTTTAAGTTCTGTCCACTGTACTGAAACAAAATGCTTGTTTGTATATCCTAATATTCAACAGAAATCGCACCATAACCACAGGGACAGGCAAACCTACCAACTTGGGAGACTATGCTTAGACGCATGATTTTCAGAAAATGAAAATAAGGCTACCTAGAGAACTTATAAAATCTAACACTACACTGACATTGATTAAAATAGTAGAGATAACGTAATAGAATTTGAATATAATGGTTTTAATATAAATGTTAAATCTCTTTTCGAATTCACTTCTGATTCTTGATAAACTGACCAACTTGCTAAAGTATGTGGGACATCTTGATAAATAACCTATTCTAACACAGATGACAATTTTCAAATTTATCACTATTTTACTTTTAAATTATAGGAAATAAAATTAAAATATATTTTATGTCACATTTAAAGGTATTAAAAGAAACATTTCTTCTTTGCTGCTGTTATTGTTTTCTACCATATTATTTTGATTCACAATCTTTAGATTTACCATCTCTGTACCAGATTATAATTAGGTTATATCTTGAAACATGAAGATCAATAGATCATGTTCATGTTCATCTTATTTTTTTATTTTTGAATTTTATTTTATTTTTTTATACAGCACGTTCTTATTTCTTCCAGGTTGTCTGTTTTATTGGCACAGAGTTTCTTGTAGTAGTCTCTTATGATGCTTTGCATTTCTGCGGTGTCCGTTGTAACTTCTTTTTCATTTCTAATTTTATTGAGCTGAGTCCTCTCTCTCTTTTTCTTCATGAGTCTGGCAAAAGGTTTATCAATTTTGTTTATCTTCTCAAAGAACCAGCTTTTAGTTTTATTGATCTTTGCTACTGTTTTCTTCATTTCTTTTTCATTTATTTCTGATCTGATCTTTATGATTTCTTTTGCTAAATTTGGGGTTTTTTGTTCTTCTTTCTCTAATTGCTTTAGGTGTAAAGTTAGGTTGTTTATGTGAGATTTTCTTGTTTCTTGAGGTAGGATTGTATTGCTATAAACTTCCCTCTTAAAACTGCTTTTGCTGCATCCCATAACCTTTTGTAAAGCTAGGTTGTTTATTTGAGATTTTTCTTGTTTCTTGAGGTAAGACTGTATTGGTATAAACTTCCCTCTTAGAACTGTTTTTGCTGTTTCCTCTTTGATTTCTTCAGTGATCTCTTGGTTATTTAGCAGCATATTGTTTAGCCTCCATGTGTTTGTGTTTTTTATGTTTTTTGCCCTGTATTTGATTTCTACTCTCATAGCGTTGTGGTCAGAAAAAATGCATGATATGATTTCAATTTTCTTAAATTTACCAAGGCTTGATTTGTGACCCAAGATGTGATCTATCCTTGAGAATGTTCCATGTGCCCTTGAGAAGAAAGTATCATCTGCTGTTTTTGGATGGAATGTCCTATAAATATCAATTAAATCTAGCTGGTGTACTGTGTCATTTAAAGTTTGTGTTTCCTTGTTAATATTCTGTCTGTATGATCTGTCCATTGGTGTAAGTGAGGTGTTAAAGTCCCCCACTATTATTGTGTTACTGTCGATTTCCTCTTTTATAGCTGTTAGCATTTGTCTTATGTATTGAGGTGCTCCTATGTGGGGTGCATATGTATTTATAATTGTTATATCTTCTTCTTGGATTGATTCCTTGATCATTATGTAGTGTCCTTCATTGTCTCTTGTAACATTCCTTAAAGCCTATTTTATCTGATATGAGTATTGCTACTCCAGCTTTCTTTTGGTTTCCATTTGCATGGTATATCTTTTTCCATCCCCTCACTTTCAGTCTGTATGTGTCCCTAGGTCTGAAGTGGGTCTATTGTAGACAGCATATATATGGGTCTTGTTTTTGTATCCATTCATTGAGCCTGTGTCTTTTGGTTGGAGCATTTAATCCATTCAGGATTAAGGTAATTCTCAATATATGTGTTCCTATTACCATTTTTTAATTATTTTGGGTTTGTTTTTGTAGGTCCCTTACTTCTCTTGTGTTTCCCACTTAGAGAAGTTCCTTTAACAAATGTTGTAGAGCTGGTTTGGTGGTGCTGAATTCTCTTAGCTTTTGCTTGTCTGTAAAGCTTTTGATTTCTCCATCGAATCTGAATGAGATCCTTGCTGGGTAGAGTAATCTTGGTTGTAGGTTCTTCCCTTTCCTCACTTTAAATATTTCATGCCACTCCCTTCTGGCTTGTAGAGTTTCTGCTGAGAAATCAGCTGTTAACCTTATGGGAGTTCCCTTGTATTTTTTTTTCATTTTCCCCTTGTTGCATTTAATAATTTGTCTTTAATTTTTGTCAGTTTGATTACTATGTGTCTCGGTGTGTTTCTCCTTGGGTTTATCCTGCCTAGGACTCTCTGCACTTCCTGGACTTCGGTGGCTATTTCCTTTCCCATGTTAGGGAAGTTTTCAACTATAGTCTTTTCAAATGTTTTCTCGGGTCCTTTCTCTCTCTCTTCTCCTTCTCAGACCCCTGTAATGCAAATGCTGTTGCATTTACTGTTGTCCCAGAGGTCTCTTAGGCTGTCTTCATTTCTTTTCATTGTTTTTACTTTATTCTGTTCCGTGGCAGTGAATTTCACCCTTCTGTCTTCCAGGTCACTTATCCGTTCTTCTGCCTCACTTATCCTGCTATTGATTCCTTCTAATGTATTTTTCATTTCAGTTATTGTATAGTTCATCTCTGTTTGTTCATTCTTTAATTCTTCTAGGTGTTTGTTCTTTAATTCTTCTAGGTCTTTGTTAAACATTTCTTGCATCTTCTCCATCTTTGCCTCCATTCTTTTTCTGAGGTCCGGGATCATCTTCACTATCATTCTGAATTCTTTTTCTGGAAGGTTGCCTATCTCCACTTCATTCAGTTGTTTTTCTGGGGTTTTATCTTGTTCCTTCATCTGGTACATAGCTCTCTGCCTTTTCATTTTATCTATTTTTCTGTGAATGTTGTTTTCGTTCCACAGGCTGCAGGATTGTAGTTCTTCTTGCTTCTGCTGTCTGCCCTCTGGTGGATGAGGCTATCTAAGAGGCTTGTGCAAGTTTCCTGATGGGAGGGACTGGTGGTGAGTAGAGCTGTGTGTTGCTCTGGTGGGCAGAGCTCAGTAAAAATTTACTCTGCTGATGAGTGGGGCTCAGTTCCCTCCCTGTTGGTTGTTTGGTCTGAGGTGACCCAGCACTGGAGCCTACCCCCTGCTCTTTGGTGGGGCTAATGGCAGACTCCGGGAGGGTTCATGCCAAGGAGTACTTCCCAGAACTTCTTCTGCCAATGTCCATGTCCCCGCAGTGAGCCACAGCCACCCTCCACCTCTGCAGGACACCCTCCAACACTAGCAGGTAGGTTTGGTTCAGTCTCCTATAGGGTCACTGCTCCTTCCCCCTGGGTCCTGAGGTGCACACTACTTTGTGTGTGCCCTCCAAGAGTGGAGTCTCTGTTTACCCCAGTCTTGTTGAAGTCCTGCAATCAAATCCCACTAGGCTTCAAAGTCTGATTCTCTGGGAATTCCTCCTCCTGTTGCTGGACCCCCAGGTTGGGAAGCCTGACATGGGGCTCAGAACGTTCACTCCAGTGGGTGGACTTCTGTGGTATAATTGTTCTCCAGTTTTTTAGTCTTCCAGCCAGTGGTTATGGGATTTGATTTCATTGTGATTGTGCCCTTCTACGATCTCATTGTGGTTTCTACTTTGTCTTTGGATGAGGGGTATCTTTTTTGGTGAGTTCCAGTGTCTTCCTGTCGACGATGGTTCAGCAGATAGTTGTGATTCCAGTGCTCTCACAAGAGAGAGTGAGCACACATACTTCTACTCTACCATCTTGAATGGCCATCACTCATGTTCATTTTAATGGAAATTCTTTGTTATTTAAAAATTAAACAAGTTTATTGTACTATAGCATCTTCTAGTGATTTTAAAATAATGAGAAAATATGAAGATTTGAAATCTTTCTAAACAACTTCCCTTTAGAGGAGCATTATTTCACTATATTATAAGATATAAGGGCAAGTTAGCTATAGTTGAAGTATGTAATCTTTAATTTGTAGTTCTAATTTTCTCTTAAAATCCAGAGAGTTGTTAGTTATTTGTCTTCATTGGCCTCAAAAGAAAAATCCTCTTATACTTCTCTTATTAGCTATTTTTTTCTAAAACAGAGTAAATTATCTCCATATAACAGGAAATTTTAGCTACTAAAAGATGAATTCCACTGTAGGATATAGAGAAAATAATTTAATAGACAGTATATTCGTAGACATTAACTCCGGTAGTAACTATGAAAAATTTACAGTCATGTTGTCCTTCAAGACTTATCTAAAATACAAGGTTGCATATGAAACTTTATTTTAATCAACTTTTTTCTGAATAAAAAATATTTCCATTGAAAATTCTTGAAAATGGAATAAATATCATCAAAAATTCTCCAACTTCTGTTCACATTTTGCTGCATTTTAAAAAATCTAGCTTGTAGAAATGCAGCTATATATAATATACACACATTGTATTAAATTACGGATACCTATATAGAAGACACATGTATATCTACATATAGATAGATGGATATAGTGATTATATATTTACATAAATATATAAAGATAGGATATTTTAAGATGTGATGATGTGATGTTTTCTTTTTAAGCCATCTTTATTGCTTACCAATATATCATGAATGTTTTCTAGGCCAATATATATAATTCTAAAAATAATTATAATTGATTCATGTATTTTTTCACATGAATGTCACATTATTTAATCAATTCCCTATTGAACAACATTAAATTATTCCCAATGTCATAAACAATGTTCCAATGAGAATCTTTATAAACGAAATTTTACACACCTCCATGATTATACTCTTAGATTCGTTTTCCTTCCTTAGGTGGGATAGGAAATGGAGATGCTTTATTCACTTGGAGTGACCAGTGCAGCCAAGAACCAAACAAACAATAATAAAGATATGAGTTATTTTTTTCATAATGTGTGAGCCTGTATGCTTCCTTGATTCCCCTTAATTGAAAGTAATTCTCTCCTTAATCAATATACTACAAAACCAGACTACAATCATTTGTGTATTTATCTTATTTTCCCTGGCAGATTAAAGGTTACTAATGGCTTTCTGAATACCTTGTGGTAATACAGTCCTTTGAACTTAGATGTCCATATATATGTGTTGAATCAAATCTAATTACAACAGGTTGCAAAAAAAGATGTTATTTTACTATATTTGTTATGATTCATTAACCTTAGAAACTTTTAACCTCAAAAAATCCTAAAAACAGTTGTAATATTAATAATAATTCCTGTCTGTATCAAAGGAAACTTGGGAACAAATGAGATTAGTATGTGAAAATATTTGTAAATAGGAAAATAATTCAGATTATAATTGTTATTGTTACAACCAAATGGACTATTTGCTGGGGGGTTATACATTTTTTATTATTTCACATCTGACCTCTTAATAGTGAAATATAACCTGGGAACCACAATACTTTGAAGATGTCTTTACTGAAAAGGAGTTTATTAGACATTGTGTGCCTGCCAAGCTCAGAATGCCTTCTGAAGAAACTTAAAATATGATCCCCTTTCCTTTACAGCTGACTGAGTGGGGGTGATCTAGGACAGCACCGTCCAACAGAAGTGTAATGTGAGCCACCTATGAAATTTAACATTTCTCAGTAGCCATACTAAAAAAAAAAAAAAAAAAGAGAGAGAGAGTAAAAAGATACAGTTGATATTTAATAATACATTAACCCGATGTATGAAGATTACCACCATTTCAACATGTAGTCAGTATAAAAATCATCAGTAAGATATTTTATATTCATTTTTATATTCATTATTTTGCAATCCAGCATGTGGTTACTGCACATCTCAATGTGAACACACTGTGTTGCAGCTGCTGAGCTAGTGGTTCTTGTATTGGACAACACATAGAGAGAGGTGGAGACACCAAGGTACCTTGAGAAAAAAGATCATTAATAAGGGAAAAACATGAGAAGCCTCCCTTAGTCATAAATCTGAGGCAAGAAAATATATTTTAATTTGGAGAAATGTATTAGCAAAACATGTCCTTCTAAACGCGGATAGGAATTGAAAACTCAAAGAGATGTCTCTGAAGATGACAAATATTCTCTCCTTGACCAAATTCTACTCAGCCTTTTCTGAACTGTCTACTTAACTAAGCCCTGATTTGGGGTTTCCATATTGGTTTCCACATTGTCCAATTTTAGCAAGAATCCTGCTAGGTCAGTTTAGCCAGAATCTTCCATCTGCTACATCCGGTTACCTCAATACCCAGGTTCTTCAGCCTTTACCATTCCCCAGCTGATTCTGATCATCTTAGACTGCCTTCAGCAAGAATCCTGTTGGGTCACATTAGTCAGAATTTCCCAATACCCGTGAGGTTTCCTCTTGAGTAATTTTCCATCAGCTGACGCCCATCTTGCTCTTTGGCTATAAATTCCCACTTATTCTTGTATTCTGAGTTAAGCCCAACCTCTCTTCCCAACTACAAAGCCCCGCTGCAGTGGTCTTCACAACCTATGTCAATTGCCCCCCCTAAATAAAGTCTGCCTTACAGTTTTAACAAGTGTCATTAATACTTTTTTTCTTTAACAAAATGTTGTGACTTTCAGAATGGCACTGTGAAGACTCAGGGAAACATTCCCAGAAAAGGGCATCTATTAAGTTGGTCAAAATTAGCAAGGATAATCTTTCAAATTCTCTGAAAATTGCTCTGAGGTTTATACAAACGGAGAAGCATTTATTCATCAAATCTAAGGAAATCCAGTAAGAGCTATTTGAGGCAGTGGCATTCCAGTTAGGATTGCAGCCATCTCCCACAGGTAAGCCTTGGGGGCAAACTGCTCCAACAGGAGCCATAGATGAAAGTCAGTTTCCATCTGCACCCCACCCTGTCGCTCCCCTGCCTCCTTACATTTTAGGTAGATTCAGCAGCAGGTGATCATCAGCAGATTCCATTTTTCACAGCTTACTGCTATAGGAGACCTATATTGGGTCTGGCTGCATCCTGGTAGAAATGCCTATTCTCTCACTCCTAACTCACACTTAATAGGGAAGATATAGGCTGGGGCAGTTGGTGAAGAGTGCAGTCCCTCTTTCTCAGGCAACTCGAGTTGCAGCTTCCACCTCCCCTGGCTCCCCAGTGTGGAAGAGCAACTCCAGATAGATTTGGCAGCTGTTCAGTCCCAGCAGATCCCATCCTCCCAGGTTCTGCAGACGATCCATACTGGGTGTAATGGTAAGCCAGCAGAGATACAAGTTCCAGCCAAGTACTAGTGTAGCCAAGTACAAAACAAATTAAAAAGCAAGCAAACAAACAATGATAACAATAATCTCTGGAGAGGAATCAATATCTAGAGATGCTATGTAAAAGGGAACTTCTTCAACCTGACAAAGTGTATCTGTAATAAACCCCACATCTAATATCATACCTAATGGTAAAAGATGAAAAGCTTTCCCCTTAATATGAGGAACAATAGAAGGATGTTGGCTCTCCCCACATTTATTTAACATTCTGCTAGAGGATTTAGCCAGGACAATTAAGCAATTGGACAAGAAGAACAGATGAAAGACACCTAGATTGAAAAGAAGGAAGTAAACTTATCTTAAATTACACATGACATGAACTTGTGTGTATATAAGGTATCCACTAAAAATATTAAAACTAATAAATGAGCTCAGCAAGATTGCAAGATGAATTATTTTTCTATATCCTAGCAATGAATAATCCAAAAACAAAGTTAAGAAAGCAATTCAACTTAAAATACCATCAAAAAGAATAAAGTACTTAGAAATAAATTTAGCAAAATAAGGGCAAGACATACACAAGACTTATACACACAAATATAAAACAGTGTTGAAAATAACTAAAGATCTAAATAAATGGAAAGATACCCCATGTCCATGCATTGGAAGATTTAACATTGTTAAAATGGCTAAATTGATCTACAGACTCAATGCAATCTCTATCAAACTCTCATTTGGCTTTTTTGCAGAAATTGACAAGCTGATTCTAAAATTCATATGCAAATGCAAGAAACCCAGAATAGACAATCTTAAAAAGAACAAAGTTGGAAGAGTCAATCTTCCTCTTTTCAAAGCTTAGTACCCAGTTACAGTTATCAAGACAGTGTGGTACTAGCTTAAGGATAAGTGTATAAGTCAATGGAATAGAACTGTGAGTCCATAATTGAATTCCTAGCTCACATTGTTCACAAAAGTTAACTCAAAGTGGATCAGAGACCTCAATACAAGAACTAAAACTACAAAAATGTTAGAAGAAAACATATGAGTAAATCTCTGTGATCTTGGATTAGATAATGGTTTCTCACATACCACACCAAAAGTAGAAGCAACAAAAAGAGATAAATTGGAACTTCACTAAAATTAAAAGCTTTTGTGCCTCAGAGGGCACCATCAAAAAGCATATGTATGAAAGTATTTAAAAATTATATATGTGATAAAGGACTTGCATCCAAATCTAGAAATAACTCTTACAACTCAATAATAAAGAGATACATAATCAAATTAAAAATGAGCAAAGGATCTGGACAGACATTTCTCCAAGGAAAATAAACAAATGGCCAATAAACCCATGATAAAATGCTCAACGTAATTAGTCATTAGGGAAATGGAAATCAAAGACACAGTGAGATACCACTCCATATCCACTAAAGTGAAAGAAAAATAATAAATGTTGTCAAGGATGTAGAGAAATTAGAACCCTCATATACCACTGGTGAGAATGTAAAATGATGCAGCCACTTTAAGAAACAGTTTGCCAGTTCCTCAAAACGTTAAAACATATGATCCAGCAATTCCACCCAAGAGAAAATAAAAACATACATCCACATAAAAGGTTGTACATTAAACATTAGTCATAATGTCCAAAAAGTAAAAACCTAATAACCATCAATTGATGAATAAAATGTAGTATGTCTACACATGGAATATTATTTGACATTAGTAATACATTAGCATGTATTACTTATATATGCTACAACATAGACAGGCCTTAAAAAATATCCTAAGTGAAAGGAGTTAATCACACAAGACCACATATTGTATGATTTTATGTTTATGAAATATCCAGGATAGACAAATCCATAGAGACAGAGAGTAGATTAATAGTTGTCAGGGGGTTGAGGGAATGAGAATTTACTGTTAATACATATGGGTTTCTTTTGGGGGTCATGAAAGTGTCCGGTGATAGTTGTGCAACTCTCTGAATATACTAAAAACCACTAAATTGTCCACTTTAAATGGGTGAAATTTATGGTATATGTAATATATTTTAATAAAGCTGTTAAAAAAGAAAAGGGTAGGAGAATTTGAATTCTTAAAAATCATTCCTTTCTTCCTGATTCAAAATTAGGTCAAGGGGATTCCCAACGAAGTCTTAATAGCAGCATAGAGAAATCCCTCCCTCACAGAATAAAATTCCCAAACCCCGGGACAGATCCCGGAAAGGAAGGGGGCTGGAATTTCTGAGACACTGAGGTGGCAATTACTAGAAGACCCTGGCTGGGGTTGGGGGGTTAAGAGTGTTGGCCTGGTTAAATGTCTGTATGAATGTGTCAAAGGGAGACTCCTGGAAGTCTGTCATTCTGGTGTGATCTCCCTTTACTGACCTAACCCTGAGGAAGGAGATGATGCCCTGGAAGAGCTACCATGCCCAGGACAGGAAGGTACACATGCATCCCGGGCAGTCAAAGAATCTTACTGCTTAGAACTTAGCCTTTAAAGACAATGCTTCTTGTTCACAGAAACACGTCTTTGCTACTACTGTAGACTGAATGTATGTGTCCCTCCAAAATTCATATGTTGGACCTAATCCCCAATATGATGGTATCTGGAGGTGGGGCCTTTGATTAGGTCATGGCGGGGTGGAACTCTCATGAATGGAATTAGTGCCCTTGTAAAGGAGACCCCAGATTGCTCCCTTGTCCTCTTCTACCTTAGGAGACTTCAGCCAAAAGATGGCTGTCTCTGAACCAGGAAGTAGGCACTCACCAGACACCAAATCTGCTGGTGCCTTCAGCTTAGACTTCCCAGTCTCCACAATTGTGAAAAATAAATTTCCATTATTCTTAAGCCAACTAGTTTATGGTGTATTGTTATAGCAGCCTGAACTTAACACACTACAAAAAAACTTTTTTGCCATAAATGATACTTCACAATATACAATGGGATTTAAAAGAGCTGAAAAATAAATCACTGAACTCCTTGATAGAGAGTAATTTGAGGAAGTGTGTCAATCCTCCACACTAGAACCCACTGTCATCTCCCAGCAAGTGGAAGATCTCTCTGAATTTCCCTCCTGACACTTAGGCACCAGCTCTCCAGGTTGGTGCTACGGCAGGCTCTCCCAATGCAGTTTCTGGTGGTGGTTACAATATCCAAGGGTAGATTTTAGTTCCACGTCGCAAAAGCTATTAGCATTGCTTCTCTCCTTCCAGCTGCCCCATCCCAGATATTAAACACTTTGGCTTATCAAATATTTACGTAATAAGAATGCCTTGAAGAAAGCAGACTATACATCCTGCAAATCCATGTATATGATTATGTCTCACATTGGAATGCTGCTTGTGGGTATTATCTGCCCCCAATCTGTGAAGTCTGCCATGCCTATGTTATCCACGCCTTAGCATCTGTGTTGGGGCATGGTTTCCAAGTAGTCAGTTGCAAAATTAAGTCTGTGTTTTTTATCTGTTCAGTTGTTCAATCCCCTGTCCTCATGCCCATCCATCTGACATAGAAACCTTTGACTCCATCATGCTTTATCAGCTTGGGGCCTTTGAACACATTTCTTTGACACAGAACATCCCAGGCAGAAGTCTATACAGATTGATTAACACTTCACTACCACTGCCCAGGCAGTTACGCTCTTATCTAAGACTGCTTGTGATTCTAATAAATAGGAAGACCCCAAAGCAGGACATGAATAATACAAGCAGGAAAGCGTAACTTAGCAGGTTCCTATAGTTGACCTAGCACAGGAGCTCTATATAACCATCACCCCTTGTCTCCAGCTCTATACCCACCTTCTTTTAACTACGGTAAACTGAGCAAGTTGCTATTCCTTGCGTTCTGAAAGAGCCTAATTGGTACACATATGTTTTAGAAAGTGCTAGAAAGATGTTCCCTTTTGAGGGGACAAGGATGCTTATTAGAAATCACCAGGACTATCCCTGAAAGCGATTCAATTTTATTTTGCTTTGATTCCCTGCTTGTTCAGAATATTCTATTAGCTAATGGAGATTTCCATGCACCATGATATTTATCAGTGAAAGACAATGAAGCAAAGCATTACAAGCACTGAAAATGAGCTACAAACTGCACATTATAAATTCAACTGGAATTCCAATTTATATACCAGTTTCTTCTTCTTATTTTGGAGAACGTGTCTAATCTCTCCATTAAGTTAATTCCAAATGCCCTGACAAAAATCTAGTTTCTGGCTCTTGCCCTCCCCTGCTTGTCCCATGAAGGAAATGCCACCCTCTGAGATGCTATCAGATTGAGAAGCTGACATGCTTATCTTATCACTCTCAAAATAAAACATGTTCTGACTCTTCCTCCTGTCATTCTTTCTCTCTTTAGTCTAGAAGTGTGAACACTGACTCCCTAACATATATTCGAAAATGATGTGTCAATGCTCCTCCAGGTGTGATAACCTGAGATTCTCTCATCTTCCTTACAAGGTTTCTGGAAATGTTTGTTTTCTCTTCATGAACTGTTAGAGGGTACAAAGTTAGTTGCCATCCCTGCCCTTAAACGTTTGACTTACTATTCAGATCGATTGAATAGATGGGTGACTGAGACTGCTAATAAACACCTAATACCCATTCTCTCTTTCTTTCTTTAGTAATTACACTCACTCATTTTTCAGTAAGGGTGCTCAAGGTTTCCCAGTCTCATTTGCAACTAGATGAGGCCATGACTTTATTCTGACCAATGAAATGTAAGCCGTAGTTGCAATGGTTAATTTTATGTGTCGACTTGACTGAGCTAAGGGATGCTCAGATAGTTGGTAAAACATTATTTCTGGGTGTGTCTGTGAGGGGGTCTCAGGAAGAGATAGATTAGCATTTGAATCAGTAGACTGAATAAAGATGATCCCCCTCCCCAAAGCAGGTGGGCATCACCCAATCCAATGAGGACCTGAAAAGAACAAAAAGGCACAAGAAGAGTGAATTTACTCTCTCTGCTTAAGCTGGGACATCCATCTTCTTCTCTTGCTCTCAAGGCAAAAAAAAAAAAAAAAAAAAAAGAGAATTTACACTTTTCCCCTTCTCCCTGCCTTCTCTAACCTACTGCAACAGAATGTGAATCCAGTGTCTGAACTGTGAGACAAGAGCCACACCCTAAAAATGACACAGAGAAAGCCATCAATGCGCTAGACCCAATATGACTGCACAGCTGGACAGGGACCTGGGCTGGGTTGCCTCAACCCAACTTTTGCAAGGGATTATACTTTGGTACTTAAATGTTCTACTACTAATTACCTTTTTAAGAGAACATATAAGTTAACCATCTTGACCGAATTCTTTCTAAAAATAGAAATGCATATAACTCAATGAGCTGATGAATGTCTTCTATCGTTACTTTACTCATTTGATCCTTATTTTTAACATAAAAGCATTAAGGTATAAAAGACACAAAGAGTAAAATTAAATTAGAACAGAATAAAAGTAATCAATGCTTATTACATATTCTATACCGAAGATCAGAAATCTTCAAGGCCATTTAAAAAATAATTGCTACCTATGGGCTTTCCTGGTGGCGCGGTGGTTGAGAGTCCGCCTGCCGATGCAGGGGACGCGGATTCGTGCCCTGGTCGGGGAAGTCCCGCATGCCGCGGAGCGGCTGGGCTCGTGAGCCATGGCCGCTGAGCCTGTGCGTCCCGAGCCTGTGCTCCGCAACGGGAGAGGCCACAACAGTGAGAGGCCCGCGTAAAAATTGCTACCCAAATAAGAGGCCTTGGCTTTAAACCACAGGGTGGAAAGAGACTGACCTTGAAAACTTTCTCTCTTGGAACCTTTGAGCTGGGTGTTTAGCTCAATTTCTGAGATTAAAAAAGAAAAAAAACTAAAATGTTGATCAACAGTATTAGGTCAATGGTTTCCTTTAGTCTTTATTGCACTCCTAAGCACTTAACAATTTTTAAAGTGCAGCTCTTTTTTGAATGAAACGGAAGGATATAATTTCAAATATGCAATCGAGTCATTTTATTGTGTGACATCACTCATATCAAGCGAATTTCCTTCTGGTATTGAGCAAACGTAAATAACTGTGAATGTCAATGAGTTCACTGGGCCAGCATGATTTAAAATAATGGAGTGATCTCTGATTGTAGTATTGATCATAAACAAAAATCTGTAATATACATATATATATATATATACTAGAGCTTTGGCTTTTGCATGAACGCTTTTAAGATCCCTAATTCATACAACCTTTATATAATTTACCATTCCAGGTAATAAATTTCTATCTGAGTTTAGATGCTCATTTCCCATGCATCTTCTCATATGTTTAATCACTTCATGGGGCATGTCTCCCTTTGGGCTCAAAACTAGGCTAACATATTATTTTAAAAGTAACCATTGGTTTTGAAATCTATTAAAAGCTAGGATAATCACAACTGACCTCAGAAGAATACACCCTGCATGCAAAAATTAATTATTTTGTATTTTTTAACCTTGCTAATCAAAACCAAAATTGAGAACTCTCTGGAAATTTATATCATCAACACATATCTTTATAACCACTGTATATACCAGCTACCTGTATAAACAGACAGTGGAAAGGATCTTACAAGTACCACAAACTTAATCAAATAATTCACACTTATTGAATATCTTTACTTCCCGATTATGCTTAAAAATAATTATGATGCATCTTTAATGATAATAACAATTATAGATAACACTTATTAGTCACTTTTCATGCCCAGAAACTCTTCTAAATGCCTTAAATTAATCTTAGTAGCAACTCTACTTGATGGATGTTCTGGTTATCAGTCCCATTTTACAGTTGAGGAAACTGAGGCACAAGGAGGTTCTGTAACTTGCCAGAGATCACACAGCTTACAAACGCAAAGCTGGAATTTGTAAAAGGTTCTGGCTCCAGGGTCTATGCCTTTAATTACTATATTATTCTACCTTTTCAGGTGAATTGATGACCCAGGCAGGAACTATCTATGATAAGAGGTAGACCTAGGGGAATAATAAAAGTTCCAGATGATTTAAAGTTGGACAGAGTTCAAATTCTGATTCTGTCAATAACTAAGTATGTGATATTAGGCAAGTGACCTGACTTTCCTGAGCTTTAGTTTTCTCTTTGAAAAATAAGGAGAGGAATGCCTATCTGAGTGAGTTAATGTGAAGATTAGGAGAAATATATATATATATATATATACTTATACATATACACACATATATAATGCTCGCTAGGTAAATACATAGATAGCCCAAAACAGTACCATATACGTAGTAGAAATTAAAACAAGGATGCTTCTTTCATTATTAGTTTCTTTATTAATCTAAATATACAACACAAGCCAGCCTCAGAAACTAGTGGTTACCATGGTGATAGAACGCAAATGAATTGCGCACCAGGTTCAGCTTTCTCACTAACTTTAAAATTTTAATCAAGTCATTTGACCACCCTTGGTCCCAAGATTCCCTTTCATCTCTAACATACACTGAATATATGAACTCACTCTATTGCCTCCTGTTAAGGACTATTTGAGATTCCCCCCAAATTCATATATTGAGACACTACCCCTCCCCTCCGTATGATGGTATTAGGAGGAGAAACCTTTGGGAAATAATTAGGATTAGATGAAGTCAGAAGTGTGGAGCCCTCATGAATGGAATTAGTGCCCTTATATGAGTCATGAGAGATCTTGTTTCACTCTCTGCTCCCTACCATGTGAGAATACCATGAGAAGCAGGCACCTGCAACTCAGAAGAGGGGTCTCATCAGAACCTGACCACAGTAGGACTCTAATCTCAGACTTCTAGCCTCAAGGATTCTAAGAAATAAATGTCTGTTGTTTATAAGCCCCCTGATCTATGGTACTCTGTCATAGCAGCCTGAACAAACTAAGATACATTCTAATCACCAATATAGTATTACTCGTCTTTCTTCTCACCCTCTGACAAGCCTGATCCAAAGAAGATATATGTCCTGCTTTCTAACCTCAAAAGGATACCAGACATGGTCTGAATCCCTCTTTGAGAGGTACAGCGTGCCCAGCAAACGTGGCAGTTCACTTAGAATGTATTATATGGAATCTAAGAAAGCATACAGAGGGAGGAAAGCAAAATAAATGCCAGTGGTAATTCTAAGAAGAAAAGAATACATCAGGACCTTGAACAGGAGCTAAGAGTTAATACAGAAATGAAGGTCATGTCCAAAGGGCAGAGACTCAGGGTGATGGTTGAAAAAAAGAATCAGAAGAAATTAGGATAAGAGCCCCAGTGGTTTAATGACAATCTAGAGGATCTAGATCAGTTTCCCAAACAATACCAAAATCTTTTTTAAAAGATACATGAGTACGCTGGGCTGATAAAAGCACAGAGAGAACATAGAGTGTCCTCCCTGATATAAAATCTTGCACTCCTCCCAAGCAATGCTTCTCATATTAAATTATTCTTCAATTAAAATATGGACTCTGATTCTGTGGGTCTGGGGTGGGGCCTAAGATTCTGCTTTTCTGACAAGATTTTCATTTATACTAATGCAGCTGGCCAACGGGCCACACCTTGAGTAGCAGAACTCTCAAAACCCTTCCTCTGATACTGACATTTTTCTTCTACCAGAGGTAATCTAGCTTTATCTATGTAATCTCCTGCCCTTCTTCCAGTTCTTATACCCATGCCCCTGCCTCCACCTCCAGAAGGGGTCTTTACTCCATCTTTAGTACTGAGAGAACTTGCCCATTCTCTAACAACTCTGGAGCTATGACATTTAACATCTGTTTCTGTTTGAACAGTTGACTATCCCCCATGAGCTGGGGAAGTAGTAGAGAGTGGAGACAAATACATGGGGAATGGAAGCAGGCAAATAAAAAAAGGTGCATGGGCTTACCCCTTGTGGTGCAGTGGTTAAAAATCTGCCTGCCAAAGCAGGGGACATGGGTTCAAGCCCTGGTTTGGGAAGATCCCACATGCCACAGAGTAACTAAACCCATGTGCCACAACTACTGAGCCTGCGCTCTGGAGCCCACGTGCCACAACTACTGAAGCCCGCATGCCTAGAGCCCATGCTCCTCAACAAGAGAAGCCACCGCAATGAGAAGCCCACGCACCGCAACGAAGAGTAGCCCCTGCTTGCCACAACTAGAGATAGCCTGCACACAGCAACAAAGACCAAACATAGCCAAAATAAATAAATTAAATAAATTAAAATTTTTTTAAAAAGGTGCAACTGTGCGTAAAGATGCATCTCTATTATTTCTAAGATGGAACCTCAAGAAATATTGCTATAAACGTACATAAGGGCTAGAAAAGTACTAGCACTATGCTATGGACTGAATGTTTGTGTCCCCTCGAAATTCTTATGTTGAAACCTATCCCCAGTGTCATGGTATTAGGAGGGGGATCCTCTGAAGGGTGATTAGGTGATGAGGGCAAGGTCCTCATATATGAGATTAGTGACCTTATAAAAGTGACTGCAGAGAGTTCCCCTCCCCTTCCAACGTGGGAGGACTAGTGAAAAGATATTGGTTGGTGAACCAGGAAGTGAGCTCCCACAAGACACAGAATTTGCTGGCACCTTGATCTTGGACTTCCCAGCCTCCAGAACTGTGAGAAATAAGTTTCTGACTTTTTATAAGCTTCCTGTCTATGGTATTTTGTTATAGCATCCTGAACAGACTAAAACACATCACCTTTCAGCCAAAAACAGGGATAAGATTTGCCATAATCCAAGTCACTGTTTAAATTATTGTTTCTACAGGTTAATACATTCTAAATTCCAAAAACCAACCAAAGTAATATTTGAATATAATTAATTCAGAAGTTGGGGCATGCTTAAACATATAAAGAAAAATTTTTTTAATGTACTTGAATCAAGAATCCATACCAGCTAAGTATTTGACATTACTGGATATTTCTAAACGTAGAATAAGCAGACTACCAGAAGCTGTCTCATAGTTATAAAAGTTAAAGCAATATTTTGGTTTTAACAATCATGAGGATTTTTTAAGTTTTGAAGAAAGTTCAGGTTATTTTCTTCTTTGTCTATAGTTTTTAATATTTTAGATTCACTTCAATAATATTTGTTTTGGGAAGTCTTAAGTTGCTCCAAATTTGTAAAATTTGGTTGAGTTTAAATGATCAGTGATGTTAAGCAATATTTGAATTATTTAATTAACTTTTTTTTTTTTTGCGGTACGCAGCTCTCTCACTGCTGTGGCCTCTCCCTTTGCGGAGCACAGGCTCTGGACGCACAGGCTCAGTGGCCATGGTTCACGGGCCCAGCCGCTCTGCGGCATGTGGGATCTTCCCCGACCGGGGCACGAGCCCATGTCCCCTGCATCGGCAGGCGGACTCCCAACCACTGCGCCACCAGGGAAGCCCTAACTAACATTTTTAAACTAGATGCTGAAGTTCCATGGAAATAAATCTCTTACCTTATTAAATACTAACTTTCAGAAGTTGATATTTCTTATTACACCCGACCTCCAGATGAAGTGCACCACATTTTATAATAAACGATATGAGCTTAAAAGTTTGAAAAATGTTATTGCTACAAAGGTTTCCTTAAGAAGTTTCTTTTCTTTGAATACATTCTTCTTAAAACAGCATTTATTTTAGCTCTAAAAATTCTCTCCATCAAAACTTTTTTTAGAATTTAAATGTACTGTACATAATGTGCTAAAATATGAAAAAATTTGGTAAAAAAATAAGACCCAGTATCTTCTATTTTTAATAACATGTCAATATTTTTAGACTAAATGTGTGAATATAAAGCCAATGCATAAATATTTGGAATGCCAAAATGATCTAGTCATAACTAAAAGCAAGTTTAAGTTCAGATAATTTCTTTTCTTACTGACCTTAGACCCCAGAACTATAACAAAAAATAAATTCTTCCTACATTCCTGCCTTATAGTTGGTAAAATACCTATTAGGAAAACATAAGCTATCTAAAAACGTCCCATAATGAAAATTTAAAGCAAAGAAAATAAACAACATTCTTTTTCTTTTTGCCCTTTACCTAGAAAACGATAAATTATGGCTTGTAATGCGTATAATCCTACCATGTCTTCTAAAATTTTTGTTATCAACTCACTTAGATATTCCTATTACACTCAAGATGGATTAAAAAAAATCCCTCAGACCAGAAAGAAGAGAGAACTTCCTCCCTCCTCCTCTGGACTTTACAGTTGGACGTCTACCACAGATGCCATATGGTGCCCCAGTAGCAGGTGACCTAGGGAAACATCACTGTATGAATAGCACTGCCCCTGTGCTCTCAAACACCCGGCAACACACAATTTCCAGTCTCTTCAGGACAGAAAACATGAATGAAATAAGATGGAACACAGATGTTTCTTTTGTCACAGGGAAGAAGAAAATTGCCCAACCTCTGAAAATGTTCCTCCGAGTGGAGGAGAAAGATAAAATATTTAGTCATGGAATGAGCACAACTGTACAAAGAGAGTACCAAGTTGTCAATGGCTTGGAGCTCAAACAAAACATAAAGCCCATTAAGCTTAACATTGCCAATTTATAACTAAAAGTTAATTTCCTCTTCACGGTTTCTTTCTCACCTGGGCCACCAGGATAAAATTATAAAAAGAAAATAATGCCAAAAAAAATTCCCCATTTAACATGCAAAAAAAAAAAAAAAAAAGGAAAAGAAAAAAAGAGGAAAAAAAGCAAGTAATACAGACTTTTCAAAATTCTACAGAAGAAGATATTTATAGAAAATCCCTTAGGGTTTATTTCAATATGACATTTGTAATGGGCCTGTGTCTCTATCTGGTTTTTGTGCTTCCATGGATCACTGTGGATACCTGAGGATCAGTGGACCATTCCTGTAGCTTCGTGTAGTAACAGGGTCTTCATTTCAGAAGACTAAAGACATGAACTTGATGATTTTTAAGATTTTTATCAATCCCTGCCTAGGTATAGTTACATTTTTCTCTTCACTCATTATTGCAAAAAGTCTACCCCCAAACACCCTATCAGCTACTCAGCAAGCAATACTGTTTCAGTCAGCATGCCTTGGCTCAAAAGCCTGAGTAAACATCCTGCCACATTAAAATAAACTGCTATTAAAGATAAACATGAACACAGTCAAATTGAATGCATGCCCATGTTGAGTTTTTTCTTCCACAATTAGTTGCCAATCAATAAAAAAAAATTTTTTTTTAAAAATTGGCGGAAAAATAAAAACCAAATACATTAGTGATATTTAAAGAATTCAAAGGTTCAAGGAGGAGGAATGAAGTAATAAGTGGTAAACAGCTAAGTGGAAAATCTAATCGTAAAATTTCCAAGTGAATTGTTTAGTAGTTGCTTTAGGGAAAGAAGAGTTAATGGCTTGTCAACCTGAAACCATAGCAGCTCTTCTGCAAATATCACTACTCAAATATCAGTTAATGCTCAAAGGTTAAACAAGACAGTGTCTATAGTACTACAAGTTTTCTGTCAAAGACGCAGTATTTATAGATGAAGTTGGCCTTGTTACAAAGAGAAAATTGCACTTTAAAAAGTTAATGAGAAACTTTTCATTGAACTGAACAGCATGAGTTGTATTTTAATAGCATAATACTTTCATGACTGTTTCTGTGGCATTTACTCAGTTTAATAATATTACCTAACAATTAATCAAATGATTTAGGAACAAATTAAAATATTAAATGCCATTTTACTCATGCAATTATTTCATAATTATTTTAATTTTATACCACTAATATATTCCAGAAATAATGATAAGTAATTAGCCAGTTATCTCTTTTATATAATTCTTAGATTTGGCTGCTTTTACCAATTGAATTAGCAAGTACTTCCTTTCCCAAGGAGCCACCAAAGAAATTTAAAAATCAGAGATAAAAGGCAGCTTAATTTTTATTATTTTGAAATAACTGCAATTCAGAAAAGTTGAATAGTATAAAGAACATTTTTTTTTTTTTTTACAGAATCGCTTGGGTAAATTTTTAACATGATGCTCCATTGCTTCTAAATATTTTATTTTCTATATCCTACCGAAAAGGACACTTCCTACATAACTGCAATGCAACCATCAACACCAGAACGTTTACATTATTGGTTCAGTCTATGCCACAGACCCCATTCAAAGTTCACCAGTTGCCCCAACAGTGTCCCTATTTAAGCCAAAGTGTCCTGTTCAGAATCTTATGTTTTATTTAGTTTTCATGTCTGTTATATCTCCTTGACTCTAAGAAAATTCTTTAGTCCTTTATTGACTTTTATGACCTTGGCACTTTTGAAGATTACAGGCTGGCCATTTTTCAGAATGTTCCTCAAATTGTGTTTGCTTGATATTGCCTCATGATTAGATTCAGATTTTTCATTTTAGCAGAATTATCAGCTAAGTGATGTGTATTCTTCTCATGGCTTAATTTTAAATATGCCTCTATTCACTGAGTTTGCATTTGCAAAACATGTTATGTCATTCCTTTTTAATAACTCCGGCTCTTGGACTCAGCAAGGACCTGAAATATTTACAAAAAGTTAAATAATAAATTTACAAAAATGTAAACCATAAAACTTGCCCTGTCATTTGCCTAGAAAGTATATTTGCATTTTTAACTTGCAAAGATGCAGTTAGTGCACATGTATCACAGCGACTGTTCCCTATCGGCTTTAACATATTGATGACATTACCTTGCATGTTAATGAAACATTTTCATTACCTTCCTAGCCCACGACTGATACAGATCATTGAATAAAAAGCCTTTATGTGTGGAAGGCATGATGTTCGAATAAAGGAAAGTAGTTCTCACACAGCCATCTTCAAGCAGAAGAAAAATCTATTTTGTGCTCTCTGGTATTCCAAACAACCTACACGATGCCACTTTTCCATTTACTTGAATAATAGCTTTTAAAAACATTGCAAATCCCCTAGTTTGTATTTCTACACAAAGTGTTTCAATAAAAGGCAGAAGCTAGGTTAAATAACATGATGGATCTCAGCCCTGCCCTCTCTTCCTCTCATCCCCCATCCTAGAGATGGATAGAGATTTCTCTAAACAGTGGGGATAATGGAGATCCCGGCTCTGACTGAAAACATATTGAGACATAACGGACTACTAAGACACATACCATGGGTGACACTGGTGAAAAGTCCTGCAGCAAGCACTTGTTTCCCTGGAGGGGTATCCATGCTTGTGCCGGGACTGGTCATCACACTTCAATCCCTTCCTTCACAAGGCTGCGCTGCTTCCGAGAGCCAAGCTGCCATATGGCATATTAAAGACGTCTCCTAATAAATCTAAGCTAAGCAGCCCATTCCTTCAAGCTGCTTTTTTTAATATATGTGTATAATACAGTTTATTGGTTGTTACTAACATCTGGGCCAGGGACCAAGGACAGCATATATCTCACACTGAGGATGCTGGTTCCCTATTATCTGCATCATTGAATTTGAATGTTAGGAAGTATATTTTCCTGCTGATGCATAGCTGTCTTTATGGGATCCTGTAGAAATAAAATGTACAATGAGATGTGGTGCTGACAACAAGGGAGAGGGGTGTTTAATCCCCTTTTATTGTATTTTTATGCATGATTATAGGACTAGAAAAAAATATATATGTATAGGTAGTGAAACCATAGCTCGAGATTAGGAGATAAGTATGGTCTCTAAAACGGTTGTCAAAATATTATCTATTCGGCTTAATGGTCCAAAGCTTGCTTCTGTGGTTGTCTAGTGATAACACTGACCGTGTGGTATATTTTAATATGGCTTCAGAAAATGTGAGTTGTTTTAAATACTTCCTCAGATCACTCTGTCCCCGCTAGAAGGAAAAGACAAAGGAAGAGGGGTTAATAATAGACACCCCACACACTATAGAATAAAAGCTACGGAACCTTCTCTAAGACGGTAACTTGTCACAAAAAGAGTGAGACGTGGACCAAGTTATTCCCATATCTGAAAAGAAGAGACTTCATCTGAGACACTTGATTTTCCACGATGTTTCTACAACTATGGAGACAGAAAATTGCCAAGGAAAGAAGGACATGGATTACTGATTACATTTGTGTGGCTTTAGCCAGCTCTTTTCTTGCCTTGGGACAAAAACTGTGAGAAGTAACTAGGATATTCACTTTATTCATTTATTATTGTATTTGTAAGTAAAGTATGTCTTTCTTTTAAGCACCATGATCTTTTTTATATATACCATCACCTTGCTATTAAATGAAATCAGAAGGACTGCAATTTATATGCACCAGTTTTGTAAATTTTTCTGTTGGTTCTCCTCTCTTTTTAGCCTATTTAATGTCACGAGCCAGTCATTACTGGCTTCATTTTAGATTTAGATATTTACCCCATCATTCTTTTATTTCTGGACCCCAAATCACACATCTGGCTTCCGACACATCATGACAATACCAACAGGCAATATTTAAAGAATATATTCCCTGTATCAGATCCCAAAGCCCTTCAGAAACCACCATCTTTGAATAATGTCCTTAAAAAATTTACATCTATGTCTTCAGGGCAATCAAGATATATTCTGAGATAATAAAGTCTGTCTCAGAATGGACTGCATTGTGAAAAGTCCTGAATCTAGAGCTTCGGTAGGATATTTTTCCAGCTCTATGAAAGTAGAGCAGAAACAGAAAAGTAAGATAATCAGAGGAGATATAAAAATATGGGAGATGGAAATGAATTTGGGGTAGGAATTAACTCTGTTTAACATTTAAAACCATCTGTCACTAAATAAGTGTCTCCACTGCCAAAAGTCAGTAAAATTGAGTGAACTAGCCAGCCATGGCCTTGCTGATTTCTCTACCTACATAGAAGGTTAAATCGCTTTAACCACCAGGTGGCAATGACTGACCACCTTCTAGGATGTATACTTTTTTACATGGCCACAGGCTGCATGGCTTTCAGAGAAGACTCTTTGCCCACCAGTGACATCTCAGGCACCAATTTGTCATAAGAGAATGAGTGCTCCTCTGTTTAGTAATAACTAGCATGGCTACAGACTGGACTAAGATGATGAAAACCATAGTTTACTTGTGGGTCAGTGTAGAAATGCCAAAGCGTGACTTAATGGTAGCATTCAAGAAGAATGTGACTGACTTCCTTTCTCTTCACTGCAAGTAATCCAGGAATGTAATTACTGGAAATTTTTATGTATATATCTTTCTTCATCACTTACAGCCCAACACCACTCATGAAAACAGAAGTGTAAATCTTAGCTTAGCTTTGGTAATCTCTGAGACCCCAGAACCCTCAGAAAGAGTAGAAAGGAATATTTCAAGAAGATCAAACAGAAGAAAACTGATCCCTACAAAACTATATAGGGTAGAGGTCAGGTACATGAGTTCTGTGATCAGATTTGGCTGAGGATGGAATCTGTTTCCACCACTTACAAGCAATGTGACTTTGGTTAAGGAACTGAAATCTCTATGCCTCAGTTTACTCATCTGTAAAATGGAATTTTTGTGAATAATAATAGACAGTTAATAGATATTTATATAATAGTTATATAATGATAATAGAGATACAATTAGTAATGTTATTGTTCATAGGATAACAATAGAGCAATAATCTAATATATGTAAATTATTTCAAACTGGAATATAAATGCTTATAATAACAAATGCACAAAAGTCTCAGCATATTAGATTTATTATTCTTTTACCTCTTATTCCCTGAAGGTCTTACTGTGTTGACTATGTTGTAAACAGGAGGATTGGTAAAGAAGACCAATGCCTCCTTTTTTTTTAATGTGCTTATGCTGGGTTGTTATGGTAATAATTGTGGAAATATACATTGAAGCTCAAAAACAGATGCATTTGAACTCCTGCGAAAAATAGAAAGTTAAGGGGTGTCACTGACTCAGTCATATTCTCAAAGCTGATTTAAACAAAGGCAGCCTTCCAGTTGTCCAGGATGTTCTATAGCAGGCAGTTGTTTAAGTGAAGTTTTAAACAAAATTGCCAAAAAATGTGACCTTGTAGCATGACCGACAATAAACAACCTCCCGTGATTATGATTGTTTATGCTCCTCAGTAGAGTTTACTTGGCCACTTTATTTCTCCTTATTATGAAACATGCTAGCACAGCTGCCATCCTGTAGACATATCTGGTAAACATTTTATGAGACAGGCGAAGGTTTTAGAATTCCTTTTGAGTTTTGTTAAACTGAACGTGTGAAAATGAAGTTGTCCAGTGTGAAGGAGGGAAAGCATTTTTTAGTCTGGTTGAAAAGATGAAATCACACAAGGTAGCTGGAGCCGGCAGCCCTGATTTAGTCACAGCCAAGCCCATCAACATTATTCATTCTGATTGATTAAGGAAAATATTCCGTTTATTTTCATATGGGAGATACAGCTACATCTGTTGAGCTCTTTTATCCCATTTCAATTCGTATGGGATTTTTAAATTATTATTTTGCAGAATGAAGATAAGCACAAATAATAAAGGAGTGGTAAATAACTCAATCGTTTTTGTTACTATTCCATGAGCAAAAGAATAAAATAGGTCTTCCCTGGTGGTGCAGTGGTTGAGAGTCCGCCTGCCGATGCAGGGGACGCGGGTTCGTACCCCGGTCCGGGAAGATCCCACATGCCGCGGAGCGGCTGGGCCCGTGAGCCGTGGCCACTGAGCCTGCGCGTTCGGAGCCTGTGCTGCGCAGCGGGAGAGGCCACAGCAGTGAGAGGCCCCCGTACCACAAAAAATAAATAAGTAAATAAATAAAATAACATGAAGAAAATGAAAGCTATCATGCCCTAATCTTAACATGTTTTGTGTAATGAGGCTATGCTATGGTTGATTTTGTATAACGCTATTGTTATCTGATTAATGATATATAGTTCGGTCATGCTGTTCCCACAGTTTGGGGAAAGCCCTATGTATATGTTTTAAGTCTTTGGATTTCTATAGATAAAAGTTATTTTATCATAAAAGGCATTCTTTTGAGAGTTGAATTCTTCATATTAGTGAATTATCTTTAGCTGTTTTTCAGTCTCTCTCTGAACTAGAAAAAGAACAAGTGAAATTTTGTCCAAAGAACAGAAGAGAGAAGCTCTTTCCCTGTCTTCATCTTTCCAGAATATTGTGTATGCCTCCAATCTGTAGAATACAGCTTATGTTAAATGCCAGGTTAGAAGGGACTTTGGGGAAAAGACTAGTTCTAGAAGCTACTTAATTGGAATATTTTATAGCTGATAATGATTTGTTTCTTTATTGAAATGATAATTCCCTATAAATTGATAGGGTTTTTAATTAATCCCCCCAAAGAAAAACAAAGTTATATTTGGAAAAATTACATACTTCATCAAACCAATGTCTCTTTTGGCACACCATAAAGTTATAGGAAAAGCTTTTCCGACAGTATTCCTTGACAGTCATATGGAAGCACATTCAAAAAGACCAAAAAAAACTTGTCAAACCTGATGGAAAAGCCCTTAAAATGTTTCATGCTGAGCAGCTATGATTGAACTTTAAAAGGTTAGAGCTGTAGAATGGTCTCTCTATTCAAATAAAATTTAAATTAATCAAAGGTGTCTGGAAATGTAATATGTTCGGAGCTAGATGGAAATGATTTGGGGAAGCCTAATTTTTCTTCTGATCCTTCAAAGGATTTTTCCCTCACTGTTGTATTCAGATCAACACCTAGTCTAAAGGCAACCTTCATGTGATTTAGAAAAAAGCTCCATCTGAGTGGGCAGCAGCAGCTCTGTGGACATATGGTTTGAAAGTAGTGACTTCGTGCTAATTTAAAAATTCACCCACTTGTCCAGGTCGATGCAACCCCCGTAGGGCACCGTGGCTTAGGGAGTAGAGAAAGGGTTGTATTTTGTGACCCAGATTGTTTCCTTTTTTTTAGGGAATAACTTTGTACAGTGCTCAAACTAGTGTAGGGCACATTTTTCCCTACCTCTATGACCATGCTCTAATCTTCTTGTTCCTTCATTTCCTAATTGAAGACAATCAACATGGCAAAAACAACTTAAGATGGTCTTTAAAAGGGAGGGAGCATTCATTGAAGTTTGCCTGTGTTGATTTCTTTAGAGAAAACTTTGCAAAGTGTTAAATAATGCCAATGTTATATCAATCACATTGGATGCTTCAAGCCAGAAAATCAGTTAATTCCAATAAGGGTTCAATTTTTTTCATTCAGTTCATGGAATCGAAGTAAATATTTTGGAATCTTATGCTGTCAAAGGTGAAACAGCTAATATCATTGTAAAGCTATTATAAAATCACTTTAAATGTTCAACATTAAGAAAAAATTAATTCTTCTGTGGTGAAAATATGAACACAGATTTTGGTAATGGTCAATGTTGAGTGTCATGAAATAAACAATATTATTGCTCAGTTAAGAAAGCCTAAAGAACAGAGATGTTCTTGGAATAGGTTGTAGTGGACATATATTTCACAACTGTATTTTCGCTTTTAAGAAAAAAATATTTTTGGAAAGGTTTGTTGAGTTGAACTATTTTATAGGGCCACTGATACAGTAAAACTATGTGTTAGTATATAAATATTTTTAAAGTTTTGTAACTTTATTTATAACATTCTTTTTCATTCTAGAAAAAAATATATCTTAGGATGTATTTTAAATTAGATTTTCCCTAAAAAGAATAGACATATTTTAAACAAAAGCTAAACAGTGACATGCTCTTTATCTCCAAATCCATTTTCAATAACTGGCCCAAATATATTATCCCAATGATCTATAGCAGAGACTGAATTTCAGGCACATTTCCAGGGATTATAGGAATTCATGCAGCAAGTGAAGGAGAATGAAGGTGGGACAGGGACACACAAGTTAATTGCTAATTGCTCTAATTGGTTGCCATCTGTCAGCTGTTATCATTTTTGAGCTACCAATATTGATGTTATGTTATTTCAGATTGGTATTTAATGAATCCATAAAGTGTTTCCATATGTGCTTTTGTCCCTAAAGAGTGATGAGGATGTTGGCTCCATGTGCCTCATTTATAACTTGGATTTTCCAGTGTACTCTAATAGAATTACTTTAGCAGTTGGGAAGCATCCATTGCTTTATGAAACAAAAATGGTTCCATAGATGTGACTTTGGTATCGGTGGATTTTAAAGAGGTCGTACTAATTTACTATTACTTTACTAGGAAGTTCAGAATAAAATCAAAGTCTAATTTTATTTTTCCAAAGCAAAACCACCAATAATTTTGGAGGAGGTTCTATTGGTCATAACACTATGAATGTTAGCTCCCATAAAAGAGAAATCATGTAATATATAATTGATATAGATGTTGTTATTGAGAAAAGTTAGTCATAAAAATTGAATAGTTTTTCTCCCACAAGATTTATTTTTCAAAACAAATGGATATTTTCCTATGTGAAAATATCTGGAAAATCACTTGGTTGGAAAAAGATTCAACTGGTATCTCAAGAAGGAATCTTTTACAAGTAGGCTTGTATACATATATCAAGAAAAAATTTTAAATTTTACATTCCAAATAAAATCTTATAAACTTGTATCATTTAGTTTAGAAGGACATTTACTCAGTTTTTAAAAGGCAGTGCTAAAATTCCCATATCCATGAATTTCTGTTACTAAATTCTCATTAAAAGGAAATATTTGTGTAAATCAAAAAACATGAAAATTAATGGGAAAACAAAAAACTAGAAATAACTAAATATACCAGATTATCATCTTTCTTTCTTATGTTTGTAAAAATCAATAAGATACATCAGTTTCTGGTCAGACATGCAAAGAGCTTGGAAGTCCTCACTCCCATCTGCACACACACACAAAAAGTGAATCAAAGTGAAAATCAGTAATGCTTTTTAGATCCGTCAGAGAACTGAGGCTATAAAAACTTCTGCCCCCAAACTGGAGAGATAGGCAAATAGAGAGAATCACATCTTGCAGGGAGCAGAAGTGTTACTGGAGCCAGCAACTGGTAAGAATATTTAAGTATAGTTGCCTAATTACTGGCAGCTGAGCATGGACTAACTTGAGAATTAAAAATCTGGGGGGGCCTGTCCTTAGAGAGATACGCATATTTCCATGGCTTTTACCTCCTGGAGCCCTCCCAGTTCTCAGATAAAAGATTAGAAGTAAGTCCCCTCAAGCTTCTCTCAGGGGCAGGGGAAAAGTAACTGCTTTGAAATATACCTAGAGCTTTCTCTTCTCCTTAAAAAAGGCCTACCCGCAAAGGAAACTATTTTACCAAAGCCAAAGCCACTTGGCTTTTCCAAGACCTTAACTGACCTTAGAAGGAAAATACCCAAACTCCAGTCCCCTCTAGCCTTTGAAGTGGGGGAAGGGTATACCCATCCCCAAGCCCTGTAGACTTCCTCAGTGAGGGGGTGGTGGTAAAAGCTGAGAAGCATTTGTGAAGGTCACAGCCCAGGCACACAGGTTCACTAAAATTACCAAGACCTAATCAAAAGGTTATAAAATATTTTCCCTTTCCCCACACCTTACCACCTCACAATAGGCTTATGTATAACAGGGAATTACAGCTAAAAGGATAGCATGCTTCAGGCTCTATTTAAGAAAGGGTCTCTAGGGAAAACCAAAGACAGCAGTGAGATAAAAATAAGGACATTAAAGGAAATTTTATTATCTGACACCACAGCTACAGCAAAGAATGAACACACCCTAATTACTAACCATAACACAGCCTCACATAAAAATCCTATTTACCTAACCTCCTTTTACTCAAGACATCATGTCCAGCTTTCAGCAAAAACCCCCACAAGATATGATAAATGGGCAAAATGCAGGATGGAAAGAAAAAGCAAGCCTCAGAACAAGATTTCAGATACAGCAGCAATTTTGGAATTATCAGGCTATGAATTTAAAATATTCTGATTAATATGCTAAAGCCTCTGATGGCAAAACTGGACAACATGCAAGAACAGATGGGTGGTATAGACAGAGAGATGGAAACACCAAGAAACAAAAGGAAATGCTAGAAATCAAAAACACTATAACAGAAATGAAGAATGCTCTTTGATGTGCTCATCTGTAAACTAGACCCAACTGAGAAAAATCTCAAATGAGCTTGAAGATATGTCAATAGAAACTTCCAAAACTGAAAAGTAAAGAGAAAAAAATAAAAGAATGAAAGCACTGAATGGAATATCCAAGAACTGTAGGACAATTACAAAAGGTGTAACATACATGTATGGAAACATCAGAGAGAGGAGAATGAGAGATAGAAGCAGAGGAATATTTTAGGTAATAATTACCGAAACTTTACCAAAATTAATTACAGACACCTCATGACAAGATACTTCATGACAGATCTCAGAGACCATATGAAAGACAGAATTAGTGAGCTCAATAGTAGAAATCTAGAAATAATTCAGGTAGAAGAGGAGAGAGAAATGAGATCTTTTTTTTTTTGGGGGGGGGGCTACACGGGCCTCTCCCTCTGCGGAGCACAGGCTCCAGACGCACAGGCTCAGCGGCCATGGCTCACGGGCCCAGCCACTCCACGGCATGTGGGATCTTCCCGGAACGGGGCACGAACCTGTGTCCCCTGCATCAGCAGGCAGACTCTCAACCACTGCGCCACCAGGGAAGCCCTGAGATCTTTTTAAAAAAGAAGAAATTCTATGAGAACTATCAGAGCCTGTTATAAAGGGCAACACAAGGATAATGTGTATCCCAGAAGGAGAAGAGAGGGAGAAGGGTGCAGACAGTTTATTCAAAGAAATAATAACTGAGAACTTCCCAATCCTGGGGAAAGAACTGGATAACCAAATCTCTGAAGCTAAGAGAACAACTAATTATCTCAATGCCAAAAGACCTTCTCTAAGACACGTTATGTTAAAACTGTCAAAAGTCAATGACGAAGAAGCTTAGAGGCAGCCAGGTAAAAAAGACAGTAACTTACATAGAAACCCTCATTAGGCCACCAACAGATTTCTCAAGAGAAACTACTGGACAGCAGAGAGTGCAATGACACACAGAAAATATTAAATGATAAAAACTGTCAGACAAGAATACTCTATCCAGCAAAGGTATCCTTCAGATGTGAAGGAGAAACAAAGGCTTTCCCAGACAAACAAAAGCTGAGGGAGTCATCACCACTAGAGTAGCCTTACAAGAAATGTTGAAAGGAGATATTCTACCTGAAATGAAAAGGCATAAGTACACAAAACTTTGAGTATGATGATAGAATCAGAAAACTGCAACTGTATGTCAGAAGGTGGTTAATCATTTAATTACAGCATAAAGATTAAATGGAAAAAATAGTAAAAATAACTATAGCTATTTCAACCTGATAATAGAATTCACAAAATAAAATGGGATAATTTGAGACAACAGAAACATAAAAAGGAAAGAGGAAAATGACTATATGGGTAAATGAAGATAAAATGCTACCAGCAGAAAAAGGACTATTTTATCTATAAGATGTTTTATACAAACCCTCAGTGTAACCACAAAACATATATCTAGAGCAGATAAAAAACATAAAGAAGAAGAAACTGAGAAAACATCATATAAACATATAAACACCAAACAAAATGGCAGACAGAAACACAAGGAAAAAGACACAATGGAGATATAGAACAACCAGAAAACAAAAGATAAAATGGCAGTTCTAAGTCCTCACTTATCAATAATTGCCTGAATGTAAATGGAGTGAATTTACCAGTCAAAGACAAAGGGTGGCTGGATGGATTAAAAAACAAGACCCAACTATATGCTACCTCCAGGAAACTCATCTTTGTTCTAAAGGCAAACATAAGCTAAAAGTGAAGGGATGGAAGATGATACTCCAAGAAAATGGCAGCTGAAATAAAGCAGGTATAGCCATATTCATACCAGACAAAATAGACTTCAAGACAAAATGTAACAAGAGACAAAGATGGACATTATATAATGGTAAAGCAGACAAATTATTAAGAAGACATAACATTTATTAATAAATGTGCACCTAAGATAAGAGTACCAAAATATATAAAACATATTAAGAGACCTAAGGGAAAAAATTGACAGCAACACAATAATAGTAGAAAACTTTAACAGCCCACTTACATCAATAGATAGATCATTAGCAAGGAAACAGCAGCTGTAAGTGAGACATTAGGCCAGATAAACTTGATAGATTTATACAGAACATTCCATCCAAATGCAGCAGAATACACCTTTTTCTCAAGTGCACACAGAACATCTCAGGGATGGACCATTTTTGGGGACACAAAACAAGTCCCAATAAATTTAAGAGGACTGAAATCATATCAAACATCTTTTCTGACCACAGTGGTATAAAACTAGAAATCAACTACAAGAAGAAAGCTGGAAAAACCAAATATGTGGAGGCTAAACAACATGCTACTGAACAACTATTGTGTCAATGAGGAAATCAAAAATATACCTAAATACAAATGAAAATGAAACTATGACATACCAAATTCTATGGGATGCAGCAAAAATTATACTAAAAGGGAAGTTAATAGCAATAGAGGCCTACCTCAAGAAAAAGAAAAATCTCAAATAAACAATTAAACCTTACACCCATAGGAACTAGAAAAAGAAGAACAAACAAAAAACCCAAAATTAGTTGCAGGAAGGAAATAATAAAGATCTGAGTGGAAATAAATGAAAGAGACTAAAAAGACAACAGAAAAGAGCAGTGAAACTAAGAGCTGATTCTTTGAAAGATAAACAAAATTGACAATTCTTTAGCTAGACTCACTGAGGAAAAAATGAGAGAAGGCTCAGATAAAGCAGAAGCAAAACAGTAGATATATGAGGGATACAACAGAAATACAAAGGATTATAAAAGAATACTATAAAGAGGTGTACACCAAATTAGACAACCTAGAAGAAATGGATGAATTCTTAGAATCATACAAGTCAGAAATCATGAAGAAATTTGAGTCAGAAATTTCAAGTCAGAAATCATGAAGAAATTTAAAATCTCAATAGAATGAGTAGTAGTAAGAAGATTGAAACAGTTATAAAAAACTCCTAAAAATCTAAAGTCCAGGTGAATTCTACCAAACATTCTTAGGAGATTTAATACCTATCCTTCTAAAACTCTTCCAAAATACCGAACAGGAAGGAGTATTTCCTAACTCACTTTACAAGGCAAACATTACACTGATACCCAAACCAGACAAGGACAACACAAAAAAGGAAAATGCCAGGCCAATATCTCTGATGAATGTAGAGGCAAAATTCCTGAACAAAATATTAGCAATCTGCATGCAATATATTAAAAGAATCATACACCACGATCAAGGGGGATTTATTCCAGAGATGCAGCAATGGTACAACATCTACAGATCAATCAACATGATACACCACATTAACAAAATGAAAAAAAAAAAACTAATGATCATCTCAATAGATGCAGCAAGTATTTCATAAGATTCAGCATCCATTTATGATAACAACTCTCAATAAAATGGCTACAGAGGGAACATACATCCACATAATAAATGTCATATATGACAAGCTCACCACTAACAGCATACATACTCAACAGTGAAAAACTTAAAGCTACTCCTCTAAGATCAAGAACTAGAATGCTCGCTCTTGTCACTGTTATTCAACATAGTATTCGAAGTCCTAGTCAGAGCAATTAAGCAAGAAAAAGAAATAAAATCTATTTAAATTGGAATGGAAGAAGGAAAACTATCACTATTTGCAGATGACATAATTTGCTATACAGAAAACCCTAAAGACTCCACCAAAAAAAAAGAAAAAATTTAGAAATAATAAAAAAATAGAGTAAAATGCAGAATACTAAATCTATATACAAAACTTTGTTGTGTTTCTGTACACTATCAGAAAAAACTATCAGAAAGAGAAATTAAGAAAACAATCCCATTTACTATCAAAACAAAAAGAATACCTAAGAATACATTTAACCAAGGAGGTGAAAGACATTTACACTAAAAACCATAAGACACTGATGAAAGAAAATGAAGAAGACACAAATAAATGGAATGATATTCCATGTACATAAATTGGAAGGATATTGTTAAAATGTCCATACTACGCAAAACAGTCTACAGCGTCAGTGCAATTCCTATCAAGATATCCATGACATTTCTCACAGAACTAAAACAAATAATCCTAAAATTTGTATGGAACCACAAAAGACCCCAGATAGTCAAAACAATCCTGAGAAAAAAGAACAAAGAGGGAGGTATCACATGCCCAGATTTCAAATTACACTATGAAGTTATAGTAATCAAAACAGCATGATATTGGCAGAAAAACAGACCAGAGGTCAATGGAACAGAATTGAGAGCCCAGAGATAAACCCACATATATATAAAAAATTAATTTACGACAAAAGAACAAAGAATATACAATGGAGAAAGATAGTCTCTTACAAACAGGGTTGGGAAAACTGGACAGCCACATGTAAAAGAATGAAACTAGACCAATATTTTACACCATACACAAAAATTAACTCAATGGGTTAAAGACTTGAATGTGAGACCTGAAACCATAAAACTCCTAGAAGAAAACATAGGCAGTATGCTCTTTGACACCAGTCTTAGCAATATCTTTCTGGATATGTCTTTTCAGGCAAGGAAAAGGAAAGCAAAAATAACCAAATAAGACTACATCAAACTAAAAAACCTTTGCACAACGAAAATCATCAACAAAACAAAAAGACAACCTACCAATCAGAGGATATATTTGCAAATGATATATCCAATAAGAGGTTAATACCCAAAATATATAAAGAAGTCATACAACAAAAGAACAACCTGATTAAAAATTGGCAGAGGACCTGAACAGACACTTTCCCAAAGAAAACATACAGATGGCTAATAGGCACATGAAAATATATTCAACATCACTAATTAGGGAAATGCAAATCAAAACTATAATGAGATATTACCTCATGCTCATTAGAACAGCTATCATCAAAAAGACAAGAAATTACAAGTGTTGGAGATGTGGAGAAAAAAGGAACACTCATACACTGTTGCTGGAAATGTACATTATTACAGCCACTATGGAAAAAAGTATGGAGGTTCCTCAAAATTTAAGAATAGAATTACCATACAATCCAGCTATTCCACTTCTAGGTATTTATCCAAAGAATCTGAAAACACTAATTCAAAATGATATATGCAGCTCTGTATTCATCACAGCATTATTTACAATAGTCAAGATACTGAACAGCCTAAGTGCCCACTGATGGATGAATGGAAAAAGAAGATGTGGTATATAAGTTCAATGAAATACCACTTGCCCATTAAGATAAAATCTTGCTATTTACAACAATGTGGCTGGCCCTTGAAGGTATTATGCTAAGTAAAATAAGTCAGACAGAGAAAGACAAATGCCGTATGATTTTACTCATATGTGGAATATTAAATAAATAAGCAAACAAACAAAACAAAAACAAACACATAGACAGAGAACAGATTGCTACCAGAAGGGAAGGGCAGAATTGGGTAAAGGGGGTCAACTGTGTGGTAACAGACAGAAATTAAACTTTTTGTGATAAGCCCACTGTAGTGTGTACTGATGTCAAAATAGGTTGTTCACTTGAAACTTAGATAATGTTATAAACCAATGTTACCTGAAATTAATTAATTAATTAATTTTAGAAAGCAGAGAAAGCATAAATGGCATGGAAGGAAAAAAATAAAATACAACTAGAAAACAGCTACAAAATAGAAGGTATTAGTCCAACTATATCAGTAATGACTTTAAATATTAATGTTCTAAATATACCAGTTAAAAGACAGAGACTGATTTTAGTAGAGAAATTAAATCAATAATTAATGTTTCTTCCAAAACAGAAGACACCAAGCCCAGATGGTCTCACTAGTGAATTCTACCAAATATTTAAGAAAGAAATGTTACCAATCCCTGCAATCTGTTCCAGAAAATAGCAGAGGGAATACATCCTAACTTATTCTGTGAAGCCAGGATAATACCAAAATAAGACAAAAACATTACCAAGAAAGGAAACCTACAGACAAATACCTCTTATGATCATAGTTGCAATCCTTAACAAAGTATCAATAAGGCAGATTCAACAATGTATGAAAAGAATTATATACTATGACTGAGTGAGATTTACTCTAGTTATACAAGTCTTGTTTAACAATCAAAAATCAACTAATGTAATTCATCATATCAACAAAGGATTAAAGATTATATGATCATATTAATCGATGCAGAAAAAGCATTTAACAAAATTCAGCACTCATCCAGGACAAAAACTTTCAGCAAACTAGGAATAAAGAGAAATTTCCTCAACCTAACAAATAACTTCTACAAAAGCCCTACAGCTAACATTGTACTTAATGGTGAGTAACTGGATGCTCTTCCCTAAGAACAGAAACAAGGCAAAAATAATTTCACCATTCCCATTCAATACTGTACTGGAAATCCTGACTAATGCAGTAAGACAAGACAAGAAAAAAGTATACAGATTAGAAAGGAAGAAATAAAAGTGTTTCTTTGTAGTTTTCTTGACTGTCTATGTAGAAAATCCCCAGGAATCAACAAAAAAGTTTCTGGATCTAGTAAGTGATAGTAGCAAGTTTTGAGGATGCAAAATTAATATACAAAAGTAAATTTGCTTTCCCAAATGCTACCAATGGACAATTAGAAGCTGAAATTTAAAAACAACACAACTTATATTAGCAACAGAAGATGAAATACTTAGGTATAGATTTAACAAAATATATACAAGATTTAAATGAGGAAAACTACAAAAATCAGATGAAAGAAATCAAAGATCTAAGTAAATGAAGAGATATTCCATAGGAATTCATGGGAACTCTATTTTTCTGCCCAGTTTTTCTCTAATCCTAAAACTGCTCTAAAAATAAAGTCTAATAAAATGAAAAAATATTACTGTAAATAATAATGTTTCAAAAGAATAGAAAAAGACTGAAAGATAATATTCCAAAATATGTGGCCTCTAGGTGGTATAACTGTTTTTACTTCTACACTATAGACTTTCCAAATAAAAGCATACATTACTTTCATAAGAGGAAAATAATACTCCTACTTTGAATCAGTAGCTTAATTCAGAAACTTTCAGTGATTAACAGTTTTGTTTTATGTAATATCCCCATACTTTTTACAATATGAAATGCAATCGATTTTAATTCACAAAGAAGTATTATATCCTTGTGAAATTTTATCAGAGTTTTAACCCTGTTATGTTAAAAAAAAAACTGAACTTCAAAACAACACTTAAATCATCATTCTTAAACATACAAAACGATGCTTACTTCACTCAATTTTTAGGGAACAAAATCAAACTATGAAGTATCACCTCTCACATATCAGATTGGCAAATTTAAAATGACTACAAACTGGGTTGTCAAGACTTTTAGAAAAACTCACTCTCACATATCAATAGCGGAATACAAGATAATTCCCCTTTTGAGAAGAATTTGGCAACTTCTAGCAATACTACAGATGAATGCTCCTTTTCATCCAGCAACCCCAATTCTAGAAATCTATCCCAAAGACACATTTTATAAATACAAAATGACATTGTGAAAAGATTATTCATTGCAGCATTATCTGTAATGGGCAAAAATTGGAAATCTATCAAATGTTGATTAATAAAGAGCTGGTGAAATAAATTTTGGAAAATAAAAACAATGGAGTAATATATAGCCCCCACCTCACACACAGCTCTCAACAAAAAGGGTGTGGAAGATTTCTCTATACTGATATGGAAGAACTTTCGGGATATATTGTCAAGTAAATATAACAAGCTGCAGAAAAGTGGATATTGCATGCTATGTTTAGTAAGAAATGGAAGGAAAAAGAACAAATACATGCAATACACACATACTTGTAAAAACAATCACTACCACCACAAAAATTCTAAAAGATAATCCAGAAGTTAAAAATAATGGTTACATACAGTACATACTGTAGTAAGAAGAGTGAAGTGGTGACACAGATAAGACTTCTAAGTATGCCTTTCTTTATAGCTCTGGTTGGGAGACCGTTTCAATGTTTTACATATTAAAATTTAAAATCCAGGGCTTCCCTGGTGGCGCAGTGGTTGAGAGTCCGCCTGCCGATGCAGGGGACGTGGGTTCATGCCCCTGTCTGGGAGGATCCCACATGCTGTGGAGCGGCTGGGCCCGTGAGCCATGGCCGCTGGGCCTGTGCGTCCGGAGCCTGTGCTCCACGACGGGAGAGGCCATGGCAGTGAGAGGCCCACATACCGCAAAAAATAAATAAATTAAATAAATAAATAAATAAAATCCAGTCAAAAAGAACAAAAAAGCAAGACCTAAAATTGAAACCAAAATAAAACAAGCAAACCTAACTGTATAACAAATTAACAGCAAACCACCTCAGAGAAAAAAAGATATTTCAGTTGACAGTACTTGCCCATCCTTAATAGAATGTACCCTATGGTAACAAAGAACTAGAAGGAAATTTTAAGCTGCACTAAACAATTATTATTCGTAATATTGAAATTGCTGTTTTATGCTGGTTTATATATTTTCTAATTCAAAATATATAGTAAATTTAATCTTAATATAAATATGTAAGTAATATATTTTATTAAAAGTGTATTTATATTTTTTATATTTATATACATAAGCAATATATTAGGATAAAGTAAATAAGTCATAATTTTGATATTATTAAAACCAGATTTTCAACGTAGGACAAAATATATTCAAGAATAAAATCAGTGAAATTTAGTATATCTCTGACATGTTGAAATGGAAATAACAGTACTTTTTTTTTTTCCTTCACTGAAATGGCCTGGCAGTCATAAATTTCCCCAGGAAAGTGGCCCAAGATAGTGGATAACTGAATGGAGGTAACAGGGAGAAGGACATAAGAAAGATATAAGGGGTTGCTTAATTTTTATAATCCTGTTTTTGGCCAAGCCTAGGCACTTTCCTAAAGATCTTTGGAGCCTCCTTGGGCCTCCCCTTAGTCCAGAATTAGGGATACATCAGGGCCTCTCCACCAGTGGCGAGTATACCTATTCTATTTCTCCTTTTCTTCCAGATATGCAAAGTTCCAGGGGGCAAATTTTATTTCAGTCATAAGCCCATAAATATATGGAGGTTCACAGAGAAAATATAATCATAAGTAGAGAACAATGTGACAATGGCACACTCCAATCGGCCTCTAAAGATCTGTGAGAACTCTACTGACCCTCTAGAAGTTTCTATTTGTTTATTTGTAAAATAAAGGGGATGAAAGGTGACCTCCAAGTTTCCTTTTAATAAAAGAAGGATATTTGAGTGTTCAGTAGGACTTACTTTACATAGTAGGAAATCTGTTATTGTATCAATTAACTGAGACACTATGCTTTGGGGAGGGTGTGGAAAAAAACACTACTTTTTTTGCCCCAAAAGCACTCATTTTACAATAAGGAAGGAAATAGCATTTTCTTAGCATAAAAACACGCATCCTCACTTCCTTTAAAAAAAACCTAAGAATTGGCTGTCAATACACAACATCAACATAAAAACAGTTTCTCTCATCAATTGGATTCTGACAAACAGCCTTTTTTTCCTTCAGTGCATTTAAAAGTACATTAAAGGGACTTCCCTGGTGGTGCAGTGGTTAAGAATCCACCTGCCAATGCAGGGAACATGGGTTTGAGCCCCGGTCCGGGAAGATCCCACATGCCACGGAGAAACTAAGCCTGTGCACCACAACTACTGAGCCTGCGCTCTAGAGCCCGCGAGCCACAACTACTGAGCCCATGTGCCTAGAACCTGTGCTTCACAACAAGAGAAGCCACCACAGTGAGAAGCCGGTGCACCGCAAAGAAGAGTAGCCCCCACTTGTCACAACTAGAGAAAGCCCGTGTGCAGCAAGGAAGACCCAATGCAGCCAAATAAATAAATACATTTTTAAAAGTACATTAAGGAAGTATATCTGTCCCAGAAAATAACTTAAAGCAAATCACTTTTTTGAAGGTATAAACTGGAGACAAAAGAAAGGAGGCCTTGTGTAGATGGTACATTTCAGCCCTGCCTCCTTTTCCCAACAATTGAGTTGCGATTTGGTTTTGCTTGAACAGTTTGCCTGCTCTCTTTTTTGACTACCTCAAAAGAGTCATTTCTACACTAAAACACTGTGACCAAAACAACCACCCAGAGAATAAGACTTTCTTTTAAGTCTCAGGTCCTAACAGAAAGAAGAGGAATAATAGCAATGCAAAAATCTAACTTGTACATGAGAGCATAATTTGAAGGCAGCAAAGTCTTTTTCTCAGAAAGGACAGACAGGTTGTCACACAATTACTTTATGCAGCAGAAAACAGGGTTGACTGCCAAGAAAAACTGACCATCCTTTCCTAAATCTTGAAAAGTATTTGATTTCTAAAAGATTGGTTTTGTGTACAAATCAATTAACTCATTCGCTTCAATCACCCATTCTTAGTGACACAATTATCACTGCTCCAGCCTTTTACAAATCAGCCTGATAATGCCCATTAATCTACTTGTGACAGCTATCATTTTGAGTGTGAAAGGGCAGTAGGTGTCCTGGTTTTGAAAACAGAAATAGCAAAGATAATAAATTCCCTGTAGAAACGAACAATTCAGTGCAAGTTTGTTCAAAGCTCAATAACCTACATCATAAGGGGAAAAAAAAAATTGAACCCACTTGAAGATACACGGAATTTTGATGCTAGAACTGGATGCTGGTTGGAAAGTTAGATGTTCCTGAGAAAAACAGAAAGACTTGGCCTTTGTTTTACTTGAAACATGAGCGTTCTTGGTCTGTTTGTAAAGTTCAGGGTCAACCTAGGTAGGGAAGTACTCATTTCTGTAGAGGAAATGAACTTTATTTCATGATCAAAAATAAAGTGTTTCATTACGGATTCATTCAGGATCAGGTGTAAGGCAAGGGTCCTTGAGGAAGATTGTGGCCCAAAAGTCAGGTCTCAGCTCCCTTAATGGGAGAACCAAATCCAGGTCCAGGTAGGCACAAGGTGGCCAGATTAGTGGCAAAGATGACTCTTGGGTCAAGTCAGGCAGGCTAGACACAGTGACAAATGGATGTCATTAATCCGAAGCTCAATCCCAGAAACCTTGGGCGTCTGGTTAGGAAAGATAGACAGTTGATGGCAGGAGAAGTGGAAGGGAGAAGAGGGTGTCAGAGGGAAAAAGGGACATCCAATCTGGCAAGAGGAGTTACAAGTGGGAAGCGAGAGGTGTCAGTACACAGGTAAGTGAAGACATCTTGGGTGGTGCTTCGGTGCCCAGGACTCTGCTCAGGAAGCATCAGGGCTTAGTGCAGCGTCCTGAATACGTCAGTCAGGCAGCAAACAAATCAGAGGTTTCCATGTCTAAGTCAGCCATTTATCTCCTCTGCAGATTTAGGATGAATTTCTAAACCTCTCTAAGTCTCTTTTCTACATCTGCTAGATGGAGAATAATCCTCCATGCCTCATATGTTGTTGTGAAGATGAAATGAAGTAATGATTTTAAAGAACTTCACCTGATCCCTGCTACATGGTGGTCATTCCCACTAATGCTAGCTGTATCACCTGAGATCTTTAGTTAGCCCCTAAGAATTTAGGTCTAATTGTCTGTAAATGAAATGTGGGGAGCAAGCAAGTCAGGAGCTTGGTTTTTAGGATCTCAGATGATAAAAAGGAGGAAGAAAGAGATAGCAGTGGAAGCCTCATCTGTAATAACTGCCTCAGTACACATCACTCGACCACTGTGACAGTCGGGCTGATGGCCACATATACAGGTCAGGAAGGGATCATCAGAGCAGGTCCCCACCTTTGAGGAGCTGGGGTGGTTAGTCCTCTTCAACTTCACCAGGTGTCAGTGACAGGTTTTGAGCGCTGTGCCCCTGACTCCACGCTGTTCAATAATCCCTATAGTTTTGTTATTTTTCATAGCACAATGATTTTTAGAACACACACATATCATTATAGCAGAACCAACTGTTCTATGAATCCTAGGTAACATTTATATTCATTTTTACTAATTTCATTTTATAGATATTTAAAATCTCAAAAGAAAAAAAAAAACCAGCAGGAAGGAAGCAAGTAGACAAGCAGCTGGTTCTGATTCAAGATGAGGAAACGCCCCTTCAGCAGAAGAAGCCAAGATCTGGGCCCTGGACCCTAGTCCTACTTCAGCTAAAGCAACTTTGCAAATAGCTTGTTTTACACGTTGGACAATGCAAAAAATATTTTTTTTAAATCCCAGATCTATTAAAGTTCCTCATTTGCAGCTGTGAGCAGTGAAGCAAGATGTGCTCAAGGTAATATATCAGAAGCTTCTGACTTGATCAGCCTGAGAAGCTCTGGTACCAGTCAGAGGACGCAGGGAGGTGAGGTAGGGGGAGGGGAATTGAACTACGATGGAGCAATTAAGAGTGAGTAGCGTGGATTTGGGATTCTGCAATCACTCAGGCAAACGCTTTCATCATCTTGAGTTTCAGTCTTCTCACATTAAATGAGAATACAAATACCTTCCTCGGAATAGGTACCTTCAGCATATTTGTTAACTGAAGGAATAGAACCATTGTAAGAATGGAAAGAGACAGATACGTCACGAATTCATTGACATGTAGGGCCTGGCACATAGATTTTCAGTAAATAAAGTGTGTGTGTATCTGCCAGTGTGAGCGTGTATACACATTGTTTGTACTTCCACCACAAATAACTATGCAACATACCAGCATCCAGGGCCTCCTGCAAGCCCCGAGGCTGCCGCTGGAAATAGGGAGCCTTAGGTATCAAGATAGAAAGGCGACGAGGGAGGCATCGGTTCAGATGCAATTCACTCCATTTTGACACACTAAAAGGTCTTTGCATCCACTTACTCCCCACATGCAGTGAGAATAAGAGTCAAGGGTCTTGTACTCATTTTCCCAACAACCAGCTTACAAGGACCCACCCATGCTGTACAACGAAATTTCTAGCCAACAGTTAACGTACACGGTACAGGGCAAGGCCACATAAATATGAACGATGAAGGGAAAAGCGCTCCAGAAACAGTTCTCATAGTCATTGAACCTTCACTGGTATCATTCTGTTTTATTCAAAATGGTTTCCCATGCTAGTTGCACATCATATTTTACATGTCAGCAATCAACGTGAGGTCAGTAGTGTGTATGTTTTGAGAGACCAATAATCGAGAGCACCTTAACCATCAACTGAAAAGTCTGAAAGTACCTTCCTTTGGAGAACTGGTGGTTTCTTATTTATTTCTTACTCAGGCAAGAGAATGACGGCAACACGAGAACCATGATCAGTCTCTTTCAAAGCAGTCTCTACACTGGGTCAGTGTCTGCGGCGGAAAATGCTCATGTCTGCTTCGGTCTGATTAGTTGTACTCAGAAAGTCCAGGAGAGGAATGAAAGAGAGAAGCCACAGGATAATTGCTTTTATTTCAACCCACGGCAGAGGGAAAGTGCCTGACAAGTAATGTAACACATACGCATCAAAAGAGGATAATTCAATTCTGATAAAAGGATGGGTCCACAGGAAATGAAGAGTAAACCCTGCAGTGTCCACAGATCTAAAGGATGAGAGAATTCCAATGGAAGGGGTGTGAATTCATCTTTAAAACGGGAATTCGTCTTTAAGATATCTGAAGAGTCACGGCTTTGTAGGATGAAACAGGACCGTGGAGGCCACCTTTCTTTTATTCTCATCGTAAATCGACATTTTCTGGCTGCTCTACAGCAAGCAGTCTGAGATTTGAATTCAGCCCTAAAGGCCAAGTGTTTAAGCTGCCCCAGCATTCGTTTATTTCACCGTGGTTTAGATACTCACAGAGGGGAAGCCACTTCCCTTGATTCAAGTGAAAAACAAAAACAAGGGAGAAAGAAGGTCCCCAAATCTAATGGCCTGTCAAAGTAACTGAATCATCACCCCTTGAAAGGCTCGGCAACTGCACGAGTTGCTGCCTGCCTTCCTTCTTAGGGGCTATGCTCACACAACACCTTCCAAGGAAACAGGCAACAAGAGGAGTGCCATCTTTAAGAAGATTCCATCTGTTTTGTGATTGTTTTAATAAGACCCAGTGTAACTCAGGGAGGGCCCCAAGAATGGACAGATTTCAAATCTGTGTGCTGTAGTAGAAAGTTCTTCAAACTACAGCTTATTGTTATCTGTGTTTAAAAACTGCTATGAGAAAGCTCCAATTAGGTAGTATTCCATTATTCTCCAAACCGTTACAGTCCATCAGAAATAGGTGCTCCTACAGTTGTTTTTTCTCACCCAGGTATCTGACGGTGATTTGAACAGAAGCAGCCAGACCATTTTTCTTCTCAGGAGGAACAGATTACAGAAAGGGTATCAAAGAGAACAATTCTGAAAGCGGCCAACTATCAACTGAGTTAGACATTTGCAGTAAGACTGGAAGTTGTTTTCCGGTGCTGTTTATGGTTTCTGACTTAACAACACAGAGCACTGGGAATGAACATCCAATATCAACCACAACAATTTCAAAACAGAGCTAGGAAACAATAGCACAAACATCTGGTGAATTCTTTTTCAGTCACTTAAATCTCCAAAAGCTCAAGGTCATAGATTTTTTAATTCTTGTAAGACATAGCAAAGCATTAAATTTAGTATCTAGGATGGTATTGAAATGCCCAATTTTTATTTCATAATGGACCACCATTTAAAAATTATTTTTCATATCTTTTCTATTTTAAAGGTTGAAGAGCATAAAACTTAGGAATCTGAGTTCTGTTCTGTCCTGGTTTTGATTCAGTTAGCTGTGTGACTGAGCTAGGTCATTACAAAGGAGATGGATTAGATCATTTCTGAAGTCCCTTCTGGTTCGAAAGTTTTTCTCAAAGTATTTGCAGTGTTCTCACGGAAACTGTTGGCACTTCAGTGGTGACTCTTTACCCAGGGAGCAAATGCTATATTGGGGATACTGCATATTCCAAAATTAATAAAAAAAAAAAAAAGGAAACTGTTAAGCTTTACTATACATCTGCTGTTTTGCATATATTATATCTTTTAATCCTAACAACGAGCCTGTAGGATACTTATGCCTGTAGAAATGCCAGTCAGTAACTGCCAAAGCCAGGAATTAAATTTAAGCTTGAATAGCTCCAAAGTCCACATACTTTCTTCAACACTGCTCCCCTTATACATTAACGTTCTCTTGGAAATGTACACACACCAGGTTTTATTTTATAACGACGTCAACAATGGCACAATGGCATTTCTCTTAGACTCCAAGCTCCTTGAAGGCCATAGTGTATGTCATTCATTGCATCAGCAGGGCCAATGATGATATGTCACACATTGAGTATTTGCAATAAATGCTAGATAAACAAATGAATTAATTGCCTTATAGGTGATAAATGAATGACTGAAAATTTTATCTAAGTATGAGTGAGTTCTGCAGATATATTTGACTTGTCTGAAAAAAATACAAATTCTTTAACCTTTATATGAATTTTTTTCAAAATGTGTTTCTTATTCCAGGAAAAAATTTTATAACATTTAAAAGGAAAAAAACCCAAGAGTACATTCCAATATTGAAAAGGCATAATTGTAATGTATTAGAATATGAACGTCCAAATTCAGCATACCAGAAGTTGCAGCTGTAACTAAAATAAAATATATACAGTCTTGATAGGTTCAAATGATTCATAACTATAATTTGCTAACATCCAAGAAGTATTGCTTTTTTAGGAAATCCTCAAAATAACTGAATATTCCATCCAAATTTGTCTATCTACATGAACTGAGAGTCTGAGGAATACAAATCAGTACTTTGCTATAAGCATTAAAAACTCCAGTTTTTCTACACTAATATCTCTTTCATCTTTTCTATCTTGAATGAGACATCCTTTAAGTTGATTTAGAAGAGAGATTACCAATCTCAGTTTTATAATTTAAGTTTATCACTATTTGTATAAAAGGGAGTTATAACATCATGTAAACAAAAATTTAATCCACCTTTGTAAAAAATATTTCCAAATTATCAGTCTTTGAGCCATTTTAATATTGTGTTACAAACCAAACCACCTTTTATAGGAGCACTGTTGCCACTAAAATGAGTTTGGCACCATGGCAGAGTTCTTCACATTCTAAATCCATTTTACAAAATACACAGCTCATTTTCTACTGTCTTTATTTACCTGACTCAAAGTTCTGATTACCCTCAAGGCATTGATCCTGTACAAGTGAAAACTAGATTATGGTTTTGCCCCAGATTTCTAATGGATACTATAGAACTAAAAGGACATCTGGGAAAAGAGCATATTGAACACACTGGCAGCCCCTCCACACACAAACACATATCCCTCAGCAAGGAGATATGTTTAAAGACATAAGCATACAAAGACAAATAAAAAGGGATAGAAGGTGATAGCCACACAATTTTGCCAACTGTAAAACAACAAGCAATAATGATTCAGCAGACCCAAAGGAGCTGAAACTCAAGCAAGCACTGAAAAGAACCAAGAAGCAACCCAATTTGCAATGCACACAAAGTACTGATCTAACCAAAATCATGATACAACAGAGTTGGAAGGACAGGACATGGGAAATGTGTGTGTGGTTGAGCTGAATCATCTTCCATAGTAAGATATGAACACTTAATGCTTAAAGTTGAAAGAGCAAAGAGTAGAGATAAAAGCATATTATTTAGAGATATGGAGAGAATAGTAAAGCTAATAGGTTTTTTAATAACTGAAAACATTGGTTACCTCTGAGGAACAGGAAAGTTGGAGTGAGAGCAGGGTGATGCTGTTTTTCACCTGAAGACTTGCAGAGTGCGTGTAGATATGTGCATTTGTAACTCTGATAAAAACAAACGAAACTCAACAAAAGAAACAAATAATGGTAATTCTTTTGCTGTAATGACAAATAATAATGATAAATCATTCTAAGGCCCACATACACACGGAGTTCTCTAAAGAGCTTTTTTTCCCCCATAATCACATTTATCAAAATACAGCATTAGACTGAACACTCTCACGAGTTAAGACAGCTAAATACTTCCTTTCCCACTAATAGTACATGACCTTGGGCCAGTAACTTAACCACTTAGGAATCCATTTTCCACCTATCTAAAACCAATACAGTCTTTAGTTAATGTCTTAAGACTTCTTCTGGAACATAGACTTTGTTACAAAATAATACTGTATTCAACCTTTTAATTGCCTGAAGAATAGGTTTCATTGCTTATATTAAGAATGACCTGTGTCTTTTTCTTCCCCCTGTGCCTCTCCTGTCCCTTTGCCCTCACCTTCTCTATTCAGTGTTACTACTGATTGTTGCTCCTACCAAATGAGCCAGTTGGGATGGGAGTGCATACCAATATCGACATTGTATTGGAAGATGATACCAATACATGGTGTATCTAAATAAATCACCAAGAAATACACTGTTGGAAGGAATGTGGTGTAGTAGTTAATAATTTGGACTCTAAAGGTCAATAGAATGTGTTCAAATCTCAGCTCCATCACTGACTAGCTCTGTGATCTCAGACAAGTTACTTTGACTTCTCTATGTGCTCCTATTTCTAAATCTCTAAATTAGGATTAGTAATAGAACCTCCTAGAATTGCTGTGAACATAAAATGATATGATGTATTTAAATTCTTACAACAATGTCTAGAGCATAGTTGACACACACTGATGTTAATTTCATTATTACTGACCTCAACGAATAAGCATTTGGTTGCTATATGGCTGGGAACAAAGGAGAAGAGCTAGTTTTATGAGAAAGTACTACAAATTCCATTAATATATTAAAATAGCATCTTCCCTTTACTAATGGAGCTCTTTATTGTGGAAGGGGTATATTGCTGGTGCAAGAAAACGCAGACTTTTTATTCTTATGGCATTAAGATCCTGGTTCCGTATGACTGCAGATACTTAGCGTTTGGTTAATGATCATTCTAAAGTCAAGTAGAGTTTATACATCTCCACTGGATACTCAGTAAACATGAGTTTACAATGATAACATAGTGATCCATTAGACCTTGACTTTAGAATATTTAAAATTGCTTTTTCTTCTTGCTGCTTGTTAATTTTCAGGATTTAATTGCACAGCTTAAAAGTAATGTGTACCTTGCAAAGAAAATATTTACAAACGGCAGGTAAGAGAACACACAGAAGAACTGATCGTGTACAAAAACAGCATTCCAGATGCCATAACTCAGAGTATTAATGGAAGGGGCCAGTATATTTAGAGTAGCACTGATGAATTTCTGTTTGAAAATTGTAATAGCCTACGAAAAGGTCAATCCACTTCCAATTGCTCTTACATACACCTGCCCACAAAATCCTTTCAGGTACTGTTAAAATCATAGCAGTGCCCTGTTGAAACATCTTCAGTGGCTCCCCACCTGCTATAGGAAAAGAATTTCACCTGCTTGATCCAAGGCACAGCACAATCTGACCCACACTTTCTACTGTGCACAGAACACGGCTTGGCTTGGCTTTGCAAGATACCACCAAAGCAGAATATTGGACTCTTCTTAAATATGCCCTATACCAAGTCACCTCAATGCCTGTAGTTAGGCTTTATTCCACAATTTTCCCACACCCGTCTACATGATAGCCCACCTCTGGCTTTCCAAGTTCTATTAATTCTTTATTTATTAAATCAAAGAGCACTTCCTTACAAAGCCTCAAATTTTTCTTTTCAGCATTTTCACAGTGTTTTTGTAGCTATATTTTAATGCTTCTTATATTGTCTTGCATTATCTATATCTACTAATAGATGTTTGTTTCGTGGAGGACAGACTCTTGTAATTGTCTTTTTAAAAATTCATTCATAGAACTTGCTAAAGTGCTTCGAACATAGACCATGTTAAATACTTACTGAATTAAATTGAGTTCTATTGACCACACTTGCTCACATTTGCCCTCTTACCAATAGAGAGTTTAGCTTTTATAGCTGTAAACCTGTATCCCATTATATAACTGATTTTCTAATACCAAATGCTTAAAAACCTAACAATGATTAAGTCAATCTTAGAAGACAGTGAGTACACCATTCATTAGCCCAGAAAAATAAGCTGGGACGAAGTGAGAGAGTGGCATGGACATATATACACTACCAAACGTAAAATAGATAGCTAGTGGGAAGCAGCCGCATAGCACAGGGAGATCAGCTCGGTGCTTTGTGACCACCTAGAGGGGTGGGATAGGGAGGGTGGGAAGGAAACGCAAGAGAGAGGGGATATGGGGGTATATGTATACGCATAGCTGATTCATTGTTATACAGCAGCAACTAACACAACAATGTAAAGCAATTATACTCCAATAAAGATGTTAAAAAAAAGAAAAGAAAACCTATTTTATGTTTAAGTTACTGAACTAACACAGTGTTAGGGTTATCAAATTAGAACCACATGAATCAGAGGTCTTATCTGCTTTTGGTTTTCTTTTGCTGTTGTAACAAATTACCACAAACTTAGTGACTTAAAAACAACACATAATTTTTATCTTACCATTCTCAAGTCAGAAGTCTGAAATAGGTTTCACTGTGCTGAAATCAAGATGTCAACAGGGCTGCATTCCTTCCGGAGGGACTAGGAGAGGATCCATAACCTTGGCTTTTCTAGTTTCTAAAGGCTGCTTGCATTCCTTGCCGCACGGTCCTAGCCACCATTTTCAAAAACCAGCAAAGTTGGGGCTCTGAGTCCTTACCACGCTACCATTTCTGTACTTCTCACTCATCTGCCCTTCTCCTCTACTTATAAAGAGCCTCGTGATTACCTCGGACCAATCCAGATGATCCAGGTTAATCACTCCATAACAAAATCAGCTGATTTGCAATCATCTTAATTACATCTGCAGCCTTAGCTCTTCTTTGCCCTATAACATAACATATACACAGGTGCTGAGATTTGGGATGTGGATGCATTTGATGGGCCAGTATTCTGCCTACCACAGCTAGTTTCAAGCTTTACTAATGATTTGAAGAAAACAAGCAATTAAGAGGCACAGGGAGGGCAGGTCGGCCATCCATGTAGCTCCCCAAGTCCTCACCATTCTAAATATGCACTCTCTAGCCCATCCAGAACAGAGGGCATCTCTAAGTAAGATACAGAAGTTATTTTTTCAGCAAGCAAGGAGCATTTATGTTGTTGATCATCTTCAATTTATACTCAGATCATTTAATGGCTTACATGATATCCTCCAGGGAACCTTGCTTCATAAATCCACATATTATATTTGACTATTATAAGAAATCCTAAAACATGGATATTCTGCCAAAATCTTTCTACTGTATAAAAGTACTGACAAGTACTTTTTCTCTAGCCAATAGCATTAATCTGTTTACCATGAGGCTCACTATCATCAGCATGTTTATAAATAAGTTAGACCAATTATGTGCTTTCTTTCCTTGGGAGAATCCTTTGGTAATGAGAGGGAAAGAGATTACAAACCAACTGCTTGAACTACTTCCTGCACTGTGCCAGGTGCTGGTGCTAGAAGGGATACAATCAAGGATAGAACCTCTGTTTTTGAGGAGCTCACAGTGTTAATGCAAGTAAATAGGGAACTTAATAATCAGAGTGTGCTATGTCTGCTAAAGAAACAGGACTCAGTGGTGAAATAATGGGGAGCCACTGAAAGATCATTTAGTCAGATAGGATTAGAAGGTGGGTCTATATGGAGATGGGAAAATATACTCAAAATATTACTACTAAAGTAGATAAGAATGCTAACGAGTGTCCTAAGGAAAGCAGATAGTGTGGAAATAAAGAAAAGGAGGAAATACAAAAATAATTGGGAAACTATAATCTAGCATACTTGGTGAAGGGTGAATATGTCAGGGATTCCAAAATGGGGAAGAAAAACACATGAAAAGGAAGAAGTAGAAAAGGAAACAGACTATATTATCTGGAGTGGTAGATGCCACAAAATGTAGTGTGGGCAGAGAGATATAAAAGCACATAAGAACACCAAACACAGTTATGGGGAGCTAGGAAAGAGTCCAAATTTGTAAAGATGTCATCTAAGTTGAGTCTCGAAGCACATGTAAGAGCTAACCAGGGCAAAAGAAAGGGAAAACAAGTGTAAAACTATAGGGAGTCTAATCTTTTTAAATAATCACAACTTATTTAATTCCAAAAACTGAATATTCATATTGACCATATATTTTATTAAGTTCTCAAGCTCCTCATATTTTTTAACTTGATCAAATGATTTAATCAATCCTCAAGATGAATATTTATGGTCATAGAAGATATTCTAAAATGATGCATCAGCTTGTGCAGAGGATTCTAATAGAAATTCAAAATTTGTTTATAAAATGCCTCTAAGTTTTATTGCACAGTTGTAAGCACTTGATTAATGTTAGCTATTTTTATTTATTTTTAATTATGAAATATTAACAATGTTGGAACACTGTTACTACTCTGAAAGATAATCACTCATTTAGATAGAAAATTTTATGTTAAAAAAGGCAGTCACATGGCTTATGCCCATAGAAGATTAATTGCTATAGCAATTGCCTTTTCACCATTAACAACTAGGAAATGGGACAAAATATATATTTTTTAAAATGCTTTTCAGACAGTAATCCTAGAAAAGGGAAACAAAGTGAATCTATGATCTCTCCAGTTTACTGCCTAGAGGCAGCTTGAGGCTTCAGTAAATGGAGAGACAATGCAAACAGAGGTTGGCAGACTCACAGAGTATAAAAAAAACAAGATCGGAGGTTGGGGAGGCCATGGTGGCTAGAATGTGTGTGGCAGCGTTTAGAAGAGAAGGAGATAGAGTTTTCCAGAAATCTATACAGAACTCTCCTTGAGTGGTTGGCTAAGTACTCATCAACACATGAGCAGTAGGGAACTACCTGAAGCCAGAAAGGAATGACCAGAGAGCAGCATGGCAAACAATCCTCATACCTCTCACTGCTGTCTTCACCACTAAAATACCTCCATTATTCAAAGTAGAGATACTTTGTAACATGTTGTACATTGGATAGAGTCCTCCAATAAGTCATGCCTTAGGAGTGCAGCTAAATTTGTCCCAGACTAAATGCCACTCTGAATGCCATAAAAATTTTGAAAAGTTTCAACTAATTGACATGTTATTTAACCAAAGGCCAGAACAAAATCCAACTCTTAAAAGGAACCCAACAAAATCCAGCTTCCAATCATGTAAAATGTGTGATGTTTGACATTAATCAAAAATGATTGGGTATGAAGAAAATAAGAAAAATATTACCCATAACCAGGAGGAAAAATAAACAAAAAACAGAGCCACAGAGAGAGAGAAAATAAAATAAAATAGAATGAAAATAAATAACTAGAAAAAGAAATCCTGAACTACAAGTCGTGGTTGAAAGTGGAATAACCTCATAGACTCTCTCTCTGTACAGTGAAAGCAATCACCTAGCCACATACAGATCCAAAACTAAAAGTTAGAAACCTCAATCTCAAAAGACAATCTCTGAGCATTTACTAATACTTCTGACCAGGACAACTTCTAGGAGGCCAGATGTAAAATTAAGAAAAAATAAGTGATCAGAGACATCATATATGCATCTAACAACAGAGCACCAAAATACATGAAACCAGCACTGGCAGGACTTAGAAATAAATATACCATTCAGAAATAATAGTTGGATATTGACAAAAGAGAATAAACTAAGAAGGACTAAAATTTTTAGAATATTTAAATCAGAAATCAATTTGGGAAATTCACCAATATGTGGAAATTAAACAAGTAATCCATAAATATGCACCAAAGAAGAAATCACAGGGAGATTAGAACGTGCTTTTAGATAAGAGAAGATTAATATACAACATACCAAAATTCATAGGGTAAAGTTAAAGAAGTAGTTAGAGGAAAATTATGGTGATAAATGCCAATATTTGAAAAGAAGAAAGATTTGAAATCAGTAACTAAGATTATACCTTAAGAAAGAAAAACAAATGAAACCCAAAGCAAGCAGAAGAGTTAAAAATTATAGTGAGAATAAGTGAAACAGGGGATATAAAAAATGGTAGAGAAAGTTAAAGAAAACCAAAAGGTGGTTCTTTCAAAGATCAGAAAAAATGACAAACATTTAGCTAGACAGATGAAGAAGGCAAAAAAGAAGACAAAGTATTAAAGTCAGGAATAAAAAGTTAAAACAGGAATACTATTTAAAAATATTCTATGCCAGAGGCTGGGGGAAAATAAAAAACTGTATGTCACCAAATTAGATAACTTAGATGAAAGGGACAAATTATAAGAAAGATGTAAACTACCAAAACTGATGCAAGAACAAATAGAAAATCTGAATAGATCTATAATTAGTAAAGAAATATCATTAGTAATCATCATCACCATCATCATCTACTCACAAAGAAAAACCCAGGTCTAGATAGTTTCACTGGTGCATTCGACCAAACATTCAAAGGAGATTTAGTACCCATTTTTCACAACCTCTTCTAAAAATATGGAAGAAAAGGGAACACTTCCCAATTCATTCTGTGAAGCCAGTTTTACCCTGTTACCAAAACCAAAGACATTACAAGAAAACTACAAACCAATAACATTTATAAATATAGGTGCAAAAATCCTCAGCAAAATACTAGTGAAACATATTCACCAGCATATAAAAAGGATTATAAAACATGACAATGTGGAATTTATCCCCAAAATACCAAGTAGGTTTAACATCTGAAGGTCAGTTAATGTAAAGCATCATATTAATAAAGGACAAAAACTACATCATCTCAATAAATACAGAAAAATTATCTCACAAAATCCCACACTCTTTCATGATAAAAACACTTAATAAACAAAATATGCAAGGAAACTTTTTCAATCAAATAAAGAGCATCTACGAAAAAAACACAGCTGACATTATACTTAATGGTAAATGAGTAAATGCTTTCCCCATCGCCAAGAACAAGACAAAATGCCTGCTCTTACCACTTCTATTTAATACTACACTGAAGTTTCTAACCAGGGAAATTGATAAGAAAAAGCATCCAGAATAGAAAGAAAGACAGACTAAAAAGTAAGACGTTAATGTATCTCTATTTGTAGATGTCATGGTTTTATATATAGAAAATCCTAAGGAATCCACCAAAAACTATTAGAACTAATAAACAAATTAAGTAAGACTGCAGGATACACGATCAATACACAAAAATCAATTGTATTTCTATACACTAGCAATTAACAATTCAAAAATGAAATTAACAAAACAATTTCAATAGCATCAAAAAATAATTTTAAAAGTACCTAGGGAGAAGATATTTGCAAAATGTAAACATCAGATAAACACTTCTATCCAGAAAATATAAAGAGCATTTACAACTCAATATTAAGAATAACCACCTGACATTTTAAAAACTGGATAATTGATTTGAACAAATACTTCACCATAGGAAACATGCAAAAGACAAATTCATCATTAAGGAAACATTATTAATCATCAGGGAAGTACAATATAAAACCACAATGAAAAAACACTACACATACACTAGAAGAGCTAAAATTAAATGAACATAATACAGGAGCAATTGAAACTCACATACATTGCTCATGGGAAAACAAAATGGCAAAGATACCTTAGAAACTAATTTGGCTTTTTCTCATAAAGTTGAACATATAATTATTATACATCCTAACAATCCTCATCCTAGACATTTATCCAAACAAAAATGAAATATGTTAACATAAATATAGCCTAGATGTCTATCATCTGGCAAATGGATAAACAAATTGTGTCATATTTACCAATTGAATACTATTCAACAATTCAAAGAATAAACTGATACAGGCAACAACATGGATAAAGCTTAAAAGCCATCAGGCTGCGTGAAAGAAGTTAACACAAAGGATTACAAACTGTATGGTTTCATGTGTATGAAAGTATAGAAAAGGTGAAACTACAATGACAGAAAGTGGCTCGGTGGTTGTCCAACGGTAGAGGAAAAACATTAACTGCAGAGGGATATGTGGGAAATACTGGGAAAATGAAAATGTTCTATATCATGATTGTGGTGGTAGTTACACAAATTACCTATTTGTCAAAACTTAATAAACTGTACTTTAAAATGAGTGAATTTTATTTTATTAAATTATATTTCAAAAAAGATGCTTTGTTAAAGAAAATACTTAAGCACATTATCTTATAGGAAATACCTAGCATATAAATCAAAGAAAAATATGAATTCAAGGCTAGAAATTGTATTTAAGCCTTGCTGCAGAGTAATCATAGTCATTGGTGATGTATAAAATTTATTCCACTGGATTATAATGTCCATGTCTGATTAACCTACCAAATAATTTTGTATTTACTTTAAAATTAAAATTACTGAATTACTTCTCTAGTGTGTCATCAAATAATATAGGCATTCCTTTATTTTTTCACAGCATAAAATATTAACAATTTGAGAAGAAGTTGAGACTAGTGTTGATTTGCTTTTCTCTCCTAGAAAGCAGTAGAAGAAATAAAAAATTAGAATTCTCAAATTCAACATGAACTCTATTTTCCTTTGTGAATTTTTAAATATATTCTTACTTTTCTCCTACTTGTCCTTCATAAAAGTATATAGAAAGTACCGTTATAAAGGAATTGATCTCATTATTATTCACTTTTTAACTCACTTCATTTTTATAAATACGCTATCATCTCCAAGCCTGTGCGCGTGCACACACACACACACACACACACACATAAGCACATAAACACACAATTAAAAGTCTATATTTATCTTCAGAAAGAAATGTCATAGGTTTTAACCATTGCTTTTGAAGTTTGAATAATTACCTGGAATCTTGAAACCATTTCAAAACAGAGTTGCTAAGGTTTCAAAAAAAAAAAAATCTCAACTGAATATTCTATAAGATAAAATGTGTTTCTGTGCTAATTAACCATCTAATGAATAACCTATGATCTTTTCACAAGTGAAAAGCTTACTGTTCCAGAAATTTCATCTCCACCTAGTCAGAAGAATGCAAGAAACAATCTTTTCCTTTTCTAGGTAATTAACTGCTCTCAAGATATGGTGGCCCCATATTTTTAATGTTTGAGATACAAAGATGGTTGATAATTGGTGTGTGAATATTCTGAGTGGATGGAAGCTAAGTAGTTTATCAAGCAGGTTAAATAGGCATTATTTGTGATTTAAGGACACCAAAATTTTATGTTCTCCATGTCTTAAAATATCTCCAATCTAAAATTTCCACTATATTTTAAATACAGCTCCTCTCAACAAATAATTATTCACCAACGCTTTCCTTAGAAAATTGAAATCACTTGTGAAATGTGTTCCCTAGGCAAAATAAAACTGGTAGGCCATTATTAGCTACTAAATCTAAGTAAAGATTAGATTATAAGATTAGCACCCACAAAAATATACAGTGCACAAAACAAGTTATAGGATGAAGGGGAAATCGGGAGTAACAAACTCACAGCCCCAAATTTTGCATTTTGGGTTCTTTCTCAATTACTCTACTAGAGGTATTTGTCAATAATGACTTTTATCAACATTTATTCCTATGCTCCTTTCAAAGCCTTCCCTTCTCCAACTTCAAAAGTTCCAGCATTTGGAACTGTTAACCAACTCTTCTTTTATAAAACCAACTCCTCTTAATGTATCCATTATTTCTCATTTTCTTTCTCAGTCTCTGACCATTTCTCTCCTGTCTCCTCTCCTAATTGTTTCTAATCCTTTTGTTCCTAAAAGGTAGGCATTCCTCAGAGTTGTGTGCACAGCTTTCTTTTTTTTCTCTCAATCTTCACCATGCATAGACTGACCATTTCAACATTATGACTGTCATATAATGTGAATGACTCCAAAATTTACAGTTCCCAAAATTAACCAATTGTATGTTGTATATTGATATTTCCAACCACCTGTAGGACCTTAATATCTATCTCCAAGTACCACAGGTATTTCAAATTCTTCATGTACAAAAGTAGATTAGTAATTTCTCCTTCTCAGACCAGTTCCTAGTCCTGAATTTCTATTTTCTTCAAAATACCAAAATTCTTCCTGATGTGCAAACTCAGAATCATATCTTTTTATTTCCTTCTTTCCTCACAATCTGTTACTAAGTCCCACAGATATTTTCTTGACATTGCAGCCCTGTCTGCCCTCTCTTTTCCTATTTCTAGGACTACTTTCCTCTTATAGGTTCTTACCTGAGCTGTTATATCAACTTTCTGATTTATTTTTTAATATTTAATTTCTCTCCTCATTAATGAAAATAGTGCATGGTCACAAGATTAAATCTCTACTTGTGATACTTTTTGAAAAACTGTAAATGACTTCCCTTGTTAATGAATATAGTGCATACTCTCTTATTGGACATTTGAGGATAATCAGATGGGTTCTCAATCTATGTTTTTAGCCTTCATTAAAACTTACCTTGATTAAAATCTACCTAGATTATTCACAAATCTTTGTGCATGTTTCATTTTCCAATTCCCCATGCCATTGCACATATCGATTTTCTGTCCAGCATAGTTTCTCCCATTTCCTCTAGTTCAAATCCTACCCATATCTCACTTTAAATGTGATTCTCTTCATAAAGTTTTCTTTTTTCTCTGACTAAAAAGGATCTCTCTCAACACAAAATTTTCATAGACATTTACATCTGTGCCTTCTGCCTAGAGTATATATGTGTCTTATCTTCACTACTAGCTTACAACATTCTGGAGGTGGGTACTGGGTCTTATTTTTATATCCCCTAAAATAGGTTACAATATAGATGGTCAATAAATGAACTTTATAAAATAAAGCACAAAGGGCAGGAGCGGCCAGAAAGATCTGTGAAAATACGTTATCAATACAAAGAAAAGAGTTATTGATATAACAGCAATAAATCATATTATCCACCTAATATGTTACCAGCACTGCTCTAGGCACTGGTAAACACATTTTAACATAATTTGAAGTGACCGAGTATGGTAGACTAGACGGTGTCTTGTCTTTCTTGTGGGTTTGATAGTTTATTTTTCTAGGAATGCCAGAAATGCTGTTTGGTAACTAAAAGGAAAAAAATACAGGTGACATTATGTTTTCCCTTCCTCTCAAATTTTTCCACAGATAGCGCATAAAGTGCATTTGGAGTCCTAAATGAGCCAAGTAGAAATTTTGCTCCTAGAAATGATGAGATGGGAAAAAAAGGTATAGGAGCCAGATAGAGCCTATAGAATGGGAGGTCTATGGCGTCGCACGAGAAGCAATAGAGCAAGTTAATTAAACTTAGATGCTCTGAAGTTGGACTGCCTGGTTGTGAATCTATGATACAGTATTACCTAGTTTTATGACCATGGTCAGGTTAGCCCTTCCAAGCCTCAATTCTGTAAAATGACAGTAATAACATAATTTATGGAGTTGATGGAAAAATTAAATGAGTTAACACGTGTTAAGGGCTTAGCATACTACCTGGCATGTGGTATGTCTTAAAAATTGTTACCTATTATTTTTTCTATCCTCTTTATTTTTTGCTCTAAGTTTACTTTTTATAATTGCCAAAATAATCCATATTATAAGCTTATTTAAAGATGTGAAAAATAAGAGGAGAAAGGTCTCTGAAAGCTTACCAATCTTGAGAAAATCATGTTAAAATGTTGGCATTTATTATTTTCTTTCATATTTTGTTGGTGCCTTGGGAAAAAAATCCATCTATATATCTCTGATAACAAAACCTAGCTCACCCTACAATTCAATTGTTCAGAGAAAATGTAAACTCACTCATTTTACACAGTGAATCTAGTCTTCCTCATGTACCCCCAACAATTAGCTTGCAGAATAAAACAAGTAATGGTGTCCAATGTGATGTACAGTTTAGTCTCATCCCATAATTTAAATAGGTTTGTCTTTGGTGGGAGCAATTTTGAGCACCTCTCAGTATATGTGTTCTGTGCTTAGGGAAACGTAATGCTAATTCAGTCCCTCAGATTTCTCTGTTTTAGGTTCTCCAAACCCAGTTTATATTCAAGATGACATTTCGGTAAGAGGATTGGGAGGGAAAAGGGTATGGTTCTGAAGCCTCACAGTGTAGAGAAGAATTAAGATTATCTAGCTTCTATCTCCTCTAGCCTCTTATCATTTCAAATGTTCCTTGCTCAGTCAGATTCCACTTGCCCTGCTGGCATTTGTAAATAACATCTGTGGCTGGTGAGATTATGATCGATTCTTATGACTTAGACAATTCTTAAGGATCGTCAGTATCCATACATATCAGTATCTCCATTTTTCTATTTTCACAGGCTGGATATTTATTTTTTAGTCTGGATGTTGGTTTTCATTTTCTTTCTAACAGATGCTGGTTTGTATATAGCAAAGCTAATGGTCTTTTAATAATAATTAAAATCTAATTAAACTTTATTATTGTTTATAAAAATTTTATTTTTTAGTTGTTTATTTTTGGATTTCCCCAAGGCTGAAAGTACAGCTTTTATTGAGGTGATTGTAGAGCTAGCAGGAGTATCAAGTGAGTGGTTCTCCTGTTGTCTTTTGTATTCTAGGGCAGAGCACAGAGATCTAGCAGAGCTGGGCCTCAGGTTCTGGGAGAGGGCCCCAGACCTTGAGCTTAAGTCTTTAACCTTCATGTTTAAGGAAACATCAGCTCCTCTAAAAGGTGGGATAAGACTGGAATTCAAACTTTTCAACTGTAGTTGACAGTGAAGCACAGAACCTCTGGACATCACCTCAGATCCATAGAGCTCTCTAGAGATGCAAGCCTTCAAGGAATCAATTTAGTTTAATTCTTACTTCTCGCCTAACCTCCCTAAATAAATACGTTCTCCCTATTCTTTAAAATATGTTTGCCAATTAGTTTTTTGTCTTAATTGCATTGGCTAGTATCTGCAAGAAAATGTGAAAAATAATGGTGATTAATAACTTTTCCATTGTTTCTAACAATGTTTTATCACTGAACACTTAAGAATCATATATAGGAATATAACTGCTATCTCTATAAGTGTATATATGTATATAATTATAAACTGTCTTACATATTTTCCCCAAATCTGATTCTATCTGATTGTTTTCTCTTGGTGTTAACTTACTTCATTATCACTTCTATTTTCTATAAACTGGAAATAAGATTTAGAGGCTTAACAAAGAGGTTCAAAATTTTGTTTGAAGTTGTTGAAGATTTTTTCAAAACAGCTTGAAGTATTTGGAGTGTTTGCTTATTATAATGTATATATAAAGTTTTATCAGGAACAAAGATGGAATTCTATCCAAGGCTTTTCCTGTCTATCAAAATAATTATATGGCTTTTATTCTTTAACTGTAGTGAATTGTACTAATAAATTTCCTCACATTAAACCCTATTTGCACACCTTGAGATAAACCCTACTGGAATCATATTGAATTATATTTAATATGTGGCTTTATTATGTGAGTTTTTGAATATTAGTCTTTAGAGTTGTGCCATATTTGTTGAATTTTGTCGTCTTAGACCCATGGCTTCATAACAAGAAGTAGAAAGCAGACCTTTTATTTTGGGGGGGTGTGTTTTTTGGTGGAATCATTCAACATGAAAATTAGATGTTCTGAGATTGGATTGATAAAGTTAAACCATACAGTCATCTGAACCCAGTAATCTTTTTAAGTATAACTCTTAGACAACTTTGAGAGTTTTCACCTCTGATTATTTGTATTTTTGGCTTTCATGTTTTCATTCTATTCTTAGGTCCATTTTAGATAGTCCAATTTTAATACAATATAACTTACCTACCTTGGTTATCGATTTATTAACATGGAGTTGGGTGAAATAGTAAAGTATTATCATAAAATTCTTTAATGTCGTCAATAATTAGTTTTCTTTTCTCCTATCTAATGTTCTTATGTTTCAGTGGCATTTTCTCTTTTTCTCCTAAGTGGTTCAAATTATTTTTTTCCGTTAAAATAAGCTGATGGCAAGTCTACCATTTCTGTTTCCTAATTAATTTATTTATGCTTTTGTCTTCATTAATTTTTTTTCCATTTGTGTCTCTTAGGTTCACTTGGTTGTTTTTCATCACTTACAGATTTTATTCATTATTTTTATTACTTTTGTTTGCAGTAAAAATATTGAGACTATTATTATCACTATTTTATAAATACTATGAAATTGGTTTTTTAGTTCCTTTTGCTCCAAGAGTTCTTTAGAAAAGAAAGGCATTAAAATGTCAAATGTTTGGGGGTTTTTGTTTCTAAATTTGACATTTATTTTTCACTTTATTAGATTGTGGTTTTAGAATATGATCTAAAGTATTTTTCCTCTTTGGAACTGAAAGAGTATTTCTTTTGGCTAATATGTGATTACATTTTTTGTAAAATGCTCCAGGGGCCATTGAAAAAAAAATTTATAGGTTATAGCTTTTAGTATATATGTTTATTTTAGACTAGAATATATCAATCTGTCCCAACACTGTTTAGATTATCATGTAGGAACAACTTTTATATTCATGATATTTCAAGGACAAAAAAATTATCTCTTAAATTCTCTCTCTCCCACTGCTCTTCCATCTGTTTCTCATTTCAGTTCCCACAACATTTTCTTCAGGTATTCTGATGTTATGTCAGTGGAACAGAAAGGCTCATTGAGAATTTGTTTAATTCATAATTTTAAAGCCACCATGTTCCCATTTAATAATTTTTTTCTAAAATTATAGTTTGCATAACCTTGATATTCCCTTCTTTTTGTTTACATATGCTGATTATATCTTAGCCCATTATTTCAGATTTCCTAGTTATTTTGGACAATTTACTAACATGATTTGGAATTTAGTTATGAGCCCATATGGGGTGATTGTGCACTTAATATTCATATAATATTCCTTCCAGTGGTATTTTTTGTTATGCTTTGTTTTCATTGCCCACAGGAGTAGAAACTGTTTTACTACTGTTAGAGATTATGTTTATACATTTAAATAAGATTGTTAGCTGCCTATGTATCAATGTACCTTCTTCAGAAAAACTGTCCAGAGAGGCTACCATTCAAGAGAGACAGAGAAACTAGAGTAAGCCCACTACTTCTCTTCCTTGTAATTTTCCACCCAGCTTTTGTGGTTCTATTTGAGGTTTCCTCTCAGTCTATTATTTTCAAATCATAACTCTCTTAAGATATAGTTCAAGAATTGTCCTTTGTGTAACAGTATTAACCACATTTACTTATATAATTTATTTGTATTATTTATATTTTAAACAAATCGTGTGCTTGCCTCTAGTGTTTTATTTGTCAACATTCCTATCTGTGAGCTGTATTTTCATGTACTTTCATTGGGATATGTAATATGTCCAAATACCTCACAATTCAAAAACTATAAAAGGGCATATAGAAAAAGTCTGACCTTTACCTCTGTCCTCAGCTCCCTCCAGCCAGTTTCTGTCTTCACAGATAACTAATGGGATGAGTTTGTGTGTTTGAGTGAGGGGGCATGTATTCTTCCAAAGATATTTTATCCAGAAATGAGACTCTTCCCTTACTGGTTGTGTGACGTGGGTCAAGCTATTTAATCTACTTGAGCTTTAGTTTTTTCATCTTTAAATAGGAAATTCTTTATTTATTTATTGCCTAAATATTTAGTGAGCACTCTATGTGTCAGGCTCTGTGGTAGGCACTGAAGATAAAGCAGTAAATAATGGGGCTTCCCTGGTGGCACAGTGGTGAAGAATCCACCTTCCAGTGCAGGGGATGTGGGTTCGATCCCTGGTCAGGGAACTAGATCCCACATGCATGCCACAACTAAGGACCCCACTGGCCACAACTAAGGAGCATATGTGCTGCAACTAAGGAGGCTGCAAGCCACAAATAAGACCTGGCACAACCAAAATAAATAAAATTAATTTTTTAAAGCAGTAAATAATACAGATGTGTTGTTTATGGTGTAGGAAAAGGAATGACAGTACCTCCCTTACAGAGTCATTTCTACTAGAAGGAATAAGAAGTGCTTTATAAGTATTGGCTCTTACATGTATATTCTTTGTTCTTTTTCACACAACTAAATGTTGTACACATTGGTCTACCCTTTGCTTTTTTTATTTAAAAATATATCATGGAGGTTTCTCCATACTCTACATAAAGACTTATCATTATGTTTTATAGCTAAATAATATTCATTGTCTGATGTAGCATAATTTAATTAACTAGTCCCCTATTGATACATGCTTAAGTTTTTTGTAATATTTTTCTTTTAAAAGGAGATTGCTGCAGTGACTAATGTTTTCACTTTGTACATAACTGGATACATTGTAGGGGTCAGATTGTTGGATGTTAAGGTATGTGATGTGTAATTTTGATAGACAATACCTCCCCCACAACAGGACTGTACCAATTTACATTCTTACAAGCAATAAATGGGCGTGGCTTTTCTCTTCACCCTCACTCACAGCAGATGCTATTAACCTCTTGGATTGTGGATGACCTACAAGGTGACAAATGGTATCTCACTGTAGATTTACTCTTTATTTCTCTCATTGTGAGTGAGTTTGGTTGAGGATATTTCTACATATCTAAAATCCAAATTGTCTTTCCTTTTCTTTGCTTTACATAACCTCTTAAATATTTTTATATTTATTTATTGGTCTTTATTTCTTCAATTTGTAGGAATGCTTTATACGTGCGGGAAATTAGACGTTTGTCTATGAGTTACAAATAGTTTTACCCTGCTTGAATTTACTTGTGATGAATTTGGGCCTTTTTTTGTTGCTGTTTTTATTGTGTTTAAGTAGCTGAAAATTTCAGTCATTTCTCTTATGGATTCTGAGTTTTCTGTCATAGAAAAGCCTTCCTTGTTCTGATATAACATTTTTACCCAGGGATTCTTATAGTGGTTTTATGGTTTTAATTCTGTCTTTAAATTTTGTGTTCATTTGGAAGATACCCTGATATAAAAAATGAGACATGGAAGAAAACTTTTCAGTCCAGATGGCTAGCAAGAGTCCCAACACCATTCAGTTTTAATAAACAATTTTTTCACCAGGATGCAATATTTATCATTTAGTAAATTCCTATATGATTTGGGCCTATTTCTGGACTTTTTTATGTGATTCCATTGATGTGTTTGTTTATTTGAGTAATATCACACTGTTTGAATCACTGAGCCTTAGTAATATGCTTTAACATCTGGTAACACCTCCTTACTCTTCCTTTTCAGAATTTTCCTATTTATTCTTGCTAGTTTTTGTTTTCCACATGTATTTTAAGAATTAACTTGTCTCTTTCCAAAAGTATTCAGTTAGGTAATTTTTTATTGTATTGAATTAAATGTATAGGTTTATTTAGGAATAACATATCTTTGTGATGTTGTTTCTTTCCATTAAAGTACATGCTATTTCTTCTTAGCCAAGAAAATAATATGCCTTTCATTTGTTCAAGCGCTATTTTATAGCTCCCTGAATCATCTCAAAGTTTTCTTATAATAAACATTGCAATTTTATTGTTAAATTTATTACTAGATATGGTAGGAAGAACAATGCCCCTCCCTGCCCCAAAGATGTCTACACCCTAATGCTCAGAAACTTTGAATATGTTAGTTACATGGCAAAGGGGAACAAAAGTTGCAGATAGAATTAAGATGGCTAATCAGCTGCCCTTGAGATGTGGAGATTATCCTGGGTTATTCAGGTAGGCCCAGTGTAATCACAAATATCCTTTATAAGTGGAAGAAGGAGGCAGATGAGGAAGAATCAGAGAGCTAGCAGTGCAAAAAGAATTGGCCTGGTTTTGAAGATGGAAGAAGGTCCTGAGCCAAGAAATGTGGGCAGCCTCCAGAAACTGTAAAGGGCAAGGAATGTGTTTTCCCCTAGAGTGACCAAAAGAAATACAATACAACTGATTTTAGCTCATTTAGAACCATTCTGGACTTCTGACATCCAGAACTGTGAGATAATAAATTTGTGTTGTTTTAAATCACTAAGTTTGTGGTAATTTGTTACGGCTACCACAAAAAAACTAATATACTAGGCATTCTGTATTTTACTGTTGCTAATATAAATAAGGTCTTCTATTGCATTATGTCATATAACTTATTATTTGTATCAGTGGAGACTATTGACTATGTATATTAATTTTGTACCTTACCACCTTAGTGAATTCCCTACTGAATTAGTGGGTTTAATTGAAAATTTTTAAGTTTTCAAATATATAATCGCATCATCTGTAAATAGTAATAACTTAACCTCTTTTTTTCCCCAATTTTTGTAGTTTCTTCCTCTTATTTAAATATGTTGGTTAGTATCTGCAAACCCAATTTAATTAATAGTGGTAATAATGGAGTGTGTGCCTTGTTCCTGACATAGATGAGAATACTTCTAAAGTTTTATCAATAAGGATTGTTTCAGCCTTTTGTTTGAAATGTTTATTATGTTGAGGTAGTATTCATATGTTCTGATATTTTTAATTGTTCATATCAAGAATAGATAAATAATCTTGGAAAATGCTTTTTCAACATGGAAATGATGGTAGGCTGTTTCTTCTTAGATCAATTATTATAAATAATTTTAGTCATTATAGAACTATCATTTCTTGAATTAATACCACTTTGAAGAGGTGTATGATGGTCTTATGTGCTGCTGATTACTTTGGCATTTTGCTTCCATATTCATAGTGACATTGGTTTGTAGTTTTCTTCTTGTATATTAAACTTCTTTGGTTTGTGTTTGTTTTTCTTTTACTGTTCTTCTTTGCTTTTTAAAAAAAGAAAAAAAAACTTTATTTTGTAAGAGCAGTTTTAGATTCAGAGCAAAATTAAAAGGAAGTGACTGAGTCTTCTCATATACACCCCTGCCCCAACACATGCATAGCTTCCCTGTTATCAACATCACTTACTAGAATGGTACCATTTTTTACCAAGAATGAATCTACATTGACACATCATAATCATCCAAAGCCCACAGTTTACCTCAATGTTTACTCTTGTTTTTGTACATTTTATGGTTTTAGACAAATGCATATGACATTTATTTATCATTATAATATCATACAGTAGTTTCACTGTCCTAAAATCTTCTCTGCTCTATTTATATCTACCCTCCACACCACTGGCATCCATTGACCTTTTTATTGTCTCCACAGTTTTGCATTTTCCAGAATGTCATATTTATTGTTGAAATCATACAATACATAGCCTTTCAATATTGGCTTATTTCACTTAGTAATATGCATTTAAGTTTCCTCCACATCTTTTTATGGTTTAGCTCATGGTTTTTAGCACTGAATAATATTTCATTATCTATGGATTTTTTTTGATGGTAGCCATTCTGACTGGTGTAAGGTGATATTTCATTGTAGTTTTGATCTGCATTTCTCTAATAATTAGCAATGTTGAACATCTTTTCATGTGCCTCTTGGCCATCTGTATGTCTTCTTTGGAGAACTGTCCATTTAGGTCTTCTGCCCATTTTTTGATTGGGTTGTTTGTTTTCATGATATTAAGCCGCATGAGTTCTTTGTAAATGTTGGAGACTAATCCCTTGTCGGTAACATCATTTGCAAATATTTTCTCCCATTCTGTGGGTTGCATTTTCATTTCGTGTATGGTTTCTTTTGTTGTGTAAAAGCTTTTAAGTTTAATTAGGTCCCATTTGTTTATTTTTGTTTTTATTTCCAGTCCTCTGGGAGACAGATTGAAAAAGATATTGCTGCGATTTATATCAGAGAGTGTTCTATATTTTCCTCTAAGAGTTTTATAGTGTCCAGTCTCACATTTAGGTCTTTAATCTATTTTGAGTTTATTTTTGTGTATGGTGTTAAAGAATGTTCTAATTTCATTTTTTTTACATGGAGCTGTCCAGTTTTCCCAGCACCATTTATTGAAGAGACTGCCTTTCTTCCACTGTATAGTCTTACCTCCTTTGTCGTAGATTAATTAACCATAGGTGCACAGGTTTATTTCTGAGCTTTCTATCCTGTTCCATTGATCTATGTTTCTATTTTTTGTGCTGATACCATAATGTTTTAATGACTATAGCTTTGTAATATAGTCTGAAGTCAGGGAGCCTGATTCAACAATAAATGCTGGAGTGAGAGTGGAGAAAAGGGAACTCTCCTACACTGTTGTTGGGAACGTAAATTGGTGCAGCCACTGTGGAGAATAGTATGAAATTTCCTTAAAAAACTAAAAATAGAGCTACCATATGGTCCTACAATCCCCTTCCTGGGCATATATCCAGAGAAATACATGGTCCAAAAGGAAACATGCAACCCAATGTTCATTGCAGCACTGTTTACAATAGCCAAGACATAGAAGCAACATAAATGTCCATCAGCAGAGGAATGGATAAACAAGATGTGGTACATATACACAATGGAATATTACTCAGCCATTAAAAAGAATGAAACAATGCCATTTGCAGCAACATGGGTGGACCTAGAGACTGTCATGCTGACTAAAGTAAGTCAGAAAGAGAAATATTGTATGATATCGCTTATATGTGGAATCTAAAAAATAATGATACAAATGAACTTATTTACAAGTTCATTTGTAAGGGGGGAAGGGTGTGGGGGGGGCAGGATTGTTAGGGAGTTTGGGATTGACATGTACACACTGCTATATTTAAAATAGATAACCAACAAGGATTTATTGTATAGTACAGGGAACTCTGCTCAATATTCTGTAACAACCTAAATGGGAAAAGAATTTGAAAAAGAATAGATACATGTATAACTAAATCACTTTGCTGTACACCTGAAACTAACACAACATTGCTAATCAACTATACTCCAATATAAAATAAAAAGTTAAAAAAGAATTTCATTGTCTGCATGTATCACAGTTTATGTATCCATTCACCCACTAAGGACGCCTTGTTTGCTTCCAAGTTTTGGCAGTTTATAAAAAAGCTGCTATACACCTGTGTGCACTTTTCTGTGTGTACATACATTTTTATCTCCTTTGGGTAAATACCCCATGGAGCACAACTGTTGAATCATATGGTAAGATTATGTTTCATTTTGTACCAAACTGCCAAACTGTCTTCAAGAGTGGTTTGACTATTTGGCACACCCATCAACAGTGAATGAGTGTTCCTACTACTCTATCTTCTAGCCAGTATTTGGTTTTGTCAGTATTTGATATTCCAATAGGTGTGTAGTGGTATCTCATTGTTTTAATTTGCATTTCCTTGATGACATATTATGTGGGGCGTCTTTTCATATGTTTATTTGCCATCTGTATATATTCTCTGGTGAAGTGTCTGTTAAGGTCTTTGGTCCATTTTTTAATCAGGTTATTTTTTTTCTTATTGTTGAGTTTTAAGAGTTCTTTGTATATTCTGGATAACAGTTCTTTATCAGTTTTGTCATTTGCAAATATTTTCTCCCAGTCTGTGGTTTGTTTCTCATTCTCTTGACATTGTCTTTCACAGAGTAGACATTTTTAATTTTAATGAAGTCCAGCTTATTAATTATTTATTCATGGATAATGCCTTTGGTGTTCTATCTAAAAAGTTATCACTATCATCACTATACCCAAGGTCATTTAGGTTTTCCCCTATGTTATCTCATAGGAGTTTTATAATTTTGTGTTTTACAGTTAGGTCTATGATCCATCTTGAGTTAACTTTTGTGAAGTGTATAAGGTCTGTATCTAACTTTTTCTCTTTTTTTGCATATGGATGTCCAGTTGTTACAGACCATTTGTTGAAAAGACTATATTTGCTCCATTAAATTGCTTTTTCTCCTTTGTCAAAGGTCAGTTGCTATTTATATGTGGGTCCACTTCTGGGTTCTCTATTCTCTGGCATCAATCTATTTGTCTATTCTTTTATTAATGACACAATCTTCTTGATTACTGTAGCTGTGTAGTAAGTTTTAAGTCAGTTCTCCAACTTTGTTCTTCTTCAATATTGTGCTGGCTATTCTGGGTCTTTTCCTCTCTATATAATGTTTAAAATTAGTTTTTTGATGTCCATGAAATAACTTGTTGGGAGTTTCTTTGTTTTTTTAATTAATATATTTACTTCATAAAATAATTTTTCAGTGTCTTGTAATTGTTTAAATAGCCCTGGAGATATTGGTTATAATGATATTGTTGAATTCTCCCTTGGAACTACATAGCTTAGTGCTATACTGGGTAATAGTTCTTTGACATCTTTCTCTATGTCTTCAGTGATAATTTGTCCTTATATGTGTTTTTGTTTTTTTAACTTCTAAAGTTAGTTTTGGTTAATTTTTTCTACAAAAATTAATTTTTCAATTCTTTTTATCTCTGAGTAGAATTAACTATATAGTCTAGAGTGAGCATTTTTATTTTCTTTGTATTTGTGGTTCTCATTTCTATCCTATTTTAAGTATTTGTGTGTCCTCCCATTTTTTTTCTCAATCAGATTAACAGTTTATCTGTTTTACTTTTTCTTTCAATGAACACACTTCTGCATCTATTTCTATCCAGTTTTCCGTGTATTCTAAATTACTAATTTCCCGTTTTATCTTTATTAATATCATTAACAATACCCTAAAGTTTGTTTTATTTTTCTTTTCCTACTTTTTCAGGTAAATCCTGATTAATTTTTATTATTTTTTGCTCATTAATATAACTATTTAAGGATATAAAATTTTCTCTAAGATCTGCTTTAGCTCTATTGCAAAGTTTCTCATTAGTAGTGTTATCATTTTTATAATATTCCAGATGTTTTGCAATTGAGGTTTTCTCTTAAAAAAGGAATCAATGAAAGAAATTTTTATTGTTTTTGTAGATTTATCTGTTTAGTTTACAAAAAGTAGTGACTTCCTGTGTATTAATTTCTAGATGTATTTGTATCTCTTTGTTTTCAGTTTGCAATGTTTCAATATTTTCTTAAATTGACACTTTTTTAATTTATTAGGATTTCCCTTGAAGTCTATATATTTTTATAACTCCTTCAAGAGTAAGTAAAGGCCAAATGTAAAATAGATAGCTAGTGGGAAGCAGCCACATAGCACAGGGAGATCAGCTCGGTGCTTTGCAATGACCTAGAGGGGTGGGATAGGGAGTGTGGAAAGGAGGGAGACGCAAGAGGGAGGAGATATGGGGATATATGTATATGTATAGCTGATTCACTTTGTTATAAAGCAGAAACTAACACACCATTGTAAAGCAATTATACTCCAATAAAGATGTTAAAAAAAATAAAAAATAAAAACGAGTAGGTAGGGCTTCCCTGGTGGCACAGTGGTTGAGAGTCCGCCTGCCGATGCAGGGGACGCGGGTTCGTGCCCTGGTCCGGGAAGATCCCACACGCCGCGGAGCGGCTGGGCCCGTGAGCCATGGCCGCTGAGCCTGCGCGTCCAGAGCCTGTGCTCTGTAACGGGAGAGGCCACAACGGTGAGAGGCCCACGTACCACAAAAAAAAAAAAAAGAGTAGGTAAAGGGATATAAAATTTTAGGTATGAAATTTGATATATTTCAAGGCTACCTGTTGTATTAATTATACCATTCAAGTCTTTGATACCTTTACATAATTTTTGTTTACATCTGTCATGGACTAAAATCTATGAATTAAATTATATTTTACTGCCAATGATATATGTTCATTTCTCTTTGTATCTCCTATAACTTCTAATTTATGCATAATGATGTTAGGTTTGTTCATTCATAGACATTTATAACTGTTAGATCATCTTCACTGTTAATTGCACACCTTAGCACGCTCTTCATTGCCTCAATTAATTCTTTAATTCAAACTTGACTGAAAGTAAAATCATAACTATGCTTTTTTTTTTTGCATTTGCCCAACATCTCTCTCTCCATATATTTATTTTTTAACCTTTCTAAATTATTTTGGAAGTCAATTCTCTTGTAAATAGCATGGTACGTGACTTTGCTTTGTAATCCAATCTGAAAGTCTTCTTCATTGACATGTCTAGTTATTTACATTTGTTGATAAATTTGATTTTAATTAATTTAACTTATGCTATATTTTCTGATTCCATTACTTTAAAACATTTCACTGTCATGTTTTAAAGTTTTTTAATATGTCCTGTGCTTATGCTTATAACTTAATGTATAATCTTATCTAATACAGATAATACTCCATTTTGTTTGACAATATGTAATAATTCTCTTCCCTTTTAATTCTAGTTTTGTACATTGCCAGTGCATTTAGCATTTACATTCTACTGTCCCCCCATCCCCATGCTTTTTAGTGTTTTTAGTACATTCAAATTGTAGTAAAGATTGCTAGTGGTCCCACAGTAATATTATTTTCCATTTTAATAATAAGATCCTTTCATTTTAGCTGCACTCATAGTCATCAAACAATAGGGTAAATTTCTCAGCCTCCAATCTACCTAGGTGTGTCTTTTTGACTATGTTCAAGCCAGTCAAGTGTGAAGTAAAGCAATGTGTTCTCCTTCCAGGATAGTTCCTTAAAGAAGAAGCTGCCTGCTCTTGACTTCCATAATTCCCTAGGAGCATGGATTGGGGATAAGTCAGTATAAGCCATGCAGATGAAATCTGTAGTCATCCTGGGAGACGGTGAAGAAATAAGATGTGTGGATCTAGGTCCCTGAGTGCCCTCCTGGAGTATAGCTACAGTATCAGCCCTGGACTACTCATACCTGGATTATTTCATGAAAACAGAACCAAAAAACCCCACTTTTATCCAATTTAAGACACTGAATTTGGAGTCATTCTCTTACAGTGGCTTAGCCTCTACTGTAGATAATACTAAAATAAATCCAATGATCATCATTGATTTTTAAATTTTTTTGTAAATTTTCCAGTCACATCTTGATAAGCTAAAGTTTTTCCTTTGGTACATTCCTCAAAAAGAATTCATGGGGAAAATATTCTCTACATTTGTGCAACTCAGAAACTGCTTGTCAAGCCTCTATATCTAATTTCCAGTTTACAGGAAATAAGAGTGATAAAGGAGCAGGTTAAACACCACCAAGAGAAAAGAATCAGATAAATGCAGAATTGGAACAATATGTATGTTGCTTGTCCTGAATTCTTCAAAAAGTGAATGTAGTGAAAAAAAATTTTAAGGCAGGGGGATTTTCTTACTAAAACTATAAGCAGACAAAATCACCAATGGCATAGCAACAACCTAGGTTGGATTTCAGTTCCTAAAATAGCAAACTGTCAAATATATAAATTGTGATGATTTAGAAAATTTTAGTATGGACTGGATATTAAATAAAATTATGGAATCATTTTCTATTTCTTAGATGTGATAACAGCATAATGTTATATAAGAAATTATCCTTATCCTTGGGAAATGAATGTTTAAGTAATTAGGTATGAGGTGACTTGAAGTCTTAAACTTACTTTTTTTTTTAAATTTATTTTATTTATTTATTTTTGGCCGCGTTGGGTCTTCGTTGCTGTGCACAGGCTTTCTCTAGTTGCGGTGAGCAGGGGCTACTCTTTGTTGCAGTGTGTGGGCTTCTCACTGTGGTGGCTTCTCTTGTTGCAGAGCACGGACTTTAGGTGTGCGGGCTTCAGTAACTGTGGCACACGAGCTCAGTAGTTGTGGCTCACAGACTCTAGAGCGCAGGCTCAGTAGTTGTGGCACATGGGCTTAGTTGCTCTGCGGCATGTGGGGTTTTCCTGGACCAGGGCTCAAACCCATGTCCCCTACATTGGCAGGCAGATTCTTAACCACTGCACCACCAGGGAAGCCTTTAAACTTACTTTTAAATAGATAAAGACAGAGAAACAGAGAGAGGAGGGGAGGGGCTAAGGGCATAGAAAGAAAGGAGGAAGCGAGTTGAGGCTGGAGATAAACCAAATATACCAAAAAAGATAAAAATTGTTGAATTCAAATGGAGGCTATATACAAGTACTTATCTATTCTAGTTTTTTTTTTAATTTCTAAAATAAAATTTGAGGGAATAAGTAAAAAGTATTTAAAACACTCAAAACCATGTAGATTGCCTTTATACTCGAATGACAGTTGGTTAGACATAAAATCCTTGGGTGCATTCTCTTTCCTGTAGCATTTTGTAGGTATTGTTCTATGACTACTTGCATAAAAGATTGCTGTGGGGAAGTATAAGTTGAATTAATTTATAAAATAAGTTGCTTTATATTCTCATCAGGCTTCCCAGATGAATTGTTTTTGTACATTAAAAGACAAACAACTTTCCTGAAGTATGTCTCATTGTTACCCATCATTTTCTTCTGGGAACAACACAATATAGCCTTTCAATTTGCAAGTTCATTATTTTTTTTTAATTTCAAAAATAGTTATTAACTTATATCCTTATATATTCATTGTTTCACAATTACCATCTCTTCATAGAGGATTCTAATTAAGCATGTGACTTCCAAATCAGTCATATTTTAAATGTCATTTTTTCCTTAATTGCATAATTCTCATATTAATATATTTTCTACTTAATTTCATTTACTTTTTCCATTGTCTTTGTTTTCAGAACAGTCTATTCTTAAGTGAACTTCCTGCAAGTTCAGCTTAATTTGCTTAATAGTTTTGTGTTTTTTCTATACTTCCCTGAGCTCAACCAGATGATAATTGTTATTGCCTCAACATATCTTCCCAGAGCTTTTGCATTTTTGCTTTGTACCCTTGATAGGAGAGTTAATTTACATATTGATATCTTTTTAATTTTATAATGAAAAATTTCCTTCCTGTTTTCCAATTCTGTCTTTGAACAGATCCTGTGCTGGTGCTTTCTTGTATTATTTATCATTGAAAAATCTGTTTCCTGCACCAACTATTTGCCAGGAGTATATGTCAGACAAAAAACAATAGTATTCAGGACAAGCATGAATTCTTCTTGTGATCAAGGATTCTGGGTGTGATTTTCCCCATGCAATGGAGACAGGTATCACTGAACGTTTTCTCAATTCAATCTCCTTTCTGCTGCAATAGAGACAGTACTGCTTGCACATATGGGTTGTCCATAGGATTGTTCATTTAGTCCCAATTCCTCTGCTTCCTGGGACCATATTGAGTCAAGTAAAACTAATGCCAGATGTATCACTCTATCTGCTGCTGAAAATAAGAAACTTGGGTTTATCACCTGGCATGACCTTCTTCTTTGATACTGTACTTTTTGCTGGCTCTTTTTCTGATTTGAAGCTCTCTATGCCATCTCTACATCATCATTTATTGGTTTCTACTCACCCCACTGCATGATTTCTGCTCTAAGCCATTCTTCTAGATATCTTTTTTTAAAACCATTTTATTGAGGTACAATTGACATACAAAAAGTTGTACATATTTAAAATATGCAACTTAATGAATTTGGAGATAAGGATACATCTTTGAAACTATCACCACAATCTATGCCATAAACATATTCATCATCCCCAAAAGTTTCCTCCTACCCTTTTTACTTATTATTATTTTTTATATCTTGTGATCTTGGACTTTAGCTGTCTTCCAATTTCACTAGACATGGTTTTTCTGTCTTTCATTCATTTTTGGATGAATTCTAGAAGATAAGGGGAAAATGCTGATTTTTACATTTCTATGTTCAAACAAAGAGATCTGTTCATGATTCCTTTATTTTGAATTTTCATTCTTTATTTTTAATGTGGCTAGATTTGGTCTTCAGGAAGATTTTTTCATAATGGTTAATAGATGATATATACTCTGAGCCTTTACATATTTAAACATTTCTTCCTGTCATCTTTATACACAACACTTGTATGTATGGACTAGATATAAGTTATTGGGGAAAAAGCCTTTTGTCCTAACTCTAAAGAAAGTGCTCCGTCATCTCCTGTTCTTGAACATTGCTGTGTGGAAATCTCAGCCCAGCCTGAATTTCCCCTTGCATGTGATTATTTCTTCTTTCAGAATGATTATATTGTTCTTTCCTTAACCTTAAATTTCAAAAGTCTCACTATGTTATGTCTCTATTATTCTCTATTAATTTTTCATTGTCTTGCTACACTCATAGTAACCCCTTTCAGTATGTGTTACATTGTGTTTTCAAAATCACCACAATATCCTCTAGCCCACATGCTCTTCTTAAAATGTGACACCATCACTCATACAGAGGTGGAGTGTATGGGCCCTTATCTGAAATGTTGGCAGGCTTGTGACTCTAGGAGACGTGATTCTGAGTGACTCTTTTTTTTTTAATACATCTTTATTGGAGTATAATTGCTTCACAATGCTGTGTTAGTTTCTGTTGTACAACAAAGTGAATCTGGGGACTTCCCTGGTGGCGCAGTGGTTAAGAATCCACCTGCCAATGCAGGGGACACAGGTTCAAGCCCTGGTCCTGGAAGATCCCACATGTCGCGGAACAACTAAGTCCGTGCACCACAACTACTGAGCCTGTGCTCTAGAGCCCGTGAGCCACAACTACTGAAGCTTGTGTGCCTAGAGCCCGTGTTCCACAACAAGAGAAGCCACTGCAAGGAGAAGCCCATGCACCACAACGAAGAGTAGCCACCGCTCACTGTAACCAGAGAAAGCCCTTGCACAGCAGCAAATATCCAAAGCAGCCCAAAATAAAATTAATTTATTAAATTAAAAAAAAAGTGAATCAGCCATACGTATACATATATTCCCATATCCCCTCCCTCTTGAACCTCCCTCCCACCATCCCTATTCCACCCCTCTAGGTCATTGCAAAGCACCGAGCTGATCTCCCTGTGCTATGCTGCTGCTTCCAACTAGCTATCTATTTTACATTCGCTAGTATATATATGTCAATGCTTCTCTCACTTCACCCCAGCTTCCCCCTCCCACCCTGTGTCCTCAAGTCCATTCTCTATGTTATTTGTAGCAAGGTGGATGGACCTAGAGTCTGTCATACAGAGTGAAGTAAGTCAGAAAGAGAAAAACAAATACCGTATGCTAATGCATAGATATGGAATCTAAAAAAAAAAAAAAATGGTACTGATGAACCTAGTGGCAGGGCAGTAATAAAGACATAGACATAGAGAATGGCCTTAAGCAACTTTTGGGGGTAGGTGATGGAAATGCCTTAGACTTCTGCCTTGTTCTCTTAAAAAACATTCTCTTGGAAGTCTTCAGTCACTTGGTAAGTCCAACTGTCCTAAGGCCCTAATGCTCTGAAGAGACCCAAAGTAGACAACTGTGAGACCCCATGGGGAGGCCCTAACCATTCCATAAAGAGAGAGAGATGCCTGCCAAGCCTCAACTGTTCTATCTCTAGCTACCCCATGAGAGTCCTGAGCCAGAACTACTCAGGAAACCATGAGAGATTCTTTTTATAAGTTGTTATTGTTTTAAGCTTTTAAGATTTGGACTAATTTGTTATACATCAACAGATAATGATAAATATGCATATTTATATCTCCCTTTATTTAAAGAAAGTTTTTGTCTATAGTTCCTTAAATATTTTTTATAATCTCATTGTTAAGTTCTCTTCCTAAGAAACCCTAACTGTCCATTAGTTATCCACATATTTTGTGGGGATATATAGCCATTCCCTCATAACTATCATTTTCTGTCTAGTCATTTTTGTTCTTATAAATTTTTTCTATTCAGTATGTATGATCTTATCTACCCTACCTCCTATATCACTTCCTTGTTTTTTAGTATTTACTGTGGTTTGTTTTCTTGATTTTCACTGTACCAGTTCTAGTTTCTTCAAATGTGGTTTTTAAGTATTTTCACATTTTATGTTTCTTCTCAATGCCTTTCCCTGAATTTGTCAGTAACCCCATTTTATATGATCCCTTGTTACATAGAAATTCCATACTCACTTTAATTTCCTTGAGAATACAGATAATTTTTTAACATTCTTTTCTTTCCTAAGTTCCTCTTCTAAAATTCAATCTTCATAGTCTTTTGAATGTTAACCATTTCTTCATTTGTTTGTGTATGCCAGATCTTTTGTATTTATTAGTCATCCTTAAATGCAGACCATGGTATCTGATTTACAACGTGCAGAAAGATAGTGTTGGTGAACCTCATTGGCTTACCTCCTTTTTCAGTAAGATGTCCTTAGAATCATTCCTCTATGTCTCCAGCTGGAGAACTAAATATTGTTTATTTTGTCTCTCTGGTTCCCTCTTTAACTGATTGTGAGTGTTGAAAATATGAAAACAATGGAAATGATAAATGTCTCGGGGCAACACTCAGCTAATGTATAAACATTTATCTCTAAGTTCCAAGTCTATTCTGTCCTCTGCACAGAAACCGTTCCTTGGCTTCAGATGACATCCTTCATCTCTCAGTCATGACATTTATTACTTACTTCCTCCAGAAACTGTGTCTTCTCAGATGGTCTACTGTTCTTTCACCAATGCCTGTCTTCTTTTTGCTTCTAGAGTATCATCTGACACCAGGCTACCTCTCTGTTTAAGCCCTATGTAGAGTTAAGATGACACAGAAGTTCAAGAGCTCTTTCAGGCCCAATTCCATGCTCTCTTAAAAAAAAGACAGTAGGCCTCAAGCAGTGGGCCCCTCACTGCACTTCACTCTAGGCTCCTTCATGGGCCTCATGCTTGTTTTTCCATGATGAGGACTATTGTTTTTATGATCCCCAAATCTATCTTTTTCTTTATTGAGAGCAACATCATATTTACCATTTTTTCAGTTATTGTGAATCTCAGAGCCCTCTCATTTTGTTCAAAATTTCCCTGTATGTGCCAGATTTTCTTTATAAAGTGTGTCAAGAGGTTGTTCAAGATCCATGGTTTCATTATAGATTAGTTTTCTCTTTCTTTATTTTACATATCTTAGGGAAATATGCACAATATTCAGGGAATATTGAATATATTCATTATTCAGGGAAAAGAGCTATGTCAATATTTAGTAACTCTTCCAGTGTTCCCCCAAAACCCCAATCAGCCCTTTCAGCACGACAGATTTGTGATTATTTCTTTCTCCTAAATTTACATATGCTGCCAAGAAGTTCACAGGCTTCCAGGAATTTTTATTAAGAATTTCAGATATTTCAGCAAGGAATTTTATCTCTGCTGACGAGATCTAGTGTATAATTGGAACTAACCCTGCTTCATTTCATGCTAGCTTGCTGCTCTTCAAGTAAATGTGAAACATCCTTTTGTGGCTAAATATACTATTCAATGGAATTGTGTTGCTTCAATTCTCTAAGTGCCTTGTGAGCGGCAAGGGGGGTAAGTAAACCTTTTCTTATTGACATATGTCAACCGTCATGAGCTTCATAGACATACACAGCTATAAAGAAAGTTAGTGACTGTTGGGATTCATGGATAAAAGAATTTACTATAGAATCTAGTGCAATAGACACAGTGTTCACCCCTCCTGAGCTGTGGCCTGGCTCTGGCCTTAAGTCTGCATTAAGACAGGCTGTCAAAGATAAGACAGGAAGTCAAAGAGACCCTGTTACAGGGCACCTCAGGTAAGGTTTTAATAGCAATCTGTGCCTGAATAAGAATCCTCCTGACGCCTAGTTTTTCCTCCTAGTACAATGAAATAATATCTTCATATTTCTTAAAAGACATTTCCATCCAGGAGAAAGAACAGTTCAGTGCATTAATTGATGCCAATTTCACATGGAACAATTTTATGAAAAGCACTTGGTTCTGATTTTCTAGGTATATAAGAATGACATAACTGCTGCTGTTTCACCAGGTAAAGAGTTGTCTACTTGTATAGTTATGACAGGAAGAAGAAAATGACCTTGGCTTCTATATAAGTGTAGGATGTATGTTATCAGTTACAGTTGGCATTCAGTTTGCCCTCCTATTTACAAATATATCCAATTGGTGCCACAGAAATAAAATATATGCCACTGCTTTAAACTAATGCAATGTTTGGTGGTGGGAAAACAGATGATGGGTAAAGTGAGATGGATTAGGAAGGTAACAGATGGATGATAAATTATAAGATAAATAGACTGAAAGGATGGATCTTTCCGCTTTTCTTTTTTTTTCTTTCACAAATGTTCTCATATGTTTTTCTATAAAGCACAATAACATTCCTTGCAATATAATGTTGAGTATTTATATCTCTGCTCTGAACCAATTTTTCTTATACATTCCTCAGTCATGACACAGAGCAATATCTCAGTGGTGTCCCAAGGATTATCAGTCAATCACAAATATTCACTGAACACACACTGTGTGTGTTGAGAACCATACCATCCATTTTGAAGTGGTTCTGAGAAAGCAGGAAATCAGCTATAGCCCTTGATCTAAAGATAAAAAGGACAGATGAAGTAAAATACAATAGAGGACATAATTTGTGGGAATTTCCAAAGGCTTATTCCAGGTTTCTCTCCTCTCTTTCTCTCTCTCTCCTCACTTCATAGGGGTTTCATCGATTCACAGAGGCATTTTATTTCGTTCTTTACACAAACATGTGCTGAGTGTTCTTAATGAGTCATGTACTTGGTAAGGGGCCAAGAATTCAAAGAATAAGATCCTCTGTCCTCAAAGAGCTTGCAGTATAGTGGTGAAAATGAGCACACAGATGATATAGTAAGTGTCATTATAAAGGAAATACATTACAAGCATATGAGGCACAGAATAAAGGCATCCAACCCTGCCTTTTAGGGAGTAGAGAGCATTCTTGGAGGAGGTGATATTTGTGCAGTTTTAAAGTATGAAAAAGAATCAGACATGAATAGGAGAAAAGATATATTCCAAGCAGTTAGGACATCAGGAGCAAAGTCATAAAAAGAGAAATGGCATGACATGTGTTCAGTGTTGCTGAAGCAGAGTAGAGGCGAAGCCAGAGGCGTGGAGAGTCTGTAGGCAGAGCTTTGATCTCTGTGTTAAGAAACTTATCCTCTGGGCAACAGGAGCCACTCAAGAGTTTTAAACAAAGGAATGACAGGGTCGGATTTCTATTTTAGGTCTGTCTGATGGATTTGAAGGGAAAAGGCTGAAGTTGGGAAAACTGGTTTATAGACTGTTTCAGGGTCAGCTTGCAAGATGATGCGGGTGTCACCCAAGATAGCATTTGCAGATGGATAAGGGGACATAATTTAAAAATGTTTAAAGACAAAATTGGCAAGGCTTTGTATTACAGGCACACTTTGGAGATATTGCATGTTTGGTTCCAGACCACCACAATAAAGGGGATATTGCAATAGGGTGAGTTACACAAATTTTTTGGTTTTCCAGTACAAGTAAAAGTTATGTTTACACTATACTGTACTCTATGCAATAACATCATGTCTTTTAAAAGTCTTTAAGTCTTAAAAGTTTTAATTAAAAAATACTTTATTGTTTAAGAAAATGCTAACCATCATTTGAGCCTTCAGTGAATTTTTGCTGGTGGAGGATATTGCCTTGATGTTGATGGCTGCTGACTGATCAGGATGGTGGCTATTGAAGGTTGGGGTGGCCTGGAAATTTCTTAAAGTAAGACAACAATGAAGTTGGCTACATCGGCTGACTCTCCCTTTCAGGAATGAGTTCTCTGTTGATATTTTGACTTCTTCCCATGAATCATGAATGTTCTTAATGACATCTAGAATGCTGTATGTTTTCCAGAAGGTTTTCAATTTACCTTGTCCAGATCCATCAAAGGATTTACTATTTATGGAAGCTATAGCTTTATGAAATGTATTTCTTAGGTAATAAAACTTGAAAATCTAAATGACTGCTTGATCCATGGGCTGTAGAACAGATGTTGTGTTAGCGGGCATAAAAACAACATTAATCTCATTGTACATCTCCATCAGAGCTCTTGGGTGAGCAGATACATTACCGATGAGCAGTAATATTTTGAAAGGATTCTTTTCTTCTGAGCAGTAGGTCTCAACAGTGAGCTTAAAATATTCTGTAAATCATGTTGTAAACAGATGTACTATCACCCAAGCTTTGTTGTTTCATTTATAGAGCACAGGCAGAGTAGATTGAGCATAATTCACAAAGGCCTTAAATTTTTCAGAATGGTAAATGAGCACTGGCTTTAACTTAAAGTCCACAGCTGCATTAGACCCTAACAAGAGAGGTAGCCTGTCCTTTGAAGCCTTGAAGCCAGGCATTGACTTCTCCTCTCTAGCTATGAAGTCCTATTTGGCATCTTCTTCCAATATAAGTCTGTTTCATCTACATTGAAAATCTGTTGTTTAGTGTAGCCACCTTCGTTAATTGTCTTAGCTAGGTCTTCTGGATAAATTCTGGAAGCAACACCTTCTACATCAGCACTTACTACTTCACCTTGTACTTTTTTGCTATGGAGACAGCTTCTTTCCTTAAAATCCACACACCAATTTCTGGTACCTTCAAACTTTTCTTTGGCAGCTTCCTCACCACCCTAAGCCTGGAATTGAAGAGAGGTAGGATGGCTCTGGATTAGACTTTGGTTTAAGGGAATGTTGTGACGTATTTGCTCTTCTATCCAGACCACTAAAACTTTTCCATATCAGCAATTAGGCTGTTTCACTTTCTTATCATTTGTGTGCTCACTAGAGTAGCACTTTTAATTTTCTTCAAGAATGTTTTCTTTGCATTCTGTTTAACACAGGAGGCCTTGCATTCAGCCTGACTAGGCTTTTGAAATGCCTTCCTCACTAAGCTTATTATTTCTCGCTTTTGATTTAAAGTGAGAGACCTGCAACTCTACTTTCTACTTGAACATTTAGAGGCCTGTGTAGTGTTATTAATTGGCCTAACTTCAATATTGTTATGTCTCAGGGAATAGGGAGGCTGAGGAGAGAGAGAGACATGGAGAAAGGGCTGGTTGGTGGAACAGTCGGAACACACACAACATCTATCAGTTAAATTTGCCATCTTATATGGGCACGGTTCTTGGTGCCCCAAAACAATTACAATAGTAACATCAGCGATCACTGATCACCATAACAATATAATAATAACAAAAGTTCTAAAATCTTGTAAGAATTACCAAGATGTGACACAGAGACACAAAGTAAGAAATGCTGCTGGAAAAATGGTGCTGATAGACTTGCTGGATGCAGGGTTGCCACAAGCCTTCAGCTTGTAAAAAATGCAGTATCTCTAAAGGGCAATAAAGTGAAGTGCAATAAAACAAAGGTATGCCTATACTTAGATCTGGGATAAGGGAGAGAGCAGAGTTAAAGAAAACCTAAACTTCCTGATATGCTCCACAAAAGAGTCACAATATTTAAGGACCCAGGTATCTGCCCCAAGTGAATGTAATTTTCTTTGGTGAACAATTTAGAGGTAAGTGGATTTGCATGACTGTCATTTACCCACGTTTCCAACTTGTAAGACATTTCATTGACATGGAATCTGAGACACAGCAATTGAATATACCTGGTCCAAAGTTTCTTGTCTTTACCCTCATGTTCTGAAGAAGAACCTTGGCCAGTTGCCTTCTACCATGCACAGTCTCGGTGAGCCTCTGTGTCTGTTTCTCAAGAGTGTGTTATAGGTAAGAAGGCAGATGGTGCAGAAGCAAATGTCAGAGTCCACTTGTATCCTCTGGATGGCAGGATGTTTCTTTCTCTGTCTCTTACCACTGCTGCCATCATTTATGCCACATCAAAAAGTGTACACAAAAAGGAAGGAAAAAGTGAATCTACTGCCAATAGAACAAAATACAACTCTTGGAGCCAGCTACTTCATTATGCTCCAGGATGTATGGCACCTGGCCCACTCACACCGTAGATATTTGAAGAAATAATAACTATGCATGAAATGTCAGAGCATCTTCTCCATCCACCCCAAAAGTTTCATTTTCTCAACTCAACAGGAGACAAGAATATAATGTTTTCTACAAATTTTGAGCTGGCTGTGGAGGGAGAATATTTCCCTCCATGTGCTCTAGGTTATTCAGTGTATTGGCACTTCTTTGATATGCTTTTAGTAATATTAATGATACTAACAATATTAAATGCTTAGAAAATATACTTGCAAATTTTAAAATGATGAATTAAGGAAGAGTTCTTTCAATAGGAAATGTCTGTAACCTTTAAAAAACATCATTAATGAAGTATAGACTAAAAGCCTGAGACAAAAAGCCATCAAATATCCTTAATACAGAGAGATGACACAAATTGGGTCAAGTAATTAGACCTAAGTCAATAAAGCTGTAAGAAATGGTTACCTGAACACGGAGAGGAGCTTCAAAAACTCATTTAGGAAAACAGAAAATTCCCTTTAAGATACATTCTCAAAGTTAGTGCATAATTGGAAGTAATTCATAACAGGAAAGTAAGGCTAGCAATGCAGAACTGAAACAACAACTGCTACAATGTTAAAACAGCAAAAGCCACAACCAAGAAACAGTTTCTATTATAGATTCACAGACAGAAATTTAAGTGGAAAATTACTGTGCTATCTTCCAAATTAAGTAAACATGGCTACTTGCATGGTGCTAAAACTCATTCCATGCACAGCCTGCCTCTTGCTGGTATCTTGATGATTGCTGAACTATTTATTGTAAACAAGTGTGACAGGAGGAGCATGTCAAGAGTGACATATTCATTTTATAGAGCTAACCCGAAAAACGTGCTACTAATGAAAATAACATAGCAAAGAGACAAATTCATTTCCCTGTTGATATGTTCATAAACTATTCACTGTATTTTGGTTTTCTATTCAGAATTGCCACATAAGCACATAACCCTTCTTAACTAGTCCTATCCCTCACCTTTACAGAACTCTGTCATAGTCACCTCCTTCAACCAACAGCCTTCCCTTATTATCCGAGTGTACTGTACAAATTCTAAAATTTTCTATGTGTGCCATGATGTGAAAAATTCAGGAGGAATTGTTTTAAGAAAGAGGCTTTATGTTTCGGGGTGTGTGTGTGTGTGTGTGTGTGTGTGTGTGTGTGTGTGTCTATATTTGACTTTAATATTTTGGTTTATCTCTTTGTTCCTAACTAGTGTTTTGGTCTTGTGCAGGCATGGCTTGCAAGAATGTTCTTTAGTCAGTCAGTGCCTAACAGCTGCCTCTGAGAGAGATACAGCAAGTTCCATACAATTTAATAGTATTCTGTCTAGAAGAATTTCATTATCTGGATCTCTACTGGGTGAAAACATCAGGTGAAAACTTGATAGTCTTTATAGCTTCCAGTGATTCTATGTTTAGGAACTTAATCACAAATTTTTCTCACAACGAATGTACTCATTCATATCCCTCTTAGTTATTTGCCACAGGAACAAATATGGAGGTAGAATGAAGTGCTACATATGGTGATTATAATACATTCCCCCTTTCCTCTGGAGTTCAGGTCTTACCTCTCCCATGTTGACCCTGTGGACAATTTGGGTTTATTGAGGTAACGTGAGGCCACTGAACTGAAAGCAGTATTTGCCAGGCAAAGTGCCTGTTGACGGTACTCTTAGCAGCCAAGATTGCAATTGATAGAGAAAACTACAAGTAACTTAAAGAAGAACACTCATGAGCATTTCCAGCCATAAAGTCATTTGAGGACATCAGTGTTGCTGAAGCCACAAAGTGGAATTTAACCTAGAACAGATCTCTTTCCTGATTAAAAGCCTCCAATATTTAGAATATAATACCAACTCAGCTTTGTCCTTCATGGCTGAGTATAATCTGAGCCCCCTCAAGTACCCATCTCACCTGCTTTTCCCACCCCAGGAACACTGCACTGTAGCCACATTGGCTTTCTTTTAACTATGTGCAAATATTCAAGCTCATTCTAACCCAAAACTCTTATACAAGTGTTCCTCTGCCTGGATGCTCATTCTCCAAGTATTTTTGTTTTCATTTTACTTATTATAATGTAAGATTACTTTGTCTATTTGTTTATTTCCCTGCTGTTTCCTTGCTTTTATGTGTGCATAAACATTGTCAATCTTCCCCTCACTAGAAAGTAAACTCCTTCTATCAGGAACCATGGTAGATAGTAAAAATGGCCACGATTACCTCTGTTACACCCATTCTCCTTTTCAATGTGACTTTGCAGAAGCTCCTATCAAGAAGCGGGGTCTATCTCTTCACCCCTCATATCCAAGCTCTTCTTGAGTCTGTAGAATAAAGATGAAATAAGGTTGTACATGTCCCAATTCTAGGCCTCAAAAGGCCTCGCACAATTCCATATACCTCTCAGACTCCTGCCCAGTGGCCCAGTGAAGAAGTCCTTATGGGTCAGAGCTGGTTCATCTCATTTTTGCCAGCAAAGGCCATAGACATGTGAAATGCTCAACCAAAATCACAAATCTGTCTATCTCCTCTGCATGTAGCTGATCACAGATGCAAAAGGAAGCTCAGCCACGATCAGCCAAATCTGGCCCAGACCAGCAAAAATGTTCAGCTGATCTATAAACTTGTGATTGTAACCTATTAACAGTAAATAGCACTGAATGTTCAATCTGACATAGTATCCTCATCAACCACAGGACACAGAAGCCTAGAGCTAGCCTTGGAGCCCCAAGGAACATTCCAAGGCCCTAGTTTCCCATTTTGCTTTAGGATTATTCAGTATATTCTATTGCCTTCATCATGGATTTTCTCATTCTTCTCAGTCCATTAAGTTGATTATTCTACTCAATTGCTTGTTTGATTCACACTTCCTTCTTCAGTCCAAGATGCTGTGTTTTGGTTTCCTTGTGTTTGCATGTACAATAGCCTGGAAAACCTTCTGCCATACTCATAGGGCTAGTTTCAATTGCCAGGAATGCCTCTCAACTGAGTACTTTATGCACATTGGCTCAAACTTCTCAAGGACCAGTTGTATGGTTTAACAGGCTCTGATCATACTTTATGGGACCCACATACTCCTTTCCAGGGAAAACATAAACCTATAATATCAACTTCTATTAAGTTGTAGATTTGAGTTTCTCTATTTTCTTCTAAATATTTTTCTTACTTTACACACTATGACCAGAATACTAGGAAATTATCATCTCATTCGAATCCCTTAACTTCAGTAGGATGGATTCTTAAGGGGAAAAGAAACATCTAATCTTTTTTCAACCAAAAGTCTCCAGTGAACATAAAGGTCTATTTTCTTTGTGCATAAAGATTGATTCCATTTTTAGCTATTTATTCATTGATGCCTTGTTTAAGCAGGGATAATCACATTTATTCTCTCTTACATTTTTAAATATGTTTAGGGTTCACAGGGTGTTGCTGATTGTATTATTCAAAGATGGCATGATGCTATTTCTCATCCTGTATATTCTTTTTACAAGATGAGCTTGCTGCTCCTTCATCAAAGATGGAGTCTCTAGCCCTTCCCCTTGAACCTGGGCAGAATTCTTTGGCTGTGACCAATAGAATGCATCACAAGTGACACTATGTGGCTTCCAAAGACAGGTATAGAATAAAACTGGAAAACATTAAAATGATATGAACCCAACAGATCAACAAAAGGAAGGGCAAAAGTTACAAAAACATCCTAAGATAGTGATTCCCACACTTTTGTGTGCACCATCAGAATCACCTGGATAGATTGGTTAAACCAATATCTGGGCTCTGCCTCCATAGTTTCTGATTCCATAAATCTGGGTCGGGGTCTGAAGCATTGCATTTCCAACAAGTTTTCAGAGGATGCTGGCTGCTGCTCCAGGAACCACACTTTGAGAAATACTAGTGAAAGGAAATACAAACTGAGACAACAGGACTCTGTTTGTAAAAAATTAAACTAAAAATGAAAAAAGTTCAACGCTATATGTCTTTAATAGTACATAAAACTCAGAAAAAAAAAAAAAACCAACACAGTAGTTAAGGAAGTTTTGGAACCAGGCCCTTACTCCTTAAGCTTTCCTCAACAAACTCAGTAAATATAATTAATAATTGATTAATCACTTACAATGGATCGAATGTTTATGTCCCTCCAAAATTTATATGTTGAAATCCTAAACCCCAATGTGATGGTATTAGGTGGGGCCTTTGCCAGGTGATTAGGTCATGAGGGTGGAGCCTTCATGAATGAAATTAGTGCCCTTATAAAAGAGACCCTGGAATGTTCCCTCACCCCTTTCCCCATGTGAGGACATAGTGAGAAGATGGCCATCTATAAACCAGGCAGTGGCTCCTCATCAGACATCAAATCTGCTAGTACTTTGATCTTGAACTTTCCTGCCTCCAGAACTATGGAGAATAAATGTTTGTAGTTTAAGCCATCCAGTCTATGGCATTTTTGTATAGCAGCCCACATGGACCAATGCACCACTATAATATATTTTCACTTGGTCAAACACCTAAAAATAACTTTTAGATCATCAGTACTACAAAAGAATATAGAAATTCAGCAAAGTAGGACAGTTTCAGAGGCCTATACAGACATGAAAAAACCAAAACACTCTTTTACACTTACAGTATTCAAAAGACCCTAGATCTTTGAGCAACACCTCACACTAAAATACCTTGGCCTTTGTCCCTAAATTATAATTTGGGGGGATTGGCCATTTTTCTGAGCAAGTTAAAGAATTATTAACTCAAATCTGTGACTAATTCAGTTAAGGTTACCATGAAAGAGCTAGAATTAAGCCCAAATTATTCATGCAACCACAGTTACAAGCCAAAATAGCAGAGCACATTGCTGATGTACAGGAGTAGCCTTCCAAATGTTTAATCAGGACAGTATGATTATGTGTTACCTAAAGCGTTACAAAGTCAAAAGAAAATGTTCTATTTTATTGGCTCTTAAGAGGAAAAATGTTGGGGGAGGGGTGAGACAATCACTACTGTCTGCTAATAAAATACAATATTTTTAAATCATCAAGCATTCTTTCATACTAGAAAGAATCCCATTACACACTTTTTCAGTTGTTATTTTACATATTTAATACTAACAAGAAAAAAATGTTAACAGTTTCTGTCATTTTATAGGTTCACATTCCTTATATATGCTGGTTGTCAAAAATAGCTAGACTTTTTTTCTTCTTCCTATGAGAAAATGCTGAATCAAAACAAACATGATGAGTTGTATATGCAAAGCAATGTAGGAGCATTGATTTTGTTTGCCATTATTCTCAAACATCTAGATAAAAGTCCAAGTGCCAGTTGTCCTACACAGTGTCAATTACTCAAGGAACTGATAAGCAGATGACAAAATCTTTCAACTATTTTCCAAATATTTAATACTAGCAACAACTTTAAACACAGCAATCAATACTTGTGCTATGATTTTACAAGTATAGAAGAAGGAAACATTGCTTGGATAAAAATTCAGATCTAAACATTATACTTTCTTAAGGGATTTTATTTTTTCTTGTCCAAAACACTGTTTTCTTGGCACTGACACACTAATTCTCTGAAATTTTAACAAATATTATTATTTTTATATTCAACAAGAATAGTTTGAGCTCCCTATAAGTGCCAGATAACCTGGTAGGAAATGGGTACATACTAAAAAAATAAGATTGATGTTTTTTCTTGGGATTGACATGTATACACTGATGTGTATAAAATTGATGACTAATAAGAACCTGCTGTATAAAAAAAAAAAGATTGATGTTTTTTCTCTCAATAGTCCATATTATCTAGTGGGATGTTAAACATGAAATTAAATCATTGTAATACATTTTGATGAGTGTTATTTTGGAGATAAGTATTGAAGAGTTGAGACACAAAGAAAGGTTAATAAATCACTGTGCTTAATTTGGTATAGAAACTCTTCACAGAAGCATGCAATTTAAATTTTTTGGTGTCCACCTAATAGAAAATATGGAGATGGGATTACAAGGAGAAATAATGTAACAGTCTGTATGGAATAGCCTGGGAAGTGTAGGGAGTTAAACAATAACGGACAGTAAAACATCCTTACTTTAGTGGCAAAAGATGACGTTTAAGAGGCAAGCGTAACCATAACCATAACCATAACCGTAACAATAACTGTAACCATAACAGTGGATCATGGGGGACTCCAGTAACACCAGTAGCCAAAAGGAGTGGCATTATCCATTTAGCTTCAGATTAATTTGCTACCATTGCTCCACTGAAGTATAGGCTCCTGAAAGAACACTCTACTCATGGGAAATTGATTAATTTTCATGAAGGGGAAGGAGATATTTCCTGCATTGTCTATATGCCTTGCATCACTAGAAAGGATGAGGTTCTTCCGTGTAGCTAGCGATGAATTCATATGGAAGTTCTTCCTGGGGTCCCTGGCTGAGTTGGAGAATTAAAGCTGTGCAAGGCAAACCACCCACTTGAACAATTTAACCCTTGAGCCTGCGGCAATCCTTTTGAACAGAAGGCAGACACGGTCAAAGATTTCTTGAGTGCTATCAATATATAGAGGAAGAAACTGTTTGACTGCTCTATGAATTAGTACCAACATTTATTTAGATTAGATAAGACACTTACGGTACACTGAAAACAAAGTGATTAAAAACACATTTAGGCAAATCTCATTTGTGGCAGATAAGGCTCTCAGATTTGGCAGTTGTGTGATCTAAGCAGATATGGTTTTAATAATGAATTAAGGTTTAATTTATAGATTTTCCACACTGGATTGTTTAGAAACTAGTGCCTGTTTGGGAAAGATCCTGTTGCACTGAAATTAGTGTATAGGGCCTGGTATAAGGTTTAATGAATTTGGGTGTTTAGAATACATTTGTTCACTCAGTTCATTAGAAAGACAGCCTGAGGCCTTAAAAATAAAACTATCACCATCTGAACAGCAACAGTTAGTATTTATCAAACTATATAGTCAAAACAGCCAATTAGGGCCTATCAAATCTACAAAAGGAAACTGTGAGACTCTTAGCCCAATTTCAAGCACTGAACTATGAGACCCGAAGAGGTTAAACGGTTTGTCTAATGTCATACTTCTGGCATAAGCAAAGCCACAGCTTATACCAGGTTGCTGACTTTAAATCAAATACTTTTTTAGCCATACCATAGGGTCTTCGATACCATGGCTACTTATTTGCATAAAATGGAACTTTTTTTTTCTCTGTCAAATGTAGACATCAGTCATCATCCCAGATTGAATATGAGCCTATCAGTTCCCTAAGCATTGTGGTTGGTTAGCATGTAAATCTTACAAAGTATCTGTCTGGCCTGTAACCTCCCCGTTTTTATTTCTGGGAATTTCCCTGACATTTCAAAGGGTTGGACCTCTTGTAGCCATGTTTGTACTACATGACCCAACCCTCCAGTTTACCAGCTGTAGACGGACATTGGAGCTAGACCGAGTTAGACCAATAGGATTCTCACTCTAGGATTTTAGCATTGTAACAGAGAGGTTCTCTGAGCTATTCACTTGAATTGAAGTAATGGGAACTCTGGGACTGCAGGGCAGCCAGAAGAACTGTAGGAAGAGTGTCAGCAGAAGACAGGAGTAAAGCTGACATGCAGAGAGCAGCAGAGGCAAAGACCAGGCAAAGATCAGAGAGACTGCCTTGCTTCCGCATAATTTTCCAGTTCCTGATGACTTTCTATCAATAGTTTCAAGGCTTAGCTATATTTTATACTTTTGCCTTCTGTAAACTACCTCTGAATCCTCACCATACACTCATACCAGGAAATAGCATCTCTTGTAACAGGTTCTAAGAGAAAGTGTGGTACTGGCTGAGCCACAACGGCTTAGCTATGAGGACTCCCTCTGAGCCAAGCCTGAAGTTAGCACTCCTGGGAAATATACTGAAAGAATATGAAAATGTGCTTGGTAATTCTCAGAGATTTTGAGTATACCAAACCAGAAAGAGATCGACTCTAATCCAGGCTTTTTATACTGAATGTGGAGAAAATTATGGCATATACATAGAGACAGCTGAGGTCTAGATCAAGAAATTTATGATAAGAAAATTCTATGCTTTGCCCCTGTAATCAGTAAAGATAGGTTAACTACTGTGACAAGCATCAAAATTCCTGAAGCTTAGCACACTAAAGGATTATTTCTCACTCCAGCAAAAGCTCTCTTTAAGGCAGCAATTTTGGACAGACATCGTACAGGTAATATCTCAGGGACACAAACTCCATCCATCTGCGGCTCTACTATGCCCTAACTCTGATTCCACTGTTGAATTCTCTGTATCCAGGCAGTAGATGGGGGAAGAGAGAGAATCCAGAAGTTTGGAGCCTTGACAGTTAAAGCACTGCCTACTTCAGACTCCAAACAAGAGTTAAGACTGGAAAAAAAAATTGAGCCACAAAAGTCCCTTAATACTCAGCCCCACAAAAATGATCAGATTCAGACTGTAGCCATCCCACCTATTCTTTCAGAAGGCATTAAAGTGGCCAGATACAAACTGAGATGGAGGCATGAGGGCAAAAAAGAATAGATGTAAATCAAGATTGAGCATTATATGTAGGAAAGAATCTGGCTGGTGGTCACTGATACATGAAACCTACTACAAGCAAGGACATCAGCAGCCTAAGTTTACAAGGGAATTGTATAACCAAAAGCAAATTCCAGAGTTAATACACCTTTGTTTGTATCAGGCTTAATATAAATTTTTGGTACTCAAATTTGCACCAGCAGGAAATGGTCTCAGAAAACCATGTAGCCACTAAGGAGAGAACAGTCTTCAGCGTAGATTTTAGATAATTTAAAAGAAAGCATCTTCAGAAGATGGAGCCTGAGGTCGCAGAGAACAACAAACAAGGCAGTTCCTCCAAAAGAGCAGAATCATGTTCTAATCAAGGAAATTTCCTTACTCTTTGGGTAAGATTTTGTAACTTTATGAACCAATTATTGCCATATCTCTACCATTCTTCCTATTTCTGCATAGGAGTTTTATTGCTATTATCTTCTGCTTGTTCACAATTATGTGGGGGAAAAGATGGAGGAGATAACATGTCTTTAGTCCTAGGTCACTGAGTGAAGATGCCTCACTTTAGTCTGATGGAGATTATGAGCAATACCTAGAAATACTGGACTTTGAGCACATATGGTGGCCAGATGGGACTCTGGGTTATCTCTATGTGTAGGGAAAAGAGTGAAACAGATATTTGGTCACCAAAAGAGAAGACTATTGAAGTTGCAGAGAGTGGCTTGCTGTTGACCAAATTAAGGTGATTTTCCTCTAGGGCGCACAGCCAAATTTTCCTCCCTTGCAGTTAAGTGCAGTCATGTGACTGAGTTCTATTCAATTGGAAGAGGCCTTTCCAGTTCTGAACCTCCACAATACAAAACACTTAGAACCAATTATCTCTCTCTTCCCACATCTACTAGTTGGAGGCACAATCCCATGAAGTCCTTGCAAGCAAATTTTTTAAGATGGCAGAATTAGGTTAACTTCTTGAATGACTGTCTTCTCCATTGGTAGCTAACTAGACTTGTGAGTTAGAAACTTCTACTGTGTTAAACTGAGATTTGGGGGTTTATCTGTCAACTCCCAAAAGTATCTTTGCTAATAAATCATCCCCACACATACACACTGTAAAAAAGTTTAATGAGCTGATTGAAAGAAGGTAACTTCTTGGCCATTAGAATAGAAATAACAGAAAGGATCCAACTTTGAGACCATTACTAAGGTCCTCCAAGGACCCAGCTCCAATGGAATGAAAATAACCTAAATAAATAAAAACAAACAGAAAGTAAAAATAAAACAAAACACCTTCATCTCTAAAGATGGAATGTAAATAATCTCCACTATCTCCACATTTTTATTATCAATAATGCCCTGAGGTTAAGGCCACTGAGAAGGTGAATAATAGAGTAACAACCCAATTTGCTGCTAAGAAACTGAAGTTTTATACTACCCCGGTCCAAATCTGGCTTTTAATTCAAATCAGCAAGGATATTCCCAGAGTATGACTATTTAAGAATTCTTAAGAGGTATTATAGTAAACTAAAGGCTCACATATAAAACTGAAGTTGTTGTTATAGGATGTTTAGTATCAAAAAATACCAGCTATACAAAAGAGGCACCTTAGGGCAGTCGGTTATAGGCCCTCTGCAGGCCCTAGGACTGATTACAAAGATACAAAGAAGTGGCCTAGGAAGGCCACCTATCACCCCCAAAGGGTATCCTATCCCAGATCTTCCCAGTGGTTCCTAGATCCTACATGAGAAAAAGTCACTCAGAGGAGGAAAAAATAGTGTTCATATTTATGAACCAATTAATACACATTGCTACAATAAACATTTGGTCCTTTCATTTACTTTCCTATGTGTCTCTTTCAGGATGCTGTTTAACCTTTGGACACATGACTGCATGAGCTATTTTGGAGATGTTGGTTTTGCCCTCTGTGCTGATGGGATTTCTTTTTTTTTTAAATGACAGTTTTCTCTTCCACTCCTCTTCTCCCGTAGGTTACAGGGAGTAGTAGTCTTTGAGCATTTCCTCTGCGCACTATAGCTGCCTAGCCCTGTGTGTTGTCATGCATTAGAAAATTGTGGAACGAGATACTCAAGAACATCTGTGAATATGTGGGAAGCATGAACGTCATTCTTCTGTTGATTAGCCGAGGAATAACACAAGGGAGACACCTCAGACAATGTCTCCCACCCCATGACAACTTCCTTCCTATGGCATTTGACCCTTTCCACCCACAGAGGAGAGCAACGTCTCTAGCAGTCTGTTTATACAACATGACTATGAAGATACCCTGTTCTGGGCATAATTGATAGAACAGAAGTGGGCACATCACTGAAACTAAACCAGTGAAGTTATATTTCCTAGAATTTTGCAGTTTGAGATTCTAGGTCAGCCTGACAGTCTACTTAACATGAGATCATGCAACAACAGCAGAAATGAGGTTAGCATCCTCTGCTAAGATCACAGAGGAGCAGGTAAAGCTAGACTTTGAAGAATGGAAAATGACAAAAACAGGCAGAGAGAATCAGAGGCAAGAGGCCATGAGACCCGGGAACAGTGAGGCTCAGTGTGAGTGCATCGACTCCCAGTGAGTCCTGCTGAAGACCAAACTGTCCTCCATGATCTTCAGTTTTGTAAAAGATAAGTCTGCATCTTCTCCACAAATGTTTTTCTGTTGTTGTTGTTCATGTCAGCTAGCTCCTGCTGGTTTTGTTTGCTAATGCCCAAAGCACAGGGCAGTAGCTAGCCACTCCCTTTGAGTCCAGCCCCTTTGTGCAGTTAATTCCCTAACCTCAGCCTCACCCGGTTAACTTCGTCCATTTTACCCACTGTCAGTCTGTTGAGGTGTCAGCATTCCCCCGGCCAAGTCTTAATGATGATTATTGAAGGATTCCTGGTAGACACAGTAGACTGTTTTTTGGGGGGGGGGGGGGGGTGTTTGTTTTCTTTTTTTAGTTTTGCTGACTGCCAAATTCCTTTCCCTTTGCTTTATTGAAGTCAGATTTCAATTATGTAAGGATTATCCTTTATATGTGTTTATAGCTGCTATTCTGCTACTAATTCTATTTATCCCATATCTATTTTACACTCGACATTACTTAAATAGGAGATATTTTATTCTGTCTGATGAGAAAACTTGTGATTTTTTAAATCACTTTCTTTTATGTATTGAACTCTCTGTGCTTAGTTCAGGTCTTACCATGTGGTTATTTGAGCTGACCTAGCCAGGGTCTCCTAAACTGCTTTACACTGACTTCTGAGGCCTCCTCCAAGGCCAGGTTAAAGGTCACCTGAAAATACTTAGCTTCTAATAGATTAAACGTGCATCAAAGCTGATTTTGGGTTTTTTTACATATTTTGCTTTGGGCCTTATACTGTTGTATACTTTCATAAAAGTCCATTCTCCATTTAATGGAGAAACACTAGATTTCACTGAGCGCTTCTGATCCCATGGCCTATATTATACCAACACCAGACTGTCTCCAAATAACTTATTTTACTAGACATTCAAAAAGTAATAAGTTAACACTGACAAGAAGACATTGCTTCTGCAGGTTGCCTCGGGATCTGCTATTCTAGAGTTGACTTAGATGGGACATCTCAACTGGGGCAACTTTGCTCACCTCTCTCATTCACTTCCTCGGACCAGCAAGTTAACTAGGGAATGTTCTCTTTGTGGTGTTAACAGAAACACAACAGAGCCACTCTGAATTCACTCAAGGCCTGGCACTGGCACCCTGTCACTTCTGCCTTGTTTTGTTACCCAAAGCAAGTCACAAGTAACTAAACGCAAAAGCCAATGGTCATGGAATACACTTCACTTTTACGTGAGAAACTAAAAAAAACACATGTCAAAAGGCCCAGATAGAGAGAAAGATAAAGAATCATGGACCATAAGGCAACCCACCACCACACCCCCAGCTAGCCTGTTATCACTATATTTGAAATAAGGAAATTGGACTTGATATTTTTAGGCCCTTTCTATCTCTAAAATTATGCTTCTGTGTAAACTTCTCAATATATTGCTTTACAATTCCAAATTATTTTTGTTACTCTACTAATCATAGGTATCTGTGCAGATTGAATTTCTAACATACTATAGATGCTTTAAGCTATGTAATACATTTATTGTTCTATTTCCAGGGAGGACTACAGTTAAATTACATAGAAAATCTGTTAACTACCATTCTTTAAACTTAAGAGATAAAAAGCAGATTCTGTATACCCTTGAATGTAATTCATATATCTTCAGACCTTACCAGCCTGCAGAAATGAATGAGGTCACATCAGATTTTTTACCACATCACATTTTACTGGTTCTGTAATCCACCTGTCAATTGCTACAGCTCCAACCTCCAAACGCCACACAGCTACTGAATCATTTTTAGGAGTCCCCAGTCTGCACTGTACATGCTTATAAATAAGTCCACTTATATTCTCCAGCTCCAGAATATTTATTGATACTTTGTCCCTGCAAATACTCTTAAGCACAGCATCTTAAGTTTTCTTGGCATAAAATAAAGTGCACACATTTTAGGTGTACATGTCAATGAGTTTTGACAAATTTATACACCTGTGTAACCTTAACCATAATCTAGATATTGAGCATTTCCATCACCCCCAAAATGTTCCATGTACCCCTTTCCATCAATCCTTCTCCTTCTGCCCCCAGCCACAGGCAAACATTGACCAGCTTCCTTTCACTTTGGATTAAACTTGCCTATTTTGTAGAGGTTCATATAAATGAAGTTTTACATCAGGCTTTGTATCTGATTTCTATAGCTCAGCAAGATTTCAGTGTGATTTATTCATATGGTTGCTTGTATCAGTGTGTTTATTCCTTTACACTGCTGAGTAGTATTCCACTGTCTATACATAGTCATCTGTTTATCCATCCAACTGCTGAAGAACATGTGAGATTTTTCCAGTCAAGGGTATCATGAAAAATGCTGATATAACATTCTTGCCCTAGTTTTTACACAGGTACTTGTCATACCTCTTAATTTAATCATTATAGTATGTATGTAATGGTATTTTTTTGTGACTTTAATTTGCATTTTTCAGAAGGCTAATGATGTTGAGCAAATTTCCATGTGATTATTAGCCATTTGCTTATATTATTTTATGTCATGTATTTTCAACCTTTTGCCTGTTTTTAATTGGCTCAACTTATTATTGAGTAGTAAGACTTTTTACATATTCTGGACACAGATCCTTCATCAGACATATGCATTGAAAAGATTTCCCCCCTGTCACTTTATTAAATTTCTTCTGTGAGAAGTATTTTTTTTCCTGAGTACCTTTATCAGTTTATTTTTTTATGGTTTGTGCATTTATGTCCTTTCTGAAAAATTGGTGTCCATCTCAATAGATTTTATCTCCAATTGTTTACTGCTAGTAAATAAAAATTAATCTTTGTACATTAACCTATTGTTCTCTAATGTTGGTAAATTTCTTTATTAAATATAATAGTTTTGGTGTATATTTCTTAGCATTTTTAAAATAACAATTATGAAATCTACAAATAAAGACACCTTTGCTTCTTCCTGTCCAATCTGAATGTCTTTTAATTCTTTTTTTTTTTTTTTTTTTTTTTGCGGTATGTGGGCCTCTCACTGTTGTGGCCTCTCCCGTTGCGGAGCACAGGCTCCGGACACGCAGGCTCAGCGGCCATGGCTCACGGGCGCAGCCGCTCCGCCGCATGTGGGATCTTCCCGGATCGAGGCACGAACCCATGTCCCCTGCATCGGCAGGCGGACTCTCAACCACTGTGCCACCAGGGAAGCCCCCTTTAATTCTTTTTTACACATTATTGCTGAAATGTTGAATAAGAGTGATGACAGAGGAGAATCTTGCCGTGTGCCCAATTTTAGAGCAAAAACATTCAGTGTGATAACTAAGCATGGTGTCAGTGCTATATTTTTTTTGTAGAAGCTCTTTATCAGATTGAGGAAGTTCTCTTCTGTTCCTAATTTGGTGATAGTTGCCTCACAAATTTGTTGTTAAATTTTTGTTATATGTTCTTTCCTTCCTCTATTTAGACGATCATGTGGATTTTCTCCTTTATTCTGTTAATATGGTGAAATGTATTTCCAAATGTAAAACCAAATTTTACATTCCTGATATAAACATTACTTGGTTAATTACTTGATATATTAACCTTTATTTTTTTACCTGGATTTTATTTGTTAATATTTAAAAGTTTTTTTTAGATGATCATATGGTTTTTATTCTTCAATTTGTTAATATGGTATATCACATTGATTGATTTGCATATACTGAAGAATCCTTGCATCCCTGGGATAAATCCCACTTGATCTTGGTGTATGATCCTTCTAATGTGCTGTGCGATTCTGCTTGCTAGTATTTTGTTAAGGATTTTTGCATCTATATTCATAAGTGATTGGTCTGTAATTTTTTTTGTAGTATCTTTGTCTGGTTTTGGTATCAGGGTGATGGTGGTATCATAGAACAAGTTTGGGAGTGTTCCTTCCTCTGCAATTCTTTGGAAGAATTTGAGAAGGATGGGTGTTAGCTCTTCTCTAAATGTTTGATAGAATTCACCTGTGAAGCCATCTGGTCCTGGACTTTTGTTTGTTTGAAGATTTTTAATCACAGTTTCAATTTCATTACTTATGATTGGTCTGTTCATATTTTCTATTTCTTCCTGATTCAGTCTTGGAAGATTATACCTTTCTAAGAATTTGTCCATTTCTTCTAGGTTGTCCATTTTATTGGCATAGAGCTGCTTGTAGTAGTCTCGTAGGATACTTTGTATTTCTGTGGGGTCTGTTGTAAATTCTCCTTTTTCATTTCTAATTTTATTGATTTGAGTCCTCTCCCTCTTTTTCTTGATGAGTCAGGCTAAGGGTTTATCAATTTTGTTTACCTTCTCAAAAAACCAGTTTTGAGAAGTTTTATTGATCTTTGCTATTGTTTTCTTTGTTTCTATTTCATTTATTTCTGCTCTGATCTTTATGATTTCTTTCCTTCTACTAGCTTTGGGTTTGGTTTGTTCTTCTTTCTCTAGTTTCTTTAGGTGTAAGGTTGGATTGTTTGAGGTTTTTCTTGTTTCTTCACATAGGCTTGTATTGCTATAAACTTCCCTGTTAGAACTGCATCCCATAGGTTTTGGATCGTTGTGTTTTCATTGTCATTTGTCTCTAGGTATTTTTTGATTTCCTCTTTGATTTCTTCAGTGATCTCTTGGCTATTTAGTAACGTATTGTTTGGCCTCGATGTGTCTGTGTTTTCCATTTTTTCTGTGTAATTTTTTTCTAATCTCATAGCGTTGTGGTCAGAAAAGATGCTTGATATGATTTCAGTTTTCTTAAATTTACTGAAGCTTGATTTCTGACCCAAGATGTGATCTATCCTGGAGAATGTTCCATGTGCACTTGAGAAGAAAGTGTAATCTGCTGTTTTTGGATGGAATGTCCTATAAATATCAATTATCTATCTGATCTATCGTGTCATTTAAAGCTTGTGTTTCCTTAGTAATTTTCTGTTTGGATGATCTATTGGTGTAAGTGAGGTGTTAAAGTCCCCCACTATTGTTGTGTTACTGTCGATTTCCTCTTTTATACCTGTTAGCAGTTGCCTTATGTATTGAGGTGCTCCTATGTTATGAGCATATATATTTATAATTGTTATGTCTTCTTCTTGGATTGATCCCTTGATCATTATGTAGTGTCCTTCCTTGTCTCCTGTAACATTCTTTATTTTAAAGTCTATTTTATCTGATATGAGTATTACTACTCCAGCTTTCTTTTGATTTCCATTTGCATGGAATATCTTTTTCCATCCCCTCACTTTCAGTCTGTATGTATCCCTAGGTCTGAGGTGGGTCTATTGTAGACAGCATATATACAGGTCTGTTTTAGTATCCATAAAGTGAGCCTGTGTCTTTTGGTTGGAGCATTTAATCCATTCAGGTTTAAGACAATTATTGATATGTATGTTCCTATTACCATTTTCTTAATTGTTTTGGGTTTGTTTTTGTAGGTCCTTTTTTTTCTCTTGTGTTTCCCATTTAGAGAAGTTCCTTTAGCATTTGTTGTAGCGCTGGTTTGGTGGTGTTGAATTCTCTTAGCTTTTGCTTGTCCGTAAAGCTTTTGATTTCTCCATCAAATCTGAATGAGATCTTTGCTGGGTAGAGTAATTTTGGTTGTAGGTTCTTCCCTTTCATCACTTTAAGTATGTCATGCCATTTCCTTCTGGCTTGTAGAGTTTCTGCTGAGAAATCAGCTGTTAACCTTATGGGAGTTCCCTTGTATGTTATTTGTTGTTTTTCCCTTGCTGCTTTCAATAATTTTTCTTTGTCTTTAATTTTTGCCAATTTGATTACTATGTGTCTTGGCATGTTTCTCCTTGGATTTATCCTGTATGGGACTCTCTGCGCTTCCTGGACTTGGGTGACTATTTCCTTTCCCATGTTAGGGAAGTTTTCGACTATAATCTCTTCAAATATTTTCTTGGGTACTTTCTCTCTCTCTTCTCCTTCTGGGACCCCTGTAATGCAAATGTTGTTGTGTTTAATGTTGTCCCAGAGGTCTCTTAGGCTGTTTTCATTTCTTTTCATTCTTTTTTCTTTATTCTGTTCCACAGCAGTGAATTCCACCATTTAGTCTTCCAGGTCACTTATCTGTTTTTCTGCCTCAGTTATTCTGCTATTGATTCCTTCTAGTGTATTTTTCATTTCAGTTATTGTATTGTTCATCCCTGTTTGTTTGTTCTTTAATTCTTCTAGGTCTTTGTTAAACATTTCTTGCATCCTCTCGATCTTTGCCTCCACTCTTTTTCCGAGGTCCTGGATCATCTTCATTATCATTATTCTGAATTCTTTTTCTGGAAGGTTACCTATCTCTACTTCATTTAATTTTTTTTCTAGGGTTTTATCTTGTTCCTTCATCTGGTACATAGCCCTCTGCCTTTTCATCTTGTCTATCTTTCTGTGAATGTGGTTTTTGTTCCACAGGCTTCAGGATGGTAGTTATTCTTGCTTCTGCTGTCTGCCCTGTGGTGGATGAGGCTATCTAAGAGGCTTGTGCAAGTTTCCTGATGGGAGGGACTGGTGGTGGGTAGAGCTGGCTGTTGCTCTGGTGGGCAGAGCTCAGTAAAACTTCAATTCACTTGTCTGCTGATGGATGGGGCTGGGTTCCCTCCCTGTTGGTTGTTTGGCCTGAGGCGACCCAACACTGGAGCCTACCCAGCTCTTTGCTGGGGCTAATGGTGGACTCTGGGAGGGCTCACACCAAGGAGTACTGCCCAGAATTTCTGCTGCTGTTGTCTTTGTCCTCTCGGTGAGACACAGCCACCCCCTGCCTCTGCAGGAGACCCTCCAACACTAGCAGGTAGGTCTGGTTCAGTCTCCTATAGGGTCACTGCTTCTTCCCCTGGGTCCCAATGTGCACACTACTTTGTGTGTGCCCTTCAAGAGTGGAGTCTCAATTTCCCTCAGTCCTGTCAAAGTCCTGCAATCAAATCCCACTAGCCATCAAAGTCTGATTCTCTAGGAATTCCTGCTCCCGTTGCTGGACCCTCAGGTTGGGAAGCCTGATGTGGAGCTCAGAACCTTCACTCGAGTGGGCGGACTTCTGTGGTATAAGTGTTCTCCAGTTTGTGAGTCCCCCACCCAGCAGTTATGGGATTTGATTTTATTGTGATTGTGCCACTCCTACCATCTCATTGTGGCTTCTCCTTTGTCTCTGGATGTGGGGTATCTTTTTTGGTGAGTTCCAGTGTCTCTATTTAAAAGTTTTTACACCTATTTTTTTGAGGGATTTTGGTGTATAGTTGTTTTTTTTATTATTAATATCTTTGGCAGATTTTCACTTCTGAGTAGTGTTGCCCTCATAAAATGATCTAAAAGAATTCCTTTCCTGCTCTATTTTCTAAAAGAGTTTGGTAGAGTTAGTGTTATTATTTTTTTAATTGTTTGATAGAATTTACCAGCAAATGCATTGTAGCTCAGTGTTGCCTTTTTGGGAAGATTTCAGTTATTAATTCAAGGTCCTCAATAAATATAAAGCTATGTAAATTTTTTATTTCTTCTTGAGTCAATTTTGGTAATTTGTGTCTGTCAAAGAATTTGCTCATTTCATGAAGGTGGTACAAATTTCTAATATGAATTTGCTCATAGTATTTCCTTATTATCTTATAATGTTGAATCTGTGTTGATGTCCTTTCATCCATGATATTGGTGTCTTTCCTCTTTTCTCTTGATTAATCTAATTAGAAGTTCCTCAATTTTATCACTCTCTTCAAAGAACAAGCTTTTGTTTTCACTGAGTCTTTTCATTTTCTCTTTCACTGCTTTCTTATTATATCCCTACTTCTATTTAGTTTGAATTTAATTTGCCCTTTCTTTTCTTGTTTCATAAGGTGGAAACATAGATAATTGATTTTGGACCTTGCTTCTGTTAATTATAAATACTTAAAGCCGTAAAATTTCTCTTGGTGTCGTATTAGCCGCATCCTAAAATTTCAGATTTTTATATTTTTGCTTTTGTTCATTTCTAAATATTTTCTGATTTCCCTTGTGATTTCTTTTTTGACCCATTAGTTAGAGGTATGTTTGCTTGTTTTTTTTAATTTTCAGGTATTTGAATCTTTCCTAGATATCTTATTATGTCTATTCCTAATTTAATTATATCATTGGCAAAGAACATACTTTGTATGGGTTTAGTCCTTTAAGTTTATTGAGGCTTTTTAAAAGCAGCATATAGTCTAGCTTTAAGAATGTGCACCTGAAATGAATGTGTATTCTGCAATTGCTAGGTGGAATGTTCTATATTGTCAATCAGGTCAAGATGGTGACAATATTGTCCTAGTCTTCAATATCCTTACTAATTTTCTGACAGAAGACTGTTGTAGTCTCCAAATATAATTGTGGATTTAGCTATTTTTCCATTCAGTCTGTCAGTATTTGATTCATGCATTTTAAAGCTCTATTATTAATTATATATACATTTAGAATTACTAAGTCTAGTTAATAAATTGACCTTCTATCATTTGAAATTCATCTCTTCATCCCTTGTTGTGAAGTTAATGTTTTTAAGATTATTGTTTACCTAGTATATATTGTTTCATCCCTCCAATTTTCATCTAGCTGTTTCTACATATATTAAGAGAGTTTCTTAAAGACAGTTCAGTTGGGATTTTTTCATCCAATTTAACAATCTCTGATTTTTAATGAAGTGTTTAGATTATTTACGTCTAATGAAAGTATTGGTATTGTTGGGTTTAAGTATAGATTATGCTATATGACACTTTTGCAGGATAGAAAATTCTAGGTTTACCAGTTGTTTTTATGTACTTTACATAAATTTTCCTTCCATTGTCTTCTCTCTTGCATAGTTTCTGATGAAAATTTATAGTCTTTTAATCTTTTTTCCACCATATATAGTGTGTATTTTTTTTCTCTAGCTACTATTATGAAATTCTATTTATCACTGGTTCTCTGAAATTTCATTATGAGGTGCCTTTTGTATTTTTCCTGCTTGGAGATTTTTGAACTTCTTAGATCTGTATTCATTCTTCATCCAATTTGAAATAAATTTGCCATTATTTCTTTAAATCTTTTTTCTGACACTCTCCCTTTGTGGAATTTTACTATATATATGTTAGGATACGTTACTGTCACACAATTCACTAAAGATCTGTTCATTACTTTTCAGAATGTTTTTCTAACTGCGCATAGTCTTTATTATTAGGATTTAAGTTTATTGATTTTCTTCTGAAGTTTCTAATCTTCTGCTAATACCATCAGTGACTATTTCATCTTAGATACTGGTATTTTCCTAGAAGTTTTCTTTTGTTCTTTTGTATATCTTCCATTTCTCACCTATCTTCATATTTTCTTTTATGTAGTTGAGCATATTTGTAATAACATATTGGTAATCCCATCACTTTTCACTTGTGGACATTTTTCTATACACTTATCTCTCTTCTGATTTTGTGTTAAAATGTCTCGCCTATCAGCCTATCTAGTAACTTTTGATTGAAAGCCAGACATTGTGAACTTTATGTTGTTGAATGTCTGGTCTTTGCTCACTACCTTGAAAGGGTGTTGCTTATTGTTCTGCTTATCAGTTATGTTATTTAAAGTTAAGTTTGATCCTTTCAATATTTACTTTAACTCTTTTGGGGTACTTCTATAGTAGCTTATACTGTAGGAAATATTTAGCCACATTTCTAAGGAATAACTTTTTGATGTCTAGTGAATGCCTTGAGTGATCAATGAGGACTTGCAACTCTGACTACTGGGAAATTAAACATCTTTCAATCCCATTGTGCAAGGTCTAGAAACAATTCAGCTCACAGCTCACTCATACTTCTTTGTCCAACCATATGGAATTTCATCCTATACTTGGTCAATTTAATATTCAGAATAGAATCAATAGGGCACTTAGGCAGATTTATGGAGTACTTGTTCTGTGTAAATCCCTTATTTTCAAAATCTACTGCCACAACTTTCAACCACGGTCTACTTGTGATCCTCTCCCTGCTCTAAGGTCTAGATCATGTCTCCAAGGAGAAAGCTGAGGTAACTGTAGGGATAACCTTGTTTCCTTACCCACTCTCAAGAATCACAGTATTGTACTGGATGTTTTCCAACATATGAAACCTGTTCATATATTTTTTTCTTATTTTCTAGTTGTTTTTGATGCAAGGTTAAATATTATCCCTGTTGTTCCATTGTTTACCAAAAGCCAAAATTTTATCTGAGAGGTGGGTAAAGCAGTATAGATTGGAAACAGTTTTAAGGGGGACATTGTTGCTTATTAATACCAAGCATGGGAAACAGTAATAGTTTTGAAATTACTACAAAACAAAGGCCAATGGATTGTAATATTTTTTGCAAACCTGACTTATAATAATCAAATAACAATCTTACCAATAAGATCAATGTGGTTGAATAGAGAGATTTTAAGGAAAACTTTAAGAGCCTTTCTCTGATTCAAAATTGTATGCCAACAATTTGGAAAGGCAATCTTTAATGCAGATAGTTCTAGAGAAGCACAGAGATAATGATCCCCAAATAATCATTCACTGCTCAAAGTACTGTTCCAACATCTTACACAGGTGAGTTGCTGAACAAATGATATAAACTGTCAATATCCAGCTCTGTTCAAGTTTAAGAGAGGGAGTTAGGTAACAGGGAAGTGGGATGTATAACATTTCAAGGGAAAATGTCTCCTATTGTAAGACTAGTTAAACAAACAAAACAAATACAAAACTGTGCAACAATTAAAGGGTATTGTGGGATGGACTGTAGTTGTGTACTGGGTGTGGGGAAGGAAAATAAGAAGTTCATGAAGAAAGGTATGTTAAGATCATATTTTAAGAAATTTAATTCACTATTCCAGAAAACAAAAAAATTTTAATATAACTGATTCATGTTATCAAGGATATAAAAGAAGATGTAGACATTGAAACAAAATATTCAGAATGGGTTATTCAGTAAGGAAACAAGATGAAGCAGTTGCTGACTAATCAGATAGTTACTGCCTGAGCAAAGAAATTCAATGGATAATAATGCAATTGAAGACTTAACTTGGAAGGAATAGAAACTTTATAGAGAAGCAGAGAATATACATTATTTCAATGGGGAAGATATTCTGAGAAAAATCACAGAAGTAAAAATAAAAGAGCAGAATAATGAGGAAGAAGGGTTGAGGATATTGAGGGCAAACAAATATGAGTTAACATATAGGTATTTGATGTATCTAAAGAAGAGGTGTATACAAATGAAGCAAAACGCATTTTTAAATAAGAAGAAAACAGAAGAAATTAAGGAATCTACAGTTGAACAGGCCACCCTATCCCCGCCCCCCCCAAAAAAAAGAGTTACAAAACAAGGTATACCTTAATGATGATATTCTTTAGCTTCAAGGGGCAAGAAGGAAACCTTACCTAATAGGGAAAAAAAGGAAGAGATTATCTACCAATCAGAGAAGAAATACGTGACTGGCCTGAACATTCTCAGCAACCTCAGATAACAAAGTTTTGATGGGAAAAGTCTTTGACAAAATTATATATTCAATCAGTCTGTTATTAATCATGACTGAAGGGATTAAACAGGCAGTCTTAAATATTCAGGGACTGTGGAATTGATAGATAGAAAGATAGATAGACAGACAGACATTTCCTGGGGAGAAAAATGTTTAACCCAATCCTGGCAACCAACATATTCAAATAAAAAACTCACAAATGAAGAACTTAGAGCATGAACTGGCTAATAGGAATCAGAGAATTAATATAAGCAGACTTATCTTAAATTTTGGTAGTATTTATATTCCCAACAGCTGAACTATTGTAAAAGTTAAAAGAATGATATAAAGAAAGAATTTAAATTATAATAGTAATAAAACTGAATAATAGATTGGCACCAAAACCCAAGATTGTATTACCAAAAAAAAGAAAAAAGAAGTGGAGAATTTCATCATCTTTGGGGATAAAGAAATTCAGTGTCTGCTGTTTAATTTCAGAAGTTTACAAGTTAGGAAATACATTACGTATACATTTAACTTTATTATTTGAAGTCATAAAAGTAATAATTAGTTGAACTGAAAACATGCAGCCTACCTAACAAATTACTGGTAATGGTGGCTAGGGATTGGGTAACAGACGATATAGCAAAATTTAGAAAATACTGAAACCAACAAAGAAGTCTAGAGCAAACATAAACAAGATGGAAAACCACAAACTTATCTAAATATTATGACACTGATGTATTATGACAATAAGTGTAAATAGGATTGATTTCCATAACAGTAATTGATTTAACAACGATCTGAGATCCTTGTATGTGCCAGGCACTAGAAATAAGATAGACAATATAGACCCAATTTACACCTTTATTTAGTTTGCCAGATAACAGACGACTGGAGCAATAATGAAAGTCTTACGAGCACTATGAAAGAGAAATACAGAATGCTAAGAACTGTATAACAGAGAGAACTAAATTGGTCTCAGTAATCAGGGAAGGCTTCTGAAGAAGTGACATTTATCCTCGGACCTGCGAGTGAGTAGGATTACCTAGGCCAGATGAAGGGAGAGGGTTAGAGGGCATTCCAGACAGACAATAGAATGAATAAAAAATCACTCTCCAGAAAGAATATAGTGAGGTGAAAGAATGTTGAAAAGTAGAGTATGGGGCTTCCTGGTGGCGCAGTGGTTGAGAGTCCTCCTGCCGATGCAGGGGACACGGGTTCGTGCCCCAGTCCGGGAAGATCCCACATGCCGCAGAGCGGCTGGGCCCGTGAGCCACAACTACTGAACCTGCACGTCCGGAGCCTGTGCTCCGCAACAAGAGAGGCCACAACAGTGAGAGGTCCGCGTACCACACACACACACACAAAAAGTAGAGTATGTCCCAACATTGGCAAATGAGAAGGAAAGTTTCACATCACAGATCTGGCAGGGAGGGCAACGTTAAACTTTTGAATGTGAATTTATAAACAATGAGAAGACCTGAAAGTTCTCACACAGGAGTCGGGTCTAATCAAATTTGCTTTCCTACTGATTCTGGAGGCAGTGATGAGAATGAATTAGAGCAGTGTTTCTTAACCTCAGCACTACTGACATTTGGGGCCAGATAGTTCTTCGTTGTGGAGGAGCGTCCCGGGCACTGCAGAATGAGTAGCCGTATCCCTGACTTCCACCTACCAGATGCCATTAGCATCTGTTGGAGAGGATGTGGAGAAAAGGGAACCCTCCTAGACTGTTGGTGGGAATGTAAATTGGTACAGCTACTGTGGAGAACAGTATGGAGGTTTCTCAAAAAACTTAAAATAGAATTACTATATGGCCCAGGAATTCTACTCCTGGGTATATATCCAAAAAAATAAAAACACTAATTCAAAACGATACATATTCCTATTTAATAGATATTAATATACGTTTTACATTTCAGATGTTACATGCAATATGTATCAAATATATATATATATCTGTTAATTTTTTCTGGAAACCTAATGCCTAGCATATCTAATTAACGCTAATATTAATGGCTACATAGTAAGGAAATATCATTCAAACTAATTATCTTGTTGATATAGATGCCCTAGAAGTTTGGGTTGACTTTAGCCTTTTATATTTTTAGTTAATTTATCCAAATTAGGTTTAAATTTCCATCCTTTGATCTGTTTGACAATATGGATAGAAAATCTAATCCATTCATCTCTATGATGAACTGCAGAAATGCTCATTTTTCATGTTTTTTTTTAAAGAAAAGTAGAAAATAAGATTTACTTCTGATTCATGGCAGTCTACAGTGCTACAATACCCTGTTTCCAATTTTGCATAAGCTAAGTGGATTCCAGGAATCGGAAAGAAAAGAACTTGTATGTGAGCAACTCAAATACTTTCAAATTTTCTGCATTGTGAGCACAAGGATCTCCAGTTAGAAAAAACATCCTTATTTTTTTTCTTGACTTCCTTTATTTTCACACTAATTTAAGTAGAAAGTAAATATTTCTGACAAGTACTTGGTTGGCAAATACTTTGTAGATGTTTCCATTACATTTTCCTCCGAGGAGTAGACTGGCTGTTTCAGGTGTCCAGGGTCTGCTGCACTGACAACATAATTAATGAAAAGTCACTGAAGTGTGCAAAGGTCCAAAGAGGCCAAAACGCCAACAGTCCCCACCACCACAATTCAACATTTTTCCTGAGACGTCCCCAGTTCTAATTGTGATCTAATTCAGGTTGGCAACTGGTTGTTCTACTAATGGTACTTTCCTAGTAACAGACATTTTGTTTCCTCAGGTGATTGTCATTGCATCGTAGCAGCTTCTTGGAAGTACTTTGATGGTAACTAGAAAAATCATAACTCTTCTGAGATAACATTGAAGACATCTTCATTCCTTGGGCCTGCTCTAAATATGAATACAAACAATGTAAAAATGTGTTTTACTAGGTGGGTCCATTGGTCAAACCTCAGTCCAGATATATTTTCAACATGTCTATGACAAAATATTAAGCTTTAGGAATTGCCCAGAGAGTACTTGGGAGATGGCTTACTCTGCCAAATTTATACACATCTGAACTGAAATAAGGGCCAGGGCAACCTCTGTGACAGATTTACCTTTAACTGTTTGATGGAATATGTAAATTTTACCAACACTCTAATATCAGTAGATAAATGCAAACATGACAATGAAATAAAACCTTTTAAGAAATGATGGTCTCCAAATTCTCACAGAACCTTCAGATATACTCTAAAAGTCAAGTATTAATTCAGAAATATATCCAGTTATTCCAGTTTAATGGTGACTGTAGGGGAAAGGAAGGAAGGAAGGGAGGGAGGGAGGGAAAGGCTCTTAGCACATAAAAGTATTTTATTTATATTAACTTAATGAAAAGAGCAAAAGAAGGTGTTAAAATAAGTCAGAGACGTAAAGCATTCTTAGGCTAATGAAGAGGACATGGAAAATATAATATTGGCTTATGGTAAAGAGATGGAAAAATTTAGTTTTAAGAAATTAGGTTCTTCTTTAGGAGAAATAACATTAAATTTCCCCTTTAATCACTCAGATGACAAGATCGAATTTACTATAATCTCCTAAATAGGCATTCAGATATCATATGCAAAGGCAGTGTGCTATTTCATCTTATTTCCCCATCACCAAGCACAGGACCTGGCATATTCATTCACTGACTCAATAAATCTTTATTAAGTTACCATATGCAAAATGCTATGCTATGCACAGGCATGTAACACTGGAAACTCCTCCATAAAACTATATTCTGATGGGAAAGACAAACACTGAATTAGAGACTGACACATAAAAGACATTCAATAATGGGTAACTAGATGGATGGATGGACAGACGGATGGACAGATGGATGGATGGAATGCATACTAAAATAGATGACCTGAGAAGTTGCATGAGGCTCTGCAACCTTAGCCTTTAGTACAGTAGTGTCTGGTATACAGTTGATGATGAAGAAATTTTGTTCAATGTATAAATGATTTGCTAAATGACAACATGAAAGTTCTAAATTACTTCAAATACTTCCTCTATTGGCCTATTACGTTCTAAATGTCACAAACAAGTCTTCTATTAGTCTGATATAACTCTTCAAAATTTCACTATTAGGTCACCCATTTCTTTTTTTTTTTTAACATCTTTATTGGAGTATAATTGCTTTACAATGGTGTGTTAGTTTCTGCTTTTACAACAAAGTGAATCAGTTATACATATACATATGTTCCCATATCTCTTCCCTCTTGCATCTCCCTCTCTCCCACCCTCCCTATCCCACCCCTCTAGGTGGTCACAAACCACCTAGCTGATCTCCCTGTGCCATGTGGCTGCTTCCCACTAGCTATCCACCCTATGTTTGGTAGTGTATATATGTCCATGCCACTCTCTCACTTCGTCACAGCTTACATTTCCCCCTCCCCATATCCTCAAGTCCATGCTCTAGTAGGTCTGTATCTTTATTCCTGTCCTACCCCTAGGCTCTTCATGACACTTTTTTTTCATAGATTCCATATATATGTGTTAGCATACGGTATTTGTTTCTCTCTTTCTGACTTACTTCACTCTGTATGATAGACTCCAGGTCCATCCACCTCACTACAAATAACTCAATTTTGTTTCTTTTTATGGCTGAGTAATATTCCATTGTATATATGTGCCACATCTTCTTTATCCATTCATCTGTTGATGGACACTTAGGTTGCTTCCATGTCCTGGCTATTGTAAATAGAGTTGCAATGAACATTTTGGTACATGACTCTTTTTGAATTATGGTTTTCTCAGGGTATATGGCCAGTAGTGGGATTGCTGGGTTGCATGGTAGTTCTATTTGTAGTTTTTTAAGGAACCTCCATACTGTTCTCCATAGTGGTTGCATCAAATTACATTCCCACCAACAGTGCAAGAGGGTTCCCTTTTCTCCACTCTCTCTCCAGCATTTATTGTTTCTAGACTTTTTGATGATAGCCATTCTGACCAGTGTGAGATGATATCTCATTGTAGTTTTGATTTGCATTTCTCTAATGATTAATGATGTTGAGCATTCTTTCATGCATTTGTTGGCAATCTGTATATCTTCTTTGGAGAAATGTCTATTTAGATCTTCTGCCCATTTTTGGATTGGGTTGTTTGTTTTTTTTGTTACTGAGCTGCATGAGCTGCTTGTAAAGTTTGGAGATTAATCCTTTGTCAGTTGCTTCATTTGCAAATATTTTCTCCCATTCTGAGGGTTGTCTTTTCATCTTGTTTATGGTTTCCTTTGCTGTGCAAAAGCTTTTAAGTTTCATTAGGTCCCATTTGTTTATTTTTGTTTTTATTTCCATTTCTGTAGGAGGTGGGTCAAAAGGGCTCTTGCTGTGATTTATTTCATGGAGTGTTTTGCCTATGTTTTCCTCTAAGAGTTTTATAGTATCTGGCCTTACATTTAGGTCTTTAATCCATTTTGAGTTTATTTTTGTGTATGGAGGATCACCCATTTCTAAAGAATATGCCAGAGACAGTTCATTCTCCACTGCTAACTTATTAGGGCTAATCATAGTTAATGAATAATCATAGTTGGTCTCACAAATGAGATAGACATTTTCATAAAAGTAAGAATCTCATTACCAAGAAAATAAGAAAATGAATGTTGAAGGATTTGAGCAGTCAGGGGTGTAGGATGGTAATGGAAAAAGGTCTTTAGTTCAAAATTTACTTCTTGGATGGCCAACATGGTTAAAGAATTAGGATTTTTAAATTGTTATTAAATAATAACTGAACAAACTATTGATTCATTTCGATGATGTCATCCTAAGTGGAAAGTTTCAATAAATAAATAAATAAGATGTGGAAAGTACATGCACAAAACCACTTATTGCATACTCATTATTTTCCCATTACATTTATAGACCAAGCGACACAATATTATTAAAATCTGAGAAACCTAAGAAATTTACACACGGTCTACATACGTATAGGCAAAGTCTGAAATTACAGCCATACTCAATTGCTAATCACTTTATAAAAATTTTGATTGTCTTTAAGTCAATGTTAATTATTATTGGGAAAAACCAATTCAACTTCCTCCTACCTGCATTGACTTTGTTCTCTACATTTGGACTGTCTATAAGCCCAGTAAAAATGCATTAAAATTAGATTCTTATTATTATTTTCATTCAAACTGTTCATTTCCTAATTAGTACCAAAAAAGACCAAATAACACTGGGGACTTCTGTTGAAAATTCTGTCTTGAGGTCATAGCTTATCAACACTGGGGAAGATTATATCCATTTAGTTCTGAAATTGTTCTGCAGTCATATTCATAAGATCTAGAATGAACAAGTCAAAATTTTTTTATTTTCCACTTTCAGTATTATTGAAAATATCCAAAAGGCAAAGACTATTCTGACCAGTACCATTGTAGGAAAATTTGTGTTTGATGCAAGAACTGGAAGGGAAAAAGAAATGATTGGGTTTAAGGCTATAAATGTGTATGTCTGAGTCATATTCAAAAATATTTGTGAAATAAGTGAGACTACCTCTTAGTTGGAAATTTTTAAAGTAACACCCAAAAAGAATTTAACTGTATTAGACACTAAAACTATGACAACAAAATGGATGGTAGATTTAGTTGACCTCAATTTAGAAATTCAATTAAGTAATAAAAAACAATACAGTCATCCTTATTTGGCAATGTGTTGAAAAGTTGATTAATTTCTTTTCTTTTTTTTTTTTTGCTTTGAACGTTTCAGCCAGTTGCTTTTGTTCCATGTGAGCCACAGCTTTAAATTCCAGAAACTAAAGAGCTTGTCAAACCGATAGTTAATATTTTAGAAGAAACCCAATTAATTGTTGTTTTTCCACACCCAAAGGGTGAACCAATTAAAAAATAAGACAAAAAGTTAGACAGAGTGAAGATTTTAAAAACCATCTGTATTACTGATAAAACTAACACTGATTAATGTGGCTTTAAAAGGGGACTACAACTGCTCCCTCAAGGCTGCCCAGAGTGGGACAATTCACCCACCCACTCAGAGGCTGAACGAGGCAAAACTCCCTACATGGAGACTTTCTCTGTCAAACTTCATTCCAGGCAGAGGCCAGAAGGCCTGTTTTCTACAGGCAGGTTGACCCCGGAGAGAAGGGTGGGGAAAGGCTGAGGTTGGATCCCCAGTGCTTCTGCCAAAGTCAACAGTGAAGGAACTCTCTCCACCTCCTTGGGGAGAAATAAATGTTAGGATTCAAGGTTGAGAGTATTTAGACAAAAACATATCCTCCTACACAGAAACTGTCATGAAAGTTTCCCTTCCACCCAAAAGTATTATCAGGAAACTAAATTTCATAATGGAACTAAAAAACCCAAACCCTAGAGTTCAACACTGACACAGGACAAAAGCATCAAATGTTTAGAAAGAATTCACCTCTTTCCTAAAGAAAATCAATTATGGGAGCTCAGAAGCCAAGCAGTTTCTTAAATGACTAAACTTTCATTAAAATATTGTGTGCACACTCACTGATTAGTCCAGGTTTTAAAGTCATGTGCTTGTTAATATCTGATATGATAACCATATTTTCAGAGGCAATGGCCTGATGTTGAAATATCCTAAAACTTATGCCCCTACATATGCTTTTCTTTCCCTCCTAATCCTATACCCTATTCCTGCGTCTATAGTGCGGAAAAGAGGTTTACTGTAAGGTTAAAAACATTGACAGGTAATACTGAGATTTTGAGATTTGTGATTTATTTACAATTTTTTCCCTGCTGTATTTTCCCTTTTCCCCTCACCATACATATTTCATCTGCCTTCTTTCCTGTTCCAAACAGGGAGCCAGCTCAGAGGAAAGAAGGTATGTAAAAGAACTCAAAAAATGAGTAGCCTGCAACATTTTCGAAAAATTAGTAAGTTTGTTGAAAAAGAAAAGAAGCAGATTGAAAGTAGAGGCAGGTTGATTTGAAGAGCTCAGGGAGACATCCTTTAGCCATGTTTTCAACCCCTACACAAACTATGTATATCACTTTATGCTGGGAAGGGAAGGAGGACGGGGTCTATTGTGGTGGATCACCTGACTTGGTGCAGACACGACCCCAGGAAGAAATGTATTTCTGGGTCTCTGGCACAAAGCTGCAGACCTGAAGGTACTATTTGGTCAGGAATATTGGTTGTCTTAGGGTAACTTGTGGAAATGTATGACTTGGTGAACCTTCCCCGACAAATCTAACACTGCGAAGTCCCAGACCCTTACATAACCTTGAAAAAGAAGGGAAGCCCAAGATTAACTGAGATTAATTTCTGTGCCCTCTGGGTAGGATATTGGGCTTAATGTGGGAATCAACTGATCGATGGAAAATAGAGAAGTGTATTGTTCCTTGCTTGCCAAATTTGTAGCGTGACATTCATGCCCATAGAAAATTCTAAGTGCTCGTTTTTTATTATGATACCAGATAATACTCAATTGGTAGAAATTTAGTTGAGAATTTATATGGGAAATCAACAGAAATTTTATTTATTTAACAAGATAATAGAGAGATCAGTATACAAAGAATCAGAAAAGTTGTGTTCAAGTCCTATCACCACTGTTGACAGTATTACTTTGAGTAAAACACACTTTCTTGTCTGTAATAATTCTTCAACAACTATCCTAATGGCTTGTTTTGAAGAAAAAGACCAGGGAATTTCTGAGTAGTTTGTAAATCATACTAGTTCCATGTATTATTGTAATGACTATGACTAGGAATATAAACAATATCATCAGATGATATTTAGGAATAATTGGAGGTAGATAAGAAAAGAGTAATTCTCACATTAGGAATATGTAATTTTACTGGAATTTAATTCAAGGTTATTGGCCTTTTCCCTTTAAAAATAAATTCAGCTATCACTGTATTTTTACAGCCAGGCATACATTTTATCCCATTCAGACAGAAAAAGACTGAGTATCAAATACTCTATAATAGAAAGGATAGACAATTAAACCTCTTGAATAAGGTCAATCAGTGATTACGGTTTGGAAAAAACAATATTCAGGGCAGGTGCCTTTTTGCTGTAATTTCTGAGCTTCAATTTCCAGTACTATCAATAGCAGCAGGGATGAGATAAACAAAGAGATTTGTGCAAGATGTTATGGGTACTGTGAGAAGAGGACTTAGCTCCACTGGATGGTCAAGGAAGACTTCAAAGAGGAGGGATACTTGATTGGTAGGTAGTCTTACAAGTGGACAAGAGGAAGGGTGAGGTGTTGTAAGCAGAAGAGACAGAATGTACAACATCTTAGGCAAGAGAGAACGTGGCACAGTAAAAAAAAAATTCTAATGCTGTGGAGTAGTAGATGTGGTGGAATGCTGGGAGCTGAGTCAAGAATGATGGTTGGGGATGAAAATGATGGCCTTTCTTTGACATATTCAAGAGTTTATAATTGATCCTGTAGGTAGTAGAATTCTGAAGCATCATTTTTAAGCAGAACTTATAATATTGATATAATAGAAGTTTTCTAAGACTGAGCAAATATGGTACCTAAAGCTTTTGAGACTCCTTCACTACCTTGTGCTCCTGCTTCAGTTCAACTATAGAATCCAGAAGAGTCAAACTTGGAACTTAGTTCTTACTCTGATAGAAACCCAAATATACCAAGGATGAGATAGTTCATTAGTCAATGTATGGATCCACTGTATTAAAGTTTTGACCTACACAAATCGCCTTGGTTTCCTTAATCATGGTTTTCAGTTTTTAGTGGATCTATAATTGATAATCCACACGTGTCATGCTCATTTTCAACTTCAATGCCTTCTGGGTCCTCCAAGACCTATCTGTTCTGACTCATTGCCTAATTCTGATATTTCATTCTCTTTCTGGTTCTGATTTGATTATTTTCTTCCCACAGATAGCTCATAAATTTATCACCTACTTAAATCTACTTTCTATATTTTGCTTTGGGCTTCTTATCTAAAGAACATTTCTTGAGTTTCAAACCTCTTATGTCCCCAGATCCTTGTATAGTGAGCAGTCTTATCAAGCTCTCTCTTCCCACGATGGAGAGTCAAATTTCCCCACTCTTTCAGTGATATAGGTGAAAAAAAGGAAAAGTCAACATTCAGGTCAAATATCATTAGCAAAACCAGCTTGGGATTATGTTGACAACAGTAGAGTGCCTTGAACAAAAGAAATGCCAAAATATACTCTTTTTCTCACAGTTATAAGGAACCTTACAATCCTGAGTAGGCCAGCTATGTATGCAAGGTCATTCTATATCTCCTTCCACATTTTTATTTGACAGGAAGAATATGCATATCTCCTTCCCTAGACAGTCATGGAATTCTTGTTACCATTATCCAGTACCAACAAGTCTGCTGCCAAAAGAAGCATGGTGAGATGGGAGCTGCCTGTAGCAGCCTGGCTGTGTGACTGCCTTTGAACCTTGTCATCGCTTATTAATCATCATGTTCTGCTTGAAACACGTTGGACTTTTACCAAGTCCCAGTAACCAGTATGAAATGAGGCAAAACACACCATCTTTTTTTTTTAACTTACTTTTGTCTCATAGTATCAAAATCAATTCAAAAATAAGATAAAATAAAATAAGCTACAAGGATATATTGTACAACACAGGGAATATAGCCAATATTTTATAATAACTATAAATGGAGTATAACCTTTAAAAATTGTGAATCATTATACACCTGTAACTTTACATAATATTGTACATCAACTATACTTCTATTTTTAAAAAGACCATTGTTTTGACCTCAAAAACAAGAATATTGCTTTTTTCCTACAGGATAGAACTCAATTCAAGTTTTAGATTTTCCACTTAAAAATATGATATTCCTTCTTAAAGGAATGCTATACTTCTGTTAATAAAAGATGACATGTTTGCTCACAGAGAGCAATATTTTAGTGGAGTCGCTTTATGATTTAAAAGTAACAAAAGAGCAAAGGAAAATATCAAAAAGGAAAATTTACATATACTTTGATCTGGCAATCCAATTTCTAGAAAAATATACTACAGTTATACTTACAAATGTGCAAAATCACTTTACAAGTATATTTCTTGTAGCATTGTTTGCAACAGCAACAAAAAATAGTAATCTAAATCTTCATTAACAAGAGGTTGGTTAAATCTATTGTGTTGTATTTCAAAATGGAATAAAATGTAACTATTTAAAAGAATCAGGCAGCATTTTGTGTACTATTAAGAAAGACTGCCAAGGTATATTATTAAGGAGATCGATCCTCATTAGTCATTTTTCTGCATCTGCAGATTCACCTACTTGGTAAAATTTCTTTGTAACTTCAAAATCAATACTCGAACTTTGCATTCATTTGTGGATATGCACAGGGCAGCAAAAAATTTGAGTCCACCAGTGCACATGTCACTATCTGAAGTCAAAGGTGACTCTCTGCCTTCTTATTTCATTCTTATACTGTAAAGAAGTATTCTTCGGGGGCTCTGTTTAGTGCCTCATTTTTTATATTTTGGGGTTTTTTTTTTGAGATTTTGCTGTTTAAAATGCCCCCAAGCATAGTGTCCAAAAGCCTTTTTTACTCAGCACAAAAAGGCTTTGATGTGCCTGATGGAGAAAAATATATGATGGAGAAAAAAATATGGCTACAGTAGAAACTCTGTGGAAGGCAACTAGGTGACTAGAGAATAGGTTTTTGCACTTTGGGGAATTTTATATCACTTGCATGTATTACTGAATCAAAAAAGAAATAATTTTATAAAAGAACAGCATTTTATTCTCCCTGTTTACAGTGATTTGAAGAGTGGCTTCTGTCTTGTGGTCAGTACAAGAAGCAGATTACTTAAAGATTATAATTCCCAACATCTACCTCCGAATCTGTTTTACCCAGGAAGAAAAACTCCTGCCTGGGATAGAATGTCATCCTTGTTGCTGTCCATACTTAGTGCTGAAAAGGGTGACCAAATTACATGCTTTGTATATTTCACATAGAAGCAAAAGTACACTCTTCCAAAATTTCAGTTGGGAAATAGAAAGGGCAGAAGAGAGGATTAGAGTTTGCTTTTTTAGTGAGAACATGTGGTTCTTTATTACTGCAGTTTCACAAAAGAGTATCCTGTGCATAGTACTAACGTAAGCACTATCACTGAAAATAGTTTCAGGTGTCTTCATAGGAATTTAAAGTAAACCAAAACTTTGTTCAAGAAATACACACACACACACACACACACACACACACACACACACACTCATGATACCACACTTATTTACTTATTTGTTCAGAAAGCTTTTGCTTGAGGTAGAAAAGAAGACAAGAAGTGACTAGGAGATGAAAATAAATATTTGGTACAACTTTGGAATCTCTAAATCTGTCTTCATAAATACAAGTCAGGGATAAGGGGACATGCCAATAGCATATATAAATATGGAGTAGGATCTATGGTAAGGTTTCTCTTTTTCTAGCTTTTTTAGGATATAACTGAAATCAGGGATGTTTGAGTGAAGAGAGAGTTTGTTATAGATAGTTGTAGGCAATTATAGTAATGAGAGCAGAGGTGATAGGAAGCAGTCTCACAGAACCTTTAGAACACTGGCAACTAAGGTCTTTAGACTAATTAGCACGTCTGCTACTGTATCAGTGTGAGTGTACAAGGATATAACATTGTGAAAACCACATATACTCATTTCTAATTTTGGTTTATCATGTGACCTTCCCCTGCCTGAAGTAATGTCAAAAACCTTTCTGTTAACCAGGAGGACCTAAAACAGAAAGTGAAAACATGATAAAGATATTTTTCCATTGATAATACCACCTTTGAACTGAAGCACATTAAATTTAGTAAGAGCTTTCCTGAAATGAACAGAGATGCAAATCAATTAAAGATAGGGACACTTTTCAAAAGAAAATATTTCTGAAGTGTTGGATGTTGTAGGTAGTGCCTGCCCTGTTTGGACATTTTTTTATTTGAACTTCCCAGTTACACACTTTGAACAGAGTGTAATAAAACCAATGTTTATTTGAGCATTTAAAAAATAAAGCTGCTCCCTCACTTCACAGCTTCCCCTCACCACCATCACCATCACACACACACACAGCACAAACACCCACACTTTTTTTTTTTTTTTTTTTTTTGCGGTACACGGGCCTCTCACTGTTTTGGCCTCTCCCGTTGCGGAGCACAGGCTCTGGACGCGCAGGCTCAGCGGCCATGGCTCACGGGCCCAGCCACTCCACGGCATGTGGGATCTTCCCGGGCCGGGGCACGAACCCGTGTCCCCTGAATCGGCAGGCAGACTCTCAACCACTGCGCCACCAGGGAAGCCCACACACACATTTTTTAAATCGGATTTTACTCTTTGTTCCTCGTTCCTTACCTTGGCTTCCATTTTGTTTTCAGCCCCCTTTGGGTTTGTGAGGTTTTCTTGTTTGAGGGAAGAATGAGTTCCCTTGCCTTTTTCAGTTTCTCAAAGCCACCCACATTCCTGGGCTCATGACCCTGCCTCTATTCTCAAAGCCAGCAGTGTAGCATCTTCAAACCTCTCTCTGACTTTGACCCTCCTACCCCCCTCTTTCACTTACAAGGACCCCTTTGATTAAATTGGGCCCACCTAGATCATCCAGAATAATATCACCATCTCAAAATTCTTAATCACATCTGCAAAGTCTCTCTTGACATATAAGGTAACATATCCACAGATTCTGGAGACTAGGACATGAACATCTTTGGGAGTGAAGTGAGGTCATTATTATGCCTACCACACTATCTGTCACTGGACAAGTTATTTGTTCCTTAAGCCTGTTTCCTCCTCTGCCAATTTAATATAATAGTAATGTTTTTCTCATTAGGTGCAGGTCCTGATTTGGGGAGATTAAAAGAAATCTAGTTTCAGATTTTCCACATTTTTTATTTGTCTTTGACAAACACTCTACTAAGAAAGGAATTTTGGAATCTAAATTTATTTTGAAAGTTTCTTTATACCAATGAAAAAATTAATGGCTATTGAATGTTTGGAATTTTAGTCCCTTTTCAGAGTATGACACTTCTCAAATGAATTTTGTTCATATTAAAGATCCACAGATCTGCTCTTATTGTACTGCGTCCCACCTCATCTCATCTCTGATCTCTGTCTCTGTCTCTCTGTCTCTTTGTCCCCTCCCTCCCAACTCCACACACACACACACACACGAGCACACAGACACACAGTGTGAAAGATGTGAACCATAGCATCTAATGACTTAAAGGTCATCCAGCCCCATCCTCCCACTGCTATTTGAACAATAAGCTTAACACATAGTGCCACAGTCACTGCTTGGTGGAATGGGAGGACCTTCAAGATGGTGGAGGAGTAAGACGTGGAGATCACCTTCCTACCCACAAATACAGCAAAAATACATCTACATGTGGAACAACTCCAACAGAACACCTACAGAGTGCTGGCAGAAGACCTCAGATTTCTGAAAAGGAAAGAAACTCCTCAGGTACCTGGCTGTGTGGCTGATAGGGTCTTGGTGCTCTGGCCGGGTATCAGGCCTGAGCTTCTGAGGTGGGAGAGCCGAGCTCAGGACACCGGACCACCAGAGACCTCCCAGCACCACGAAATATCAATCAGCAAGAGCTCTCCCAAAGATCTCTGTCTCAACGGTAAGACCCAGCTCCACTCAATGACCAGCAAGCTCCAGGGCTGGACACCCCATGCCAAACAATTAGGAAGAAAGGAACACAACCCCACCTATTAGCAGAGAGGCTGCCTAAAATCATAATAAGGTCAAAGACACCCCAAAACACAACACCAGACATGGTCCTACCCACCAGAAAGACAAGATACAGCCTCATCCACCAGAACAGAGGCACCATTCCCCTCCATCAGGAAAACTACACAAACCACTGAACGAACCTTACCCACTGGGGGCAAAAACAACCAAAAACAATGGGAACTATGAACATGCAGCCTATGAAAAGGAGACCTCAAATACAGTAAGTTGAGCAAAATGAGAAGACAGAGAAATATGCACCAGATGAAGGAGCAAGATAAAAACGTTCCAGACCAAGCAAATGAAGAGGAAATAGGCAGTCTACCTGAAAAAGAATTCAGAGTAATAATAGTAAAGATGATCCAATATCTTGGAAATGGAATGGAGAAAATACAAGAAACGTTTAAAAAGGACCTAGAAGAACTAAAGAGCAAACAAACAATGATGAACAACACAGTGAATGAAATTAAAAATTCTCTAGAAGGAATTAATAGCAGCATAACTGAGGCAGAAGAACAGAAAAGTGACCGGGAAGATAAAATAGTGTAAATAACCACCACAGAAAAGAATAAACAAAAAAGAATGAAAAGAATTGAGGACAGTCTCAGAGACCTCTGGGATAACATTAAATGCACCAACATTCAAATTATAGGGGTCCCAGAAGAAGAAGAGAAAAAGAAAGGGACTGAGAAAATATTTGAAGAGATTATAGTTGAAAACTTCCCTAAAGTGGGAAAGGAAATAGTCAATCAAGTCCAGGAAGCACAGAGAGTCCCATACAGAATAAATCAAAGGAGAAACATGCCAAGACACATATTAATCAAACTATCAAAAATTAAATACAAAGGAAAAATATTAGAAGCAGCAAGGGAAAAACAACAAATAACATACAAGGGAATCTCCATAAGGTTAACAGCTGATCTTTCAGCAGAAGCTCTGAAAGCCATAAGGGAGCGGCAGGACATATTTAAAGTGATGAAAGGGAAAAACCTATAACCAAGATTACTCTATCCAGCAAGGGTGTCATTCAGATTCAACAGAGAAATTAAAACCTTTACAGACAAGCAAAATCTAAGAGAATTCAGCACCACAAAATCAGCTTTACAACAAATGCTAAAGGAACTTCTCTAGACGGGAAACACAAGAGAAGGAAAATCCGACAAAAACAAACCCAAAACAATAAAGAAAATGGTAATAGGAACATACATATCATTAATTACCTTAAATGTAAATGCTCCAACCAAAAGACATAGACTGGCTGAATGGATACAAAAACATGACCAATATATATGCTGTCTACAAGATACCCATTTCAGACCTAGGGAAACATACAGACTGAAATGAGAGGTTGGAAAAAGATATTCCATGCAAATGGAAATCAAAAGAAATATGGAGTAGCAATTCTCATATCAGACAAAATCAACTTTTAAAGACTATTAAAAGAGACAAAGAAGGACATTACATAATGATCAGGGGATCGATCCAACAAGATAAAACAACTGTAAATATTTATGCACCCAACACAGGAGCACCTCAATACATAAGGCAAATGCTACCAACCATAAAAGGGGAAATCGACAGTAATAAAATCATAGTAGGGGACTTTAACACCCCACTTTCACCAATGGACAGATCACCCAAAATGAAAATAAATAAGGAAACACAAGTTTTAAATGATACATTAAACAAGATTGACTTAATTGATATTTACAGGACATTCCATCCAAAAACTACAGAACACACTTTCTTCTCAAGTGCTCATGGAACATTCTGTAGGATAGATCAAATCCACAAAACAAGCCTTGGTAAACTTAAGAAGATTAAATCATATAAGTATCTTTTGTGACCACAACACTATATGACTACATATCAACTAGACGAAAAATACTGTAAAAAATACAAACACATGGAGGCTAAACAATATGCTACTAATAACCAAGAGATCATAAAGAAATCAAAGAGGAAATCAAAAAATACCTAGAAGCAAATCACAATGAAAACACAATGACCCAAAACCTATGGGATGCAGCAAAAGCAGTTTTAAGAGGGAAGTTTATAGCAATAAAATCCTACCTCAGGAAATAAGAAACATCTCAAATAAACAACCTAACTTTACCCCTAAAGCAGTTAGAGAAAGAGGAACAAAAACACCCCAAAGTTAGCAGAAGGAAAGAAATCATAAAGATCAGAACAGAAATAAATGACATACAAACAAAGAAAACAATAGCAAAGATCAATAAAACTAAAAGTTGGTTCTTTGAGAAGATAAACAAAATTGATAAACCATTAGTCAGACTCATCAAGAAAAAGAGGGAGAGGACTCAAATCAATAAAATTAGAAATGAAAAAGGAGAAGTAACAACTGACACTGCAGAAATAGAAAGGATCAGGAGAGATTACTACAAGCAACTCTATGCCAATAAAATGGACAACCTGAAAGAAATGGACACCTTCTTAGAAATCCACAACCTGCCGAGACTGAACCAGGAAGAAATAGAAAATATAAACAGACAAATCACAAGCACTGAAATTGAAACTGTAATTAAAAATCTTCCAACACGGCTTCCCTGATGGTGCAGTGGTTGAGAGTCCGCCTGCTGATGCAGGGGACATGGGTTAGTGCCCCGGTCCAGGAAGATCCCACATGCTGTGGAGTGGCTGGGCCCGTGAGCCATGGCCACTGAGCCTGCGCATCCAGAGCCTGTGCTCTGCTACGGGAGAGGCCACAACAGTGAGAGGCCCGTGTACTGCAAAAAAAAAAAAAAAAAAAAAAAAAAAAAAAAAAAAAACGTCTTCCAACAAACAAAAGCCAGATGGCTTCACAGGCGACTTCTATCAAACATTTAGAGAAGAGCTAACACCTATCCTTCTCAAACTCTTCCAAAATATAGAAGAGAGAGGAACACTCCCAAACTCATTCTACGAGGCCAACATCACCCTGATACCAAAACCAGACAAAGGTGTCACACAAAAAGAAAATTACTGGCCAATATCACTGATGAACATAGATGCAAAAATCCTCAATAAAATACTAGCAAACAAAATCCAACAACACATTAAAAGGATCATACAACATGATCAAGTGGGATTTATCACAGGAATGCAAGGATTCTTCAATATACTAAATCAATCAATGTGATACACCACATTAACAAACTGAAGGGTAAAAACCATATAATGTCAATAGATGCAGACAAAGCTTTCAACAAAATTGAACACCGATTTATGATAAAAACTCTCCAGAAAGTAGGCATAGAGGGAACTTACTTCAATATACTAAAGGCCATATATGACAAACCCACAGGCAACATTGTTCTCGATGGTGAAAAACTGAAACCGTTTCCACTAAAATCAGGAACAAGACAAGGCTGCCCACTCTCACCACTATCATTCAACATACTTTTGGAAGGTTTAGCCACAGCAATCAGAGAAGAAAGAGGAATGAAAGGAATCCAAATCGGAAAAGAAGTAAGGCTGTCACTGTTTGCAGATGACATGATACTATACATAGAGAATCCTAAAGATGCTACCAGAAAACTACTAGAGCTAATCAATGAATTTGCTAAAGTAGCAGGATACAAAATTAATGCATAGAAATCTCTTGCATTCCTATACACTAATGATGAAATATCTGCAAGAGAATTTAATGAAACACTCCCATTTACCATTGCAACAAAAAGAATAAAATACCTAGGAATAAACCTACCTAGGGAGACAAAAGACTTGTATGCAGAAAACTATAAGACACTGATGAAAGAAATTAAAGAGGATACAAACTGATGTAGAGATATACCATGTTCTTGGACTGGAAGAATCAACATTGTGAAAATGACTATATTACCTAAAGCAATCTAGAGATTCAATGCAATCCCTATCAAACTACTAATGGCATTTTTCACAGAACTAGAACAAAAAATTGCACAATTTGTATGGAAACACAAAAGACCCCGAAGAGCCAAAGCAATCTTGAGAAAGAAAAATGGAGCTGGAGGAATCAGGCTCCCTGACTTCAGACTATACTACAGAGTTACAGTAATCAAGACAGTATGGTACTGGCACAAAAACAGAAATATAGGTCATTGGAACAGGATAGAGAGCCCAGAAATAAACCCACACACATATGGTCACCTTATCTTTGCTAAAGGAGACAAAAATTTACAGTGAAGAGGGGCTTCCCTGGTGGCGCAGTGGTTGGGAGTCTGCCTGCCGATGCAGGGGACATGGGTTCATACCCCGGTCTGGGAGGATCCCACATGCCGCGGAGCGGCTGGGCCCGTGAGCCATGGCCACTGAGCCTGCGCGTCCGGAGCCTGTGCTCCGTGGCAGGAGAGGCCGCAGCAGTGAGTGGCCCGCGTACCGCAAAAAAATATATATATACAGTGGAGAAAAGACAGCTTCTTCAAAAGTGGTGTTGGGAAAACTGGACAGCTACATGTTAAAGAATGAAATTAGAACACTCTCTAACACCATACACAAAAATAAACTCAAAATGGATTTAAGACCTAAATGTAAGGCCAGACACTATAAAACTCTAGGAGGAAAACATAGGCAGAACACTCTATGGCATAAATCACAGCAAGATCCTTTTTGACCCACCTCCTACAGAAATGGAAATAAAAACAAAAATAAACAAATGGGACCTAATGAAACTTAAAAACTTTGGCACAGCAAAGGAAACCATAAACAAGATGAAAAGACAACCCTCAGAATGGGAGAAAATAATTGCAAATGAAGCAACTGACAAAGGATTAATCTCCAAACTTTACAAGCAGCTCATGCAGCTCAATATCTGAAAAACAAAACAACCCAATCCAAAAATGGGCAGGAGACCTAAACAGACATTTCTCCAAAGAAGATATTCAGATATCCAACAAACACGTGAAAGGATGTTCAACATCACTAATCATTAGAGAAATACAAATCAAAACTACAATGAGGTATCACCTCACATCGGTCAGAATGGCCATCATCAAAAAACCTACGAACAATAAATGCTGGAGAGTGGAGGAAAGGGAACCCTCTTGCACTGTTGGTGGGAATATAAATTGATACAGCCACTATGGAGAACAGTATGGAGGTTCCTTAAAAACCTAAAAATAGAACTACCATACGACCCAGCAATCCCACAACTGGGCATATACTTTGAGAAAACCATAATTCAAAAAGACTCATGTACCACAATATTCATTGCAGCACTATTTACAATAGCCAAGACATGGAAACAACTAAGTGTCCATTGAGAGATGAATGGATAAAGAAGATGTGGCACATATATACAATGGAATATTACTCAGCCATAAAAAGAAATGAAATTGAGTTATTTGTAGTGAGGTGGATAGACCTAGAGTCTGTCATACAGAGTGAAGTAATTCAGAAAGAGAAAAACAAATACCATATGTTAACACATATATATGGAATCTAAAAAAAAAAAAAAAGCTTCTGAAGAACCTAGGGGCAGGACAGGAATAAAGATGAAGACATAGAGAATGGACTTGAGGACACAGGGAGGGGGAAGGGTAAGCTGGGATGCAGGGAGAGAGTGGCATGGACATATATACACTACCAAATGTAAAATAGATAACTTCCTAGTGGGAAGCAACCGCATAGTACAGGGAGATCAGCTCGGTGCCATGTGACCACCTAGAGAGGTGGGATATGGAGGTTGGGAGGGAGATGCAAAAAGGAGGGGATATGGGGCTATATCTGTACATATAGCTGATTCACTTTATTATACAGCAGAAACTAACACACTATTGTAAAGCAGTTATACTACAATAAAAATGTTAAAAAATAATTTTTAAAAAATAATTCTAAATGATGCTTGTGAGATTGTGCCATTCAGTAAGATAGACACATGGAGTAGAGTTACGGTATAAATACATGTTAAGGGGTATAGCCCAGGGGAGAAACAATCTTTAGGTTTAGACTAAGACAATCCCAAGAGCACTGCCATGATCAGTCAGAGTGCTGAGTGTGCAACTTCATGTCTCCAGAATGTAACCAACTGACTAATCACCCTGATTGAGAATCTGACAAAACTCCAGACTCCATGGAGCTGGGACTAAGCCAAATCATTCTAGGGGATATAAAAATAAGACTGAGGAAATTCTTATAATGTCTAGGTAAGATGACCCAAGGAATAAAGCTTACAGGATGTCCACAAGACTTTCTGAACTTGTTTTCATAGATGAGCTTATCAAATGTAAACCCATCCTCTTCCTACATGTTCACTCTAGTAAATTTAAAACACACAGAGACAAGAATAGACAGGGACAAGACAAACAGTGGTTTTATTAGCCACAAGGCAAGTTCCAATCAAGGATGAGAGTTCATCAATCCAATTAGTTACCAAAAAATTCTCAAAGGAGACATACTTTCCTAGGGAGAAATATAAACTTACCATTTATGGCTCAATGTGAAATAACTGGGGCTCTGATCCAATTAAAGACTTGCCCCCCCCACCCCCATTCTAGCCAGGAGAGGCTCCAGGGTCTTATGCTGTAGCATTGAGAGGCATCTTAGTTGGACTAAGTGAACTTCATGACAGTTGAAATTTCCAAAATAACTAGTTTTAATAAAGTGAAAACTAAGGTTATTTAAACTCACTTCAGTAAGAGAGAAAGAACACCATCTTGACAAAGTTTTAAGGTGTCAGTAGGGGGATTTTAGAAGTGAGATATTTATAGGGTTTGGATTCTGGCCTCATTTGGTTTAAAGCAGGCTTTTCAAAGAAGGGAACTGATTGGGATCAAAGTTCAAGACATAGTAGCTCAGGATTGGTGGGGATAGTAAGGGAAGGGTCTTGAATTAAGTGTTGCAAAGTAGACTTTGTTTGATAAGCAACCTGTTTGAACAGATGAGAGCAACAGACAAACTGACTGATAAGAATTTCCTGAAGCATATAGCGAAGTTATTTATTAATTTGCAGTCTTATCTTTTCTGGGCTGAAACAAGCAACTACATCATGTTGACACAGATGCTCTTGGTTCTTAGTACTAACAGTTATGTCATATTGATGTAGGTGGTCAGAGTTCTCAGTCATGTCACCACTCACATTTTCCTACCCCTGACCCCTGCTTGCAGGTATGTGGGACCATATATCTTAATTTTGGACAATGGGATAAAGGTGGAAGTGATAAATGTAACTTTAGAGTTGTATTCTTAAGAAGAAAAAAATGCACACTCTTTCTTCCCATTCTCCCTTTCCAGTGCTTGGAAAGTGATAAAAGGATCCAAAGCAGTTATCATAAACCATAGGGAGAAAATTCAATGTTGAAGATAACAGAAGAACAAAATAATAGAACTCTAGGTTCCCATCATTCCCTAGGACCTCAGTCATGAACTGCTTATATTCAGACTGTTACAAAGAAATAGTCTTTTTTTTTTTCTTGGATGCATTGGGTCTTCATTGCTGCACATGGGCTTTCTCTAGTTGTGGCGAGTGGGGGCTACTCTTCGTTGTGGGGCGCGGGCTTTTCATTGCGGTGGTTTCTCTTGTTGTGGAGCACAGGCTCTAGGTGTGCGGGCTTCAGTAGTTGTGGCACACGGGCTCAGTAGTTGTGGCTCACAGGCTCTAGAATGCAGGCTCAGTAGTTGTGGCACATGGGCTTAGTTGCTCCGCGGCATGTGGGATCTTCCCGGACCAGGGCTAGTCTATCTTATTTAAGCCACTTTTATTTTCAGATGTTTTTCAACAGTTCATCCAGTATCCTAACTAAGTATGCATCTCAAAATTAGTATGTCTACTTCTCTGGTTACTAGATTGTTTTTCTTTTTCACTTAAAAATCACACTCAATCCTTTAGCACATCTTATGCAATCCTTCAAACCTCATCTCCAAACCTTCTACTTCTCTCTCCCTCCATGCCCACCACTCTAATTCCAGCCACCAGCATCTCTTGCCTAGAGTACTGTAGTAGCCTCCTATTCAGTCCTTGGTTTCACACTTCATCCTTCTGCAATCCATACTCTATCTAAGTAAAGAATGGTCACTTTAAAACATGAAACAGGTCATGCCATTGCCCTGTACAAACCTTTCCTTTACACCTAAAATAAAACCCAAACTCTCTCCCACGGCATACAAACTGCAGTATGGTCTAACCTTTGCCCACCCCCACAGTGTCAACTCTCATTCCTCTCTTCTCCACTCACTGTGCTCCAGTCACACTAGCCTTCTTTGAATTCCTTGATAATCCAAAGGGATTCCCTCTTCAGTTGGCCCTCTGCACCTGATCTTTCCTCTACCTACATTGTGCCTCCCTCTGATCTTTATGATGTCTGACTTCTTATCATTCAGCTCTCATTTCAGATGTTGCCTTGCACTCAGCCCTTTCCTGAGCACTCAATCTATTATTATGTTCCCTTCCCCTTCTTTAACTCTCTACTACATTACCTGTATTGCTTTCTTCCTAGCACAGCACTTTCTGAAATAATCTTATGTTTTGGTCTGTTCATTTCTTATTTATTGTCAGTCTTTCCTACTAAAATTAAGCTCCATGAAAGCAGGGACTCGTGTGCCTTGCTCATCATTACAATCTCAATGCTCACAACAGCACCTGGAACACAGCACACACTTAGAAACTTGCGTGAAGGAATGAAGGAAACCGAAGAATGTTGCTAATTGCTCTCCAAAGTGTCTAGAACATAACTGAAGATAACTAAGTCATAGGTCATGTGCTGTTGTTGAGTTGTTGATGAGTTGAATTCTCCCCTGACTCTTAGCTCTACAGTCCTAGTTTAGTATTGTCCACGTCCTGAGGGGAGAGAGCCCTCCATACTCCATGAGCCTGAGACCCTCTGAATCTCATCAGCAGAGCTTCCTTTTCTTCTCTCACCCACACCAAAACCACAAGGGAGGGATACAATGCCAACTCATTTGGGAGTAGTGTGTCACAAAATACTTGATTGCATTTCATGCACTAACAATGACCACAAATATCTAAACCAGCAACTTCATAGCCCTACCTAATTTGAATCGTTTCCTAGTTTGTAACAAAATTTTTGTGTGATTCACATTACTTCCTCTAAAGAGCTTAAGGGACAAAAGTTTATAGACCGCTGAGCTGGAAGTGTCACAAAGCAAAAAAAAAGTGTTAGAAATGAACTAGAATTTGACCTTTTGTTTCATAGTCCAACACTCCCTCTATCTCACCATGGAAGATATCTATTGAAAATAGATGTATTCAAGCCTCTAGAATATAACCCTCCAGGCCTTAAGATGTAAACCTGAAAAGCTGAGGAAGAATTGTGAAAACTATACACATATAAAAGAGTCTTGAGAATAAAATTACTATATGTTATGTGTATAAAGTTTGGGATTTAGTTCCCCAAATGTTCAGACCCAATATCACTCTGGGAGCCCAGAATGTAGAAGCTACATACAATGGACAACAAGGTGTTTTCTCCTTTCAGTTAATACCCTTCTCATCTTTGTGGCAATAGGAGACAGAATAAAGCAGAAAACGTATATTCTAAGTCCAGCAAAGTTAACCCTTTAAACCTCATCCAGCACAAACATGGTAATATTTCTTTGGGAATAATGAAAATTATAGTATTTAGAAGGAAAGAAAAAACAGAGAGTGCGAGAATCTAAGTGCATTGTGTGTTTCCTGAGTCAGAAAGATGTGAATTAAAACTACTGTGTTACTGGCAGTAGAGCCAATTGCTATTTATGTTATGCCAGGGACCTTTATTTGTCTCTGTTTCAAGGATTTAACTGTTAAGAGAGAGAGCTATTGACCAATTAGAAATGAGAAAAAGGATTAACAAGGTAGAGTGTCCAAAGTAGCAAGAAAACATGATACTACAGAAAGAGTATGGCCTCCAATCATCACCTCTGCTCTTTCTAAGCTGGCTTTCCTCAGACAAGCTGCTTAATCTGTCTAAATTTCTCCTCTGCATCTATGACCAAGAAACTGTCACGTAATCTGTACCTAATATGTGTTCCAAAATAATGTATAGTTCCCTAGTAGATCACCCCAATCATAGCCTTTCTGACCTTTTGCAAGTTTCACACTTTGTAAATCAGTTGCTATGTACAAAGTCCCTGGAACAGCCTAGAGTAACGTTACTAAATAGTGGTATGTTATATTATCTTCAACAGGTATTTCTCAATTCTACCTCCCCCTTTTTAATTGCCTTATCTCTTTTTAATTCATTTAAAATTATTTTGGCCCCTTATTTATATATCATCTAGACAAATCTGACTTAACCTCTTTTATATGGATAAAATATAATAAAGTTGTTGGGTTATGAAACACTAGAACCATGAAAATCCATGCTATGTTCCTTGGATTATCTGGACTTGAGGTTAATTACAAAGTCTTTTTACACACACACACACACACACACACACACACACACACACACATATTTTATTAGTTTTGTTTCTTTGGAAAACCGTGACTAATAAAAATACACACCAAACATGTACCACTGGATTTCTTGGAGCCAACAATACAGGTATTTGATACAAGTCAAAGATTGAATAAAGCACAGGTTACTCAGAAGCCATTTTCTTCATTCTGAAAGCAAATGCTAGCTTATTGAGTATTATTTCCTGAAATGATACTTTTGCTGAGGCAGTTTCCACTGGGGCTCTTTCAATTCAGAGAAACAATTTCTCAGACTGCCTTACTGTTAGCTCTACATTGACCAGTATTCAATCTACAGTAATAGTCATTACACACTGATACCTACTATGTGCCTGGTCCTTTTCACAACCCTGCAAGAAACATATTGTTATACTCATTTTAGAAGAAATTGCCCAGGTAGGCCCTTTATCCAAAGAGATGCCTCAATCAACATTGAAAGGTAAAGAATATCAGTATGATAAACTACTAATTGACCACTTAATCAGTAAGCATTCATTGGACATGTTATGTGCATTGAATACATTCCATGTTGCATTATGAAGGTCTAAGACAGGTCAGCAGAGACATATTTTGGAAAGATTTTCTAAAAGCCAAAAAGATGTCTCGTCAACTCTCAAATGTTCAGGAAAGAAACAGTTCATCAGAGCTCCCCCTTCCCTAATCATTTAAGTTATAATTATTTTCCAAGCTCCTGCTTCACCAAAGACCTCCATTCTCTTATATCCAGCTGCCTAGTCGAAATCTCCACTTGACTGCATAACACATTAAATCTCAGAATTAACTTGTCCCTGGTTTCCTTCCTTTCATTACACACCAATTCCAACTGATCAACCACTGCTCCAAGGTTGTATCCTGAACCAGACGACAACTAAGTATTGCTCCTGGTAGAATCTTGAGCCAAGGCACCATCATCATTCACCAGGACTGCCGTTAGAGCCTCCTAATTTGTCTTCTTGCTTCTATTCTCATTCCCCTTCCCCAGAAGCCAGAATGATCTTTCAAAGTTTAAATTAGGTTCTGTTAACCCTGTCCCCACTTACAATACTCTGCACTAGTAATAAAAATCTAAACTCCTTCTCATAGCCTATAAAATTTTACATAATTTAACCCTTGTTTTCCTTTTTGTTATCACATTTTATCACACCCCAACTTGTTGACTGTACTTCAACCACACTGGCTTTATTTATATCCCTGTATATGCTATTCTCTTTCCTGATTCACTTGTTTTCATCTCTCTAGAAGACTCTTTGCTATCTATCATCCCATTCTATCACCATTCAGTACCACCTAAAATGCCAATTCCTCAGATAGGCCTCCTGTAGATGCAAAAATCCTCAACAAAATATTAGCAAATCAAATCCAATGATACCATTATTAAGTAGGACTTATCCCAGGGATGCAAGGATTTTTCAGTATCCACAAATCAATCAATGTGATACACCACATTAACAAATTGAAGAATAAAAATCATATGATCATCTCAATAAATACAGAAAAAGCTTTCAATAAAATTCAACATCCATTTATGATAACAACTCTCCAGAAAGCAGGCATAGAGGAAAAATACCTCAACATAATAAAGGCCATATATGACAAACCCACAGCCAACACTGTTCTCGATGGTGAAAAACTGAAACCATTTCCACTAAGATCAGCAACAAGACAAGGCTGCCCACTCTCACCACTATCATTCAACATAGTTTTGGAAGTTTTAGCCACAGCAATCAGAGAAGAAAAAGGAATAAAAGGAATCCAAATCGGAAAAGAAGAAGTAAAGCTGTCACTATTTGCAGATGACATGATACTATACATAGAGAATCCTAAAGATGTTACCAGAAAACTACTAGAGCTAATCAATGAATGTGGTAAAGTAGCAGGATACAAAATTAATGTATAGAAATCGTTTGCGTTTCTATACACTAGTAATGCAATATCAGGTAGAGAAATTAAGGAAACAATCCTATATGCCATCTCATCAAAAAGAATAAAATACCTATGAACAAGACTATCTAAGGAGGCAAAAGACCTGTACTCTGAAAACTATAAGACACTGATGAAAGGAACTGAAGATGACACAGACAGATGGAAAGATATACCATGTTCTTGGATTGGAAGAATCAATATTGTTAAAATGACCATACTACCCAAGGAAATCTACATGTTCAATGCAATCTATATCAAAATATCAGTGGCATTTTTCACAGAACTAGAACAAATAGTTTTAAAATTTGTATGGAAACACAAAATACCCTGAATAGCCAAAACAATACTGAGCAAGAAAAACGGAGCTGGAGGAATCATGCTCCCTAACCTCAGACTATAATTACAAAATCTAAACCCAAGAACAGAACTAAAATTTTGTCTTAGTCAGCTTGGGCTGCCAAACAAAAGACCATTTACTGTGTGACTTAAACCACTGACATTTATTTCTTACAGCTCTGGAGGCTGGGAAGTCCAAGATCAAGGTGTCTGCAGAATTGATATCTGATAAGAGCGCTCCTTCTTACAGAAGGCTTTCTTCCTTCTGTGTCCTCACAAGGTAGGGGAAAGGGACACTAATCTCGTCATGCGCCCCTACCCTCATGACCACATCTAAAACTTATTACCTCCCAAAGGCCTCACCTCCTAACACCATCACTTTAGGGATTCCAACTTCAACATATGAATTCTGGGAGGGGATGAAAACAAAAGTCCATAACAAATGGCTTTGCCAAAAAGAGGAGAGAGAAGTAAACATGCATGTTAATGTCTAACTGTATTTTTAAAAGGGCAAAGTAACTGCAAAATATAAAATGAAATAAGACATCTTACTTTATATCACTCAAAATCATGTAAATAAGTACTGCTAAAATAATAGCGTTTAGATTAATCCCTGGAGTAAATGAATCATTGCAACATTGATCAAAGAACAAATACAAAGCTACCTTTTGGCATTATAAGATTAATGAATAAAAGTAGTATTCCTTAGATCATATTTTAATTGGGTAATCACAGAATTAGAATACTTTCAGAAAGATTGAACAAATTTTATATAGATGTCTTGAATTAATGGAAGTTTAAAGTTGTATTTTTTTTAACTTTTAAAATACTCTTTTTAAAAACTTTAAAAATACTCTATTTCTAAACTTAATATGTAGTTAAAGGATCTGGATAACAGCAAAACAGCAAGGTAAAAGTTAAAACTTTCAATAACTCTGGCATTTACTGTCAAAAATCCTCCAGGGTATTTTGGGAGAAACAAATGCATAAATAGCTCAAAAGCGTACATTTTCTCATGCATGTAAAGCAGCTAAATATTTCCTTCTTCAGAAAGGGTTATGGTTTTTGTTTATGTTTTTGTTTTATTGGAAAATGTTTGAGCTCCTATGTAAATATCATTAATTGTGCAATAATAATTGTTTTCTGATACTACCTTTAATCTTTTCCTCCTAAATCATCTATAAAATTACACTTCTACAGAACAGTACAGTTTCTAAAGGCTGTTTCATAAGAAAAAAATAGTTTCAGTGTTAAAAAGGATAAAGAATTGTACAATTTTTCATTATTACAAAATTCAAAGAAACACAAGAGAGAAAAAAATGAAACCCAGAGCCTGTTAAAAAAACTCTCTTCTTTGATCCTATGCTAACACCCACGGTTTGTCCTACCCTATAGTTTTTATATCAGTTATGAAAATCTAAATTGTTCAACCAACCCTAGATATGTGTACATTTTTTTCTGTACAATCTGTAAACATGATTTGCAAGAAGTGTCAAAGAGAAGGAGAGATTAAGAAACTTCACTCCAAGGCTATAGGAGATAATAGTGAGAGCCAGGAACTGACACTAAGCAAAGCTGAACTCTAAGCCAGTCATTCTATTGCCTTCCAATAGCCATGGATTAACTGGCATGAAGAATAAAAGATTAGGTCAAGGGAAACAGAATTACTGGAAAATGTAAAGGAAGTGAGGAGATAGAGATTATTTCATTGCCAAAAAGACTTAGCACCCTAACACTAAATCTGGTAGTAAAAGAGAAGCCTATTGAGTAGAAAAAATCCTATTTTCCATTGTGATACTTCAGCTATGATGAAAGAAGCTACCTAAACATAAAAATCATGTTTTAAAACAGGTATTTTCTTAATACAATGTGAAGGTGGCAAAAGCAATAAATCATGGGTTGTACCATCAATGAGCATAAACTCTAGTATGGAAGGCAAAATGTAAGTGACTATAAAAGGGTCTTAATAAAAAACATCAAGGAAGCAAGAAGATCAGGTAAGATAACTGGGTCAAGATGATAATATTCATTTGTTTAAACGTATTATTGTTTATTATTATTAAAACAAACATAATATATACTTATATCATAATGATGTGGTTATAAATTGATAGTTTAATTTATAATATATTTTAAATTAAATTATATATTGATATAATAAATATAACATATAATAAAATAATACTATTATTTTATGATGAGAATAGAAGAATCCACCTTATTCTACTAAAATGAAACAAGTCATTTTACTTAAGAGAATAAAAATCATTAAATTAGGTGTAATTTTTAACATATCAGTAATAATGATTTAGGATCCAAACTTCATTGTATTTCAGAATTATATTATACAAGGCAATATAATTAGACCAAAATTATTACATAGTCAGAGATTTCTTATTCCTGCATACTATTTTTAAAATCACAATAGCATTGCATTGCTCGTACATGTAGATACCTTTTAGAGAATACTTAATATACTGTGTTCTTTGTATATAAACATATGCTAATGTCATCCATATAGGAGTATCAGATTTTCATGTTCATAGAAACATAGTTTGTAGTTTTTCTGTGCTTTTGTTTTTATCTTTCCATTCCTCTGAGAATAATAGTGGTCTTTTGCAAACCAGAATTAGCACCACTTCCAATATTTATGGTTTTCTCCAAAAAACAAAGGGTATATGACTCAGTACAGATAGGAGGTTAGCACTAAATGAAACTGCTGCACTTGTTCTCTGTGCTTTTTCTAATAATAATTGTGCCACCCCATTCTTCCCCGCCTAGAATTTTTAAGTAGATTTAGTGGGTGTTTTTGTACGGCATGTAAAATATAATCATTTATATTTTACCTTTAGAATCTAATTTCTCCTTCAACTAATAGTCTTTAGAGTGGATCATTCAAGATTTTCCCCCTTAGCTCCTGTACTCCTGTTTAAATCATTATTTAACACTTCTTAGAGTTCTTTATCTGATCATCATTTCTCAAAATCCTTGAGCATGACAGCCTCCTATAATACCCACTAAAAAGCCATATACCTAGTTTCTGTAAAGGGACTAGACATGGTATTATTCTCCTATAAATTGTCAGTCTCATCTCCCAGGCTTGTAGAGAGCACACACAATGATGCCATTCATTTACCAAGCCCACATTTATTAGAGCGCACTACTTAACATTATTCAGGAGGTGAGGCTCTCCTGTCAAAAGACCCAAGTGTCAAATGAAGTCTGCACATTCAGGAGATTTAAAGCAAAGACAGCTTTGGTCCAATAGGTATCCCTTTGTACTTAGAAACCTAACCCCAGATGTGTTAATCTGTAAAGCTGTAGAAGAGGTGTGATGGGGTTTCATAGATCAACCCAGTGAACATGTGGCAGACACATGGATATACTAGATCATATCGCTTTGCAACATATCCACTCCTCAGAGAAATGATTTAAGGACAGCAATATCCTGAGGACTAGCCACTTAGCAATCATTTATTGAGTGCCTACTACAGTCTTCATCACAAATCAGGCAGAAATTGTCTTTGCAGCACATATTACTTTGAGGTCACTATTTTTTCTTCATACCTAGGGCTTGATCTGAGGAATAAAGAATACCCATGTGGGTCTCCACCCATATTTAGTTTCACGTGAAACAACTTTGAGAAGGGCTCATGTGCAATTGTTTAAAGCTGACAATAAAATGGAAGGAGTGAACTCAGTAGTTCCACTCTGCTCTGTCTTGAGCCAAACTCCTTTCAAGATTTTTTTCTGTGTAACTACTGTTTTTCTGTGTAACTACTGTCTTGGAAAGATAATTCTCTAAAATTCAGACTGTTATTAAAGTTATTTAAGCAGACATGATTGGTTTTGTGTGTGTTACTAAAAGTTAGGAAAACTTAGCAATTAGAAGAGAAGGAAAAGGTCAAGGATTCTGTTAACAGGTTGTTGTTTTTTTTTAAAGGATAAAGTTTAAATACATTTTTTGCCATTAACACCCTACTTCAAAAATTAAACCCAACCACAACTACCCCAAAAAAGAAAAGAAGTGTATTGTTCTGAGTACTTGATATATAACAACTTCTATACTTTATGCCAATTTTGGAAAGAAGTGAAAAAATACACGTAAAACGAGATTTTAACCTAGTTGGAGTTGATGAGACAGAGAGGTACACAGAGACTACAGGAAGAGAGGCTTTGGATTTTTCTAAATTATCTCATCTTTTGCTTTGACCTGCACTGTCTTTTCACACCTAGAAATCTCCTGAAAGTAAATACACTATCTTACAGTATTCTGCATATGGTGAAAGATAGGTGGAAAAGTGCCTTTTGAACCCCTAGAATAAGCATTAAGGGAGAATAGTTGTGCAACTTCCACATATACCCTTTGCTGATGACATCATTAGATCGTCCTACCTATTGTTTAGCCAAGGCTGACCTCTGATCAAGAAACAGAGTTAGGAGAGAGGAAGAGGATAGGAGGAATAGGGGGGAGGGGAGGGACAAAGACAATGAATTATAATTAAAGAGAAGGAAAACATGTATTTCTTAGCCTGGCTTTCAATGCCACTAAACAGCAAAACCACAGAATATAATTCCAATTTTGTTTGTTTCTTTCTTTCTTTAGTCCACCGCTCTAGTCAAAGAAGTCCTCAATGTGCACACTGCATTTTCTCACATCTCCTCTTGTATCCAGTCATTTCTTTTCCTGGAATGCTTTTCTTCGCTCCCATACCAAAAGTGACCTTTTTTCTAGGTGCACTTTAGATCCCATGTTCATGAAACAGTTCCAGGTGGGGCCCCCTCAACATATTCTCTACCTTGTAGTTCAGTTCATTTGTTTTCAGGTATTACTCTTTAAATCTGGTCTTAGCACATCAGATTTCAAAGGAATATGGCGGTAGCTTGAACTCCAAAGGGTTTGTCTCAACAGATAAATGAAATCTGGTGGTAGGCAGTGCAGAGGATGTAGAGCAGGGATCAGTAAACTACTGCTCTTTCTATGGGAATACAGTCCTAGCCATTCATGTACATATTGTCTGTGGCTCCTTTTCACTGCAATAGCAGAGACGAGTGGTTGCAAACCTTTACAGAAAATGTTTGCCCACCCTCAGTTTAGATACTCCATTTAGTATTTGACATCACTGAGGATCCAAGCCTCCTCTACAATGTACTCCAATGTCCTCGGTAACAAACTTTTATCCCCATGGCTCACCCAAAAAAGCAACCTGGGCACATTTAGGTAAGGATATCTCCATGAATAAGAATTGCACAGTTTTTTCCTCCCAGCTGGATTATAACTTGCCTGAGGATAAGAACCATACTTTATATTTACTTATATTCTTTATACTTTGCATTTAGAAAAGTGAGAAATAGTTTTATTAGGTCTACAAACAAATCAGAAGAACAAACTCAGGGACACTTTTGATACTCTGTCTTCTTTTCTCAGAAATAAATTGCCGATATAATTTTTTTTACATGTTCCTTTGTTATCCAAAATCTACAAATTCCACTTGGAAATAAAAAGGAACAGTGCTCTTCTAGCATGTCAAATAAAATGTAATCATGTCTTCTTGTCCTTCCTTCAGCATCATTATCATCATCATTATTATTATTTTAAATAAAACCAAGGATATTTCAAATGCCATTTTATTCTCCCTGCTCTGTATTTTTCTAGTGTTCTTTTCTCTACATACCAAAAAGGTATTCCAGTGATTTCAAGAAAAGCTAGTTTTACATGATGGGTTCAGGGTTGGGGTGGGGGAGGGGTAAGAGGCATTAGATCCTAGTTGAAACAAACTATGTGTTTAATTATTTCACAGTTATCTCATAGACTGTAGTAAGATTAAAAAGTTGAAGCTGGTATAGAATTTGATTAATATGTGACCTCTTTCCCTTTTTTTTTTAAAGTGAAGAAAGGGGCACTCTCTGTGAGGTTAGCGGGGGCCAGGTGGGCCCACAGGTCCACATGGTATGGGCAGCCCACCAGCCCTTGCTTTCCATGCACCCAACTCCAAGTCTGCACCCCTCGCCCTGGCCTTATTTCACTTTTTAAGGACAGGATACTCATAAGGCTATAATGAATCTGACTAGGTTAATTATTTTTTAAGTTTTTGGTTTGGCTTTGCTTGGACGTTTGTTTGTTTTTAAAAATAAGAATATTCACATGGAAGCAACCCGAGTGTCCATCAACAGACAATTAGATAGAGAAGATGTGATATATATATATATACACAATGGAATATTAGCCACAAAAAAGAATGAAATACTGCCACTTACAGCAACATGGATGGATCTAGAGAATATTATGCTTAGTGAAGTAAGTCAAAGACAAATATTATATGATTTCTCCTGTATGTAGAATCTAAAAAATAATACAAATGAATGTATTTGCAAAACAGAAACAGACTCACAGATATAGAAAACAAACTTGTGGTTACCAAAGGGGAAAGGGGATGGGGGAAGGACAGGTTAAGCGTATGGGATTAACAGATACAAACTAATACATATAAAATAGATAGGCAACAAGGATATACTGTGTAGCACAGGGAATTATAGGCATTATCTTATATAACTTGTAATGGAGTATAACCTGCAAAAACACTGAAACACTATGCTGTACCTGAAACTAACATAATAATATAAATCAACTATACTTCAATTAAAAAGAATACATTAATGTGTAAAAAGCTTTTCAGTTGAATAACTGTTCTCACTGTGGTTGTGCTATGTGTAACATGTAAATTACACAACGATTGTTTTGGTTTGTCCATTTGTGGAAAGAATTAGGCTCAATAAAATGTAAAATATACATTAAAAAAAGAATATTCATAGAAAAGAACCACTGCAGAAATGGACTCATGTTTCTTCATCAGTTATGTGTAATGACAACCATCAGAGAATCTTAGGTAGAGACTTCTGAACTTTTTAATTTCAAAACTGTAACAATATCTGACTAAGAGATATAATATTATATATCTGTTTCTAACTAGGTAGTACATTTGATATTTCGTTCATATTGTTCTTATTCTTTGCGGGAAAAAACAAACAGCATAACTTCTTTAGTTGTCACAGGCTCTACAAGGTTATTAGGAAAGGCAAGAATATACAACTTCTGTAAAAACCAGTTTATCAGCATATACCGTGTGTTTTGATTTTGGAAAGGCGTTCACACTCCTTTGATATGAATTATATGGTGGAAATACTAACTTAAACAGGTATTACAAGTGCGAAAACAAAAGTGTTCTCCATCCTACATCATGTCTCTGCTTCACTCTGATAACTGGTGACAATGGCCTTGCCTTGAGGATGTCATTTAGTTTACTTTGATCCTTACAATGCACACGAAATACTTTCATCATTGACAATGATTTGTTATGCATTTGACTTTTTGATGAAGTAGAGGGATAAATCCCTCCTTGTTCTACTAGCATGATGGCACAGGTTTTCAAATTACATGTTTGTTTTCTAGTACAATACAAGTGACACCAGAGAAGGCAATTTATTCTAAAACCATAGTATAAACGCCTATATTTTCAAGGAACTGATGTAATCAAGTTGATAAACCATGAACCAGGCTTATTTAAATGAGTTGTCTTTTGGCATATGGAGAGAAGTATTTTCTGTTATGGAGATCAAACAAGCTGTTAGTGAATCACAGAAGACAAATATAGAAAATTGCCTTGAGAAACCACATTTCAGGAGAATCCGTTGCCCATAGCCATGATAAAAGAACAACTGGAATAATCAGAAAGAAATGTGTCTTAGTAATAGGTTCTAAATATTGTTCTAAACAAATTAAATATTAATCATGCCAATAGCATAAATGTTTGAATAACTGAAGTATTTTTAGTACTGCCAAAGCCCTACAATATTAAAACTGTGTTTCTAGGAGTAATGGTGGATTAGATTCTCTCACTGCTCCCATCATTGAAAAATAACTGAAAGTGCTGAATAAAATATTTTTCTAATCGTTTAAAACACATTAATGAACTGACAAAAGCACTGAGGAACACAAAGAGGTTAAAAAGAAAGTAGAAGCTGTATCTCAGAGAATTAAGCAGAGCACTGAGTCTCACGAATGGAGAGAAAGATTTTGTTGACCAAGAGAAATTCAGCTTTAGTTTTCATAGGCTTTAGGAAATGGATACCTAAAGAAAAGCCCAAGCAACATCCAAGGTAGAGAGGCTACTAGAAAACTTCCAGATAGCCCTGGGAACTCAAAGTTCTTCACCTTTGATTTAAAGGTGAATTAGAAATAATCCTGGACCCCAAATGTCTACTATGGACGATTTTCAGAAAACTGGCCAAGCAAAAACTTAGTGGTGAGTTTGAGGTGGTATCTGCTGGGAATTTATAACCATAAGTGTGTCTTCCCTCAGTTTACAACCAGTTCAAAAAGCTTCAAGTTAAGAGTTTGATTGAAAGAGGTCATGGATTGGAAATGCCTCAGACCTCTGGAAGGAACAAATGTAAATCATTACTGGAGGAAAAACTTCCATATAAATTCTTAATATTCAACACAAAAAAGTTTTCAGTAAATAGGAAGATTCAGTCAAAAAAACAAACACACAAGGAAACAAAACATCATGAGGGACAACAATAGCAGTCCTTCAAAAGACATGAGGTGTTGGGATTGTCAGATATAAAATACCATGTAATTGTACTTTACACAATTTAAAGAAATAATATAATTTAAAAGTCTAAAGCCAAAATATAATAGAATGACAAAGGAACAAAAGGCAAAAAATTAATTACCAAATATATTTGAAATGTAAACAAATAGTTCTAGAAATAAAAAAAAAGACATTAAAAAGTCAATGAATGAGATTAATAGACTAGAATAGTTGAAGACAGAAATAGTAAATTCCCATTAAATCCAAAGGGCAGCACAGAAATACAAAGATGTAGTTAGAAAAAACAGTGTTTGAAAGATGCAGACCAAGTGACAGTTCAACTTATATTCCATTGCAGCTGCATAAAGGGAAAAAGAAAATAGTGCAGAAGCAGTTTTAAGAGTAATGACAGAAATTTTGACAAAAGTTGAAGAGCACCAATACAGATTCAAGAAGGCCAATGTATTACAAACAGGATAAATAAGAAGAAATCCATACCACAGTGGCAGTAGAGAACACAGACAAAAAGAGAAAATCATAAAATAGCCAAACAGAAAAACACAGATTGCTTAAAAGGAGGGGTATTTAGAATGACAGCTAACTTACTGACAGCAACAGGAAGAATACAGTGAAATAACATCATCAGTGTACTGAAAGAAAACATCCAACAACTTAAAATTAGATAGTTTGCAAAAAATATTATGAAGGCTATACTTCAGGAAGAGGGAAAGTGACCCAATATAAAATGTTTAAGTCATGAAAAGGAATGACAATTTTAAAATGGTAAATATGTAAGACTAAACAAAAAAATAACTCTTTACAACATTGATAATTACAACTTGATGATTTTTTTTAAATACAAGAGATGGGGCTTCCCTGGTGGCGCAGTGGTTGAGAGTCAGCCTGCTGATGCAGGGGACATGGGTTTGTGCCCTGGTCCAGGAGGATCCCACATGCCGCAGAGCGGCTGAGCCCGTGATCCATGGCCGCTGGGCCTGTGCATCCAGAGCCTGTGCTCTGCAACAGGAGAGGCCACAACAGTGAGAGGCCCGTGTACCGCAAAAAAAAAAAAAAAAAAAAAAAAAAGGTAGATTAACGTATGAGACAAAAAATAGTACATAAATCCAGAGGATTCATGACAAGGAAAAAGTTTTTTAGTTGTTGTATCATTTGTGAGGCTTATGGTACTGATTAGCTTTAGATTCTGATCAATTAAAAAATCAATAATAGCAAGAGTAAAAGAATGTCAATTTTCTTACAATTCCATAAAGGTTAAAACGAGCCAAGATCCCAGCATTTTAGAATAATTTGAAGGGAGTTACTAAAAAGACAATTAAAAGGGGATGAGTATAATGCAGGGGAACCTAAAGGGAGAGTTCAGTATATTGGGCTCCTACCACCTCCAGACCCAATGGGATGAGGGAAGAATCCTCAAGGAGAAAAGCCTACGGAGATGGCTTCCTTGAGAGGAACTGTAAACATGAATAAGGTGACAAAATCAACCTGAGATGACCACACAAAGTAATAAATACCCTGAATCCTTCTGCTATCTATCATCATTGCACTGCCAGTGTTTGTTGTTAACTGAATCCAACCAGGAAATAGATGGCAAAGAAATATATTGATGTAGTTCTTACATGTCAGTCTCCTGAGGCAGAGACTATGATGGAGAAGGCAAGACAATGGATGTTGAGAGTAAATAGATTTCTAGGATTCATATTTGAATAAGCTTCACTGCTGCTTTTTTTTTTTTTGTGGCAGCAGACAATAGGAAGAACAGATAGTTAAAATGTGGTGGATGCACACCATGAAATTCTAGGCAACAATTAGAAGGCAGACAAGACACACAGTGACTAAAAACACAAATTTTAAAGTGAAAAAAAAAAAGTAAAGAAGATGGAGAGATCTAACACAAAAACATTTATCTAAATGAAAACTACATGCATAACAGCAAAGGAAACCATAAACAAGATGAAAAGACAACCCTCAGAATGGGAGAAAATATTTGCAAATGAAGTAACTGACAAAGAATTAATCTCCAAAATATACAAGCAGCTCATGCAGCTCAATATCAAAACAACAAACAACCCAAACAACCCCCAAATGGGCAGAAGACCTAAATAGATATTTCTCCAAAGAAGATATACAGACTGCCAACAAACACATGAAAGGATGCTCAACATCTCTAATCATTAGAGAAATGCAAATCAAAACTACAGTGAGGTATCACCTCACACCAGTCAGAATGGCCATCATCAAAAAATCTAAAAACAATAAATGCTGGAGAGGGTGTGGAGAAAAGGGAACCTTCTTGCACTGGTGGTGGAAATGTAAACTGATATAGCCACTATGGAGGACAGTATGGAGGTTCCTTAAAAAACTAAAAATACAACTACCATACGACCCAGCAATCCCACTACTGGGCATATACCCTGAGAAAACCATAATTCACAAAGTCATGTACTGCAATATTCATTGCAGCTCTATTTACAACAGCCAGGACATGGAAGCAACCTAAGTGTCCATCGACAGGTGAATGGATAAATGTGGCACATATATAAAATGGAATATTTCTCAGCCATAAAGAGAAACAAAATTGAGTTATTTGTAGTGAGGTGGATGGACCTAGAGACTGTCATACAGAGTGAAGTAAGTCAGAAAGAGAAAAACAAATACTATATGCTAACACATATATATGGAATCTAAAAAAAAACAAAGGTTCTGAAGAACCTAGGGGCAGGACAGGAATAAAGACACAGACGTAGAGAATGGACTTGAGGACATGGGGAAGGGGAAGGGTAGGGTGAGACGAAGTGAGAGAGTGGCATGGACATATATACACTACCAAATGTAAAAAATAGGTAGCTAATGGGAAGCAGCCTCATAGCACAGGGAGATCAGCTCAGTGCTTTGTGACCACCTAGAGGGGTGGGATAGGGAGGGTGGGAGAGAGACGCAAGAGAGAGGGGATATGGGGATCTATGTATACATATAGCTGATTCACTTTGTGATACAGCAGAAACTAACACAACATTGTAAAGCAATTATACTCCAATAAATATGTTAAAAAAATACATGCATACAGAAACCATCCACATTTTGTAAAACCACGTAAAATCAAAAAAATTCATGAGGTAAATTATGAGGAAAAATAAGGAAAAAGGAATATATACAAAAATATGTACATAGTACAAGAGAGGATTTTGCACACAACCACTGGTAATAATGATAATGTGCCATGACTGAGGAATATAATTAATTCAGTGAGAAAACATACTTGATAAATCCAAAAGAAAACAAGAGGAAAACATTATGTTGGAAATAAATCTATCTTTGATTCCAACAATTATAAGATTACATAAAATATTATTAACTCTAAGAGAGGGATACTGATAATGAGAAAAATTTCAATTCTCCAGAAAAATGTAAAGATTCGGGCTTCCCTGGTAGCGCAGTGGTTGAGAGTCCGCCTGCCGATGCAGGGGACGCGGGTTTGTGCCTCGGTCCGGGAAGATCCCACATGACGCTGAGTGGCTGGGCCCGTGAGCCATGGCCACTGAGCCTGCGCATCCGGAGCCTGTGCTCCACAACGGGAGAAGCCACAACAGTGAGAGGCCCGCGTACCGCAAAAAAAAAAAAAAAAAAAAAAAGTAAAGTTTCTGACAGAGTATAGACTAATAACTTCTGAGCATACAAAGTAAAAATTAATAAAACAAGAGAAACTGACAAATTCGTAATTGTACTGGTAGATTCTGACACATGTAATTATTGATCAAGCAAACATAATAAATCATTAGTCATATGGAAGAGGTAAACAGAAACATTTATAGATGATCAACACACACAGATATAACAATGCACCCTAAAATTTCAGAACACATATTAGATTCAAGCTTACATAAAGGATTATTTCTCATTCTGATAATAATGGTTGTCTTATTATAGACCAACCCTGACAAAATATAAAAACTATCAGTCCAAAGACATTTAAGACACAGTAACGCAATGAAGATTTAATGGACAAATATCTTGGAGGAAGTGAAAAACAGCCCACTTCAGCTTCATTCATTCCCACTTTTATTCTCAACATGTTTGCTGATTTGCTAAAAGCACAACTTTCAGCAATCTTAAGGGGCTATGGAGCCAACAATTAGTGTAACTGATCCTTCCATAGAGGAAAAATCCCTAATAAACGCCTCATGCTTTCAGCTGGAACTAATGAAAGGCTACATGCTAGGAATAGAATTGAACCAGAAATAGAGCAGATCTCGTAAGACTGAGGCTCAGCCTCTAATTATATCCCTTCTAGGGGACAAGAAAACATCCAGAGAATCGTATTACCACTAAAACTTTTCTTACACCATGTTCAGCATCACTAAAAAATTACCCAAAATACTAGGTCACAAGACCATATGATCAAGCAAGATGAGAAACATGGTAGAAAAACACTTGGAGGTCACCCAGATGTTGGAGTTATCACAAACAAAATATATTGATTTTGTCTAGTAAACAAAATAATAATTTGGAAAGTGTCATTTGATAACTGAAAACTATAAAAAAAAGAATCAAATATGTATTCTTAAATGAATACATATAAAGTTGAAATAAAGTTTAAGGAACGTAGGAGGCAGGATTAAGACGTCAGAGTACGGAGACTCTGAGCTCATCTCCCCCAGTGGAACACAGCAAAACTACAACGAGATATAGAACAACTCAACTGATCTGAAGACTAACAGAACAGCCCTTCTACAACCAAGACTATCAAGATAGAACAATACACAGTATAGTAGGTAGGGAGGAGAAGCAATCTAGTTAGGACCCACACGTCTAGCAGGAGACCCAGAAGAGGAGGGGGGATTATAGGCTCAGGAATCATCTCTACAGAGCAAGGGGTTCAAGTCCCACATTAGGCATGCCAGCCTCGGGGTCCAGCACAAGGAAGAAAAAGCCCATTAGCTGGTTTGAAAACAGAGTGGGGCTTACCAGAGAGCTGTGAGAAACTGAGACTCCACTCTTGAATAGTGCATGGATGAACTTCCCAGCTCCCTGCCCCAGCACAGAGGCAGCAGATTGAAAACTGTCTGGTGCTCTGGCCAGCCTGCCAGGACTGCCACTGCACACCACACGCAGCCGGGACCAAGCTCCTGCCCCAGCCCCTCGTCTCTGGCACCATCACCATCGCATGCACACACACGAGAGGAAAAGTGGAACAAGCTCAGAAGTGCAGCTGTAACCCATCAGGCCCCAAACAAGCCTCAAACCAAGGCAGAAACAACCATCCCCATCACACATGTGCATGCACTGGGACAAGAAGAGCCAGCTCAAAAGTGCAGCCCAAGGGGCTTCCCTGGTGACGCAGTGGTAGAGAGTCCGCCTGCCGATGCAGGGGACACGGGTTCGGGAGGATCCCACGTGCCGCGGAGCGGCTGGGCCCGTGAGCCATGGCCGCTGAGCCTGCGCATCCGGAGCCTGTGCTCCGCAACGGGAGAGGCCAAACAGTGAGAGGCCCGCGTACCGCAAAAAAATAAAATAAAATAAAAATAAAAAGATATATGTGTTATCATATATACATAACATTCATCAAGGTGCAGATTTAAAAATTATGAACATATATATCATACTCAATAGCATCAAAATATGATGCCCTCAGAAATATATCTAATAAAAGATGTGTATGGCATTTATAAAGAAACTTATAAAGCATTACTATAAGGCATTAGAGAATTAAATAATCTAGAAAATGTACTATAATCATGGATTGGATGACAATATTATAAAGGTGGCACTTTTCCCCAAATTAATCTATACAAAGTTATTTCCAATCAAGACATTTCAAATCAAAATCACAACTTTGGAGGAAACAGAATGAATGTCACAAGCTAATTTTATAATGTATATCAAAGAACAGAAAACTATAAACAGACATTCTGAAGAATTAGAGAAAGGTGAGAAGATTTGATTCACAAGGCAACAAAATGATACCTTTAAATAATAGCATTTTTGTATTAGTGCAAAGATGGACACATTTGCCCATGAAGATCCCCAAAATGAGACACATGTCTATGGCAGAGCAGGTATTACAGATACCTGGGAAAAGAAAGAGACAATTTGATAAAAGATACTTGCACATTTGGGTAGCCATGTGTGGAATAAATATGAAATTAGACCGCTACCTGACACCATCCACAAATACTGTTTTCAGGTAAATTAAAGCAAATGTAAAAGGCAAAATTTTGAAAGATGGTAAAATCTATTCATCAGTTCAAGGAAGGGAGGGTTTTCTTAATCCAGGCACAAAAATAGACAGCAAAAGAGAAATAATGAGAAATTTGATGACTAAAGAATTTCTCTTCATCAAGACATCATATAATAAAAAGAAGAACCACAAACTAGGAGTATTTGTGGCATATTAGTACTCAGATATATAAAAACATCTACACACAAATAAAGAAAAAATAATGTAATAAGAAGAGCACTTAAGACTCACCACCCCAAGTGTTGTAAAGGATGAAAAACAACTAGAACAATTTATTTAGTGTTGGTGGGAGGACATATTCTTGAACGAAAAAATAAGCAAATTGCGAACAAACATAAATTCATGTATATGAAATCCAAAAACTTAGAAAATGAAGCCAAACACCATTTAGGGAAATAAACATATGTAGTAAAACTATAAAGAAAACCAAAGTATAAGGTAATGATTAAGGCATAGGCCAGGTAGTGATTACCTCTGATGGATACACTGGGGAATTCAAAGATAACGGTTCTGCTCTTTTTTGTTAAACTTCGTTCAATATCTCATAATTCTTGATATCTGACATCTGTCTTATAAATAATCCTTTGTAACTATTCAAATTGTAAGCACAATTTTCAAGAAGAGTTTAGGTGTTCTCCTAGACCGACTCTAAGTGGCCACAATAGTTTGCCAATAATTTCCCAGAAATGGTACACTGGCTCCACAGCCTAGACAGAATCTTTCACAATATTTGGAACTTAGCAACTTCTGGCAACCAAAGCCTTTCTTTTTTAAATACAGGTTTTCATTAGTTATCTATTTTATACATATTAGTGCATACATGTCAATCCCAACCTCCCAATTCATCCCACCACCACCATCCACCCCCCCACCCCGCTTTCCCCCCTTGGTGTCCATACATTTGTTCTCTACACCAAAGCCCTTTTGTAAACTTATGCAGTGTATTATTGGCAGAAGTTTATAACGGCTAATCAAGAGGAAATCCTTCCAATGGGTCTCGGAATGTCCAATAATTAGTCATGAATTATTACGGATTTTTAAAGAAATGTATTCACAAAGGAAGACAAGCCTCTCAGCATGGAGTAAATTCTAACAGGGCGCCCACGAACCCAAACCCATGGGATATTATAGCCCTGCCTTACGGAGATGGATATGTGAATTGAATTTTATGAACTAAAGGTGGCTTCCTTTTAGCTAGCTTCTTAACAATGATCATAACTTAATTTTTCAATATTAAAACTCAGATGAGAAGCAATACTTTCTATATTAAAGTCAGTGCACTAGAAGCTGGCTGAAGGCTTCCAGTGGAGGGCAGGCAGAAGGAGTTCCTGACAAAGTGATATGACTTCACACCTCTCCTGACCCCCCAAATATATTCTTTATAGCCTGCTGCTACCTCAAATTCTCCTCTCATGTTTAGTATCTCTAGAAAGGTGACAATCATCCCTTAGAGAAAGAAGTTTATAACGTCCTTTCCTGAGAGAAATAAATCACAGAGTGAGTCAAATGATGACAAGAAAGAGGAAGGACTCAAGTCCAAAGTCATCTGGCTTCATAACTAAGGGCAGCAGAGAAACATACGGCATTTAAGTGGTGAAACATACAGAAGGGAGAGACAGGCGAAGAGAAGTTTATTCCAGCTTGCAAGGCAAATTTCACCTATTTTATCACATTCCAACATTTCATAAAAATTCTTATAAACTCTACATTCACTGAGCTGAAAAGAGTGCAGTAGTGCAGAGGGAGAAGCAAACTATGTTTACCTTCAACAAAAATGTATGAGCTAACTGCTAACAACCAGGATTTTGATTGAGTGGTAAAGGCAGTGAGTTGTATTTTCTTAAATATTGTTTATTTACTTGACCTACAAAGGAAGGTTTTGGTTTTTATTTTTTTCTTTTAGGTCTACGTGTTTCTATGTAAAGCTCAACCTGTAAAAATTTATCTGGAAACCAAGAAAGAAAATCAGCCCATCTGAATATGTAATTGCCCCCCTTTAACATGTTATCTCTTTCTTCATAATTGATGTAGGTGAAAGATGAAATAAACAGTATGAAACTGACTTTAAACTCTACTGCTAATCCAGACACTATAAGGCCTCTGTCTATATGGCAGTCCCATGTGACGACTGAGCACTTCACACATGGCTGCTATGACTGAGGAACTAAATTTTAAAATTAAATTTAAATTTGAAAACTAACACTGAATTTCATTGTTGGAAAAAAGTTTGAAGTATGCTTAGAATAATTCGAGTATGTGAATCTGCTTTTTCGACTTTAAATTTGATGTCATATACAAGTTAAGTATTTCTCATGAAAATTTAGCATCCAAGGTGAGATGTACTTTAAGTACACACTGGATTTCATAAATTTTGTACAAAAAAAGCATGAAATAAATCATTACCAATTTTTAAATTGAATACATGTTGAAATGATGGTATTTTTGATCAAGTAAAATATATATATTACTAAAATTAATTCCACTGATTACTTGTTACCTTTTGTAATGTGGCTCCAGGAAAAATGTAAGTGTCATGTGTGCCCCCTGCTATGTTTCTCTTGGACAGTACGGCTGCGAAGGACAAATTTGGTAGTGTAGAATACATAGAATACATTTAACCCTGGGCTCCTTCAGTTTATACTTATGTGAACAATTCACTTAACCTTTCTGAACTTTATTTTTTATGTAAATCAAGGTAATAATGTTGAGCAAACAAGCCTGTTATAAGGCTTAAATACAATACCTTATGTAAAGGCCTTTAGAAAACCCCAAAGTACTGGGCAGATGCCACTTATTTTCAGATATTTTATTTTTAGTCAAGTGTACATTTGAATTGCAATACTAAATGAAGGTTAAGAGTTAGTCGACCTTCTATTTAATCACTGTGAAAAGCAAGGTTGGCCCTAAGCTGTAAAACTCTATGCCAAGAAGTTTCCAAAATACCAAGAACCTATTTTATAGCAAAGTGCTGATTTTTAAGGTAGAAAAAGTCAGGTTCTTTAATATTTGGGCCACCCTAGTGGTTGCCTTTAACACGTTAAAGCTATTGCCTGCAATCCACTTTAGTAAATTTGTTTTATTGGTGAGTTGAACAGAAAAACAGCAGAATAGAGTATAAGGCATTGAGGACTTCCGGTAGGTGCCAAAGTGAATCAGGTCCTGTTTTCTTCGCGGAACAGGCACAGGAGAGGAACTATATGTACAATAAACAAAACTAAATAGTAGTTTCATTCATCTTATTTAACAGATCAATCTCCACTGGAAGAGTGGGCTGGTTAAATATTGGTGTAGAATGGAAAAATTTGAGAAAAAGGCACAAGGCTATTCTAAATATTAAGACAGAGGTGACTCTGAAAATAACCTCTGAGCAGCCTGCATTTTACAGAAAGCCTCACTTTAAAGGTGATGTGGAAATAGCTAGCTCTCTTGCATACTGTAATCAATTTACATAAGTCATGTTCTCTCTGTTAATCAATGACATGTCAATAAATTGATTTAAGTGGCCCCATTTTGCGTTGAAAAACCTTGGTCAACAATGACAACAACAACAAGGGCCTGAGTGAAGGACTGTATTTCCAGCAGCTTCCTTACCAAATGCATTCTACTGCCAATCCGTGAGCTTTGTCCAAAGTCTAGTGTAGACCGAAATTATTTACTAAAGAAAAGGAACTTGCCCTACTTGGCTTACATTATATCTTATTATGTGTACTCCTTCTTTCTAAGAATGGTTAACTCTTTTCTTATCAAATGGAAAATTCACAGCCGAAGCTCTTCGAGAGTGATGACCTTAACTATTTTATCACATTTTTGAATGATTCTGAGGTTACAAGTAGATTTGAGTTACAAGATTTCAGCTAAAAACTCCCTCGCTCTTTCGGTAATATTGGAAACGTAATTCTTGACCACTCACTTCTAGTTTCCTAGAACACCATAAACCCCTTGGACAGCCAGAGGCTAACCCGCTATAATTCTCTTCTCTGCCCTTTTTGCTAAGCACTGATGTTTGTGCCTTACCTAGTTTCCTGTCTAGTGAGATTATTCATGTGGTTTCTATGTTAAGCATAGGTGGAAACCCTGTGACTTTTGATTGCTGACTCTTTCTTTGGAAGCAAGTCACAATGTAAGGAAAAGGAAAACATGTCACAAAATTAGTACGATAAATAAAATGGTTCACTTTTTAAAGTTATCATTTAGGAAGAGAAATATAAAATTTCCAGAAAAAGCTTTAAGCATTTTGTTTTCATTTTTAACAGTAGTGCTAATAGTGAACATTTATTGGACATCACGTCAAGTGCCAAAGATGAGTTATCTTTGATTCTCACAACCATCTTAGAACATAGGTACTACTATTGTATAGACTTCAAGGGCTCTCTGCAACCTAAAGAGATTAAAATCTCACACGATAGCTGTGTGGGAGAATCCATTCTTCAGTCATTCAGGCACCCAGGATGATAGAGGTTCCATCTTTACCCGTTCTCCAAAAACGCTAGTCTTGGGGAAGGGAACACAGTGATTCTGCACTGGTTTTTTAAGCTTCCATCTTGAAATGATACACAGTTCTACTCACATTTCATTAGCTAACACAAATTACATGGCCACATCCAACTTCAAAAGGAGAGACAAAATGAAATTCTCCCTTGTGCCCAGAATAAGAACTGGAACCACTGTAAACAGCATTAGTGACCACCACACATATTAAAGATATGCTACCTAAGTGATTTTGTTCTAGTCTAGGCGTTATATGAATACAATTTAATATTTTATACCTTATGTTTCACCTGTAACCACATGCCAATTCCTGTAATTTACTTACTGACATATGCTATACTTTCAATGTAGAGATAAAATTTCCCTAAGAAAATGTCTACAACTTGGAATACAATAATAAACACTTATGTTGAAAATCCCTCTTTATTTTTCTCATTGTATAGTTGAAACAGAGACTTGGAGATGCTTATAATAACCCATATTACCCCACTTTTCTCCCTGAATATCCTTTCCAAATAGATTATCCTGCATCATAAATAGCCTTCAAGTTGGTATTCTTATGCTTCACCTACATCGTAAACATAATTTTAAAAATTAAGAATTTCAGTCCCTCTCCTTAGTTTCTTTACTCCCTGTTTCCATACATAAGCAACTAGCTTCTTTTCTTTTATCTCTTCTTTTCTTTCTTTGGAGTTATGTGCCACCTAGGAATTGTTGCATAAGGGATGTAGAAATTCCTATGAGTAATATTTAGGTGTGGTCCTGACGTGACCTTGACATATTAATTCACATAAAGAGCTTTAAACCTTTATATTTTCTAGTAAATTTTTATTCACTTGTTTAATAATTTCCTGTTCTATAGTTGTAAAAATATTTCACATCCTACAGTGTTTGGTTGGCATTGTGGAATCCTTCTCTCCACATTCTTCCCATGATAACACCATAAAATATTTTAAGTGTCCTCTGTGATATTTTATTCATTTTATTGAAACCTGAGAGAATATGAACATAACATATGGGCAATGACTAGAATGGTTAGAGAATAAATAATTCAGAAAATAAATATTAAAATCCAGTAAGGTTAAACTTTGTTCTTTTGTGTGGTGAAACACTAAAAACAGCTTGAATTATTTTGTACGGTGTCTGGCCGCAATAAAAAAAAAAAATGCTCTAAAGGAAAAAGAAATATGAAAAAACAACCAAAATAAACTCTTTTAAATTTTGTTTCTTCCAGTTTTCTTAGCATTTTATTCTGATTTCATGATAATTATCTTATTCTTTTGATTAAAAAAAATGATTTCATTAGTCAACAAATTTTGATTGTTTCCCTGTTATAAGCTACATATAGATCATTTCTACTAGAAATGATTTAAAAGGTGATGTGACCATCACCACATTTTAAGGATAAAGCTCTTTATTTAATTACATTTTAAAAAGCAACAAATGATTTCATCACTAGTCTAAAAACATGATGAAAACAACTTGTGAAAAACTTATGTTGACGTCCTATATCTAAACTGGAAAGTTGTTCCAGAATATAAAACACTGATTTTTCTTTTAGTAGTCTTCTTTGTCATCAGAAGTGATGTCAATGTAAGTAATATAATTTTATTTTAGTACTTTATTAGTAATTTTATGAGTATAATTAACTGTGCCTGATTAAAATCTATTTGGCCTGGCACTAAATTTCAAGAAAACCTCTAAGCATATAAGTAGATATATATAAAAGAACTGAATTTTAATATTTGTGTTATTTAGATTATATTCTAAAATGTATCTTGGTGTATATTAACATATAAATTTAAAATAATAAGATGATCTACATTAATCCAAAGCTACAATAATTATTATATTTCCCTTCACATTTATCAATTTTTCTTTTTCCCCCCTCAACTGAAAAGTCTGGGAACAATAATAACCCTCTAGAGAATTTTTTTTTAACATCTTTATTGCAGTATAATTGCTTTACAGTAGTGTGTTAGTTTGTCCTGTATAACAGAGTGAATCAGCTATATGTATATATATCCCCATATACCCCACCCTATTGCATCCCCCTCCCACCCTCCCTATCCCACCCCTCTAGGTGGTCACAAAGCACCGAGCCGGTCTCCCTGTGCTATGTGGCTGCTTCCCATTAGCTATTTTACATTTGACAGTGTATATATGTCCATGCCACTCTCTCACTTCATCCCAGCTTACCCTTCCCCCTACCTGTGTCCTCAAGTCCATTCTCTACACCTGCGTCTTTATTCCTGTCCTGTCCCTGGTTCTTCAGAACCATGTTTTTTTTAGATTCCATATATATGTATTAGCATACGGTACTTGTTTTTCTCTGACTTACTTCACTTGTATGACAGACTCTAGGTCCATCCACCTCACTACAAATAATTCAATTTCATTTTTTATGGCTGAGTAATATTCCATTGTACATAAGTGCCACATCTTCTTTATCCATTCATCTGTCGATGGACACTTAGGTTGCTTCCATGTCCTGGCTATTGTAAATAGTGTTGCAAAGAACATTGCAGTGCATGACTCTTTTTGAATTATGGTTTTCTCAGCATAAATGCCCAGTAGTGGGATTGCTGGGTCATATGGTAGTTCTATTTTTAGTTTTTTAAGGAACCCCCATAATGTTCTCCATAGTGGCTGTATCACTTTACATTCCCACAACCAGTGCAACAGGGTTCCCTTTTCTCCACACCATCTCCAGCATTTATTTTTTGTAGATGTTTTGATGATGGCCATTCTGACTGGTGTGAGGTGATACCTTGTGGTAATTTTGATTTGCATTTCTCTAATGATTAGTGATGTTGAGTATCCTTTCATGTGTTTGCTAGCAATCTATACACCTTCTTTGTAGAAATGTCTACTTAGGTCTTCGGCCCATTTCTGGATTGGGTTCTTTGTTTTTTCGATATTGAGCTGCAAGAGCTGCTTGTGTATTTGAGAGATTAATCCGTTGTCAGTTGCTTCATTTGCAAATCTTTTGTCCCATTCTGAGGGTTGTCTTTTTGTCTTGTTTATAGTTTCCTTGGCTGTGAAAAAGCTTTTAACTTTCATTAGGTCCCATTTGTTTATTTTTGATTTTATTTCCATTACTCTAGGAGGTGGGTCAAAAAGGATCTTGCGGTGATTTATGTCATGGAGTGTTCTGCCTATGTTTTCCACTAAGAGTATTATAGTGTCTGGCTTTACATTTAGGTTTTTAATCCATTTGGAGTTTATTTTTTTATACGGTGGTATGGAGTGTTCTAATTTCATTCTTTTACATGTAGCTGTCCAGTTTTCCCAGCACCACTTATTGACGAGGCTGTCTTTTCTCCATTGTATATTCTTGCCTCCTTTATCAAATATAAGGTGACCATATGTGTGTGGGTTTATCTCTGGGCTTTCTCTCCTGTTCCATGGATCTATATTTCTGTTTCTGTGCTGGTGCCACACTGTCTTGATTACTGTAGCTTTGTAGTATAGTCTGAAGTCCTGGAGCCTGATTCCTCCAGCTCTGTTTTTCTTTCTCAAGATTGCTTTGGCTATTCCGGGTCTTTTGTATTTCCATATAAATTGTGAAATTTTTTGTTCTAGTTCTGTGAATAATGCCATTGGTAGATTGATAGGGATTGCACTGAATCTGTAGATTGTTTTGGGTAGTATAGTCATTTTCACAATATTGATTCTTCCAATCCAAGAACATGGTGTATCTCTCCATGTGTTGGTATCATCTTTAATTTCTTTCATCAGTGTTGTATAGTTTTCTGCATACAGGTCTTTTGTCTCCATAGGTAGGTTTATTCCTAGGTATTTTATTCTTTTTGTTGCAATGGTAAATGGGAGTGTTTCCTTAATTTCTCTCTCAGATTTTTCATCATCACTGTATAGGAATGCAAGAGACTTCTGTGCATTAATTTTGTATCCTGCTACTTAACCAAATTCATTGATTAGCTCTAGTGGTTTTCTGGTAGCATCTTTAGGATTCCCTATGTATAGTATCATATCATCTGGAAACAGTCACAGTTTTACTTCTTCTTTTCTGATTTGCATTCCTTTTATTTCTTTTTCCTTTCTGATTGCTGTGGGTAAACCTTCCAAAACTATGTTGAATAATAATGGTGAGTGTGGGCAACTTTGTCTTGTTCCTGATCTTAGTGGAAATGGTTTCAGTTGTTCACCATTGAGAACGATGTTAGCTGTAGGTTTGTCATATATGGCCTTTATTATGTTGAGGTAAGTTCTCTCTATGCCTACTTTCTGGAGAGCTTTTATCATAAATGGGTGTTGAATTTTGTCAAAAGCTTTTTCTGCATCTATTGAGATGATCATATGGTTTTTCTCCTTCAGTTTGTTAATATGGTTTATCAATCACATTGACTGATTTGCGTATACTGAAGAATCCTTGCATTCCTGGGATAAACCCCACTTGATCATGGTGTATGATCCTTTTAATGTGCTGTTGGATTCTGTTTACTAGTATTTTGTTGAGTATTTTTGCATCTATGCTCATCAGTGATATTGGCCTGTAGTTTTCTTTTTTTGTGGCATCTTTGTCTGGTTTACGTATCAGGGTGATGGTGGCCTTGTAGAATGAGTTTGGGAGTGTTCCTCCCTCTGCTATATTTTGGAAGAGTTTGAGAAGGATAGGTGTTAGCTCTTCTCTAAATGTTTGATAGAATTCACCTGTGAAGCCATTTGGTCCTGGGCTTTTGTTTGTTGGAAGATTTGTCCATTTCTTCCAGGTTGTCCATTTGATTGGCATACAGTTGCTTGTAGTAATCTCTTATGAGCCTTTGTATTTCTTCAGTGTCAGTTGTTACTTCTTTTTCATTTTTGATTCTATTGATTTGAGTCTTCCCAGTTTTTTTCCTGATGAGTCTGGCTAATGGTTTATCAATTTTGTTTATCGTCTCAAAGAACCAGGTGTTAGTTTTATTGATGTTTGTTATCGATTCCATCATTTCTTTTTCATTTATTTCTGATCTGATCTTTATGATTTCTTTCCTTCTGATAACTTTGGGGGTTTTTTTGTTCTTCTTTCTCTAATTGCTTTAGGTGTAAATTTAGGTTGTTTATTTGAGATGTTTCTTCTTTCTTGAGGTAGGATTGTATTGCTATATACTTCTCTCTTAGAACTCCTTTGCTGTGTCCCTTAAGTTTTGGGTCATTGTGTTTCATTCTCATTTGTTTCTAGGTATTTTTTGATTTCCTTTTTGATTTCTTCAGTGATCTCTTGGTTATTTAGTAGCATATTGTTTAGCCTCCATGTGCTTGTATTTTTTACTTTTTTTTCCTGTAAGTGATATCTAGTCTTATAACGCTGTGGTCAGAAAAGATACTTGATACAATTTCAATTTTCTTATATTTACCAAGGCTTGATTTGTGACCCAAGATAAGACCTATCCTGGAGAATGTTCCATGAGCACTTGAGAAGAAAGTGTATTCTGTTTTTTTGGATGGAATGTCCTATAAATATCAACTAGATCCATCTTGTTAAATGTGTCATTTAATGCTTGTGTTTCCTTATTTATTTGTATTTTGGATGATCTGTCCATTGGTGAAAATGGTGCATCAAAGTCCCCTACTATTATTGTGTTACTGTCTATTTCCCCTTTTATGGCTGGTAACATTTGCCTTATGTATTGAGGTGCTCCTATGTTGGGTGCATAAATATTTAAAATTGTTGTATCTTCTTCTTGGATTGATCCCTTGATCATTATGTAGTGTCCTTCTTTTTCTCTTGTAATAGTCTTTATTTTAAAGTCTATTTTATCTGATATGAGAAATTGCTACTCCAGATTTCTTTTGATTTCCGTTTGCAAGAAGTATCTTGTTTCATCTCCTCACTTTCAGTCTGTATGTGTCCCTAGGTCTGAAGCAGGTCTCTTGTAGACAGCATATATATGGGTCTTGTTTTTTGTGCCCATTCAGCGAGCCTTTGTCTTTTGGTTGGAGCATTTAATCCATTTACATTTAAGGTAATTATCGATATGTACGTTACTATTACCATTTTCTTAACTGTTGTGGATTTGTTTTTGTAGGTCTTTTCCTTCTCTTGTGTTTCTTGCCTAGAGAAATTCCTTTAGCATTTGTTGTAAAGCTGGTTTGGTGGTGCTGAATTCTCTTCACTTTTGCTTTCCTGTAAAGGTTTTAATTTCTCCATCGAATCTGAATGGGATCCTTGCTGGGTAGAGTCATCTTGGTTGTAGGTTTTTCCCCTTCATCACTTTAAATGTGTGCTGCCACTCCCTTCTGGCTTTCCGAGCTTCTGCTGAAAGATCAGCTGTTAACCTTATGGGGATTCTCTTTTATTTTATTTGTCATTTTTCCCTTGCTGCTTTTAATAGTTTTTCCTTGTATTTAATTTTTGATAGTTTGATTAATATGTATCTTGGCATGTTTCTCCTTGGATTTATCCTGTATGGGACTCTGCACTTCCTGGATTTGGGTGGCTATTTCCTTTCCCATATTAGGGAATTTTTCAACTATAATCTCTTCAAATATTTTCTCAGTCCCTGTCTTTTTCTCTTCTTCTTCTGAGACCCCTATAATTCGAATGTTGGTGCATTTAATGTTGTCCCAGAGGTCTCTGAGACTGTTCTCAATTCTTTTCATTCTTTTCTCTTTATTCTGCTCTGTGTAGTTATTTCCACTGTTTTATCTTCCAGGCAGGTCACTTTTTTCTTCTGCCTCAGTTATTCTGCTACTGATTTATTCTAGAGAATTTTTAATTTCATTTATTGTGTTGTTCATCATTGTTTGTTTGTGCTTTAGTTCTCCTAGTTCCTCGTTAAACATTTCTTGTATTTCCTCCTTTCTATTTCCAAGATTTTGGATCATCTTTACTATCATTACTCTGAATTCTTTTTCAGGTAGACTGCTTATTTGCTCTTCATTTGTTTGGTATGGTGGGGTTTTGCCTTGCTCTTTCATCTGCTGTGTATTTCTGTGTCTTCTCATTTTGCTTAACTTACTTGTTTGGGGTCTCCTTTTCACAGGCTTCAGGTTCGTAATTCCCATTGTTTTGGTGTCTGACCCCAGTGGCTCAGGTTGGTTCAGTGGGTTGTGTAGGCTTCCTGATGGAGGGGACTGGTGCCTGTATTCTGGTGGATGAGGCTGGATCTTGTCTTTCTGGTGGGCAGGACCACATCTCGTGGTGTGTTTTGGGGTTTCTGTGAACTTATGATTTTAGGCAGCTTCTTTGCTAATGGGTGGAGTTGTGTTCCTGTCTTGCTAGTTGTTTGGCATGGGGTGTCCAGCCCTGGAGCTTGCTGATCATTGAGTGGAGCTGGGTCTTAACGTTGAGACAGAGATTTCTGGTGAGCTCTCATCAATTGATATTATGAGGGGCTGGGAGGTTTCTGGTGGACCAATATCCTAAACTCAGCTCTCTCACCTCATACGCTTAGGCCTGACACCCAACCAGAGCACTAAGACCCTGTCAGCCCCACAGCTCAGAAGAAAAGGGAGAAAAGAAAAAAAAAAAAAAAAGAAGAAACAAAAAATAAATAAAAGTTATTTAAATAAAAACTTTAAAAATATTCAAATAAAAGTATTTCTTTTAAAAAAGAAGAGAGCAACCAAACCAATAAACAAATCTACCAATGATAACAAGCGATAAACACTATACTTAAAAAAAAAACAGACAAACAGAACCCTAGGACAAATGGTAAAAGCAAACCTATATAGACAAAATCACACAAAGAAGCATAGGCATACACACTAACAAAAAGGGAAAAAGGACAAAAATATAAATATTTTAAAAAAAGGAAGAGAGAAATCAAATCAATAAACAAATCTGCCAATGATAATAAGCTCTAAATACTAAACTAAGACAAATGTAAAACTAGACACTAATTAGACACATAAAGCAAACCCCGAGTCTATAGATTGCTTCCAATGTCCACCACCTCAGTTTTGGGATGATTCGTTGTCTCTTCACAGATGCAGGGTAAATCAAGGTTATTGTGGAGATTTAATCCACTGCTCCTGAGGCTCACGGAGAAATTTCCCTTTCTCTTGTTTTTTCACACAGTTCCTTGTTTCAGCTTTGGGTTTGGTCTTGGCTCTGCTTGTAGGTCACCCTCTGGCGTCTGTTCCCCACCCAGACAGGAGGGAGTTAAAGGAAGAGCTGATTTGGGGGCTCTGGCTCACTCAGGCCAGGCCTACTCAGGTAGGGGTTCGGAATGCAGGAAGAGCTTGTGGCAGCAGAGCCCGGCATGACGTTGCAGCAGCCTGAGGCGTGCCATGCGTTCTCCTGGGGAAGTTGTCCCTGGATCACACGACCCTGGCAGTGGTGGGCTGCACAGGCTCCCAGGAGGGGAGGTGTGGATAGTGACCTGTGCTTGCACACAGGCTTCTTGGTGGCTGCACTACAGCCTTAGCATTTCATGCCCATCTCTGGTGTCCACGCTGATAGCCATGGCTCGCACCCTTCTCCGGAGCTCATTTGGGCAGTGCTCTGAATCCCCTCTCCTCATGCACCCCAAAACTATGATCTCTTAACTCTTAGGCAGGTCCAGACTTTTCACTGGACTCCCTCCTGGCTAGCTGTGGTGCACTAGCCCCCTTCAGGCTGTGTTCACACAGCCAGCCCCAGTCCTCTCCTTGGGACCTGACCTCCGAAGCCCAAGCCTCAGCTCCCAGCCCCCGCCCGCCCCGGCAGGTGAGCAGCCAAGCCTCTCGGGCTGGTGAGTGCTGGTCGGCACCGATCCTCTGTGCAGGAATCTATCCGCTTTGCCCTCCGCACCTCTGTGGCTACGCTCTCCTCCGCGGTTCCGAAGCTTCCCCCCTGCCCACCCCCCCATCTCTACCAGTGAAGGGGCTCCTAGTGTGTGGAAACCTTTCCTCCTTCACAGCTGCCTCCCAGAAGTGCAGGTCCTGTCCCTATTATTTTGTCTCTGCTTTTTCTTTTTTCTTTTGCCCTACCCAGGTACGTGGAGAGTTTCTTGCCTTTTGGGAAGTATGAGGTCTTCTGCCAGCATTCAGTAGGTGTTTTGTAGGAGCTGTTCCCCATGTAGATGTATTTTTGATGTATTTGTGAGGAGGAAGGTGATCTCCACGTCTTACTCCTCCATCATCTTGAAGGTCCTCCCCTTTCAAGATTTTTTTGTGTGATTCAGAGAGTTTCCATGACATTTCATTAAGGCACCTGAGTAAAAATGACTAAAGAGGCAAGTTCTACACAAAGGCAACAAATCATTTTGGGGCTGAAACATATAGCAGTATCTTAAAAAATAAGAACTGAATATATCCAACAAAACATTTCCCTCAAAGCGTTTCTTTTAATATGTTCCATTCTGTTCTATTTTATGAAATGTTTTTCAAAAGAATAACCACTGTTATCATATAACAGTATCCATTCATTACTATGTAGCAGGCAGTAATCTGACAGCTAGACTTACATTATCTCATTCAGACTTTATGTCAAGTCTGAAAGGTAGGTATTTTTACAAAATTTAAAATATGATCAAACTAGGTTATGACAAATAAAGAAACTTGCCCATGCTTAAACTTACCAAGGCTTCAAGTAATTGTATTATTCTATTTACTATGTGTATATGAACCAAGCAGAATCTTTTCCATATAGCTTTGTGCAATCTTTGAAACCTAATCAATTTAAATTTTTTCTCCCTAAATTAACTAGGTTTCTTTTTCCAAAATACACTTGTCCATGTCTTCGTCCAGTGATTGCATCATTTACAAGGTTGATTACAGGAAGATCATAAGGGTTTGAGGAAATATTCTTAGCAACATTGCAGATGGAGCCACACATTTACCTTTTCCAGAACTGAACATGATTCTACTTTTGTCATCCAGGATTTCCAGCATTTACTAGTTGTTCAAAAATGTCCTTCAAATGCTTAGTAAATTTCCCAGAATTCATGTTAGTTCCCATATGAACTATCAGAGTCATGGATGCCTCAGTATACCCTAAGGGTGTTAGTGGTTACTGGCTTGAGAGTGAATTTGCCCGATGCCATCAGGCAAATGGTTATTTCTCTCCATGACTTTGGATCAGAATCCTAGAACCCTCGGAAAAACAATGCTAACCTCTGTCCTAAAGAATGCTAACCTCTGTGCTAAAGAATGCTAAAATGAAAAAGTAATATACTTTTGGCACTTGAATAATTCTTTCTGAGAGTTTGACCAGGTAAATCATAGAGGGAAAGCTGTAATATATTTCACAGGCAAACTTTAGTATAATCAGGAGATGGGCTTTGTACTCTTTCTTAAGTATACTTATATCATTATAAAGGAAGTTCAAAATTATATTCAAAGATTTAGATTTAAATAATTACTAGGGGACAAGTGAAAGAAAATGTTAATATTTTTCAAATAACAAATATATTGTCATTATGGTACATTCCTTTTGTCCAGCATTCTTGAATATCCTTAAGTAGATAAATGATAGATACAGAGATACTTAGATACATAGACACGTACATGGGCAAATTATTTTTTGGCTTTTGACAACTGAGATATATATATAACTGATAAATTCAGGAAATCTTTTAAAGCTCTAATTTATAGTTCTGAAATAAATTGATAAGATCAACTGGAGCTTCCTAGGGTACCAAAAAATATTCTAGCTCATTCAATTCAGCATGGTTAATTAAGTTAGCTATGTGAACAAAATCCATGTCTCATATTAAACCCCATATCTATATTTAGGGAACTTGAAATAAGACACTCCTCTGGAAGCTTAACAAAAATAAAAACAACACCTTGCTCTCTGCAGGAAAATAGGTGGAGGCCAGTCCTTTAACAGGTTTCACAGAAGTCAATAAATAACTAGAATATCTGCTGTAAATATATGTTTGAATATAAAATAGTTTGGCAGGTAAGAATGTTACTTTATTTAGGATAACCTTAGTTTCTAAAAGCCCTGAGAGGTGACAGGTAGGAAGGCAGATAGACAGAAAGACAGACAGACAGAGAGGAAATGATTTGTTAAAATTCCCAGAAGAACTCATTAAAAGTAATTTTCAAGGTATAGGGATAAAGGGGATGCAAAATTTAATTTGTAACATTGACAGACTAATATTAGTTAATATCTTCTTGACTTATCAGACTATTTGGTGTTAAAATTCCTGGAAGAAAAGACACAAGACTCCCCTGGAACTGATCTCTACCTTAAAACATGGGAAGTCCAAGAGATCCAACTGAAACTAGCTTCACCAAAAAATATAGTAGAGGTGGGAATGAGTCAGTAAACTCGGATAGTAAGAGAATAAGCATGAAGTTGGGGCTTTCTAAGGGAAATGCATATTGATTTACTTCTTTTTCTAAATTCTCAAAATCAGATTTTATAGAATAGTATGATAAGAAATAGGAAAATCTCAGCTACGGTTTAACAATGGTTTTCTATGATCCCGAGCTTTCCTAGGTATAATATCTAGTTGCACTGATATCACATCCCCACTGTAACTCTATTAATTGGGTATTATTGTGTCCATTTTAGTGTTTAAAAGAAATTCTCAGTTTTCCATATACAAGTGTATTTCAAACTTGTAGGCATATAAGAACTAACAATAACTTGATAAAAATCCAGATTCCAGGCCCCTTCTCTGCTGAAGTCTAATTCAGTAGGTCTGGGATGGAGATTGAAAATCTGCATTTTAAATACATATCTACAAAGATATTTTTTTTTAGAGGCAGCCAATTTGGGGAACACTGCTTTCCACTTAGATTCTCTATGAAAGAAATGAGCAGATCTTGAGTTTAAGAGAGAGTCAAGATAAATTGTGAGAAATATATGCATATTTGTCTGTTTTAGAAGACAATTTTATCATCTTATAAGTGAATGAAAAAAAATCACACTTTTTGTTTAATTGTACATGAATATAGGACAAAGGCACTTTTAGACTTGTGTTAACATGGCAACTGTGGCAATGTAGAGATGATCGATGTATTCATTAAAAATAACTCATGACTAGCTAACATAAGCACAGTATTATATGAAGCCAAGACAAGCATTCAACCTAGCAACAGGTTGAATGAGGGAACAGAAAAGGTTTACAAGAAATGGTTGCTCCCTTCTAGGGACTTAAAACAATTTAAGGGAGCAAATATACATACACATGAAAATTATTAGGTAAAAGTAAACTTCTTGCACAGAATATTAATTTTATGACTAGATAATCTACTTAATGAAGAAATTTCACAAACAATATGCATTCATCTCTAATGTAGGCAGAAGCTGTGGTGGAAGGGCCTCCTAGAAAAGTGAAGTTGACTTAGAGCCTTGAAACACAGGCAGGTATGTATGTTGGAGGGGAAGAAGGAGATCATACAGGACTGCAAAAAGAGCATGGTGCCGAGGCCTGGTGAGGGGACCAACATGAGTTGAATGTGTGCTTAACTAGGATAAAAATTCTTAATAGCTTTTTTTTTTTTTTTTTTTGGCGGTACGCGGGCCTCTCACTGTTGTGGCCTCTCCCGTTGCGCAGCACAGGCTCCGCACGCACAGGCTCAGCGGCCATGGCTCACGGGCCCAGCCGCTCCGCGGCATATGGGATCTTCCCAGACCGGGGCACAAACCCGTGTCCCTGGCATCAGCAGGTGGACTCTCAACCACTGCGCCACCCTTCTTAATAGCTTTTATCTTAACTTGAGAGATTTCTGGAAGAACTCTACAGGGTTTCCTTGCCATTGCACATCATCTTAAACTGCATATTCATTCATTCATTTTAAAAATTTGAGCAGTGGCCCTTGTATAGATAAAGTTTTAATATTATAAATCATTCCATGCCAGCTATTATAAAGCACTATTATCTTCTTTAAATTATGTGTCTAGCCATATTTACTTCTTCTCCCACAAAGACAGTTGGGTGATAATTTTTTAAACAAAATTATTTTAAAAACGAAAACATTTTTGTCTTCTCACTATAGCTTATCCAATATGCACTAAGTCCCCTACATACAAATGAGTTCCGTTCCAAGACCACATTTGTAAGTCCAACAAAGTTAGCCTAGGTACCCAACTAACAAAATCGGCTACATAGTACTGTACTATAAGAGCTTTATAATTATTTTCACACAAATAATAAGTGCATAAAAAACAAACACAAAAAATAAAACATTTTTAATCTTACCATACCTTGAAAAGTACAGTTGTATAGTACAACAGCTGGCATACAGGGCTGGCATGTACCTTTGCATCTTTGAAAGTTCACAATTTGAAGGTTCGTATGTAGGGGACTTACTGTATTATGCTTTCAGAGTCATAACTAAAGCTCAATAGACTGCAAGACACCAGCCCCCAAAATCCAGAAGTGCAGAAAAATGTCACTTTCTTTACACTGCTCCTTTTATTTTAAAAAATAAGGTAATTTTAATTGCTAATGGAGACGTATTTAGCAGATAAATGCTTTCAGTGATCTGACTCAGACTTATGGCTTCATGTTGTCTCCTTCACTGAGGCTGGATGACGGCTGAAGGAAAAAAACTTCTTGTTAGCCTCATGAAGTTGAATAGGCTCTTCAATCAGGTTTTCTTTTATTCATAACACTTATCTCTAGTTTGATTCCAAATGGTTTTATTTCTTGTTTTAAACTCGTGTACTTGAAAATTATTAGTTTCAGTTGCACTACAAATTTAGGCAAGGGCTGATGGCATCTGCACGTAATGGATACCCTCTCAGAGTTCAGCAGTATGTACCCCTAACAGAGATAAACAGGAAATGTTTTATCAGTGGCATTTCTATCAGACCTAAGAGGATAAGCGTATATAATAGTTATTATCTAATAGGCACTTTTCCTTTACAGAAAAAAAAAGTCACTAGAAATAGTAAATGATCTTTTTCATCGTTTTTATTACCCCTTTACACTACCATTACAAGCACAAGTACAATGCCAGTGATGAAATAATCTTTTCTCATAGCTCCTCCATACACTATTCCTTACATTGCACTTCATAACTGTGGTCAATAGAATGTACTCAAGAGCCACACGACAACTGAGAGAAGAGAGACCTTTTTATGGTATCAGATAATGCAAGTCAGCCCTCTGGTTCCCTGTATCATGTCCCCAGTTCCAACTCTGATTTCAGCCTCAGCTGGGATGGACAGCGCTGTGTAAGTTCCCACTGATGGTCACTCTTCTCAAGCAGGCTCCACATATCTTTCTACGTTCTGCCCAGAACATGCTTCAACACTATGAGGTCCACTTGCCCCTCATACAAACACAACCCAAAAGTACTGGGTTAATACTCCAGTGGCAACTCTAAACTATTGCAGGACAGGAGCCAGTGGGTAAAGGCTCCTGCCTCCTGCCCTTGAGGTTGGCAATTTAGGAAGTTCAGGTAGACATTCTGTCTACTTCTCAGGACAACTTGATGGAATCAAGAGAATGTTGTACAAGCAAAAGCAGCTACCTCAGTTATACACTTGCATGCTAACTTCATTACATCCCTTCATGACCTTCTCCTGTACCCCCGCCTCCTAGATCACCTCTTGTATGAGGTACTTGCATCCAGGTCCTTGTCTCAAGCTTCACTTTCAAGGAAACACACAACTAAGACACTTAACTTTGTTTACTACCTGTTCTTGCTTTAGAGGAAGGACCCATAAAATTTTTCTCTAAAGGGACAGATCGTCAATGTTTGTAGTACATATAGTCTTTGTTGCTGCTGCTCACTTCTGCCATTTTAGAGTGAAAAATAGCCATTGGCAATACACAATGAATGGGCCTGACTGCATTTCAATAAAACTTTATTTATAAAAACTGGTGGTGGGCCTGATTTGGCCTATGACGCATGGATCACTGCCCCGTGAATCTCCTAAATTCTTGTAATTCATTAGGATATGCTTAGATCTCCCTGAGCTTCAGTATCCTAATGATAATAAATGGTGACATTCATAATTGCCTTTTATTAAAATTATTATGTACAAGGCACTATTCCTAGCAGGTGTTTTACACACATTATCATGTTTTATTCCCAACATTTTTATTTCATGTGTGAAGAAACTGAATCTCAAAAAACTGTGTCAGTCATTCATACTGTTTGGAGTTGCAATTCTCTGCCTTCTAAATACATGATTGGGTTGCAGCTCCTGGGCCTCTTTCTAGTAAAGTGAGGCCATCTAATTATTTTCAGGCAATGCGTTATGAGATTTAATTGATGCCAAATGATCCTCCAGAGCTCTTTTCCCTTCGTGACAACTATTGACAAGTTCCAGATATTAAGTCTCAGCTTGAGGATGACCTGATGCAACAAACACCCAAAGAGGGAGAAATACAGCTGAAATTTTGGAAGTTATCTGTTACCATTTCATATCTTAGCCATCTTGTCTAAAACAGAAACTAAGTAACTTGAGAATGACAATAGATAGTAAGTGGCATAAACAAAATTTGAATATAGGTCTTCAGACTCCAAGACTTGATTTCTTTCTGTTATACCTCCCTCACTATGTATATGTCTGTTCCTGCACATTAAAAAAAAAAAAAAAATGTTAAGGCAACTCCTTCCTGCAGTGGAAACCACTGTAATGAGTCAAAGACCTTCTTTCTTAGCTGAGTTCAAAATGCAAGAAAAGAGGAAAATGTGGAAAAGAATGAGCAAAAACAAACACTGATTCCAGGAAGAAATGTCAGGTATATGAAATTTATATTCAGGGTCCTGCCATCTCTTTCCTACTCTGACCCACAGTTCTTATAGACAAAACGTTCTGGGACATCTGTCCAATCATGGAGATTTACTTTTCTGAGCTAACTATTCCCCATTTCTCTCCAGTGAGCATGGGGACTCCCTACTCTGTGACCAGACTATTTAGAATTGACCATGGATGGACCCCGATCCAAGATGGGACAATCAGCTGGTCTTCCCAGGGAAACTGGAATCTGGGCTGACCCACTGAAGTCAATCTTTCCATTGCACTGAGCCCATGACCTTACAATTCTGAGACTGTGAAGTAGCAGCCCTCATCATGCCATCTGAACTAAGGTCTTCAGAGAGAGAAACATAAGCAGAAATGCAGAAAGGAGCTGAGAGACAGATACACAGAGAGTCTTCACAGCATCTGAGGTCTTTGTTCCAGGTCTAGCTGCCCTCCTGACACTGAGGCTAATGAGATTTTCCTCAAGTCTGGTAATAAATTCTTTCAGTTTGCTTAAACCACATTAATTTTTTTATTATTATTTGCAATCAGAGTCCTAAAAAATACAACTCCCAGCCTACGAGCACTTTTCCACAACTGCTCAAAAATTTAATGTTAACGAATGCATTATATCTTCTAGTAAAAATAATCGATCTTAATGACTTCCTCAAAAAGACTGATGAAATATTTCAGTTTTAATTATCTTATAGGAGAATCATTAAAAATAAATAAATATTTGATTGCAGAATCTGAGTATAAGTTGAGATATTTTAATCAATTACCTTTCCAATACTCTTCAAATTATCCTCACACCATTTCTCACACCACACTAGTGCTAACACAGTACATGTTTCCCAAATCCAGGATCAGAAAATAAGTACTTCTTAATGCAAATAGGAAAACTGAGTAAAAGTTTAAATTTTACTATCACAATTTATCTCCTTTTAACTAGAAAAACAGGAAGAGAATAACTAATTCAGTGTTTTGGTTTTCAAAATATGGTCAGTCCTCTTGGATTAATCTTTCCAAAAATACATTTTAAAACACAAAGTATTCTTGCCAAAATAAAGATAAATTATTCAAACTAAACAAATATCTCATTTTTTTCTCACAAAAGAAGGAATGTTATTTTATATGGTAATGTCAGTAGCAAGTAACATGATTCTATAAATGTATAGACTAGCTCACTTTTCATCATTTCCTATATAAAAATGTTTAGAAAAAAAATGTTTAGAAAAAAAATGTTTAGTTTTAAAAAAGAAAGAGATAAACAGCTATTTCAGAAATAAATCATTTAATCCTTTGATTAAATCATAAACATAAAATAAATATAATATGTGGGCTGCATCAAAATTTCCTGAAATTCAGGAGGCTAAACTAAATTAATATTATTTGTTGCCTCAGGAGTTGCAACTGGCTGCCTTGGGAAATATATATATATATATATATACAGCTATATATCTTCTGGACTGTAATATAAAACAAAATTTGAGAAAATAAGACATTGTTTACTGCCTGAATATTTACAGAGTGGGGAATTTTAGCATCAATAACATTTTCAGAAATGCCGATGTTCATTTGGGCTTAGTTTATTCTATAATAACTGCAATTAGAGGCTAATTATAATTTTATATTATCTCATCCTATACTGAACTAAATAATATTGTTTTTATTCTTCTTATTCTTTTATGCCTTTTAATCCTATTTTTAAATTTATTCCATATAACATTTAGAAATATATTTTTGAACAGAGATTTTTCTACACAGCTTTTACTCAAATAATAAATATTTTCATAACATTGCATATTCTAAAAATTTGTAAGTGATCTGTTTTCATTCAAATATTGGAATATTTACAATAAGGCAGACCTTGATTGCTTAAAGTTTAATTTTCAGCAAAACTTAATTTCACATTAGTACAGATAAGTTTTTAAATGACCTTACACTATAGAACCAGAATTTCTAAAATATCAATTCATTTTTATAATCACACTTTGGAGAAGACTGTGGAAACATTAAGCTGCTCACATAAGATTTTCAAGAAGTAACTACAAATGAAAAGTAAAATTAGCAGTGCCATCTGGCTGGCTAATTTATTTAAAATATGATAACTGTAAACCCAGGTAAACCTACAACCAAGATTACTCAGCAAGGATCTCATTCACATTCAACAGAGAAATTAAAACCTTCACAGACAAGCAAAAGCTAAGAGAATTCAGCACCACCAAACCAGCTCTACAACAAATGCTAAAGGAACTTCTCTAAGTGGGAAACACGAGAAAAAAAACGACCTACAAAAACAAACCCAAAACAATTAAGAAAATGGTAATAGGAACATACAGATCGATAATTACCTTAAACCTGAATGGATTAAATGCTCCATAGGCTCACTTTATGGATACAAAAACAAGACCTGTATATATGCTGTCTACAAGAGACCCACTTCAGACCTAGGGACAAATACAGACTGAAAGTGAGGGGACAGATCATGATATTCCATGCAAATGGAAATAAAAGAAAGCTAGAGTAGCAATTTTCATATCAGACAAAATAGACTTTAAAATAAAGACTCTTACAAGAGAAAAAGAAGGACACTACATAATGATCAAGGGATCAATCCAAGAAGAAGACATAACAATTGTAAATATTTACGCACCCAACATAGGAGCACCTCAATACATAAGGCAAATGCTAACAGCCATAAAACGGGATATCAACAGTACGCAATAATATTAGGGGCTTAAACACCCCAGTTTCACCAAGGGACAGATCATCCAAAATGAAAATAAATAAGGAAACACAAGCTTTAAATGACACATTAAACGAGATGGACTTCATATTTATAGGACATTCCATCCAAAAACAGCAGATTACACTTCCTTCTCGAATGCTCATGGAACATTCTCCAGGATAGATCATATCTTGGGTCACAAATCAAGCCTCAGTAAATTTAAGAAAATTGAAAACGTATCAAGTATCTTATCTGACCACAACACTATGAGACTAGATGACAATTACAGGGAAAACTCTGTAAAAAATACAAACACATGGAGGCTAAACAATACACTACTAAATAATCAAGAGATCAGTGAAAAAATCAGAGGAAATCAAAAATACCTAGAAGCAAATGACAATGAAAACACAACGACCGAAAACCTATGGGATGCAACAAAATCAGTTCTAAGAGGGAAGTTTTTAGCAATACAATCCTACCTCAAGAAAGAAGAAAAATCTTAAATAAACAACCTAAATTTACACCTAAAATAATCAGAGAAAGAAGAACAAAAAAACCCCAAAGTTATCAGAAGGAGAGAAATCATAAAGATCAGATCAGAAATAAATGAAAAAGAAATGATGGAAACAATAGCAAACATCAATAAAACTAACACCTGGTTCCCTGAGAAGATACACAAAATTGGTAAACCATAAGTCAGACTCATCAAGAAGAAAAGAGGGAAGACTCAAATCAATAGAATTAGAAATGAAAAAGGAGAAGTAACAACTAACACTGGAGAAATACCAAGGATCATGAGAGATTACTACAAGGAACTATATGCCAATAAATTGGACAACCTGGAAGAAATGGACAAATTCTTGGAAAAGCACAACCTTCTGAGACTGAAGGAGGAAGAAACAGAAAACATAAAAAGACCAATCACATACACTGAAATTGAAACTGTGATTAAAAATCCTACAACAAACAAAAGCCCAGGACCAGACGGCTTCACAGGCGAATTCTATCAAACATTTAGAGAAGAGCTAACACCTATTCTTTTCAAACTCTTCCAAAATATAGCAGAGGGAGGAACACTCCCAAACTCATTCTACGAGGCCACCATCACCCTGATACCAAAACCAGACAAAGATGCCACAAAAAAAAAGAAAACTACAGGCCAATATCACTGATGAACATAGATGCAAAATTCTTCAACAAAATACTAGCAAACAGAATCCAACAGCACATTAAAAGGATCATACACCATGATCAAGTGGGGTTTATCCCAGGAATGCAAGGATTCTTCAGCATACGCAAATCAGTCAGTGTGATAAACCATATTAACAAACTGAAGGAGAAAAACCATATGATCATCTCAATAGATGCAGAAGAAGCTTTTGACAAAATTCAACACCCATTTATGATAAAAGCTCTCCAGAAAGTAGGCATAGAGAGAACTTACCTCAACATAATAAAGGCCATATATGACAAACCCAGAGCCAACATCATTCTCAATGGTGAACAACTGAAACCATTTCCACTAAGATCAGAACAAGACAAAGTTGCCCACACTCACCACTAGTATTCAACATAGTTTTGGAAGGTTTAGCCACAGTAAACAGAAAAGGAAAAGAAATAAAAGGAGTCCAAATCAGAAAAGAAGAAGTAAAACTGTGACTGTTTTGAGATGATATGATATTATACATAGAGAATCCTAAAGATGCTACCAGAAAACCACTAGAGCTAATCAATGAATTTGGTAAAGTAGCAGGATACAAAATTAATGCACAGAAATCTCTTACATTCCTATACACTAATGATGAAATATCTTCAAGAGAAATTAAGGAAACATTCCCATTTACCATTGCAATGAAAAGAATAAAATACCTAGGAATAAACCTACCTATGGAGATAAAAGACCTGTATGCAGAAAACTATACAACACTGATGAAAGAAATTAAAGATGATACCAACACATGGAGAGATATACCATGTTCTTGGATTGGAAGAATCAACATTGTGAAAATGACTATACTACCCAAAGCAATCTACAGATTCAATGCAATCCCTATCAAACTACCAATGGCATTTTTCACAGAACTAGAACAAAAAATTTCACAATTTATATGGAAATACAAAAGACCCTGAATAGCCAAAGCAATCTTGAGAAAGAAAAACAGAGCTGGAGGAATCAGGCTCCAGGACTTCAGACTATACTACAAAGCTACAGTAATCAAGACAGTATGATACCAGCACAAAAAGAGAAATACAGATCAATGGAACAGGAGAGAAAGCCCAGAGATAAACCCACACACATATGGTCACCTTATCTTTGATAAAGGAGCCAAGAATATACAATGGAGAAAAGACAGCCTCGTCAATAAGTGGTGCTGGGAAAACTGGATGGCTACATGTAAAAGAATGAAATTAGAACACTCCCTAACACCATACACAAAAATAGACTCCAAATGGATTAAAGACCGAAATGTAAGGCCAGACACTATAAAACTCTTAGAGGAAAACATAGGCAGAACACTCCATGACATAAATCACAGCAAGATCCTTTTTCACCCACCTCCTAGAGAAATGGAAATAAAAACAAACAAATGGGGCCTAATGAAACAAAAGTTTTTGCACAGCAAAGGGAACCATAAACAAGACCAAAAGACAGCCCTCAGAATGGGAGAAAATATTTGCAAATGAAGCAACTAACAAAGGATTAATCTCCAAAATTTACAAGCAGCTCATGCAGCTCAATATCCAAAAAAACAAACAACCCAATCCAAAAATGGGCAGAAGACCTAAATAGACATTTCTCCAAAGAAGATATACAGATTGCCAACAAACACATGAAAGGATGTTCAACATCACTAATCATTAGAGAAATGCAAATCAAAACCACAATGAGGTATCACCTCACACCAGTCAGAATGCCATCAACAAAATATCTACAAACAATAAATGCTGGAGAGGGTGTGGAGAAAAGGAAACCCTCTTGCACTGTTAGTGGGAATGTCAATTGGTACAGCCACTATGGAGAACAGTATGGAAGTTCCTTTAAAAAGTAAAAATAGAACTACCATATGACCCAGCAATCCCACTACTGGGCATATACCCTGAGAAAACCGTAATTCAAAAAGCTTCATGTACCACTATGTTCATTGCAGCTCTATTTACAATAGCCAGGACATGGAAGCAACCTAAGTGTCCATCGACAGATGAATGGATAAAGAAGATTTAGCACGTAATACAATGGAATATTACACAGCTATAAAAAGAAACAAAACTGAGTTATCTGTAGTGAGGTGGATGGACCTAGAGACTGTCACAGAGAGTGAAGTAAGTCAGAAAGAGAAAAACAAATACCGTATGCTAACACATATATATAGAGTCTAAGAGAAAAAATAACAAAGCTCATGAAGAACCTAGTGGCAAGACGGGAATAAAGACACAGACCTACTAGAGAATAGACTTGAGGACACGGGGAGGGGGAAGGGTAAGCTGGGACGAAGTGAGAGAGTGGCATGGACATATATACACTACCAAATGTAAAATAGATAGCTAGTGGGAAGCAGCTGCATAGCACAGGGAGATCAGCTTGGTGCTTTGTGACCACCTGGAGGTGTGGGATAGGGAGGGTGGGAGGGAGATGCAAGAGGGAGGGGATATGGGGATATATGTATATTTATAGCTGATTCACTTTGTTGTAAAAGCAGAAACTAACACACCATTGTAAAGCAGTTATACTCCAATAAAGATGTTAAAATAAAATAAATTAAATTAAAAAATTTAAAAAACCAGGTAGCCGGTCATAATTATAATTTTTCTCAGTGAAATCTGCAATTGATCTCTCTGCATTTAGAGAATTCAGCATTTTTGCCCAGTCTTATAAGGTTTTAAAAAAGGTAGCCAAACTAGACAAAGTGCAATTACTATTCCTTAATAAGTCAGTGTGTAAGACCCAAGTACAGTGATAAGTCTTACCATTTCAAGGAGAAAAGGGAATAATTCCTTTTTCACTCTCAACATCCAGAAGAGTGGTCCCATTAATTCAAGGTCTCTTACCCTCCAAAGGAAATCATCTAAAATTTTATGCGGCCATTTAAATGATTGCTGGAAAATTTATATGGTAGTCATGGGAACAAGAGTTCAAGGCAACACTGATCATTTTAATAGTGTGCAAGTGATCCATCCAATTTGTAAATACCTTGGACCACTCTTCCAGGACATGAGTGATCCTAAAAGGCATTTATGCGGAATTAATGAAATAAAATATAAGCTAATTAATAGCTAGAATCCCCTCAAGTTTTTTACTTAGCTGGGTTTATTGTAAATTATCTGAGCTTTTGAAAGAGCAAAAAGCACCTTTACAGGGTTATTGCGTACATTTTTGAAAAGGTGTGTTTTCTCTTTCATGATTCAGAACTAATTCATTTGTCCTTTTTTCTTTTTTTTTTTTTTTTTGCAGTACGTGGGCCTCTCACTGTTGGGGGCTCTCTCGTTGCGGAGCACAGGCTCCGGACGCGCAGGCTCAGCGGCCATGGCTCACGGGCTCAGCCGCTCCGCAGCATGTGGGATCTTCCCGGACTGGGGCACGAACCTGTGTCCCCTGCACTGGCAGGCGGACTCTCAACCACTGCGCCACACAGGGAAGCCCCTCCTTTGTTCTTTTAACATTCTGAGTATTCTCCCTGAATCACAGTTCCCTACAAAATACATTTCTCTGGTTTCATCAACATTTTTCTGCATATAACTAGTGATACAAATGTGGTGCTCCTATATATCTTGACAGCTCCCATCTTAGAGATTAATTGTGGCAAGCACAGACAGATGGGGCAAACCTCACACCTGAACCAGATCCTCTGACTCCCAACCCAGGCCCACGAATGAAGCAGGTGATACGAGAACTGACCAAGTTTGGAACACTGGAAAGAGACCCATCCTCTAGACAAGACACCTTGATGATATCTGGCAATAAATACTATGAACAGTGATATAGTTCAGGAAAGCAATTTGAGTAAAGGGTAATTGTACATGCGGCATGTTCCGGAATTCCTGAAAAGAGTAACGGAGGGAAAGAGCTAAGCATCTTCAGAATCCAAGGCACACAAGCAGAAGGAATCAAGTCTGAGAGCAAGTAGCTGGACCTCGGCTTCAACGTTGGGGTTCAGGGACTCATCTCTGAAGGGAGATGAGGAAGGCTCCGGTCATAGAGGGATCAGAGGATCAGATAGATTACACAAAGGCAGCAAGTGTCAAGGGAACAAAGTAGAACACTAGGTACAAGAATGAGAAACTTAGTCATTGTATGGAAGAATTGATTGGTTATTTACATTTCATTTATGATAACTACAGTAAAAATCTAGGAAGAACATCACATCAAGTAATTTTCCTTTGGCACCAAGGCGTTCTGAGCCTGAGGCTGCAGGTATAATAGCCACACCCTGGGAAAGAAGGCTACAGGTGGACGAGGAGGCAGTGCTGGATGCTACCATGGAAAGGTCTCCTTGTGGCCACTTTACCTTTTACCCCCATTAAAACCCAAGCCTAATGCCTTACAAGTACCATTAAGATCACACCTACCGTTCTGGTTTACAGAAAAGATGAAATGGGTATGTGTTATTAAAGCTCCTCACCCAAAGCAAAGCCAGAATAATGCTGACACCACTCTATTTTTACGGTTGTCATCCGGATTTTCCAGATCTCTCCCACACCTACAGCCCTAAAATCTGATTTCTAGGTATATCCTATTATACTCAGTTTGTATCCCAACCAATCCAGTATCACTTTCAGCTGGGAAGTAACTATATCTATTTCTTTAAAAAAATATATAAGCATGCTTACGGAACAAACATTTATATCTTTTTGAGCTGTATCAAGGCACAAAGACCTAGAATCCAGTATGCTTTCCTTCTCTACAACTCTCATCACAATCTGACCAGGGGAAGGCTGAGTAGGGGAGCGGCCTTGTGACGCAGAATGCTCATTTCCCATGTTACAATTCTTGCTCATCCCCTTCCTGGAAAGGGCTGACCATTGCAGAAGCATCCCAGCAACCTTCTGATCTGTGTGGTCAAGTGAGGTAGTAGTTAAGGCTTTAGCAGCACTGAGCCGTTTGGATGGAATAGTTAGCAGAAGATGTCAGCTCCTGGGGTTTGCAGCAAGAACTTCTGGGAATCCACTGGAGGCCCAGCTTGATGTTGGCTGCCAAGGGCAACTCTATGTCTTAAAGACATAATTTCTATATGGTTGTATTGAGTGGGGCAGAGGTATCTCTTCTTAACATCAGAAATTTCAAGCGCTAAGTTAGGAGCTCACTCCCTGATCTTAGCTAGATTGCAGATTCCCAGAAATCTCTGTTTATATCTGCAGCTCAGAGAATCCCCCCACCCTTCCACTCCAATCCAAAGCCGTGTCAATTCCGATTACAAAAAAGCCTACATGTTTAAGGAAAAGAAAAATGGAAGTGTGGCTTCTCTTCCCTTTGTTTCTTTCTCAACATTTCCCTGTGGTACTTAAAAAACAACAACAAGAACAAAAACCCAGCCACAATATTTTCCACGAATTCCGGTCAAGATATGCCGTCTATTTCTGTTTGACTTGCTTGTGTGACTCATGATGGTTTCCGAGGCCTTAACAGATGTGATTCAGCAGAGGAATTAATCCTCTGCTTACATCTTGCTGGCTCTTTCTTTGCTGCTGGGAACTCCTTTGTCACCGTGTCAACTGGCCAGGCTGACCCCCTGCAGAATGACATACCATGTGAGGAAAGGCTCTGCTGTATCAGCTATGGGCATAGACATAGGAGTGATGCTTCTAACATGATCCAGCCTTAACCAAGCTGGCCCAGATCAAAACCGCCCAGCTGACCCACAGAATTGCTGGCAAAAAATGTTGCTGTTTTAAGCCGCTAGTGTTTGAGGTGTTTTGTTATGCAACAAAAGCAAGCTGAACTATTCCTTAGCTCCCAGAGTATAGAGCTTCTAAATAAAAGTGTTTAATGAGTTAATTAAGTGAATAAGAGCAGCACGGTTAATATTTTATCATTTTCTCAGGAAGAAAATGTAGGATTAATTTTGCCGTAATAAGTAAAACAGGTCACAGGTTACGTAGCACATATCTGCCTGAGAATATAGTATTTGCATATGTATATTCAACAGTAACTATTTCTCACGTTTATTAGTATTGCTAGTTACACAGTGACAAATAGGGGGAGGGGCTACTTGTTTCTTCAAATTACTCCTCTTGGGAAATATTACCTAAGAAGATACATTTTCCTTGAAATAGGAAAAAGCATTCACTTTAACTGGATTTTGCTCCTGTTTCCACAGACACAGTCGCATGGGTTATGTCGTGGGCAACTGTAAATTTGTGCTGGAACAGATTTAATTGTGTTTTTCTTTAATAACATGGGCCAGTGGCTCAGAGAAGACACATGGTTCTCTCCGCCCAAGGAAGAGGAAGAATCAAAGTAGCCTGGACAGTGTGTCGGTAGCCAGTTCTGCAGCTGGATTTTATTGTTCAAAATTAGAACCTAGGGTCAGTGTTCAAGGGATGGGAACTGTATTCATTATGCTTCTTTTCACTCATACCAGGCATTCTGACCACACCTACTGACTTACTGCCATGAAATTGTGTGAGCTTGGCACGCCCAACTACTTGACTCTCTAAGATGCTATAAAAACTTACCAGACACATGGTAATAGGCTCACTTCCCTTTATATTATTCAACAGAAATGGACCATAATTAGAAAATTGAGACATTTGGGTTTTATTTTTTCTAGAACAGTGATTTATTTAGTAACCCTAATTTGAAGACATTCACTTTCCAAATGGTGAGGAAATTGTAAAAACAAAAAAACAAAACAAAAAAAACACACACACAAATTTCTGGAAGCATCTACATCAATAATGAAAGTGTCCCTTTCTAGTTTATGACTGAAAATCAAGTAATGATCAACAGTGGTATCGATTTCTTCCTACACAATCTTCTTTTGAATTACTAATTAAAGAACCATTTAAACTGATAAGGTCCACAAATATTATGAACTTAAATTTTCAAGGAGAAAATATGGGTGATAGTTCTTTAAAAAGTTTTAAGTTGGTGACAAATTGATGTCACTTCAAGCAAAAATATTACTTAAAAACAAGTCAATAAGGATCAACTTATATGAATGGGAAATTTTTAAAGTTGAACATATTTGTATATATAAGCATATATGCAATGTCTATTTCTGATATCTTTTGGCATCACTACTCATTTTCAGAGTGAGTGATTTCTTTTGGTGGGGGAGAGAGGAGTTGCTTTATTTTGTTTGCTTTTTAAGTTATTTCTCTTGAGAAATACTTCCAAGATAAGCTTTTTTTCCCCTAGAAATAGGGAAAAACACCTAACGAAATGTTGCTTCTGTTTCCAAAGACCCAAAAGCCAAATGACATTTAAGGCGAAGACAAAGACTTTTCAAAAGTCCACGCAAATCTTCACTATGAACTGTAAATGTTCTATCCCACAATTTAGAGAAATCAATTAGGACTTTTGAATTCATTTTCTTTTCCGTCTTGCCTTAATCTTTTTTTTTTTTTTTTTTTTTGCGGTACGCGGGCCTCTCACTCTTGTGGCCTCTCCCATTGTGGAGCACAGGCTCCGGACGCGCAGGCTCACCGGCCATGGCTCACGGGCCCAGCCGCTCCGTGGCATGTGGGATCTTCCTGGACCTGGGCACGAACCCGTGTCCCCTGCATTAGCAGGCAAACTCTGAACCACTGCGCCACCAGGGAAGCCCTTACCTTTTTTAAATTGACGTATAGTTGATTTACAACATTATATTAGTTTTAGTTGTACAACATAGTGATCCAACATTCATAAAGTTTACAAACTAATCATCACAACGAGTCCAGTAACCATTTGCCACCATACAAAATTATTACAGTATTGACTGTATTCTTTTTGCTGTATATTATATGCCATGACTTATTTTATAACTGGAAGTTTGTATCTCTTAATCCCCTTCACCTCTTTCTCCCCTCTGGCAACCACCAGTTTTCTCTCTGTATATATAAGTCTACTACTGATTTGTTTTGTTTATTCATTTGTTTTAAAGAACTGCATATTAGGTAATACTACTGAATTATTTTTAATTTTCTCTGGTGCAGTTATAGTGTTGTGGTCACATAGAAGAATATACCATTTCTTAGAACATACATGCCAAAATATTTAGGGGTGAAATGTTAAGATAGTTGCAACTTACTTTCAAATAGTTTAGCAAAACTAACACTGTGTGAGCCAGAGAAAAAGAGACAAAGAGAAAGCAAATGTAGAAAAATGTTAATTGGTGATTCTAAGTGATGGCTATATGCATATGTACACTATTCATTGTACTAACTTTCCAGTTTTTATATAGGTTTGAAGTATTTCAAAATAAAACTGTTGGAAAAACAAGAGAGTAGAGAAGTTGAATCGGGAGCCAACAAGCATAAACAATATATATTTGTGAAATTTTTCTATGAGATAGGAAAGAATTAGGACAGTAAATGGGAGAGATGGGAATCACTAAATTTTTTGACTTAAAAGTTAAAGAGAATCATTCAGGATATTTACACATAGACCTTTAATCTATGTGTAGAAATCATGCAATAATTTCTACCTCTGTTGTAACCTTTGCTTTATCGTGTCCCCATAACTTTTTTCCTTTTATTTAAAAATATCCCACTACAATAATCAAGACAGTGTGGTACTGGCAAAAGAATAGATAAATAGATCAATGTACACAATAAAGAGCCCAGAAATAGACCCACATAAAGATAATCAACTGGTTTTTGACAAAGGAGCAAGGGTGATACAGTGAAACAAATATAACCTTTTCCACACATTGTGTTGAAACAACCAGACATCCACATTCCAAAAGCTAAAAGTAGACACAGACCTTAGACCCTTCACAAAAATTAACTCAAACTGGCTCATAGACCTAAATGTAAAACACAAAACTATAAAACTCAAAGACGATAACATAGGAGAAAATCTAGATGACCTTGGACATGGTGATGACTTTTTAGATACAACATCGAACGTACAGTTCATGAAAGAAATAATTGATAAGCTGGACATTAAAATTAAAAATTTCTGCTCTGTGAAATACAATGTCAAGGGAATGAAAAGACAGGCCACAGACTGGCAGAGAATATTTGCAAACACATATCTGATAAAGGATTGTTATCCAAAATACACAAAAATCTGAATAGACACCTTACCAAAGATAATATACAGAAGGCAAATAAGCATATGAAAGCATGCTCCACATCACATGTCATCAGGGAATGCAAATTAAAACTATAAGATACCACTATATACCTATAAGAATGGCCAAAATCCAGAACAGTGACAACACCAAAAGCTGGCAAAGATGTGGACCAGAAGAAACTCTCGTTCATTGCTAGTGGGAATGCAAAATGGTAGAGCCAAAATTACTCTTACCATATGATACAGCAATCACATTCCTTGGCATTTACCTAAAGGAGTTGAAAACTTAAATCCATAAGGAAACCTACACACAGATTTTATAGCAGCTTTTTCATAATTGCCAAAACTTGGATGCAACCAAGATGTCATTCAGTAGGTGACTGGATAGATGAACTGTGGTACGACCAAACCATGGGATATTATTCAGTGCCAGAAAGAAGTGAGCTATCGAACCATGAAAAGACATGGAGGGAACTTAGTGAACATTACGAAGTGAAATAAGCCAGTAACAAAAGGCTACACACTGTATGACTGCAACTATATGACATTCTGGAAACAGCAAAACTACGGAGACAGTAAAAAGATCAGTGGTTACCAGGGGTTAGTGGGGAAGGAGGAATGAATAGGTGGAACACAAAGGATTTTTAGGGCAGTGAAACTATTCTGTTACAGTAATGGTGAATACATGTCATTATATACTCGTCAAAACCCATAGCATGTATAACACCAAGAATGAACTCTAAGGTAAAGTATGGACTTCGGGTGGTAATGATGCGTCAGTGTAGTTTCATCCATTGCAACAAATGTACTCCTCTGGTGCTGGATGTTCACAGTGGGAGCGGATGTGAGTTTGTGGAAGGTAGGGCGGTATATGGGAACTCCCTCTGTACTTTGTGCTCAAGTTGACTGTGAAGTTAAAACTGTTCTAAGAAATAAAGTCCATTTAAAAGGGAAAAATAAATCCAAAATTAGGGCAGGTATTAGTTTGAGGAATGAAATAAGAACTAATTTTAATAACCAGCAGAATTCACTGAACGCCACATGCATCATTTTAATAAAAGATTTAATGCATTTTCATGAATCTTGCTGTATCTCTATGTATCTCTTAACCCTTTTATCAAGAAATCTTAATTTTTACTAAAATATGATTTTATTTGTTTGTTTATAAGTATTTTCAGTTTACGAATTGAGATACTGTTAAAACCATATTGAAAATCTTTGATATCTTTTAATTTGTCTAAATTTCTAAGACTCGGATCCTTGCTGTAGTCATCTTATTGAACCTCTTCATTATTGGCTAAAAGAACAAATAAACACATTCTCAATATTCACCAACACAATAAGCATATTAATGCTTTTTTAATGAGACAGATATTTAGCATATAACCTTGTGCTTGTAGGAGCGGTAAACAGATTTGAGAAAAAATGCATGAGACCAAATTACATGAATTTGTATGTAAACATTTGAGCACACAGAAATTTACTATGCACAGAATTTATGAAATTTATGAATCAGAAACCTGATTCGTAGATTCATGAATGATGATGCAATCATGCTGAATAATGAATCCTATCAAGGTCACAATCATGATAAAGGCAGCCTTCTGGTAACCTTTGGTACCTCCATTTCCTTAGCTAAATTTATTTTGTCTATTCTTAATGATAGGCAACCCTACACTTGAACGATTCCCATCAGAAAACCTACGGAGTCAATTGCTGCTCCAGATAAGGACAGACTAGCCATTTATTTCCTGAGATTCTCTAATTCTCACCTTGTTATCAGCTCAGATCATGAGAAAGAGGTATGCATTTAGTACCTTACATTAATTCTTCCCACGTAGAAATGTCTTCTCAGAACTACAATTGAATACCGAACCTTGCCTTTTACCTGGAGAGTATATGAAATGGTGAAGGACATGGCTTCATTTATTGTTGTTTATACATGATGAGTTTATTATGAACTTCCATCTCACTTATAATACATGTGATATATTTTTCTGAGTTCAGAACTAAGACATATCGGCTATTTCTAGTGATTTGGCATCATTTATCAAATGAGAATTATTCAGTTCAACACTTTGTCTTTTCACTCTGGCCGCTAGGAAGCTGTGATGTTTTCTCATTTTTTTCTTCATTAGCTTTCTCCACTTCCCAACTCTTATCATTCTGTCCTTGTTTTCATTTTATAAAAATTCACTTCATCGCTCCAATATTACAAAACACTTCACATATTCTATGGGAATAAACCCTAGGCATGTTTATTGAGCAATTTACATGGTAATCTACGGCATTGAGAACACACAGGCAAAAAGCCAGATGAAATATGTTGAAGGCGACTCTTGGAGATTCACAGCAATTCAGCATCCAAGCAACAATGGTCATAAAATGAAATCTGAACTATAATAGAAATAGGTACAGGGTGCAGTGGGAATATAGAAGGAAAAATGCCTGTGGTTTGATAGAAGCGAATGAGAAGACCTCACAAAAATGTAAACTCTTAACCTGGGTCTAGAAGGATGGGAAGGCATTTACAAGCAATTATGTTTGTAATGTATAGTGAGACATGAATCCCAGGGCACAAAAGCAGGACATATGAGACAACATCCTTTTGCTATAACAAAAGGTATCCCATTAAACCCTAGTCCTGTCATTTAATCTAAGTAATTTGGTCTCTCACCTATGAGTTCATAAAATCTTCACCTGATCTGGGGAGTTCAAGGGAAAAAAAATGGCTCTGATTCATTTCATAGTCTTTTAAATTTAATGTCTTTTGCCCGGATGTGGGTTTTTGAAACTCAAAAGTCAGATATTTGATTCTTTTCATTCTCTTTGTAGTTTTGCTGTGTTGTTCCTTGTCAGAGGTAATAACAGCAAGATATAACACTGCAAGAAAGGGGGAAGCCAGGTACTAGAGTACCCAGGACGGGGTACCATATAAAATATCATCCCCTACCTGAAAGGAATATCAGTGGTGAAAGGAATCTTAGACATTCTCTAAGTCAGTTCTTTCACTCTCGTTTTATGGAATAAAAATTTGATGTGAAAAAAGGCAGAGTGGTGGTCCCAGGATCACCCCAGTCGTTGGAATGGTGGACTGCACTCAGTCCCTCAGCAATATTCAAGGTCCCTTCAGTACATTCCTTTAATTTGGGAGAATTGCCAGGGGAGTTTGTTAAAATGTATCGATTCTACTATTAGAGATTCCAGTATAGAGAGGGAAGCCAGAAACCTACATTTTAAGCAAACATCGCAGGTGATACTAATGCCAAGGACCCATCTTCCAAAAACACTGCCTTAGAGGCTGAACTCCAGCAAGACAGAGGCCTTTTTTTCATAATCCTTTTTAGCCCCAGTGCCTACAGAGCACGTCATGTTTAAGAACTATCTGGTGTTGAATGGAGAAGTAAACCGTATTTCTAAAAATACATACCACCTTTAAACCTCGCTGTTTGTTTCTATCAAAAGTACTGCCAAATTTGTTCTCTACTGGAATATTTTGAATTGTTACCTTTGCCTTGTAATGTTTCTGCATTTCATTATAGATCATGCTTTTCAATTCAATATCCAGATTAAGCTTTTTCAACACAAAACCACGGCAACCTCAACAAAATCCCAGGAAGCAAGAATTCAAGCAGTGAAAGGATATCCTTTGTTTAAGTTGTCAGTATTCACCCTCTGAACATGTAAGACGTAATTCCAAACCAAAACCCAACTCACTTTTTTGGTATTTTGTGATTTATTGTAGCATTATCTTCATTTAGGAGAAAATATAAGAAGGTTTCTCCCCCATTAAATATGTAACTATTAGGTAAAGAGACTAGATTTCTCTATATTTTGTAAACAAAATATTCTAGAAATCAGCAACTTTCTAAATAAATGAAGGTAAGTGAGGATAATGATATGACATAGGAAAAATACATTCATTGGCTTCTTCTGAGAACTATTCTATTCTATAAGTTATGATATTTTAAAACCACATCTGGGAGAAATCACCATTCATAAATAGCTCATTAGGGAAGAAGTCTACATGCAAATATCCTGAGATCAGAATTTTTTCAACATTGTCACATAGTTCACAGAATAAGTAATTAGTATATCTTCATTTTGTAAAGGCTTAGAGACAGCCTCATAATAATTGGCCTCTGGGCTTCCCTAGTGGCGCAGGTGGTTAAGAATCCGCCTGCCAATGCAGGGGACTCGGGTTAGGGCCCTGGTCTGGGAAGATCCCACATGCCACGGAACAACTACGCCTGTGCGCCACAACTACTGAGCCTGTGCTCTGGAGCCCGTGAGCCACAACTACTGAGACCACGTACTGCAACTACTGAAGCCTGCGTGCCTAGGGCCTGTGCTCCACAACAAGAGAAGCCACAGCAATGAGAAGCCCGCGCACCACAACGAAGAGTAGCCCCTGCTCTCCACAACTAGAGAAAGCCTGCACGCAGCAATGAAGACCCAACCCAGCCAAAACTAAATAAAATAAATTTTAAAATATATATATTTAATAAAATAAATTAAAAAAAAAGAATAATCGGCCCCTAAAATGTTATCTCCTAAATAGCCACGTTCTGTATCTCACACCACATGGCCCCTCCCTGCCTTCCAACTTTAATTCACATAATCTGGTTATCTGGTTCTGTAAGAATTACAAAAGTCCATTTCACTGGGGTAATTGCAGGTGAGTGATATCCAAGACCGAGAAAATGTAGATTATTAGATTTAGCAAAATGTTATAGCATGATTCATATTTGTTGATTGTGAAAATGCTTTGGGGAGATTGAATTAGCAGCAAGAAGACCTTTTAGGAGGCTCAGAGAAAAGAATCTCAGGAGTATAATTTTGGAATGAATTAAGTTATTTGTGGATCTAAATGAGCATGTCTGAAAATTAATATAACAAAATAAAAGTTGTACATAAGAGCAGAAAGTCAGCATTAAGCCAGATTGGTTTCGACATTTGACAAGCAATTATTAGAGTGAAAGTAATCATGAAAATTCAGATGACTATGTTTCTTGTGATTAATTTTGGCTGGAGTTTAACACAATTATCTGGATATTCAAACAAAGGCAAAAATGATAATTTTCTCAAACATTTTTTTCTGTATTGTTTGGATAATTTTCCTATATTACTAAACTTTCTTCAGATAGTTCAAAATTTTGGTTTAGGAGTAATTGTTTTTTAAAAAACTTCCACCTTTTCTTTTCTCATAAAGCATCCTTCATGGCCAGAGCCCAGAACATAATACAAAAATCATAATTTTTAAAAGTGTTCTACTTCAAGGGTACATCTTCATTTCAATTGGTAATACGTCTTACACAATGGAACGGTTCTCAAATTATTTAAAGTGAATTACAGGGTGGCAGAATTGGTACAGAGGGAGAGGCCTTTGGAACAGGCATGAATTACAATTGAAAGCTTCATTGCTTCAGTCGTAATTGGCCCTGGTATTTGGGACCATCCAGCTTAGATGAAAGATACCTTACTACAGACTTTGGCAGTGACTACACTGTACCAGAAGGTACTAGTAAGTGATTAGGCTTAACCATCTAGCTGCTTGGTCACCCACTCAGCAATGCTCCCCAGCACCTTGCATGATGGACCCCGAGCCCCCTCCCTTTCATGGATGGAAGCACAAATGCCATTTTGGACATGGAACAAAGCCACTAGGATAGGAGATTACCTTGTTCTTCCACTACACACTGTAGCATTCTTTGTAGTAAAACAACATAAGGAAAAACAACTGAAGAAAGGGAAAACATCTACATTGAGTTAATATGCTCCAAATGAGAAGTAGCATATTATTTACTGAAAGGACATAATAAAATATGTTAGTCCATAAGAACCACTATATAAATTGACAGGTATTTAAAGATAAGTAATGGCAGGGGGACATTCTTAATCTCAGCAGACAACATTGAGGGGGGTTCTTTCTCCTTCATAGAACTGCAAAAAGGTGATTTGTGATGTTTCGCTCAACTCCTTCCCCATGAATATTATCTCTGTTAGATGAATCTTCTCTAAGACATGTATCGCCCTTTTACACTGACTGCATGTGTGAGTATGCATAAAATGCCACACTTCCAATTAGGATGTGTATATTCAGGAAGAAAGACATGTCAGGGCTGTCAGGCTAAAAGCTCTACAGCTCAGGGGAATTTTCCATATCATTCTGTGGGCTTGTCCAGATTACAAGACTTGTCTCTTAGTTTTCTTCATCCTCTCTTTTCTTACCTTTGATTCCATCATTCTCTCTCTCAAGCTAGATGTTGTATTTTTCAGATGCCCCTAGAAATAATGTGAATTGGTGATCTCTCTTACTAAAATTTCAGTAATGCTTTGTTTGATCCCAGTAAGATACACACCCTGTTGTTTCCAATGTGGATTAGTTGCCAACAATGGGCCTTACCTCTCATGCAAAAAAATGTGCTGTTAACAGGCTACTGAACAAGATTGCTTTCTGTGGAAGGAACTCCAGGGGGGGAAATTTGTACTGAAGGCTAGCACTTTATGATGTCTTCTTGGAAATTCTTAAATATTCTGCAAGTGAAAATGTCACGACATCACTGTTATATGTTAGTGGTACCTTGTTTTAGCTGAATGACACCTAACAGGATAATAATGTGAAAGTTTCAGAAAGACATTATAAATTTTTGAAATATAAAGATGGTGTTAGGGAATATACAGTATTTTTTTCTGTAAATTTCAGATCCTTATATTGGTAACAATGAGAGAAAAGGTAATAGGACAAATGGGGAGATGTTGGTATTGAATTTGAATGTCAGGTAGCAACATAACTTATTTGAGTATACTGCTTTCTAAAAGTCATGAAAATATTCAAATGCATGACTCAGAGTTCCACTAGGTTCAACTTACTAGCACTGTATTAAATTATAAGGTCTAAGGTAAGAGGCCAGGGGTATTGGTTTTGTAAGCTATGTGGCTGAGACAGAGAATTTGTGTGCTGTTTTTTGAAAGCCTTGATGATTCAAGCACCATTACAGACACCTCCAAATTCATCTGAAAGTACCATTCACATCTTTATTACCCCGAGAGAGCTAGATAAGATCACAGAACCGAAAGAGACACAGTAGATGATCCAGTCCATTTTTCCTGCTATTTGCAGAATAATTACCATATTTTTTCAGGCTGAACAATCAATAATGCCATTCTAATGCTTTCCATTTCGTTCTCTACAATATTGGTTTTAAAGTCCTCATCTTGCTGTTAAAAGTTCCTTTTCTCTAGTTTTCTAATCGGCCCAAGTTGATCTTTATAAAAGCAAAGAGGCAATAACTAGCTAAATGACAAAGCACATTTGCTCTCCTTCAAAGCCTATTACAGACAGCAGCTCAGCCCTGTGCACTTAGTCCTGATGATTTCAGGGGAGGAGGGGTTTTATTATTCACAGGGGAAAAACCCTAGGAACATGAACACGAAGGGCATTTTCTCTAGGCATGTTTATTCAACGTAAATGTGGGCTTACATTTAAGACTGCCTATTTTGTGTATCTGGTAAGTTTTGACACTACCATTTTAATGCCATAGCTGTTAACGCTTAAAGGCTTTAGTTTTACTCAAAGTGTAATGAAACAAGATTTGTTAACTCAGACATAGTATGTTTAGTTTTGTTTTGTTTTGTTGTATAATAGATTCTTGCTTTGTAAGATAGGGAGGCTTTGATTGACAGAAGTACAGAAAAGATTAAATGACTTCTCTGGGATAACATCAAAATTTAGTGGCTCAGTTCAAATCAGAAACCCAGATCACAACCCTTTGCTCTAAGCTCCAGGCCATGTAGCCTCCTAAATTCTTAAAAAACAATATTTTGTGCGTTGAATGAGGGATAGTGCAATTTACCCTTGCTGTCAGTTAATGTCATTGCTTTTTTGTTTATTACAGAAAGATGTACAGCCACAGATTGAAGTTGGCCTTAAAAAGTTTTTTAATGCAGCATTATGTCCTAAAATAAAATTTAATGCTTACAGTCAGGACGTATATAGATTTTAAAATTCTCACCACACTGAGATGAAGGAACTACTTCTGCAAAATCAACAGGGAAAGTTCCAATGATTCCATGTCCCCAGAAATAATATCCAAGGATGTTATTCTAAGCCATTTTGAATGAACAATCAGCATTACTCACGTTTTATAAAAGAAACAGATGAAAACTGATCATTTCCCTCAAGGAACTTATAGTCACCTTGAGAGGATGGAAGAAGACACAGTAAATAAAAACAACCAGTGCAAGACCAGATATGACTAAGTACTAAATTCTGTTTTATAGATTGGCAATACATTCAGAAGAGATGAACAGTCAATCCTGGCTGTTAGAATAATTTGGAATATTTTCTTGAAGAAGTTCACATTTAAATGAGATATCAATGGTTGGATACACAGGTAGAGGGAGAGAGGAGAGCTGTTCTAGGTGGGGCACGGGGAAGTAAACATGGGATGCTTCTGAGGTAGTAAAATGTATTTACGACACAATGACTAAAATGAAGCTTACATGCTCATTTGGTCATCAATTCAGCAAATATTTATGCAGATCCTACTATTCTAGATACTGGGGATATAATAGTAAGAAACAAAAATAAATACATAAAAAAAGGAAGATAAACTTCTGTATCATTTACAGTCCCAGCAGGAAACGCATAGCTTATCTAAAGAGGGTGAGAGGGAAGGGTATAATCTAAAGACTCTTTACAAAGGTGTGAGCAGGTGTTAAGGAAATCAGCAAAGGATAATGCAATACCCCAAATCTAGCAGTGATGGGAAGTAGTTAATATCCCCAGGTTTGAAGCGAAAATGGGGAGCAGTTATCAGACCCCAGGAGAAGACACGGGAAAAGGGCTGTCTGACAAGAGGGTGGCCTTCAGTAAAGGGTCACTATCAGCTTGCAGTGACAGCTGGGAGTCAATCTGGTGAATACATAACCCATCTCCTGCATCTCAATTTCTTCCTACTGGCTCCCAACTAGAAGGCAAAGGAGCCACTCAGTGCAGTCAGAATAGGGCCACGCAGGGCCACAGAGCATGGTGAAGAAGAGCAGAGAGAGATCTGAAGGGGCAAAAATATTCAGCATAGTCTCAGTCAGGGGTCTACCAGCGAAACAGAATCAGTAGGATACACACACACACCGAGAGATTTACATAGAAAGGTATAATTTATATATAAAGTATATTTAATTTAAGTATATAAATTTCTATGAATATAAAATATATTAAAATATATGCAGTGTATAGGTATATTATATATATATTTATTTATTTATAATAAGATTTATTTCAAGGAATTGGTTTTGCACAATCGAGGGGGCTGGCAAGTCCAAAATCTACTGAGCAGGCTGGAAACTCTCCAGGAGAAGCTGAAACTGAAGTCCACAGGTTGAATTTCTTCTTCCTTAGGAAAACCTCAGTTTTGCTCTTAGGACCGTCAACTGATTGGACGAGGCCCACCCGGGTTATGGAGGATCGTCTCTTCATGAAGTCAACCAATTATAGATGTTAACCATATCTACATAATACCTTCATTGCCATACCTCAGTTCCTGTTGAATTGAATAACTGGGTACTATAGCTCAGCCAAGCTGACACACAAAACCAGTCATCACAGGCCCTATTCTTCTGAAGCTTCTATTTTAGTAGAGGGAGACAGAAGAATTTCTTTACTCTTTTAAATATACCTTCTAGGTGGTGATAACTGCTAAGAAGAAGAATAAAGCAGAATATACCAGCAAAGTGTAATGAGAAGTGCTATGTTTTAGATAGGGTGTTCCTCGAAATATTTAAGCAGCTGGTCCTTGCCCTGAGGTCCAAATCAAGTCAGGAAGTGGGGCCTATGGATACTGGGGGATATTATTCCAGGCAGAGGCCCAGAGAAGCGTTCAAGCTTGAGCTGTTTGACCTGTTCAAGGGTTAGTAAGCTGAGGTAGCAAAAAAAAAAAGAGTGGGAGGAGAAAAGATTAGATGGTAGCCTGGGGTCAGATTAGGAAGGGCCTTATAAACGAGATAAGAATTTTGGATTGTATTTTAAGTGAAATAGTTAAATCACTTGGAACTAAAAAGTAATATAACGTGATTCTATTTGGGTTGCTTTTTAATTGTTTTTGTTGTTGTGGTTGTTTTCTTATTGTTTTTAAAGAACTGCTTTAGCCTTTGGGTGGAGAAAAGACGGCAGGCATCAGGGCTTGAAAGGGGAAATAGATGGGATGGTGATGCTGTGGCCTCCATCCAGATGGGATGAGAGTTGTGGCCGTGGAGACTGTAATATAATTTGAAGGTCGTGTCAACGTGATTTGCTCTGTAGGTGTGGCACATAGAAGAGAGAGAGATGTCAGGAGGCCTTGATGTTTGGCCTGAGCAACTGAATAAGTATAATAGAATTATTCTGAGATGTGAAAAAGAAATGACTTATTCAGATAAGATGGAAAAGCCTAGGAAGGGACAGGTTTGGGGTTGGGAGGGTGAGGAATCAGGTATTGTAGTTTGGAAATGTCCAAGTGGTTATTGATCACCCAGTTGGGGATGGTGAGTAGGCTGTCAGTGCCTGAGATGCAGAAGAGAAGTTAGGACTGTAGAAGTCAACTTGGTGGTTACCCACATAAAGCTATTGGGGAGAATAGGAAAGAACGATCCACAGCTATAATGGGGTAGCTTATGATAAAGGAACAGTGGGCGCTAACAGAGAGAGAGAGAGAGAGAGGGAGAGAGAGAGAAGCGTAGACTCTGGGGATTCCTCCATTAGCAGCTTACTCATTTGCCTCACTTACTACTCTGTGAGCTCCTTCAGAGAAGAAGCCATGCCTTAATCATTCTGGACACTTAACACATAATTAAGTAGGCAACACACGATGGCCTCTTGGTAACTATGGATTGAACGAATGAAGAATGAGTTAAGGGACTGGAGGCCACCGAGTGTTAAGAGCAGAGGCCTGGCATGATCCAGGCTTTCCCTCCAGCCTCAGGAAACTACGCAAAACAACAGACTTCACCACAGATTGCTTGACAGTTGCTCCGCTGACATAAGCATGTAGTGGAAGAAGCAAGGTCCTTGGAGGTTGACAGCTTTGAGCTGCAGCCCCAGCTCTGTTACTTATTCGCCATGTGACCTTGGCAACGTCCCAAGCTCTCAGAAGTTCAGCTGTCTCAATAAAATGTACGAGCATTGGAGCACAGTGCTTGGCACATGGTAAGTGTTTAGTAAAATTTAATCTTGCTTATTTCTTCAGGAGCTCATTAAAAAGACCTGGAACTTCATCATTTGCGAATTTTAAATAACATGTATTTTATGGGCTACAGAGCCCATGAAACTAGTCACAGCTCTACATCATGCAGGTTTTGCTTTGCTATTTAAGCAAGTCGAACTCATTTAAATCTGCTCGTCTAATTAATGTCATTCCAGTGATTCTCAGAGTTCTTGTTACTTTTTCCTCGTTGGAGGCCCCATTCGCATATTCACATAACATTTATTGAGAGCTGACTATATGCTGAATAGAGTTCAAGGCGTTATGGATACAATGGGACTCAAGTCCCATCTCAGATTCAACTTGTCTTATCAGTAGCTGAGCCTCCAGTTTACAAATTATATTTATCAGTGGTTACAACAGAACCACTGATTTGCTGGTTAATTTTAGGAAATTATTTTCTACTTCGTTCATCTTTACAAATAAAAGAGAACAACTATCCCCTTATCACAGAAAGTTTTAAAAACTGTATGGCAACCCCTGACCAATAGAAAATAAAGTTATATGTTGCTACACTTCAGATGAGATGTAAACATAGAAAGATACAACAGTTGTCCTCAAGGAGCCATCAGTCTTGTAAAAAAGATTGGACAGGAATAGACTCCATGAGAGAACATGTAATACATGTGAGAATTAGAATACATAGACTAGGCATTGAGTAAATGAACGAACAAGTGAGAAAACAATAAATGGTATAATCATTTACAGGTACACATGATTTATTTCAGCTGAAGTTAACATGGATTGCCCTATAGAGGAGGTAAGACTTTAGCTGGAACTTCAAGAAAAATTAAACTTTTATAACTTATGATTGAGAAACAACATTTAAACAATAAAGCTGGAAGCCATAGTAAGTAATGTGGCTAGTAAACAGGGAATAACTCAGGAAATAGTAGGAGATAAGACAGGCCAAGGTAAAAATACGGATTGTATTTAATAGGTAATATTAATAAGTATCGCTTAGAATACTTTCTTTGTAATTAACAGAAAGCTCAAGTTTAAAAAACACTAAGGAAATTATTAGCGCTCCTACCTGGAGGTCCGGCTGTAGTGTAGACTCTGGTGATGATTAACTCTGTGACTCCATCTTGGACCCCTGCTATTCTCCTGGCTCTGCCCTCCTCTCTGCACTGGCTTTATCCTCAGCTTGGTAGTTAAATCACTACCACTGTTCAGGCTTCACATCCATGGATGACAGCGTCCAGGGGAAAGGAAACGGTCTTTTCAGTACTGCACTCTTCTTAAGGAGTCGGGAAGCAGCTCCCAGTTGCCTCCAGAGAACTCAAACGCACATCTCATTTGCCAAATTAATTCACCTGCTTTATCCAGAACTAATCCTCGTCATCAGATCGATGCCCTTATTGGCTCAGACCTGGAACCCTGACCAATCCCTAGCAAGGAGGATGGGACTGTTGTGATTGAGTTAAGACACCTGGGGCTGCCCGTGGGGTAGAAGTCAGTCACCCAACCACTCAGCGGCCACACTGGCGGTGGGGGCAGGGATGGGGATGGGAGTGAAACATTGAGGAGGAGACTTCAATATTCATCCACTACAGGGAATTATTGAGATACTTTATACATAGGAGTCACATGAACAGATAATTCTACTGAATATTCATTTGATGATGATAAATAAAATAAAAACTCTCTACTCCTGAATATATCTCCAGAGTAACCCCTTAGGTGAATATCTTTATTATCTAAGTATTGCTTATAAATAAATAATTTTAAAAAATAAAACCTTGTGAGAAAAACGGGCAAAGAAACTAAAAAATGAATACATAGTATAAATACAATGTTCTATTTATTTACAGGAAAAATGTATACTCTACCTTACTAATATTCTAAAACTGTGAATGAAAACATACAAGAGTATATGTTTTTCCCATTAAATTAGATTTTTTTTTTAATAATGCCTATTGCTATTGAGGATTTCTGGTGGTTGAAGATTAAAGTTGTGTAATCCTTCTAGAAGGCAATTTAGCATTATGTTTTAGGATCCTTAACGATGTAATTACACTTACAGGTGTGTGTCTTAAGGAAATAATTAAGAATGAAACTAGAGTTCGTACATAAGGACTCTCAGAGCAGTGTTCTGTATAATAGCTAAAACCTGAAACGACCATTAACAGCCAACAACAGGGAAAGGCTGAATAAGGAATAGTTCACACAACGGAAAACTATGCAGCATGAAAAATAATTTTGATAATAGAGGAAAATGTTGAATATAACAATGTTTTTTGAAGCACTGGGATCTCAAATATATACTTTTTTAAGTTAAACTATGTTTTGAAGGGGAGAGAGATTTTTAAAAGAATAATCCTTTAAAAAGTCTTACTACATTCTAACCTACTCTAAGTTCCTGCCTAGAGAAAAGACGTCTTTCAACTTGCTGAGCATCATAAGTGAGTGATCTTTGAATACAATCACAATAGTAACTTTTCTACTGTCTTTTCCCTAACCTTCTAAAATGCACTCTTAAAATGCAAGACATAATAAAATAAAATGCAAGCAAAACCTCACTTGGATTATAAAACAGCAATATTATTAACTCAGAAATATTGAGTCTACCATGAGCCTGTCATTGTTCCCAGTGTGGAATATTCAAGTATTAACAAATTTATTAAAATAAGTTTGATCATTTTGATGCTGGGCTCACAGTCCTTGAATCATGAGAGTGGCTATTTAAAATACTTTGTAAGGGCTTCTCTGGTGGCGCAATGGTTGCGAGTCCGCTTGCCGATGAAGTGAGACACAGGTTCGTGCCCCGGTCCGGGAAGATCCCACATGCCGCGGAGCGGCTGGGCCCGTGAGCCATGGCCGCTGCGCCTGCATGTCCGGAGCCTGTGCTCCGCAACGGGAGAGGCCACAGCAGTGAGAGGCCCACGTACCGGAAAAAAAAATAAAATAAAATACTTTACGATGTTGGTTATTGAAGCAGGGTGATAGCTACGTGGGAATTGATTACATTATTCTAATTTGGGGTATATTTTGAAATTTTCACGATAAAAATTGAAAAATAAAATAATTTACATGGAACCAGTGCAAGCATGTGTAGTCCACAGTGGTTTTCTAAAACTTAAATTCTAAATCTTTCTCAATTATGTGTACACTTTCCAGTTAACAGTTTGAAAATATAATCTTTTATTTAAGTACCAATAAATAATATGTTTGCATAAGCATAAATTGTGTGCACACCTTAAGCATTATTTAATATATTGCAGATGTTATTTTATAGTCAGACTTTGTATTAGAAGGGGCCTTGTTTGGGCATTGGAAAAAAATTGGTATATAAAAGTTACATTAACAGATTCATCTTTAATCATCTGACATTTTGTTTTAGGATCAAAATTTTATTTTGATAAGCAAACTCATTCTACTAGGCACTTCCTTGTATGATTTTATTATTAAATCTATCTGCAATTTGACAAGCTGTTTGATCTTCCACATTTAATACAATTTAATTACCATAAAATAATACAATATTTTAGAGTTATATAAACCTTAGAAGTAATCTAAACTATGAAATAATTAAGGATAAGACAAGCAACTTATCATTACAGCCCTAATTATGGGCATTCAATTAAAAATGTCACACTGACTAGATTTGGTCTACTTTCCACATAGGGAAGGGCTCTTCCCCATACGCTCTTGACTGATGGTTCTATTAGTCTTGCTACAAGCCCTTCCAATGACAAGGAATTTATTAAATACCCCTGATTTCTATAGCAAAGTACCTCAAGCTGGGTGGCTTAAAATAACAGAAACGTATTATCTTACAGATCTGGAGGCCAGAAGTGCAAAATCAAGGTGTCAGCAGGGCCAGACTCCCTCTGAAACTTGGAGGGGAGAATTCTGCCTCGCCTCTTCCAGCTTCTGGTGGTTGTTGGCAACCCTTGGCATGCCTTGGCTCACAGCTGCAGCACTTTAATCTCTACCCCTATCATCACATGGCCTTCTCCCTGTGTGTCTCTGTCTTCCTATGACATTCTTCTCCTGTGTTTCTGTGTCTTTACATGGTATTCTGAGTCTGCCCAAATTTGCTTCTTCTGATAAAGACACCCATCATATCAGATTAGGGTCCACCCTAACGACCCCATCTTAACTTGATGACATCTGCAAAGATCTTATTTCCAAATAAAGTTACATTCACATGTACTGGGATTTAGGACCTTGCATATCTTTAGAAGAATATAACTCAAGCCATGGCACCTCCACATAGGATAATGAGACACAGACAACTGTAGGAACTGGACAGTGATCTTTGGTGGATCCCTTAAATTCTCTGGGATGAGGTTTTTCTCATTTTACACCTACCAAGCGCTGATCAAGTGCTACGCACATGTTCAGAGCACTGAAGAATAACTCCTTGAGTTCTCACAAAGACCTTGCTCCTAGTAATTTCAGCCCCATATGAAAGGCCTTCAAATATTTGACGATGGCTATTATATTCCTACTAAGTCCTTTCTTCTTCAAGATAAACACTATCAGTTCCTTCAAACATCTTTTATGTTGAATCATTTCTGATCTATCAATCTGAATAATCCTGAGTTAACTGTGCAGAAAATTAGAATTATGATTATCTACATTACCTGCCTTCTAATTAAAACTTAAATACATGTATACACATATGGATATATATATATTTGGAATATATATACTTAGAAGATATATATGTATATATATTTGGACAATGACTCTTGCTTATCCAGAATTCACATACTTTGTAGCAGGAATTGAATAAATTTATTTTCATAAGTTCCACACCAGTAGAGCTGGAGTTAATAAGGTTTTACAACACATACTGATAATACTATTATACTTTGAATACTAGGCAATTCTGAATATTTTAAAGCATTCATAATAACTATTACTTCCTCGTTTATGAACTGGTAAAAAGTTCAAGTAAAATGGGCTTGAAGGGCCCTGGTGATTATTTTCATAGAACACTGCAATGCCCCTTTTTAGATCCATCTCTTTTCACAAGAAATTTCTCAGAGGATTTAGTCAAACATGAAACTTTTTTGCTCTATTTGTAAGTAAGGTATTTTTATTTCAAAATGAAATCTAATATGCTGCTATTTCAGATCTTAAAAATAGCTCAGAAGGCTCTTAGATCTTCATTTTGATCCACATATGTGTGTCTGCAATTGGATTAGATAAATTGGAAATTCATGAAAATTAGGTAGAGTTAAACTATTTCATGCTCTGGTTTCTTATTAAGAAGTAATATAATTTTATCACGGGTGCATGGTGTCCTGGTGCTAGGCTAAAGCTGAAGCCAAGTTCAGGCTTGTATCAAAAATTAAACTTTGACTTTGAGCCAAGATTCTGGTTTTCAACTAAGATGCTTTACATCTATGGCAGCTTTGTACTTCATGGACTAATTGCCATGATTATTGATGCAGAATCCTCCATGGTTCCTTTTGGTCTGGTAGACTTGCATATTGAAACTTGAAGCTTTGACATATTTAATAGTACAAGTGACTGACTTTGCAGAAATTTCCTCGCTTAAATCCTGACAGCCTTGTCCCCCTGAAGTAAGGATACCCTTCCTTTATCCCCATTTCTCCACCCACACTTCCGGCTGCTTACCACTAGCATTGCCCAGATTTTCAGTTGCTAGCATCTGGTAAATCCAATTCTTACTGGCCCAGAATGTACTAATTATATCCTACAGCTGATTAGAAAGCAGCCTCTTTGCTAAAGAACAGTTTATTTAGCTTGTCAATGAATAAGACTTGGTTTGAATTTTGATTTAAAAATCAAAGGGAAATGGAAAAGTGTGAGAAGCAGGAAAATATATTCTTCATAAAGCAGGAAGTTCTGTTAATTAAATTGAAAAAAATAAATATAGATTTTGTATAAGACTGGAAAGAGGGGCTTTAGGCTAAAACACTAAAACTGGAGGAATTAAAATGTGTGTCTGCATTTCGATAACCTGACTTAAAAAGTCTAGAAATACGTTATTTTAAAATCTCAGCATACTTGTAGGAGATTTGTCAATGACCTAATTTGAAAACAAGTCAGACTCTAGAGAGAAATGGGGAAGGTTATGTTTTATTGATGAATGTTTCATGAATAACATGCATGATTCAATATTTACGCTTTGGTTAAATGCTTTTGAATAGTCAAATTTCTGTAATCTGTATTTTTGTTCATTGTTTACACAGGATTTATTAAGGAAAAGATACAACTCCTCATATTAACAGAGCTTTACAATGAATTTAGAGGTGACATCATTTTAGGCAGGTGTTAAGCATTGAAATATATAAATAATAGCCTGATCCGTTCACTTTTTTCCCCTTTATTTTCATAATCAAATCTGATCACCACAAGCAACAAAGAAAGACATTTCCATGCAATTTTCAAAACTGTTCCCAATTTACCATGACTAATTAAAATGTGATCTCCATAACACTTTAGGTCAGTGGTTCTCCAGTCTGGCTGCACTTTAGAATGATCTAGAGAAGCTTTCTAAAAATGTATAATATTGTCCCCACCTGCTTGCCACTCCCCACAAACTAATTTATTCAGAATCTCTGGGCATGGGACCCAGGACTTATACTTCTATTATTAAGTCTCCCAGGTGATTCAAATATGTATGTAGGACTGAGAATAATCTTTCTTTGGGGAAGTTGGTCATGAAAGATTGGGAAGCCATAAGAAAATTTGGTGAATTAAGAACCAGGTAAAAACAGAAAATCGATTAATGAAAAGAATTAGTTTCAGAGACGTGGAGGGTCTTGGAGATACTTCCTTTATCCTGTACTGCAGAATTCTGTAAGGGGCACATGGATCCCTCTGGAAAGCTGATGAAAAGCTATGGACCTCTCCACAGAAAAGCAGATACATCCAGAACACATGACACTGGCATGGAAGGTGTTATATTTGGAGGAAAACCAGAATCCCAAGACAAAAATCCCTGAACCAGAGCAAAGAAAGACATGTTTTCAAAGATGAAGGGCTAAAATCAAGAAATGAAGCCCAATTATTGTATGCACTGGGCCATGCAGGCAGAGATTACAGTGACACATAAAGGTCTGTGAGATAGAAGAACTTTCCCAAACGACATAAACTTGTCTCATTTTAAGAGAATATACATACGAGCTTCTATCTTTGCTGAACCTAACATGCTCTCCTCCGGGTTGCCACACCCTACAGCCGAAGTGAAGATTCACGCATTGCTTATTCTAGTGTAGCTTTCTGCACCATTCTCCAAAAAGTTTTACACATTTCCTCTATTCCCTTTCCTTTGAATAATATTAGACTGATGCTGCTAAAGTGGACTCCCAAATTTTAAAGTCCTTCAGGTTTCAACCTTGCTATACTCAAGGGTATACTAACTGTCTACTTCACGGTCTTTTTTATAATTTGAATTTTCTTTCATTCTTTCTCTCTAGAATTTCCATTCAATGCACGCTGATTTTCTTTGAGCCATTCTTAGACGATCTCATTCAAATCAAGCTCTTTAAATTTTCTCAATCCACCTTTTTATATTAACGACACTAAAAGTGTAACTGGGGTGTTAAAATCAGTTCTGAGGCTACTCTAACTATAATCACTCAGCCTAATAAATCCTAGATTTGTCTGTGCTTTCTATAACATAAAATTATTAAGCCATTGGGTAGCCCGAATCAAAGGATTCCTTAGAAGTTATAACATTTTGAATCCACCGGTCTGTATAAGTAGACCAAGCTATAGCAATACTTCATAAAAGTTAAGAATATTTCAAGATTCCTATTCAAGCTGTTTTTGGGGTCTTTCCATTCAAGCCATCATCTTGATACTGTTATTAATAGACAGGTAGCAGATGAGATTCACATCAGTGGCACACTGAACAGCATGGCATGTGAACACGGGCAAGGATGAAGAACGACTAAAAGACTAGAAAAGTAAAATCCACGAGATAACAGTACATGTCTGTATAACAATATATCTACACAGAAATGCACTGCAGGGGATCAGTGAAAAAAGTTTTCCATCAAACAATAGAACATCTAAAGAATACTGAAGGTCTGGCCCACAGAGCACAGTGTTTCTATTTCTGTTGTACTTGTATGTGGCATGTTGGATTGGATTATTAAAATATCTGTGTCACTCCACATCATGAAAAACTTCATTTAAATTACAACTAAAATCTTGCTCCTCTGGTAACTAGATTTAATCTTATTGTAGCCATTAATACTGACTAGTCCCCTTAGCTGAGTTCTGATTAAGGACACTTACATAAATTTATATCGGTCTTACTTAAAATTAGGCCACCTACATTGTAACTGATTTTATATATTTATAACATAAATATTATAATTTACTTTACTCTCCTTAAAGGCTATCCACTTCAACTTCTTAAATGAATACATTTCTTTGTTTAGATATAGTTTATAATTCTACACAGTTTCATATAAAGAAAATGAGTGGAAATCCACTGGAAAAAAGCTATAAAGCTTGTATCATCCCAAAGTTATCCCTAAGGAGCAGAAAAACAATTATATGTCTACAATTTTGCAAGCAGTGAATGTTCATTAAATATTTAAAGGAAGGCAGTAGAACTCAGAATCCCTCTCGCCAGTATATCCAGAGTAGTTCAAAAGAGACTTTTATGCCTTCAATAAAATTTACCAAGAATTTCTGGAAGACAACTTTATCCAAAACACCATATATCTTTTATTATCAATTTTTTCTTTGCTATTTAGAATCATCTAAACAGTTATATGATATCAAAATGTGAAAGACATGTAGCTCAGCAATTTGTCACTTCTCGTACTATGCTTACAATAAACAGAATTTACCAAATTTACTATGCTTATAGTAAACAGAATTTACCAGAAATCGAAGCTCAAAATTTAAGACTCTTTAGTTTCAGCAGATCACATTTTGATCTTTCTGAGCCACTGTGCTACATGGTACACATGAGTCACCACTTTTGCAAGAAACAGCCCGCAGTAGGAGTTGAGAGCTCAGCTAACAGACTGTAATTACATTATTCAGTGATCTGCAGTGTATGCCTCAAGCAACAGCTCAACACACCATTCATGGCTGTGAAGGCTGGAAAACAATGAGCAAAAATCAAAGCAGAGAAACAGAAAATCAAAAGTGAAAGCTAGTGTTTGTCAACAGGGTTCAGGTTAGAAATAAAGTTGCAGAATCCAAGATCACAGTCGAAGTCAAATTTTGGTAGTATCAAGAATCCAGCAAAAAATTACATGTGGAAACCATTTGGGGTTGAGGATATTTGCAGGAATTTTAAACTACTGTCACCTAAGCCAAGAGCAGAGCCATTTTAACTAGTGGCAGCTCGTCTCCCAATTTCAAGCTTGAAACCTTAAAATATAAATAACGCTAAAATGGGCAATTTAACAGAAGTAATCAATATTTGATTTTTACAAGGAGAACCATACCCCACCACCCAACAACTAGATTTCTGAATACTGCCAGGTAAGTATTGTTACCGGAAAGTTATTCATCATCTTTTAAAAATTATATGTATAGATTTATACACACACACATATCCATGTATATATATATATACATGTGTCTGTTCACAATATTAACCAAAAGAAATCCTCGTCTACTTAACTCAACCAGCAGCCTAGTAGAACTAATCATGTATATCAGTGCGGATTTCAAACATGAGCAAAAGAACAACCTTTGTTTGCAGCATAAACGAAACTCTGCCTGGTTGGAACACTGCCGTACCACTAAGTGATCTATTGATAACTTGTGGCTCAAAATACTGCCATCATCAGATTCCTTCCTTTGGTAGTACTATACACATTTTGATGTTAAGATAACATGTACACTTCATATGCAAGATATAATGAAAGCAGAAATTGCTCCCTTGATTTAACCAGTAGTTATTTATGAATGTTGAGCCATGCAAAATTGTGGTTATTTGCAGATCCTCATTAATAACACCTCAGACTATTTCTGCAAAGGCAAATGCACTATGACATTCAATATTTTTTCTTCACAACGGTTTGAATTCCCTCTGAATAGAAATAGAATATAGGTAATTGTACCCGTGGTTCAAATAGCAACACAGTTTATTTTAGGATTGTTGTGAGAGCCAATGGGTTCTTTGTCAGCTTCAGTGTTTGAACAAATAAAATTGCTTCTCTTCCCACAATGTAAAATGCCAGAATGGTGTTCCTTTTCTCAAGGAGGTTGTGCAAAAAACAGTTCTATGGTTAAAAATCCCTTAAGTGTTTCAGACCCTGCCAATGAAATTTAGTTGCTCTAACAGAAAAGTAAAATCTGTAAAACCTAACAAGCAAGGATAGACAACACTGGAAAAGTATAGCCTCAGTAACAGTTTAGACAGAAAGAAGCAGCACAAAACTAAAAGCTTCCCTTTTGTAATATTAGTTTTAATTTAGGTTACACATGAAGCATTTGGAGGTATTCATCAAATAACTGCTTAGTCAAAGTATTTGAAGGATTATAGACAAGTCTATAAATGAGATAAAGATTCCCAGCAGCACCTTGTCCCCACCTCCTAACACTCATGCTCCTTCATCCTGTCCAATCTCTGGGGCCCAATTCCATCCTTATCTGCCTAATGTCTCCCAATAGATCTCATCACATACGTCTCTGTCTCTGAACACGCCATTTCTCCAAGTCTTTACTTGTCTGTCTTCTTCATGAAAATATACATGTCCTGAACTCTGTTCCCACAGAACACATCAGTGATATTCAACCTCCAGCATCTTTCAATTATGCACTCTGTTAAAGAAGCTGTGCTTAAGGGACTTCCCTAGCGGTACAGTGGTTAAGACACTGCGCTTCCACTGCAGAGGGTACAGGTTCGATCCCTGGTTGGGGAACTAAGATCCCTCCTGCTGTGCGGTGTGGCCAAAATATAGGAAAAAAAAGAAACTGTGATTAAGATGAAAACTTTCCTTATTCTGAGAAAGATAATTATGAACTTAGACTATATAGACTATGTGTTTATTCATTAATGTAGACAGTCTTCTAAGGCTTAACAGCCATCATGAAACTGTAGTCTTGAGAGAACTGTCTCTTATTCACCTGTGAACAGTGCCTATTACCAGCATATGGGAGTCATTCAGTAAATATTGCTTGAACTTAACTGAATTACCTCCAATTTAGTCCTAAATTTTGTTTTTGTTTTTTGGGTTTTTTTGCGGTAAGCGGGCCTCTCACCGTTGCAGCCTCTTCTGCTGTGGAGCACAGGCTCCGGACACGCAGGCTCAGCGGCCATGGCTCACGGGCCCAGACGCTCCGCAGCATGCGGGATCCTCCCGGACCGGGGCACGAACCCGCGTCCCCTGCATCGGCAGGTGGACTCTCAACCACTGCGCCACCAGGGAAGCCCAAAATTTTGTATTGTTGATAAAGAAACTTTGCCCTTGGTAATGGCTAATACGTCCGAAAGAGTAAAATTTTAACGTTTACTGGATGGTTTGTAAGAGTCATTAACCATCAAGATACCAATGAATAGTTCCCTGCACACCCACTAAAGAGCACATGACTCAGTTACCCTCCATGAGGGATACCTCACATTGTATCCATCACAGCATGTAATACTCCAACATCTGTTCATATAACTTTAATTTTAAGGGCTCATACTTTATTTATTTATTTTATTTTATTTTTTTTCTTACAGACTCTCTCTAATCCACTCACTTTTTATTTATTTATTTTTTGGTGGTGGGGGAAAGAATGTTATTTATTTATTTATTTATTTATACAGCAGGTTCTTATTAGTCATCAATTTTATATACATCAGTGTATACATGTCAATCCCAATCTCCCAATTCATCCCACGACCACCCCCACCCCCCTGCCGCTTTCCCCACCTTGGTGTCCATACGTTTGTTCTCTACATCTGTGTCTCAATTTCTGCCCTGAAAACTGGTTCATCTGTACCATTTTCCTAGGTTCCACATATATGCGTTAATATACGATATTTTTCTCTTTCTGACTTACTTCACTCTGTATGACAGTCTCTAGATCCATCCATGTCTCAATAAATGACCCAATTTTGCTCCTTTTTATGGCTGAGTAATATTCCATTGTATATATGTACCACAACTCCTTTATCCATTCGTCTGTAGATGGGCATTTAGGTTGCTTCCATGACCTGGCTATTGTAAATAGTGCTGCAATGAACATTGGGGTGCATGTGTCTTTTTGAATTGTGGTTTTCTCTGGCTATATGCTCAGTAGTGGGATTGCTGGGTCATATGGTAATTCTATTTTTAGTTTTTTAAGGAACCTCCATACTGTTCTCCATAGTGGCTGTATCAGTTTATTTTCCCACCAACAGTGCATCATTAGTGTATAGGAATGTAAGAGATTTCTGTGCATTAATTTTGTGTCCTGCAACTTTACCAAATTCATTGATTAGCTCTAGTAGTTTTCTGGTGGCATTTTTAGGATTCTCTATGTATAGTATCATGTCATCTGAAAACAGTGACAGCTTTACTTCTTCTTTACCAATTTGTATTCCTTTTATTTCTTTTACTTCTCTGATTGCCGAGGCTAGGAATTCCAAAACTATGTTGAATAATGGTGAGAGTGGACATCCTTGTCCTGTTCCTGTTCTTAGAGGAAATGCTTTCAGTTTTTCACCATTGAGAATGATGTTTGCTGTGGGTTTGCTATATATGGCCTTTATTATGTTGAGGTGGGTTCCCTCTATGCCCACTTTCTGGAGAGCTTTTATCATAAATGGGTGTTGAATTTTGTCAAAAGCTTTTTCTGCATCTATTGAGATGATCATATGGTTTTTATTCTTCTATTTGTTAATATGGTGTATCACATTGATTGATTTGTGTATATTGAAGAATCCTTGCATCCCTGGGATAAATCCCATTTGATCATGGTGTATGGTCCTTTTAATGTGTTGTTGGATTCTGTTTGCTAGTATTTTCTTGAGGATTTTTGCATCTATATTCATCAGTGATATTGGTCTGTAATTTTCTTATTTTATAGTATCTTTGTCTGGTTTTGGTATCAGGGTGACGGTGGCCTCATAGAATGAGTTTGGGAGTGTTCCTTCCGCTGCAATTTTTTGGAAGAGTTTGAAAAGGATGGGTGTTAGCTCTTCTCTAAATGTTTGATAGAATTCACCTGTGAAGCTATCTGGTCCTGGACTTTTGTTTGTTGGAAGATTTTTAATCACAGTTTCAATTTCATTACTTGTGATTGGTCTATTCATATTTTCTATTTCTTCCTGGTTCAGTCTTGGAAGGTTATACCTTTCTAAGAATTTGTCCATTTTTTCCAGGTTGTCCATTTTATTGGCATAGAGTTGCTTGTAGTAGTCTCTTAGGATGCTTTGTATTTCTGCAGTGTCTGTTGTAACTTCTCCTTTTTCATTTCTAATTTTATTGATTTGAGTCCTCTCCCTCTTTTTCTTGATGAGTCTGACTAATGGTTTATCAATTTTGTTTATCTTCTCAAAAACCAGCTTTCAGCTTTATTGATCTTTGTTATTGTTTTCTTTGTTTCTATGTCATTTATTTCTGCTCTGATCTTTATGATTTCTTTCCTTCTGCTAACTTTGGATTTTGTTTGTTCTTCTTTCTCTAGTTCCTTTAGGTGTAAGGTTAGATTATTTATTTGAGATTTTTCTTGTTTCTTGAGGTAGGCTTGTATAGCTATAAACTTCCCTCTTAGAACTGCTTTTGCTGCATCCCATAGGTTTTGGATTGTTGTGTATTCATTGTCATTTGTCTCTAGGTATATCTTGATTTCCTCTTTGATTTCTTCAATGATCTCTTGGTTATTTAGTAAAATAGTGTTTAGCCTCCATGTGTTTGTATTTTTTCCTTTTGTTCCCCTGTAATTCATTTCTAATCTCATAGCATTGTGGTCAGAAAAGATGCTTGATACGATTTCAATTTTCTTAAATTTACTGAGGCTTGATTTGTGACCCAAGATATGATCTATCCTGGAGAATGTTATGTGCGCACTTGAGAAGAAAGTGTAATCTGCTATTTTTGGATGGAATTTCCTATAAATATCAATTAAATCTATATGGTCTATTGTGTCATTTAAAGCCTCTGTTTCCTTATTTATTTTCATTTTGGATGATCTGTCCATTGGTGTAAGTGAGGTGTTAAAGTCTCCCACTATTATTGTGTTACTGTTGATTTCCTCTTTTACAGCTGTTAGCAGTTGCCTTATGTATTGAGGTGCTCCTATGTTGGGTGCATATATATTTATAATTGTTATATCTTCTTCTTGGATTGATCTCTTGAACATTAAGTAGTGTCCTTCCTTGTCTCTTGTTAACATTCTTTAAAGTCTATTTTATCTGATAAGAGTATTGCTACTCCAGCTTTCTTTTGATTTCCATTTGCATGGAATATCTTTTTCTATCCCCTCATTTTCAGTCTGTATCTGTCCCTAGGTCTGAAGTGGGTCTCTTGTAGACAGCATATATATGGGTCTTGTTTTTGTATCCATTCAGCAAGACTGTGTCTTTTGGTTGGAGCATTTAATCCATTCACATTTAAGGTAATTATTGATATGTATGTTCCTATTACCATTTTCTTAATTCTTTTGGGTTTGTTTTTGTAGTTCCTTGTCTTCTCTTGTGTTTCCCACTTAGAGAAGTTCCTTTAGCATTTGTTGTAGAGCTGGTTTGGTGGTGCTGAATTCTCTTAGCTTTTGCTTGTCTGTAAAGGTTCTGTCAAATCTGAATGAGATCCTTGCTGGGTAGAGTAGTCTTGGTTGTAGGTTCTTCCCTTTCATCACTTTAAATATATCATGCCACTCCCTTCTGGCTTTGTAGAGTTTCTGCTGAGAAATCAGCTGTTAACCTTATGGGAGTTCCCTTGTATGTTATTTGTCATTTTTCCCTTGCTGCTTTCAATAATTTTTCTTTGTCTTTCATTTTTGCCAATTTCATTACTATGTGTCTCAGCATGTTTCTCCTTGGGTTTATCCTGTATGGGACTCGCTGTGCTTCCTGGACTTGGGTGGCTATTTCCTTTCCCATGTTAGGGAAGTTTTTGACTATAATCTCTTCAAATATTTTCTTGGGTCCTTCCTCTCTCTCTTCTCCTTCTGGGACCCCTGTAATGCAAATGTTGTTGCATTTAATGTTGTCCCAGAGGTCTCTTAGGCTGTCTTCATTTCTTTTCATTCTTTTTTCTTTATTCTGTTCCACAGCAGTGAATTCCACCATTCTGTCTTCCAGGTCACTTATCCGTTCTTCTGCCTCAGTTATTCTGCTATTGATTTCTTCTAGTGTAGTTTTCATTTCAGTTATTGTATTGTTCACCTCTGTTTGTTTGTTCTTTAATTCTTCTAGGTCTTTGTTAAACGTATCTTGCATCTTCTTGATCTTTGCCTCCATTGTTTTTCTGAGGTCCTGGATCATCTTCACTACCATTATTCTGAATTCTTTTCTGGAAGGTTGCCTATCTCCACTTCATTCAGTTGTTTCTCTGGGGTTTTATCTCGTTCCTTCATCTGGTACATAGCCCTCTGCCTTTTCATCTTGTCTACTTTCTGTGAATGTGGTTTTTGTTTCACAGGCTGCAGGATTGTAGTTCTTCTTGCTTCTGCTGTCTGTCCTCTGGGGGCTTATACTTTAAAATGTCATTTGTTCTCTTTGTCCAGTTGCTTAATACATACAGCACATAAGAGCATGCAAATAGCAGACTTTGATTCCAGTCACACTGTGAAATGTCTCCTTACCTAGAAGCTCACCCCTCCATTGCCAAAAGTTAATTATGTATATGCCAATATACTACACAACTTATACTCTAAGTCAGATACTGAGCACACACACACATGCACTCTGGAGAAACAGGACCAACTATATGTGTGTGTGTGTGTGTGTGTGTGTGTGTGTGTATGTATGTATGTATATATATATATATATATATATACATACACACACATATATATATGGGATCAACATAATCTAATCTAAAATACCTTCACAGAAACATCTATAAGAATATTTAACCAAATATCTGGATACTGTAGCCTAGCCAAGTTGACAGATAAAATTATCACAAACTCAAAGCATTTGGGTTCTCCTATACTGCATTTAAAGATGAAGAAACTTAATTTTGTTCATATAACAAAGTACTTAATCAGTCCTCCTGTAAAGCTGACCCAAATCTCCCTGGTAATCATTAATTGATAAGGAGATGAGCAAAGAGACAATATATGTCTTTGGTTGCATATCATCATTTTGATGGAAATACCTTTAAATGCAAACACATGAAATGTGTAGAATTAAGTTGCTAGCATAAAGGTGGTCATACTTTATGATACATACTAGAAGAATCTGCTCTTCTCATAATATTTGTTTCTTAACTAGCTGCAATAAAACTTCTTTATTACAGAGACCATAAAGCATTTTCACCTCCTAAATTCACTTCTTAAAGTAGCCATTAATTGTCTACAATGTACTCATTTGTAATGCTATTAATAGCAATTATGATGCTAACTGTAGCTAGCAAGAGGGTAAGATGCAATGAAAATGTAATCCTAAAGACCTTATATACTGTAATCTTCTCAGTGATGGTAGCATTCTCTGCTCTATATACACAGTCAGAAAATATAAAGCTTTGTCCTTCCAGTTACACAGTCAGAAAATATAAAGCTTTGTCCTTCCAGTTTAATTAGCAAAACATGTTTTCTCTGATGATACAAAATCTAGGTAGGAAAGATGTGTAAGGTGATTCTCACCACCCTCAGCTATTTTCTTAGAATGTACTTCTGATCATGTCAAGTAATTGTTCAAAAAATCTTTGATAGAATTCTCAGTCAGCAAACTATACCAGATCCAGCCTCTGGCCTGTTTCTGTACAGCTTGAGAACTAAAAATGGGTTTTACATATTTAAAGTGTTGTTGGAAAAAAAAAAAAAAAAGGAAAGAAGATATGTGACAGAGAACATTTTTGACCACAGAACCTAAAATATTTCCTGTCTAGCCTTTTACAGAACAAGTTAATAAGTTTGCCAACCCTTGGTTTAGAAGATGAAGTACAGAACCCATAACATGATGTTTAAGGCCTTCCACACTCTGAAGGCCAATTGATAGACTAATCATCCCTCAAGTGTTCACCATCTTGGCGTGTCCTTCTTTTCCCCTCCTGTCATCCAAATTCAGCTGTCCATCAAGATGATGCTCAAGTTCATCTTCTCTATGAAGCATTATCTTGCTGATCAATTCCATAGTAATCTCCCTCTCCTTGGAACTTGGGCGGACATCAGTATTTGCTTTACTCACTGATGATCATGATTCTTTTTATGCACACATTTTAATCTAAACTTATCTTCCCCAAAAGAGTGTAAGACCCTGACAGTGTCATGCAGATGTTTAATAACAGTATTGCAAATTTTAAGGACTTTCTATGTCCTGCAAGTCTGATTTTTTTCGTCAATAGTTAATCACCATCATTTATGAGCAATTACTATTGCCAAATGTTGCCAAACATACACATACATTTTCTTCAATTTAGTCCTTACAAAATGTTTGGTGATAAGAATAATTCTCTTATTTTTACACAGAGACTAATATTAAACAGAATGAAAGAGTATGCAGTACACAAGAGAGCACAAAAGCCAGAGCGGAGAGGGAAAGATAGATTGAGAGAGAAAGACAGAGAGTACATTCCCACAGTTTATATAATACAAATGTTTATATAATGGAATTGGAGTGAGGAAACTTTATGAAGATTTGGTTGGCAGTTAACATTTAAATCATTCAGTCAACCAAAATGGAAGTAATTCATGAGTTCTAGGTTCTGTGAGGAAGATAAATTTGATAGAAGTCCTTCATGACATTGGATTTAAATGATATATTGGATCTGAAACCAAAAATATAGGCAGTAAAAGTATAAAGAGATAAATCAGACTCCATCAAAATTAAAAACTTCTATGCATCAAAGGATACCATCAACAGAGTGAAAAGGCAAGCTATGGAATGGGAGAAAATATTTGCAAATTATATATCTGATAAGGGGTTACTATGCAGAATATGTAAAGAATTCCCACAACTAAACCACAGAAAGAAACAAATCGATTTTAAAATGGGCAAGAGACTTGAAGAGACAATTCTCCAAAAAAGATATACAAATGACCGACAAGCACAAAAGAAGGTTGCTCAAATCATTAGTTGTTCAAATCATCACACATCATTAAGGAAATGCAAATCAAAACCACAATGAGATACCACTCATTGATGGCTACTGTCAAAACAAAACAAAACAAAACAGAAAATAACAAGTGTGGGCAAGGATGTGGTGAAACTGGAATCCTTGCACACTGTTGGTAGGAATGTAAAGTGGTGCAGCCTCTATGGAAAGCGGTATGATGGTTCCTTAACAAATTAAAAATAGAACTACCATATGATATAGCAATTCTACTTCTGGGTATATGCCCCAAAATAAATGAAAGCAGCATCTCAAAGAGATTTGTGTACACCACTGTTTATATCAGCATTTTTCACAACAGTTGAGAGACGGAAGCAACCCAAGTGTCCATCAACAGATGAATGGATAAACAAAATGTGGTCTATCCATACAATGGAATATAATGCAGCCATAAAGAGGAAGGAAATTCTGACATATTCTACAACATGGATGAATCTTGAGGATATTATGCTAAGTGAAATAATCTAGTCACAGAAGGACAAATATGGTATGATCCCCCTTATGTGAGGTATCTGAAGTAGTCAAATTCATAGAGAGAGAAAGTAGGATGGTGGTGGCAGGGGCTGGGTGAAGGGAGAGGGGGAGTTCTTTATTGGGTGTAGAGTTTCATTGTTGCCAGGTGAAAAGCACCAGGAGATTGATTGCACAAGAGTCAATAGTACAATGTGAATGTACTTAGCAGTACTGAACTGTACACTTAAAATGATTCAGATGACAAATTTTATGTTCTGTATATTTAACCACAATTAAAAAATTTTTAATAAAACAGATTTCATAGAGGTCTTCTATTCTTGTCCTGAAGGAATATTCACCACATTAACAAAACTTAAAGTGACTGTGAGATGACAAAATCACAATTACAACATAAACCCAAGATTCCTAAAACAGACCCTGGGCCTAGGCACCTGAAAGATATTAGAATCTACTTGGTTTTCACACCTGTGGAAATGCAGTAAGAATCATGTATTCTCCAGTAAGGTACAAAATTGCAGCTTTAAAAAAGTCTTCTATACTTTCTCTGGTAAACAGTGACTTTGCTCTTACATGAATGTATTAATACCATCTCATGATTTAATTAATTCACCTCATTTTTTAAACATCTCTTGCCTTTTACAATATAATAGAGAAACTATGTAGAAATCCAAATTTTTGTTACTGTTTAAGAAATTAACCTGGTGCACGAATAGAAAGTAAACAGTAGATGGCATTTGTCATTTTCCTCCCAGGTGACTTGACAACTGGGACTTGAGCTGCTGCTGGACGTCATTAGTCATTAGGTGTTTCAAATAATTTCACATCTTTAGTTAATTCAAATTTCCATGCTACAAAATAATCAGATTACCAAATCCGTGTTCTGTGCAAAACACAAAGGCTTACTGAGATTCTGTAAGGGCTTCGTTTCTACTTAAAAGAAACTTTTAGAAAGTTGAAGAGATAGTTCTACACATGAAAAGTTAAATAGCAACATAGGACTGAAAATATAAAGAAAATCAGGAAAGGGAGGTCTTAAGGAAGTGCGTGTTTAACTGCAAATACAAAGATAACTAATAAAGGGCTGTGGTTTTTGCAGAGGCCTCGGAAAGATCTGCAAAGACTTACAGGGAAGGATATATCAGAGCAACAGTTCTCAGTTGAGGGCAGTTGTCCCCCCCTGGAAATGCTAAGCAAGACAGGCTTGGAAATATTTTTGGCTGCCACAGCTGGGAGGGGGAAGGATATGGGTGTCTCGTGGATAGATGCCAGGGATGCTGCTAAACATCCTACAATTCACAGGACCATTCCCCACAAAAAAGAATGATCTGGTCCAAAATGTCAATAGTGCTAAGGTTGAGAAACCCTGGACTAAAGCTAAGCCGTTTTCATAAAAAGGATTTTACTAAAGTGCTGAAGGATGGAAGAGAAAAGACATGACGGAGGGAAGTAAAGAATCATAAATACAAAGGGCTAAAGGGCTAAAACATTAAGGGGTGCTAAGTGGATGAATTTAACTTGAGTGAAGGGCTTTATATAAGAGTGGCCAGTCTTGAAATACAGGCTAGAAAGAGCATGAGACTTGGAGCTCAAGCTATTACTAGATGTGAGACTTTGAACACTTATTTGTCTCCTCTGAGCCTGATCTTTCTTATCTATAAAATGAAGATAATATTTACCTCATATTTTTGACAAGGTCAAACCAGATAACTTAAAATGCTTCCCATGTTGGCAGGACAAAGGAGACAATCAATAGGAGACAGGGAAAGGTCCATCCCTTCAATTATCTACATCCCAGGGATTATTGAGGTTCAATTTTCAATTACTGATTGAAATGACTGATTTTCAATTACTTACCACAATCAACCAAAAGCTGATTAGTTAAGCTTTTATTATTGGCTTCCATCCTTTCCCTCATTTATTCAACAACTAGGTCTTCAGTTATCCTTCTTTTCAGGCAGTGCTCCCTTTCCTTAAGAGAGCCTTCAATCACTTAGAGAAAAACAGATTCATTTTTAAAAAATGAAAGGAAGTCTTACAAAGCCTCTGAATGAATAATGTACAGATGACTCCAAACTTGTAACTTAATTGTTTCCTCAACAAGGATCATAAAGGGATCTTAAGAGTCTCCTGTGATGGTACTTGCAATTCACCCTGAACTCTGATGTTATTGATACATCAATGTTCTCTCTTAACATGACCAAATTCTCCTTGTGTAAGTTGAAAACATTTTCTTTCACTGTTTCACCATGTTTGTTCTTAAATACATACAGACTTTCCCACATACAGACTGCCTTTGTTAAAATCATTGCCTGATTCAATGGTATATAGACTGTCTCCCATTAACTAAGCAAGCATACGACTTTTTATAAATAACCTTGACTGGGACTGGTGTCCATGCGGAGTCCTGAAGTTGCAGTTAAACAAGTGTCGGTCGTCACTTCTAGTACAGGCTGTAGCCTTGAATATGGAAAGATAGGATGGCAGAGGGAACACGTGATATCGTGAACCCTGGTTGCCTAAAACAGCTCTGTGAGGGCACAGAGTAGAAGATAGTCAACGCTGGCTGAAACAAGTAGGAAATGATGTCATTTGGAGTGTTTGAAGTGTGAATTGAAAGATAATTAGGTGCTCACACAACAGACAAATTAGGGGTGAGTATTCTAAGCAGAAGCAACAGCTTAAAGATTAAAGATGTACAGGAGGAAGACAGGCTCAAAGAGGTGGAATGCCAGGGGTGGTTCCCCACGGCTGGATCATGCAGGAGCAGGAGGGGAGAAGCTAGAGAGGCACAGCAGCCTGATTACAAAAGGCCAGGTAGACCATACAGATGAGTTTGGCATTTTGTAGGGTTATGTGGAGTTATTAAATAATTTTACAAAAGAAAGCAATATCATCATATTTGTGGTTTTAGAAAGCCCCTCTGGCTGCAATGTTCAAGGTGGATTAGAAAAGACAAGACCAAAGATAAATGTGGCAAATGTCAGTAGAGAAATTTCTTGACTTCCATACTTAATCTTGTGACCATTGTCTTGGAACAAATTAGGTTATAAAAATGGGGTCCCCTGTATACAACATCACCTGGTGGGAGGCAACATTTCTTGCTTAGTGTATTATTAAGGGTTCTTAAGACAAAAGGAACCAATAGGATAGATACATGATATAGATAGATAGATAGATAGATAGATAATAGATAGATATGATAGATATAGATAGATGATAGATATAGATATAGATGACAGACAGATGATAGATAGAGATGATTGATAGATATAGATGATAGATAGATGATAGATAGATATAAATGATAGATAGATAGATTCATTTTTAGAAATTTATTTTGATAAATTATTCTAAGATATTAGCTCATATAATTGAGGCTGGCAAATCCAAAATCTGTAGGGTAGGCCAACAGGCTGGAGACCCAGAGAAGAGATAGTCCTGCAGTTCAAGTCAAAGGCCTTCAGCCTAAAGATCCAGGAAAGAGCAACATTGCAGTTCAGGTCTAAAGGCTACCAGGACAGAGACATAGGAAAGAGCCCATGTTGCAGGTCAAAGGAAGTAGTAGGAATGGAGAAGAAGTGACTGGAACTAGATATGGGCTTGTTTGGCCGGATATTTCTGAAAGCTAAATTCAGAGCACTGTGGCTCAGGGATCACAGATAGGAATTTAAGAGGGTGAAGACCCAGATACTCACAGTCACAAACCTTAACACTCTCTCTCCTCGTTTTTTTTGACAGCAAAGATAGTCTGGCAGTTTTGGATGACTTAACTAAATGGGATCTATCTGGTTACCAGTAAAAGGGAAATCTTCATTATTCTTTGTACCTAGTAATGTGATCACAGGTAAATGACCCTGTTCACTAAGACAATTTGTTTTCATTTAAATAGATGCTTATTTAAAGCCTGAGTTATTGCTGTTCTCCCAGGGCCTAATTCTCTGCCTGCACATCATGGGTCTTTCTTAAGTAAGTTACTTATGGAATCCTTTGCAATCATTGGATTTAATTAACTTTTTGGAAGGCCAATCTTAACATATACAGTACTGTGGATAGTCTACATTCAAGGTTCTTCATTAAGGAATGGGTATAAACAAAATAATGCATAGAGACCAGCAAATCTTTCAAATTATTTTTTGAGATTGCTATCCCAGCAAGAATGATAAATAAATCATTATCCCAGTATCCCAGCAAGAATGATAAGAAACTAACAAATATAGGGACAATAGAAAGAGAAAAAATGGGACCCATGGAAAAGACATTGCAAAGCACAGATAGAATCTGGTGACTTGACACACAGGGATGGACGATTACCATTTCAAAACCAGGAAAGTAACATAAGAGGTGGGTTAAGTATCCTGGGAGGAAATGGTGAGTTCTAATTTATAAGTGCTAAACTGGTATTTCCAAAATGTTATCCAAGAGGGAAAGTTCATATTATAAAGTAGAAGCAGCCTAAGATCAAGAACTAGAATTTGAAATAAAAGATTTTTTTAAAATTGAGATTAATATGGAAGAAAGCCATGGATTTGGAAAATCTCTGAAAGATGAGCCAGTAGAGAAAGAAATAATTCTGAACATGAAAATAATCTGTCATACCTTTAGGAATAGAGAGCCGCGAACTAGATACTGAAGGAGCGGTTAAGAAAGAGAGTAAGGGACCAAATGTGGTCGAGAGAAGAAAATCTCACTTGACCTTAGATATGCGTCCCTTAACACACCCAAAATCCCTCGCTATCACCCCGTTTCTCCTGTTATGTACAGCAATATTTTTAGAATATGAACATTTTGCTATATGTCCCTAGTACCTGATATCCACTTGAACTTCTACCCATTACATAGGAGCCATATCGCAACTACCCCCCTGAAACTGTCCTCTAAAATCTCAGGGTGCCTCATGGTCACAATCTAATTGACTTCCACATTCTTCTTTTCTTACTTTATTTCTCTGCATTCTTTGGCACTACAGACTACACCTTTATTTAAAAATATTTCTTCTCTTGGTTTATTAAAACCAATAATTTCTGGATTTCTAAACTTTGTGGGGAGAGGGTCTTCTCAGTCTCCATCTTGGTCTTTCTTTTCTTTACCTCTAAATATATTCTCCAAGTTTCTTTCAACTCTCTTCTCTTCTCACATTTTAAGTGATCCCTAGGTAATTTCTCCTATATACATCAATTCAGTCCATAGACTATGAGGACCCCCAAATCTCTTTTTTTTTTTTTACTCACATCTTTCTTAAGATCTCTGAACAATAATATTTGATTGTCCACTTGATATGTCCAATTGGTGGGCCCATAAGCATCTATAAGTTAACATTCTTCAAACTTAATCGAAGTCCTTCCCCAAATCTGCCATTCCCCTATTATTTCCAATCTTAAATGCCTTCCTTCCATCCAATGGTCTAAGCTAGAAACCTGGGAATCATTTTAGGTTTATCTATCTCCCAATTACCTTAACAAAGCATACACCTGGGCATGAATTTTTGACCATCTAAGTATCTCTTTTATTTACCCCTTTTTTTCCATTTCAACTGCCATTACCCTACTTCAACATAATTATCTCTTACCTAGGATACTGCAATGAGTTCCTAACTGATCAGTGTACTTCTTATCCCACCTTATATCTCTTTATCAATCTGCTTCTCCATGTTCTTTCTCCAACATGCCCACTTCATATACATCCACCATACTGAAATTTCAAAAAGGTTTCATGTCATAGCACTCACATACTTGGAAAATTCTCCCCATAACCTACTGAAAAAAATCTGTACAATTTCCAACATAAACAAATTCTTGCATGACTCGGCTTCTGCCTAACTCAAATAATCTTACCTCTCAACCTCTAGATCCCTATATCCAGACAGAATTCCCCTGAAATTCTCAGCTAAGCTTCCATTAAAAAGCCCTTCCTTTGCATAGAACATCTTCTCCTCATGTCACAACTCTCTTTTGTGACTGGTGAACTTCTGTCACCATTCCCTTTTCAGTTCAAAGGTTACTTTCTTCTAGTACCTACTGTATGCCAAGGACTGTGCTCAATGCCAGGAATATAAAGATATATAAGACAGTATACTCCACATGGCAAATATCCAATAAATATGTACTTAACAAAAGTATAAGACAGAAACTAAAATAAGTTCAAAAAATGATTATGAAATGCAATGTAACACATAGCAGAGGAATATGGCTAGTTCTTCCCTTGAGGAGTCAGGGCATCAGGAAAGGTTGTCTAGGAGAGATGATCACCTTAGAATTCATGCTTACCAGGTAAACAGAATTGGAAGAATAATTCCATCACAGAAGAGTAGCCTGAACCACAAAAGAGCATGGCATGCAAAAGGAAATTGCAAATGTTTCCACTTGACTGGTGCACAGAAAGTCACATGGAGAGGTGAGATGAATAGAAAGGAGGAGAGGGAACATCAGATGATGATGCTGAGAAAGATCGTTGCCCAAAATCATGGAAGGATTTATATGCATGCATCCAATTACTAAGACAGTGGGAAAACTAAATGGAAATGGTTTTAAAAGAAGGATGGGGTATGAAAGACAAACAAGGAGATTAGGGATAACAGTCACAGATGATTGATGGGGCCCTGTAAACAGAAGATGAGCATGTGAATTCATCAGAAAAGATATGGTGCAGAGTTAAAACAGATATGTAAGCTATTAAAGAAGCAAACACGAATGAACTTAGAATAGATTTTACGTGGTTTGGAGTGAGGAAGAGGGAAAGGGTGCATATTGATTCCTGCTTTTCTGATTCAGGTGATTTGGTGAATGTTACCATGACAATTCAACCCTTTCTTCAGAAATAAAGTTTTAAATTTTACTAGTGTCATTGTTTTCTTTTTTTAATTAACCACTGTTAATAAAGATGAGCATATTTGAACATATCATTATCTTGACTAGCAAACCTAAACATTTTTTTTAACATCTTTATTGGAGTATAATTGCTTTACACTGTTGTGTTAGTTTCTGCTGTATCACAAAGGGAATCAGCTAAATGTATACATATATCCCCATATCCCCTCCTTCTTGCGTCTCCCTCCCACCCTCCTTATCCTATCCCTCTAGGTGGTCACAAAGCACCGAGCTGGTCTCCCTGTGCTATGCGGCTGCTTCCCACTAGCTATCTATTTTACATTTGGTAGTGTATATATGTCCATGCCACTCTCTCACTTCATCCCAGCTTATCCTTCCCCCTCCCCGTGTCCTCAAGTTCATTCTCTATGGTTGCGTCTTTATTCCTGTCCTGCCCCTAGCTTCATCAGAACCATTTTTTTTTAAGATACCATATGTATGTGTCAGCATATGGTATTTGTTTTTCTCTTTCTGACTTACTTCACTCTGTATGACAGACTAGGTCCATCCAGCTCTCTACAAATAACTCAATTTAATTTTATTTCTTTTTATGGCCGAGTAATATTCCTTTGCATATATGTGCCACATCTTCTTTATCCATTCATCTGCCGATGGAACTTAAAGCCTAGACATTTCAACACAAAACAGCCTTAGTTAATATTTATCAGTTGTAGTATTTTACTAGTTTTTCTCCTTGCTGCTAGCAAACACCAGAGGTGTATTATTTTTTGCCTTCAATCTTGAGTCTCCAAGGATTGTATTACCGTATTCTACTTTTTTGTTTTCAAAAACAATAAAGTAAAACTACTTTCACTTCTAAAAAAAAAATGAATGTTTACAATCTGTATTGATTAAATGTCTTTAAATAGCAACTCACTTTTGCTACATATCCCACCGACAAGAAAATCAGTGATTTTAATGGTCATGATAAAAAGCCACACACTACTCCTTTCTTCAGTGTTGTTTTAATTGCAGCCCAACTTGTTCTTTTTCCTTTTCAGTTAACAATGCCAAAAACATATGTGGTGAGTTACCAGCCAAAATAATTGAAATGTGGGATTCTTGGCTACAGATAGGGCAACACTAAACCTTGGGAGCTAACAAGAGGTGTTGATGATTCCTTAACAAAACATAAAACTGTGAGGTGGACAGCTAAGCATCCAGGAAGAGCCAATTACTGCGACTCGTTCCACAAGTTTGCCTTTGGCTGGAAAGAACTGCAGTCAGCAGCCCCACCATTGGCCGCCATTCCCAGGAAAATTGATGCTTCCATATCAGCATGTATGGGCTATTTACACAGAGGCGGAAGAGACCAGTGGATTATAAAGCTCCTCTACTTGTCCTCACAATATTAATCTAGAGGGAAATGAGGTGAGATCTCTTTTGCAGAAAGTTCTACAATCTTCCATATTAAGGACAGACATCTTATGCTTGAACGGTGGGTTTGTTTAAAGAATTTCACACACATTGGCAGCATAAGTTGTATATTTATAAGTACACATAAATGACAAGATGGCTTGCCCAGAACCCGGTTTCCCAATTCCAGCCCCTGTTCAGTAACCAAAATTAGCATTTCTACACAAGCACTCTAAATTTCGTTAGAATTGGAGCTTATTAACACATCCCCAGTTTAATAGCTTTTGACATAAAAGGGAACTGCCTTTCAATCACTTCTATTCCCATGCAAAACAATATTTATAAACTGTTAACATTTCATGTCATGTGTTCAAAAAAAGAGATCCCAATCCAGTTGCTGTCAGCCAACAGTACAGAAGGTAAAACGGAAGACCCTCAGATTGCTATATTTCATGCCATGTCTGCTACTTCACAGCACAAAGCAAAAAGAGAAAGTTGATGATTATTTAATATGGCCAGAGACAAATCATGCAAATCAGATGAAACAACAACCCTGCATATTATTTCATAGTTCAAATATGTAAATTTCCTTCATACACCTTATTAATTTTCTGTTTCTCCCTTTAGCTTATGATCTGTAGATTTCACCTATTATAGATATTTTCCATTGCAACTATATTTTTCTTTATACATTAATTAAACACTTAATGAGTGCCCACTATCTTTCAGACACTGAATATTACTTGAAACAGGGTTAACCAGTATTTTGAGATCATTGTAAAGCACAAGTTTAGTAGTGATTACCAAAGAACTCAAATATGCAAGTAATTTAATTCCTACTAATGTTATTTTAATCTACTGAAGGATGGCATGCCCAAATATGACTCATGTTCTGTTAATAGAATATATTAAGAATATCCCTGAAAGTTATGTGTCTGTCACAAGTTATCTCCATGGATGAATATTAAAACTGAATGAAAGGGCTTCCCTGGTGGCGCAGTGGTTGAGAGTCCGCCTGCTGATGCAGGGGACACGGGTCCGTGCCCCGGTCTGGGAAGATCTCACATGCCGCGGAGCGGCTGGGCCCGTGAGCCATGGCCGCTGAGCCTGCGTGTCCGGAGCCTGTGCTCCGCAACGGGAGAGGCCACAATAGTGAGAGGCCCGCGTAGCGCAAAAAAAAAAAAAAAACTGAATGAAATTCTTGGGACAAACATCGAAATGAAAAGTGAGAAGTCTTGTCAACCATCTGGAACTTTCCTACACGACGCCAAACATCCAGATACTTGTTAAAATCTGGATGAGCATTAGCTGTCATTTAGTTACAGCTTGAGCTATTTTTTTTTTCAACATTCAGATGGTTCTAGTAAATGTTAATTTCTAGACTGTTATGTATGTCTAAGATGGCGTCTCATCAGCAACATTAGGCTTTTCATTTTAGTTTTGATACTTTGAATAAAACCATATGATTTACAAGTTTTGTAGTAACACAATAGGCAAGTGCCAATCCACTTGTAAGAAAACCACTTCAGCTGAAATTGTCATGTCTGATCTGAAGACTGGGTTTAATTTTTATAGAAATATAAGTGCAAAAGTATAGACTCTCCTTTTTATCTTGCTGATAAAACAGAAAAAAAAATGTTTAACGTGTCATGTTTATGACCAACCCTTGATAAGCTTGATGTAACAGAGTTCTGTCATTAAGACATACATCCCTTTGTCACTTCCCCCCATTGAAAACAATTTGAATGAATTTTTCAACAAATGTAGACACAATGTTGAGCTTATAAAGTTCTTTAAAAATCACAAGTTGCCCTTAGTGCCACCCATAAAGTTTCTAACAGTTGATCTAATCAGTATTTGCTATTCATTGTCCTTCCCTCCCCAGGTGCCAGGTATATTGAAGACTCGCTAGTAAAGAAGATCAGTGATAAATTTCTTTCTCAAATAGAATATATTCTATGCTTTCAATGTGTTTCTTGCATTATTTAAGCAAGCTATTTTTTCTAACTAAATATTTTATTTTTTTATATGTATAGTTTTTTAAATCATTTAACAAAATAGAGATATTTATTATCATATACTTTCAAAATTAGTATTGCCTGCTGCCTTAAAACAAAACATATGACTCTAAGCAGAAGTAAATGGGTTTGAATAGTTTTATTCATGAAATTTTATATGTGTAGAAAAATACATACACCAGAAAAATCTTAAGAATGCTTTGCTGATATTGATAAATCTAGAGTTGCTTTTAATGTATATAATATCCCTTTGAATTTGATATAATTAATACTGGCATTAATTAAATGGCATACGAGTTAATAAATTTAACCAACGTAAGTGTAGTTTTGAAACTGATACCCTTTTGCTTCAGAGTTTCAAAGTGAAATCATTTCTTCTAAAAAAGATGAACCAACTTGGTCAACATGGATGTTAAAATTACAGGGAAATTTTCTTGATACTCAATTCAGTTAGAAAGCTTTTAAGTAGTTTTGGAACAAGTTAGGTATGTGGATCTACTTTTCAAGAGCAAAGCTTTTCAAGTCTAAATACAGATCAGGTATTGTTGATGAAAATTTAGTGGCCGAACTGAGATGAACAAAATGATCTATGTTCCACTTAGCATTTTTGAGTGTTATTGAAAACTTTATATACATGCAAAATCATACACACATGAGTACATTGACTTGATGAGTACATCAAGTCCATTGCTAATTCCACTTTTTAGCCTAAACATTAAAAGAGCTCACAGATGCTTTCAAATCTGCAATGATTGCAAGAAAATTCTCAGATGTGGATTGGGCATTGGCATAAACTTAGCTAGTTGGCATCAGCATTAGTAACAGGTGGCATAGTAGGCAATGAAATTGCAAAGGCAGAACAGTTTGCATTTCCTGTGTCATCTCAATTTTTCTTTTAGTAAGTATAATTTTGGTAATTAGGAGCGAGTTTGTTTTTTCAATGGAATCCCCAAAACCCAAGAATATTTATTCATTATTGTTAATGTTTAAGTTTGTATAGAAGGTTTTTAACCTATCATTTGAGAAATAGTAATGGTGCCTTTACATATCCTATGACAGTATACAATTTTTTCACATACATCATTGTATTTTTCCCCACTACAAGGCATGGATCTGACAAGCTCAAAGAATAAAACCCAATTATATTAACAACTTCTATCAACTAACTTCCTCATTACTGTGTGCTTGATTTTAAAAAGTGTTACACCATTTTCACAATGTCCCATCTATTGAAGTTGTATTAATCCAAATAATTACAGTTGCCAACATTTAGAAAGTATCTTCTATATGATGTAAATTTTTGTAATTTTCTTTGGGCAATAATATTTCTATTTGGATTATGACTTACAATGTGTTTTAGATTTATTGCTTATAGTTTATGTTTGTATTCAAATTAGAAACACAAGTAGAAAGTTCTTCAGTATTATGTAAGTATGATTAGAAATAATGCTAATTATTCATAAAAATGTAAATGTTCCTTTAAATTTAATAGTAAAGAAAAATAGTTAAGCATTGTGGTCATAAAAAAAGTATGGGTTTTAGATTGAGATAAAGTCTGCCTTTTATAATTCACTTATCTCTAAATTTTACCTGAGTAAAAGAGAGAATAGTTTTTACTTATAAGGTTGTGATGAAAATTAAATGGTTCCTTCTGAAGGCTGTGAGGGCAGGATCTGTTCCAGGACTCGCTACTTGGCTTGTAGGTGACCATCTCCCTCCTGTGTCTCTTCATATAGTCTTCCCTCTATGCATGTCTCTGTATCCAAATTTGCCCTTTTTACAATGACACTAGTCATTTTGGATCAGGGTACCAGCTACTGACCTCATTTTAACTTGATCACCTCTGTAAAGACCCTATTGCCAAATAAGGTTCATTCTGAGGTACCGGGGGCTAGGACTTCAATATATGAATTTTAGGGGTGGATATGACTCAACCCATAACAGACATCAACTAAAAAGAGCTCAACCCTGTTCAAGAGAACAAGAACCCAGATATCTGATATTGTTATTGAACCAAACTTGGACCTGCTGGCCCACCACACAGCAAAGCCAATTTACTGACACCTGGTTGCGGTGAAGGAAACTACAGTGTTTGCTTGCAGGGCACCAAGCAAGGGGTATGAACAGCTTATGCTCAAAAGACTGGAACTCCCCTATGGCTTTCAGGGAAGGGTTTTTAAAGGCAACATTTAGGGTGAGGGCTGAAGGATGCATGACTTTCTTCTGATTGCTTGGTGGTGAAATACTGGGGTGATGTTTTAAGAATCCTAATCATCAAACTTCTGATTTCAACCAGTCTGGGGTCTCATGCTTGTGGTCAGAATGTAGTCACCATTCTCCATCTGAGCCAGGTAACAACTCCAAGATATCTGTCAGATTATTATGTATATCCCCTGAGAAGGAACTAGGACTCTGTTTTATTATTGAACTATTGTTCAGGCTATCTGGCTTAACTGCTTGTCCTTTGTTTCTGCCCTTCCCTTCCCTAATTAGTAACTGCTTAAGCCTTCTCTTTGGAACACAAGAAAGGCCTAGGAGACTAAAGCCTTTTTTTTATAAAAAGAAACGGGGACCCAGATGGGTTTTGTACCTGGGAGGACCCCACAGGGTCCTGCTCAGTTTCAATATAAGGTACAATTTATATCTGGCTTCTTCCTTCAGCAGGATGACTTGAATGCTCAGTTAAAGTTGTATCTGCATCATTTAAGACAAATGGCTACTCTACTAGAGTTAAAATTATCTATTGGAGTCACATTGAGATCTGTCATAATTCACAACCCTTTTTCCTTTACCATTTATTTTTGTACTTTAATTGCACTATAGTCCTAGTCTTCCTTTCTCTATCTCTTTATAAATCACTCATACCTAATAAGATTTTGAATTTTCCCATTTTGGAGAATAAAATAAATTCAAAATAAAATGAAATACTAGTATTTAAGCCTTTCATGAACATTTTGGCTCATATCCATGTCATTGGTCTTAGTGACATCCAGTGGCCATGACAAGTCAGTGGCAGGACTTCAGGCCTTTCCAAAAGTATCTTTATGCACTTCTTATCTAAAACGTAGGAAAAAAGACAATATATCCTTAGATCCCTTATCATTTCAACATTAGTATAATAAAATACTCCCATGTCATTTCTCATCCATAAACTGAACTACCTTATATATCAGAAAAATAAAGATTATGACATTTAGTTTTATTTTACTCCACCTTCATTAATAAATTAATATCTCTTACCACTTAAATATTTAATCTACAAGTTTTTTTTTAAGTTCTAAACAGATATGGCTTCTACTATCAAGTAATATTTTGTTTTCACACATCTTTAGGTTAGAGTACTTTTATTTAAATAAAATTATCAAATATACTATTAATGGTATGTGTTATTCTAAACACTCAAAATTTTTCTTTCTAGGTTCTTTTGATCTAGGATTTAAAATATTACCTATTTCATTCAAATGTAATGAAAAGTTTTTGCTGAAACACGATTATTTAAGGTCTGACTAGGCCTCAGGTGCTAAAGTCAGAGACTGAAGAATCAGACTATAGCTCTAGTTTTTAAAAAGTCCACAAAATCTATGGTACAAATTTTTGTGCCTTGAGGCAAGTTATTTAGTTCTTTAGGCTGAGTTTCTGATAATAATAATGCTGATCATTATACTGTTAAGCTAAGAACCAACTACAAACAATGATTACCTAGTACTTTGTAGTTTAAAAAGTCAGTCATGCAAATTTGCCATAGGGAAAACCTAAGGGGAGTCAGGAAGTAAACCTTTCTATCTTTCTAAATAATAGGAAGGTAATCCATCTTAGCCCTCTTTTGTTATGCAGCACAAGGCTAGGAGCTGTGGCCTGATGGAACAAGCCACAGAGAACTCACTTAATGCATACCTGCAGTTGAATAGAACTCAAGAATATGGTACTCAAGTTTTACTGGGAAATTAATATACATATGTGAAATCTCTAAAAAGGGTTTGGTTGAGTACGTAATTAAATGTTAGGCTCTAAAAGAGTTATAGAAGTTGAGTAGTGGAACAATGTCAGTGGGTTGCAGTAATAAGTAAAGGCTTCAGGAGAAAGGAGTATTCATCCTAACAGAAGCACGGGCATTTGATTATCTAAGAGAAGTATGAAGAAAGGGAGAAAAGAGGCAGTTTAATTTAAGGCAGAGATGGAAGTAAAACGTGGAAGTGAGACACAAGTACATGGGAATGATGAGGGAATGAGCTGCAGCTTTTTGGGGGGAGCGCAGAGGGGGAAGGGGGAAGCAGGACACTTGGGGGGCCAGTTAATATGTGCTTTGACCAAAGGCTGATGGACCTGATTACCAGGAGAAACAAAGAGTCATTACACATTTTCAGAACTCAATGACATAATACAAACAGCATGACAAGAAATTTAAACTGCTCTTTGAACCAAAGATGCATTGTGTTTCTTGTAAGGTGACTGTTAAAGAAAACCGAACATAAATTCATGAAAGCATAGATAGTAACGCTGGAAAGGAAAGAAAGATTTAGAAATGCCAAAGCACTAAATGAACCCAGTGACCAGTAGCCTGTGGAAGTGAGGCAGGAGACAAATGGGCCCCAGGCTGAGCAGCTGGAATCTGTTCCCTGTGGACAGATACTCCAAGATAAAGATGATGGCAGGAGTTGAGTCCTGCTTAGATAAAAGATAGAGACCACATATTTCTCATTCTTGAGGTCAAGGAGACCTCCCAAACTACACATGCACAGAAAGGTTCCTCAGGGCTAAGAGAAGGGAGGGGGCGCCAGACCATAATATATTCTTTCAAATTCCCAGAGACACTTGTGCTGGAATCCATCTTGGCTAGAAGGTGCACATGCACACAGAAGAGGGCCCTGAGTCAGACCAAATGTGGACTCAGAGCCAGACAAAGCAAGATGATTGGCCAGAGGAAACCTGGAAGAACTGCCCCCATATAAGTGATTTAAACTACCCCAAAGGCACAACTCTTTCTCTGAGCCTGCCCGTGTGTCTATCTACACATGATTTTTTCCCTCCTAATAAACTCTTTACTTGTTTCACTACTTTTTGTCTCTCTGCTGAAATTCCTTTCTCCAGAGCAGACGAGCCAGGGCCTTGTCACTAGCCACTGGCCCTCCTGGTCTAGTGGCTAGGATTCAGTGCTCTCACTGCCACGGCCTGGCTTCAATCCCCCGTCAGGGAACTGAGATCCTGCTTCAAGCCTCCGCAGGCTGCGGTCACCTCACAGCCACCTGAGATCAGAAGGTACAGGTCAGCAAAAAGTAAAAGAAACCACTCAAGATACAGACACTGTGAACGGTGCTGCTCCAAATAGAGAAATTTAAAAAATAAATACAAAGGGAGAGAGGATGAAAGGGGAATATTTTGATGGGAAAAGACAAAGCTTTTACATTTTCAAAGGAAAAGTTCAATAAGTACCTAGAATTGTTAGGGATTTGGGACCAAAGGTGAGAATTTCAGGGTCGAAAATCTAGACAAGATGGTTATATACTCCAAAGAGTAACGGAATGTGGAAACCAAAGCCAGCTTGGGCGGGGAAGCTGGTGGAGAGAAGAATCGTTAAGGTTAGGAGAAGAAAAGTGAAACCATGAAAGGTCCAGAGATCTGGAAACAAGAGAATAAAGTATCTCAGATGTCCAAAAAAATAGTATTTTGGGGGTTTCCCTGGTGGCGCAGTGGTTGAGAGTCCGCCTGCAGATGCAGGGGACACGGGTTCATGCCCCGGTCTGGGAAGATCCCACATGCCGCGGAGCAGCTGGGCCAGTGAGCCATGGCCGCTGAGCCTGCGCGTCCGGAGCCTGTGCTCCGCAACACAAGAGGCCACAACAGTGAGAGGCCTGCGTGACGCAAAAAAAAAGAAAAGAAAAGAAAAGTGTGAAGAGGGGCTTCCCTGGTGGCACAGTGGTCGAGAGTCCGCCTGCCAATGCAGGGGACATGGGTTCGATCCCTGGTCCGGGAAGATCCCACATGCCACGGAGCAGCTAAGCCTGAGCTCCACGACTACTGAGCCTGTGCTCTAGAGCCCGCGAGTCACAACTACTGAGCCTGTGTGCCACAGCTCTCACAACCCATGCACCTAGAGCCAGTGCTCCACAACAAGAGAAGCCACCGCAATGAGAAGCCCACGCACCGCAACAAAGAGTAGCCCTTGCTCGCCACAACTAGAGAAAGCCTGCGCGCAGCAACAAAGACCCAATGTAGCCAAAAACAAATAAATAAATTTATTTTTAAAAAAAAACAGCCAAGGGACATCTGCTTGAAACATCAGAAAACTTTTGAGAGAGGATATATCTTTCTTTGAGACTTGAGAGAAGAATAAAAGATCGATAGATAGATCAAATTAAAGTTGAGAGGTCTGATAGGATTGAGGTCTTCAAGAAAGAAAACAAGTCCTGAAAAGTTACAGAGAATAATCCAGGGAACCAGTGAGGGATAAGTAAAAGGAGTGCTGAGCGGGCGGACCTGGCCAAGTTGAGGCGGTACAGCAGGCTGAAGCAGGGCACCAGCTGCATGAAGTCGCAGGACTTTCTCTGGGAGCAGTCTGCAGTCTGCAAGCAGAAGGCTCACCATGGCGCCATCCAAGGCTGGAGATGAGGAGGGCCCACGAGGGAGTCGAAAATGCTGGCAGGAGCACTGAGGCAGTTGACCGCTTAACATTGTACATGGTGGGAAGGACTCAACTTTGGTCTGCTGAGAGAAGCTTGATTTTAGCCAAAAAAGGCCGGGATGAGTAATGTCGTAATTCCCAAAGCAGAAAGCAAGTTTCAACAGTTGTGGGAAAAGGAGACACGAGAAAATTCGCAGAAGAGCTGAATTTGACACTTCTGAGTGACTGAGAGAGGTGTTTTATGACAGGGAGTTCCACTCATGGTTGATGTGTCAGAGAGGCGGCATTAACCATGAGATCAAGGGTTCTGATAGTTCAGAACTTGGAGGTTGAAGAATGTCATTTTGGATGAGAGAATGAAACTGTGAAGAGGTAGGCCATGTGCTGGATTCTACTGGTTTGGGTAAATGAATTTTGATTTTTTTTTTCCTCTGAGCAGCGGTTCTCAAAGTATGGGCTTCAGATGGGCACCATCAGTGTCACATGAAAAACTGAAAAAACATAATTTCTTGGGCCCCACCTCTCTGTTGAATCAGAAACTCTGGGGTTGAGACTCAGCAACCCAGGTTTTAACAAGCTCTCCAGGTGATGATGCATGTTCAAGTTTGAGAACAACTGTCTTAGAGAACAGAGCAAGGAAGATGAAAAGGATAGATGACAAGGACCTTATCTGTTAAAAAGTGGAGTGAGTGAGGCTTGATCAATATTCTGAAGCAATCATGTAAAACACAAGGAATAATGATAACCAAGCAATAAACACTTTTTTAAACCTTTTGCATTTTAAACCTTTTGCATATATTTGAAATTTTCGTTCAAAGGTATCTACATTTTCTGCAGAGCAAAGGAAAGACCTATGGAACAGGAGAAAAGATTTGCAAACCATATTTCTGATAAGAGGTTAATATCTAAACTAAATAAACTCCTAGACTTTAATAGCAAAAAAAACAAATAACCTGATATAAAAATATGGGTAAAAAAATTGAATAGACATTTCTCCAAAGAAGACACAAAAATGGCCAACAGATATATGAAAAGAGGCTTAACGTCAGGGAAATGCAGATCAAAACTACAAGAGTACCCCATACTGGAGCTCTATACCTGCTCTTCAATGACAATCTCATTAAAAAAACAATTGGAATGTTTACCAACTGTTCATAGAAAATAATTGAAAATTGCAAGAAGTGCATGCAAAGTTTAGGGATGCTGCATTTTAACAAGATAGAAAATAAATAGTTCAAAGGAGAAGAGTAAAATGTAGGAAAGTATAATTCACAACATTATAAATATGAGGTTGTTTTGTGATTTTCTAAGAGCAACCTTTTAACAAATACATTCTGAGGAATCATGACAAGTTAGACATGTTACCAATTCCTGGTAATTACCTTATGAAAAAATACGATTCATTGTTAGATTATTTACATAAAAACAATTTTTACAGTGCTGTTTGAGTTTAATTATTTAAATGCCAGACTAAATATGTTCTCTAGAGAAATCTTAGTAAAATTATAATTTCGTTAGTAAACAATGAGGCTTATTTCTTTCTCTACTGTATTCTTAGCTGTACTCTGCTGATGACCAAGATGGGAATCCAAGTAACTGACAAAGCCTGAAGCTTTCTGGGCAGCAAGCACCCAACTAGGAAAAAGGCAGTATATAAATGCCCTCACGTTCACCCAAGACTATGTATTCAACTTAAATGATTCTTAACTTATGTAATATAAATGCAATGCCAATGAAGTCACTTAATACATCTGTTAAAATGACATTTATCTCAAAAAATATTTCAAAATTTGCTTAATTACAAAGGCAACATCTTTATGTTGTCTAAATGCAGTCTGTGTGCATTGTAGAAAGTAAGGAAATTCAGATAAATAATACCAAGAAAATAAAAATGCCATATTTCTACCATCCATAGATTGCTACACACACTCTTTAGACTAGACCTCAGTGTAAAACTTCCAAGATATTTTGGTATCTCGCACACAAATACACACACCCCACATTTTTTTTCAGTTAGTTAACCTCTATGTTTCCTTATCAATAAATTTTCATGTTACCTAATATATAGTCCATATTCTAATTTCCCCAACTGACCCAGAAATACTCATTACAGTTGGTTTATCTAAACCAGAACACATGTTGGCTTCTGTTTTGTTTTTTTTTAACAGTCCTTGAATCTCTTCTTTTTAAATCTAACACATTTGCCCCTTCTGTTGTTATTTTCCTTCACAGTATTGACTTGTTGAGGAGACTTTGCCAGTTATACTGAAGAATACTTCACCTTCTAGATGTGCTACAGAGTAACTTAGCTTATTCTTTTCTCTTGAATTTGGTTCTAAATACTTGGTGGATTCAGAACACACCATAGATGATGCAGTGCACATCAACATATCAGGAGACATCTGGATGACCCATCATTCATGACACTAAGACTAACCACAGAATTTAGGTCATGATAGTCAGATTCCTTCAAGTATAGCTACTTCTCTCCCTTGGGACTAGAAAGTTATCTCTGTGGTTTCACTTTGGTATCCTTCAAATATCCAATCCCTATCAAACCTAGTAGTCTTTACACTAATTGATAATCCTTGCCAGAACTGGTGTTCATTTAGGAGTTGCAAATTGCTGCTATTTTAAATCCTTCAAATTCAGAAAGCAAAATTAAACAGAATTATTATGGTTTCATTTACTTAGTGCTTACAAAGTGTCAGGTTCTGTGCAATGGTCTTTATAAGTACTGAGTCATTTAAACCTCATTCCAATCCTACAAGGTGGGTAGTATCTAGTTCATGGAGCCAATGAGGAAACTGAGCCTATTAGAATAACCCTCTTCAAGAAGTTAAATCATCTGTTCTTGCTAGCTGCTCATTAACGTTCGAGGGAGAAGCTAAACCCTGTATCTGGCTGACTCCAAAGAATATGATATTTCCCATTAAGTAACATTGCCTCCTCCAACTACAAATGTATTTTGCTTTGGTTTAAAAAATTAATTCATTAATAATAATGTTAAAATGGCACTATGAAATATAACCTGTATATATTTGTATTTCCAGAAAACGAACAGTCTTACCCTATCAAGTGGAGGTAGTTTATGCTATCTCAGCTGAGTTCTCTTTGCCCCTCCTTCTCCCTCTTTAGCACTCAATTTCTAAAATCTCTTCAGTTAAATTTAAAAGAGTATTGGCATTTTTTGAAAATTTAAAACTGGGGAGTGGGAGGAGAGGTCAGAGGCAATGTTAGAGACCTTGTGAGGAAACCTCTGTTGGCTTATTTCCCCCAGAGTCACCAATGTGCACCTGGTATTAAAGAAGTCAAATTATTATACTGAGACTTTTTTGAATATTTGTCACAAATACTCTCTGCCATTCCATGACTTACTATTTCACTGCCATTACGGTATATCCTGATGACCAGAAGTCCTTCATTTTAATGGTAGCGAATTTATCAATCTTTTTCTTTGCATTTTGCACCTCTGTCTGTAATAAATCCATTCTTACCCAAAAGGCAAGAAAATATTGTCTTTGGTTATCTTCTTTTAAAAAGTTACAGTTGTATTTTTCACATTGAACCTAACTGGAATTATTTCTTTTCTTTTTTGGATATGGCATGAGTTAGTGATCCATTTTCTCTTTTTACCTTTTGTTATTCTTATATACTTGCATTCTGTTTTCTTTTACTATTGTCCTGCCTTGAATTGCAAGGTAAAAATAGAAAAGAAACTATAGTGGCTATCTTCGACCATATTCTTACTTTTTGGGGAAATGTTTTCAATGTTTCATCATAAAATATGATATTTGTTGTAGTTTTTGTATATATTTATCATTTTCTAAGAATTCTTATGATTGGATACTGAGTTTTATTGAATACTTTCTTTGCATCTAATGATATTCTATGGGTTTCATTTTAATGTTTACATTACTTATATTAAATACGTGAATTACATTAATATGTTTCATGATGGAAAACCATCCTTGCATTAGAAAATAAACACAATTTGATAAAATGTATCATATTTTTATACTTGGCTAGATTTGTAATCTGTTGTTATATGGGGGAAGACCCTATAAGTAGAGGGAACAGCAAGTAAAACGCTCTGGGTACAAAAGTACCTGGTGTATTCAAGGAACTGCACAAAATTCAGAGTAGCTGAGGAGAGTCAACAGAAGAGTAGAAAATGCATTTAGAAGGATTACACAGGGCTAGATCCTGTCAGACCTCGAAGGTCATATTAAAGCCTTGGCATTTACTCTGAGATAAAAAGCAGTGTAAGCATTTTAAGAAAATCTACATTTTAACAGGATCACTCTGTCTGCAGTGTTAAAAGGAGATAGGATGGGGTAAGGGCAGAAGCAGAGAGACCATCCGAAGCATATTACAAGAATGTTGATAAAAAATGTTGAAAGCTTTGACCGTGTGTGGTAGTGGGGATAACGTAGAAGACAGTTGCATATGAATTTCTGGAATCCAGCACTTGGGAGTCATCAACATTTAGATAATATGTAAAGCCACGTGAGTGGAGTAGATCACTTAGGTAGTAAGTGTGACTAGAAAAGACAAGATGTCCAACTACTCTACTCTGGGACTCTCCAATATGTGAAGATAAAGTAGATGAACAGGAACCAGCAAAAGACAATGAGAACAAGTGGCTACAACTGTAAGAGGAAAACTAGGCAAGTGTGGCGTTGGAATTCAAGTGAAGAAAGTGTTTCAAGATGGACATAGTGATCAGCTATGATAGAGGCTACCTGTAAATCAAGATGAGGAGTGAGAAATGATCATTGGCAATTGGTGGTCACTGCTGATCTTGATAAAGTGCAGGTTTAGTGCACTGGTATAGTATAGGAGGAAACCTGATTGCAGTGAATTCAAGGGAGAATGAAAGGAGAATACAAGAAAGGGTGAGTCTTTTAGAGCGTGCTTTTATTTTAAAAGGGGAAATGAAAAGTGTTGTGAGAGCTGGAGGGTGATAGGGAGTCAAGAGGAAATCATTTCGTGATGGTGTTAAAAAAGAAAAAAATCCTACCTGGATGATGTTCTGAATAATCTAAGAAAAGGGAAAAAATGATGATGTTGGAGGGAGATGAAAGAATTCCTGGATTATTATCCTTGAGCAAGTAAGGGAAAGTAGGATAAGGGCACAAAACTAGAGCCAACCTCAGTGCAGAAGGTGGAGGGTTTCTTCATAATAACATGAGACAATGTTGTCCCCAGGAACTCAGCAATAGATACCTGGGTAGATGGGGTCTGAGCTCTTGGAAATCTTACTCTGATTGCTTCCATTTTTGCAAAGAGGAAAGAAATTAAGTTATGAGCTGATAATAAGGATAAGAAGACACGTTGCAAGTATGAAGAAATGAGGAGAAAATAAGAAGTGTGCGAAAGAGAAAATCAACCAGGAAAATGTATTTTGATCAATGGACAGCATGAAGAATCCTCTTAGTTTAGAGATTATAAATTTAAAGTGAGATCGGTAAGCACATTTTGTTTTGTTTTTGTTTGTTTTTTGGTTATAGTCTGGACATAGAGTGTGCAGAGTTGAATTTGACCAATGCTTTGGTTTTACCGAGTGGGATAAAGAGCAAGAGAGTCAAGGGTCTGTTATGTGTTACTCCTTTTCAAAATTCTGTGGTTGGTGGTATGATTTCTAAAATTAAAAATGTATTTACAACCATCATTAAATCCAAAGAAAGAGTTTTTGACTTTATAATTTTCCCCATTAATAAAAACTAAAACTAACATCATGGGGAATAAGGAAATTATTCTCAAAAGTACTTTGAGCCACAATATTGAACCATCATGACTGAAAATAAGTAACTTGCAGTATGAATGGAAATTTGCACTTAATATATCAAAAACAGTTTATACAATGATAATAATAAATGATACAATCCTTTTGAAACCAAACATAAATTTTAAGACACTATCACAAAGAGATGATTATGGACTAATTTCTGTCTCTACCAATACGAAGCTACAAACTGATTTGTTTTCTATCTCAGAAATAAAATTTACTTTTCTTAGCACAGAAATCAAGAAGATGACATTCTTTTATCAGCATGCAAGAACGCATTTTAAAGCGATGAGTGCTAGAGACAATGAATTTATTTCAAGTAAGTTTTTATGTGTAAGAGAAAGTATATACAAAATATGTATGACTTCACTTTTTTATTTTAAAATATATTCTTCTCAAATATCCTCTTGCCCCCTGGATCTTTCCCTATTTGCTTCACAGCAGCTGCTCTCTTGGCATTCCAACTCAACCACAATCACATGAACAATCATAGTTTAGGAGAACCTGGCTCTCCAAAGAATTTTTGAACCCAAGGGAAACCAGTGAGAATAATATCTGGCTTCCCAAGTGGCTGCCAAAGGGGCCTAATAACGCAACCTAGAAGAACAAGGGAATTGATACTTCATGTGGTGAACTTTGACCAATAGGGACAGGAGACAAAAACAAGTCAGTCATATAAACTCCCTCTCCTTCTTCCCCAAGGTTTTACTCTGAGCCAGTTTCTCTGTTGACCCTGCCTGGAGGAGATGACCTATAAGGCACAGCAGGCCTCCCACCAAGCAGCCAGGTGTATCTGTTGCATTACAGCATGAAACAGGGCTAGCACCACACTACATCACCTTCCACGGCACCTATCTAGCCTTCCCTGCCTCACTTCCCTTTGCCCTCACTCTCATTTGCTAGAACTGCACCTCACACAGCATCAGCACTCAATCCTTGCATTTGACTCGATTTTCAAGAGCCCATAGGCTAAACCAAGAAGAAGCAGAGTCCAAAACACACGGACAGGAGAGATTTTACATAGCAAACATTCGTGTAATCACCATCCAAGTTAAAAATTAAAGCATACTTTAGAGGCTTCTGCTTGTGCCCGTCACCAAATACATAAAGATAGTCATTAGTAAATTAACATAAATGTAAGTCTAAGCCCATTCCCATTGGAGCAGCAGAAAGTGAAGTCTCTATTATTCTTGGGGCTTCAATTCTCTTCTACTTGCGGGGAAAAAGGTGCCAAGAGTGAATCTCTTTAATCACAGGACACACGAACTTTACACACTCTGTTGACACGGAGATTCTCTCCCTGTTCTCTAGTTTCCTTATAAAAGCACTGTCTCTGTCTGAAACACCTAGCAAAGTTGCTTAAATGGCTCGGGTTTTTGTGGAACAAAAGCCAGAAAAGTGAGTGTTTTGCAGGCCATGTCTGCTTAAATCCATTTATGTCCACTAATTACAAACGTCCTCAAAAACAAAGCAGTACAAAACTACTTGTAAAACAAACTCTCAACAATATCTGTAAAACTAGAGAGGAGAAAATATGGGTGTTTGTATAAAAATCCAGCACTGTTTACGATTTAAAAAAAAAATTCTAATGCACAGGAAAATGAGTAAATTAATTAGTTGACTTGTTCTACTTTGTGGCATTCAGCTTAATTTTAACTTTGTAAATTCAGAGCTCCTTGTTTGATTTACAATCAACAAGACTAGAAATTGTGTCCATTTTATTATTTTAAACTTTTTGTTGTGTATTATGACATACTTACAAAAGTGCATAAGATATGTTTTGTGTATTGAATTATTATAAAATAACCCCCCGTGAAAACAGATGAAGAAATAGAACATTGCCAGTGACTTTCGGAAACCCCCAGTACACACCCTCTCTCACACTCTCTCCCATATTTTCTTTTCTTCCTTTTTTCTGTATGCTTGTAGGGATGCATCTCTAAACACAGCGGTTTAATTAACCTATTTTTGAAACTTATATAAATGGATTTGAATAGTACATATTTTCTGACTCTGGATTCTTTCAACAGTATACTATACATCTGTTTTATTCTATGTTTTTGCCTTTAGCTTAAGTTCATTTGTTTTCCTGAATAGTATTCTATTGTAATTATAAACCACAATTCATGTGCCCACTCTATAATAGACATTCGAATTATTTCCAGCTCGGGGCTCTTTGAGTAATGTTACTGTAAAGATTTGTGTATGTGTCTTCTAGGGAAAATCTGCATGTACCTCTGCTGGAAAAGTTTGTCCTAACAATTTAATTGTTAAGACAAACTGGTTTCCATAGTGGTTGCACCAGTTTACACTTCCACCAAAGCTGTATGAAAGTTCCTATTGTTTCATTTTTTTGGCAAAAAAAAAGCCTGGCATTTTCTGGCTTTTTAAAATTTTAGCCATTCTGGTGGGGTCTAATGGGAGCTCACTGTGGTTTTATTTTATGCTTTCCAATTACTATTAATGAAATAGCACCACATATTCTGTTGTATAATGATTGCATAACGTGGATATTTTCTTTTACAACATGCCTGTTCAAATTTGTTGCCCAATTTTCTACCAGATATTTTCTTCCTTATTGGTTTTTATGAATTACTTAGAAATCTGGGCCATTTATAGTTAAATGGGTCACAAATATCTTTTGTTATTTGGTTTAATATTCACTTTCTTAAATGGTTATTTTAAGGAATGTAAGCTTTTACATTTAATACAGTCAAAATTATACATTTCTTAGAGTTTTTTCTCTTCTATTCTATTTTCCTAATCCTCCAGTACAATATTGAAGATAAATGGTAATAGCAAATATCCCTGCCTCATTTCACTCCCAAACTGAAAGCTATCAACATTTTACCATTAAGTATGGTGCTGGCTTCAGGGATCGGGGTTTATCATATTAATGATGTTCCCTTCTATTCTTAATGTTATAAAAGTTTTTTCATGACTAAATGTCTAATATCAAAAGCTTTTCTGTAGCTATTTCAGCAGCTATATTTTTCTCCATCATTTTGTTCACAGGAGGACTATAGGGAATACTGTAGGGTATGTTTACTATTGAACAAACTTTGCATCCCTGAAAAAATATTGTATAGCCAACATTTTACATGGTATAAAATTATATGTTGCTGGATTCAGTTTGTTGGTATTTTAGTTAGAATTGTTGCATCAGTACTCATGACTCAAATGAGTGGAAGAGACATTAGTCAATAATGTTCCTGTAAGTTTTGTTCTCCAAGTTATGTTGAGCTCATCAAAAGAGCTAGAGGATGTTTCATACTTTTCAAGTGTCTAGAAGAATTTGTATATATTTGGTATTCTTTTTTCCTAAAATGTCAAGAACGCCTCCTTCTCTGAAAAATCTGTCCTTGAAATTCTGGTCACCTCAGCCTCACTGGAATCCAATCTCTTTTTCCTCAACACAGAGAGATGGGCATGATCTGATCTGGAGACCCTTCCCAATAGGAAGATAAATCTATTCTCTGTTACTCCATCATGACTGGAGCACAAATCAAAATATACAATAATTTGATGGAGATTATTTTGTGCATTAAACCTTTGTCAAGAAATTATTGATAATTTTTTGGAAAGGAGCTTTCTCTCATTATTCTCTGTAACGGTAAAAGAGAAGATTCATTTCATCAGAGGTCTCAAATTTTCTAGCACAGGAATAATCAATTTAATCTCCTAACTTCTGTGATATTCTGTCTTTCCTTTTATCTTGCTATCCTTTCTTAAGACAATTGGTTGTGTTTTTAATAAAATTTCTAACCCAGAGAGAATCTGGAAATTGTTTAGATATTATAATTTAAAATACTTTTATTATATTTTTCTAGATTTTGCTTTTTTCCTTAAATCAGTTTTCGTTATTTATATTTTTCCAGAATTAAATTACACTCTTCCACTCATTTAGAATTTATCTTTTTAAACATTTTTTTACTAATCATAACACATGCTTTTGAAAACAATATTAGACAAGGCTCAAAAAGATGTTTCAATTGTTTTCTGATTAGTTATGTCTGTTCTGCTTCCAAATGTATTTTCTGCACTCTCTTTCTAAATTGATTAGACTCACCAGAAAATATTACTTTAGTTGATATTTCAAACTTTTGAGAAAAATCAACTCTTGGAATTACTCATTGCTTAATATACATTTCTTTTTTTTTATTTACTTAATTTTTTTATATTTCTCTTACATTGCTGTTTAAAATTTTCTCATGATTCTTCACTTTAATAATTAGTTTATTTATTTTCATTCTTTCCACTAATATATAGAAAATATTTTCACTATGAATTTAACTCTCACTCCCTCTTGCAAGAGCACCAGAATCACAACTAACTTCTGAACAATCATTGACAGGAAGACACTGGAAATCACCAAAAAAGATACCCCACATTTAAAAACAAAGGAGAAGCCACAATGAGACAGTAGGAGGGCACAATCACAATAAAATCAAATCCCATAACTGTTGGGTGGGTGACTCACAAACTGGAGAACACTTATACCAAAGAAGTCCACCCACTGGAGTGAACGTTCTGAGCCCCACATCAGGCTTCCCAACCTGGGGGTCTGGCAATGGGAAGAGGAATTCCCAGAGAATCAGACTTTGAAGGTTAGTGGAATTTGATTGCAGGACTTCAACAAGACTGGGGGAAACAGAGACTCCACTTTTGGAGGGCACACCCAAAGTAGTGTGTGCATCAGGACCCAGGGGAAGGAGCAGTGACCCCATAGGAGACTGAACCAGACTCACCTGCTAGTGTTGGAGGGTCTCCTGCAGAGGTGGGGGGTGGCTGTGGCTCACCACAAGGACAAGCTCACTGGCAACAGAACTTCTGGGAAGTATTCCTTGGCATGAGCCCTCCCAGAGTCTGCCATTAGCCCCACCAAAGAGCAGGGTAGGCTCCAGTGCTGGGTCGCCTCAGACCAAACAACCAACAGGGAGGGAACTCAACCTCACCCATCCAGAGACAAGCAGATTAAAGTGTTACTGAGCTGTGCCCACCAGAGCAACAGCCAGCTCTACCCACCACCAGTCCCTCCCATTAGGAAGCTTGCACAAGCCTCTTAGATAGCCTCATCCACCAGAGGGCAGACAGCAGAAGCAAGAAAAACTACAATCCTGCAGCCTGTGGAACGAAAGCCACATTCACAGAAAGACAGACAAGATGAAAAGGCAGAGGACTATGTACCAGATGAAGGAACAAGATAAAACCCCAGAAAAAAACAACTAAATGAAGTGGAGATAGGCAACCTTCCAGAAAAAGAATTCAGAATAATTATAATGAAGATGATACAGGACCTCGGAAAAAGAATGGAGGCTAAGATCGAGAAGATGCAAGAAATGTTTAACAAAGGCCTAGAAGAATTAAAGAACAAATAAACAGAGATGAACAATACAATAACTGAAATGAAAAATACACTAGAAGGAATCAACAGCAGAATAACTGAGGCAGAAGAACAGATAAATGACCTGGAAAACAGAATGGTGGAATTCATGGCCATGGAACAGAATAAACAAAAAGAATGAAAAGAAATGAAGACAGCCTAAGAGACCTCTGGGACATTAAATGCAACAACATTTGCATTATATGGGTCCCAGAAGGAGAAGAGAGAGAGAAAGGACCCAAGAAGATATTTGAAGAGATTATAGTTGAAAACTTCCCTAACATGGGAAAGGAAATAGTCACCCAAGTCCGGGAAGTGCAGAGAGTCCCAGGCAGGGTAAACTCAAGGAGAAATATGACAAGACACATAGTAATCAAACTGACAAAAATTAAAGACAAAGAAAAATTATTGAAAGCAACAAGGGAAAAACGACACATAACATACAAGGGAACTCCCATAAGGTTAACAGCTGATTTCTCAGCAGAAACTCTACAAAGCCAGAAGGGAGTGGCATGATATATTTAAAGTGATGAAAGGGAAGAACCTACAACCAAGATTACTCTAGCCGGCAAGGATCTCATTCAGATTCGAGGGAGAAATCAAAAGATTTACAGACAAGCAAAAGCTAAGAGAATGCAGCATCACCAAACCAGCTCTACAATGCATGTTAAAGGAACTTCTCTAAGTGGGAAACACAAGAGAAGACAAGGAACTACAAAACCAAACCCAAAACAATTAAGAAAATGGTAATAGGAACATACATATCAATAATTACCTTAAATGTGAATGGATTAAATGTTCCAACCAAAAGACACAGGCTCACTGAATGGATACAAAAACAAGACCTGTATATATGCTGTCTACAAGAGACCCACTAGGGACACATACAAACTGAAAGTGAGGGGATGGAAAAAGATATACGAGGCAAATGGAAATCAAAAGAAAGCTGAAGTAGCAATACACATATCAGATAAAATAGACTTTAGAGAATGTTACAAGAGACAAGGAAGGACACTACTTAATGTTCAAGGGATCAATCCAAGAAGAAGATATAACAATTATAAATATATATGCACCCAACATAGGAGCACCTCAATACATAAGGCAAATGCTAACAGCTATAAAAGAGGAAATCAACAGTAACACAATAATAGTGGGGAACTTTAACACCTCACTTACACCAATGGACAGATCATACAGACAGAACATTAATAAGCAAACACAAGCTTTAAATGACACAATAGACCAGATAGATTTAACTGATATTTATAGGACATTCCATCCAAAAACAGCAGATTGCACTTTCATCTCAAGTGCACATGGAACATTCTCCAGGATAGATCACATCTTGGGTCACAAATCAAGCCTTGGTAAATTTAAGAAAATTGAAATCATATCAAGCATCTTTTCCAACCACAGTGCTATGAGATTAGAAATCAATTACACAGAAAAAAAACGTTAAAAACAAAAACACATGGAGGACAAACAATATGTTACTAAATAGCCAAGAGATCACTGAAGAAATCAAAGAGGAAATCAAAAAATACCTAGAGACAAATGACAATGAAAACATGATGATCCAAGACGTGTGAGATGCAGCAAAAGCAGTTCTAAGAGGGAAGTTTATAGCAATAAAAGCCTACCTCAAGAAACAAGAAAAATTTCAAATAAACAATCTAACCTTACACCTAAAAGAACTAGAGAAAGAAGAACAAACCAAACCCAAAGTTAGGGTTTCCCTGGTGGCACAGTGGTTAAGAATCCACCTGCCAATGCAGGGGACACTTGGTCTGGGAAGATCACACGTGCCCCGAAGCAACTAAGCCCGTGCGCCACAACTGCTGAGCCTGTGCTCTAGAGCCACGAGCCACAACTACTGAGCACACATGCCACAACTACTGAAGCCCACGCACCTAGAGCCTGTGCTCCACAACAAGAGAAGCCACCACAATGAGAAGCCTGCACACCACAATGAAGAGTAGCCCCTGCTCGCCACAACTAGAGAAAGCCCATGTGCATACAGCAACAAAGACCCAACACAGCCAAAGATAAAATAAATTAAATAAAATAAATTTTTAAAAAAAAGCAACCCGAAGTTAGTAGAAGGAAAGAAATCATAAAAATCAGAGCAGAAATAAATGAAATAGAAACAAAGAAAACAACAGCAAAGATCAATAAAACTAAAAGCTGGTTCTTTGAGAAGATAAACAAAGTTGATAAACCTTTAGTCAGACTCATCAAGAAAAAGAGGGAGAGCACTTAAATCAATCAAATTAGAAATGAAAAAGGAGAAGTTTCCTTGGACACCACAGAAATACATAGCATCCTAAGAGACTACTACAAGCAACTCTATGCCAATAAAATGGACAACCTGGAAAAAATGGACAAATTCTTAGAAAGGTATAACCTTCCAAGACTGAACCAGGAAGAAATAGAAAATACGAACAGACCAATTACAAGTCATGAAATTGAAACTGTGATTAAAAATCTTCCAACAAACAAAAGTCTAGGACCAGATGGCTTCACAGGTGAATTCTATCAAACATTTAGAGAAGAACTAACACCCATCCTTCTCAAACTCTTCCAAAGAATTGCAGAGGAAGGAACACTCCCAAACTTATTCTATGAGACCACCATCACCTTGATACCAAAAGCAGACAAAGATACTACAAAAAAAGAAAATTACAGACCAATATCACTGATGAATATAGATGCAAAAATCCTCAACAAAATACTAGCAAACAGAATCCAACAACACATTAAAAGGATCATACACCATGATCAAGTGGGATTTATCCCAGGGATGCAAGGATTCTTCAATATACTCAAATCAATCAATGTGATACACCATATTAACAAACTGAAGAATACAAACCATATGATCATCTCAGTAGATGCAGAAAAAGGTTTTGACAAAATTCAACACTGATTTATGATAAAAACTCTCCAGAAAGTGGGCATAGAGTGAACCTACCTCAACATAATAAAGGCCATATACAACAAACCCACAGCAAACATCATTCTCAATGGTGAAAAACTGAAAGCATTTCCTCTAAGATCAGGAACAAGACAAGGATGTCCACTCTCACCACTATTATTCAACATAGTTTTGGAAGCCCTATCCACAGCAATCAGAGAAGAAAATATAGATCAATGGAACAGTATAGGAAACCCAGAGATAAACCCATGCACCTATGGTCAACTAATCTATGACAAAGGAGGCAAGGATATACAATAGAGAAAAGACAGTCTCTTCAATAAGTGGTGCTGGGAAAACTGGACAGCTACATGTAAACGAATGAAATTAGAACACTCCCTAACACCATACACAAAAATAAACTCAAAATGGATTAGAGACCTAAATGTAAGATCAGACACTAAAACTCTTAGATGAAAACATAGGAAGAACACTCTTTGACATAAATCACAGCAAGATCTTTTTTTGACCCATCTCCTAGAGAAATGGAAATAAAACGAAAAATAAACAAATGGGACCTAATGAAACTTAAAGGCTTTTGCACAGCAAAGGAAACTATAAATAAGATGAAAAGACAACTCTCAGAATAGGAGAAAATATTTGCAAACGAATCAATGGACAAAGTAATAATCTCCAAAATGTATAAACAGCTGATGCAGCTCAATATTAAAAAAACAAACCCAATCATAAGATGGGCAGAAGACCTAATTAGACATCTCTCCAAAGAAGACATACAGATGGACAAGAGACACATGAAAAGCGACTCAACATCACTAATTATTAGAGAAATACAAATCAAAACTACAGTGAGGTATCAGCTCCTACCAGTTAGAATGGGCATCATCAGAAAATCTACAAACAACAAATGCTTGAGAGGGTGTGGAGAAAAGAGAACCCTCCTGCATTGTTGGTGGGAATGTAAATTGATACAGCCACTATGGAGAACAGTATGGAGGTTCCTTAAAAAACTAAAAATAGAATTACTATATGACTCAGCAATCCCACTACTGGGCATATACCCAGAGAAAACCATAATTCAAAAAGACATATGCTCCCCAATGTTCATTGCAGCACTATTTACAATAGCAGGTCATGGAAGCAACCTAAATACCCATCGACAGAAAAATGGATAAAGAAGATGTGGCACATATATACAACGGAATATTACTCAGCTATAAAAGGAATGAAATTGAGTCATTTGTAGAGATGTGGAAGGACCTAGAGACTGTCATAGAGAGTGAAGTAAGTCAGAAAGAGAAAAACAAATATCATATATTAATGTATATACGTGGAATCTAGAAAAATGGTACAGGTGAACTGGTTTGCAATGCAGAAATAGAGACACAGATGTAGAGAACAAATGTATGGACACCAAGGGGGGAAAGCAGGGGGGTTGGTGGTGGTGGGATGAATTGGGAGATTGGGATTGACATATATACACTCATATATATAAAACAGATAACTAATAAGAACCTGCTGTATAAAAAATAAATAAATAAAATTCAAAAAAAATCCAGAATAATTTGCAGCCAACAGAAAAAAAAAAAGGAATTTACCTCTGAGTGTTGTGTTAGCACTGTCACACGTTTTGAATAACAATATCTTAATTGTTATTGACTATATGCCATTATCTGTGATTTAGTTTAAGCTCTGCTTATAAGCAGTGCAAAAAGGGCGTATTTATAAATACAAGATCACTGCGTTTTTCTGTTTGTCATTTATTTTTTGATTTGTTGAACTGAAATTAGAAACTCTCCATACTATTACTGGAAGTGGCTCTCAGTGTGCTAATCCTGATTAATTTTGAGTTTAATGATTATTTTAAATTATATGCTCAATTCATTGCATAATATACAAATCCAAAATTATATACCTCTGTGTTAATTAATTTTTTATACTATAACAATTCAATCCTTAAGGTCTTTATTTTTGCTAATATAATATTCCCTTGACCAAGAGTGCAATATTAAATTATCTCACTATAATCATGCCCTTATATGTTCTACTTGCATTACTGATCTGATTGTTCTTCTTATTTGTGACATTGCCTTTGTAATTTAGAATAAAGTGACATTTATTCCCCTATTTTTATTGTGTACTTTACCTTATTTCAATATATAATTACACATTATACCCATTAGGTTTCAAGTAGGAAATAAATGACACAAATTAAACAATTTTAAGCAGGCTTAGTTAAGGGACTATTTTTTTTTTAAAGGGTTGGCAGGGGAGGAAAACCATAAAGGACAGTGCAGACTCCAGAACTAGTAAGAGCAAGTTACCATCCCAGATCTGAAGGAAGAGAGGGCTGCGTGCAGAGAGGGCACTGGCCAACACAGACATTATCTTCAATGGAGGTTCCCAGCCAGCTTCCAGCAACCCTGTACAAAATGAGGGTCTCTTCCCGCTCTCACTGCCTGATCTTTTGGCCATAAAGACAAGAAATCATTCCTTAATAAGCTAAAGTTGTGTGTAATTGCTCTTTATCCAAGAAATAGATCAAAACTCACAAGTGTTTATCCATTCAAATCCAGCTCAAGAACTGCATCCTTGAAAACTGTCTTTGAACTAGGGAATTGTTTTAATCACTATTATTCCACCACTGAACTTTATATATTTATTTTCTTATTACACTTAACACATGACGTTAATTTTTTATTTTTATCTTTTTTTATAGAGGATAAACTCCTTGACGAGAAGACTGCCTTATTTGCCTTATTTTTATTTTATTATGTAAAAATAATCTCGGGATGGAAAACATTTATTTTCTGAGAGCATACCCTGGATTGAAGGAAAACACACTATATATGTGACATGCATGTACTCTCTTTGGCCCTCCAGTAAAACCAAAGTATACTAAGTTCCACAATAAATATCAACCCGTCCCTTGTCTCAGATGGGATCGTTTATTGACATTTCCACATTAGTCCCTTGCTGTTGAGACAGCTAATTGTTTTATAATGTCCCTTTTCCCCTTTCAGAGTGATCAAATTTTTAGCTGGATTGCATTTCCATCCTTCATTTCATGGCCACGTGCCTAAATCCTTACCAACCGATTGTGAGAGAAAGTGATGTGTGAAATTTCAAGTTTAACCAATAAAAGCAAATTGTTATGTCCTCCACTTCCACAGTGAGATCGTTGACATGATGGTTGGAGTTGGAACAGACATTTGGACCATGAACTAAAAATAATTTTGGGAGGATCCTGGAACAGTACTTGATAAGAGAGCATGGATCCCTGACATTCAGAGCCATCATGTTTGTCCTGAATTCTTTTGTGAGAGAAATAATCTTATTTAAATCACTGTTTTTTGGGCCTTTCTCATAGAAGTTGAACCTACAACCCATTCAATAAACTCTTTTAGAAGAATTTACTCACCCTTGTCCTTCACAAATTATTGTGTTCTGTTTACCATTTCCACCATTTGAAATAAAACTATCTTTATGTGGAAACAACAGTAGGACATGATGCAAATCAATGTATAAAATGTCATTATGAGGATGTTTTATGATATTCCATGAAACTTTCTAAATTATTTAATCCTAAGACAAGATTTTAATAAATGGGAAATATTTTTATGTTATGAATACATTATCATAAAGGTAAAGTATTAAATATTAAGATAATGTGAAAGTTAGCTTTTAAGTTCAGTACAACCTCTTAAAATTACATTGGTCTTATTGTGTTCTTATTAATTTTTCACTCTTAGGGTAGATGCCTCCCACTGTTAGATTTTTGCCTTTTTATTTTTCCTAGAAAAAAAAAATGTATGTGAATCTAGGGAAAAGAATCATGGAGCTAACATTTCTATAAGTTTTTAAGATGTGGAAAGACACAAAAAAGGGCTAAATGAGTTTTTTTTAATTAGTTAGAACGAAATTGTGATTTTTAAAAATTTGTTTACCAGGCTTTCCGCATTTTTCACTTTGTGGCATATACAGAAACTAATAATTTGTGTACAAAACACTGACATAGACAGAAGCAATTGCTTTAGCTGGAGGGACCATGGTGCTCTTGCTACCCTGAGACCCTACTCATCAACTTGAAGGTGGAGGGAATCCTCCCTAGGCACACTCGTAACCCATTTTTCGTGTGCTGTGTATCAATAGTTATAAAACTCTGATTAAGGGGACCAAAGATTAAGTACTTGAAGGCAAATGTAGCTTTAACAGGAAGTTGGATGAGTTGAAAAAAGAAACATTTGAAGAGTACTGTTCATGCACCCTCCCAGAAGAGAGAAACTGAGAAAATTAAATTCACAAAATGTTATATTGTATCATCATCCATTAGTATTTATTGAACAACAAATTGTTGAGGGAATAAGGACATATGACTTTATACTAGAAATGGCTTATTCCCTAAATATGCTTTTAATTTGTTTAGCTCATATAATTCTGATATTTTGTGACATTTCAAGTATGCAGTAAGTACAATAATTATAATTCTATGTTGACATTTTCACAGTTTTTAATGAAGTTCTCATAAATTTATTTGAGATGTACAGGCAATAAATTAGAATTTAGTATGAGTAAATCTTTGCCATTTAAAGAAGCTGTATTACCCATGTTCTTGACTTAAACACCAAGTCAGTTTCACAAAGTTGAGACATTATCTCCAATAATGAGCTTCTTACTCAATAAAACTGTATTTATAGCTTTTTGAAGAGAATGTAAATGTGAATTCAGGCAGCGTGACAGCATAGTAATGAGAGGTTCACATCAGATCAAACAAGCCTTTTATCAAACTATTACATAAACATAATTGTCACTTTATTACAAGTAAAAGTAATAATGTAATAATAGATGCCATTTAATGATACCCTGCTGGTCCCTGACAAATGTTAGCTCATTTACTTTGGTTTTTAAAACAATTTTTCAAGGTTAGTTTCTTCTCCCTCTTTTACAGATACATAAGGTTTGGAGAGGTTAAGAAACTTGCCCAAATTTTTTACTGAGTTAGTAAGTGGAAGCTGATTTACAATTAGTCCCCTAACTTTATGTGCCAGACGTATCACAGCTCTATCACAGCTTCTTTTTTTTTTTTTTTTTTTTCTGCGGTACGCGGGCCGCTCACTGTTGTGGCCTCTCCCGTTGCGGAGCACAGGCTCACGGACACGCAGGCTCAGCGGCCACGGCTCACGGGCCCAGCCGCTCCGCGGCATGTGGGATCCTCCCGGACCGGGGCACGAACCCGTGTCCCCTGCATCGGCAGGCGGACTCTCAACCACTGCGCCACCAGGGAAGCCCTATCACAGCTTCTTGAAATAAAAGAAGCATCTGAGCCCCCATCCCACTAGATAAAGGAAATTGTATATAATTTTTTCTTGGTTCCCCCAAGAGAGAGAGCCAAGGGGAAGGCAGTGTCTTCTGTTATCATGTAATTTCCACACAAGTTACCATGAGCTGTTCTAAGGGCTCTGCCAGAGGAAAGAACAAAGACCTGCTGCTCCTAGATCCACCATTATTTCTCTCTCTCATGTTCAGAAGTTTGTTTCCAACCTGAGAAGAAGTCTTATTTTTCTGTCCTGCAAATTCAGTTCTTCTTAATAAGAATAACTTATGGGAATAAAAAGCCAGGAATTCTATCTATGACATTCAGCCCTGTGCATTCCTCTTTTGAGACAGTTGGAACACAATTCAAGTTGCTTAGATGGTGAAATGAAAATGAAGGAGAAAGAATATGCTATGTGTCCTTAAAATTTGTTAACAGTTAATAATATGACCCAGCCATACCACATTCTTCCCAGAATACAGCTAGAAGTTATTTAAACATTGTTATCTAGCCTCTGACCATGAACATCATGAAGACGGAACAAGATGAATTACCACCACCAGCATGACTCACTCCTCACCGATCACATCCCCGTGCAGGAGAACTAAATAATTTTATCTCACTCTAAGGAGAAATTTACTCTTTACCTAAATGTTAAAAGACTTTGTGGGATAACAGAAACTTCCATTAAAACTTCCATTAACAGAAACTCCCACTAAAGGGCAATATAGTTCGCTTGCAGAGTAAGGAAAGAAGAAAGTCTGTTCTGCATGATGGTAATACTTCGCTGCTTAAAAAATATTCCCATTCTCAACACAGGGGGTTACACTATAGTTCCCTCCCTTCTTAAAAACATAACAAAACAAAACAAAAAGTGAGACTGTCCTTGGGAAATGCGCTGTGCGCCCTCTGCTCTAACAAATAAGAGGCTCCGTAGATGAGCACACAGATGTGCCTGTTCTCGCAGCCATGGGAATACCGAAAAGGATGAGCAGTCTCTAGACTGCATGACAGGCAAGAACATCACTTTGTGGGTTTTGTTTGGTTTTTATTATATGAGCACCCTCTAAGGAAGCAGCCTTTAATTGCATTTTTAGAGAGTGAACATAAGCACAAAAATCACAGTGACAGGTTGACACAATGCTCAGTCCCTTTCTCACTGACTTCCTGGGCACAAAGTGAAAAAACATCAGGAAGCAGAACAATGAAATGCAAACATAGAAACTACCTGATGCTCCTTAGTGAGTAAAGGATGTGGACTAACTGCAGCCATTCCCCAGTGTCTTTGCTCAAGGTAAATGCTAAGTAAACAAAATGCCAAGCTGTGTATTTGAAACAAATGTGATGCTGTGATGCATTCCTGAGAGACAACACAGCAGATGTCTAAAACACTGTTGTGCTAAAAACAAACAAACAAACAAACAAAAAACCTGAACGGAATTACCTAGGGCAGCCTTCCTCCTCCACTCCGTGTTTTTAAATTATGAAATGCTAGTGTGACGCATTAGATCCAGGGACCAAGATGTTGCCCTGTGCACAAGGATGAGTCTCCCAAGGAGAGAGGTTCACAGAGAGCTCTCTAGAAGATGGGGCATGGGGGAGGGTTGAGAACCTGAAGACGGACAGAAGGTAAGGCGAGGTGTATCCTCAGCGCTCCGGCTGCCCTCAGATGCTTTCCCGCTTGGACCCTTGGGAAAGTCCAAGTCGTAAAGAACTTTAGCTATTCCTTCCTAAATTGTTATTCTGCTGTAGAGAGGCAAGACAGTAAGAGGAGAAATAAGCCACACTCCACTTGGTTTCCTTTTCTGGTCTCCTGTGGATATGAAAGATCTTTAAGTCAAAAAGTCCATCACCTGCTGTGATAGTTGTTGACTAGCAAGTGGTCAGCCCATGGTGATGCTGGGAAGAGTGACGAGGGACCACAAGTTTCTGCGGGGCACTGAGCAGAAATGCCAGAGACACAATAAAACTGAACATCTTCCTTATGCCACGCTTTAGAGAAAGCTGTCCTCTGAAGAAAGGTATATGTGAAGAGGGGATGGAAATCAAACTTGCACTGATTTGCACAAAGGTTATCCAGCAACTAATTATAAGTTCATTATTTCATTTATGCTTTCAACAAAAGAGCATTAAGCACCTCTTATATGCCAGACACTGCAGTTAGGGAGAGAGGACTCTGGAAAATAATCTCTGCTGTACAGACATTAATATTCTAAGTGGAACATGGTCAAGTAAACAGAAAGTATGATAAGTACCGTGGTAGACGTACATGTTGCTATGGTAGCACATCAGAAGGCAATCTCATTCTGCTGGGAGGAACTGTGACTGGCTTAACAGAAGAGGGGATCCCTCAGCCCAGTCTTCAAGGGGAAGTACTATTTATCTGGACCAAATCTGTGAGTGGGGCAGGTGAGATGTAGTGAGAGGAGAATTCAAGTAAGTGTGAACTATTGTTCACAAGATATGGAAGACAGAAACATGACTTAAGTGGGGAACTGAATTTTCTCTTCATGGTGCAACATAGTGTAGGAATGGGAATGGGGAGAGATGACATCGGAGAGCTGGTCAGGGGTTGGGTTGTACGTGATTGTTAAGCCATGGTAAGGATTTTGGACATTGACCTACAGTCATTCAGGGATTTGTGGGTTCAGAAAGGCTACTCTGTCAGACATCTAGAGAATGTATTGGAAGACAATGAAAACTAAGACTGTATTAATAAGCCTAGAAGAAATTCTGAAAACTTGAGGCATAGGGCAGTGACCACTGGGACGGAGATAAGAGTACAGATTGGAGAGAGGTTAAAGATGTGAAATTCACATGAACTGGTGATCGATTAGATATGGATAGTAAAATAGATGGGCGGAAAAACAAAAAAGATCAACTCCTAGGTTTACAGTTTTACAGGACACATTGAGGTTGGTACATTTAATGAAAATGACAAATGTCAGTTTAAACACATTGAGTTTGATGGGTCTGTATTATGTAACCATATGACCAAAAGAAAGTTTAACATGAAAACTACTAAGAGACTGAATATACAAACAGACAGTGGCAGGACAATATATGACAGCAGAACTCTGACCCACAATTTCTGCAACAACTGGTCCAGAAAACTAAACTACAGCCTCTTCAGTAATTGGTTCAGAACACTCAGGGCTTGGTCAATGAGTGTCAGTTTCTCTGTTTATTGCCCCTACTTCCAACTCAGGATGAACCGGAGAAAGTGAAGTATGGTCCCAAAACCAATCACATAAGATGCCCAATTCTAGCTAACCTACCTTCAGCTTTCTCATGCCAACAGCCTCCAATCAGAACATACCTGAAGCCTTCTCTTTTTCTGCACCACAGAGTTTTCCCACACTTCTGCTTGCCATTTACTCTCTGCCAAATACAAGTGATTGTGGCTGACATCCTTACCATGGCAAGCTTGGAATAAATAGCCTCTGTCTATTCCATTTTGAGTGGTTGTCTTTATTTCCACAGTTTTACTATATACATGTACTTTACATCAAGATACAGTGTATACTGCCTGGTGTGGCAGACCCGAGCATTTGAGGAGGAACAGAACCCAGAGAGGTTCTTCATGTCTTGCTGCTCATGGCTTGACAAGTCTGTGATGTTATAAGTCAGAACTAGGTCTGAAGTCCTCTCCCTTTGAGTTGAATTGAGTTCCTTACTAGTTATTCTCAATTTGGTAGGTACCCAGGTTTTGTTATTGGTTCTAATTTATTGTTATTGGTTCTAATTCCATCCTTAGTGGAATCAGAACATTCCTTTTTGTTCTCTTCTGTGCTTCCATTTTGTGTTGTCTTACCTAACAGTATCATTTGTCATAAGGAGAATCAGAGGGAGAGGATAAGCAAAAGATGACAAGACAGACCCTTTAAGCCTGTTGTTCAAGCCAGCCCCAGAGATAGGGGAGTTTTTGGTTCTCATTGACCAGTGTCCATTTGGACAAACTTTGCTGTGGGACACCAGTAAAACCTGATCAGTGCTTCTTATGTTTCATTTTGTCTGGAGAGTTCGTCTTTGACCCTGAGAGCAGGTTTGTCTGCTTATCCACCTGTCAGCGTGCAGATTTTTGCAGTTTGTGTGCAGAGGCAGCTAACCCTCAGGCTGCGGACCCAAGACACAAAGTGTACCCCCGTCATTTCACCTGACCATTGCCAGCTCTCATGAGGTCATCTCAGTCCAAGTCTTTTCCTCGTAGTGAAAACTCCTGCATCTTATATGTGCTCTCATTGCATTCCTAATGCTTACGTCCCTCTTTGTAAATAACATAAATATAGCAAGGATGACTGAGACGTCTATGGGTGGCCACTCTGAGGAGTACTTGACTTGAATAAAATTGCTTACTTGAAAAGCCCCTTAAAAAAAACACAAAAAACAGTAAGTACCTTTTGCTACAACATAGATGGACCAGAGATGGATGGCATTATGCTAAGTGAAATAAGTCAGACAGAGAAAGACAATTACTCTAGGATCTCACTTAGATGTGGAGTCTAAAGAGAAAGAAAAAAAACAAGCTCTAGATACAGAGAAGAGATTGGTGGCTGCCAGAGGTGGGCAGTGAGGGGAGGGGGTTAAAATGGAGAGGGGGTCAAAAGGTACAAACTTCCATTTATAAAATAAATAACTCATGCGGACATAAGGTAAAGCATGGTGACTACAGTTAACAACACAGTATTGCGTGTTTGCAAGTTGCTAGAGAGATCTTAAAAGTTCTCATCACAAGAAAAAAAATTTTAGCTATGTGTGGTGACGGATGTTAACTAGATTTATTGTGGTGATCATTTTGCAATATATTCAGAGAGCAAATCATTATGTTGTTCACCTGAAACTAATATAATGCTGTCTGTCCATTAAATCTTAATTATAAAAAAAAGGAATAAGATATCTCAGGTTCAGTTAGTAGCATTTTTTAATTGGTATGCAGAGGCCTCCAAACAAAATTCTGCTTCAAAAATTGCTCCAATTAAAGATTCTCCAGCAAAAGCTAATGAGGAATTTGACAAACTTCGGCAACAACGAACTACTCATTTCCCCAGTGAAGCCCCGCCCTCTCCTCCAGCTGGTTTTCTATATCCTCTCTTCCTCCTTATTCCTCTGGTCCCTCCCCTCTGTGCCTCCATCACCTCCTCTCTCCTCTTCACCTTGTCCAGACCTCCTACACTTCCCTAAACACTCTCTTAAAGATCCCTAAATGCCATTTGCTTCTAAAGATGCTTCTTCTCCGTGAGCAAAATATTCCGGCAATTGTGGAATTTAAACCTTAGACCTCAGTTTAGAACTACAATTAAAGATTTATCTAAACCAAGACTGGTAACTCTGCATAGAATAACTTAAATTTGGGAGGGGGTTTGTATTACCCAAGGTTATGTATTACCCAGGGTTAGCTGACTGTATAAATTTGTGCACATATTGGTTGGAACCACAGATGCTAATTTCTGGTTGGCAAAAGCTGATGGAACAATTCAGAAAAGGACTTGCAGGATCCTTCTTTCCAAAAAACCAACATGGACTCACTGAGGGCAGCTTCCACCCCACCTGGGTCACAGTCTCCACTCTCTGGAAGTACTGCAAGTAGATATACAGGATCTATCTTGTGAGAAAAGTGTCCAGGGAAAGGGAGTATAATGAAACCCTTTGAGCCTGAGAATTTCGCAAGGAAGATCGCCCAACAGGGTAGCACAGGCAAGAGCAATCCATTGCCTAGGAGAGTGTGGGGAGCGGGGGGGGGGGGGGCGATCTGTCCTTTAGTATCTTTTTTGTTTTTTTTGGGGTACGCGGGCCTCTCACTGCTGTGGCCTCTCCCGTTGCGGAGCACAGGCCCCGGACGCGCAGGCTCAGCGGCCATGGCTCACGGGCCCAGCCGCTCCGCGGCATGTGGGATCTTCCCGGGCCGGGGCACGAACCTGTGCCCCCTGCATCGGCAGGCGGATTCCCAACCACTGCGCCACCAGGGAAGCCCCTGTTCTTTAGTATCTTGATGGTTAAAAAGGAAAATCTGTTCCAAACTGGAAGTCTGAATCCCAGAGAAGGCAAAGCGTCCGTAAGGAAGGACACTGTTCTCAGTCCAAGACCACGCTCCTTAGGAAGCTGGTACCTTCGGAGATAGATGCTTATGGGACTGAAGAGCTGAGTCTAAGGACACACTTAGGAGAATTCCATGCAGAGGGAGCGGGATCCCACTTCCTCAAAAGACCCAAGCAGTATGGCAGGGCTCTGGATGGCGCCTCCTGCGAGATGGCTTGCAGTATCAGAAGCAACCACCATGGCAGACAGAGCTCTCCACACTTCAGTGTCTACCTCAAAATCTGGGACTTCCCAGGTCAACGGAGGAAAGGCAGGTAATCCCTTTACTTATTTAGTTGGTTGCTCGTTTCTTTGTTTAACGAACACATATAGAATTACCATACATAGAAACTTGCAAGTGCTTTGCAAGTATTAATTCCTTTAATGCTCACAACCATTGTATGAGGAAGTGCTATTATTATACCCATTTTTAGATGGGTAAAGTGAGGCACAAAGAGGTGGGATGCCTTACCAGAGTCAGACTGCTAATAATAGAGACAGGATTCAAACTCAGATAGTTTGTCCAGATTACATGTGCTTAACCACAAGTAGATTTATTTATTATTATTTGGGGGGAAAATAAAAGCACTGCCAAGAATCATACCTTGATCTTCTGGAGCATTTCATACCAGATTTATTTCACTTAATTCTTACAACAACTCTGTGACATGGGCATTTCATCTTCAATTTATAGATGAGGAAACAGGCTCAGTGACTCATTCAAAGTCAAAGAGTTAGAAGGGCACAGCCAGGACTGAAACACAGATTGTCTGATGCCAGTCAAGGATCCTTTTCACTGCATCACATTGTCATTTACTAGAAAGATCTAAAGGAAGTAAGTGAGGAGGGGGCAAAGGAGACACACAATCTTTAAAAAGCAAAACAAAACAAACAGAAAAACAGGATAAAAATCATGATTCAGACTTGTCTGACTGTTGCTGATTGAACATCAGTTGCATAATATATCACCAGCAGCCCTCACAGTGGAAGATGAGTCAATTTCCGTATACCATGGCTTTGTCAGAGGCCTCTGAAGGGAACTGGAAGAATTTGCTAAATTCATGTTGCAATCTAGCCCACTATAAGATCTCTACAGTAATTAGACTCAGAACAAGAAATTGCACGTACCCCATCAGCTGGGAAACAGAGACTGGTGCCTTATCTAGTTCGGCACCCCAGTGACTCATCCCTGTATTCTCCATAACTTCAGAATGTCAACAAAACAAGAACCAAACAACTCCGTGGTTTTCCAATACATATAGAGACATGGGGACTGTTGAGAAAGAAGAATTCTGATAAGAACAGATAAAGATTAGTGCAAATGTATGAAATAAGTTTGACTAAACTCAAAAACAATTCCACACATTAATCATAGTTCTTATAAAGCACTATATCTTGATGGTATTGAAAAATAAGTTTAAAGTCTTGAAGAATAAGCACTTCCACATTCGTTTCTTATCTTTGTTCAGCATAGATGACTCAAGGCTTTTACTATCAAAATAATCTTATCATGCTTGCTCTAAACTGGATTTTTCATATTATAATGTCTTGTTCCTATTCCCTCTGCTGTTTCCTAATTTATTTTTAAGGTCCAAAGACATGCTTAGTGGACTGGGTGAATGTAGTCATATTGAATTAGCCAAATAATTATGAATTTTTAAATCATTATATGGTTTATGTAACCTCTATAAAAATAATACCTCCTTCACCTAAGGAACTATATTAAATGCACTTCAGGAACTGCATTAAAAAGACAATAAAGAACATACCATCGTGAATGGCAGTGAATACTCATTCTACCTGAATAGTAAAAATAGATAACTAGAGGTTTCTCAACCAAAACAAAGGAAAAAATGGCATGCTTTAGATTGGACATCTATAAAATAGCAGAAATTCAGAGGAAACTAGCTTAGACAAAATACGGACTTTACTAAAAGTGCAATAATGAGCTCATGAAAACAAAGATGCTGCTGGGACTCAGAACCTACTCAACCTTGATTCAAACCCCTGCATCTTCCTTCTTTGGTCTGCCTCTCTCTGAGCTCGTGCTCCATCAGCCTCACCTGCCACAGCCTAAAGCAAGGGCTCGGCTTCCCAAAGCTCAGGATAGAAAACAGCCACTACAAAGCACCTCCAATTGCATATTTTCTCTGTTCAAATGAGTAGCCACACTGGACTGACATCTATTCATCCCAGAGCCATTCTCCCCTCTGGGCTGTGTACCAACATGGTAACTTCTTTGCGTCCGTGTGGATAGGGAAGAACCCCTCCCCAAATAGCAAGAAAAAAAGGTGAGCCATAGATCAAACAGGCATCTACCCACGCTTCAAAGTTTGAAAAAACATAGAAGGCTTCAAAGGCAATCTAGTAAGCATGTCATATTAAAACTCAGAAAAAATATTACTGCACTAAACCACTGGCACACATAGTAAAGAAACTATTTTCAGAGTCAGTTAAACTCTGAAAGTATAGAACACTGCATATTGGAAAGCTGTAGACTCAGTGAAAATGTAGGAAAACAAGCATCAAAAATTTTTAAAATGAAATGCCCTATATTCTGTATTCCTTAAAGCCTTTGTCTTTTTCCCATCCCTCCAATCCACCCAACTCTCCTACCCATCTTCAACAAGCCACTTTCCTAAGAAGGGCCACTGTGCTTTGAGAGAAATTCCGAGGACTTCACTAATGTGGAATTCTAATGTGATAGGGAATCATTACTTTCAAAGAAACCCTATCCAAAAGTGAATAATATGTAAACGGACTATCAAAGGCACTAGAGCATATGCAGAAGTAATGTATACAACACTTCAAGCAAAGTTTAGGATTTCATTTTCTTGGAATAAAAAGATAATATTCAAAACATGTAACACCAGCTATAATTCTTCCAGTCCAGAGGAAAAGAAACTGAATTTCTAACCCCTAACAGAAAAACTCAAGACATCGTGTGCCAATGACAGTATATATTATTAGAAGGTTTTGACTCTCGGGTATACAATGTAAAATTTAATAAGGCAGCTATTTGACACCATAATACTTGCAAGGATATAGTAGTGGGAGATGGAAATAGGGTGAAACCTAATAACATGTGCAAAGTTCCATAAGAAAAATAAATATTCCAGTGTCAACATGACAGTTAAAATTCAAGGTTGAAGGTACATCCTTGTAATAATGCAGTGTTATTCATCCACAAAACATTTGCTCCAGAACAACTAGAATTAGTTTTAGTTTTAGTTTTAGTTTTCAAAGAAGAAAAATATGGAAAATACTTTTTTTAATTGTAGGGGGGAAAAACTTCAGTAACATGACTGATAAATATTCTGTTACTATAGCTAAGAAAATATTAAAACCAAAAATTAATTGGAATAATAGAGCATCTTAACTCACAAATGGACCTGAGCATCAGTTTTGGTCTTCTGTGTAGGGAGTGTCAATGATGCTAAGAGCTTCCTCTGTTTCCTCAAGAGTCAGGTGAATTTTAGAGTTGGAGAAATTACCTAGGAAATTCAAGTTCTCCAAGCAAATTACGTTTCCAACATCTAAGTAGTAGAAATATTTTTGGTAGAACTTAATTTATTTTCTTTAGAATAATAAAAAAAAATCAGGAAATGCGCCCAGGTTCAATCTGGAGATCAAGCCTACAAAGCATGGAGTAAACAAATCTTTGGGCTTTAAAGATAAGGAACTTAATACACTGCAACATTTTCAAAACAGAAGAGTATGAGAGATCCCTAGAATAGGAACAGATTGATATGTAATAAAGTCCCAATAGGTTAGTATACTTTAATATAGTCTGAATTTTAGGTCAAATCTATTCTTGTTCAATGCAGTGTACATGTACAGTAGTATTGTTTATATATTTTTAACTATACATCCCTTCTTTTAAAAAATTTTTTCTGGCTTTATTGAGGTATAGTTGACAAATACAATTGTAATATATTTGAAGTGTGTAATGTGATGATTTGATACATGTATACACTGAAAGGATTCCCATAATCAAGTTAATTGATACATAAATCACCTAACACAGTTCCTTTGTTTTCCTTTTCCTTTTTTTTTTTTTTTTTTTGTGGTGAGAATGCTTAAGATTTACCCTCTTAGCAAATTTCAAGAATACAATACAGTGTAATTAACTATAGTCACCATACTACATATTCTGTCCTCAGAACTTATTTCTCTGATGACTGAAAGTTTGTACTCATTTTATAATCCCTCCCTATTTCCCCATCTCCCAGCCCCTGGTAACAACCATTCTACTTTCTGTTTTGATGAGTTGGCCTTTTTTTTTTTCCTTAGATTCCACATATAAGTGATACCATGTAACATTTGTCTTCCTTTCTTTACCTGGCTTATTTCACTTAGCACAATGACCTCCATTTTCATCCATTTTGTCACAAATATCAGACTTTCCTTCTTTATTAAGGCTGAATAATATCCCATTTGCTATATATACTACATTTTCTGTATCCATTCATTTGTCCACAGCCACTTAGGTTGTTTTCTTACATTGGCTATTGTGAATAATGCTGCAATGAACATAGGAATACAGACATCTCTTTAAGGCAGTGATTTTGTTTCCTTTGGATATATACTTAGAATTATTGGATGATATTGTGGTCTTATTTTTAATTTCTTGAGGAAACTTCATCCTGTTTTCCATAACGGCTGTGCCAGTTTACATTCCCACCAGCCATCTACACACCCCTTCTTCTAAAACTGTCAGTGGGAAATTTATCTTAAATGAAAGCAAATATAAAACTACAACTCGGGCTTCCCTGGTGGCGCAGTGGTTGAGAGTCCACCTGCCGATGCAGAGGACGCGGGTTCGTGCCCCGGTCCGGGAAGATCCCACATGCTGCGGAGCGGCTGGGCCCGTGAGCCATGGCCGCTGAGCCAGCGCGTCCGGAGCCTGTGCTCCGCAACGGGAGAGGCCATAGCAGTGAGAGGCCCGCGTACCGCAAAAACAAAAAACAAAAACTACAACTCATAAGTACTCCTGTGATTTGTGATTGCTAAAACTCTTAAAGATGTATCGGTAAGTTGCTAACTGAAGGCTCTGGCAGAGGTTAAGACCGTGTGAGGACATAGCGAGAAGGTGGCCATCCACAAGCCAAGGAGAGCCCTCAGAAGAAACCAAACCTACCAACACCTTGATCTTGGACTGCTTGCCTCCAAACTGCAAGAAAATTAATTTCTGTTGTCTAAGCCACTCAGTCTGTGGCATTTTGTTATGGCAGCCCTAGCAAACTAATACAGCCACTAAGTTGTGAGGTGATTTGTTATACAGCCCAAGATAACTAATACAATGATTTTCAACTAGGGTAGCATATGTGAAACTAACAAGACATCCTTGACTTTTAGAGGTTTATAATAAAAAAATGCCTGGATGCTAACAGTTAACTTAGAAATATTACAGTGACAATAAGACTAAACAAATGTATAAACATATGATTACTTATGTGTATGCTTTAGAGCAAATAGATTGAGAATCCAGGCTCTTTACAGATAAAGCACTATAAAAGCATGCCATAAAAATGCCTTCAGTAATACATATTTCTATCATCATCTTTACTTAATGCGTATTGTAAAGTTTATACATTATAATGTAGAAATTTAATTTTGAAAGTACTTCCACCTTAAATGCATGTTTGGCAATTATCCAAGAATCATTCAAAATATGCACAAATGATGACATACCTTCTCTAATATCACTTGAAAAGATAGAATCTTCTTATGAGAAGTATCATCAAAGACAGGCAATTTTGACATGCTGGGTTCAGAAAGACAGTGGCCAGATCAGAAAACGGTGTTTGATAAAAATATGTTGAGAAATCCATAAACCCAAGAAAGCAGAATAAAGGGAGGTGGTTCTTAGTCTAAAGGGATGACAGCTACAGATCACTGAGCACATCTCAGAAACTGAACTGATATGTAGTATTCTGGTATATACCGTAGTTATCTCTACAAAGGAAGAAAATATCTCAGAAAGGTTAACTTGCAAAACACCACACAATTAGGAATTACTCAGACTGTTACCAGTATTATAACCATTATCATCACCATCACCATCATCATCATCCAGGATGAGGTCAAAATCATGTATTTTGTATTTACATATGGGCTTGTTAACGATAATTTTTTTCCATAATGGATGATATACATGGTCCCATTCATTTATCTCATATATATATGTGTACTCCGATTATTAAGGTATGTGGCCCACAAAAATGTTATGGCCCAACAATACTTCATTGGTTTTTTAAGTACGTGGATCACTAGACTCATCTTCAGAGATTCAGGGAAACATAATAACATAAATTAGCTACTTACTTTCAGGCCAGTATTCCTAACTTCCTCTCCCATCCTGATTCTAGACCCAGCCTTCATGCCTTAAAGATAGACAGGATGGGCTTCCCTGGTGGCGCAGTGGTTGAGAGTCCGCCTGCCGATGCAGGGGACACGGGTTCGTGCCCCGGTCCGGGAGGATCCCGCATACCACGGAGCGGCTGGGCCTGTGAGCCGTGGCCGCTGAGCCTCTGCGTCCGGAGCCTGTGCTCCGCAACGGGAGAGGCCACAGCAGTGAGAGGCCCGCATACCGCAAAAAAAAAAAAAAAAAAAAGATAGACAGGGTGACCGAAGTTCGGCTAATCATGTTCTTTCCACCAGGAACCTTACTTTCAGTGTATCATCTGATAGCATCTGACAGCAGATGCTAAAAAGAGTAAAGGTTATAAATTCTCAGGCTGAGATCCCCAGAGCTGCAATGGCTCTGTATATTCTGAGACTTGGTGGTTCAGCTTTTGGTTCAGTTTCGGCAGGTACCAGCCAATCATTTTTATGAGAGGCTTAGAATCACTTTCTGTGCTTTCATCCAAAGAATATTAAATGGTAATTGGTACCAGGGAGTGAGTTCTGGCAATAAAGTCAGAGAGACATATATACAGGTTGGATCTGGTCATCAGGCCAAAAAGCTGTAAAACGCCTACAGGCATCTCAAGATGGGAACGAGCAACCCATGGTTTTCAATGGTGGAACATCCCCCCTTGTTATTGTCTGTGGACCACTAGGGCTGGATACAAATCTGGGGGAATAGGTACCTTCTGCCACGAAATTAAAGGGGATAAGGAACCCCAGAGCCATGGGGATAATGGTTCATTCTGATAGGATATCACTCTAAAATATTACATGCTATGTCAAAAATCTTGTCTTAAGACATAGAGTCAACACTCAGGGCCCTTTTGTTGTGACATGAAACTATGGCGCTTAATGCCCAGAAACAAAATTTGAAGACTAGTTCTGCTGCACTGCAACACCTCGGTCAGCAAAACTTCATCCACTCTGAGGAAAGAAATGGCCTCACAGCTGGTACCTGTAAAAGTGTCTATCAATCCTTAGCATTCCTCAACTCCTAAGGCATGACACTGAAGCACTAGTCTATCAAAAATGTTGTAGTCAAAGATCCAATTCCTCCATCCCAGTACACTCATTTCTGGTCATTTACCTTTTCATTACAAGAGAAGGAACCTTGTGCCCACTCCACGCCCCCTGACAAGTGCTTCAGTCTGGCCCTCGGTTACCCTGTCTAGGCTTATAGAAACAGAGGTTTTCTCATGTCCAAGTCTTTTCCACTCCCGGCTGCTGGGAGCTGCTCCCTCTTCAGGAAGAAGGCCAGTAGTTTTGGAAACGTGATGTCTGAAAGAGGGGTCTTTAAAATCATCTTTAATATCTCTCCCGTCTCAGTATCCTCATGGGTATTTCCAAAGAAATTCAGCACTTCGGCAGATAAGGCTGCATTTGAACCTCTTCTTAATCCTGAGCATTCTGCCAATGACTCTATTTCTGCATTGACGTTTTTAAGTATTTTGTAGAATCCCTTCAAATTCAACGGTATTATAGTCATCTGATAAGTTTCAAACAAGAAGAGATGTTTGAGATGCTACCCTTATCTCTGCACACTAATTCTCCAACAGGGTTAGGATTGCTGTAGCAGCCTGTGGAAAAATGTGTGGGACAAGAATTCTTGACTTTCTGGTAATTGGGGAGTAGACATGCAAAATATCTGTGCCACAAGCGCACATTTCTTTAACATGCTGAATCAAATAAAACTTGCCTCTGATTAGCCACAGTTCTGCAGGTAAGTCATCCAATATTCCTTCCTACTTTTAGATTAAATGATAATCCTGAATGCCTAGGTGATACCCATGATACTTGATAATCATTTTCATTGTTCCTTAGGCTACACAAAGTCCATAATAATAGATAGCCATAATCACTGACTATTATCATGGCTTTTTTTGGCTACACTAAGCCTCAGTAAGCCTTGGTCCTCCACAATTGTCTAACACGATTGCGCTTGACAGTCTACAGAGATGTTCCACACTGTTCTCATCTTCCCCAAAACTCAGGTTCAGCCACGTGGGACTCCCAACTCTTCACTGTAGAAGTTCTAGCTCCTCCTAGGGAACCATATGAGTGCAGAGGTGAGATTCCCTCCACTTACAGAAACTCATAGATAGATAAGTAGATAGGTAAATAGATAGATAGATAGGTAGATAGATAGGAAAATATATATGAACCTAAATAGGTACACATACACACATGTTGATTCCGCTTCTCCATTTTAACACTGACTAATAAAAATTATGCTTTTCCTCTCTGGAAAGGCAAACTTCATGCACGGAGGGGCTAACTTTCTAAGCAAGGGATTACAAAAGGTATTTCCTACAGGACAGTTCCTAAAATACTAGCAATTGAATGCAGGGATTCAGGATTCTCAGATTATGGATATGTCACTGTCCCTTTTCAGTAAGAGAATGGGTTTTTATCATAAGCTCAGCATCCGGAGGAGGTCTTATAACACGGGGGCCAAGACACCAAACCTGGGTATCTAAGGTTATCTGGGAATCAGAAAGGACCGTAACAATGGCTTAGTCCCTAGAAGGGTCTCCTCTATGTCTCATCTTGGGGCCATTTTGATCATATCCTTTGCAAATAAATAAATTCCTAAATAAAATGGGTCTCTCAAGAAGGCAGCCTTCACTCCAACTATCCACTGACTAACTTATATTAGAAATAGGAGAATACAAAAGATAGAGAACCCCAAGAGATGTAATATGAGACAGAGAGAAAGAAAGAGAGAGAGCACATGTGTGTAGAAGGGATGGCCAAGAAAGACTGTGGAGGATCATACAAGTCATCTTAAAGATTTTGGTTTTTATCTTAAGGACAATGAGAAATTAAAGAGTTTAATAGGAAAATGACATAATCTGTAGCATTTTGTGTAGAGATTGCTTTGGCTACACTACAGAAAAAAAATTGATGGGTAGACAAGTATTTTTTCAGAGAGACAGATAGCGTAGCTATTACATTAGTCTAAGCAAACAAGATGGTAACTTAAACTATCATGGAACTACACAGAAGTGGTCTGAAAAACACTTTGTCAACAGGACTCGGTGAATCCAACCGACCTTGACATTCCCATCAGTCTTTGCCCCACATATAATCCTATCCATAGACACACCATGTATCTGTAAGGGGTCTTGCACGTGTTCTCCTATCTACCTGACACAACCTCTCCTACTTTTTTCTTCCATCAAACATTCTTTAGCACATCCTTTCCCCAAAGTTAGTTGTTCTGCCTCTGTGCACTCTGCAGTACATACCTCTGTTAAGTTTTCATATCATGTACTTTCTTTGTCTCCACACCTTCTCCCTGAGGGCAGGAAGGGCTAGCCCTTTCGCTATGGTCTGTGTTAGACCTTGTCACAGAGTAAATATTAAAGTTTGTTCACTAAATAAAGCAATAAATGCATATCTTAATCATTTCACTCAAAGCATGTGCAGAAATTGTATTCTGATCACCTCTGAAACTGACAAAAAGAACTGTTTTCTGTTTTTCTGCAAATGAAGTATGCATTTCATTTCTCCCACAATAAAAGGCGACAGGAAAAAAACAGATTAGTAAGAGAAACCTTAAAACCCTGATACTGGAGAAATGATTTTCCCCTTTCTGTAGGTCATGAATGTGTGGGAAAGAATAATGACCCACAAATCAGAACACCAAAGTTCTTATCTTAGTTTTGTAACAATATCAAATTTGTTTCTACTTCCTTCTCCAGAAAGTGGGGATCAAACTTGTCCTGCTTTTCTGTCAAAATCTATTTTTGTGAAGAAACTGTATTAATGTTTTAAAAAGTTTTTCCTTCAAAATAATTTCAAACTTACTTCATTACAAGTAAAAGAAAAGTTTGAAACACATGTTAAACCTCATTGAATGACTCAAGTGGGGAGCAAAAGCATTAATAAAGTTAAATAAAAAGCAACTTCCCTTGGGAAAATGTTCATATTTGTTTATGATATGTCATTTACATGCTCTAATTTGCTTTCCTAGTATTCTAAAAGTAAATTTTAGAATAATTTTCTTATTTGAACTTTAATTTGCAAACTATTGTGTCCTTTTGCATATTTGGAAACAATTTGCATAAACAGTATAATTACAATTATCTGCTTTCCCCAAAAGATTGGACAGGAAAAACTACTAATTAATCTCATTTACATGTAGATAAGGTGAATTGCTAAGACCAGTTTTTATTTTCCCTTGCTAAGCTGTAATAAATGCCGTCATGCTTATTAAGATACAACATAGACATTATACTATGTATCAAATTGAATAATAATTATATTTATGTAGTGTCTTTCACTCCTTGTGTTTTAAACTAATTTTCTTGTTATCGAAGGATGCATTGTCTAATTAGATGGGTGCTTTCTTCCCAATAGAAAGACTATCACATAGTCTTTCTAAAATTGTGTTCACCTACTTTTCTTACCTTACTGCCATATTTTTCCTTATCTTCTCACTTATATAAATATAAATACAAAATAAATATTAATGGCCTCCAGTCCTCAAACCACGTCCACTTTTATTTATTCAGTCAGTTATTGCATACTTGGCTCTTTTTATCTAGGTTCTTGTCAATTCTGCTTGATGACTGTTTCTTTAATCCATCCTGTCTGCTTCCACTATTCAGGAATCCTGTTTACTTTTAGGTGATTTTAAACGGTTCCCAACAAGTACTTACTAAAGTCACTTCTCTGGATTTCTACCTAGGCCCTAAATGTCTCAGAGGCATCTTTCTAAATGTAAATTTAATCATGTACCTTTCTCACATAAAATCCTTCAAAGCCTCCATATCCCACAAGATAGAGCTCCACAGGATGGCATATGAAATCCTTTATTATCGGCATATGCCTACGTGTCTAACCTCAGCTCCAACTGTAATCCAGAAAAGCCCGGGTTCCAAGAAGTCAAGCCACTAGGCATTCCTGAAACCTATGACGCCACTTCACAACACAAGGCCTATTGCCCCTGAAGTTAGTGAAACACTAGCCTCCAGTCTTTCCCTGTGGGCGGTGAAGGTGGCTGAGTATTTTAGAACATTCTAGGAAGGGACAGAAAGTAAAGTTACAATCAGGAAATACTTCTGTGGGAGCATTTCTATTAAATTGCCTAAAGGGATCCCAGAAGAAAGGGACTTAAAATTTCCAAGACTCTAGTTTATTTGTTGTGATACGTTTTCTCATTGTAAAAACATATCCACTTCCATATATTAATTTTGGATTCATAAACTTGTATTATTTTTCCTTAAGATGGCCCCTGTTCAAAACTCTAGCTTGGTCCATGATCCTTTTCCCTGAGTGTATTTCCCCCTCTTGTCTAATTAGAAAACTCCTCCTGATACTTTGAAGATTCACCTTAAAATTCACCTCTGTTCCCTCAGCCTCGGGCATTCCAGAAATGACTGCAAATTTCATTCTGTTTCTTCTACTAAGGATTTTACCACATTCCATAATTATGTGTTTACCTGTTCATTCTCTATCTCCCTTAAAGGAGGGGTGGTGGACATGTGTGTCAGTTTGGACACAAGAATGTGTGTCTCCTTTCCTAAAGACATCCCAGTTTCTTTCTGGGGAATTCTTTCCCCCATAGGTGTCAGTCACAGTAGGATGATAAGTTCAGCATCTCTGGTTCTTACCCGAGGGCTTCTGGAGGCTCTTTGCCTGTCTGTTTTGTTTTGCCTTCCCAGCCCAGCAAACGTGTTTCCACATGCCCTCCTCTCAGTTCATCATAATCTCACTCTGGGGACTTTTCACCTTTGATCTGGTGAACAGCTGGCCTCTTTGAAGTAGCTCCTTCCACTGAAAACCTCTGCAATGTCTGGGATCCTGAGTCCTCAGCCTTTCCTTCTGAGAGGAAGATTGCCAGTGGTCTCGCAATCTAAATACCCCTTCTGCAGGGTCGTGGGCCCACCCAGCAGGAGACTACATTTCCCAGCCTTCCTTGCAGTTGGGCGTGACTGAAAAATGCTGCCTGCAAGGACCTGACCTAGGTCTTCAGGCACTGAACTTGCCTCTTTGCTCATGTTCCCTTTTCCCTCCTTTCTGGATGGAGCCAGGGTGCATGCAGGGTCTCTCACTTGCTTTGGCCCCTTCTTGGTACCTTTAGCTAATTAAAGGTATTTACTTGTATTGTTTTACTTGAAAAGTCCTCCCCAAATTGTACAAGCTCTAGGCCCCTCAAAACCCAGCTCTCCACGCTTATACGAGACACAGCTGCTTCAACCATGGAAAATGAAAAGAACTTGGTTTACCTCAAAACATGAAAAACTCATTAGAATCCATTACTTACTAAGTTTTATCAGGGAAGGGAAGCTTTCATTTCCTATTACCCCAATATCTTGCATAGTGCTAAAAATCGTTGTTTAATTTTCCAACTATTGGGTTATTAAACACTGGATTAATTGATCAAATTAATATCTTTTTCTCTCTTTCTTTAAATATAAAACCATCAATTATAAATGTTACCATCAGTTAATAGGTATGATTAATCAATTATTAATTATGTTTAATCAAGTATTAATATATTAACCAATATATAAGATTTCTATTTTTCAAGTCATGCGAATATTGTTACTTTTCTCTAAAAGTATAGTTCATAGATTTTATATTGTAATTGTTCAAAGTTTCACTGTCTGTTGCTTTAAAATACCTATATTTCACAGCCCATATGACTCAGGTTTCCAGAGCAACAAAATGCTTTGTGGATGAATATGAATGTTCAATTTTTTCATTTCTCATTTTAGGGAGACTTTCCAAAAAAATAAAATTAGCCCCTAGTCTATTCTTAACAAAAGAACATTAAGAGTTGAAAGTAGCCATTATGTATTTGATGGAATTAAGACTTAATGCAGTGGTTCCCAGCCTAATTACAAAATAGAATTACTCAGAGATGTTTAAAAAAAAAAATCCTCATGCTTGGACTCCACATCCAGATATTTTTATTTCATTGGCTTCAGAAGGAGCCTAGAAATCTGTATACTTTTAAATCTCTTCAGGAATCATAATGTGTAACCAAGCGTTGACAAGCAAAGATTAGAGTGGAGGAGGGGTTCTTTGCTTCATTCTGCTAGAAGTTTCACTGATAAAAAGAAAGTTACAGCTGATTACTGAGTTATTGATTCAAAGTTTTTGGTCAAAATAAAAGAGAAAAGCAATATAGATTTCCAAATATATCCTGAGGAAGTTATACCTAAATCCTCATGTAGCATTATATTTCCTGTGGTCCAGAGATTCAAAGTTAAGCTGAGAATATAATCAGATGATAATCACCCCTCACCCATATTCTAAAAGTGAGGGGCAAGACCATCTATCTGGGACAAGTGAAGGGTTGAAGAAAAATGGTTTTGCTAACATAAGTCTGTCTCCCACCTCCAAGCTAAGAGAAGACTTAGAGTTAGTTACAGAGATTGAAAAGGCCAGTCATCAAGGAGAACTTAGAAGAGATAATTAGGAAGGTGCTATTCCTGACCTCTGGTCACACACAGAAAATCCCTAGTGTCAACAGAACAATAAGGGGTGTGGATGGAGCTATCCCTGAATTAGCCAAAAGAAAGAAAAAAATGGGATCTATCATACAAAGGAAGCATTAATGTTAGACTCCAACCTAATCCATCAAAAGCACCTATCCCTTATCTCTGTTCCAGTTACAATTGCTCCATGACAGATTATCCCTAAACACAGAGGTTCAAGAGAACAATTTCATTAGATTAACAGATTCTGAAGAATGAAAATTCAGAAAAGGAACAGTGAAGTTGATTTATCTCTATTCCAAGATATCTGGAAACTCAGCAGGAAAGACTGGAAGCCTGGGGTGGACTCCTTGGAATCAACTAAAGGCTCATTTACCCACATCTTTGGGGCCTCTGTTGAGATAACGCAAAAACAGGGGAGGAAAACTGGACCTGTAGATCTGCACGTTGCCTCTCCTTGTGCTTCACCCTTTCGGCGCAAATCTCCTAAAAACATGGCCATTTTCCTACACAACCATAGTGCCACTGACACACTCAGGAAAGTTAACACCGATATTAGTATCATCTAATATGGATCACATTCAAAGTTCTTCTGTTTTCCCCTATAATGTCCTTTATGTTTTGCCCTCATTGAAGATTCAATCAAGGACCACATACTGCATTTGGCTGCCATGTCTCTCTGGTCTCCTTCAGAGCAGTTTTTCATCTTGATTGACATATTTTAAGAGTCAATAAAGTTGAAGCCAGTTGTTTTGTAGAATGACCCTCAGTTGAATTTGTCTGATGGTTTCCTCATGAATAGATTCAGACTAAATATTTTTGGCAGGAAAATTATATGGGTGTCGGTTCTTCTCAGTACATAACATCAGGGGGTAAGTATTGTTTGTTTCTCCCATTACTGGTGACATTAGGTTCAATCTCTCAGTTAAGATGGGATGTGCCAGACTTCTCCATTATAAAGGTACTTATGTGCATCTATAATTAAGTATATGACATTTCAATACTTCAAAACTGTATACATATTCTGTTTCTCAACAATTTTTCACCCCAAAATTTTAGCATCCATTGATGATCCTTGCCTGAATCAAGTATCACATGGCTGCAAAATGTTGACTTTTCTCAATTCAATGATTTTTATCACATATATCAGCTAGAATGCATCAATAAAAAAGAGCCTTCCCTTTCCTCGTTCCCTATTTCTTTTTTACTGTTACTATGGACTCATGAATTATTTTTTAATTCAATGTATTATATTTATTACCATCATTCTCTTGATGCCCAATTGTCCCAAATTTGGCCAGTAGAAAGCCCTTCAGGCTGGCTCTGATGTCCTTTTGATATGTCCCCATCAGTTTTCAAGCCCTTCCTTACTTTCTGACATGAGACGTTCCAGGCTCAAGAATTAATCCCTTCTCCCAAGGCAATAGAAATAAAAACAAAAATAAACAAATGGGACCTAATCTAACTTACAACTTTTGCAGAGCAGAGGAAACCATAAACAAAACAAAAAGACAACCTACAGAATGGGAGAAAATAGCTGCAAATGATGTGACCAACAAGGACTTAATTTCCAAAATATACAAACAGCTCATACAACTCAACAACAAAAAAACAAATGACCCAATCAAAAAATGGGCAGAAGACCTAAATAGACAGTTCTCCAAAGAAGACATACAGAAGGCCAATTGGCACATGAAAAGATGCTCAACATCATGAATCACTAGAAAAATGCAAGTCAAAACTACAATGAGGTATCACCTCACACCAATCAGAATGGCCATCATTAAAACATCTGCAAATAAAAAATGCTGGAGAGGGTGTGGAGAGAAGGGAACCCGACTGCACTGTTGGTGGGAATGTAAATTGGTGGAGCCACCATGGAAAACAGTACGGAGGTTCCTCAGAAAACTAAAAATAGAATTACCATATGATCCAGCAATACCACTCCTGGGCATATATCCAGTCAAAACTATAATTCAAAAAGATACATGTACCCCTATGTTCATAGCAGCACTATTCACAATAGCCAAGACATAGAAACAACCTAAATGTCCATCGAGAGAGGAATGGATAAAGAAGATGTGGTACATATATACAATGGAATACTACTCAGCCAGAAAAGAATGAAATAATGTCATTTGCAGCAAATAGATGCAACTAGAAATTATCATACTAAGTGAGGTAAGTCAGAAAGAGAAAGACAAATACCATATGATATCACTCATATGTGGAATCTAAAATGTGACACAAATGAACCTATCTATGAAACAGAAACAGACTCATGAACATAGAGGACAGACTGGTGGTTGCCAAGGGGGGAGGGGGTTGGGGGAGGGATGGAGTGGGAGGCTGGGGTCAGCAGATGTAAGCTTTTTATATAGAATGGATAAACAACAAGGTCCTACTGTGTAGCCCAGAGAAGTTATATATATATATATATATATATATATATATAACTGAATCACTTTGCTGTACAGCAGAAATTAACACAACATTGTAAATCAACCATACTTCAATAAAAATATTGAAAAAAAAGAATTAATTTCTTGCAACACAGAGTAAATCAGCCATTTATCCAAAACGCCTGAGTTTCTTTTAGTAGAAAATCTTAATTAGAAACCAGGATCTAGGTGCTAAGTATGCTGACTGGGGTATCAGTAGTATTCACTGGTATGTCCAATAGCCTATGCTAAGAAATATGTTACTTAAAAAAAAAAAACTCATTATTTTAAGGAGACCAAGTCCTTAATTTTAGTTAATAATATTTTCATTGCCAACAACAATCACCAAATCCCACCCTTCATTTTTATTTTTATAGTGGAGATATAATTTACATATAACATTATACAAGTTTATGGTGCATAGCCTATTGATTTGATACATTTATATATTGCAATACAATTACCACCTTAGCTTTAGCTAATACCTCTATCACGTCACATAATTATTTCTTTTTTTATCATTTCTTTCCTACTTGTTTTTTTAACTACCCTGTTTTATCAGTGATGCTGAAGGGCAATGCCATGTACTTGTATTCACCACTATCTACTAGACGGCAGGCTTCTTGAGGGAAGTGTATTAGTTTTATTCATTATCCCTTCACATATTACATATTCAATTATTGTCCTGTCTGCATGAGGTGGGGTCAGAGTAAGCTTCCAGAGGGAGTAACCCATAATAAGTAATTGAGATCTGCCAGATGAGCAGTAAGCAGTTATGCAAGGAAAGAGGAAGGGATACCGAGAATACAATAAATGACTTAATTTTCCAAAATTTGGTAGAAATTAAGTAGACACGGTCTAGATGTGACTATAAAAGAAAACTACTGAGAGAAGTAGATATTTGGGAAAGTTTTTCAGAAAAGTGCTCTTTAAAAAAATCATTGGCTTTTTTTTTTTAATACGGTACATATTTTGAAAATACTGTGAATAATTTTTAAAATAACCCTCAGAAAGTATGTAGATGTATCAAAATGCCTCTAACTGAACTCAGTAATTTTCTTTTAAATATTGAACAGATACACAATATTTTTATTAAATATGCATAAGGCAAATAAACAACACAAATACTGGGGTGCCCATGATCCAATTTAATTAACAGAAAGTCACCATCACCTTTGAAGCCCTGTGTATTCCAAGGCAACTGACTTAGTCACCACATCCCTAGGGGTAACCATTATTTGGAATGTAATGTTATACATTTCCTCTCCTTCACACGTTTACTTCACTGCATAGTGTGTATCCCTAAAACTATACATTACTTAAAAATGCATGGCTTAGAGCTTCATATAAGTATAAACATATCAATACTTAGTGTATTTTTCTGCGGCATTATGTACCTGAGAATCAATTAAGTTTTTGCTTCAAGTTGTAATTCATTCATTTTCAATGATCTAGTATTTCATCAGATGAATATGCCACAGTTTATTTATCTATTCTAATGTGAATGGATATTTGGGTTGTTTCCAGCATTTTGCTATCTCAAACAGTGCTGCAGTAAACACTTGTGCATGTGTCCAGGACAAGAGCTTCTCTGAGACAGGAATGAAATTGCTCAGTCACTAAATATGTGCATCTCAAATTAACTAGAAAAACTGTTTTCCAAAATGATTTTGCCCATTTACCATTCTACCGCCTGTGCCTGTGTGCACTGGCTCCACATTCTCATCGAGGCTTAATAGTATCCAATGTTTTTAATTTTTCCACTGTGGTAAATATGTTGGTATTTTATCATGGTTTTTCATTTGCATTTCTCCAGCTACTAATAAGATTAAATAAATTGTTCCTGTTATTGACCATTTGGTTTTTCTCTTATGTGAAGTATTTTTTAAGCCTTTTACCCGATACTCCATTTTCTTTTCCTTTTTAGCTTGTAGTTTTTTTTTTTTTATCTGTTCTGGACACTGATATTTTGTCATTTACATGAATTACACACACATTTGCCATATTGTGACTTTTCTTTCACTAAACTCTTTATATCCCTTGATGAACAGAAGTTCTCAATTAAATATACTTTTTAAAAAGAGCTAACCCTAAGGTTATAAATATATTGTTTTCATGGAGTTTTATAATTTTGCTTTATGGTGTGAAGTAAGGTCTAATTTTATTTTTCCCTTTTATATGATCATTTGTCAAGGAATCATTTATTGAAAAGTTCATCTTTTATACCCATTCTATAATACCAGCTCAATCATAAATCAAGTTTCACTATCTGGGTAAATCTGTTTCCGAAACTGACAATTCCACTAGCCAATGTGTCTATTCCTTTGCAAGACACTCAGTTTATTAATACAACTATATGATCATTCTTGATATCTGCTTATACAATCCCTCTACTTTGTTCTTTTTTCAGAGTGGGTATTCTTGTCCTTATATTCTTCTACGTTAATTTTGGAATAAGTTCCACAAAAAAAGTCTATTGAGATTTTTATTGGTTTTGCAGTGAACTTGTAGATGAATTTTGGGTAAATCAACATCTTTGTAATGTTAATAGTCCAATCCAAAAATATTATCTGTCTGTCTATTTACATAGCTTTTCTTTAATGGCCTCCTTCTAAGTTTTACAACTTTCTCTAAAAATGTCTCTTGCTCAAATTTGGTTAGATATGTTTCTAGCCACCTCGTATTTTTGATGCTATTATAACTGGTACCTTCATTTAACAATATGTTTTCTAAACTATTGCAAAATTGCAGGAATTCTACTTATTTTCATACACTGGTTTCATATCGAGCAGATTTATTAAACTCTCATTATTATTTCTACATATTTAATTTTGTAGATAATCATATTGTCTAAACAATGAGGATTTTATTTCTTTTTATCTGGCCTATCCCCTTTATTCTTTTTTGTGTCCTACTGCTAGGATCTCCATACATTTTTAAATAGAAGTGTTGATACTGGACACCAGTGCCTTGGGCACATGCTTTTAACATTTCACTATTAAGTAACATATTTGCTGTACATTTTTATATTTATCCTTTGTTGTATTAAGGAAGTTTATTTCTAGTCCTGGATTTTTCCCCCTTTTTTTGAAAAATTTCAAACATCATAAAGGCTATAAGAATAATAAAGTGAATATCCATCTATCCTTCACTTTTAACATATTAAAATATTTTATATCCTATGCCTGAATTCAATATTTGATGTTTTTGAGCTGAGGGGTAATATTTCTCCTTGACCCTTATGACATATGTATAGCTATTTGTGGTCCCAGATTTATGTGTGAATTGTCCTACAAGGTACTCACCTTGGGCTGGTTCTGGGCTGTGTATCTGTCTTATCTTATTTTGGGAAGGAAAGAAGTCCAAAGTTCAAGGTGTCTGGTTCAGCAAATGCCTTTAAGACAAAAGACAGTATCAGTCCTCTGCTTTCCTGTCTTCCCACTTTCACTCAGTTTATGGCCTCTGAATAATTCTTACTCAGTTGCCAGCTCATTAACTAATTTAAAATGACATTTCTTTATACTTTTATGAGGCATTTTTAGTTGTTCTCAGTGAGAGGGTCAGTCAAGATACCCAGATGACCTCACTCTAAGAAATGGAATATGGTGTATTCTTCATGTAATGCTTGGAACCACATACCTACACCAGGCTTCCTTAAAGCTAGGAAGACTTAGCTTTCCTTTATGAGGGCTCCTAGCACAACTAAACATACTTCTTTCCCATCTTCCACAATCTATATTAGCTTCACAAACCCTCCTAGTGCCTTAAGAGAGGTTTCAGAGTTAACAAGGCTATTTAAGCCAAAAGCTAAACTAGTTTCCAAAGATGAGCACAGGCTCCCTGTAGTGAAACTAGCAAAAGGGAGCTGCCTAGATGCAAAGATTTTCCAGTATCTTCACCTTATCTCTGTGGGGATTTACAGTTACTGCATGAGGCAAGATGTTTTGACACAGGACAACTTGTTCTTTTAAAGTATGAGAAGCTTTGTTGCTCTTGTTTCATTTTCCAGTCATCTGCTGGCTGTTAAAAAAAACACACCCCATAGTTATACTAGGCATTAAAATTAGATATATTTGGACAAAAGCATCCACCCCTCACCCTTCCCATATGTACACTCACACCCAAATTTCTTACACAGGCTTTATGGTTCAAGGAAGCTGACCCAGGCAAATTGTGAACAATATAACGTTGGTTATCAGAACTCATCCTGCACTTATGGCCCTCAAATGTGGCCTTTCCTAGTCAAGTAGCCGCACACTCTCTGAATCAAGAGTGTAGGAAAAATGGGGTGATTCTGCCCCTGATAGCGCCTTAATTTTTTACATTATCTCTCTGCTGGTTGTGCCCAGCTTCCTGTGTGAAAAAATCAAGTTCAGATGATTTCACTCAACTAAGGCCAATTTGGGTATGGGTACAGATGAGGTCAATTAAAGGTATAGCGTCTCACATTCTTCAAAGAGCTGTGAAGAATGTATATATTAGTTTCCTGTTACTGCTATAACAGATTACCACAAATTTCCTGACTTCAAACAACACAAATTTATTCTCTTGCAGTGCTGGAGGCTAGAAGGTTGAAATAAGAAGTCTTCAAGAGCTAGAATCAAGGTGTCTACAGGACAGGTTCTTTCTATCAGTCTGGGAGGGGAGAATCCACGTACTTACCTTTTTCAGCTTATAGTGGCCGTCAGTAAGCCTTGGCTTGCGACCCCTCCCTCCGGCTTCCAAGCACATTCTAAGCTCTGCTTCTATCACCACCTCACTTTCTCCTCTGACCCTGACCTTGCCTGCCTCCCTCTTATAAGAACTGTTGTAATTATACTCAGCTCACCTGGATAATCCAGAATACTCTTCCCATCTCAAGAGCCTTAACTTAATTATCTCTGCAAAGTTTCTCTTGCCTTATATGGTAACACAGTTAACTGTTCCGGGACTTAGGTTGTGGACATCTTTTGGAGGACCGTTATTCAGCTTGACACAGTTCACAGGGTTGGACAGTTTCTCCTGTGCTCTTGAATTCCATCTCCTTATGCCAATTTGGAAGCCTGCTGTCACCTGACCTTAAAACTGAGCTCTTTCTAGCTAGTCCCTTTATACTTTCTAGGGAGCCAAAGATCATCACCATCAGTTATCTCTTACATAAATATTATTCCTAACATTCCTTATTCTAATTAATGATTCTTCTGTCATAAACTTGGGATATCCAAAGACTTATTTAGAAACTTCTAGAATGTGGACCTCAAGTTATGGTAGTTCATTGGTTAATTACCCACCAAGAATGAGATCTAATTTATACACACATATATAACACTGTTTAACACCAAGATGTTAATAAGTAAATTATGGGCATTATAACAAAGGGTGTATCAACATTTATATTCACTTTCTTCTGCTGAGAATGTTATACTGGGTTTTATTTTTCTCATAGATAATATCCCTCAAAGACACCAATAGAAACATCTCCCATAGATAATAATTGAAATATGACCATGTTCAAAGCCATTAAGAAATATAAAAAGAGCTATTGATGATCTATTATGTGTTGAGTGTTTATAAATGTTTCCATGGATTTGCCAAGGTAATATTAATAGTAATAAAAACCAACAGTTTTTATTACTATTTTATTACTATCCATGTCATGTGAAATTTTTTCTTACAACAGTCCTATGAGGTAGATATTATTAGTATATTTTGTATAATTGTCAAGAAGCTAGAAGGCATTCAACCCTCAATCCAGACAATGTGATGGAAAAATGGTGATAATCGGACGGTTCATGGAAAAAATAATTTTGAAGGTGAGGCCTTTGCAAACTGGCTTTAATCGCAATCTTCAGGTGTAAAGCTTAGGTCACAGTCAGTTCTGGGCTAGCCCCTCAGATGCTGGGCCCTGGTGACTAAATCCTATCCAGGCTCTGATATCAACTCTGGTGACAGTCATGTGTTTTCTCTGGTGAAAAGGTTAAGGAAGGAGGCCACTAGGTATTTAGAAAATATTTCTCATCCTGACATCTTTGAAAAAATTGCCCTTTTAGACAGAGGACATGTTTTGATATCTGTAAATTTTCTCTCAGCATAATTTCTGAACTGTTAGGTGCAGCTGAGGTACTGAGACTTAAGTCTTCACCTAGAAAATACTTCATTGAGTCAGTAATTCATACAAAGAGAAGAAAAGCCTTCCTTTAGCAAGGATTTCTATAAATGTAGTTTCAAACTGTACTTGATTCTGATACCTAAGACCCAAATTGTGAGAAGCAATTCGTTTTAACATGCAATACCATTAGAAGAGTATATCCAGCTAAGAAAATACAGATACTGAATTTTTTTTTTAAGGGAGAGAGAAAGAAAAGAGGGGTAGAGGGCAAGAATAAGAAAAAGTCTATAAAACAAAGAGAGAAGAGAGGCAAAGAGAGTGGAGATGTTGGCACATGAGTCTTATAACCATATTCAGGGGCTAGAAGTTTTCAGTCTGTGAGAAGTTAAAGACTGAAAGCAAGTCAGGCAGAGATTAGCTAGATGCTTGCATTCCTGTGTTTTTAATTTCCTTTGGCACCCAAGAAGACTAAACTTCTCAGTCTTTCATGCACTTAGTTTGGGACTATATTGATCTTCTGTCCAATGTAACATAAACAGAAATGTGGCCCACACCTGCCCCGAAAATCATCCTGACAGCCTCAGCTGATCCTCTTTCACTTCTACAGGACCTCAAAGATACAGTTTTGATTGGCAGTCTGACATATTGGAAAGAACGGAATCACTGAGACTTCCTTTGGAGGAGAGCTATTGAGGAGACCCATCAGACCTGGGTCTAAATCCAACATGAGCAAGAAATACACACATTGTTTTGAGCTTCTACGGTACTAGTGCCATTTGTTATAGCAGCCAGTGCTAATTATCCTGACCAAAATAGCAGATGAATGACATTGTCAGGTTTGTGGTTTATGTAAGTCCCTCTGACAATACATGAGGATGGATTTGAGAATAAAACAAGACTGAAGACAGGACAACCAACTGTACTGCTATCAGCGTGGTCCAGGCAAGACAGAGGGGCTGAGATGTATCACTGCTGTTAAGGTAAAGCAGGAAAACATTATAGGCTGTAAAAAAAAAAAAGCAGAACTTTAAGATGGGTTGACATCAAGATTACAGGGGAGATCAAGGTCAACGCCTATGCATCTTAGTGAGAAACTTAGAAGGATTGTGAGAGCGCCAAGTGAAAAATGACACCGAACAAGAGGCAAACAGCAGTGTGGAACGCTCCATATGAGGGGTACTTTTTTCGTTTTCACTGCACTTGTCACATCTGTCATTTATTTCTGTGATTTCATCACAGGACTGTTCATCTGTAAAGCTTCATGAGGGTAGGGACCTTATCTATTTTCACACAACTTCCATTCCTATTATTAAGCCATTCTTGGCACAAAGTAGGTATGCAACAAATACTTATGAATGAATGAATGAATGAAATCATGGGTGATGTGACAAGCAGACAATTGGACATAAAATCTTTAAGGGAACAGTCTGACCTCGAAAGTTAAAATTAGAGCTCTTCAGCCTTAAACAGGTAGATGAAATCCTGAGTGTGGATGAAGTGGTCCTTGGGAAAAGGAGGGATGGAAAACACAGTGAGTTGAGAAGAGCATATAGGATAAAGGGGGATTTATTCTTTTGTGGGAGAGAACTTCTTCACAGGTTAAGAGGAAGGAAATGGTTAAGAAAACGGATTGGAGATATGTAAGAATGTGAGGAAGACGGTATAGCCCAGTATAAGGTGGGGATGGATTGACTTGAACACGGAGGGAACACCTGTCTTCTTGGCCTAGAGGAAAGGAATTAAAGGGGAAGAGGGGTAAATTTGTACGTAATGGGAATTAACCTGAAAAGAGATTATATGGTGAGAGGTTTTTTGGTAGGGTCAGGTCTTGAGAATGGGGCAGGTTTGGACTAGTCATCGAGAAATAAACAAGACAAGGAGATGGAGAAAACTCATAAGGTTTGTAGACAGGATGAGGCCAGAGCTTATGTTAGGGACTATGAATTTGAGGACCATGAAAATGGGAAGGCCACGTACAAAATTCTTCATTCATTCAGCAATGTTTATTCTGCACTTTCCATTGTAAAGCACTGTGCTCGGGGCAGGGACAAAAGTACGTTAATGATGTCAGTGCTTTGCATTTATTGTGGCCAAGGCACAAACAATCCATCTTTTCAGTAAAAACAAAACTTATTAGTTGGTGGCATGTCGACAAAATTATTGGCCGTGTGAAGTTTTCCCTTTTCAGCTTGTTGTTTTATTATAGTGGTACACACAGATTTCCTGCTTTATTTCTCAAGTTAAAGCGTTGAGTGTGTTCTCTCACTGACCTTCATTAAATAAATCACAGTGAGCCTGACAGAGTCTGATGAAATCAGGCCGTGAGAGAGTCTGCGTACTTCTCTATCCTTCTGGGGCTCCATTTCCTCCCCATAGCAGAACTGTCTCTTTTCCTACCCCCTTTCCCTCATAGGCTGATCTCCACATAAATCAGCTGATAAATGTGTTAATTTAGCATCACTGTAAGGCCAAGGATTCCTCTTAAAGATATTCTCAGTGGACTTGCCTGTATGGTTGGGGAGAGGTTTGAAGTCAGTTTTCTGGAGCCATCAAGTTAGACCCCAAGAGTCCTGCCTGCTCAATACATACATTAGGCCAGAGGTTGTTGGCTGGTAAGAATATATAAGCTAGTTTATCATTCAATTTTTTTTCCCAAAAATTGAAATGCAGCAAGAAGATGTCAAAGAGTTGATCAAATTTATTGGCTAGCAAGAAAGGCTAAGAATCCACGCCTCATTCACAATTAAATGTTTCCACTGGACATAGTAAACTAGACAACATGCACTTCCCATTGTATCCCAGAATATTACTGACTTAATTTTATCAGAGTAGTTTGGTTGGTTTCTAAAGGGATAGGGATGTTTTTCAGAATACCAATGCTGCGTACTATTGCAGAAAAAGTATTATGCTAGTAGTTCACTAATAACATGATTTTCTATATTATTGAGTATTGTTTTGAGAACGTGAAGTGAAATTTCATGTTAACATATGCAATTTGCCAGCAGGCTTTGGGGGAGATCACTGAAATATAGTGGTGATTTTTGCCCTGCCTAACTTATCTACCTGCTCCATTAGTGAATCAACTTGAATGCCCAGTGAATTATTCCAGTGAAAAAGCAGAATGGTAATAACAGTCAATTAAACTAATTTCTAAATATGCCTACTTGCTTTTACCAAGGTCATCCAACAAAACAAAAATTCAGAAATATTAATATTCTTGTCTCCTTCTTATTAAATCGTCTCCAAGGGCTTAGGAGAAAGGAGTGTTGAATGCCAAGCTGGGTTTTATCTTTTAAATCCTCCTTGTCTACTTAACTGAATCCACTGTTAGGCTTATTAAAAAAGTGACAGCCTGGATAAGCCAAATAACGCAGGAAACGATAGGATACTTAAACAGCTGAAGCAACTGTATTTGATATTATGTTTACCTCTTCAGTACTAAATGATTATTTACACTGTTGGTTTGTTCACTTTCTTGCCATTGGAAGTTGCTTATATTCAATCCATGCATCATACCTTGCCATGGCTGTACCTATGGAACCAGTGCTCTTGAGTGGGCAATAGAGAAACTTCGAAACACATACCTCCCTGCATTCCCTCTCCATTAATATTACAATAATTATTGAAATTGACACCATTGTAAGTTTAATGTTAAAGCTTGTTTGCATTTTGAAATATTAATCTGTAATTTCTGTGCACATTATTCAGAATCTGCCTCCTACCTAGCAATCTTCTGAATCCATGTTTTTCACTGAATCCTCAAGGGCACTAACTTAGTCTAGGTCACCACTGTCACCGATTTATACAACCCCGTTCAAACTTGAACCCCTACCTCCAATTCATTCATGAAAAGCTCCGTCATTCATTCAAAACCTTTCTTCATTACCTACTGTATGTTAGATACTAGTTTAAGCACTGAGCAGAGATCAGTAAACAGAAAAAATTCCCTGTCATATGGGAGCTTACAGGGTGATCTTTCTAAATTGCGACTCTGCTTATATCAGTCTCTTCCTTGATATCTTTCAAAGACTTCTCACCACGTTAATAATAAATTCAAAACATGTTAACATGGTTTAAGGAGTCCTCCAGAGCTGGCCCCTAGTTATCTCTCTGTTCCAATCTCCCTTGATAAGTCAGATTTCCTAGTTGCAAACAACAAAAGTTGATTCTAGCTGAAGTCATAGAAGAGGAATTTATTAAAAGGACACAGAGTATCTCCTAGATTGTTGGTGAATTGAAGAACTGAGCACAAAGCTCAGTTTTGAGGAATAATGCCCATAATCTCATGGCAGGATTGGCCTGACATACAAACTCCTACCACCACCAACAAGCACCAGATCTTGAACTGTTCTAGTGCCACTTAAGCCTCAATATCTCAAAACTGCAGCCACTACTAAGTCCACACTGGATGCATGTGCAAAAGACAGTTGGAGACAGAGAGGGAGAGAGGGAAAGAGATTGAGGGAGAGACTGATTCCTCTCCTTCTCTCTTTCATCACTGGCTTATGAGTTGAAGTCTCATATGGATATATCTGGCTGGTGGAGATTAGGCCACATACCTGTCCCTTAGCTAGAAGGAAGACTGAAGATACAAGCATCTACCATTTTCACCCCATTTAGGGAAGGAAGTTTTGCTTCCTACCAAGACTCATGAAGTGGGGAAATTGCCTAAACATGAAACTAGGTATCAGATGGTAGATGGACAGATGAATAAAAAAATGTTCCACATACCCCCAAAATTCTGAGCCACATAGACAAATAGATCAATGGAACCTGAACTGAGACCCTGAAAATGGACCCACATAAATGTAGTCAACTGATCTTTGACAATGGAGCAAAGACAATACAATGGAGAGTAAAGATAGTCTTTTCAACAAATGAACAAATGGTGCTGGAAGAACAAGACATTTACACGCAAAAAAAAAAAAAAAAAAATCTAGACACAGACCCCTCAAAAAAATTAACTTTGGTCTTTGGACCAAAGACCTAAGTATAAAACACAAAACTATAAAACTTCTAAAACAGGAGGAAATCTAGATGTCCTTGGGTATGGTGATAACTTTTTAGATACAATGCTAAAGTCATGGTCCATAATAATAATAATAATTGATAAGCTGGATTTCATTAAAATTAAAAACTTCGGCTCTAGTAAAGTCAATGTCAAGACAATGAGAAGACAAGCCATGGAATGGGAGAAAATATTTGCAAAAAATACATCTGCTAAAGGACTGTTATCTAAAATATACAAAGAACTGTTAAAATTCAACAATAAGAAAAGAAACAACCCAATTAAAAAATAGGCCAACAATCTTAACGGATACCTCACCAAAGAAAATATACAAATAAGCATATAAAAGATGCTGAACACCCTATATTATCAAGGAAATGCAAACTAAAACAACAATACCACCATGACCTATTTAAATAGCCAAAATCTGGAATACCAACAATGCCAAATGCTGTTGAGGATGTGGAGCAACAGGAACTCTCATTACTGGTGGGAATGCGAAATGGTGCAGTCAATTTGGAAGACAGTTTGGAAGTTTCTAACAAAACTAACATGCTCTTAGTATATAATCCAGCAGTCTTACTTCTTGTTATTTACCCAAAGGAGTTGAAAACTCAAGTCCACACAAAAACCTGCACACAGATGTTTATAGCAGTTTTGTTTATAATTGCCAAAACTTGGAAACAACCAAGCTGTCCTTCAGTAGGTAAATGATAAATAAACTGTGGCACAACCAGACAATGGACTGGTTATTATTATTCTATTTAGCACAATTATTCAGTGCTAAATAGAAATGAGCTATCAAGCCACGAAAAGACATAGAGGAAACTTAAATACATATTACTAAGGGAAAGAAACCCATAAGAAAAGCTATACACTGTATGATTCCAACTATATGACATTCTGGAAAAGGCAAAACTATGGAGACAGTAAAAAGATCAGTGGTTGCCTTGGATCGTGATGGGGAAGAAAATGGATAGGCAGAGCATAGAGGATTTTAGGGCAGTAAAAATACTCTGTATGAAACCATAAATGATGGACACATGTCATTAAACATTTGTCCAGACCCACAGAATATACATAATTAGGAGTGAACCATAGTGTAAACTATGGACTTTGGGTGATTATGATGTGTTGGTGTAGATTCTTCAATTGTCAAATGTCAATGCATGTGTGGAGGCAAGGGATATATGGGAAATCCCTGTACTTTCAGTTTTGCTGTGAACCTAAAACTGCTCTAAAAAAAAAACCTCCTAAATTAAAAAAAAAAATCTAAGCTACAGCCACATCTTTCCGGTCTTTCAACATGATCTGTCCTTCACTTCTAGGCCCATTTCTTCAGGGCCTCCCTTCTCTTTATTGGATTACTCATCCCCATGTTTGGGAATCAGTTTTAACACTGAGTTCCTCTAAGAAGTCTCCTCTGACTCTCCCTGGATCCCTTTAGATCAGGGTTGCACAAATTATTGTCCAAAGGCCAAATCTGTCCTGCTGCCTGTGTTTGAAAATATGGTTTTATTTGAACACAGACACTCTCGTTGTTACATATTGTCTGTGGCTGCTTTCACAGGGTTGAGCAGTTGAGATGGGGACCATATGGCCTACAAAAGTATTAAATATTTACTACCCAGCCCTTTACAGAAAAAGTTAGCCAACCTCTGTTTTAGATACTTCTGTTTTATGCTCTTATGACATCGTATTGACCCTAACATCACTTTTCTCATGTTTTATGTATCATCCTTACTAGGCAGCAAGCAGCTAAGGGCAGGAATAGATCTGTTTTGTGAACCACTGAATATTCAGTACATGGCCTGTGCTTAATGTGTGCTTCATATGTTCATGTTATGTAAATGAATTTAGAAGTTAATTGAAGTGTGGGACAGCTACACGGTGGGTCAACTATCAGGTTGTAAAAGCCACAAAAATGTCAGCTGGACTGTGGCAAGATGAAGAAGAATATATTTACCAGAACTTCTCTCAAAGAGACTAAGTATTAGGAAGAAATACTTAGGTAAGCCACTTGGGCTGAGGCTGAGGTAATGGGATGCCTCCTTGCGTGTGTGGGTGATGCTAGGAGGTACCTAGTTGGCCGTCTAAGGAATGTCAGTCCAGTTCTGCAGAGATTTCCTTTGGCTCAGTGCAGGAAACCTGCTACAACACAGCTCCCTCCCTACTCCATCCTTCTTTCAGGTAGCACTCAGCTTCCACCCCAAATGAACATAGAGAAAATATTTGACAAATATAGGCTCGAAGGATCTCCAAAATCCTCATCTTCCTCAAAGCACTCAAGTGTTTCAAGCAGACCATAAATCAGTGAACACAATTTTTCATAAATGGAACAAAAAATATGACCTATAAGAATCTCAATTCAGTTTCCATTATCATTGGGATCATGTTTATTTTAAATTGTGGGTTGAGACCTCGTAGTGTGCTAGGAAATGACATTTTTGTTTATGGAACAGAGTGAAGAGAATAATAGATTAGAAAGACGCAAAATGCATCAACAATTATAGTCCATGACACATTTGTTCAGGTCATATATGCTTAAATAAACACGTGTGTGTGGATCAGAATGTATATTTATACTGTGGGTCTTGGTCAAAAACTTTATAGCCCCTGATCTACCTTTTGCTTCCTCTTTAATGTTCGTGTAACAGCAGTGTTTATCAAGCTACTGTAACCTGACGTGAAGGATACTCAGTAACTCCAAAGTGTTAAAAACGATGAAGTGAGGACAAGGAAAGGTGAGAAGATAAAAACCATCCCAGTCCTTTAAGACTTACCAGGAGTTGAGGGGTATGTTGGTGGGCTAGCAGCGTCAGCATCACCTAGGAGTCCTGCCAGACCTACTAAACTAGCACTTTCATTTTAGTGAAATCCCTAAGTGAGTCTCCTGTGCGTTAAGTTTCCATAAGCACTGGGTACTGGATGCTGTTACTGTTTTGCTCACACCTCTCAGATAGTTATTATTGTTGCACACCAGTTTGCTATTAATCCCAAAAGTCAGTACCTGTTCTACCATCAGGCTGTCAGAACAAACTTTGCCTCTGAGTAAGGGGCCCCCGAAGAAATTAAGAATATACTTCCCACCTGGGCAACCCTTTGCCAATGATGGACAGGTGAGGGGGTAAATAGCACTCTATCCCTCCATCCCTTAGTTCTGAAGTATGAACTATGTTTTCTCCATGGTTCTCTTTTAGGCTTGAGCCCAAGTTACTCTTTGAGTACTTTGCTTGATGTTACAACCTTGACTAACCTTCTCTTTACTTCTCCAGTGTTCCCACCACGTTTGCCTGGGGACACATTCTAATAAATCACTTTCACCTGAAGCCTTATTACAGCATCTGCTATTGCAGAACCCAACTAAGATACGCTGCAGGATAGAGTTCATAGACCACAATCTAATAAATAATTATCCCCTATTTTTGCTAACCCTGGTGTTTACCAAGTGTTAGAATATGTAAAATGTCATTAGACTCAGAAGTAGTGAAAGTGGATTTTTAAAAAGTTGCTGACAAGGATTTCGTCTTCCTACCGAGACAGAGCAACAGGCACTAAATTTACCCTCCCACCTGAAATAACTGAAAAAAACAAACACCAGATACCAATATATGGAGTAATGATTTTCTAATGATTTGCAAGGCATCTGACATCAGATAACAAAGGAGAGTGATCTCCGAAAGATAAGAGAGGTGAATCTGGTGACTGCCCTACCTTCCTGCCTTCGGAGAGTTTCCAGGCTGCAGTGCAAGGAGGGGCAATCTAAGCAGAGCTGTCTGGGCTCCCTGATTGGAAGAGAAGAGGCCGTGAGGAGGCCGAAGCAACGAGAATTTGCAGGGAAGATGCCAGAGAGGAGAGAGCTGCACAAAGAGAGGAAGATGATACCAAATGGAAATACAGATCTACACCAAGAATAAAGGGCACCGGAATTGGTAACTTCATGGGTAAATATTTAAGATTTTTTCTTATTATTTAAAAAGGTGATGACAAAAATAGAGTGAATTTTATTATGTGTGAAGCTATAAGTGCACACAAACATTTTATCATCTCATTTAAATATTAAATTCCATGAATTTTCAGTGTCTATTTTATTTTTTCAGAAATTGACATCTACAGAAAATGAGATTCTGTAATACCATTCTGATTTTTGGAATTCTGATCATTTTGTATATTCTCACAAAAGGAGTACAACTTACTTTCCCTTTGTTTCGTTATTGCAATGAATTACCACCTTACTTTAAAATCTATATTCTGTCCAATAAGAAAAATGTATCAGAAGTCCCCAAAAGAGATGATTTAAAAATCTTTGATCTGATGAATGACCTGCCTGACTTTCTTTCTACTTTGAAGATATATGGACTTTTCCCCCCCAGAAATCTGCAGCTGGAATGGTTTTCTTCTTAGTATCTATAAATATTTAGAAAGTTCAGTTATCATGCTTAAAATTGCCAGAACTGGATTATGCTTAATCATTTAAAATATTGATTTGCTAAGATGTTCTTAGGTAAAACTTTATCATTACGAGTTGAATTTAATGTTTTTTTCATAATGGACTTTTAACACTAAGGAATAAATGAGGCTTTATGTAGATAAGTAGTTTTCTCAGTCTCTTTCTCTTAACTGAAAGAATTTGTTACCAGGGGAATTTTTGTCCCTAATTGACCCAAAACTCATAGGAAACATCCAATTTTGAGCAACAGGATAGGCACATAACATAAAACAAATGTAACGCTATGAAAATACTCTAGGACTTTTCCAAGAGTTGTTCCAAATGAAAATAACAGGATGTTCAAATAAAATGTTTAATATGTAAAATACCTCAACATCTATGAGAATTTATAGTTAATTATTCATCAATTGCATGAGTTAGATATACCACAGAATTGTTGTATCATACATACGATGTTTTTCCAATTTTGTGCATATTTTCTATAATTTCTGAAGGTTTTTTAATAGAGATAAAAATTTAATTTTAAAAATTGGCCTTTTGAAAACTCTTTTCCCCCTCCTTAATTTTTACATTCCTTACTGTTTTACTAAATATTAAGTGTTCTTTGATAATCTTGGTGCTCACGTGTTTTGGGGACAAAAGTGAAATGAATCTGTCATTAAACCAGAAAGTTTGTTTTAAATTCACAGAAAAAAAAAATTGGTTCATTTACTTTTCTCTCAGAAAGCAGCTTATTTGTATGTTGAATACACAAAGAACACTATGGAACTGCTCAATTACAAGAACATCAAAATAAAAATTCAAAAAATTTTCTAATCGCTTTGGTAAGATAATCTCTACCTGTAATAAAAAGTAAAGTTTAGGACTTCCCAGGTGGCGCAGTGGTTGAGAGTCCGCCTGCCGATGCAGGGGATACGGGTTCGTGCCCCGGTCCTGGAAGATCCCACATGCCGCGGAGCTGCTGGGCCCGTGAGCCTGTGCTCCGCAATGGGAGAGGCCACAACAGTGAGAGGGCCACATATCGCAAAAAAAAAAAAGTAAAGTTTAAGAGAAATAACAAGTATATAGAAATACAATTTTATCAGAAATTTAGAATTGTGGGTCTCTGTATGTTTCTGAGAAATAAAAAATAATCAGTGCAAAGCATTTGTTAGCAAAGTGACCTCAGAAGGTTAAAAATCAAAATGTAAATTCAAATGAATTCAGGGCATAAGGTAGAAAGCAAATTTGTAATTTCAACTATTATTTTTCAGACTTTAAAAAATATAACTAATTAAAATTAATTGACTAAGTGAAGTCAGACCTTAAGAGTGAGAAAATTTGTATTTCACTTAGAGAATTATGTTTATATAGTATTATAATTTTTATGATAAAAAGGGTATCACCTTTTCAAACTCTCCATAATGAAATTTGTTGGTGGGAGAGTAGTGGAAATGTTTTCAGGTATTTAACATTTCAATTGGTCATTTTTGTATAAATTCTGTTTAACAAAATTGACAAATACTAACTCCTATTACTTAGAGTCAACTGATGAATAAAATGTAATAGGTGTTATAAAATTTTAGTCATCCTCTTATCATCTTACATGCTTTTCTTCACCAAATTCCTTAGCAGGCCTTATAGTTTTTTTGTCATAATAAAAACTATATATTTTTAGTATCTACTACCTGCTATAAAAGAGATATTTTGTTAGGCTTTGTGAATATATAGTTTGTCCCTTTAAGACGCTTCTAGTTTAGTGGGGAGGAAGAGTGAAATTATTCTGTAATGCATAAGTATGAACAAAGTGCAGAGGGAGCTGGTAATGCACAGTTTTTTAAAATTTGAAACCATTACTCTATTCAAATATAAGATGAACAGATGTCAAAGATTTTATTTAGTCCATTAATTAATGAGTGCCTGTAAGATGTTAAAGCAGGTGGAAAGGAAAATTTGAACAACAGATGTAGATGTTCATGTAGGTAGATATGCAGACACATTCAAGAATGTTGGAATGACTGTTTACAGATGCAAAACTAGAGAAATAAAACACAGTGTTTGGAATATATCTTTCTATTGGGCAGACATCAATCGTATCTTTACTAGGAAAACTCATTTACATTTCACTGGACAAGAATAATTTGTATTACTATCAGTTTTCAACTACTTAATGAGTTGTAAAATAGCCTTGTCAAAGGTACTCAGAGGCACAGGCCTGATTCCATAAGCCCAGGTGTCAGCTAGACAACCAACCAAAGAGAGCTCTTTTAATTTAAGAGACATCACAGTCCAATTTATTAAATCCGTCCAGAAATTGGGAAACATTACATAGTCACGTAGAGAGATCAAGGCCTTTTTCAATTAGAGGCGTACAGACACATGGATACTAGACACATAGAGAGCATATAACTTCAGTTTTATAATTTGGGGCAAAGGTCCAAACACAGAAACACAAAAGCTCATTAACTGATTCAGATCTTGAAGAGTTGTTCTCATTATCAGTCGACAGAAATTTCTTAATTGATTTAAGCACAAAAATAGACAAAAAATAAACACAAACAGAAAAGACTTTCACACCAGATTCCCTGTCTTTTCTCATTCATCAGAGAATATATTTCCATCATCCATCTGACAGAGATTATCAAAGAGTCCCACTATAACGTCAATTTTCTAATCACTGTTTTCACCAATATGGAATAAATTATTGTACTGTATACACAGGCATGCCCTCACACCCCCGACACACAGGATTGGTAGAGAGGGGCAACATAATGAAACAGAGTGTCAGCAAAGTTTAAATTTTATTGCCACTTGTGATGTCCTCAGGGGGCCAAGAAAATATGTACTGGAACTAAATAGTCCATGAGGCACACTTCTCCTACAGCCTGGCTTTTTCAGATGAATCTGTTGAATATGTCTGTGGGCCCTTCAAAACTGTTCAAATATAGTTTTTAAAAAATGTGCATCTGTGACTCTCATACAGATACAAAGTGTTTTATTTGGTTTATTAACGACAGAACCAGGACGATTTTAAAACCGGTTTGAAGGAGAATCCAAATGTATCTATCTGTCTGTCTCATCAACAATGCTGAAATGAATATCCTAATAGGCAAAAATGGTTTAATACCCTGTAGGACAATATAATGTCATGTTTGAAATCATCTCTTCTACAAGGCAGAAATCAATTGTGTCTTTACTGAACAAAGTTGATTTGTATTTCTATGGACAGTAATCATTTGCATTACTATAAATGTTCTACAGTTTACAGAGGTATAAAATAATCTAGTTAAAGACTCTCAGAGTCGCCCTACTATGATATATCTCCAAAGGGCCAGCTAGAAAATGCCAACGTTACACTGAAAGTCTACCCAGAAATCTCTTGCTGCTCATTTTCAAGTCTTTCACAGTTTTTCCTAACAGAGACCGAAAGAGAAGGCAAAATATGGACTCATGGAAAAAAAGGTAACAAAGACAGATGATGAGGATACATTAAGACACTAAGGAAGAGATGGCAGAAGATAAAGCTGCATAAGACATAGTGTCACGAAAGCGTGGCGGGCATCCAGGGAATATTGAAAGTCCGGTAAAGTTGCAATCGGAGGCTTCAATAAAGAAAAAGAACAGTGGAGAGGTTCACTGAAGCAAGATTTTGAAGCAACACTGATACCACTCCTTTAAAGTAGTAAATAATGCTATAGTTGTTGGGTATTTTTCCCCTCAAAGATGATTCTGTTGGTGCCTTGGAGAGCGATGTGACGTTAAGAGCCATTGGAATCAAGGGGATTCCGTATGGGCGGAAAATGGTGAAGTTCTGGAATGAGGCAGTGTTCGTGGAGATGGGAAGAAATGTCAACCCAAGAGTGATTCCAGAAATAGGATCTGAGAATCTTTAGAATGAAGGGAGTAAGTCACTTTTACCCTTGATGATTTGCCTGCTTAAGCCCAGAGCTGAGATAGCGTTTTTTCATCTTGGATTATTGCCTTAGCCTATAGTAAATACACAAGCACATTTGAATTTAGTAAGTCAAATCTGGGTACCAATATAGGCACCAGATGACTTGTATCTGATTTAAATGCCTGCGTGAGAAGCTGCCATTAGATAACTTCCAAAGGGGCCTCGCTATAGCCTGGGGTAGTTTAGATACAATTAACATAGTTATACAGCAAATTTTTAAACTCAGAATATATGTATCCAAATTTTCAAAGTAGTACAATACAAATTAATAGATTCCAGAATTGAATCAATACAGTCATATTTCATAATAAAAAAGAAAAATATGACAATCTTTCATGAATCAATAGCAAGATTATGAATTCAGTACCATTTTTCTTTTTTTTAAATCTTTGTTTTAGAGATTTGGGCTTTTTTTTTTTTCCTTATGGAAGCTTGGGATGGATATCAGACACCTTAAAATTTATGTTGGTTACATCTGTAACAGTAGCTTGGTAGTATAATATACTCCCATGTATTTCGTTAATTTGCCATAAGTATGTAAGCTTATATATCAATCTTTAAAAAATAATAGGCAACCATCACAATTGTATGTCTTTTTTTCAGCAGGTAGAGAATTATGTTCTGACACAAATGACATTTTTCTGCCTCTCCCAGAATATTTTTAACTGAGAACTCATGGGGGAGATTGTAATAATAAAAACACAACCTAGCAATGAATTTATTATCGTAGATTTTTTTATTATAAAGATGTTAGGTCAGGAGAAATGGTTTATGATTCTGCTGATTCTTAAAATATGAACTGTTTTCTCCTCCCTGATTTTAATGAAGTCTGATAAAAAAAAAAGACAAGAAGAACATGCTGAAAACGTAGAGCTATTGCTATTCTTTATTTCTTAGATCTTCAATCAGGAATTTAGGATGTGACTTTGAAATATAGAGCACATTTATTAAAATAATTTTTATCATTGAAATCTGCCATCGCACAGATTCTCTTTTCTACTCTTTGTGATAAGAAAATGAATTTTGATTTTGGCAACTGGCAGAGAGATGTGTTAATCAGTTTGTTCTGTCTTAATAGATAAACTGACTTTGCATTAGAAAAGAAAATTTGTGGGATTTATTTAACTAGTCATGTAGATCGCAGAGGGCAAATATGTAATATGAATTCCGCCACTCACCTAACCCTTTCCATGACACACATTACTAATCTAGCAATGCACCTTTGTCTCTAAGGCTGGCGATGACCTCAGAGTCCTTCTCAAATCACTTTGAGTTCGCACATGGTAGAAGAGCTATTTGCCAGCCCTGATTTGATGGTCTAGCAGGAATCAAATAATTTAACTAGGAATATTTTATTTCAAATACTATTAATTCTCATTATAATATATTGTAGTTCACTATTTCACTGATGTTGCTAAACCACTGGGAAAAACAAATAGTAGCCAAAACAACTGTAATAAAAAATAAAAGTTAATATATAATGACTATAATACCAGCATTCAATCACACATGTTCCTTGTTACTGATACTTCCTATAATTTACTGAAGATATGGATAATTTCTTTTCCAAATATCCGTAATGGAGATATTAATAGATGGATACGGTTGTACAGTGTCTAGTTTTTGTGTAATTATTGAATACTTCAAAATGCAGAATTCCCAGGCCTACAGGATGTATTTACCATGAAAACTAAATAAGAACAAGAAATCAAAACACTTTACACATTATATATATATAATTTGTGTTAGTTGTTTACGTTTCTGAACATATAAATTGATCACAGCAGAGGCCAAACTTCTGGGTCCTTAGACTTCTACAAGGATTCTGAACATGAAAGTAGTCAAAAGATCAAAGAGGCAAAAGGTAAAAGGTTTTCTAGAACGAAGATGCCATTGTTGACATTGAAAATATGAATTGTGATTCTTGCGACATGGTGTGGTGGTAAGAGCAATTCCAATTTTGATTTATGTTTACTTCATAGGGTGTTTATTTAGATGAAAGAATATATACGGTGGCAGGATAACTTCAGTTACTCAATAAATGTTATCTGTCATTCCTCCCTCCTTCTGTGAAAACTAGACCATAAGCTCTCAGAAAGAAAGAAGCAAACCTTCATTTATGTTTAAATCCTCATATTTAGGGTAGTGCTAGTCTTGATACAAGTCTTTGGGGAGGAATGAACTGTTGATTAGTTTACCTAGTGGAGGATAAGGAAGGACATCCTGATTGGTTGCAATGTCTTTGTGTTTGCCTGTTGCTCATGGTAGAGTTGGGATGGGGTTTTTAATTGGTTTGAAAAGAGGATCACCACCTCTTTCCACTTTTTTTTTGTTTGTTTGGCTGTACATGGGCTTCTCACTGCCGTGGCCTCTCCCGTTGCGGAGCACAGGCTCCGAACGCGCAGGCTCAGCGGCCATGGCTCAGGGGCCCAGCCGCTCCGCGACATGTGGGATCTTCCCGGACCGGGACACGAACCCGCGTCCCCTGCATTGGCAGGCGGACTCTCAACCACTGCGCCACCAGGGAAGCCCCCACCATCTCTTTCCTATAAAAGGCATCTGGAAGTCTGGGGACATTATGCATATCCTTACCATTTCCCAACAAATTTACTGTATTCCTTGAATATGAATTCTAATAGCACACAATTCATTTGCAAAATTGAGAGTCTCCTTCTGACCCATAACCCTCTTCTGAAAATCTAAAATAAGTTAATATTCTGATTTACATTTCATTTTCTTGAAAGGTTATGATAATATCATTGCTTTTGAATCAGAATTAATATCATACTTGAAAGTATAGGAAACTGTTGATTTTAGATTCTTTTGCAAGGCAATAGTCGCGAGATGAATGTTTCTTCTGTCATTTGTGGCCAGTTAAAATATTAAACTCCACTTTGGAGATATTAAAAATTTCTCCAAAACATATTGGAAAATATTCCAAAGGTTCAAAATTACCTTAGTCTTGGTAGAGTTTGGGGGTACATGAAGCAGATGGTGAGTGTTAAGGAGGTCAAGCTAAACTTATGAAACTGCTCATTTCATGTATTCTCAGGTGTATTCGTTTCTCAAGTCCTAACTGAGTGCCAATTTTAGGTAAGACCTTTTCCTATGGGCTAGAATAACCAAATTTAATAAACTAAACCAAAAGCTCTGGGTTTTCTGAGCCGCTAGTCCTTCAATTAATGTGTACCAAAGTCACCATTGTAACTGTAGCCAGCCCCCTGCTTTGATTGTCAATCCATAGGACATAAATCGTAATGTGGTACATATTTATATCAAAATATATTATACAAATTAATTGGATTGAAGTGATATTCCTTCAAGAAATAATAGTAAAACCTAAATTTTTAAGTATTCATGAGATTAAAATAAATGGAGGCATTGGTCTCTGTACTCGTTCGTTCTTCCTGAGGCCTTCTACTGTACCACCTTTACTTCTTATTCAATTATTTAAAAAAGAACATGTAAGCTCTAAAGGACCTCAACTCAACAGGACACCAGACTGGAAGCTGCTGAGGGCAGAGACACAGCCTATCTTTTCATGATTTCACAACACGTTCCTAGCACAATATGTGATGTACATCTTCAATAACTGTTTTGGTTTTTTTTTTTTGGATGAATGGATAGTCTATTTAGAGGAATCAAAGTAGTAAGAAATTGTGGAGTTGAAGTGATAGACCGAGGAAGACCGCCATGACATTCCCCGGACCTGAGGCAGGTGGATAAATGTCAGTCAGAGACAGTGTAGCCCATAAACATGGGCAAGCAGAGCCCCTCCCTGCTCACTTTCCCAGACTGCAGGGGTGAGGGGCTGGCTTTGGAGTGTATTTTACACAGCTTCCAAGTTTTCCTCTAGTCCCTGGGATGACCAGGGCTGGCATATCCCTCTGGGTAGGGCACCCCAAGCCTGGACCTGGACACACATTGGCCCTGCCCCCTTTCTCCTATCTGGGGTGCTCTCCCAACTCACACCCACCCTCTCTTGCGTGTCCATGTGTCCTTATGCACGTAGGCACACATGCAGGCTCAGACATGGGGCTGACCAGGTGCTTCAAGTTGCTCAAGGACTTGTACCTGTAGGATCATTCTGGGGTCATGACTGGGCTGGTTATGATTTACTGGAGATCTGTTCCCATTTGTTCCCTCCGAAGAGCGCTGGGAGCCTCGGTGTATGGCTGCAGTTTGTGCTTCACTACAACTCAAGGGCCTGAGAACAGCTGTCCTGGCAGAAGCCATGTGGGGCAGGCTGGGGGCAGAGGTTGTCCTGCCACGGGCGTGGGGTGCGGGCCTGGAACTGAGACACAGGAGCGGATAAACCCATGTGCCACTCAGACGGAGGCCCGGGGGGGAGGGCCCCTCTCGCTCTGGCCTGAAGGCACAAGTGGTAGGTATCGTGTACCTTCCATGATTCAGTCTCAATCCACTACATACCTCAACTTATTCTACCCACCCTCCTTCTTTCAACTTTCTGGGGTCTCTTTTCTGGGATCATCAGGGGTCACAGCCTCAGAAGGAGAAAGGGCGGCAGGAAAAGTCAATGTGTGAAGTGGACAGGGAGGGACAGGAAAGGGAGAGGGATGGTGGCCGAATTTGCATGCAGAACTTGACAAAGAGAGGCTGCCTTACCACAGCTCCAGCCAAATGGGGGCCCCATTCCGCCAGATCTTTGGAATTTTCATGAAAAGCACACATTTTAAATTTCGTTTGTATTTCCCAATATTAAGCACTGGCACTCTTTCAAATTATTTCAAGGCCAACGAAACATATGTGTGTGCCAACTCTGTCCCCAGGACTGCCATTTCATATTTTAGAACTTCGAATATTCAAAAGGCTGAATTTAATTCCTCTGTATCTCCTGAAAGCAGGTTCCCTAAGTACCTTCTAGAGCCTTGGGTACTCCCACTCCCCCGGAAGCTGGAGGTGGGGATGGCAAGAAGCTACCATTAGTGACTCAGAGCAATTTATATTCCTTGCGTGATCAAATTATTGTGCACCTCTCCCTAGAGCAGGAAACTACAAGATGAACTCTATTTTAATCTCTGGTAGGGAAATGTGCCATGTATCTTTCCTACCTAGCTCCACTTTGCTCAGCAGAATGTCTTTAAGGTCCCTGATAGGTTTGACTTTGAGCTGCTTAAAGCCTGGGACCTGGCTTTGTTAGTGGTTGTAGCACAGTGCACTCAGTCATTGCCTCTAGGACTTATGTTTGTATACATGGGTAGATGAAGAGTTTATGGAAAGTATTTTTAAAGTTGTTTAAAATTTTGTAAATATAAGATATCATTTCCCTCAAATTTTTTAAATTTCTAAGAAGTCTCTCAAGCTTAGTGCAGAGACTGCAGTCTTGACAGGCACGGCTTTAATTTGCAATAGCTAAAAGTGTTCTGAAAGAGAGGGGGTGTTTCTGAGTTCTAAGTTCTGAAGGAAGCAAGCTCTGTTGTGCAGGCCATAAGCAATAAATGAGAAAATGCAAACTACATGAAGCAAGAGCCCTTTTCTCATCTCATTCTAAGTGAAAATGATGGGTGAGGGGGAAGAGAGAAAGCTGGAGGAAGCTAATGCATCTTGGAGTTGCCCTGTGTCCTCTCTGTGGGCTGAACTCTGATAGGATTAGGGTCCCCAGGGGGTAGAGATGTGTATTCTGACTCTCCTATCTGGAGACACTGGCGTCTGTAATCTCTCTGATATTCCTTATGCTACAATGGAATGGGAGCTGTGAAACCTATACACAAAGAATGCAGGGGCGGGGTGAAGGAATGGCAGAGAAGTGCAGGAGGGCAACCCAGCATTCCTTGTGCAATCAACAATGGGGCAGAGATTAGTGAGAGAAAGCCGTCACTACTGGTAGTTCGCACACACTGGTGGATGTGCAGGATTCTAGGACAGCGTGGCGGACCATGTAGTATGGACCATGCAGCCAGGTACTGGGAAAAGACCTATTTATAACTCAGAGAATGCCATCGTAGAAGATAACAATGACCCACAAATAGATGATCTGTTTTTACCAATGTCTGAATGTCTTACCGACCCCACATGGAAAAAATGAACCCTCCCTGGGGAGGGAACTGTGTCTAAGAATGTTCTTATGCAACTAAATTTACCTTGAATTGGCAAGATTAGATTTTCTGCTGCTGAATAGAAGAGAGGCTTAAAATAGAAATTAAGTTCCATTAAAGGAAAATAAAGGAAGTTTCATTCCTTACACCTGAGTTTGTGGCCTGTGAAAATTCATAACCATTACACAAATATAAAATGTTCCATTTGAGCTGCAACCAGTTGCAATGAACAATAATTTTGCATGATGGTTAACCAATCCTTTAAGTCAACTTGAACAGAAACATCCCCTATCCGAAAAAAGAGAAAGAAAAGGAGAACTTTAGAATTCTTACAGCCAAAGTCTGAAGACTTCTTATAATGAATATTTCAATTCAATGCTGTGATGCCCCATATTTCTGTTGAATGAGGAAGTATGTGTGATTCATTAAGCTCTCATTCATTATGAAAATAGACTAGCAAATTATATTCTTTGTAAGTGAAATCATTATGGAACTAATTTACAAAATACATTAAGCCCTTTCATGATCTTGCTAAAGGAAAAGCCAAATAGTTTTAAACACATTGCAAGGTCATTATCATTTTACAGTCTTAGATCTTACTTTTCATTAGTTATTTTGTGAAATATCTCTTGCACAAATATCTAAATTTGGTTGCACTTTGCACAGCACAACTTTTCATGTGTGCCTGGGAGAATAATGGTTCAACTCTGTTTTCATGAAGTTTAGAATAAAGATGAAATTAGAGTTTCTTAAGTACCATGTTCAAATATTCTTTTCTTTTCCTCTTGAATTTGTGTAAGCCAGTCGTGCCCCTTCAAGACTGTAACATGACCCATCATCTCTTCAATTTTTGTACTAAATCATCATTTAGAACTCCTAAAAGCAACCTAGAAGCCAGGCAGCAGGTTACAGGTTTAGAATATGGTTGCTTGACTCTCTAGGGGGTTTTAGAATCAGTTATCTACTGAAATTAAGGTAGAAGTCAGAGCAGATGGAATGTCCTTCTATGTTATGCATACTCACAATGCTGTTCATTACCAAGAACACACCAGTATGTGCATGTTTGTTTCCCAGGAAAAATAGAGCCCTATTCATTATTCATAGAGGTCCTCCCGTACAGTAAAGACATTCATTCTTTAATGGCTCTATGACTAGGGTGTTGTGAAGCCTGAAGATGTTATTTTTGGAAGATAGTTTACCAATTAAAAGCAGGGCTTCCCTGGTGGCGCAGCGGTTGAGAGTCCGCCTGCCGATGCAGGGGACACGGGTTCGTGTCCCGGTCCGGGAAGATCCCACATGCCGCGGAGAGGCTGGGCCCCTGAGCCATGGCCGCTGAGCCTGCGCGTCCGGAGCCTGTGCTCTGCAACGGGAGAGGCCATAACAGTGAGACGCTCGCGTACTGAAAAAAAAAAAAAAAAAGCAAACAGCACTGGATTGCTTAGTAATGTCCTCAACATTGATTGACTGTAATTGCAGATGAACATCAGGGGAAAAGTGAAAGAGTATTGCTATGTGCTTCTCTGCTTCCTTCAGACACCTCCCTGGAAACAGATCGTTAGTGGATGGAGCTTCCAAAGTCAGACTTCTTCTTTTCTCCAAGTAATGTAAAAAATACACTAGGTTTACTCCATCCCAAATATTTAATTATATCCCCCTGAAATGTAACAAAATGTGTGAAGTTAATACAGAGGTGAGTGTTAGAAATGATTGCTTGGAAGTGAATTCAGGCTATGAAGACAAATAAGACCATATTCTTCTTTAAAAAATGGTGATGTTTTATATGAAACTAAATATCTTCTGCTTGTTTGTGGCTGAAAAAAAATGGAGGATGTTGGCCTTAAATGTTTTATATACATTCAGTGGAATTAAGTTTGTCTAGACTTTGACTTACCAATAAACGACATATATCATGATCAGTGCTATTTTCTTAAGCATAGATCTAAAAATTATTGCTAGTTTGTATTTGTTATGCAGGCTGTAAACCTTATGATTTATGACTCTTTTCCTTAATGTTTACTGATCTTTTAAAATGTGACAAAGTTGGGGTGTAGTGTAGCCATAAACTGGTTAGAAAACTTTGCTCTATGTGGGTGAGGAGAGTACATCTGTGAACATTTTAATCTGAACTAAAAAGAACACTTAAGCATAAAATTCTTAATGAAAATGTTAGCATTGACAGAGAATATGTTAGAGGATTTTTCTGGACACACCGAGAAGCTGTTTTCCTGACTTAATAGGGAGCATATTTTATTGATAAATTCTTCTACTTATTATTCAGAGCAATGACTAAGTTGAGGAAATACATTTTCTTTGTACTTCTGATGTCCACGTATATTCATTCCAACCATGAAGGTGAATCGGTAGAGTTTGAAAACCTATATAAATAAGAATTATTATTGAAAACAATGCCCTTGTAACTTGCAGAAGAGATGACATTTGCTATAATTGAATCAGTTTTTTTTTTTTTTTAAGGAATTAGCCTGGCTTCTTCAAGTGAAACCTTTAAATAACATGATCATAATCTTTGTCAAATGATCAAGTAAAATGTATCAATGAAGTTATTGATATGCTACCAGATTGACACTATTTACTGGTTCTATTAAGACTGAGTTTTTCTTTGTAGAGTCATATACGAATACAACCTGGCTGTTGACTCCTACCCTTTTTTCCTTATGACCAATAGTCTTTGTATAGTTTCTAGCTGAGATCTGTGTGACTATAGCCCCTCAAGAGAGAAGAGTTAACTGTTCCACTTGGCCTTAAGAAAACGTTGTCTCTAACCTCCTTCACCTGCTTTCTACAGAAAAAAATAATACTGCTTTAAGATGTGGCACTTAACAAAGAAGTTTTATTGACTGGAACGTACCAGTAGATGCAGAAGAACCCATTCAAATTTTTCACTTCCTTTTTTCCTTTCTAGTATCTATGCTAACTTACAACAAGCTTGAATGAATTTAATCATAATTAGAAGTTATTAGAAAACTCTCCAAATTAAAAGCTATGAATATGTTGATTATTAAATTTTAGAATATTCAGATTGCCTTCCATTATTAAATGTAACTGGATATCAAAGTACGATTATCAATAGCAAAGTTTAATCACATTAATGTCTTTTAAAATTTCTTTGGGTTTCTTCTGACTCCAATCAATTGAAGAATTTTTCTAATTTATTTATCTCAGTAACTTTTTGTTTGTTTTCATCCTCTTCTTATGTAGAAGTATTACGTTAAAAAAAAAGCCTAATTAGAAAATTATCCTCCTGTTCCTTCAGAGCAGGGCCCTTCTAAGCTGAAGTTAAGAGCAGAGACCTCTAAGTAGTAAAATAGTTAATAACAGCAATATTCTACGGGTTCATATCAGTTTTTTCCCAAAAACCAAGTCTGACATACTGCTTATTTAATGCTGAAATAATTAATGATAGTTAATTAACTCAGAGCTTTTAAAATTCAAGAAACCATTTTAATATAGAGAATTAAGGTATTCCATTGATGAAAGTTAGCAAGGAGAGCTATCCTCTGTCAAATTAGCCTGTGTTGTCATCCATTTGCCTTAAGGAATGTCATTGTTTATGGTGCCAGATGATCTGAAAACTACACAAAGCTCCATTCATCTTTCACAAAAGCAGAAGAACTAGAGTAATGACTGCCAAGATGTATGGTTCCAATAATCTAGGGATGTAAAATTACTGCTTAGCTACAGAATCGTCTCTCATAACATTAATATCTGAATTTATAACAAGTAAGACAAGGTTAAATGATCTTCTTTTATGAACTACAAAAATGCAAGTTTATTAATCTGCAATAGGATTTTCATTTGTGTCACTTTTACATTTACATATCTGATTTGGAAACACTTCAAAAACACATGAGCTTTAAATAATGACATCGTTGAAGGCATCTATTAATATTGTGAGCCATAAAGTCAGAACGAAACTCTCTTCCTTATGTATAATAAGCTTTTCTAATGATGGTCTAAAATGATGCTTAGCTAGTATGCCATTTCCCAAGATTGTTCCAAGGCAGAAAGAGGTCTTAACACCGATGTTTAAAAAATATTTTGTTACTTAATATTTAAATGTACTTAATAGCTTAAGATGTATTTCTAGGCATGAAACTCACAATCAATGGAGAGTAGATTTCTGGACGATTAATAAATATGAAAAATTTTAAATAGAGTATAAATCATTGTTATGCTTTAACATATTTTCTATTTACACCTTCTTGATGACTGTTAATAATATTTCAAGTGAATATGAGTAGTGCTTAAGAATACATGGAAACTTTCATCATTGTTTACGTTTCCAGCATACGTAGATGAAAACTAAATATAATTAAATAATTAGAGCTCTTTCAATTCTCTTTGCTAAACTCTGACATAACTATTAGGCAAAAATCTGATGAAGCAGATCACACGATTCTCTCCTCTGAAGCTAAATAGCTCTGGCTTCAGAGCCTTAGACTAATATCGCAAGACAAGAAAAATCTGTGGTCCCTTGGTGTTTGGCTTACCCCAAGAGATCATTAGCAACCAGCTGGTTCTCAGCTGCCCTAAAGGTGTAATTTTAATGGGTTTATATTAGTACTAGGTAAATTCTTAAGGCTCGATAAATGTTAAATGGACTATTAGGATTTGGTTTGGTATAAAACTTGATAAGAAAAATGAAAAATTATTTTTACCACTTCTGGTCATTATTTCCCCAAGTTTACCTTTCTTTCTCTGTAACTCAGTAACCTTCCCATTATCCAGGCACCTGGAAGAGCTACTGTTGTTAAATTTCTGACGGCTTTTTCATTACAGGTCCTTGTTTTTCAAGAGGCAGGTTAAATAAGCGATTTTGATTTGTGCCAAGCTGAGATGTGTAGTAGACACTTGAAGTCCATTCTCTTGTTTTCATAAGATTTCTGTTGAACTTATTTGTCCTACTTGATCTAAACACACAAAGAAAAGAAAAAAAACTTAAAATTCATCCAGCTTCGCATTCATGAATTGGTATAACTGAGCGAAAGAATAGTAACTTGTGTAATTGCCTTCTTTTTTTCTTTTCTGATTCATGGCTTTTAAAAAAAATTATCAACAACAAAAATTTCGTACCACAAAGTTGTTATCTTTTTGTAAGAAGTATATACGCCCATTTGTTTTACATATATGAGATAATGGTAAGACACCTTTACTTTGTAAAACATGGCACAAATATTATCATCATCTGCATTTGTTAAAAGCGTGACATGTTCATTGTAAAACGATATCTTTCTCATCATAAAAAGAACTCACATTTACTGTACAAAGCTTTTAGAATGCAGATAAGAAAGAGGAATATTTAAAATCAACCTACCAAATAATATATTGAATTTCAATCTCTTTCTATGTCTAGTCTCCTATTCTTGCCTGTAGCCTTAGGAGCTTCCCCGTGAAAGCACTCCCTGGCTACCCCTTCCCACTTCCACGTAGAGTTGCCACACGGTGGTAATCAGTTATACATGATGTTTCAGTATTCTCTCCACCTACTTCATATACAATTCCATGTGGTATGGCATCTACCCCATTACTTTACTAAAATGTTTCTGTTGCAGTTTCCAGTAAGCCTCTTTATCATCATCCAAGGACCATTTTCTCCATCTTCCTTGGCTTTGACATCCTCTGGGATTTGCTTCATGTTTGAAAATCTTCTAACTTGGATTCCATGATGGCACCTCATTTTTGTTTGCTTCTTATATTTGCAACTAACTCCTGTCTGTTTCCTTCACTTCCTTTGTTCTTCCTTTAGGTTGCTATATACATTAATTTTGCTTTCATTTGTAAACAGCAGAGTAACCAAATGACAGTGGCATAAACTACAGGATATTTATGAATTATTCAACAAGAAGTTAAGAGGTTGGCGGTCCCAGGGCTGATTTTGTAACTCAGACAGGAATCAAGGATCTAGGTTCTTTCCATCCTCTGTTCTGTCATTCTGTCTCTTGGCAATGTCTTTTCTCCTACTCACAAGATGGCCAACTAGCTCTAAGAAGACAGGAGGCAAAGGCAAAAAGACCTTTCTGCTCCTATTCTTGCCTTTAATCAGGAAAAATGCTTTTCTCAGAAATCTTTTCCTTACATCTCATTGGCCAAAAATGGGTGTTACGCCCACCCCTACACTATAATGGAAAAGGGAAAGAAATTGTCCTGACTTGCCTCGACCAGTCATGGTTCCCCCCTTGGCGCTGGCACAATGCCCCGAACACAGGCAAGAAAGAAGAGCCGACGGTCATGGAGTGGGCAACTGACAGGGGCAGCTCTGCTTACCTATCAGCTATGGCCGCTCCTTTAGACCAGTCTTTTTCTCTCCATATCTTAAAATCTCTTAGGCTCCATTCATCTTATGCCCAGAAGGAGTTGTTGTGTAAAAACAGCTGGGATGTGAAAGTGCTGTATAAACAGGAGTCTTATGTCATAGGAGATATACCATATTTTCCCAACAAGACTTACATTTAAAAAAAAATTTTAACATCTTTATTGGAGCATAATTGCTTTACAGTGGTTAGTTTCTGCTTTATAACGAAGTGAATCAGCTATACATATACATATATCCTCATATCCCCTCCCTCTTGCATCTCCCTCCCACCCTCCCTAACCCACCCCTCTAGGTGGTCACAAAGCACCGAGCTGATCTCGCTGTGCTATGCAGCTGCTTCCCACTAGCTATCTGTTTTACTTTTGGTAGTGTATATATGTCCATACCACTCTCTCACTTCGTCCCAGCTTACCCTTCCCCCTCCTCGTGTCCTCAGGTCCATTCTCTACATCTGCGTCTTTTTTCCTGTCCTGCCCCTAGGTACTTCAGAACCATTTTGTTTTTTAGATTCCATATATATGTTAGCATATATTTGTTTTTCTTTTTCTGACTTACTTCACTCTGTATGACAGTCTCTAGGTCCACCCACCTCACTGCAAATAACTCAATTTCGTTTCTTTTTATGGCTGAGTAATATTCCACTGTATATAGACTAACAATTTTAAAATAACTTTTTAGTAATTTTCTGTGTGTATTGAACCAAGGACCAAATCATCCTAATCCTTTCTGCAAAATTTATCTTCACCGTCTTTCCATTTACTATCTTCCTATTCTGGTCTCAGTCACCTGAAATCTTGACCTTTGTGGCAGAGTTCTATGTGTTTCTTCTACTTACCTTTCTCTGGCTTCTATGGGCTTGCTTCTTTTGGTTTGATGTTCTTCATGTTCTAACTTTTTTCCCTATTATACAATATAAACATTACTGCCAGGGTTCAAGTCCTTCAGCTAATCTTCTTTTTCCTATCTAAATCAAACACCAACTTCTCCTTAATATGAGTTCTCATCTTTCTAGTCAGGCCTCTTCGATAAACGTCCATGACCTTCAAGTCTCATTCCAATACCTCATCTAGGCTCTGCTGTTGCCCTTAGCTGGAAAGTTTGACTTTATTTCTTATACCACTTCACTACTCAGTGAGTGGACTACACAGGGTTTGAGAGCACCAGTAAAGCAAGTTACTTAATTCTTTGGTCTGATTGGAATCTACAAACTTACCTTAAATTGTTTCACCCTCCTGATGGGATTAAACTAATCTACGCCTGATTAAGTTATAATTTTTTCCATACTAGCCTTGGTACAAGTGTAGGAGCTACGTACAATAACCTAGTGTTGTACAGTTGCATTGAATGCTCATTAAATACTTCATGATTGATTTTCAAATAATTTAAAACATATATACTGTATTTTTACCTATTCTTCCTCCACTTCGTGTCCTTTCTATTGTATTATTTGCTATATACTGCTAGAGTAAGGATAAATTACAATGAGTCCCAGTGCGAGATGAGAGGATAAATTATGTGTATTTACCCCCTTCCTCTGGAGTGTGAAATGCCCACCACCTGGCTCTGACAGAAACAGAAGGTTGAAGGTCATGTCAAATATCATAGAAATAATGACTTGGCTATAGCAATTCCTAATCCTACCCAACTTATCCTTTGTCCACAAAGTCACTAGAGTATATTTTGTTCTCATCTCGATTTCAGACTTTGAGGGAAATAAGTGCGGTCACTTAAGTTCTGCCAGTTAGTACAATATCACGAAGGCAAACATTGTGCTAAAATTTTAAGAGAAAAAAATATGTGAATGTTGTTTTCAGAAAGATATATTTAGCTATGGAGTTTTCAAGAAGAAAAAATCAAATTGTAAATAAGAGAACCTCATTTTTAAGCATTTCCTTAGTTTCAATCAGGTTGGATCTTAAACTCAGGAGTCTTTTTGGTGGAGTAAAAGAGAAGGAATTAATTAAAGAGAGGATGAAGAGGTACCTAATGTGTTGTAACGATGATGAAGATGATTATGACCGTGATGGTGATAACAAACAGAATGACAGATTTCATGAGTCATCTGGTCATTAATAGCTGTCATCTGAAAAACATAGCTTTATAGGTAAGCTCCAAAAAGCTGGACATTACCCAATAGTTATTTCTGAATAATGTGCTGACCTAAATACATACAGCCACACAAGTAAGCATCACCTTTTAAACATTCATTTATTTATTAATTTTTTTGGTCTTGGATTTAACTACCCCAGTAGTTGCATGAGCTTTGGGTTTCAACACATACTTCTGCCTAGCAGAGTTCATTAACATAAGAAGATCGATAAGAATTTTCATATTTATCCCATTTCACAGAACTTGAGTATAAGACAGGAAGAAATAAGTGAATTGATTCTCCACTTGAGAGTTCTGTTAACTTGGAAGAAAACAGTAAGTCTAGTATGTGAGTATTTGAAGAGAGGGAAGGAAGACCTCACTTCCCTCCCCAATATCTTCCTTCATGTACCCCAAAGACCCCTGCTCTCTCATTTTCTCACTGCTTCTTTGTTCTGCTTCTTCTCCTCAGCTTTCCTGTTCCTCCACACACTAGACACCTAAGATCATGATTTTTGATCCAAGAGTAATACTTGAAGTTTAAAAGGGGGACATTTTTGAGTCCAGAACCCAAAATCTGAAAATAAGAAAAACTACTGATCTCTCATGTGCGCCTGAACTGCCTTTACAGAAGAAAAACAAAGTCAAAGAGAAATGAGACCAGCAATTAGAGTAGTGACTGTGCCCTGCTATTTGCGTTTCCCCTATAATTGTTCATTTCTACGCTGCCTTTGGGTTTCAGTAGGTCGTGAATTGTTTCTCATATTCAGAGCAACAATTGGAATTGTGTTGTCCTTTACGTCCACAAAAATATAGCTTACTAACGTAAGTTAATGACTGCAAAATGCTTTTTGTGTCTAGATGACTTTGTTATGGCATTTAAAGGTAGCATTTCGGATCAGCATGAAGGATGTTCAGGGAATGAGAAGATAGGAACCTTTCCCTTTTTTCCCCCTCCCTTCTTCTACCGAGTAGAAAGAAATCCAGTCCAGGTTTTGCCTTCGACTCTGCCTCTGAATTTCGGCTGTGCAATGTGTAGCACGTTTCTCTCCCGCCCCTCCTTTTTCCTTCCCTCTTGCCTCCAGTGTCTGTCTCCAGGATTTCTCTCTTCCTATTTCAGGAGGACTCTCACAGGCTCCCTCAGCCTGTGTGAAGCTGAGGTTTCCCCTAGATCCCGTATATCCCCAACACATACCTCCACGCACACGCGGCCCCAAGAACCCCGCGCTCACACCGACACACACTCGCGCGCGCACACCCCCGCGGTCGCCTGTCCATCTCCCTCCCGGGAGAGCCGGCGCGCGTCCCCACCTTCGCCGCACACTCCCGCGAGCCGAGCTCGCCGCGCGCTAGATAATTCTGCGGCTCGGAACTCGGATCGCAGCTCTCAACCCCCATGGTGGTTTTCTAAACATTTCTTTTCCTCCTCTTTCTCGTTTTTATTGCACCGTTTTCGGTCTGGGGGGCCAGAGGAGCAAGGCGGGTGCTTTCCCAGCCAGCCCTGGTTGGCTTGCCATCCTCCATCAGGCATATAAAAGTTTGCTGAGCATAGTCCAGAGGGCTGCGCTGCTCGTCCCCTCGGCTGGCGGAAGGGGGTGACGCTGGGCAGCGGCGAGCAGCGCGCCGCCGGCTCTGGCGGGCTTTCGGCTTGAGGGGCAAGGTGAAGAGCGCACGGGTCCCGGGGTTCACCGAGCTGGATTTGCATGTTGCACCATGCCTTCTTGGATCGGGGCTGTGATTCTTCCCCTCTCCGGGCTGCTGCTGTCCCTCCCGGCCGGCGCGGATGTGAAGGCTCGGAGCTGCGGCGAGGTCCGCCAGGCGTACGGTGCCAAGGGATTCAGCCTGGCGGACATCCCCTACCAGGAGATCGCAGGTAAGCGCGAGCGCGCGGCCCGGGCCGGCTGTAGCCCTCGGCGGCCGCACGTCTCCCGCGCCTCCGGAAGCCCTCCGCCTTCCCCCTGTTGCTGAGTTGTTGGTGTTCACTTTTCTGTCGGGGCTCTGCCGGCCGCCGCGCTTCTGTGCGGGGCGGCGGATGCTCCCGCGGCTTTGCCCGCGGGTGAAGGTGTGCGTCTCGGCTGCCTCATTGTGTGCACACGCGGGAGCGCCCTCCTTCCCTCCCTCCCTTCCTCCCGCGCCCTCGCGCCCCCTTCGTCGTTGGCCCCGGCCGCGCGGGCCGGGGAGCCCGGCACCCTCCGGGGCGGCCGCGGCGCGAGGGCAGATCGCCGAGCGGGGCGCCCACTCCGCGCCGCTCGCTCAGGCAAACTTGGAAGAACTGCGGCCGCAGTGTTGCCCAGCGCCACAGTCTGAGTGGCGCCTTCTCCGCTCCCGCCCTCGCGCCAGCGGGGGCGGTGGAGAGACGCGGAGGGCTCCCTTCGCCCCTCGGTCCCCTCTCCTGACCTTCGGGGAGGCAGGGCGCCCGGCGCCCGGGCCGCGGGCGGGAGAGGCTTGTGTGTGTGTGGGGGGGAACCCCACCGGGGGACTCGGCCTCCGACGTCGGCGGTTCCGGGCTGGTCTGGGGAGTTCGTGGGCTGCCCGTTTGAGATTTGGGGCGGGCTTTCCCGTTACGGTTTCTCAGTGCTTCCCTGATTGCGGTTGGTCACTCGCGGTTCGGGGACACCCCGGCCAGCCGGCGCCGCGCCCCGTCCTGAGCGCGGCCTCGGCCGCCCGTTCTGGGAAGCCGAGTCAACTTGAGCGGGTGGCTCGCTGGTGGATTCGTCCCGGGCTCCCGGGACCCCGCGTCCCCCGCGTGCCCGGCCACCAGCATTCCTCCACCGACAGCCCCTCCGACAACTTGCGCGGCAGCCTGGGTGCGTGTTTTCCGGCTCTTAGCTCCAACCGAACCCGAGCTTGTCGGGGGCTCGGTGAATGAAACGTGTTGGGGAGAGGTAATCCTGTGGCTGCGAGAGAGGCCAGGAGATGCTCCGGGGGCGCGGGCTGCGCAGACCCGGCAGCTGGAGTCCTCAGGGTCCTCGGAGGGTCGAGTCGAAACGCTGGATTTCTACCAGCCCAGCCTCTCCGCGTTTTGCCAAAGAACTGGTCGCTGGAGGGAAAGCATTTTTGCACAGATCTTAAAACATCACGGTTTCGATACGTGGTGGGATTGCTGTTTTATTGCGGTTGATCCACAAACTCTACAAGTGGGTTTTTTTACTCACACCGGAATGAGCACATTTCTAGAAATACAGGCATTGAAAAAAAACAGCGTACACACCGCGCCAACAGCGCGGAGCATTATATACAGGGAGCCTTTTTTAATTCTGAGCCAGACAGAGGCAGCCTCTGGTGAGTCGGAGGCGGAACCTGTGGTGAATTATAAGACCACTTTTCTCTCCCTGTCACTTCTTCTCCCTTTTCCAGAGCTCCTTAATTTGTTAATCAGTGAATAGAGAGACACTGCCCCCGCAGCTCCTTAAGTTTCTTAACTCTCCTTCCCTTTTGTCTACTGTTATTTCATTCTTTTTAATTAATTGATAAGGATCAGCTTTGCTTTTTCCCCTCCCCCCCAATCTCAGGGAATTCAACTTTTTAAAGGCGTAGAGTATGGACCACTTCTTGTAGGAACTTTTTCTCCTCTCATCTGGGCTTTTTCAAACTCTCTTTTAAACACACATATTTCCCAACATGATTTCAGATAAGATATCTCAAAGAAGAAAAGAGTTAAGTATTTTTAAATTGCTTCAGTATTCTTTAGTGGATAATGGGACCTTCAGCAGACTACAGTTCATCCTTACCAGAGGCAAATCTCCTTCATATCAGAGGGAAGGTTTTCGGTGTGTATGATTTCTGTAGGCCCCATTGACTTTCCTGAAACATTGCCAGTGGTTGAGATAAATTCTTCAGTAGAGTTTTAACTACAGAGGGTTTTTTTCCTCTTTTTTCTCCACCCCTTGACAATTACAGTGCTTGCTAATCAGTTGTGAATTTCTAAAACGTGTGCACTTTTGTTAAAATCACTTTCTAGGACTAAGGGCACTGTTGAGTTTGCCTAAACCCTCCTGTCCTTTGTGCCAGTGGAAATACTCAAGCTATAGGTCACTGGGAGGTCAGAGGCACATCTGATAGGAAAAGAAATGAATTGAAAGATAACTGTATATTAAGGACCAACATTTTTTCAAGGTAAATTTTACTCAGTGCTACCTATTGCTGTTGGAATGATCACTTAGGTGTCCTGTTATTAAATGAACACACTCTTCCTCTCTTCCCTCCTTCCTGATACCATTTACTTTTAATTATCTAGTATATCTTGGTTATCCTTCCCTTCAACTCCTTTCCATCCTTTGCCTTGTTTGGACTTTTACTGGTTTGCTTGAGAAGTGGCATGTGCTGTTAGTCTGCCAGGGAACATGAATTTAAAGGAACTGCTGTTCAGATTTCAGGTTCTTGAGAGCTGTTTCTAGTTGAAAGATATTTACAGGTAGCTTGCCTGGTAAAATAACTGAGAAGTAATAAGGACATTATGTTTCATCATGACATTATTAAAGTTTTACTCAGAACTCACAGTTGTGAAATAGTGTGCCCTTTTCCATTCTAGGATAAAAGGGAGTTCTTCAAACTCAACAGATGAGGGACTGTGATGGGTAATATATAAAGTTCGACTCTCAGAGAGTGCTTGGGAAAGAGGAGGCCTTCAGGGGGCAGCTTGTACCATTAATCTTCCCTCAGCCCTGATTTTAAACCATCCCAGGCAGATCAGATAGACTATCTGTTCTTGTTTCAAAGACCTCCAAAGGAATAGACCCTTGAGCCCCTCTCAGCAATCCATTCTAATACTTAGTAATTTTTGTGGTATCAAAATGTTTCCAGATATCTAGCCAAAAGCCTTCGAAGTGTGCTTGCTTATTTTCTCTTGTTCTATCTTCTGGGAAGATATTGAGCCATGTAGCATCAAGTTCTTTGTTAGCACTGTTACTCTGATCAAAGGTCAGTGTGAAACATGCCAGTTTTTCTTCCAGCATCAGAAATATTATCTCATTTTCCAATCCAACTCATCCTGATGGCGCTAAACTTCTAAAGGAACTCAAAACTGAAAAGAGCATCTGCTTAAAAGTCTGGGCAGTTCAGGGAATGTTGTTTTATGCTTACGGTGCCTCTATTTTATGCTTTGAGCCTTCTTGGAGTCATTCATTATAATATGCATGTGTTGCTTACTAGTGGTAATTTATTGGCTTACAGGTTAATGTTTTTCATTTATCTACTGCAACTTTACTTAACAATCTTTTATGTAGAAATCACTATGTGCCCGGCACCTATCTGAAAAACATTACTTACTTTAAAAACATTAAACATTGCCTTACTGACTTTTTCTAATAACTTAGATGCTATCATTATCCCCATTTTAAAGATGAAAAGACCGAGCAACACAGAGACAGATAATTAATTTGCCCAAGGATGACTCAGATAGCAAGTGATGAGGCTAGAGTTCAAACGCGGGCACTCTGACCCCAGGCACTGGAGTCCATCCACTTCACCTTGCCCACTGCCATTCTGTATTTGTCGAATGAATGCATGTAAAATCAATTCTTTCCTCATCTAATACATCTATAGCCTGGTATTATCAATCACCATATGCATTCGCTCACAGTTCTAGCTGAGTATTTTTCTATTTACTTGCAACATCTACAATTTTTCAAAATCACTTTGAATTTGGATTTTATGTTCTCTGGAATTGGCTACGCTACCACCAGTAAACTGTCTGTGTACTCGTGCATTTTCCCGATCATTGTATAGATCTGGTTATATGAAAGATAGAAAGTAAAAACATGTGTCGGTTTTTTTTCAATATACTGGACCTACTTTCTGAATATTGGGTTAGTCCAAAAAAACCTACTCCAGGAAATTATCATGGGGGTAGAGGGAATCCCCACATATTAGGAAAAACATATAACAAACTCTGTTCTCAATAATTTACTTTGCCACCTTTTTCCTATGTCAGGTATTTTGAGAGTCGGGCTATAGCTGGATATTAAGAAAGCAGTAAATTCTCTCCCATCTCTCTCTTTTTTTTTTTTTTTGCGGTACGCGGGCCTCTCACTGTTGTGGCCTCTCCCGTTGCGGAGCACAGGCTCCGGACGCGCAGGCTCAGCGGCCATGGCTCACGGGCCTAGCCGCTCCGCGGCATGTGGGATCTTCCCGGACCGGGGCACGAACCCGTGTCCCCTGCATCGGCAGGCGGACTCTCAACCACTGCGCCACCAGGGAAGCCCTCTCCCATCTCTTTAATATCAATCTATCTCAAAAATCTAAAAATCTGTCTCAAAGTCTAAAATTAAAAAAAATATTCTCTTATATTCCACTGATATACTAGTGGAATACTAGTATTCTAGTAGTATTAGATATATACTAATACTAGTATCTAGTAGTCTACTAGACTAGTATACTAGTCTTTCTTTATTGTTTTCAAATTTCAAAGTATGTAATGCTTCATTTTGTCTGGCCTTCGTCCAGCAGTCCTTTCCTTTTTTTGGTGGGCTTCCCGGGGAAAAGCTCTCCCTCCCTCTGCTCCCCAGCAAACCAACTTATTTGATACGTTTGCTGTTAACCCAACTCTTTTTTCAATTTTACATGTAGATATCACATTAACATAAATGAAAAAACAGAGTTTGGTAAGTCTTACTCTTTTGGAGACATATTAAATCTCCTAGTTTGGGATAAATAATTTAATTTCCATTTAGCTGCCTGATTCACAGAGTTCTGATTTCTTTGCCCTCTGTTTAGTTAGACGATGTCTTTAAAATCCTTTCGAAGAACACTGTGAGGTGGAAATGAGTTAGCGGAACTTCAAATGTTTTTTTTATGATTTGTCAAGTCACTAGATTACTAAAAGATTCACATTAATTCCAGGTATCAAAGCAATCTAAAATCTGGACTATTAGGAGTACCGCTTGTTAGACTCTTGATTTGGGAATTAATTTTAGAATGATCCTTGCAAACAGAGTTATCTTAGCTGATTTAATTAGAAGATGATATGTCATCGTTGAGAATAAGAGTTCATTTGAGTTGACTGATACACTTTTTTACATAAAACTTATATCTTTTAACCGTGCTGCATTGTAATAGCTTGTGAGCAGAAATGTAGGCCACTATCAAAAGTGATTTATAATATACAGCATTATGTTCTTTAAAATACTGTAGTATAAACATTGCATTATAATTTATGTGAGAGGGTGACTCGTGTTCTTTTACAATTATGGGTATTATGAACACTTAACAAAATATAAAATTGAGCCCTTTTAAACCAAAGTGACCTACCATTCAGTCACTAGATTTTTATAGAAATAGGAGTTTAGGATAAAAACTGTAGTAAAGGAATTATTGATAAAATAATTCATTAGCTTAGTCTTAATTCATATTCAAACCCACAAAAGTAACATCATAGGACTCTTTTTTCCTCCTTAGTTCACATCTCTCAAAAGACTTCTAGCAAGGCCAGCAAGGTGACTCAGAGTTGTCTTGCCAGTATAAACAGAATAATTAATATTTCAAACTTGGTGCTTAAATCCTTTTGCAGATCAAATTCTGCTCTCTTAAATCCTTTAGCTGGCACACAGCGAGACTTTAAGTAGTTTCATAGATTTCTCCAGTATTACTCAGTTTTTAGTGATTTACATGAGAGTGTTTGAAAGTGTAGTTGACTCCCTGGATGGCATGTTTGTAAATAAAGGGTTTCATAGTGCTAACTCTTGGGTAAAGGTTTAAAAATTCTAATAATCCTGGATGGAAATATTTAAGAGTTTTTAATAACCCTGGATGAAAAATATTTTTAAACAAATGCACCAGTTAGTAACAAAGAAAAATAGAAATTTGATTCCACATTTACACATTATTCAGGTTATTATTTTTATAACCTATTCTCCATTTCTTTTAGTCATTTATGTTTCATTTTTCCAATAACTAGTTCTTATTTACCTACTATGTGTAAGTCACCACGCCAGGGACTGGCTGTAGGGCCCCAGGGAATTTTAATCCCAGCAGGGAAGCAGAAATTAAGGGCACCTTTAACAGTGAACGGCTGAGATGAGTGCACAGCACTAGGGTACCTGGCACTGGGAAAGCATTCAGTAGGATCATGTGGGGACTTCCCTGGTGGTCCAGTGGTTAAGACTCCGTGCTTGCCCTGCAGGGGGCGTGGGTTCAGGTCTCTGGTGGGGGAACTAAGATCCCCCATGCCTGGAGGTGCGGCCACAGTAAAGAAATAAATAAAAAGAAAAAAATTTTAAAAATGGAAAAATTATAGGATCCTGTGTTCTGATCACAGGGTTATGGAAATGCCTCCTTGAAGAAGAGCGATGGGCTCCGAAGCGTGAGTATAGAGTCAGCAAGAAGGGGTGGGGGGAGCAGAGGGCACACTCATTGCCTTTATGGAAAGAAGGCCCTGAAAGCATGAGAGTTCCAGTTTACATGATCACTGCGAGCCATTCTTTTACATATGAAGGAGTCCCAACATAGAGCAGTTCTAGGAGTGAGAAAGTAGAAAGTTAACAGTATCACCCGGTCCCAGGTTCTCCCCATCTTTTGGCTCTTCCATCCTCATTCCATTCATCATCCAGGTCAGGACCATGATGGAAACAAGATGGCTACTGGAGTACCAAGAGGCAAAGGGGCAATGCCCAGAGGCATAGAAAGGGACCATTTCTTCCCATGGGCATCTCTCTGTTGATGAGGCATACTAGCCTCAGCAGTCCCTCAGCAGATTTACCCACCCTTCTCATTCCAGAATTGCCTCCTATGCCCATGCTTGGAAGAGAAAGGAAAAGGACTACGGCTGTTAATCTGAACTAGTCACAGTTATACCCTAAGACAGGCTGGTAGTCACCTTTCTCACGTATATGGCCACTGAAATGCTTGGTTAATCTTCATAATCTTAATAAGGAACGTAGGGGTATCAGAGGAATTGAGAGGAATGACTCAGACTTTCTGAATTAAGTATTTGGCATTCTTGCTTTAAACCAGTGTTCCTCGACTCTGGCCAGTGGTGAACTGATAAATGTTAAACAATTGGCTCTCTGGAGGGTAGTGTGTGGAGAGACCTGATTTGTAGCATTTGCCAATTTTTGTGGTTTAAATGTTCCCACTGTGACCGGTCTTGAGCTACTAACAGCTCACCACCTGGCTTACAAAATTCCAGAAGATTTAACAACTGGCTCTTTCGAGTTGGAAAGAGCCAGGGCTATCCTGGAATCATGTGAAATATTAAGAAAAATACCTGCACTTGGGCTTCATCTTCAGCTAGTCTGATTTAATTGGTCTGGGAAGGGTACTTTCCCTCCCTCCCTCCCTCCCTCCCTTCCTCCCTTCTTCTCTTTCTTTCTTTTGAAAATTTCCCAAGTGATCCTGATGTGCGTCTAGGGAAGAGAGCCAGTGGTCTGGAGCAGTGCTTCATAAACTTTATCATGCATCAGAATCACTGGAGGCCTTGTTAAACGCAAACGCCTTGGTCATCCCCACAAGTTCTGACTTAGTAGTTCTGGGATGGGACCTGTAATCTGCATTGTTAACAAGTTCCCAGGTGACCTTGATGCTGTTGGTCTGGGCACCATCCTTTGAGTTTCTGGGGGCCACATTCTGGGTGCATTCAATGTGGTTTTAAGTACATGTTTTTGTCAGGGGAGACAGTCATATCTGAGCAATGATTTTGTGTTATTTTTCGCCTTGACCTTGGGTAGGAATCTCCACCCAGAAAGAGTTGCTGCTTCCAAACTGCGCACCCCGACCCTGTTTCCTCAGCGTTCTTCCAAATGTCTACATCGACCACTAGGGGGACCAAGGGAAAGAGAGTGACTGGCTCCCTTCTATCGGTCATCACCTGTGCCGGGAGCAGAAGGGGCCTAACCCAGCTGCCCTGGGCACTTCTCCGCCAGTAAAATAACACCACAGCATTGCTTTAAAGGGGAACTGGGAAAAGTCATTTTAAGTTTCTTTCACGGTAGGATCCCTATTATTCTTTGCTAATATGGTAGGCTCCCTATGGGTATGTAGGACTCATTTTGGGGGTCTTTTTTAGAACATTTCTGGTCAAGAGTAATACCAACCCTCCCCCCACCCCTCCCCGGCACCATCCCGCCTTGAGCTATTTTTCCTGTGCAGATCTAGCCGTTTGTTCCTGACTTCCAGGTACAAGGAGACTACATTTGGAGCTGGTCACCCTTCATTTTATACACATTTAATTAAAGATGTAGCATAATACATTCTGGACATGCACACCAGTGTTCTGTAGGCTTTATCAGCTAGTGGATTTGCTCCTTACATTTCTTGGATTTCTTGAGAAATCGACTTCCTCTTTTTGTGCCCCCAGAACAGCTGAGATTAGCAGGGGCAAGTGCTCCTCTGCTGAATTTCAGGGAACTAGGGGTGTTTCCTCTCAAGGTTGCAATGAAGTTGAGGCAACTCTTTTCTTTGCAAAGAAAGCACTCTGAGGTCTTCCAAAAAATGATGACTAACTTTCAGTTATTATTTTCTTAATGGGTCAGAATAGCTCAAAGTCAATAGCACTTTTGCAATGAACTTGAAAGAGCCACCATGCTTTTGGCTATTAGAGATATTTTCAAGTGACAGGCCTTAATTTTTTTTCCTGAGGAAGTAAGAAATGTTGTCCTTTATCTGTTTGCTTATCCTATTTTATTCCAAATCCCAATGATTGGGAGTTTTTAAAACTTAAAAAATTTAAGATCGCTGATTTTTAAACTTTTTTTTTTTGTAGCAAAAAGTTTAACAAATGATTTTGAAGAGTTTAAGTGCTCTTTGACATAATGGGAGCTCTATTTGGAAAATAAGAATTTGTAATTCTGAAGTATTAATTATCTGGAAATGCAAGATTCCTGAACATTCCTGCTTGATCTGTTCCAGCCTCTCCTCCAGCTATATGTTTGCACTGAATTTAGGGAACATAATTGACTGTTACTTTTACATTATCAAGTGCTAATGTGTGAAAGGCTTTTACTGTGCTTTTACTACTCATTTGATTATGTGGTTATCTTATTCAGTATTCTTTCACAAACTTGGGGGTATTCAGACACCAGGAGGTCAAGTACTATGTTAAAAGCTCAGGCTGGGAGCTTTCCTGGTGGCGCAGTGGTTGAGAGTCTGCCTGTCGATGCTGGGGACACGGGTTCGTGCCCCGGTCCGGGAGAATCCCACCTGCCGCAGAGCGGCTGGGCCCGTGAGCCATGGCTGCTGAGCCTGTGCTCCGCAACGGGAGAGGCCATAGCAGTGAGAGGCCCGCGCATCGCAAAAAAAAGAAAAAAAAAAGCTTAGGCCAATATTTTATATGACTGCCATAAAGAATATATTCATTTCACCTATATTACCATATGGCTCTCATAAAAGGTCAATTTCAATTGAATATTATAGGTTGTGAGCGGCAAATCTTATGTCATCAACAAAATCATTACATATAATCTCTTCAATTACCACCTTCCCTTCTTTAAGAAAAAGGAACTTGGGGATTTCTTAAAATCAGAGATCTTCATGATGTGTTTTGTATACTAGACATATAAAAATTGTATAAACCCATGTTTTTCTATTTTAATTAAAAAAATACATGTAGGGTGATCACACTTAAATTCCAGTTAAAACAGTACATTAGGTGCAACAGATATTCACAGCAGAAAACCATGAAATTGTACTTTTTCATTTTGTTATATTAATTTAACAAATAAACTTTGAGTCAGTTTCTCAGCCTGGGTTATTGCTGTAAAGATAGATAATTTAATATTGTAAGAAGTTATATGCATAAACATAAACGAACTGCTATGATTAAAGAATGGCGATTTATTTTTGTCCAGAACATGCTTATTATTAAATTATACAAAGGTTTGCAGTTTAATAAAGTGTTGACTATATATAAAAATATAGGTTATACTTATCTTAATTCTATGTAGTAACAAAGGTGCATTTTGTCACTGGAATAACAATTTCCTATAACTGAGAAACCTGTAACGCATTTTAAAGTGAGTTTTAACCTTTCTAACCATTAGTTTATAAAGTACAACTCTTGACAAAGCCATTGTGATTCCTCTGAAATATTTATTTTCAAAAATATGATGTGGTATTGAAAAAAAAAGTTTAAAACTGCTCTCTGTTTTGAAAGGCTTTGAAACAGTATTCTTTGGGAGAAAAAGAGCCTCTCTCCCAATTAGTATCATCAGGAAAAACAGAAAGATGGAATACAAATAAGCGAGAGCAGGCTTTTCCCAGGGTGACACTTCCTGAAGCTGTCTTCGTGCTGGGCGACAATTCTCATTTTAACCTAATGAAGCGTTAGAGAGAACCAGTGTCCTAAGAGAGAAGCCTGGAGGTTTCTGGAAGTCTCAGGCTGCCCATCTCCTCCCAGGCACTGACGGGGAGCCGCTGCCTGGGACTTCTGAAGGTGCCAGGGATGCCCAGGAGGAGGCTCTGCCGTGCAGCGCCAGCCTGTAGGTGTACCACCTTCGGCCACATTTCAGCCTGGTTCCTGTGGAATTGATTTTCACGGCTCATGACAGAAGCTGTTTTCAGCCCTTGAAGAGGAAGTGGCTGGGCTGCTCCTCTCACACAAACAGCGAATTGCTCCCTGGCTTTCAGAGCCTTCGAGGTCTGCTACCTTAAGGTTCTAATGGCCTTTTAACAGTGTTTCCAGCTGAGCAGCAGATGTAAAGGATAGTGAACATTGAAAGCACTGTTCTTTTTTTTTTTCCCCTCCCGGAAAGAATCATTTTTTAACAGACATTGTACAAACACTGTATCCCAGGACCTATTCAGCGGCATGTTAGATTTGAAAAACTGAACCAAATCTCCAATAAATATATTGTCGGTGCCATACATCTGCCACCTCGCTGGGTTCCGTGTCCCATTTTACCGGCCATCAGGAGCTGCGATCGTGTCACCATTAGTAGTGGCCCCGTTTGGTAATACCTCATCAGGGAAAAAAAGAATTAATGAAGCCCCAGAAAGCCTCTAAAACCCCTTGTACTTTCAGTCCATTCATTTTGATCCTAAAAATGACAGTGTATTTCTGAAAGCAGTACACTGAGCTTTTAGAATTATATCCAGTCTGCCTTTGCCTCCCTTTCTGTTGTTTTGACGGTTCGTTTTGTCCACCTGTGGGGCAGGGGGGTGAAGGGTTTCCCGAATAGGCGGCTCTGTGCTCCCTGCAAAGTGAACTTCAGGATCTTTGAACTAAGGTTTGGTCTGAGGTTGGTATTTCCGTCTTTTGGGCTTTGGGGAAAAAAATTAAACATTACTGAGAAACACTGGTCGAATTGGATATTTTCCATTTAAAAAAACAATAGAGAAATAGTACGTCTTTCGATTTCACTTAGGTCCAAGCAGTGCTTCTGCATTTCAATTTTCCAGTGGTCACTGGACAAGAGAAAACCAGCCATGCAGATACGGCATGATTCCTCACTCCGGGAGCTCACCTGTTTTACAAGCTTTTGGAAGACCTTTAGGAAGTATGTGAACTGCCACCATATTTTTTCCCCAAAGTTGAAAACATAGACACGTTGCCACTCCAATGGGAAAAGGCACACGATTTCCTCTCCCTGCTTTGCTGCTTCACTCACGCGACCCATCTGGTTTTTCTCAGGACCTCCCACTTGCTGGGTAACTTGATGGGTAAAAAATTTTAGTGTGATCAGTTAAGCTCTTCTCAGTAACAGTGGATCATGTGGGGTACTTTCTCTGGTTTTAAGCAGAGGCTGGCTTTGACTTCTCGCTCTACTATGGACCTCTCTGTGCTTCAGTTTCGTCATCTGTGAACAGGGATGCTAACAGTCCCTACCTCTCAGTGTTATGATTGTATTACATGATTTAACATTTAAGCTTTTAGAATAGTGCCTGGCATATAATAAAGGCTATATACAAGTTGGTTAAACAGCAAACGCTAGGTAAGGAAATCAGTCTCTTCCATGGGTCTAGGAAGTGTCTCTTCCCCAGGAAAGCAGGGGGAAGAGGGAGTTTCCTTGGGCTCCTCCCATCTCCAGGGTCCTGCTGGCCCGCACAACTGATACTATGATCTGATCTTGTGCAACTTGGGAAGGGCCTGGTAGCCCCCTTTCCTGAAGTATTCACCCTCACGTTGGCCATTCTGGCCCTGTAGGCCTCCTGAAGCCCTGACCTGTCCCTCATCTGGCCTCTGGCCCACCTGTAGCCTTCATTACCTTCTGGTTTACCACTCAGCTGCCTTCTGAGCCTCCAGCAGGGCTGTATGAACTGCTGGGCCAGACCTGTGTCCCCTGGGTGTGGGTGCAGCCCTCCCTCTGAGCGCCCTGTGTCTCCAAGTTTACCCTAAGGTTGGTGTCAGGTAGCCCACCGGGCAATCTCTTCCCAGGGTCCTAAGCAGAATTTGAGCCAGAAATCCCTTTTCTCTTTGGCTTCCTGTTTTGATGCAAAGCTCAGAGAGGAGAAACTGGAAGACGTGGGGAGCCGTTACCATCCCCGTGCTTCCTTTCTTCCCGCGACCTCTGGGGCCAGGATGGGTTTGCTACCCTTTCTCTTCCTGGCTGGACCTCAAGCCCTTCATGCAGGTTTGAAGACTTTTCTCCTGAAAAGGTCCAGTAACAGATACCCATGCCTCTGGAGGTGGAAGCTTGTAAGAAAACAGTGAATTAAGGGGCAAAAATATTGAATCAGTTAAGTATCTGCAAAATATCTTCCCCATTCCATAAACAAGATGAACGCTTCCAAAGAATCTCTCAAACATCAAGTGAACTGGAAATAATATGAATTCCTTGTTTATATGGGAATCTTTGGGCTTCCTGGAAGATGGTACCATACAGAAGCAAAAGGACTTAAGTCCTTGTTTTGTGCTTACTAATCGATCATTTTAAAGTTTCCTTACCTCTTTGAATCCCAGGATCCATATCTATATAAAAGGGCAATACTGTAGGTTGGCTTATAACATTTTTTTGTGAGGATTAAATGGCATAATGCATGTGAACAGCCTGACAGAAATCTTCGGTAAATGTTAGTTCTTTTTTTCCCCAATTCCCTCCTGACACACGTACCGTGATGAGAAATCTGCCTATTTCTTAATCAGAAGAGGAGAGAGAAAACCTAGTAGGCTGTAATCCCCACTCTAAGACTTAGTCACTTTTAATTTCCTTCTAAGAGAGAAGCTTTAATGGAACGTTAAAAGGTGATCCTAAAATGCTGTTAAATGTCAAATAGCAAATCTTTCAAAAACATTTATTTCTCTTCTTTTTGGTCTTCTACTTGGAAATGGCTCTGAAACTTCTCTTTCAGACCATTCTCACTGGTTTGTGTCGCGCATGCCACCAGCAGAAGGATATATAGCTGTGACGTTGCCTTGATTATTTTAATTTGCTTAAACCAGTGGTTCTCAAAATCACCCAGAAGGTGTGTTCAAGTGCAGGCTGCTGGGCTCCATGCTAGGAGTTTCCGATGTAGTAGCTCTGAGATGGGGCCAGTGCCCAGGTGACACTGATAGTCCTTGGATCATACTTTGAGACCCACTGGCTTAAATTTTAAGCCTTAAACCATCAAAGGTCAGTTTGGTTCTCCAGTGGCTTAAGAATAAATTTCGACCCTGTTGGTTTGACATTCAAGATCTCAAACTATCCTTCCAGTTTACTCCTAAGCATCCTTCTAGAAATTTCTGTCTGATAAAAACTTTTCCACTAAACTTCATTTTCTTTCTGTGTCTCATTTCATTTGCTAATACCTCATAACAAGGCTTGGTCTGTCCTTCTCACTTTTCTCCACTAATGAAAATCCAGTTGAGCTCAGATTCCCCGTCGTGAATTTGTCCTAGGCCATACAGTCCCTAACTATTCCTTCTTTGCCAAGCTTGTGGAATGTTTGTGTATTCATTTGGTAATTAATCAAATTCTGCCTTCCCATGACTCTTATCATGTATCCTGTCATTAAATGAGTCTCTTAATTTGTGTTTCCCAAATTTGCCTGTGTGATAGCTGAGGGAACTTTCGTACACATTGGTACTCCCTCGAACATAGAGCTTGGGCATAGTAGATACTCAATAAATAGTTGACTACTCCTTAATCAGAAATATAAAGAGATTTTGGAGGGGGGCGTCTGGGCTTCCAGACAACTTTCAGTAAGATCAAAATTAAATGGTGTGGTATAAAGACACCCTTATATTTTCTTTGAAAGATTGCGGCTGATACGTTATATTAGCTTAGCCAGGGGAAATCAATTTGTGAAAGTGTAGACCACCAGAGTTTATTGCGTAGAACATGCATTTTGTTGCTTTCATTTTATTTTAGAGTATAACGTTTCTTCCAATGAAACACCTGCTATATATAGGTATATGACTATCAAAATGTTTTTTTTTTAAGTGTCATTTTTTAGCTATCACTGACAGCAACTTTCAAATACTTGAAAAGATTAGAGGAGTTAAATGTAAAGAGTACTTTAAATTGCAGTGACATTTCCTGGGAGATAAAGAAATTGATAGAGAGGAAAGTTAGTTTAAAAACGTCAGGCCTTTTTAAAAGGATAAAGCCATCACATTATATCACCGTTGGAATGATCTATTTATGATGGAAGCTTTGAATAATAAGTTGTGCCACTGGAGTGCTCATAGGAACTACTTGTAATTTTGTGAATTCCACTTTAAACTGTTAGCTAACTAAGTTCCCTTACATGTTTCAGGTCAGTACAAATTTATCTTTAATTAGTTGGTTAAAGAAAAACACCCACAGTTGCCCTGCCCTTGAGGTACCCAGAGAAGAGTGAAGGCAGACATATAGATGATTAATCTCAATACTGTGTGGGAATGGAGTGATAAAGGTGCTGGGAGCCTAGAGAAAAGCAGGTAGAGGTGGGAGGACAGGTACAGGTAACATATTGGAGGCGGAGGGGGAGAGAAAGTGAGGGCTCTGAACCAAGGATTCTGAAATGCCTTTTTTCTCCACTAGAACAATTTATTTCTTATACAGTATTACTTGTCCTTCCACATAAATGGATGAACCCTAATTATATAGTAAATAGGGAAGGTTAAATTCCTCTGTTAAATACGTCATGCCTGTGAACTCCCTAAGAAATGGGCAACAATGATTTTGAAAAGTTTCATCAATCTTTGTTCAAGCAAATAGAACATGCATCTGTCCTTAGGGAATTGTATAAATTACTCAAGAATGATATTTAACCCCCAATTATTTTGGCTTCTATATTTTAATAAATTTTCTACAGAAGTATTAAAAAGATAACCACATTTATCCCATGTGACAATCTCTGTTTAAAGATGTAGTTTTAAATGGCAATAATTCTGCCATTTCATATACGAACCTTCCTTTGGTGACATTAGCATACGATTGTGCTGTGTATTTTAAAAATTCACAGACATTATAGCTACCCTGTTGAAGTGGGTATGATGTGTATAAATAGACACATGAGTATTTTGATAATCAAAGATGACACTAATGGTGAGGCAATTTTTTTTTGGCCATGGTTGGCTGAAAAGAACAGCTCATGCTCTGAATCCCTTTTACTAACTTTCTCGCGTAGATAGTGTAATAAGTGATTCCAGCTGGAGGAAAGGTGAAACCCAGTGAGCTTTTTTGTGCCCTCTTTGATCTAACTTGGCTTACTTTTTAGTTTCTATGTTTTCTATCACTTTTGAAACTGTGAACATTTCAACTCGTGCTGCTGTACAGTTTGCATATGAAGATGTTTTAAGCAGGTTCTGAAATCATAAAAAGTAGGGAGGATGCCCAGATGACAACAAGCAGAAAAATTCCTCCTTTAAATAAAAGGCTCCATTCTCATTTGGAAAGCAAAATGTGCTCTCATAAAAGTAACAGCTGCAAAAAAAGCAGGAAGGCAGAACACACTAATCTAAGTTGTGAAATATGTTTGGGTAGCTTAACAGAGATTTAGCTGTTTCTGAGAAAAAAATCAAAATCTAATTTTAAAATGAAGGTATTTAAAAGCCTGGAGCAAGAGAGCCTTATTGATGGAGTTGGTGAGCAGCCCGGATACAGCCACTTCCCTGCTCTGGCTGGTGGCTCTGTTCTGCAGCGGGTGGTCTTACGCTGCAGCCCGTGGTCACATGTGTCAGCAGGCACCTGTCTTTTCAGAAAGCAATGGGTGATGAAACAAGGGAGTGCCAGAGAGAGTTCATTTCTCTTAAATGATTTTGTCTTTCTTAAAGTTGATTTATACAAATTGATATTTCTTTCTAAAAACAAGGTTCAAAGTTGTTTTTCCTTCCCACATGGAATTGAAGCTCTGAACTTAGGATTTCTTTAGGTGTTATATATATTGATCCTCAGGGTGTCCTGAACTTTTCCTAACAGAATAGCAGTAGCATTGAAGGTGCTGTTTCTTTTTAAATGGTATGCCTGATTTCTGAATGAAAGATGTAACGCTCTGTCAGAAATATGTATGTCTTGGGACACTGTTCTCAGGGACTGGACCAATTTCCTAACCTGGAAAGTATCAGCCTCTATACACAGTGTATACTTTTGAGATTGGGGAATATGATGGGTGTGTGTGTGAACTCACTACTGCCACAATAAATAATAACAATCTAAGTTTTGTTATAGACTAATAATAAATCTGGTTTGCTAAAGTATACATTGCAGCTGTGATAGACATGCTAATTTTATTTTCTACTCTTTGAAGGAAGTTTCTCTGTTCATTTAAAAAAATGGAGGACAGCTATACTCAACACTGTACCACCAATGCTCATGGAAAAAGGGGACAGACCCTAAGGGTGCTGTACTTTCCTATGGACGAGGGAGATCAATTTCTTTTTCTATGAAGGAATGCGTTTAGAGGGAAAAATTCTTCCCATCTATTACCTCTTGCAATATTTTATTTAAACATTTTGGAGCGGTAATCACTTTCTAACATTTATTGCAAATATAAAATATAAATATCTGATATATTTGATTAGTCTCCATTAGTCTATAAAGTCCTAGAAGGCAGGGCCATGTCTGATTTATTTGGGCATGGCTGTCAATAAGGCATTCAGTGCACACATACTGAATGTACCAAATTATGACAACGACCTGGGCTTTCACTTGATTCCTAGATAACAACCTCTTTGTATCAATAGATGTTGACCAACTCATGTATATTCTATGTTATGAAGGGCATTCTATATACTACTGGACATATGCTAACTTCCAGCCATTATATTGTCAATTTTCATTTCCACAGATGTATTGAGCACAAGTGAAGTCAGAGTGTCTTGCCCTTAATAAGTTTACACTCTAGAAGGGCATGCAATACAAAGTGTCCTGTAAGTTATTTATTTCCTATTGAGACTGATGTTGAAATATTTCTCCACCATGTAAATTAGTAGTCTAGAGAGTAAAATTTATATTTAGAGCTAGTCCAGCTCAATAGTATATATTATTGTCCCCACCCTAGTTTCTAGGGGCAAAGAGAGACCATCCTTACATTTTACCTATACATTTACTTCTGAAAAACATCAATATTATAGAACCATGACTTTTACAGTGAGTTGAATGGTCTTATTGCACTGATATTTTTGAAAGGATGAAGAAGACTGTCTGCTCTCTTTTGCTTTAACAAAAGTATCAAATGATTGACCTTTCCATATAGCTGAAGGTTGCCCTTTAATGAAATAAAATGGAATCAAGATAAAGCATAGAAATTGTAGTAGGATTGTTAAAAATGGGCTTCATGTTATACCACTGAGTATATGTTATATAATAACATTGACTGAGCTCTCTCTATGCCCCACATACAATTTTAAACTCTTTACTTGTAGGATCTCATGTAATCCTTACAACATCTCCATTATAGGTATTACCATTCACATTTTACAGATGAGGAAACTGAGACACAGAGAGAGCAATTAACTTGTCCAAGGAAATAGATGGGTTAGTAGATGAGCCAGGAAGATTCCACAGCCCATGGATTTAACTACTACCCATGGGAATCACATGATTTTCTTCTTCACATGAGCAAAATAACTTTTTCTAGAATTAATATGATGTTTTCAGATTATTGGGCTATGTAACGGTTTATGCAGTTCTTTCAAAATATTATGAATCACTTAACTTTCCATTGTTAGAGGAGGTAAGAAGCAGCAAACATGATTCTATCCCTGAGACATCTCTAGAATCTCCCAGTAAGATAAGTGATAACTGATTTCTCGTTTAGATTGAGTCATCACGTGTAAAACTATATTGTTTCATAATTATTATTCTAGCTGTTTCTGAACCACCTTTCTAGGTTTGAACCCCCTTTCTAGCATCTAAATCCCCTTTCTAGGTTTAGAGAAATCCTCATCCTTTTGGGTCTAAGGAAAGTCAGATCTCGCCTACTGGTATAGGAATTAAAAAGGTCAGATGCTCGCTTTCCCAGGCCAAGTCACATGACCTAGAATGAACCAATGAGACGTACTCACTTTAGTTTTTGTCCCAAAGAAGTGGGGACATTGGAGAATTCATTCTGGGGAAAATCAAAGGCAAGATTTAACAGTTATTTTGTTAAATATTTGGCCAAACTAGCTTTTGAGTCCTTAGTACTGTTTCTTACGGTACTGCTGGGCAAGTTATGAAAGCCAGTATTGGGTTACCCATTAGGCAGACCAGGAGTGTGCTTTGGGTACTTGTGAACAGAGGCATCAGAAAGTATTTTGGGAAGAATATTTCAAGCAATATGGTAGTCATCATGATAAAAACTAGAATTTGTATTTCCTTTCATTTTCTTTATAGTCTAGTATTTAACTTTGAATTATATATTGTCATGGTGAGTGTTCAGACAGAGATACACTATTACTGTCTTCATTGGCTCAGCGTCAGACAGCTTTCCCCCTCCTCTTTGAGATGCAAAGCAAACTCCTTCACTCACAACAAATAATGTTTCCGGAAGGAAAGTGGAGGATCTTACACCTACAGACCTAAGGACCAAGATGTATTACCTCTTCCTCTCCTGAAGCCTATTGACTACTGAGCATCCTTTGCTCCTCCTGCAAAGCCAATCCCAGGAGGTGTGGGCAGGTAGGGAGAAGGGAGTTAGAGGAGCATGGCTCTGGCAGCAAGAAGAGGGAAGGAGAAGCAAGAGTGATTGCAGAATGGTCCTTTCTGATAGAAAACATGGAGATTTTCAAAGCAAATATTCCAAATTCAGAGAATTACCTACCTTTCAGGTTTTTCTCAAGCTTCCCATTTCTAAGCATTATGTTTGCCAGCCAGTGATTTCTAAGTGTGACAGCAGTATCCACTACGGTTCGATGAGTCCACCTTCTTGGACTAATATTTCCTATTGTATTGATTTGAAATAGCTCTGTTGAGATACAGTGTCAGTATTGCTTTTTAAAACATCCTAAGGTATAAGAAGAATTCAGTATACAATTGCCACTTCTAGATAAATTAATTTTGTAATTTAAGAAAAAAAAAAAGAGCTTTCCGGTTTCTAGGGCAATTGAGTATAAATCCACCACTCCAAAATTGTCTGAGAACTGTGGTAGCTCTTTGAAGATTTTAAGCTCCTCTAGGGCTAGGTTTATGCAGTTTTATTTGTTTCCTAGGTACTTTGCCCAGGGTTGGACAAACAGATAAGCTTCTTAACTGGTGGATTTAACTGACTATCTGTTCACATTTGAGGTGGTAACCTGGGGTTTAGTGAAAAATTTTGAGGATAGGCAAGTACTAGAAGGAAAAAGAAGATTAATAAAGATGAAGTAACTTTTTTCTTTTTAACATCTTTATTGGAGTATAAGTGCTTTACAATGGTATGTTAGTTTCTGCTTTATAACAAAGTGAATCAGTTATACATATACATATGTTCCCATATCTCTTCCCTCTTGTGTCTCCCTTCTTCCCACCCTCCCTCAAAGATGAAGTAACTTTGATACTTTGGCATTATTCACATTTGTCTTCTCTCTCTCTCAGATATATATACATATATATGTGTATGTATACACACACCTTACACATATTTATGTATATTATGTATTTTTGGACAGGAAGTCATTCATGAGAGTACCGATGTTGGACTCAGGATACATATATTCTGACTCTAAAATGGTAACATATTGTATGCACAATATATTATAGCTCCTTCCAGTTTTTTCTTGATTTCTAGAACTTTCTTCAAGCCCAAAATAACCTTGACCTTTCTCACTACAGATGGTTGTACTTAGGGACACTGGCAGTGAACTTGGGGATACTGCTTTCAAATGTCACCTCTGTAGAGAAAAGGAGGAAGGTTCCAAAAGAAGAATGAGTGTCCTACAGTCCTTTAAAACTTGAACAATTGACATATCATGACAAATCCTTCCAGATGTTTTAAATTTCTAAAAATACATGGGTTGATACCACAAAGATATTTAAAAGATACCAAAGGGTTGACCTCTTCAGGGACAGTCATTCTTTTTTTTTTTTTAACATCTTTATTAGAGTATAATTGCTTTACAATGGTGTGTTAGTTTCTGCTTTATAACAAAGTGAATCAGCTATACATATACTTATGTCCCCATATCTCCTCCCTCTTGCGTCTCCCTCCCACCCTCCCTATCTCACCCTTCTAGGTGGTCACAAAGCACCCAGCTGATCTCCCTGTGCTATGCGGCTGCTTCCCACTAGCTATCTACCTTACATTTGGTGGTGTATATATGAGGGACAGTCATTCTTTTAGGCACTTGTGACACTTCAGTTGATGTTTTATGCATAGGAAAATATTCATAAATATTATATATATTTACTGAAATGGGAATATACTATATACATCTTTATGCAGATATTTTTTCCACTTAACTTTTCTTGAAACCTGTTTCATTTCAGTTCATAAAGACGTGCCTCATTTTTTCTCACCATCCTCGCTGGAGGTTGCATTTTTATCCCACTGTACAGACTTTCTATACCTTATTTAACTGGTATCCCATTCATGGACATCTTAGTGGTTTTTTTTTTTTTTTTTTTGCGGTACGCGGGCCTCTCACTGTGTGGCCTCTCCTGTTGCGGAGCACAGGCTCCGGACGCGCAGGCTCAGCGGCCATGGCTCATGGGCCCAGCCGCTCCGCAGCATGTGGGATCCTCCTGGACCGGGGCACGAACCCGCGTCCCCTGCATCGGCAGGCGGACTCTCAACCACTGCGCCACCAGGGAAGCCCAGTGGTTTCATTTTTGCTATACAAAGTATACTGCAGTGAATGTCCTCACATGTACACCTTTTCACATAGTGCGAGTTTATCTCACAAAGAAATTCTGGAGGTGGAATTGCTGGGGAAAAAGTCTTAGGTATGAACATTTTGATTGGCATTGCCACATTTCTCTCTCTCTTAGTTTTGCCAGTTTACTCTGATGCAACAGCAAGCACTCAGAGTCACCATGTTGCACAACCCCAGAGGGGTATTATCATGACTCTTCACGCGACGGTACATATGGGTGGACCTGTGCTCTGTCTGCAGCTATTTCTTGGCCCTGCCTGATGCTAGCTCATTGGTCTCCGTAGTTGTTCCAGAGTATGGGCTATTCAACTTTAGATGGAGAAGATGGACGGATGGAGTTTTTGGATTCCCTTCAGGCAACATTTACGATTATGCACCATTGCAGAAGGAAGTTGTGCGAATAAAAAGAGACCAGTTAAATATGTGGGGTTAATGGTATACTGAAAACTCAATGCTTATCTCTGTATTTGGAATAGAATATATGAGCCTTTATCCAAGTGAACCCAGGATTCATTTACCAACATGCATTCGTATAAGAACTTCACGAAGGATGTTAAGAAGATCAGATCATGAAACGTAGAGGTCTGCTGAGTTTTTAAATCTGGCTTGCTTCATTTTAGACACCAAACGTATGGCCATAGCTAATTATATGCCTAAATGCTATTGCATTTCAAAACCGTTGATATTACTCTAAAGGACCTCAGAGGCAATGGTAATAAGAGATGTGGTTAGAAAGACAGGAGATGTAAAGTGAAACTCTGACCTTTAGAAAGAACTGCTGTAAACTTTGAAAAAATCAATTTGTTAACAATGATATTTAAGTTTCCTCTTTTGTGTGTCTAATATATAGCAACATATTTGCCGGTATGTATATGTACGTGTGTATATATATCTTTCAAATATAAACACAGAGGTGTGCTGAAGCCAGGTCATCCTAGGCCATAAGAGCCAATTGTTAACTTTCCAGACATTTTGTGAGGAGTATTAAGTACTGTGGAGTATTTATACCACAGAAATTGGCAAACTCTAAAAATCGGGGCCTTAATTCCTAGAAAGCTGGTTGTTTAACATTTACCAGTGTACATATGTATGTATAATTGATACTCTGTCCAAGATGATGAAACCTTCAGAACTCTGACAAGGCCATTTGTTTACCATGTCTGATTTCCAGTAAGCAGGAAAAAGTAGAAATTAGTTCTGTTGTACTTTTCTTAACAAAACCTTAGTCATGTGCTATGGATTACTGTTACTTTTTATAAGTACAAATAATGTACCTATGTACCATTATAGTTTCCTTTTCATTTGTGTATAATTTCTGGTTGCTTTTAAATGTTTTCATACCAAAGGAAGCTTTTGCAAATAATACATTATAGACATACTCTTTGCATGATTTACCATGGTGGGAGCTCACAACTGTAACAAGCCAAAAGGTCCCCTAATATTTGATCCCAGGGATCAGGAAAACTGGCAGAAGGGCTGCTATGAAATGAAAGAAACACTTTAAAGTTGAAAGGATGGTTGGAATTCCTGTGATGCAGTCCCTCTAATATAAATAGAAGGAAGAATGGGAAATAATGCTATTGGGAGTCATACGAGTTTGTATTTGAATTGCCCTGGTCCAACATAGCCCAGGTTTTAAGTGCTTTGAGTGTGAATATGGAAGCTGATGGCTTTAGGGCATGCAAATAAGTAACCTGTAGAGGTTGTGTTGTTAATTTTTTGCCTCACTGTTGAAATAGGAAAGAATGGCTGTTATCCAGTCAAATACAGGTAATGTTAATAACTTGGTCAGAATTTAAGATGATTAAATGTCAGTTAGGGCTCTGCTGATAAATATCATTTATGGAAGGCAGAAGAAATAGACAGTTGTATATAGCCTTGTGGCTTTTGCCATTCTATAAGTAATAAAATGTGATTTATTATTCTGTACTCTGTCATGTATTACTCAAGAGGCACAAAGAAATGATTACTTAGAAATCCTGCATAAAAATGAACTGAGAGGCTTATGTTTTCTGGCTGCAAAAGAGATTATAAGAAGACTGTGACACTGACACCTATTTTAGTTTGTTACTTACTGATAGATAAAGAAAATAACTTGTAAAACCCCAATTAAGCAGGAGTGGTGATACTTTACCAATAATGAAAGCCAGCTGTGCTAGTTTCTTTTAATAGCAATATTATACTATTCAAATATAGAGGTTTACATGTTTGGCCTTTGAAAATTTGAAGAAGACTTGTTTCGTAGGGTCCTGATGAATTCGTATTTGTTACAACCTATTTCATTCCAGTTTTAAGAATGAAAATTTTTAAGAATGTGATTTTCTCTGAGATGGAAATTTAAGATTGGACTCCATGGGTTCTTCCAAGAAGATAGGAGGTCAGATCATTGAAGGCTTTGCAGTTTCCACCTTGAGCTCTTAGGTCACTCATTTAGTGTTTTCAACAGACTTTTTCAACCAGGTGAATTTTTTAATATCGACTCCAGTTTTTCATGAAGTGATTCATGCCAGTTTTCCTCTTCCATCATTTTATTCAGATGATTCTTTTTGCAAAATCTCTTTATATAGGCATACCTGGAAGATATTGCCGGTTCAGTTCCAGACCACCCAATAAAGTGAATATCGCAATAAAGCAATTTACGTCAACTTTTCGGTTTCCCAGTGCAAATAAAAGTTATGTTTATGCTATACTGTAGTCTTTTAAGTGTGTAATAGCATTATGTCTAAAAAAACAATGTACATACCTTAATTAAAAAACACTTTGCTAGAAAATGCTAACCATCATCTGACAATGCAGGGTTACCACAAACCTTCAATTTGTTAGAAACATAGTATCTGGAAAGTGCAGTAAAGCAAAGCACAATTAAATGAGGTATGCCTGTATATTTGCAGATTCATATAAAGTTACATCTACTCTTTTGTTTTCTAGGCTAATAACTCCAATTCCTACACACTTGTCTTTGATTTTTTAAAAATTTCTCAATGATCTAATGTAAACACTTTGCAAATTGTAAAGAACTACAAGAATGTATAATATTATTTTCAATCACTATAACTGTTATTCAATGCTGGACTTCAAAATTTTAGGACTAAAACCTTTTGTGTGGTCTTTGGAATTTGGAGAAGCCTAAATAACATTAAAACAGTATCCACTGTTTTCTTTTAAAAGCCAAATGTGACCTGGACAAATTAATAGTTTATTAGATTATGCACCTAAATTGTCATCAGCTTGTTGAGTCAAGGGTTTTTAGATATGTCTAGGGATAGAGTTTTTATGTAACAGATGAAAAAGTAGAAAGGAATGGATGCACTTATAAATTTATTTTATTTATTTACTTTTGGCTCTGTTGGGTCTTTGTTGCTGCATGCGGGCTTTCTCTAGTTGCGGCGAGCGGGGCTACTCTTCGTTGTGGTGTGCAGGCTTCTCATTGCGGTGGCTTCTCTTGTTGCAGAGCACGGGCTCTAGGTGTGTGGGCTTCAGTGGTTGTGGCACGCCTGCTCAGTAGTTGTGGCTCGGGGGCTCTGGAGCGCAGGCTCCGTAGTTGTGGTGCATGGGCTTAATTTCTCTGCGGCATGTGGGATTTTCCTGGACCAGGGCTTGAACGCGTGTCCCCTGCTTGGCAGATGGATTCTTAATACTACGCCACAAGGGAAGTCCCAGAATGGATGCACTTAGATTAGCAGGCATTCAACTCTGGAGGAAGAATGCATTGTCACAGCTCTCTCTGTAGAGATATGTGTTGTTAAGCACGTTTTTTTTTGTGCTTGTTGGTAAGACTGACTGAAATACTGTTTTACTTTATTCAGTCATTCTTTGTAACCTTAGTAACTAGCCCCTTAATTTAGATTGTATTCATTTTGACCTAAAAATAAGTGATCTATATTTGCATAGCTTTCTCAGGGCTCATTTTTAGCATGTTTTGCATCTTAAAAGGTGTTTTAAAGTGGGTTATGTGCACTTCTGTAGGAAAAAAGCATATGAGAGGATTATTTGAACAATGCATTCATACATTGTTCTACATACACTGAGACTCCCCCGGACAGTCGATAGGTAGTTCATAGAAGGTAGATTCTACAATGCCACGTGCCCAAGGCTGTTTCTGCCCGTATATTTGCAGGTGTGTTGACCTGTATCAAACACTCTTCCAAGTTCATATGGACAATCTGCAAAGTAGAGCTGTAGAGGTAAGTCTTGGGTTAATTTCCATTTAGAATATTAAAATCTGAATATTAGGGTCCTCAGTCAGTGAGAAAACCTACATACAGTATGCTAGACACTACTTTAGGTGCTTGGGGACAGAGCCATGAACAGGCAAGCAGGGTTCCTGCCTACAAGGAGGTGTGGTGGGAATGACGAGGGTGGATGCAGCATTTCTAGCTACATGAAGACCAATTCTATATGGAAGCAGTGGAATGCCCCGTCTACTAAGCATTTTGGCTATCTTTGTGTCAGTGCCATTTGCCGCAGCCAGGTCAGTCTTATTTGGAAGCACGTGAGTATGAAGTTGCTTGGGAAGGTTTGCTCACTGAAGCCAGAGAGGTCTTCTCAAAATGGCACTCCTCTAGTTCAAGCACTGCAGTGTCTTGCGCTGCTTCTAGAGTGAAGACTTAATTGCTTAACATGGCACCCAATTCACTTGTTGTCTGGTGCTCTCCACTCCCAGCACGTTGACCCGAAGACAGGTTCTCTCCAGGACTCACCTGCTCTCTTCTCTGCCTGCGCCCACTCAACAAATGACCTCCTGTTCATCCTTCAGATTTCAGCCCAGGCCTCATGCCCTTGGGAAGCCTGCCTTGAGCTCCTTGCCAAGGTCAGACCCTCTTCCTTCCCCCTTCTAATGTCTTTGGGGAGTACTTGTAACAGTTGTCATAATCAAACTTAGTGGAAACAAATAAGACGATGGTTATTAAATTTATGTAACATATAGAATAAGTTAATTTTTTACTCATGGAAAGAGAGAAATAGTAGGTTGAGGAAAGGTTTAGAATTCAGTATTTTACCCTAGAGAGATGTTTTTTGCTAGCAATATTATTTTCTGAGTGATTGTGTACTTGATGAGTAATGGGAAGCATGTCACAAATTTGGAAATAATCTCATAGAGTATTGACTTAGGGTTCTATCAGTGAAAAAATTATACAATTAAATTTTGATTTATTAAGACAGATGTATTGATATAAAGCCTATACTTTTAGAAATGAGTTTCCACATGACATTTATTTCTCATTCTATCAGTTGGAAATTTGAGTATTGATTTCTACTTTTGTATTCATCAGTGTAATGAATATTGATTGTTATAAAATATCCCACTGACATTTTATAGTCCTAGAGTACCTTCTAAATAAACAAGTAAATTAAGGCCTATGTAATTCTATTATCATGTGTTTCTCTCTTCCTTCCTCCCTTCTTTTTTTTTTTTTGGTACACGGGCCTCTCACTGTTGTGGCCTCTTCCGTTGCGGAGCACAGGCTCCGGACGCGCAGGCTCAGCGGCCATGGCTCACGGGCCCAGCCGCTGCACCGCATGTGGGATCTTCCCGGACCGGGGCACGAACCCGTGTCCCCTGCATCGGCAGGCGGACTCTCAACCACTGCGCCACCAGGGAAGCCCCATCCTCCCTTCTTTTTCTTCCTTCTTTTCTGTCTTTATTTTCCTCTTTTTCAATTAAATATGTCTAACATGAACACAAGGCCAATATATAGAAGTATATAGTGTACATATTCTTTACCACACCAGAGGTGTGGGTAAATGTTAAAAGTCCCCATGGCTACCTGCAATCTCAAGTTTCTTCTCAATTAATGTTTCCCATCAGAGTTTTTCTGAGGGTTTACACATATGAGTAAACACACAGACAATATTATATGTGTATCTTTATAGATATGTAGATAACATTTATAGCATGTCTGGGGATTGGATAGTATGCATTGTAAACCACTATGCTTTTTTAACTCCACTTAACAAAGAATTAAAAATCATTTTGGGGCTTCCCTGGTGGCGCAGTTGTTGAGAGTATTCCTTCCTCTTCTCTATAAATTACCTTTCAAATTCAAAATACTTTCAAGTTCTCAAAATTCTCATGCCAGCCCTTCCAGAATCCCTCACCCAGAACCCCCTTCTGCCTTGTCCATCTCCATATAGTTTGAATTTCTATCGTAGCATCTTTGCATTTGTCATCTTTTAAAATTTGTGTGTTTGTTTCCCTCAAAAATGGAGTAAAATCCCAGGGGACATTCCCCCCAGTGTCTTATATAAATTTGGAGGCTTTAGAGAGTCAAAACTAACACTCCCTTTCCTTTGCTTCCATGGTTTCAGACCAAATGAGAAACAGTAGAGAGAACACAGATAAACGGAGATTAAAGTGACAAATGGAGATTAAAGCTGATTGTAAATCAGCATTTAGATCTTAGGTCAAAAGAGCTTGCTGCCAATTCCCAGCAGAATTTAATAGACTTGCCCCTGTAGTTAATGGCACATCTGGACAACTGGAGGCCTCTGCCGTTTTCCCTCTGGGCAAAACTGAACAGAAAGCAGATTCATTCAAGGGAAAAGCGAGAGTTTGTAGTGCAAGATGGATTCCTTCTCCATCATTCACTGGTTGTGATAATACTTCTTCCCTGGGTAGTTGTGCTCAAGGGGTCAGGAGAGGCCTGGAGTGTGGAAACTTTAGTGCTAGAGGGGAGAAAGTTGGACTCACACTGTAGACCTTGAATCACTCTATGTTACCTTCTGTTTTACTCAATTTTTAACTCAATTAAGTTAGGTGAAATTGATTTAATGATCAAATCGGTTTGTCTCCCCGTCTCATCTGTTCTCCCCTAAGACAACGAAGGTATTGTCTGGAAAACACTGATTAATAACTTTCTTCTTCTGGAACAGCTGAAGCTTAAGGTAAACGTAGTCAGAAATATTTGATCTAAAAATTACAATCCAGATAATTCCTAAAGCCGTTGATAAAATGGAGGTTTGATATGCATCAAATTAAACCTCTGACACAGGGCTCTGAAAGTAAACATACGACTGGAAATTGATCAGTACAAGTAAGCAATATAAGCAATGGTTAGAATTCATAATGCAATTAATTCTAATTTTGATATGACAATTTCCTGTGTTTTCAGAGTACTTTAACGTACAAATATGTATCCCAAATTAGGGTCTTAACCTGAGACTGCATGAAAGACTAAGGGAAAAACGTGCTATAGGGAATTAGTAAGGATGGTGTTAGACACTGGAGAGATTTAATCACAAGATCACATATTCACAGGTTTTGATTGTTCAAGCCTTCTGAATTTAAGCACTTAATCAGGCAAAATATTGAGGAATATTACACATCCTGCTTTCCAACTGCAAGCCTCTTCTGATTAGAGACTAACCTGTCTGCCAACTCTGACATGTTGCAAACAGATGCAGTAATACATTGAAGCTGTTTTCATCTCGACAGGGGAGACTGTTTTAAAGTTCTTAATGGTTATTTTTCTAAAAATGGTTCATTTAAGAACTTAATTGGGTACATGAAATGGTTTCTTCTGCCATTGATCCTAGTATGTGCACATTTGCAACGTGTGCCAAAGGCTCTTTTTGTTTTCAACGTTATATAATTTTATGAGGCATAGAAATGAGAAGAGAGCTTCATTCTTTAGACACTCTGTTTGACTAGATAGCAAAGAGGAAGTCAACAGACCTCAAACATGATACAAGTGGGAACACAGGATTCAGCTGGTATATTGGTTTGCTAGGGCGGGCTTCTGTCGCAAAATACCACAGACTGGGTGGTGTATGCAACAGAAATGTGTTTCCTCACTGTTCTGGAGTTTGGAAGTCCATGATCGAGGGGTGGGCAGATGTGGTTTCTTCTAAGGCCTTGCTCCTTGGCTTGCAGACGGCCACCTTCTCACTGTGTCCTCACTTGCGTGCATCCCTAGTGTCTCTCTGTGTCCAAATTTCCTCTTCTTATAAGGATACCCTTCGTATTGGATTAAGGTCAACCCTACTGACCACATTTTAACTTAATCACCTTTCTAAAGGGCCTGTCTCCAGATATGGTCACATTCCGAGGTACTAGGGGTTAGTGCTTTAAACATATGAGTTTTTCTGGAGGGGAACAATCCAGCTCATTAACAGACAGGACCTTTTTTAAGTACTCAATAATGATCAAGGTGAAAACACTTACCTTTAGCCAAGCAAGAGCCAAGGATGGTCCTGGAGCCCCGGGTGAGGGAATATGAGGAAGTGAGTCCTCAAGTTTCTTCCTGACACCAGAGGTAACTCTCTGCTTAAGCTTTCTCATTCTGGGTTGTGAAAAGTCAAATAAACTCATTAGGGTCCATTTTACCATTGATGTAGGAGACCTTTATACCCTGGGGTTGGTCAGGAGCATACAATTTAAAAAGATGCCTGAAGCTTTGGCCTTTTCAACAGCAAATTTATTGACATTCTTGCTTTGAGACCTTGAATTCAGAGAGTATGCAGTGTGCGATGGTAATGGAGAAGGATGTTATAGGATGAGACTCTCTAGAATGGATGGAGGAAGGGTACGCTGGCCACAGAAATGCCTGGACGTCAGGGCTCCTCTGAAGAGGGGTATATATAGGGTGGCAGTGACCAGCTCATGGAGCTCAGGACTGGAGATTGACCATGGTGCCAGCTCTTATACCTTCCGTGGGAAAACCTGGGAAGAGGAGTGGGAGGCCTGGGAAAGCCTCAGTCCCTGGGCAGGGATTCTATTGTCATATAACAGAGCGCTGTCCGCTCTGCAACTTCTTGGACAAGGTTGTTCTTGTTTCTTTCCAGCTTATCTTTTTTTCCTGCTAGTCTCTTCAGTGGTTTGCAAAGAAGACTTTCTATGTTATGGGACTTATATTCTGCCGCATACAAATAACATCCACCATTTCAACATTTTTAAGCAATAAAGATGATAATCAATGCTTCCAGAATACTCATAACCATGCTCATTACATGGTTCTGTGACTGGAGAGAAGAGAAACCCAGGGAGGGAAATTTTCCCCCAAAAGTCTCTCCCCATGACATCTCCTGTAACCTTTTACTGTATGCAACCCTATACAGCCTCTAAATACATACTTTTTTTTGTTAATCATTAGTTGAATTATGATACTTTGCAAAGGTTGCCACATAATTTTACTGTGAGTAAAGGAATTCACAAATAAAATACAGTAGTGCAGTGAAAAGAAGGCCTGGTTTTTAGTGCTGGTGTTGCAAGTAATAGCCTGGTGACCATTAGCAAGTCACTTCATCTCCCTCTGTCTCAGCATCCCATTTATAAAATGATGAAGATGGGATCTGCCAGCCTAATTAAGAGTTGTAAGGATCAAGTGAAATAATATCAAGGAAAAGGCTTTATAAACTGTCAGGCACTATACAAATAGAAATGATGAATGCTGGTAGCGAATTGTGAAATTATACTGGAGGCATTAAAAGCTTATAATAAATGCTTTCACTTCTCAGAAATCTTGTCTATTCAGAGTAAACTAAAGTATCTTTATTATAACCCAATTCCTCAAATCCCAATCTGAGCTTGAACTTGAAATGTTCAGAGATTCCTAAAACCTAAAAAATGAGTTTTAGCTATACTGTGGAAGCATATATTAAGACTACGGTTAAAATTTTTTTTTTTTTCTTAACATTTACTTTTTGGATTGTCTTTCACCTTTTTTTTAAAGAAAAAATTTTCAATTGTGTGTTTTATTGAGAAATTTTTGTAAGTATTTGCAAATATCTTTCCAAAGTACTGTAAACCTCCTAAGGGCAGGAATCAGGAATCTCTTTTGTCTTTGTTTCCCCAGCAGTTGGCAAGTTCAGTGCCTAAAGCTCAACAGAAGCCCTTGTGGAATAAATTGAGACTAGGGAATGTTTCTTTTATTCACATTAAGGGTTTTCATGTTTACTTTCCTAACATAATATTAGAGTTCAGCCCCTTGATGCTGTACTCTTCACTTTTTAATCACACTCATTAGTTTGAAAATAAATGTATATTATGTCCCAGTGAATTAAATCTTTTCCTTCAGTACTGTAGTTCCTGGGTAGAGCATATTGATATTGTAATAATGTTTCCAAAAGTTAGGAAGTGCCACAATGATTCAGTTTCACTGTATGAGCTGAATAGGGACATATTTTTAAAAAATGTTTATTTTTAATTGTGGTTTCAATCACATAACATTGTTTTCCATCTTAAACATTTTTAAGTGTATAGTTCAGTAGTGTTAGGTATATTCACATAGTTGTACAATAGACCTCTAGAACTTTTTCATCTTGTAAAACTCAAATTCTATGCCTATTAAACACTAGTTTCCCCTCCCTTCTACATTCTGTTTCTGTGATTTTTGACTACTTCAGATACTTCATAGACAAATATTTTTTAAAAGACGTATTGATATATTTGTTTTTATTTCTGCTTTTATTTATGTCTATCAAAAATAGATAGGAAGTCTGGATCACATAATACTAAGTGATATTTTCATTTTGATTCATATAGAACCAAACCAGGTACTAATTTTCTTAAGTAAGGATCAGGAATTTTGCCTTGCTGAAGGTAAACAGTAAAACCGTGAGAGCGAATGAAAAGGTTTTCTATAATTTGTAAAGCAGTAGGTACTTTACTGAATCAAACTAGTTTTAGGTAAGGAAAGAAGCAATATGATATATTTTTTAAAAGTGCCTCTTATTAAAGACCGATTTTAATTTGAAAACTCATTCTTTTCTAAGATGATTGTAGAGACCATGTCACTTCTGCAGTGAAGAATGGTCTCATTACATCAGTGGTCCTCAAACTTGAGTGTGTATCAGCATCACCTGGAGAGCTTCTTGATCCAGATTGCTGGGCCAGACCTCCAGAGCTGCTGATTCACTAGGTTAGGAGAGAAACCTGAGGATTTGCATTTTTTTTTTTTTTTCCTGCGGTCGCGGGCCCCTCACCGCTGTGGCCTCTCCCCTTGCGGAGCACAGGCTCCGGACGCGCAGGCCCGGCGGCCATGGCTCACGGGCCCAGCCGCTCCGCGGCACGTGGGATCTTCCCGGACCGGGGCACGAACCCGTGTCCTCTGCATCGGCAGGCGGACTCGCCACCAGGGAAGCCCCAGGATTTGCATTTTTAACTAGTTCCCAGGCGATGCTGATGATGCTTTGGGCCCGAGGACCACCCTTTGAGAACTGTTGGTCTGGGGCAGCGGTCCCCAGGATACTCTTCAAGGTAGTTAGAGATAGTTTGTTAAGGCCTATCCAGTGGGTTTAGAAATCACCTTGTAAGGAGTCACTGTTCCGTTTGTATATGAAAGACTCCTTGTGATACTGCCTTAAAATAGCCTCTTTAACCTCGTTTCCTGTATTTCCTAAAATTTCATAAATTCACTTGATTACAGAACCATTTTTTACTAACATCTATTACCTTTTGAGGGATCCTCATATTCTACTGTGTAGCTTAAAAAAGTGCTCTTTAGGATAAAGAATTAGTCAAGTATAAGGTTTCAACGTTATGGTTGAGAGTATAGGGTTATAAAATTCATGGTGAGGGGCTTCCCTGGTGGCGCAGTGGTTGAGAGTCCGCCTGCCGATTCAGGGGACACGGGTTCGTGCCCCGGTCCGGGAAGCCACATGCCGCGGAGCGGCTGGGCCCGTGAGCCATGGCCGCTGAGCCTGCGCGTCTGGAGCCTGTGCTCCGCAGCGGGAGAGACCACAGCAGTGAGAGGCCTGCGTACCGCAAAAAAAAAAAAAAAAAAAAAATTCATGGTGAGGCAGGGCAATGGGTAGTTCATCTCTCTTCCTTACCTTTAAAATGATTGAACTCCATTTCCTAATGTAGAGAGGAATAGAAAGGATTTGTTGACTCAAGCACTTTAAGTTTCTTCAGAGATAGTAAATAAAGGAAATAAAAACTTTGCTTCCTTTATCCCAGTGCTTGAGGTTTGTAATTGAAAAGTTCTATCAGTATCTTAAATGAATTGTCTAATTTTCAGTTATGATCTGTGTACATTTCACAATAATAGATACACACAAGTTGGTTGAATGTATGAATATTGAGGCAGGCCCGGTTGCAAGAATTGGGAAGCATAATGCTACCTGTTTGAGCCTGAAATGCACCAGGCGGCCTGGTGGAGGGTAGTGCCAAGCTAGTGATTAAAAAGCATCTGCGGTTATCCTGTGATTCACCTGAATGCGTCTTTTTACTCCTGTGTCTGAGGTGAGATTTTTGCACGTGGTTATCATCCTTCAGAGTCCTCAGGCTCTCACGCAGAAGGATCAGAGCAAAGCATTCTCTCTAGGAAGTGTAAAGAAGTCTCCCACTTCCTGTTCCTGCTGCCAAGAATGGGCCTAGACCTATGTTAATTCCCTAAGTAAATTTAGCTTTGCAAACATCCCATTCCTTGTATGCATATGATAATCTCCTGTCTGTGGATTTTTTAACCACTTCTTAAATTTTTTAAAAAATTTTTATCTAGGGCCAAATAATGTAACTGGCCCAGAACTATAAGAGTTTCTGCAAAGATGCAATGTAAATAAAAATGAAGAATGGTGACACCTAACATGACACATTCGTTATCCCCCCACTTTTCTCTTTTTGGAATTTATACATCGCACATGGATATATTACGTTTGAATATGATGTACATGGGTAGACACAAAATAAATATATACCGAAATACATACTGAATTAAATGTATACCTAATATATATGTTATTTTCATATTGTGCTAAATGCCTAACATGATATAACCTGTTCATTGCCGCAAACCAGGTGGGCTCCGTAAGGGAGTGCCCAGGAAAGGGTGCTTTACACATGTGGCCGAGCAAATTCTCACAGGCAGTTGTTATTACTCTCATTTTAACATGTAAGGAGATCCAGAAAGACTGCATAACTTGTCTACGGTCATACAGCCCCTAAGCGGTGAGAACAGGTTTTGAACCAGAATTTGGCCTCCCAATTCCACATCACATTCCCTCTTACTAAGTGGAAAGGAGGCCAGAGTACAAAAGCCTGGAATGAGGCTTATCTGGAAAACAGACTTAAGTTTTGAAAGCTCCTCTCGAATTGAAAGGAATTATTAAAATGTATAAGAAATAATCCCAAATAATTAGTTCTAACACCTGTGTTAAATCTTATTGTACTAACTACTGAGGTTAGTTTGTCAAGAAAGCACTTTAAATGAAAAATCTTCAATAGTCAGTACTTTGAAACCACTGACTTAGAAAATTTTGATATTCAGTACATAGACCAAAAAAAAGAAAAGGGTGAACACTGAATTGCATTTATTATGTATTTATTTCTTGATGCCAATGCCATTATGGTACCCTTAAACTTAAAAAAGAATAAGGAACTGACTGTGTTCATGTATTCAAAACAGTATTAATTCTGACTCTTATTTTTCCTTTGCATTGGGTATCATATAGTTAGTCATTTTAAGCCCCTAGGACGTCCTTCATATGAAAACACTGAAGTGTGAGTGAATGGTAGAAATAGTGTTTGAAAAATGGTGATCTATCAAACCATAGATCATACTTCAAGCAATGAAATAAAAGCTATTTCCATTGTAAGTTTCAGATATTATAAAAGGAAGTAACCTAATCTTTCAGAAGAAATGGTAAGAAATCTGGTAACCCTTGGGGACCAATGTGATTTTCTAAGTGGTTAAGCCAGTAAATTCACCCACTCTGCTACCTCGCTCCTACAGAGTTACCTAGGAATCAGTTCTTCGTTTGAAGACCATTCTTTGCTGCTCTCTTTTTCTCACCACAGAAAGGGGGAGATCAGATGTCATTTGTTTCGTTCCTCGGTCATCACTCCTCAAGGTAGCTCCTGTTGGCCAGTCGAAACATTGACCCTTTTGTAGAGTGATTACTCCAGGAACTGTACGAGGCAAGATTGGGGAAGTGGTGCCCATGGAAAGAAAACAGAGCAGGGTGTCAGTGGTCTGCGTCCTGGCCTCACTCTGTCCCACATCTTCTCACACCCTGTAGGCTCTCCTTGTCGTACATGACTACTGTTCTGTTCTTTCACATTTGAAAATGTGAACAGTCTGGTGGTTCTCATCACTCGCTGGTGTGAGTGACTGTTCTTGAAGCACTAGCTTAGTCCACATCAGCCAGTGAGCTCTAGCGCTCATTTCAGTGAAACCAATTCTACATTTCCTCTGTTCCTTTCTTCACTTTGCCTGGAAAGTGAAGAAAGTAACAGTGTGGGATTAGAGGGCCCATGGTTCCTCTTGGGTGGGTGCCGGAATGGAAAGGTAGTCAGATGAGTTATGTAGAGCCAATTTAGCCTTTGATTTTTATACTTTGATATGTGTACTAATATAGTCACCCTGAGGGAAATAGAATTAGTAATAAGTGATAATATTTACCATAAAGTTTTTTTGAATAAGCATTTACTAGGAAATTTTTATAGCCTCTGACAGTAGAAGTTTACAATATATTGTTTAAAGGGATCTAGGTACAATTAAATAAAGAAATATTTTTACGCTGTTTTATCTAGGACAATCAGATTTTTGAATTTTTTTGAGGAAGAGTGAAAGAAACAAAAATCCCTATCGGAATAGGGCCATCCCGTTCCCTTGAGCTGAGGAGAAAAAGCCATGAATTTTCTGTGAAAATTATCCTCAGCATGTGGGCAAAGTTCTTAACTCAGGGGAATCTATCAGAATCATTTTGGGAAATTTTCAAACCAAAAGCACTCATCTTCCATTCCCAGATTCTGATACCCCCTGAGACTATCAGAGTCCATGGAGAAAAGGGCTGGTTGTGTTGTATGAAAAATTTTTCTGATGGTTCTGAGTCCCCATCCCTCCCACCTCAGTTGATCTAACTCATGGGTTAGAGTGAAAAAACTTTCCTGTCAATTTTCTCTCCTTAAATATAAGAAGAACAGACTGACTAGGGAGATGAATTTTTGCTAAACAGAAGGAGTATTTTTATTTTAAAGTTATAACATAGTTTAAAGAGTAAAATATTTTACACAGAAAAATCGCCTGCTGCCATTCCTATATCTCCTTCCACAGAGGTAATCACTTTAATTTTTTTTTGGTGATTAATTTTAAAATTTTAGATATGTTGAATTGGTTGCCCACTATGGTGGAAGAGAATTTGGCACTGTTTTTACCCAATGTTATTTATCTCTAATTAGCTCCAAACTAGGAAGGTTTTTGTTGTTGTTTTGTTTTTCTGATAGAAAATAAGGTAAAATAGAGAGGAAAGTGAGATCTTGAGATTGAGAAAAACAAAATGTTAGGAAAGGTCACACAAGGTGGCCTCAATTTTCTCAAGAAAATAAAGTATGGGTTAATCTTCCAGGGTTGAGCTGCTATCAGCTGCTATCAGTAATTCGTTAGAGAGTTAGATAAACAGAAGCATTGCTGTAGACCAATGAAGAATGACCAGCTGATATGAATAGAAATACAGTGGATTCATTTGGAAGGATGGAATGTTACTTTTCATTATCTGCAAAGAATGAAAGAAAACAGTAAAAAGCTGAAAGGGAGAGGTCAATAGTTTATTGCATGTGAGAAGTTACATGTGTGGTCTCTGTTCTGTTACATGTGACCGTGGGTAGATAATCCCAAATTGTAGGTGATAAAAAACTTTAAAACATATTTAATTTGATATTTTATATACATCTTCATATGTTTGGATAACTATGAACGCTGCTATTACGTTTATCCACTTTCTGATCTTTCCTTTCATTTGATTAATATTTAATTGGTATTCCTAATGCCTATAACAAATTGGAGGAAGTCCGTAGCTCAGCAAATAGGTTGCAGAACGCCCACCTGCAATTTCAAATTCCTTTTGGAAGACTCACAAAGTAGATAATCTAAGAAGTGGATGATGAGGAATTGACAACTGTACATTAATTTCATATTCTCTGAGGGCAATGCTTTTTTAAAAATTGACTATTGTTAGGTTCACTAGCTTTGTTTGTGCATTTGAAATAACAAAGCTTAGTTTCTTGTCTGATTTTACGTTTAAAAGGGTATACTTTACAGTGCAAGAAAATAGCAGGGCTGTTGAGTTCCAGTCCCAGAATAAGTCCCCCAGGGCACAGTTGCCAGGCAGTTAGCAATAATTTTAATTGGACCCCCAAACTAAGCCAACCTCAAATCTTGTGTATGTCTTACAAATAGGGTTGATGATGTCCTTTAAGTTCTTTTAGAGGCTTATGAAGATTTATACCAGTAGTTAGCTGCTTTGTCTGAGCTACAGAGAATATTTAATAGTTTTTATTAGGAATAATGAGCAGAAATGTCTCAACAAATGAAATTCTTTAGTATGGACATTGTAGTCATTTAACATTCTCTTTATTCACTTGCAGTAATGTTGATAATAGGAGACATTTTTTGATACATGGCCCTGTATTTCATGTATTTGTCAGATTTCCGGGAAACCATTATATAATGCATTTGTGTAATGAACGCTTTTCTAACCTCAGATTTGTCCAAGAATCCTGTAGTAGATACATAAATCTCATGGCTATTTTAACATACAGCGTAATAAACACTCACTGCATTTCCTTAACAAATGCTTAGCAAGTGACTCCTACATGTCAAGTGCTGGAGATGCAAGGCTGAGCAAAACTGAGCCTTGTGGAGCTTATGGTTTAGAGAAATAAAATAATAATGAAATGAATGCATGAGTATAAATTGCAGTAATGCTGTCCCAGGGAAGTAGAGGATAGTGCAGTGACTTTACTGAGGGGTACTGTCTGGTCTGGGAAGTGAGGAAAGGCCTCCTTGTGAAAGTAAATGTCAGGGCTAAGCTGAAGGTTTGAGTAAGAGTTAACAAAGATGGAAAAAGGGAGAACCTTCCAGTCAGAAGGAATAGCAGCTTCGTAGGTCCTGAGGCCTCTTTAAGGAAATGAATGGATGCCATGGATTGGAGCTCAGAGAAGGGCAGGGAGGGGTTCCAGGCCAGTGGGTCATGTAAGCTGTGTAAAGGGTTTTGGTCTTCATCCCTGGAATAATACATGCTTGTTGTGAAGAATTTTGTAACTATTATAATGTACAGAGAAGAAAATTAAGATCACTGATAATCCTATTACCCATAGCCTCTTAATCTTTATATTTTTTTAAAATAAAATTTTATTTCTCAATTCTACTTCAATAAAGCTACAAAAAGTTTAAAAGTTACTGATTTCAAAAAAGCATAAATTTCCTTCCAGTTATTTATAGATAAAAATTAATGTGTAAACATAGACTCTTCTTGAACTGGTTAAAGGAGATACAGCCCTTATTACCATGCTATATTACTAATATTTGGAATAGGAAATAATTTCATAAGCTAAGCAATGATGTTTTCATATGTCATTATAGCCTTAGTTTAGCAATTAAACTGTAGCCTTAGTTTGGCAATTAAACTAAATCATGGTTCTGTTTATATATCTTTAACATACTTTACCCTGTTGTTAGAAGATCAGTTTGTATAATTTGTTTTTCCATCGAAATTGAGAAATTATCTTCAGGGGATATGTGTGTACGTATATAGGGGTGTGTGTGTGTGTGTGTGTGTGTGTGTACACAGGTGTATTTCATGGTAAGTAGAGAAAAGTAACAAGAGTGACATCTTTTAAAACTCTGATTAAAAAGTTAGCCAAGCTCAGGTTGGGTCTTTCTAGTCCATGTCAAAAAGTGTGAAAATTACTGGTTCGAAATTACTGTCCTTGAGGACATTTAAAAAAAATTGTTGAAGTATAGATATTTCTTCTTCAGTGATTGTCAGTGTAAATGTATACTACACAGATTAAACCTGCATGAGAAAGACGGGTAAAAAGCTTAGGAGACAACAGGTATATTTGAAAATACCAGAAGTTGGCAGCCTGGAGAGAGCGGAAACTTGTACGTGGAAGACCCATCAGGGAAGCAGACGTAACCCTAAAAAAGTAGGCACAGAGCACAAAGGACCATCTCAAATCAGTGATTGCATGAACTCAGAGAGGCAGTCCCAATACAACCTGAGGTAGAACAAAGCTCAGAGGATACTGCAATCTCTAAAGCCTGGTCTTCAGAGGCTATTCATGACTCAAATTACAGATATCGCTTGTAAATATTTTTTTTTCCCTCCCAGATTGGAGAAGGCTGAATCGGTCTATAATTTAAATTATAGACAAACCATATATAGTTTGTGTCTCAGTAACTCTTACACTGTTAAAGACAAAGTTCAGCATTCCATGCCACTCATTAAAGAGTGGCCCAAATGTTGACCCTCTGTAGGGAAGGAATATGGATAAGATTTGGAGTTCTTATGTCCTCAGGGAATTGCCTAAGGAGAGGCCTTCCTTCCCTGCCTTCTGAGCATGTGGGTAGTGGTGGTGAAAGCCAGATTATACTTTTTCCCTCTCTCCCCGCCTTCCCTGCCTCCCTGCCTCCCTCCCTCCCTCCCTTCCTTCTTTCCTTCCTCCTGCCCACTACTCCTAGTGTTTAGTGATATAAAATAAAAGAATGTAATTAGAGACTGAGTTATAACTTAGCAATAATGTCTAGATAATTAAAAAGTCACCATGAGAATGTAAAGAATTTCATGAGGCTACATTGGCCTCATGACAAGGTAAGCCAATGACATAAAATGCAGAGGCCTTTGCCTCCCGCCCCGCCCCAGGAGTGGAAGGCTGGTTCAAGGGTGAGGCTGAACCTCCCAGAAAGCCTCCCTGCCTGGTGTCTGTGGCCAGCAGCTCTCCCAGCTCTTTTCTTTCTCTGAAAGAAGCCAGCGTGTGGGGAGACACCTGGTGACTCATCTGTTACTGAGCATGACTTCTTTTCATCTTGAAGAACATTATCTCACCTCGACATATTCTAAAGATATGAGAGAGGACATGTGGAATTGAGTAATAATGAGGAATGTGGCACATGTTGCATTTATAAAACACATCAAACTATTTTTCAAATATTAAGAGGTGTAATCAAGTCTGCAACACATTTTGATAGTGATATTTCCTGTAACTTTTACCCATAGGCATTACAAGGGAAATGATATCCATGTGTTTGATTCACTTGCACAGTTCATTAAAGGGTATATTTAAAGGGCTATTTGATAGCACTTTAAAAGTTTCTTCTCACTAAAACTAATACATTTTTAAGGATATGACGTTTTTTCAGTTTTCCTATAATTTGAATTTTGTTCAAATAACCCCACGGGAAAAACACTTCAGTGACGGCAGATGAATATTATCATCATGATTTGGTCATATGCAATCTCTTGAATTTATTACATTTTATTAAACTATCATTAAGCTTCATCAATTTTGATTTTAAGTAAAGTTGACAAAAATGCCCTCCCTCATAAAATGCATCTTCAAATTTTCTAGAGTAAGCTGTGTGGCATCAGAAATGCTCACATTCCCATACTTTGAAACTACAAAGTAATACTACTTGTAAAATTGAAATAATTACGAAGGATAATTAGCAGAAACATATCCAAAATGAGACAGTCACAACCATTTGAGCTTGATCATACCCAAGAAATGTTGAGCAGGAAAACCTCTTTAGAAATCTGTGTGCTCTCTCTTAAGTTCAAGTGTGGCTATTTTTAAGCCTGAAGTAATGTCATCAAATAAACTATCAGCAGTATTCTGTATCAACTGTAATTTAACACATCTGTCCAGAAGAGTAGTGAATAATGAATTACATTAATCAATCCAGATAAAAGAGATTTGAGTAACATTAATATTGCCGCTAAATCGTTAAAAACTTTCTTTTTTGTTTTGTTAAGCAGGGGTTCTAATCTAGGGATTCTGTGGAGATGATGAAAGAAAATTTTTGAGATAGATTTTATTAAAGGCATTTGAGATACTTAGTATACAGATAACATGAAAATTTTCACTGATTTTCCTGAAAAGGTCCTTCAGAAAATTTTTAAAAAGCTAGGCAGTATTGACACTATACTATGGCATTTACCTTAAGAATATTCTTTTACAAAAACATCTGGCATCACACAGCTGTTCTATGTGGATTGAAGATGCTTTGCTGGGTTTTAATCTGTGTATATATGAAAAATAGACAATTTGATGTACGTACAACACATGCATGATCTCCAATTTTCAGTAGGCCATTTTTTCAGGCACAGAGGCTCAGCACTAAATACCCAGCCCAGTAAGGTGATTGCTGGTACTACAGGTGATTTCCACAAAGTGGTTAAACCACCTGATGAACAGATATTAGTCTTCATACAGCCTGTATAGGACAGTCTATAACCACAAGCCAGGTGTGCTAATGAAATGAGCAACAGAAGAGCTGTGATGCTGAGGACACTAAGGTGAGAATCTGAGCATGGTTTTCCATTTGGAATTTCTCATTTTGGTTTAAAATGGAATATAAAGAAGTGTCAGGGTAAGGGTGATAATCTCCCTAGATAGTGATGTTATTATACCGATTTTGCTAAGTGGATTTATTAGTACCATGTTGAAACCCTAGTGTAATGAATACCAGTAGCTTTATTAATACTCGCAGCACTAACATCTTTCATACAGAACAGCAGGTGACAAGGGGAGGAGCCCTTGCCCCAGCGGCAGAATGCCTGGGTCCTCTTCTGTCCCAAGTCATTTAATCTTTCTTAGCTTCAGTATTCCCATGTGTAAAATGCAGATAGTAATACCTACCCTGAAAGTCGAACACTGTTTCAAAATATGAGAAAGTATTGAAAGATACTGCAAAGATATAAGAGTGTCATTAAACTGATTATTTTTAGTACGCTGAAAGACAACCAAAGGGTGAAATGGATGTATTTATAAGTATTATTAGGAAAGGTAATGATCCCTTTTTAGAAATAAAAATGCCATGAACACTCTGTGTATAGTACATACGTATTTATACACCCCAATTACTAACATACCTATATCTATATCCGTATATCCACTTATAAAGACAAACATATATGTATATGGAAAAATGCACTCTGTGTTGATAAAACTTGTATGCAGAATTCAGCTTTTCAATTTAGATGATCAAATCCTATAAACAGCATCCAGGCAGATTGTATTTGGTACTTTTGAGCCATTTCAAATTTATTCGAATTCCAATCTATATAAAAGGATTTGTTTATGTGGACAGCTTTCATTGCTTCAGGATCAAGAGGTGAGTAGCATAGTCTGAAAATAAATATTGAAGCTTCTTTTACATTTTCTGAATCTGTCATTTTGGTCGGTCATGCATCATTGGTATTTCATGGAAAAAAATAACCCCTCTTTGAAAGATATCATTTGGTGTCCCATGGACTCACAAAGCAAAGAGACGTTTTCTACTTAGAAGTATCATCACTTGAACATGTACTCAGCAAGAAACTGACTCTGGTAGGGTTTCCAGAGTCAGAACATGGGGTTATTCATTTTTGTTTCATAGTGTTTGGTCTGGGCTCTAAATGAAGCAGGGCAGTCAGTGTAATGAGACTTGGCAATCATGCAGAACCATTTGCTGACTTGATAAGGTCCAGGTGCAAATTTGTCAGGTAGTCTAAATCCTCCCCCCAGTAAGGAGTATTTCCATGTGACTTATTTTAAACCATGAAAATGAGAAATGCAAGCAGTGACTGCTGGGTTGAAATCAAATAAAAATAACACAAATGAACAAGAGCATTGAGATACGATACTGTACACTGGGCACATAAATTAAGAGCTATTTCCACAATCTGTCCAGGAGTTCAGTAGTAATCTGCACTGTGAAGCCATTAGCTGGTGCACTCCTATGTTTCTTTTTAACGGTGAGGGGAAAAAGAGAGACAATAAAACTAGTAAATTGGTTCATTTTAGAGTAATCAAACGATTTAATTGAAATCTCTGTGATACTATCGCTGCGGTTACTCAGGAAATTGTATACAAATAATGATCTTTGATGTACCTGATTTCCAAAGCAATACATATTGGGGGAATCTGCTTCCTCTCCCTATCACTGGAATTTTCATTGCCCGGTCTGACTAAGTGCATTTCACACCAGACTTCTGTGCATAGACATACTACCCACTACTGTGAAAATTAGTATAACTTTGGTGAGTCATTTGTTCCAACCTTCAACAGAAATAAAACTTCTGGGAACCACACTGATCTCATAACTTTATCCCCATACAGGATATGGTCTTAGATTTATAACTTAGCTGTGAAGAATCAGCTTACTTAGATAAATAAAATGTCTTTAAGAAAATGTGAAGACTTGCATAAGAGTAGTGTTTATTTTAAAAAGTGTGCTCAGTATTATGGTCAGAGTCTAGTTAATGCCCCATGATTTTTAAGTTCTTTATGCATATTTTTTGTGACCTGAAATACTAATTGTGGCTGACCACTTGGGTAAAGAAACCAATCAAAGCATTGTCTATTGAGAAAATTAATTAGGAATCACTATTTAAAATCAGACACATGATGGCTGATATGAATGCTGACATAGTATTGCATTAATGTAGGTTGAAGCCAGTTAGGTTGACAACGGGACTCAGCGATTATAAACTCTTACAGTCAAGAGTCTGGCGATTTCTATACCATCCGTACATTGGTTGCCAGACCTCTGCTTTATCTGACCTGTGAGGTTGTTATTTTTGCCTTAGTGCTGACAGGATGAGACAAGTAACATGCCACTGACTGTTCTTAAAAAATGTCATTGTCTATCATACGATATCACTTATATGTGGAATCTAAAAAAATGATACAAATGAACTTATTTACAAAACAGAAGTAGACTCACAAACAGAAAACTAACGGTTACCAAAGGGGAAATGTGGGGGGAGGATAAATTGGGAATTTGGGATTAACAGATACACACTACTACATATAAAATAGATAAACAACAAGGACCTACTGTATAGAACAGGGAACTATATTCAATATCTTGTAATAACTTAGAATGGAGAAGAATCCGAAAAGGAGTATATCTATCTATATCTATCTATTTATCTATCTGTCTCTGAATCGTTTTGCCATACACTGGAAGCATTGTAAATCAAGTATAGTTCAATAAAAAAATTTAAAAAATATACTACTCTGGGGCAGAATATAGATTTTGGGGGAGGTTGTGCATGTGTGGAGACAGAGGATATAAGGGCACTCTCTGTACTTTCTCCTCAATTTTGCTGTGAACCTAAAACTGCTCTAAAAATAAATGTTATTAATTTAAAAAATTCCATGGAGTCTTTTTTTTTTTTTTTTTTGCGGTTCTCGGGCCTCTCTCTCACTGTTGTGGCCTCTCCCATTGCGGAGCACAGGCTCCGGACGCGCAGGCTCGGCGGCCATGGCTCACGGGCCCAGCCTCTCCGCGGCATGTGGGATCTTCCCGGACCGGGGCATGAACCTGTGTACCCTGCATTAGCAGGCGGACTCTCAACCACTGCGCCACCAGGGAAGCCCTGTATTTTATATCTTATGTGACTCCCTATATTTTATGTGCCTCTTTTTTTCAGCCAGTAGTCTTTTTTTTTTTTAACTTGGACTGAGAGGTTACCTTAACTTTTTTTTTTAAGTTCTTTTTTTCACACACACACACACACACACACACACACTGTATTTTATTTTTACAAGAGATAAATAAGCTGACACCAAGCATTGTCAACGGATGAATGTAACAAAAGCAACAATGATTGCAATTACCAAACACGAAACACACTCATACTATGTCATAATATTGACATTCAGTCCAGGAATCCTCCACTGTAACAGTCAGCCAGTAGTCTTTATTATTAGGCCACAGCAAATTATACTATCCATTACCTGAACATTTTAATCCCACTTGCATTTTATCAGGTCTGTCCACTTGCCATTTCATTTTTGGAATATTAAACCCTACAGCAAAAATACTAAGAATGAACTAATTTTTCATAAGTTACCAGTCAAACATCCTAGCATACATAAGAAACAACATCAGTAAAACATGGAGTGGTATTCTATTTCCCATCCAAAGAGATTTCTTCTTGTGAAAGACATTATTTGTTTTACTTTATTGCCTGTCCAACATTTGTTAGTTCAAAATGTGTAGATATTGGAAACAAAAGACGATGGTAAAATTTTTCAGTGTACTACAAAAATATAAAGGTTAAAATGCTGCAAATATTAAATACTGTAATATACTTTTATTAGTTCGATTAGGAATCCTAATCCTTAAATATGATTGACAATATTTAGTGATGATAGCTAAGTTGAAAGGCAATTTTGTTATTACAAGGCATTTTGTAGCAAATTTGCCAATAGCTAACTAATAGCTTTATTGTATTTCAGAGTTTGTTTTTTGGTTTGTTTGTTGGGGCAAAATGAAAATGGAGATGTCCTGCGCCCTTAAAATGCAGACAATAGCCGGACGCTCTCCAGTGGACGTATAACTTCTACCTCATGTGCGTTCTTCTATGAAGACTCAAGATTTGGTGCCCTACTCAAGGGGCAGCTCCTCTTCCATGGAAAGTCTTATCCAGAGAAAGAAGCTTTTTGAGAGTTGAGGGGAACTCCAACATTTTGAGAAAAGGAATAGCATTTTTGAAAGGAATGAAAGGTATAGTTCAGTAGTATCTCAGAGTATGTAAAACAACCCAAATAATGAAATTTTTACAATAATGTGATACTCTCAGAAATAGGCTTATAGATATTCAAAGAAAGTCTTTCCAAGACATGATAGGTAGTGCATGCCTGTATACTTACGTCAAGAAGAATAAACATGTATGGAATAAATGATAAGTAAGTAATACAATTTATACAGTGTGTTGATGTATCTATAATAGAAGTGAAATCCCCCCTTTTTTGGCAGTTAATTTACTCTTAGTGATTAAAATGCATGATTACTTTAAGTGTATAATTACCATGGTTCTTTTGCCTTTACCAAAATACTTAGGTGGTTTTTTTATACCTGTATTCATTCAGTATTCAAATATACGGTATTTGAATCCTCCGCAGAGGTCAGTTTCTACAATTTACCATGCATCAGAAGATACTCCAGAAAACAATGTGTACTGGGTTAATAAAGGTTTATTACCTCATTGACTAGCATGGCTCTCCAAAGACACCTTGTTCTTGGCCTGTGTGTCTAGGTATTAGAAATACTTAGACTTTGTATCCTTGGCCTTTGTATCACAATACTAGAAGTACTTAGAAATAAAAAAAATCAATAATTACATCTCTTTAACTTTTGAAAAAGTAAGTTTATATATTATTTGGGAAACCTTTGGCAGTTCCAGTTAATGAAAATCCAGGGGAAAAAATGTACCTTTATAGGAGAGGTTTCTTTTTCCAGAAATTAATCTGATGTCTATCTTTCTGAGTCAGAACTGTTACTTGAAGCATCATTATATTTTTAAGGGTTGTGGAGTACTCAGTCCTAAAGTCAGAGCTGAGTGGTTGAGTTTGAGTAGAATTGAACTTGTCATTGATGAAAGTGAACATCATACACACAGTGGTTTGTATAATGGGGGCAGTATTATTTATTGCATTGAAACAGAATAATTCAAACTCAATAGCACACTATGATTACACTGCATTTGTTTTCCTTTTTTTTGCCTGTGTCTCTTATAATTTGTTACTTGTGTAATTAATACACATAGTTCTGGTAACTTATTCACTCATGAGTTAAGAAAGTGAGGTTTTCAGCTTCATTTCCCCCTGGACATCTGACCTAGGAGTGCAGAGGAGACAAAAAGATTTTTATACAGTCGTCTTTGACCCTTGACACTATTCTTACTTCAACTGTCATCCATTGTAATGATCTGTTTTCATGTCTGGCTTAACTCTAAACCGTGAGTTCCTTGACAACAAGGACTTTTGTCATATTCCTGTTTTGTATATTCTGAGCAACTAATAAAGGATCTCAGTGTGTGCTTAACAAATGGGTATATGCTGGGAAAAGAAAAAAAGAAAGAAGGACTCATCTTCTTCTAATCAGTTACATTCTCTTCAGAGGTATTTTTTAAAAAATTCAGGTTTATTTTATCTACAGTAAAATTCATGGATAGTATAAACTGATTGATGAATTTCGGTAGAGGTATATATCTGTGTTCTTTACCCAGGCTTTCAAAAAGCAAAAAGGAAAATACATTTCTTTTTTCCAAACACATAATCAAGTGTTTGGTTTTTTGACTGACAGAATGAAACTCTTGGATGGGATCAATTCTTTAATAATGAATCTGTTATTTAGTATTTGGTTACTGCTTTATAATGACTCCAAACCCCTAATTCCTCCCCCTCAGGAAATAGGTGACTTGGTATTTACATAAGATAGTTCATGCCTTTCCTTCCCACATTTTCCACCCATATTAGTGAGGTAGGCTAGTCCATACTACCTCTCAAATTCCCCTGGAACCCACCTTCTACCCTCTAGTATCGGTGTCACTGTCTTTGTGGAAGTCCTCATCTTCTCCCACTTGGACTGTGGCAGTAGGCTCCCAAAGCATCTTCCCACCTTAAATTATCTTCTTTTAACGTTCTCCATAGTTGCCTGAGATCGATTGTCATGAGCTATGCCTTGAGTGTATTGAACTTGTAATTCCTCATCCATGCCTTTCTCTTTCCTGCCTCTGTGCCTCATACATGGTCTCCTTCTGCTTGAAACTCTGTCCTTTGGATATGACGAGAGCCTTCCATATCCACACTTGTCTTAAGGGACTGCCTTTCCCAGAGTTCCCACTGAAGTGAGGGCAGCTCTGCTTTTCACGGTCCCCTCCCCTTCTCCTCCACCTCCGGGGACAAGTAATTGGCTGGAATGTAGGCATCTGTGCCAGGAGGGGCCAGTACATAGGTATGAAAGGATGAACTGGGCCAATCAGATTCCTTATATCTTAAGACCGTCCACTGAGAGATCCCATCCTGAGAAAACAAGGAGTTATGGTACATTGACTGGGACCAAATGAATGCTTCAGTTGCCACAGGGGAGGTAGCGGGATCTTTCAGGAGGCCTAGCAAGCAAAGGTCATGAGGAGGTGCAAGCGTGAAGGAGAAGCTGTCAGGCAGACAAAAGATCTGCAGAGCAAAGGGTGAGAAGTCCAACTGTGAGTGAGGAGAGAAGCTGAGACATCCACGTCAGAGCGTGAGGCCCCCGTGCTGTCCCGTCAGTGGGCCTAGACGTTCCTTCAGGCTGAGTTACTTGGCTTTTCTTGGGTTCCCTGGTGTATGTATCCTTAGAGTGACTTCTTATTGTACTTCCCCACCTTATAATGACTTCAGTGAGACTGTTCTTTTATAGCTAAATGATCCCAAGTAAAGTGTTTCTTCCCATCCTACACCCTTCCTTTCACTAAAATGTCACCTCCTCCAGGAATTCTTTCTTTTACCACCAAATATGGATTCAGTTGCACCACCTGTTTGCAACCAGAGCACTTTACCTATTAAAAGGTTATCGTTTAATTATTTATTTATGATCTTCTCTTTAGAAAAGGAACAGCTTGAGACCAGGGCCTCTGTCATCCAAGTGAGTCGTTTAAATGAAGAAAATGCTATGGGGAACGTAGGTGAGTGGGAGGGTGGAGCCTTTATGAGGAGGTGGTACGTGTCTTACCATCATCCAGCTGCCACCACTTCGGCTTCATAAAATGTAGATAGTACATATTAGGTGCACCTGACCGAACCCTCCCTTTTAAAAAATATTTGGAGGTGAGGGAAAAAAGTAAAGTGATTTTTCTGGAACGAACACATCTTGGTGGTGGGATTATCAGACCAAAAATCAAGGTCTCTTCCCGCAGTGCTGACATGGGCACTCATCAGAGAGGACAGATCTGTGAACAGAATGATTGCATTTTCAAGACAAAGATGTATTTTTAGAAACAAACATCAGCAATGACAACCTCTCCCCATCCCCCAACCTTGCATATGCCCAGAGTTATTATAGATATTTTAAGGAATAAATTCTAGTAAGAACCCAGTCCTTTGGCCTAGCATTCAGGGTTTTCAGGACTTTGCTTTAGTTATCGTCTCGGTTATTTTCCTCCTAAATCTTCAAGGTGGACTCCTTGGCCCTCTCTCAGGCACATGGCCAGTGTTCTGGGTTTCTTTTCTTTTTATTATTTTCTTCCTATTGCCCGACATGGACTTTCCCTGTCTCTGGGAATCTGGACGAGGTGTCTCTCAGGAAGGTTTCTCTGATTCTCTTAAGCAGAAGTAATCATTTTCCTTGGTACCTTGATACCACAAAAGCTCTTTTCTTGTGGTTTCTTTTACAAAATGGGGATAAGTTACATGATGTCTCATTAGAGTTATTTTTTTACTTCTGTTATTCCACCTATTAGATTGTGCACTCAGAGTGGCAGATATTGTATTGAACCATTTCGATGAGAGTGCCTTGAACTCAGTAAATACTACTGAATAGATGATCCCATAGGGTTGTCATTTTTTTTCACCATCTTGCTTCTACGCTCTTTGAAAAAGTCACAGGTTCCCTAATAATGAACATTTCCCTTTTATACCGCACATGCCTTCAAGTATTTGCCTCTTAGAAAAATATCTGAGGAGGAGAATGAAATGATTTTCCCTTTTAACAAATTGAGAGAAAATAATTCTAACCATAAAATTAAATCAGTGAAGCCAGTTTCAGAACCAGCCACTGGTTTTTATGTTTGTGGGTAAAGGAGAGCAACGTGGGACATGAATTCAGCCCTCATGGAAGCTTGGTGCTTAGTGGAGGAACGGACGCAAATAAGGTCAGAAAACATGAACATTTGGAAGGAACAGTGATAACTAAAATGACTTCCATGAATTCTCTACGAATTTTGTTGAATGCATGAGCTGTTTTGGTCCACGTGTCAAGAGTGGTTAAGAATTGGGCTCTGGTGCCAGTGGTCAAGGTTAGAATCCCAGAATTGCCACTCATGTCTGCTTGGCTAGACTGTTCTCTTGTGATGGTGAAAGCATGGGAAGCCCTTAGCACAGAGCCTGGCACAGAATAGGCCCTCATCACACTTTCTCTGCTATTAATTTTAGGTTGTAAATTCATACGGCTATTTTAAGGGTGCTATATGCCAGTGTCACTTGTAGAAAATTCATAAAACTTAGTTTCATTTCTGGTGCAATTACTTTTTTTAAAGTTATAAATTTTGTGTAATTAGTAGCATCAACTAGAAGAGATCAAGTACTGTTCTTCAGGGTCTCAATTAATCATGTGAGTAGTTATTCTCCAAGCAGATATTGCATCATACATGGCCAACAGCCTCTTAAAGTATTCAAAATTAATAAAGCAGTGAAGGCATTAATCAGGGATGGTATCTAGCTGATTTGCATAAATTAATTAACGTCAACAGCTACACCAAACTGCAGCGTGGCCGCACCTGGGAAAACCATCATTCCCAGTGAAATAAGGTAGTGAGCCTGCAGAGTGGAGAGGCATTCTGTCTCCAAATACACACCAAGGTCACCATATACATAACACGAGTGACAGCGTGGAGCCCATTCATGATGATGCACAGCTCCAAAGCAGGGGCATAGCGAGGAAAGTGTGGTGATTGCAAAGCCATTTAGTGATACCCTTAATGGATTTTCAGGTGGTTATATTTTAGCAGTGCACTGAGATTCTGTGTCTTAGCGCTGTACTACTGAAAGTGAGTACTCATATTTATTTAGTCTTGCTTTATTCTTTGTAAATTCAGCACGTTCTTTTTGTGAATTGAGGTATAAGAATAGGAGGGAGGGCAATAGGGGAGAGAATATAGAGACCAATTCTTATCTCCAAATTTATAGAGAATTAAAGAAAACCTTTACTTGCTTACATTCTTGTTCCCATGTCAAGACCAACATTACTGTAGTCTCAGGTTTACTCATTCATTCATTCACTTACCCAACATATGTTACTGCAAGCCTTACTAGCCAACTGTTACTGTTTTGGGTGGTGGGCGTGCAAAACTGAAGAGTCCCGATTTCAAAGTGCCCCGAGTCTGAAATTTGGTGCTCTATGTAAACAAATAATCACAGATTGACAATTTATGTGCTAAAATGCTGATACTTGGAAATGTGTTGTGCTGGTGCTCCTGAAGGGACCTTGAGAAGGTTTCACAGAGAAAGCACAATTTAAAATGGCTTGTATATGTCATTCTAGAAAGAACCTTCTAGAGGGTGGAAACGTGTTCGTTATTCTTCATAGTTGCTAGAGTTACTCTCTTCGTGCGTCTGCCGTGCTGAGATTGGTGTCCTTGCTGATGTCAGTTAATTTATGCAGCTTGTATTGGCAAGGGATGAGGGAGGGCAAGGGGAAGTGTAGAAGGGAGTATGTTGCCTCTTTCACAACCTTGAATAAGTCGCACCCACTTCACACTGGCAGATGTTGGAGCACTGATTCATTTAACTTTGCTCCTATCAGCTCCAGGGGACACGGCTTCTTATAGCTTGTGGATAACTGGGAGATTGTTACAATAGTGGTTCCTCCTTCCCCAGCACAAATGCAGCCTTAGAGAGACGAAGATCCGAGACATGCAGTGGCCAGGACATCCTTCACTGGCCAGTTGGGATGGTTCTTTTAGCCAGATCCAACACCAACTAGGACTTCCCTAGATGTCTACAAATGGCAGCCATTTTTGGAGCATCACATTAGCATTAGCCCTGATAGATTGTTCATTTGACAAGTTGACTAGAACTGTTAAATGTAACGAACAAGATTATCTTAGCAATTTTCACATCCCTGCAAAACTTCCTCTTGTGAACTTGGTTTAGTCATGCAAAAATCAAATAGGATTTATTCAGACTTCTGAAAAGAAGAACAAAATTAGGTCACTGTGTATTTTCCTCTGTGAATACAGAAAGCGTTAAGCAAAGTGTTATGAAGGCCTGTTTATAAATGGGAATGGGATGTGGGAATGCTGTGGGAACACTTTCTTTTCTAGCTAATGGGATGTTACTATTTTAATCATTAAATTCTAAAATGTGTGGGATGTGGGATGTTTCCTGCCTGAGGTAGTGTGTATTAACTGACTTCAGTCTTCTTGATTGTAAAATTCTTTAATTTGTACTGGTAAATGATGAAAAAGCACATAGTTCATCTATTTCTGGAACACCGTTCAAGTGGTCTGGTTACTCTTTGGCCCTATCTCCTTTTCCAGTGGACTTCCATATGGAATGGAAGACATTTCTCAGGTGTTCTTTAAGAATAGCACTTTGTATTCAATGAGGAGTATATAGTAAAGTAATTTAGATAGTGCAATATGGGCATTCTTTGTGTATAGTGTAAGCTGGCAAAGAATAACTTGATTGCCACGGGGCTGAATATCAGGGAAGTCATTACGTCCCTCATAGGGTCAGAGAGGTCTTTAGCAAACTAGGAAACATACATGGTTGAATGGAAGTTCTGGAGTTGAGTTTGTCTTCCATTAAAATCCACTTTTGAGTGTGGGTAGCATACCTGTAGCAGAAGCTAAAGATGAGAATATATTTGTATTGGCCTCAATCCTTTCTCTCCAGGGGTAGTTAGGGCATAGAACGTGGTGAGAGGAAGACAGAATGCTGCAGTGGGAAACCTTTGATATCACACAGGTTTTCGTTCAGATTCTGATTATGCCATTTACTAGCTTGTGAACTTGGGCAACTTATTCAGTCCACTTGAACCCTGGTTCCTTAATAATTCTTCTTTCATATGAATGTTGGGAAAAATTAAGTTAATACATGTAACGTGTTTAGGAAGGCATCAATAACTGATACCAGTAACTGCTATATGAATTATTATTGTTATTATTAGTGGTAATATCTATAAACATAAAATCTCATGAGCTTTTGGGCATATCAAACATAAATACCCAACCTATAACAATAGCTTTCGGCATAAAGCCCAGGTGATGACAAGACTTGGGTTGATGAAGAGTATGGGCCCAGTTTTCAATCAGTCAGAGTGAACATAGATGACACAATGTGGAGGAACAAAGTGTTCTTAAATGGAATGGGTGAGTTTCATTCTCTTTTTAAAATTCTAAGATAATATAATAATGGAATTAGCAATGCAGAGTTGGGAGGATGCCAACCCCATTCATTGATCCCAGGGTCCAAATGGGGTGAGAGAAGAGTAGGCATCAGGGGCAGTGTCTACAGGATTTGCAATTAAGGTAAACGATTTTATATACAAAGAAAGGATTTGAGGGGCTTCCCTGGTGGCGCAGTGGTTGCGAGTCCGCCTGCCGATGCAGGGGACACAGGTTCGTGCCCCAGTGCGGGAAGATCCCACATGCCGCGGAGTGCCTAGGCCTCTGAGCCATGGCCGCTGAGCCTGTGCGTCTGGAGCCTGTGCTCCGCAACGGGAGAGGCCACAACAGTGAGAGGCCCGCGTACTGCAAAAAAAAAAAGGATTTGAAAATACAGAGGAGACTATTGAAAGAGATTTCAAAATACACAATGCAAAGGAGGTGTTTCTTGGGACTTGTTCAGAGAAGAGGAAATACTACCATCAAAAAAATGCTATCATAGGACTTAAATCTGGGATGTGACCAAGGGTAATGGGGCTGTGAAGGATTAGTCATTGCAACCAGTGCAAGATTTACAAAGACTTCTTCCTGGCGTGTCTGCTGGTAGTTGATGTTGGTAGCCTCATCTTTAGGCACGCTTCTTGGCCTTCACAGAGCCCTGCTCAGATCTCTTCCAGAAAATCTCTATAGAACCTTCCCCATTTATCTGGTCTTGCCTTCGTTTGCTTTTCTCTCCCTGATCCAAGGAATCTCTGGCTCCGTACGTAGACTTCTCCATGGAGTTAAGTTTCTGGTAGTTTTGGCTATATTTTGGAGAATATAGGAAAATTTAAAGTATTCTTCTGGTGCTTGTTAAAACAGCAAGACATTTTATTAGAGCTACTGTAGTAGGGGAGAGAGACTTAAGTATAGAACTGAGCTCAACTCCAAATACAGCAAAGGCAGATTGGGGTTTATAGCAAATGGGCAGAGCAAGGGGGTCAGTGGACGGAAATTTACTAAGAGGAACTTGATTCGATATCAAGGATGGGTGGGGTATTCTTGCTACACTGGGCTCAGCAGGCCAAGGACAAGACTACTGTAGAACAGGGCTGAGGACTTCCCTGGTGGCGCAGTGGTTAAGAATCCACCTGCCAAAGCAGGGCATACGGGTTCGATCCCTGGTCTGGGAAGATCCCACATGCCACGGAGCGGCTAGGCCCGTGTGCCACAGCTACTGAGCCCATGTGCCACAACTGCTGAGCCTGTCCTCTAGAGCCCACGAGCCACAACTACTGAAGCCCACATGCCTAGAAGCCCATGCACCGCAACGAAGAGTAGCTCCCACTTGCCGCAAATAAAGAAAACTTGCGCACAGCAATGAAGACCCAATGCAGCCAAAAAAAACCCCCACAAATAAATAATTAACTAAAAAGATGAGGGCTCAAAAGAGACTGACTGAAGTTTGGTTAAGGAGGGAGTCATTGTCATTTCAGAGAGGCTCTTCTCTCTCTGTTTTGGCAACTAACCTTTGTGCTGGCTGAAAACTTCTCCCTTCAGCCTTTATTTCTGAACTTAGGATCCTTGAAACCCACAATAGGATCACTCCCTACTTCCTTCTGGAGATCATGGGGTTGGAGTAGGTGACGGGCCCCAGGATTCAGATAATTTACATTTGAGTTACAGCAGCGGTTCTTAACATGGCTGCTCATTAGAAACATCTGGGGGTGCTTTAATACAACCAACCAATAAACACACAACAATGCAACTCTATCTGGCCTCATACCAGGCCAATGAAATCTGAATCTCTGGAGTTGGGTCCAAGCATTGGTATTTCTTGTCAAGCTTCTCTGTTGACTCTGAAGAGCAGCTTGGGCTGAGGACCAAACACACGAGGTCTCCTGGTCAGCATCTGATGGGGATTTCAGTTTGCTCTCATTTGGAGACCATGACTGGTGGTTATTGTTAGAAGAGTTATGAGGAGAAACTGGCGCTCTCCCCAATTAACTAGGACACTCTGCTAGGTCACTTATTCCTTCTGGGCTTGGGGCTGCTGCCCTGCAAAGTGAGTCTTCGTTTGTAAACCTGTAGTTGACTGTAGCATGAATCACGTCCCTAAACTTTTAGAGGAGGGAGCAGAACATAAAATCCGGTACTGACTACATATTAAGGATCATGTGAGCTCATCAATGCATATCATTTAACTTAATCTTCCCAACAATCTTGTGAGGCATGATTAGCCTATTATTATTAGAAGGGTTAAAAGGTTTATTCAAGGTGACAGAATTAGTGAGGGAGCTGAAACCCTCTCTTTCTGATGTCCAAAGCCATGCCACCTCTATCCTTGAAACAGCCACAGGGACACTACTGAAGGCAGAGAGCATCGTCTCTTCTTATTTCTTGCATATTATTTTACCCTATATGAGTATTTCTTTTTACATATTTCTCTTCTCTTCTAGTCATGTTGTCTTACATTAGGGTCCACAGATGTGTTATGGATGACTTAACAACTTTATTTTTGTCAGTTTTTATGTTGCATTTCGTACAGAAAAGCACTCCAGATTTGATTTTAGTTTGCTATTTCCTAAATGACTTTATCAAGCAATCTACTTTCCAGATTTGTTTTTATTTTTCTCATATTTTTCTAAATGTGCTTATCAAGCAATCAACTTTCTGCTTCCCATATGCACTGAACTATATTAGAAAATAAAATATTAAAACCAAAGAGCAGAAAGTAGAGCTCACTAAAAGATTAAAGTAGTCCTAAGTGTGCTTATTTCCTATGTAAATGAATGGAGGGTTAGTATATTCAGTTCAAACTATGTTTAGAATATTAATAGGCTTCATAACAACCTGTGCATAGTACATAACTTCAACTAATGCAGTTGGGGATCTAACAGTCACATTCCAACATAGAGTTATTGCGTATCCTTTGTTAAAAAGCTATAATTTTATAGTAGAAAGTTGAAATGTAGAAACTAATGATCAAGGGTTTAGCATGTGATGAAAACTGATGATGAAATTAAATGCTGAATTTAAAAGGTTTTGCTATTACAGTGACCTAGTTTTTTGTGTGTGTGTGATTTCTGATGTTTATGAGTGGGAAAATTCTATTTATTAGCCAATATATAATTAAAATAGGGCCAACTTATTTTACTCATTGTTTAGTTGGGTCTTAAATATATTCAGACATATCTTTTATTTAACTGCTTGATGGATGTGATGACCTGATTTTTTGGAAAAGATTTCAGAGAGGAAAATGGAATATAATAATTCTAAATTTTAAGAGCAAAAGTAAACAGATTTAGTACTTTACCATAGGAAATAAAGTTGTTAAACATTTCATATAATTGATCGATCTAAGATTTCACTTCAAATAAGTTCTATCTCCAAGAGAGTCATATGAAACTATCTGATATTACTTAAGATTCAAGGGAAGCTAAATTCATTGAATCATGGGATTAAAAAGAATCTTGTCAAGTCATTTTGTCTCTCCATCTTTTTTGAAGTTGCATATAAAAACATACTGTATGGTTGAGAGTCTTTCTTTGTGATCCTATAGGACTGGGCTCTTATTACATTTTCCACAGTGCGTATTTGTTTTTCTTTTTGAATAAGTCTGCCCCCTACCAAACTTGAAGTTCGAATAGGGCAGGGAGCATGTCCTATCTTTATATCCTTAGTGCTCATAATGGAGCTTAGAAGAGCAATAAATGAAGCTTAGAAGATTAATGGAGCTTAGAAGCTTATTAAATCCTCTTGAATTTTTATTTTTCATTTCTCTTTTAAAATATTGCCAGTGAAAGAGGTATCCTAGCTTCCCTTGGTAATCAGTTGTAGAATTTTGCTTGTACTTAACCTAACTTTATTCTGAATTGAGGAAAAAGAAAGATTTGACAGATTCTTTTTTTTTTTTTTTTTTTCGGTACGCGGGCTTCTCACTGTTGTGGCCTCTCCCGTTCCGGAGCACAGGCTCCGGACACGCAGGCTCAGCGACCATGGCTCACGGGCGCAGCCGCTCCGCGGCATGTGGGATCTTCCTGGACCGGGGCACGAACCCGCGTCCCCTGCATCAGCAGGCGGACTCTCAACCACTGCGCCACCAGGGCCGACAGGTTCATATTTTTAACAAGATGTTATGTATATGGCAGTAGTAGGAATGTAACTCATGGTATGGGTGGAATTATAGCCTTATGTTTACCTAATCAAGTTAAATCCTACCTACCAAAAGTGATCATGTTCTCTCATTGTTATTTCACAACTGCAAAGTCTCTCTCTTCAGATAATTCAGATTTTATGATGAATCAAATGGGAAGTGGGATGAAATTATCCTTGCTTAGTAATCTTAACCACATAGGAAGTTCCATCAATGGTTATTTAGAGTGCAAGGGGAAAAGTTAAAAATATTCAGAGTACTTTAAATGACTTCCCTGCTGGCACTGTGGTTAAGAATCTGCCTGCCAATACAGGGAACACGGGTTCGAGCTCTGGTCCAGGAAGATCCCACAAGCAATTAAGCCCGTGTGCCACAACTACTGAGCCTGTGCTCTAGAGCCCGCGAGCCACAACTACTGAGCCCATGTGCCACAAGTACTGAAGCCCGTGCGCCTAGAGCCCCTGCTCCGCAACAAGCGAAGGCACTGCAATGAGAAGCCCATGCACCACAAAAGAGAGTAGCCCCCATTCGCTGTAACTAGAGAAATCGCGCGTGCAGCAATGAAGACCCTACGCAGCCAAAAATAAATAAATTAATTTAAAAAAATTCAGAGTACTTTAAAAATCATCATTATAATACATATGCTAATTATAAATCATTCATAATTGTGCATGAAGAGAGACACAGGTGAAGTGAGACACAGGTGAAGTGTGAAGGGCTCTTTCTATTAACTCAGGAGAGTTTATGTATATGATGGAGGATGGTTTTAGAAATCACTATACAAATGTTATAAACCAAACTTACCGCCTGATCAGTTATTACGAGTCATGAGGCTTTGATGTGATAAAATTTTATAATAATACTCATTTTAATTTAGAAATGTTATTGTTAAGACAAAAAGTTGCTTGAGGGCATAAGTTACTCTTTTGTATCCACAGTGACTGAGAGGTAATTTGTTCATAGTAAATCCTCTGATGTTCGTAGAAATTGTTAACCAAATTTAAATAAATGGATCTGTAACTATATATAATTTAGTTTCTGAAACTTTGGTACAGCCACATAAGACTTGACTCTATAATTTTAATTTAAGATGTTAATGTTTCTTTATGATATATGGTTACGAAATGTAAAGAGCAAATTGCAATACTATGATTTAGATGCAATAAATACTATGTTTTAGGTGCATTTAGTTTGTTTCCACTGGGAATATTGATGATCATTGAATAGTTATCATCTTAAACATTTCCCTGTGAGATTGCTGGTTCATTCATTCATTCATTCAGTCAATCATCCAGTGTTTTATTTAATGAGCATTTACTGAGTAGGTACTATCATGAGCCAAGTACTAAACTGGAACAATGAATGGATTCAGATATTTTCCTCCCTTCAAAGAGGTCTTAATTTTTTTCAGAAGACTGTACAGCCTATAGGCGGATTATACAAAATAATTCTTATTTTAAATAGAAACAATGAGTTTTTTCAAAAAGTTTTAAAAGGTCTGAGTAGAGCCAACATTTGAATATGTAACTATCTCTGTTTTCCATAAAGAATGACTTTAAAAATAGCCATTTTACTATTAGACTTGAAATATAAACATAAGGATAATTCATGATATTGCTAATATTTTGGTTGGTATGAATATACCCCTTCATGCTTGTTCTTATTTTTAGATGGCTGATTCTAATAAGATTACATATATCAAATCACTTTGAGACCACTCTGTTAACGTAATATATTATAGTGTGCAATATGATATATTTATATATGTATTTTCCTAAATTAATGAAGCCTTAAATTTAATAATATGATATTTTAAACTATAATTGGTGTAAGTAATTTATAAATTATATATGCTTTAGTATAAACATAGTCATCTAGCAAATATATTACTTGGGAAAAATATATAGGAATATAGTAAGTTCTAATTATCTTCACAATGCCATAATTTTGGGTTTTAACTTTTAAAATAAATATAGGAGAAAAAAAGCCCTGAATAGTTAGGCAGTCATAGGGGAATATTATTTATTTAGTAATGCTACTGTTCCTTGGTGGTTCTTCTTTACTTAGAGATAAATTCCAACATAGATACAGTAAACACAGGTCCAGTTTTGCCTGGGACAGTCCTGGTTTATATGTGTTGTACCAGGTAATTCATTAAGAGCTTCTACTTGCACTATCAGAGTGACCTGATTTGGCTGACTATAGGGTACATTGTGAGAAGGGTTATGTGCGAACTAGCTGTGAAAGTTGACAGCTCCACCCTAGCTTCCTTGGAAGCCTGATCTGACCAGTTACCATGGTGAATACACATTTTACATGGTCTCAGGGAATCATAGATGTCCAAATCCCTACTTCTGTCTTCCTTGTGAATGGTCATCCAGCCTCTGCTTGGGTACCACCTGTGACCAACTGGAAACTACAACCTCCCTCTGCTTCTGAACTGTGCCCTTAGGTGCTCAGGAGAGAGGTACAGCTGCAGAAACTATGTAAAAACCACTGCAGCTAATTGTCCTTTCATTGAAGGAACTCTTCCAGGCCTCATCTTTCTTCTACCTACTTCCTTCTACATCAGTTTCCCTCAGCTTTGGGTTTTGACTTCCCTTTATTGTTGAATCTGCAAATGAAAGTCCATCTCAATGGGGTGGTTGTATTATTCAGGGTTTTCCAGAGAGACAGAATATTGATACAGGTGTATAGGTAAATAGATATATAGATATGAAGAGGGGATTCATGATAGGAATTGGCTCATGTGCTTATGGAGACCGAGAAATCCCAGAATATGCCACTTGCAAACTGGAGACCCAGGAAAGCCAGTGGTTTAACTTAGTCCCAATCTGAAGGCCTTAGAACCCCAGGGGTCTCTGGTTTTACTGCCTGAGTCTGAAGGCTGAGAACCAGAAATGCCGGGTGTCCCAGGACAGGGGAGGATGGATGTCCCAGCTCAGGAAGGGAGACAGGGAATTTGCCCTTTCTCAGCATTTTTGTTCTATCCAGGACTTTAAGGGATTGGATGCTAACCCACCAACACTGAGGAGGGCAGATCTCTTTCTCTTTCTCTTTTTACTGCTTCAAATGCTCATCTCCTCCAGAAACACCGTCATAGATACACCCAGAAATAATGTTTTACCAGCCATCTGGGTGTCTCTTAGCCCAATCAAGTTGACACATAGAATTAACCAGCACAATAAGCAAAACCAGGATTGCCCACAGGGGCACTTTGGAAACATGACATATCTGTGTCACAGCAGTTGAGTGCGTGCCACTGGCTTGCAGTGGTTGGGAAGTAGAGCTGCTTGACTTCTTGCAATGCACAGAGTTTTCTCATACCTTGCAAGCCTTTCAAATATCCTTGAAGACATTCCTGTAAATGAAAAACCTGCATATAATGTTCTGAGTTTGGAAACTGACTCTACTATACGTTACAAAAATATTTTCCCACTGTTTTATTATACAGTAAAGTTTTCAGAAATGCAACTACCATGTAAATTGAGAAAAGACTATACTTCGTTGTGTTCCATATTTTACGAAGCATTATTCACTCTTGTAACAAATCATGCGACTGATGGCTAAACTGCTCTTAGTACAGGAATAACTGATAGGACACATTTTGTTCATCGGCAGTTGTAGCTGTCCTTTCATTATCTTAATGGCCTTCTTGTGAAGTCTAGCCTCAGCATCGCATACTACACTACTATTTTTTATTACAAGTAATTTTTACAAACTGCAAAATCTTTTTGTTTTATGGTTAGAACATTTTGCTGATTTAAAAAATATGTGAGTAGGTGGGTGATATTGTCTATGAATTTCATTTCTGGTATAAAAAGGAGTTGTTGAGTCTCAGAGAATTAAGCACCACTACATCCTCACCATTTTAGGAATTCAGATATTGCCTTAACCATGGCCCTGAAGCCTAGACCTCCAGGATCAGAACAGGATAGGGCAGGGCTAGCCGGCCCTCGCTGTGCCTGTGGAGGAAATTCTCATGCCCTATCTCTGGAAAGCTCTGATTCTCAGATAATTCTTTTGCAGAGAATGAAATATGGCTAGTTGCATCTTCTACCCATTGATTTTACATTTTCCCTGCAGGGACATGCAGAAGAAACCCTTTCCTTTCATGGACGATCCTTTAGATATTTGAATACAGCTGGCATCCAATATCTTCTCCCAAGCCTCCTATGAATGTTTTCAAGGCTCCAACACATCTTCAGTCATGGGGGGAGACCAAGTTTTCAGACACAGGGCCTCATGCTTCTATTGTTACAAGCACAGACAGCACCACTTATGTATTTATTTGTTCTGGTAGTACCATCATCGTATTGACGCGCACTGCTTTTGAAATCAGCCATGCCTTAGGAAGTCTATTATCATTACCAAATAATTGCTGTGGCTAAGCTCTACTTCCTTCAAATGTTGTATGGTTAACTTGTGATGCTTGGAACTTCATGAAAACCTGTAGAGAGAGTCCCTTTGTAAACGAATAATGAAATAAATAGACGAAGATACAGCCCTTGACCTGTACGAAGCACCCACACTCTAACCGGGAAGGCTATCAGAGAGATGGTGGAAATTATGACAGACTCCAAACCTGATGCAAATTCATGGTTCGGGAACCGTTAAAGAATCCACCCTTCTAAAATTCTCACCTGGATGTCAGGTAACTGTTGAGGGTTCAGGGGCAGGAGGGTCTTTGGGGTAGTCAGATAGAAGAATGATTTTTAGCTCCTGATCTGGGGTAAAAAGAAAGAGAAGCTAAGGAAGAAATAGGTCCCCTCATAGAATGCTCAAAGAAAGTTACGTGCAGTACTTGTCAATAATATGTCAGTAATAAACCATTCAGAAAGTTACTGTGGCAAAAAAAAAAAAAAAAGTTACTATGGCTTAGAAAACACCTAAGCATCCTAATTATATAGTCATTTCACATCTATCTCATGTGAAATTGGCAGTACTTCAGAAAACATTACAAAACCAGATAGCCTCTTGTTTTTTCTCCTTTTTATAGTTTCTTGAAAATAATCATTTTTTCCCTCTGGTAGATTTGAATTCTTTTGTTGAAATTGATTGTTTTTATGCTTTTCACTTTTCACGTATTTCCTCATATTTCTTTGTATCAAAGTGTCAATAGATTCTGAGAACAGGGTACACTCCCATTCCTGTTTATACTGTATATGGCCAAAGGGTCTCACTCTCAGGTCAATTTCCTTTTGCATTGTGAGTTACATAAGTCTACCTAGTATTTCCTATTTTGAGTTTTTAACTAAGCAAGAAAGATTGAAACTGATTAAATACCAGTGGTTTCTATTACATTATTACCATTTTTATTATTTTACAATCCTACAGCTTAATCAGTTTCCTGCTTTCTTTTTCTTTTTTACACTTTTCTTCATTTCATATAGCCTGGAGATTGCTTTGACAAGCCTGCAGTGTTCTTCCATCATTAGGTAACAATTTCCTTCTCTAAGTGGATAACCTGCTTTAGGTTCTTAAGTCATATCCCTATACCGAGCCATTCATTAAAGAGGTGTTCATTGTGAATAGCACGGTCAATTAAATGAAGAATAATTTATTTAGTTGAGCAATTTGAAACCTTTAGCTACTTCTGCAGGAACTCAACAGTTGTTCCATCTGCTGGTATGTGACTTTACCTTCTCTAAACCCTTAAGTGCCCAAGCAGATTTACCCTGCCAGTGCATGGTTTAATTTGATTTTAATGATATCCTCTTCGGCTCTACAAACCATACTGAAGCCATCTTTGCAATGCAGTTAATAATGTAATTTAGTCTATGATGATATTAGGTGATAATGTAAGCAGATATTAGAGAAATAACCATTTTCATGTTTAATAGAGAAGCAGTGTGTTCTAAGTAATGAAGTTAGGACGCTAACGTGCCATTGTCAACACATGTTAACTGTTTTAGAGATTCTTTTTTGGATCTAAGTAAATATAATTCTGAAATGTACTCATATACTCATCTATCTGTTAGATGATTTGCTGTTACATTTTTGACATAATAGCTTCTAGGATCATTTATTCGACAGAGCCCAAGAATAAAACCCGCCAAAACCAAACAAATAAACAAACAAAAATGAAGAACCAATAAAACCTTTGAGGCTTGAAACCCAGAAATGGAGTAGTGTTTTTTTCTCCCTGGACAACTAAAACCAATCCATTATTTGAACATCAAATAGCTAGCAGTGTTTGTACACTTTCTTTTGAAATACGGTGGGAACGTTTTTCATCAGTTTCTCAGCGTTTGGTTGGAATTTGGGAGATCACTTCAAAGTGTGACCACAACAACTTGATTTGACCAACAGCATGGCTTTTGGCACTTTTGTGCCCGTTTTAAAACATGCTTTTTCTGAATAATTAATACATGTCAAGGCACTGCAGTGTGGAAGTAGGAGTTTCTCATCTACTCCAATGTAACCAGTGTAAATAGTTTCTTGTGTTTACTCTCTATATATTGTCTATTCATATACAAGCATACGTGTAATAGAATTTTATCATCTAAGAATTATATAAATGAGATTATACTGCATATGCTATTCTCTAACTTGCTTTCTCACAAACAAATACACAGTGGGAATTTTTCAGTGTTGGCACAGACTTCATTTTTCTTTAATGGATGCCCAACTTCACATTGTAGGTGTGAACTCCATGCTCATCTTTAGATTGTACTTGATTGTTTTCCTAGTTGTAAGTTTGATGCAATTACAGGAAGCAAAACCATCCCCTAGTCTGAGCTGTCCGGAGAACTCTATTCTGGTTTTCCTTGCTCTAAAATGTGTCTTTTTGTCTTCAGTTTGTATGTCACCAGAGATGAACAAAGAAAACTTGTAGGCAGGCTGAATTGCATGGAAGAATCATTTGTTTTTTCTTTTTGGCTTTTTTTTTTTTTTTCTCCCAACAATTTCTTTTACCCTTTGAAATTGCACAATGTAATGAGTCAGATAATTGACATGTGCTTTTGAACCAAGCCATTGTTGGTGAGACTGGTCTGGAAACAAATGCAGGATCAAAGTAACCAAATTGATTAAATGCATTAACCTACCTTCTTAACCCTGAACATAGATTTTAGCAGTTCATAAGTATGAGGGGTGAAACATGGTTGGGTTGAGGGTTCAGAACAGGTGACCAGGCGTGGGGTAAAAACTTAATATCTCATGGTCCCCACATGGCATTCTTGTGTTCTTCATGCCTCACTGTATAAAATGTAAGCATTTAATCTAGGCTATCAGTTTTGTCTTTGATATTCAAATTGGACTGCGATTCAGTAGACCTTGGTTCTTTTGTACTGTTAGCAACTAGTAAAGGCATGTGAAGCTGGATGGGTATGACTGCATCAGATGTTGCAGGGCCATGGAGTTCAAGGAAGAATTCTGGACCTCATTAGATAGGAAACAAGGAGCAGGGGTATGTATACTGAGAAGTGAGGGGGCTGGTTATGATGCTGTACGGTAAATCATGTCACATAAGAAGATTACTTGGGAATAGACTGTGAACCCAAAGGATCACATGGCTAAATATTTTTTGGGGGGTAACTTGGTCTGAGGTTGATGAGAACCTAGACTCGTGTGGTGACCGTAGAAAAAGAGAATGAAGAGTTTGAGAGAATTAGACCTAAAAGTTGAAAACCAGCATATTGTTAATTTTGCAGGTGCTTTCATTTTTTGATTATTTTGAGGAGTAGTGAGAGGTAGGGGACTTCTTTATCCAATATTTATGTCCTTTAAAAAAAAACCCCAGGGCTTCCCTGGTGGCGCAGTGGTTGAGAGTCCGCCTGCCGATGCAGGGGACACGGGTTCGTGCCCTGGTCCGGGAAGATCCCACTTGCCGCGGAGCGGCTGGGCCCCTGAGCCATGGCCGCTGAGCCTGCGCATCCGGAGCCTGTGCTCCGCAACGGGAAAGGCCACAGCAGTGAGAGGCCCGCGTATCGCAAAAACAAACAAACAAACAAAAAAACCCCACCAAGGTATTTAATATTTTGATATCCAAAACTTAAAATATACATTTAAAACTGTACTTTCTATTTAAAATTATAATTGTAATTATACACATTTAAGACTATAATTTTTTTCTTGCCACCAAAAATGAGTGTGATCATATTGTAGAGAAATTGTCTTAACTTTAAGTATTGTTCTGTTTTCTAGGGAAATGATAAAATGTATTATTGGAAGAGAATAGGTATATAAAATGCCCTTAATTGCCCGAATTATAGTACATTATTAGCTATTGAAAATTATAATTATTACCAATTAATAGATAAAGCTCTACCTATTCAGTCATTTAATTAGTGGTTAAATATATTTTTCAGAAACATTTGACAAGTAAATTATTTATTTTTAGAGATTTAAGCCAACCACAAAATATTCATATTTTTTATAGAATTTGCATTGTTTCAATAAAACCAGAAGCATACCTAAGATTGACAGTTAGGAAGTTTTAAAAATGTATATTCTTTTATAATACGTAATTAGAATATTTACTTGACAGAGTATTTGATTCCTTAATTTATCTTCACTGTTTATGTAATCAATCATTACTAACTGATATTTGAGGGATTTGAGAGTTTTCCCTCTTTTCTGTGTTTACCACTTTTATAGCAGACACTTTATTGATGATATATATGAGCTAGATATTAGTACAAACCATCTTTGCCTGGTCCTCTAGCTAATGTGTGTACTCACGAAAGAAAAGGAAAGAAAGAAATGAATAACATTTGTAAGTGTGCTGTTGCTTATTCATGATCAAAGCAATTCCAAAAATGTCTTTTTCACAAGCTGTCCTTCTTTTCGCACTTAAGACCATCAGACTTTTAAACCTAGGCTTGGAATATTGAGTATACTTGGTTTACCCTCTTTCTTCATCGACAGTGTGTTGCAACCCTTGATACTCTATACCTAAATTCATTATGAGAATCCCTTTTAACAACATGCTTTAGGATGCAGTCTCCAGTTGATTAAATTTATTATTTGAGTGGGAAACTATTTGGTATTCATGCCCTAGACCATTACCAAGGAAAGGGCTTTAGGGTAGTCTATTGTCCAAACAAAGAAATAAAATCAACATTTATGCCTGGGTTGCCTAATATCTGGGCACTTGTTATCCATTCATGGTGTGCCTTTCATAGGCCAAGCCTCGTGTTTGAGACTCAAAGAGGCCTAATATTTCCTTGATCTCAAAGGGCTGCTGATCAAGTATTTCAGGAGGACATATGAATAAATGATAATGCAGTAGGGTGCTGTTAGGGATGTATAAAAGCGTGCTCTATGCAGAGAGGGAAAGAACCAGCTAGACTATATCTATACTTTAAACTACTTATCTTCATTGGCAAACTGCAACTTTCAAACGGAGTTATTTCTTTGATAATCACTAAATAATAATTAAAATAAAAGAACCATCACTTTAGCCCTTATTACATGCTAGGCATCTACGCACATCTGTCGAACATCTCTTTAAGACTGGCATTATACTAAAGTATTTTACCTTGTTAAATCAGACTTATAAGCCTTTCCCCCAAAAGCAATAACTCAAAATCTTTAATGTTATCAGGAACTCGTGGCTTAAATGTTTGTTTCATTGCTCAGCATATACTTCAATGCACTTTACTCTTCTGAGAAGGTGTCATACCTTGTTTTCATTTGATTTCTACAGCTTATACACTAAAATGCTAAAGCTCTCATTATCTGATCTACATTTGAGGAGCAAGCTATCTTAGTACTTTGAGCCATTCTCATTAGCAAGTCAATTTCGACAGCACTTCCAAGTATGTAGACCTGTATTATAAATGTGAGGGGAGGTTCGGAAGTGTAATGGGAGAGGTGGTCCCTGCTCTTATGCTTTATGTTATTAAAAATCGGCTGACTTTTAACATATTCATGGGATGGCTCGTAGGTGGTCCTGCATTTAGAAATCAGATTCAGATTTTAACAGTCCTTTTTTTGAGGTATTTTTTCCATTAAAAAAATCAGAATTCGTACATACCGAGTCACGTAATACTGCGTCTGTTATAATTAAATGGAAAAGAATATAAAAAAAGAATGTACATATGTGGATACCTGAGTCACTTTGCTGTACAGCAGAGATGGGCACGACATTGTAAATCGACTCTACTTCAATTTAAAAAAGTATTTGGTAAACGCATTGGGTAGCTTGATGTTTTTTTCCGAACAGAAAAAGAAAAAAAAAGATAATTTTTATCAGTAGAAATTTTGGGAAAATCATGCCTTGATTAGCTGGAAACTTCCCTGCTTCGGTGTATGCTGCTGAAGGTGGTCTTAACTATTTTGATAACTAGGCCATACTTTGAACTCTCACAGGATGTTTGTGATCAGTGTAAACCTCCCGCACCTCCTTTGGTCATCCCAAGCCCTGAGTTTTTGTGAGAGACATGCTTTTCTGTTTTGTTTTCTTTTTCTTTGATTTGTTTTTTTCCAGTTGGATTTATGACAGCTTTTAATTTAGAGGAAGGGAAATGTCTGCGGAATCAATGCTGACCTCCTGTGGCCCCTACATTTACTTTTTTCTTGATTTTAACAGAAAACTGACGGGATCATGGTGAATTCTCAATTGGTTTTATTAAAATTACCAGTGGAGAGTGAGGTGAACGGAGGAGGCTTGAACCTTGATTGAAATCCGACTTCAAATATTTCTTCTTGTTATAAAGTCGGTCTTTTTTTTTTCATTTTGGACTTTCCTCTGGCTGTTCTTGTACTATGATGAGCCCAGCTGCTGTTTCAGCGCACAGGAAGAAATTTCTTTATGATGGTGTGGAGGAGGGAGGATGAATGATAAATGACAAGGGAAACCACTGACTCTTAATGCTTTTTGTCACAGTCATGTCCCCTTGTCCCATCACACATGCCTTTCCTCCAGTGAGTTCAACTGTTATTATGTGGCGTTGTCATTTTAGAAGGAAGGACTAGCCCCGAAATTTCTGATGGATGCCAAGAGGGTGGAGTAGCGCTCTGTATTTTGCAGATGATTGATAGGCTTCGTCTCCTGAATTGTAAAAAGTGGACACACGGAAGAGATCAGCCCATTGGAGGCTCCCCTCCATCCCTCACAGCCAAATAAATTTTAAGAATCATCCTAGATAGTTGAATTATTTGTGAGTATGTGCCAGTTTTTTGTTTGTAAATATGTGTTGGTTTTTAATGTTTGTTGCTGGTGGTCTGTTCCACCCCACCCTCCCCAAAGCAAACTCTCATTTTAAATCAGGAGGGTGAATGAATAATATGACTAATAGGGTTCTTTTCTGCTTTCAATGTCAGATGACTTGATTCAATTCAATTAGCATATTTTCTGACACAGAAGAAAAGATCTTGAGATTCCAACTGAACATGGCAACTCGAGCAGATGTGTTTGCCTCCGCTAGTTCCTGAACACCTTCCTGAAACAAAAGGAGTAAAAAAGGCTAGAAACACGCAGGAGCAAAGAGAATGCGAGAGGAGATAATGGGTTGGAAATGCCCTGAATTTTGGGGTAAAATAAATTGGAAGGAGGGATTACTAGAACAGAGAGAGTTGAATCCCTAGTGCTTGCAGGGGAAGGGGCCAACGAGTAGGAACAAATTTACTCTTCAGAACCCTGGAAAAGACAGGAATGGACAATATTAGATACTGCAGAAGCTGGGAGTGAATTATGGGGCAAAAACAGGGAATTTGTTGAAAGTCTGAATAGGGTATCTTATAGCTCCCCATGCCCTCTTCCCCTGTATGAGCAGACAGCTGATTACTAGAGTGCTTTAACTCTTCGTCAGAGGTGAGATTTATTCTGTGGAGACCAAGAACTGGAGTGATTCTAGACACGGGAACACTGCACACAGCTGAGGGTAGAGTCTGCATAATTAGCAGTGAGATTTCCCAGCTCTCTCCCGCCATGTTTCTTTAATAGCATTGGCAGACAGGCCTGTAACTCCCAAACAGAAGATAAGCAGTGAATGTTTATTTTCTGGAGAAACTAGCTCTAAAGAAAAGATCTACGGATCTTTGATATTTGAAGACTCAGGTCCCTGCCTACTCACCCTGCAGTGAAATCCATCAGTTGATAAGCTGCAGTGTTTGCCCACAGTGTTCCCAGTCATTATTTTATTTTCTCTTAAATATAGGAAGGATCACCAAGTATTTGGAGTACACTCCAACAAGAAAGAAAAAGGTCATCTAAGGGGCAAGAGCTACTAAAAAGGAGCTTGGAGAAACTAAATTAATAGTTGAGGAGAAGAAATGACTCAAATAAACAAAAAAGAAAGTTAATGTAGGGAAATAAGAGAAGACATTGTATCTATGAAAAGGAATGTGATGCTTTGACATTCAGAACAATTAAAGAACAACCTCGTGAAAATTTAAAAAAATTGAAAGCAGAAATAAACTTAATCAATAGAATAGTATGACCATTAAAGGAAATAATATCCTGGAAAATATACTGGTTGATCACATAACCTCCAGCTGACAGTGTTTTTGTTGAAAGAGCTGAGCAAATGAAAGAAAATAACTCTTCAAAGTAATAAAAAACAATTGTCCCAGGACTGAAAGACACAAGCTTCTACATTCTAATTCATGACCAAGTTAATGGAAAAAAAAAAGCCAAGAACATGATTATGAAATTTCACAAATTTATAGGCATGAAGATCAGATCCTAAAGGCTTTTAAATGAGAAAACTATATGTGCTGTATACAATGGATTAAGAATGCAAGTGATATAGGATGCCCCTGCAGTAATGTGGAAACTAGTAGTAAAGGAGAAATCACAGGTCAGTAGCTGTTGGACAGGTCTGGGGATCAACCATCCAAATTGGAGCAGGAGAAATGAGGGCGCGGAGACTATGAATTACCTGATGACCTCTTTGACCATAGGAAAACCGGTATGTTAAGTGCTTTTAATGTTGGAGAGTTTGGCAAGATTCTAAGCATAAGGAAAAAAAGAGAGGCAAAAATTAAATCCAGGAAAATAATGAAGTTTTCCAAAAAATAAATATCACAGTACACTCTTTGGCTCATCAGAGAAAATACATACTCCTAACAAAGCAAATACTGCACATTACCTTAAGAAAAAGTAGAGTTTTTATATATTCCAGAAGAATTGACTCTTAAGAGCTGTGCATTCATTTACTCTTAAGAAGGAATAATAAGTTACCAATCATAGTTTTAACTACATTTTAAAGTGATTCCCTTTTTTTTTGGTGTGGAAAAGACATTTTATTTCTTTTTCAGTTTATTTTTTTTTCAGTTTTTTTTATTGGAGTATAATTGCTTTACAATGAATGTATTAATTTTTTTTGAGTTAAGCTATCTATTACAGAAGACGCTTCTCAAAGAAAAGGGCTTTAAATCATGAGAGAACAACAAATAATATTAGTAAACAATTGTAATCAGGTCGTTTTGAGAGGAAACATTATTTTGTAGCAGGTAGATATTTCAGAATTTTAAATGGCATTAAATATATGGACTAAGAGGAATGGTTTGAGGGAGAATGCTGTGACCTTCACAAATAATAAGAACCATATCGGAAAAATATTTCTGGAAAGGATGTACATATATCTAAACCTGATGATATATTTTTGATGACATGTAATTGTTTGGGAAAAAACACTGGATTCAGTTTGGGAAACATTCCACAATATTATCTGATATAGCAATTCATTGATGGGCAGTTTATTAAATTGCAAAACCAGATTCTATAGCTTTCTTTACTGCTCAACTACTAATACTTTACCAAAAAAATTGGTCTCCATCAACAAATCTTCATGGCAGGGGAGGGAGTGATTTTTTTATGACAGGTGATTTTTTAGTGATTTTTTAAATTTTTCATTGCTTGTTCAGCTAATTTCTATTTTAACAATAGCAATTTTAAAAAATTGTGGTTTCGCTTTTTTCTCTAATCAGCACCATGCTGGTTATAAGTGAAAGGTTCATTTACATTTTTTTTCTACAATATGCTTGACTGTTAATTTTCAGCTCAGTGTCCAGTCTATCAAAGTTTCATGGGGTGATAATTTATGCTTATAATGAACAGTCTATTTAAAACTGGTGAGGTCACCCTGCCTAAAGCCGCTGAAGTACCAGATCCCACTCTCTCACTTACTCAGAATCCCATCACGTTAGAGTTTGCTAATTTCCCATCTTTAATGACTGTGTTTTGTTCAAATAAAACTTCAACCTTCTCACAGCCTAATTGATCACTAGCAGCTCACATTTTATTTATTGTGTCCCTCTCACCCCCCCCCTTCCTTTCTTCCTTCCTTCTTTAATACTATCCCACAAGTAAAGGAATGGTTTCTCTTTCCCAAGTAATGCCTTTCCCTATTATTTCTTGGACTTGAGAGTTCCAATCTTATATTATGTTGTATATAGTACAGATTAACTGAAAATTCCTTCCTTGATTCTAGTGTCAAACTATTTTTTCAAACCACAGTGAAATCCATTTAAGCACATTTTTCAGCAGTAAGCCAACAATAGAATCAGAGAATTTTAGGGTTGAAGTGGACCCCAGAAAGTATTTACTCTAGATCCATCAGTTTCAAATTTTAAAAAAGGCTATTTTTCTTAAAAGGGGGAAATTTTCATTTCCCCCAAGAAAATAGTGCCAAATGCACTCATCTGATAAATAAAAGAAGTTGCATCACTAAGGAACTGCCTCCAGTGCTCATGTCTTGATTGGTTTAAGCAACCATATTCAAGTGCCTGTGATCTTTTAGCTTGAATTGTCAGCCCATGGCAAGTTCTAGTGTGAGACCAGCGTTAGCCACTAACTGGTGGGATTACATCTAACAGTGCGGTGTTCTCAAACTGTCTGCCGTGAAGGAGCAGTCCTCCTTTTTTTCTTCTTCCTTCTATTCTTCCTCCTCCTTCCAATCCATCACAGATTGATTCTTTCATAAAATACAATAAAATTGATTTTTAAATTAATAAAAAAACGCAAGTACATTAGTGTTAGATTCAATAAATATGAAATGTCAGCTTAATATAAAAAATTGTTTTTACCCTTAATATTTGTATTTATCTCATTAGGGTCTGGTCAAAAGCAGTTCAGTTTGAGTATCAATGCTGTGGTCTCCTAGACTTGATGCTGGGTAACAAGCTTTCCAATTTTTCTTTGTGCTGGAATTGGATAGATCTTAAAGTTCGGTCCAGCAACACAAAAGTTTACTCCATGTTTTTATATCTGTTTTTGTAACTATTATTAGACATGATTTATGTCATTTTATGTTAGAGTATACAATGTTAAATTGATTTTGTAATACAAATTTCTTAGTAGTCAACTCATTAGAAGTTGTCTTATTAATGTTTCTGTTATGGCAGCCGTCATGTACTTAAGAGATGTATGATAGTATCATTGATGAGTTTTTAATGTGAACAAACTTATTATGTAATAGGAAAAATATGTGATGTGTGTGTATTATTCAAGTCCCATTTTGTGTCCAGCCCATGGTTCCCTGAGGTTCATCTCAGGTCCCAGAGAGATTCACAGTTTTTGACTTTAAATCAGAACACTTAGGGCTCAGAAAGTTCTACCTCTTCAACAGGACTGTGCATTTGTGGCTCTTTTTGCTATTTTACCTACATTAAAAGTTTGCTTAGGGCATTCCCTGGCGGTCCAGTGGTTAGGAATCTGTGCTTGCACTGCAGGGGGCACGGGTTCGATTCCTGGTTGGGGAACTAAGATGCCACATGCTGTGCAGCACCGCCCAAAAAAAAAAAAAAGTTTGCTTATTCAGTGTGAGGTACCATGCCAAGTGTTTGGGGAAAAAAAGATGAAGACATGCGCCCTGCAGCAAAGCAAAGGGTTGGAGTTTAGTAACAGATAGACATGTGAATAACTTGTTATCAGAAGCTATGATAGAAGTCTTTTAGGGTATGATGAGGACATAAAAAAGGGAGTAGGTAATTTATGGTGGCATAAATCAAGAAAGACTTCCCAAAGTGCCACAATTAAGCTGCGCGAAGGTGATTCAATGGTGGAGGATGTGGATGTTTGGGGGAGGGGTTTGGGGTGTGCAATATATTTTGGGGCAGATAAATCTGAAAAAGGCAGTGAGGTGTGAAAGTGGTAGATTTGGGTTTTGGAGCTAAATGTTCAGGCTCCTCAATTCCTCCAGCTTTAGTGGTGGCTCCCAGTTTTATGCTGTTTGGAAAACCCCTGTACTAAGAACCAAAACTTACTTGAGACTCACCTGGAGCCACTGTGGTATTTACCTGGAAAACAAATATTGGAAGAATTCATGCACAGCAAGTGGGCAATTACAATTCTGTAGACACTTGTCTCTGTTTTGAAAGACTTAGGAAGATATTTGGAGAAAAGAAAAAGTCCCATGCTTAAGAACCCTCTAAGAATGAAGAAAGTGTATACAGACCTGGGTTTGTATATTCAGAATTTTCAGCTAGTTAGCCCATGCAGAAACATACCCCCAATAAAATCAAAAGGTAGGTTTTATATTAACGACTCTTTATAGAAATGTATTTGTGTGGAGTCTGAATTTGCATGATGAATTGCAGTATTTTTAAGGCCTAATAGAGCTTTGCAGAAGTGGAAACGCAATGTTACTTGATCCTTACAGGCAAATTAGGATTCAGTTTATGTGGGCTTGAGCTGGGGAGTTGAGAATTCAGAGAACAAGGAATGACTTATATTTCTGGAAAGGAGGAACACAGGGGCTGTGCCTGGGGCCACGTGAGTGGTACAGGTAGCAATCATGCTGCCAGTGGCTGTACTAAAGACTGAACTTGATTTTTCAGGCCGTGGGAGACCTTAGAGTTTTAAAGCGTGATGGAGGCTGTGAGTGGGAGAGGAGCATCTGATTTGCGTCTTAGAAAAATCAGTCTGGTAGCAATGCTGGCTACATCCGGATGGGAGAAGGAGTCAGAGCCTAATTAAGAGACTCCAGCAGTGTGGCTGCAGGGGAGAGATGTGGGGAGATGTCTCCTCGCTTACTTGTTTTCTACATTCAGCAGACGATGGTCAGGAAGTCACCAGGTACTAGGACTTAATGAAGAGCAATACAGACATGTTTTTTTGCCTTCATGGAACATAGAGGGAGGTCTTAGCCAGCCTCCAGGTCTCCGCTCAGGTGACTAGATGGAAACTGATGCACTCGGAAGAGGTAGAGGCTCACGTGTGTAGTTGGGGTGACTTCTAAACAGTTGTAGATGACGTTCATCTTTGAACAAGCTGAGCTAAAGTACTTGGGAAGTCTTTGGGAGACTTTGGGGTTGAAAGGTCTGGGCCGGTGCTCCTTAGACCTTAATGTGTGTTGGGAACTCTCTGGAATCTTGTGAAAATGCAAATTTTGATGCAGATAGGATTGGGGTGAAGCTTGAGATTCTTCAGTTCTAGCAAGCTCCTAGGTGATACTGATGATTCTGGTCCATGGACTATACTGGAAGGAATAGAATTGTAGTTTTAAAACTGATTAAAAGTAGTTAAATAGTTTAAAAAATAGGATAGATAAACAGCCTGCTTTGGGAGAATAGCCACATTATTTCTCTCTTCTCTGTCTTTCTCTGCACACACACACACACACACACATACACATTTAAAGGTTTAGAAGAAACTTATAAACAAACTCTTTAAGAGTAGAACCACCGACAGACTGGGGAATGCCCACATACGTGAACATATACATTCATTTACAATGACATTGCTTTTGCAGAAAGTCCGTAATCTCCAGGTCATCTGGAAAATATTTCTTTATGTCAAACATGGACAGAACATATTTTGTTGACTTAGGGTTATCAAAGGGGAATAATGAACTCATATTTACAGATAAGCATTTCCAAGCCACACTTTATTTTTAAGTGTTGCCTTTTCAACTCTAATCCATAAAATCTGAAAGGCAGTAAAGAAGAGAAAACAGCATGTCCAGCTAACATTTTTAAGAAATGTGTTTCTGTGAGGGAAATGCTGCGTAGTGTTTCTTGCTTCAGGGGAAGAAGATAGCAAATGTCATTCGTGGAATAAAAGTATATAATTGCGTGTCATATTCTGAGCCTGCACTAAAAAACGGTAGATGTTATTGGTTTTTCACTTGTTAGTTGCCTCACTAGGCAGAACGGTGGAGAAGGAATCCTCAGGTTTTTGTTTTCTGCATCTTTGATAAGAACAAGAGCGAGAGTACAAAAAAGAGCTTTCCTAAGATACTGAAAATAACAGAAGGGGAGGAGTCCTTCTAATAGTTTTTGATGTGTTGACATTCAGTCAATGTTCAGGTAGTAACTAGGCCCTTGACTTAAATCTTTCTTTTCATAAGCATTAGTTACTCTTTCGGTGACTGGAAAACATTCTCTTTGCTCTGAGCATTGACCAGATAAATTATTGGGGGGAAAAGAGTAAATATCACTCTCCTTTTAATGGAAATATTTCTCTGATTGGGATTCTTTTTTTTTTTTACTGTGCCTGCCGGGATGACATGGTCTGTATAACACTGAAGATATTCGAGGGGTAAGGCTTTCCTCTGCTTGGTTGGAGTTTGTAGTTCTACTTCCTCTTACACTTGTTCATTGACTCTACTCTTACTTAACAGGGAAGAAAAAGTCAATTGCATAGAGGGAGATAGAGATGTTTCAGTCTCATTCGTTGACCAGACCTCATTAGGGAGACAACTATTGTGTAATGAAAGGGGCTTCACATCAGAAGACCTGGATTAAAATCCTGGCTCAGTTCCTGGCCAGTTTAATAACCATTTCAGAGCGTCAGTCTCCTCAGCATGGAATACTGCACAGGCAAAACGTATTTATGATATAGTAATATGTGTGCCTGCCAGGAAAAAATATCTCATGCAGGCAGTACTCATAAGGAAGTGGCTCTGATTGAGAAATACATAAGTAATAAATTGAATGATAAGCATCGAAATTTTTTAAATTTTTGTACAGTTTTTAAAGGTTACTTTCCATTTACAGTTATTACAAAACATGGGCCATATTCCCTGTGTTGTAAAACGATAAATATTTAAATATCTCATCTAATGGCGTGGAAGGCAAAGACCTTAAAAAAGTTTTATATTTTAAGATTTATATTTTAAGATTTCTAAATGTTTCGTGAGGAGATTGGTGCCAAAATACATGTAGCTCTCTGACGAAAGAGCTGTCGAACTGAATGATCCGTGGATTCAGGGGAAATAATGCAGAATGTCGAGGAAACGTGTAAGTATAAAAAAAAGTCTTTGGAAATGACCATTGTGACCACAGTGTTATTTTTTGTACATTCTCAGTTATAATCCTCCCAGACTATTAGGTCTTTTCTTTCTCTAGCATGATCCCACAGATTTTACTTTCCTGTTACTTTCTTTCAGAAGATATCCTTATTCTTTGCTTGGGTCCTTATTAAAAAGAGTTTAATTAAATATATAAAGACATAAAGCAAATTCCCAGGTGTGCTTACATGTATAAAGCTTAGAGCCACTCACAGTCTACCTTTCTATATCCTAGAAAAGAAGACTCTATCTTCTGTTCCACTAAGGTTAAAGTGCGTGCGCGCGCGTGTGTGTGTGTGTTGTATTTCATATGAGAAAAACAAACAAAATAATTAGCTCAAGTCTACAGAGATTATTTTGTTTGTTTCTATTCTTTTACTTGAAAAAATATGGCTCATACAGAAATGAAATTAACCTCATCACTAGTTAGAATCTATAAGCTATGCTGGGCAAATACGAGATATGTCTGTGTTTTTACTCTGTGTTTATTATGTGCCGAAATAACGTTTTAGAAGACTATGTAATACTGGGAAAGTCAGAGATTTCCCTGCAAACATCCACCAAATAGCTCTGTGCTTCCTGTTGATGGTATTGAAATGCCAGAAATAGATTTTGCATTTAGTTTTAGTCATCAGATCTCAGGGCTGCAGATTCTGATTCTGTGTATAGGTGAAAGACCAAGGTAGACTGTGTGTTTTCACACATTAGAGGAAATCTTTACAAGAACAACTTGGCTAAAATTGCCTATAAAGATTCCTCTCATGGTGGTCTTGACTAAATTTTGGGGTCCTGAGACATAATAACTAAAAATAAGTACTGAGGAGTTTGTTTATTGCTCTTAATACATTGGGCTCAGGGAAACTCTGACACAGATTCCTTAGGCTGTGCGGTAAACCTAACTGCCCACAGAGAACATCTTCTTAATTTCCCTTCCAATTCTGATACTAACTACAAACAATGTAATTTATGGCAGATAGGCAGCATTTTGCTACTAACATAAGAAAGTAAAAGCCAGCTTACTAGTCACTATTGGCAGCTATCATAAATCACAAATGGATTAAAAGGCTCATAATTATATAAAAAATGGTAGTCTTTTCTTTGCAATTTAATAAAAAACAGGATTGGGTACTGTGTAAACTCTATCTCCCTACTCCTGGCTCTGTTGATCAGCTACAATATAAAAAGTTGAATTGCATATTTAAATGAATTTTGATAGCTAATAAGGATTTATGTTATTTCCTAAAGTTCCTTAGATTAGACTTTCTCAGTGGATCTTCTCTGTTTCAGTCGTAAATGGTGAAAAATGGCTTAAAACATAAAAAGCCTGTCTACTGGTCTTGCTGAAAAGAATGGAGCACGTTCTTGATATTTTTAGGGTTTCCTTACTATAACTATATTCTTCTAGGCTTTTTTTTTTTTTGGCCAAATAGCTACCAGGAGAGGCAAATGTTTAAATGGAAATAAGTTCCCTGAAAGTGTTGTGTACGTCAAACACGATCAGTGTGTTTCCTTTTTTCTTGGTTACCTTAAACCCAGCAAATAAAGGAATGGACACATAAAATCTCTGTTACAAAGTTTTCATAACATTTAACTTTGTAAGACAATGAAATTATAAGTAAATCCATTGTTTAGAAAAATTCCGGAGAGCTTAGGTCAGATTTTATTAAGATTGAAATGATCTACTTTACAAGTGGAAGTTTTATGAGTCTTGGAAGTTGTACCTTAATGATCTTACTGCACAATAATTAAGACCAAAGTCAGTATAAGCACAAAAAAAGACAAAGACTCGTAGTGTGTCTTACCATGGATGCTTTTCGCATTGGTAGTGAGATCATTCTTCGTTGTGCAAGAACGCCTTGCGTATTGTAGCGTGTTCAGTATCTCAGGTCCCCACTCACTGAATGCCAGTGGAGCCTACCTGTCATTATGACCATTTAAACTGCCTGCATAGATTTCCAGACACTCCCAGTGGGGCTGCTAATTCATCCACTGCAAATTGCTACTTTATCATAAAGACTTCATGGTTCTTATTTAAATTATCACCCATTATTTTCTCCCTCAGGTACCCAGCTCTTTTCTTCCACCCTTGATCTTGATACCCTTGCCTCCCAAAACCTCATTCCAGGGCTTGCTTTATTGATTACAAAGATTCTCTTGCTTCATTCATTTTTTCTTTCTCTACTGGCTTCTTTCTGTCAGCATATAGATGTAATCCTATATGTCTAAACATACATAAATCCAAATAAAACAATTAACATTCAAACAAAAATTTGCATTCTAAAATTGTATCTTGTTATGCTTCCATCACTTTTTTAGGTTGTAAATTCTGGGAATTAGCCTGATTTTTATAGGCCTCATCATAAATATAAAGGAGAACTTGTTTTGTTTGTTTAGTGGGAAAAGGAATGTAGCGCTAATAACTATTTGATAAGACTCACATGCTCATTGTATTTCCAGGGGGGCTTGGGGACCACTCTTTGGGGTAGGAATTTTTGGCTTCATTTCAATCTTGTTTGTTATTCTCTAGGATGTTATGCCTGTTAATGATGAGTGGTACACTTTTAACTAATTTCTTCCTTCCTCCCCCCACCCTCCTTCCTCCCCTCCTCTCTTCTCTCTCTTTTTCCTTTCTTTCTAAATATACTTTTGTATAACATTTTTTTCAGGTCCCAAGTAGCCCAAGTTTAATTATATTCCCATCAGTTCTGCCCTTTGGAAGGAATTTTATCCTGTCTCACTGGCATCTCCCAAATTGAAATTTTCTTCTACTATTATTTTTAAATGTGTATTTAAAAAAATGATGCCATTTAGTTCTCTTCCTTAAGAAGCTTGGTAGAGGATGATTCATCATCAAATTGGAAAAGGTTTGCTGTGGAATTAATTTACATGAGAAACATCAGTTGATTTTTATCACCTTTTGGAGCAAATGTATTTGTCTTTCTCTTCTAATATAAGCACATCAATATCTGGAGAATGTATTTGCGTAATGAATACTTTCCTAATATGGGAGACATTTGAAACCATCTTCTCTGGCCCTGAAAGCATTGTTCTTTTTTTTTTTTAATTTTTTAAATTTTTGGCTGTGTTGGGTCTTCTTTTCTGCACACAGGCTTTCTCTAGTTGCAGCAAGCGGGGGCTACTCTTCGTTGTGCTGCGCAGGCTTCTCATTGCGGTGGCTTCTCTTGTCACGGAGCACGGGCTCTAGGTGCACGGGCTCAGTAGTTGTGGCGCGCAGGCTTAGTTGCTTCGTGGTATGTGGCATCTTCCTGGACCAGGGATCGAACCCGTGTCCCCTGCATTGACAGGCGGATTCTTAACCACTGCGCCACCAGGGAAGTCCCAAAGCATTGTTCTTTTCTCTTTTTTCTGTTTTTCATTATTGAAATTTCATGAAGGAATGAAGTTGTAATTTATTTATCCTTTGCATTACCCTGCTGCTTCAAAATATGCTTATACCTAATTACTTGTTACAGTCATTTCATTATCTGTTACAAACTTACATACTTTGATAATCGTTTCTTCTTTAAAACATATTTATAATACTATTTATCATATATATAAGTTATTTAATGTGTATATGTGGTTGGCATAGTAATAAGAAGGCAAACACTGTGTGCTCACCACATGCTGGTTAAGAAAAAACATTATTAGAACCTTGCAAGCATCCTGTATCCCTTCTCTGATCACCTCTCTCTCCAGAGAGAGAACTGAATTTTGTGTACATCACTCTCATGCTTTTATGTTTAGTTTTACTACCTATGTATGTATCTAAAAGCAATATTCTATTAGTTTTGCCTGGTTTTGAAATTTTTGTAAATATAATGGTATTTAATGATTGCTTTGAAGACTTTTACTCACTATCATGTCTGCAGAATTCAGCCATGCTGATGCCTGTAACAATTAGCTCACGTTCTCTGCTCCAGAGTACGTTTTTGAATGGATACGCCACACTTTATTTCCCTAGTGTACTGTTGGTTGGCATTAGAGTTATGATTCTCACAGTTTTGATATTATCAACACTGCTGCTATGAACATCCTTGTTCAAGTCTCCTGGTTAAAGCATGCAGGAGTCATTTATAGGGTTTACATGTGGGTTAAAATTGCTGGTCCTAGGATATGCATGTGTTTAACCTTGCTAGAAAATGCCCAGTTGTTTTCCAAGTGGTTGTTCCAATTTGCACACCGTCTAGTAGCAGATGTTGTAGTTTAAAAATTTTGCCAAAATATTGGCTGTAAAGTGTTTGGGGCTTATTCGTATTTACTCTTCTGCAAAATTCTTGTTTGTGTGTTTAAACATTTTTCTCCTTCCTGGCACCTTTTAAGATTGATTTGTAGCAGTTTTAATCTATTCTAGATGTGAGTCTTTTGCTAGTGTTTTAGGCTACAGATATTCCAGTTTGTGGCTTTTCTTTTGCTCTTTATTTATTTTTATTTTTGACAAACCAGATATCCTTAATTTAATGTAATTGGATTCATCAGACTCTTCCTTTTACAATATTTTTTGTGTGTATTGATTAAGAAATTCTCCTCTATCATAGCTTTATAAAGATGTCCTGTTGTGACTTTTTATGTTGGTTGGAAGTTGAGAGCCATATCATTTATTTCTGTATATATATCCAATTTCCATCACCATTTATTGATTAATCCATCTATTCCTCACCCATCTGCAATGCCTGCTCTGTCATAGTTTTCTTATATGTTTATTTCTGGATTTTATTCTCTGCTATTAGTCTGTTTACCTGGATGTGTAGCAAAAGCATATTATTTTAATTACTGTAGTTGTACATAGAAATCTTAGTATTCTGTTCACCTTTTTCTTTTGGAGTGTCCTAGTTTTTCGTGACTCTTTACTCTTCCATATACATTATGAAATCAGATAATGAAGCTGAGGAAAATCCCTGCGAAGATTTGGGTTGGAATTGTATCAGACCTCTTTCTCAATCTGGGGAAAAGAAATCTTTCTGTACTGCAAATTGTTATCTAACAATGTGTATAATTCACCATTGATTTAGGTTTTTTTAATGTCCTCCAATGGATTTTTTTCATAAAAGACTTGAACAAAAAAACTAATCCCAACCCTTAAAATCAGTCATGCTTCTCTTAATATTTTCAGTTATTCACCGTCAAAAATTCCATTTTACTTTAATGTTATTTGACCCCCCTCCCCCCAGATAAAGTAAATAGAATGACCAAAATTAAATGGGCAATTAGTGGCAGAGGCGTCTCTCTTTACAGGACTTTCTTCCAGCTATTGATCCACCTTGAGAGACACTCATCAAGTCGATTATCGTCCACATTCTCCATGCCAGTGGTGTGGCTAATTATGTAGAAGGCAGATGTTTCTTCAGCTAGTAATAATTAGTTGCGTATGCAATTACTTCTTCTAAAGTGTGTGTCACGTGCAGGACAGATACCCCGTCATATTGTACAGTGCAATAAATAGCAGATACAAGATTTCCTACTTAGCTGATGCTAACTATACGTAATTCTCTGGCTTATTAGCAGAATAATGTCCATCACATTGTTGAGATCTCTTCAAGTGTTCCAAGTTCTTTCATCCACAGCATTTCTTTTGGGCCTTCCAATGACATTATCACGGCCAAGCATTAGTTGTTATCCTCATTTTGAAGAGGAGGAAAGTGAAACCTAGAAAGATTAGGTAACTTCCTCAAGATTGCATCATTGGTTTCCAGTAGAGGTGAGCATCAAAATCAGGTTTCCTGAACTCAGAGTCAGTATTCCTGCCTCTGTACGACAGGGGTGGGGGTGGTAGTAGAGATGGTGGGACCATAGGCCAAATAGGTCCTCTGACTTTTTTCTTAATTGTTATTCAGTTATAATGTGGAAGCCTTTGTTGGGGCTACCAACTGCAATGAGTCCTTGGGAGGCTTCCTGCCTCTGTCTAGTATTATACCCAGCTAATGTGTATTTCCTTGCCTTCCCAGTCCCCGTGGGCATTCGAGTTTATGACCTATGCCCTAGAATAAGCCTGGCGTTCTCTATTGTGTGTGTACATTTTTTCTTCGTTGTATTCTTCTGATTACTTACCACTAGACAAATCTTCTAGACTGCTTTGCAACTGTATTATGAAAAGGTAGATAAATTATTATTCTCCTAAGACTAGGCATAGGACACATAATACAGAGGCTTGCACTCAACGTGTGCTTGCTTAACGCTAATTGATGATGAAAAAGATTTAAATCTTCCTCTAAAAATAAGATTTTGTAGTTCTCTCTCAAAATCTAATTTTGCTAGAGTCATTTCCCCTCGTAAGAGAAAGTGGCTCAGTTCAAGAGATAAAATGTGATCAGCTCATAAAATCAAACCTGCTCTTTGTTTGGTACTGTATGGAATTTTATCAGGAAAGGTTTGGCTTCTGTTGCTACTATTGGCAGAAACGTTGTATAAAACCAGTGCATCGGAAGGATCATTGCACAAGACATTTTTGACACTCCACATTATTATACTGATGTCACTTGCCCTCCAAGTGTAGCTGTTTCTCTTTGTCTTCTCCTTATAGGACATCTCTTACAGTCTTTACCAGAGCAATATTTGTTCCTCCAGATTTGAATGCCTCCTAGTAGTTCACAGTTTTACTTAGCACCCAAAATTGATAGAGCTACAATTAAGACGAGTCATTATTGATGAAAATGTTGCCCCAGTAACTCCAGAAAGGTCGGATGGTTTCATCCATCCCTACCTTCAAGGTTGGCTTTTGAATTCTAAACAGTGGAATTCAGCGTAATCCTTCCTCTATTTGTAGGAAGCTCCATTTTATTTGGAATTTATAAAGGAATCTCTGTTGGGGAAAAGTGCTGTACAGGTCCTTTTTAATGTGAGTCCATGTATTCATCAAAACAGCTGTGTAGGTCACTAGGTAGACTGTAACACCAGGCGGCAATAGAATGTCTTCCTCATTACAATCAATAGCGAAGAGTTGTGGAGACCTCCTGTACATGATGGCCTTTTTCAACGGGCATCCTCACTCGGTGGTAGGGAAAATGAGTGCGGGCTGTATGAAACCATTTCAGCACCGTCCTGAGCTTAATAGCGCTTTCATTGCCTCTTAACAAGCTGCGCTGGTGCCATAAAATGTTCGAGCTGACAGTCGCTGTCAAAGCTCCTTCAATGTAAAGATTTCTGCTGTATTTAACATGTTCACTTTCATTTTAATGATGTCCAAACACGCATCAGTTGGTGTTTGTTCAACACACAGTGTGGTCTCTGGAGTTACCCCATTAGGCACAAGTATAATCACTGTCCTGTTCCAGTGACCATTAATGGCAAGATTCTTAAATTAAAAGCTGGGAACTTGTGCTGATTCTTAACAATTCACTTTCTCCCAGAAGTGAAAGGGATAAAGGTACCTGCTGTGACATCATTGAGTTTGTTTAGTTTGATTTTCAGTGCATAATGTTAGACATGAATTTATCATAGAGACTAAGGTACAAGCTAAGAATAACTCCATGAAGACTTTTTAAACAGTGAGATGCCCATATGTGGCTCAGGGTTCAAGATGACACAGCTGCTTTGTACTAGTTTACCAGTTCCACCGTTGTGATTACTAATTAACACAAGCATTGTTCTTGTTCTGTGCCAGACACTGTTCTGAGTGCTTTACTTCTGTGTATTTGTTTACCTTTTATAAAAAACCTATTCATTAGGTGTCATTGTGCTCGTTTCACAGATTAAAAAAAACCCCTAAGGTACAGAGATTAAACAGTCTGTCTGAGGCCATAGACAGGGCATGGAAGAACCTCTGTTGGAACCCAGATATTCTGGTTCCAAAGTTTGTGCACTTAACCAAAATTAATGCATTAAGTCGATTGAAATGACATCAAAGACACTCTTGGCGTTGAAAGGGAGCACACACATTGAATGCCTGCCTGTCCGATGGAGATGCTTTTTTCCAGTTAACAAAGAGAACAGATTTCTTCTCTAAATGTAGTTTAGGATTACAGACTTTAGATTACCCTTCTGGTCACATTTTCTAAGGCTGAAAATGGAGAACAGTTGGAGAGGAAGGGTGGACTTTTCTGGGTTCCAGTTTCCTCCTCTTTATCATGGATCTTTCATCTCCCAAAGCATTACTGCAGTCTGCAACCTCAGATGGTGCTACACTTACAACAGCATTGAATTTCGGTTGCTGCCCTTAATAACTGTAGGGCACCCCTTTGGAAAGGACTCACCAAAGATTCTTTTTGTTTGTTCGTCTTTTGCTATCTTGAACATTAATATTTTATAACATTTTGAGGAAGGGATTGATTTTAAGAATTGGGATTCTTGCTTTCTTTTCCTTTTTTTTATTCTGTAAATATAAATCAGCAAGTAACAAAAAGAGTGACTTCCACTGCAGAGTTATTACCCCAGTGAGTTGCATATGGGCATTATAATTCACCAGTAGCTGATGACTGAATGGGTCTAGAGAAAGAATGGGAAGGTAGATTTTAAAGATAAATATACAAAAATAATAATTTCTTCAATAAGGTATGTATGGAACTGAAATTTATGATTGGAAGCCAGACCAGGAAATCAGGAAGTTTGGATTTTCTCTCCATCCTAATCAGCTTCTCAACTTCCTTTTCTGATTAGTGCCCTCATTAAGGCTTCTTACATGGATCTCTGACACGTTTCCAGGAGACCTTTGGGATCCCACTTTGGTTTCCAGGCAGTGATTTCTGCCCTAGCTAAATTTTAGAACAAGAAGGTCATTCATCTCCATCCTGGAAGGATGATTCACATATTTATGTTCTAGAAAGTAGGCTGAGAAGAAAAATTTGCTACTTTATTAATTAGGGCCCTTTAACATTTTGTATTCTCAAGCTTAATCATTTGCTTGTTTGAACTAAAGTCATCTTCCTTAATCACCATCATTAGTGGCTGTCCATGAATGATTACCTCTCTGAATTTTATAAGCATGTTAGAATTTAATGCCTCTTACATTCCCCATTAGGGATTAGATATCATTCAATATTTTACTATACCAATATATTTTTTAAAGCATGAGATTAACTGTAGGTCTGTTCTACTTCAGTGGTAGAGGAGAACCCTGCTCCCCTCGTTGGTTCTCAAATTGGTGTGGAGGTGGCATTGGGAAGGCAGGGAGAGAGCAGTTGGGTGACTTAGTGATCTAGAGTTGGTGTTATTTTATTTTATTATTTTTTTGTGGTACGTGGGCCTCTCCCTGTTGTGGCCTTTCCTGTTGCGGAGCACAGGCTCCGGACGCGCAGGCTCAGTGGCCATGGCTCACGGGTCCAGCCGCTCCGCGGCATGTGGGATCTTCCCGGACCGGGGCACGAACCCGTGTCCCCTGCATCGGCAGGCGGACTCTCAACCACTGCGCCACCAGGGAAGCCCAAGAGTTGGTGTTATTTTATAGTTTAAGTTCCCCAGGAGATTTCAAAGAGTTTTACTTTATCAGAAATGAGAACCACTGCTTTAGTCTTGAACTTTTCCAGTGGTGAACAGTTTATTCACTCTCTTTTGGAAATAGCCCATTACCCTTTGAGAATCACACAGTCACTAGTTCCGACTTCTGATTTTTAAGATGACACAGAATGAATCTATTCCTTTTCTACTGATACAAAATAGTCTTTCAAATATCTGGAGTCATCTTAATATCTCTACTGATTATTCTGATGCACACTGGATCATGCCACTGTTTTCTGTTTTCCATACTTTGAAAGTCTCTCGTGATTGTGGTTCTCCATCTCTGTATCTTCTGCACGTGGAAATGGACACCATATTCCAAAATGAAACACCACCATCACCCACACACATTTACCACTTTCTGGTGTACCCAGTGCTGAATAGGTGTTTATGTGTTTACTCATTTTATCCTCATGATGACCCTGGCAGACATGGACCTCTAACTGTATACTCACTTTTCTCTTTCTCCTGAACAAACCAGAAGCTCCAGGCAGGCAGGATCTGACCTTATTTTTTATTGTGTCCCAACGTCCATGCATGGTGCTTTGTACACAGTAGTGACTTAATAAATAATTGTTGAACGAATAAAGCCTCACTCCTCACCCTGGGGTTGGAACCTGGCAGTTGAATTGGCAGTCAGAGTTGGAGTAACTTTCAGAGCTTGGGAGAGTGGTCACTTTTGCATAATGCTCAGTAAAAAGGCTTTGTAAGTTTATCTTTGTTGTTTGTATTGTTAGTTTGTTTGTTTCAGTTACTTCTGATTTTTTCCTGGGCTTAAAATGACTATCAGACTATCCTGCACACTGAAAGCAATCATGTTTTAGTCAAATACAAGCATATATATATGTGTATATATATATATATATATATATATATATATATATATGTAATATATGACTTGCCTTTTCTCAGTATGAAGTTAGGAGTTTAAAAAAATTGCTTGTAAAAGGAGTATTAATCCAGAAGAATAAGTGAATTGAAGTATCTGTTGGAAAATTAGCATTAGGCACTTAACTCAAAATGTTTATTGGGTAAATGTGTTGTGTGCTTTAGTTAATAATAATTCATTCAAGAACAAATATTTATTTGAATGTATTATATATGTTGAGCATTTATCAAGGTTCTTGACATATAAAATTGAGGAGAAAACCCCTACTTCTTTGGGCCTTATATTCTACTTGAGGAAAGACAATTTACAATTAAACAAATAAATTAAAATAAATTAAACAAATTAAGTAAATAAGACAGATATGGTAAGTGTTTTTTTTGTTTGTTTTGGTTTTTTTTGCTGTACGCAGGCCTCTCACTGTTGTGGCCTCTCCCGTTGCGGAGCACAGGCTCCGGACGCGCATGCTCAGCGGCCATGGCTCAGGGACCCAGCCGCTCCGCGGCATGTGGGATCCTCCTGGACCGGGGCACGAACCCGCGTCCCCTGCATCGGCGGGTGGACTCTCAACCGCTGTGCCACCAGGGAAGCCCATAAGGTAATTTTTGACAGTGATAACTGAAGGAAATATACGGAGTAATGTGCAAAAGAACAATAGCAAGGAGGTGGTACAGTGGGCTGAGGGGTGAGAAAGTGCCCATTATTTCAGTGGAAGGAAGGAAAGCAAAGGTCCTGAGGTGGGAGAGAGCTTGGTGCCCTCAAGGAATAGAAAGTTTGGTGGGTTGTAGGGGAAGAATGGCAGTGTGGATGTTTGGATGAGGTTGGAGGCCTACAGGCCTCATCATGAAATCCTTCTGGGCCATGATGAGGACTTTGACACATTTTAAAGTGGATTTCCGGTGGTGGGTGGACAGTGAATTCTAGGGATGCAGGGGTAAGATGTGAGACCCATAAAAGGTGCTGAAAGTAAACTAGGGGAGAAGTGATGGTGGCTTAGTTTAGCATAGTTGATGATAGTCAAGAAGAGAAGTGGATGGATTGGAGGTGGGTATTGAAAGTTAGCACTGACAGGGTGTTACTGCAGGACGGGATGGGGGATGTTGCAGCAGGAAAGGAAGAAATAAGAATGGCACTTAACCATGTGATGGCAGGTACTTAAGGAAAAATCCCACTAAATCCTGTTCCTACGATTATCAGTTATACAAATGGATTTTGGGGTTCATGAATTGATAATTCCCATTTTGAGGTACAACCATGCAGGAAGGCAACTTGGAGATACATGCTGTGGAAGTCTTAAAAATGTCTTACCCCATTCCCAGTCCTAAATCTTAGCAGCCTTCTCCTGTGTATGTGTAAAGAAATAATGTCGACAACCAGTCAGTCAGTGATACACGTTGGATTTTTCCCTTTCCCTGTTACTTAATCCATTAGAAATATGAATATATCTGATACTTTTTTGTTCCTTAGTTCTGAGAAATAATGACAGCTCTTCTCTACCACTGGCTAGCATAGACCTGTACACGTATAAATTTGCCTAGTGTTCCAAAACCATGCAAGGTTTTACAAAGATAAGACAGTTCATTTATATAACTTGGAATAATTTGGCTGGCATACTCAAGGAGATAGAGCACGTGGATCAAGTTTAATACATTCATTTAGGTTGGCTCCCTCCCATGCGTTCCTTGTACTTGCAGAGGGTCCCATCTGTTCGGCTCCTGGCCAGAGACCATTGCGTCCGTGAGCATTGGAATTTCTTACTGCAGACGCCCAGTGCTTCATAATTGGTTTAGGGTGCCCCAGATACTCACCAGTAACATTGTTAATTAGTACCAATGTAATGACAGTTATTCTAGAACTAGGATACCTGTCTGTTGCTAATGTACTCGGAAGATTGCAAAAACCAACACACTTCTTTCTTGCATTTTTCCCCTTTTGCGTCGTGACTTTTTTATAACTCAAAGATTCTGTCTCCATTTCCCCCAAACTACTCAGCTCAGCATTCAAGACCTTCATAATGACTTCCCAAGACCTCCTGTGGAACTATCATCCTTTAATCTCCCAGAAGGTCTCAGTGCCAGCTGAACTTGACTGACATTTCCTCAGCAAACCCTGTTTCCACCCTTTGCATCTCTATTCCTTGAGTTCCTTCTGTTTGAAATTGCCTTTTCACCCCCATAGTCCCCGCCTGTCACAAATTATACTCATTTCAAATGCCTGCCTAATGTGCCATCCTTTGATCTCCGAATAATTTGTTCCTCTTTTTTTGATATTTTATCTATTCCCTCTTGTCCTAGCTGGACATCTTAAGAGTTTTTTTTTTTCTTTTTTTGCTGTACGCAGGCCTCTCACTGTTGTGGCCTCTCCCGTTGCGGAGCACAGGTTCCGGATGCGCAGGCCCAGCGGCCATGGCTCACGGGCCCAGCCGCTCCGTGGCATGTGGGATCTTCCCGGACCGGGGCACGAACCTGTGTCCCCTGCATCGGCAGACGGACTCTCAACCACTGCGCCACCAGGGAAGCTCCATCTTAAGGGTTTTATTGCTTCTTCCCTGCATACTCTTCAAATGCTTTCTAGTGCCAGCACAGTGCCTTACACATAGGATGTTGCAAATTAGAATTTGATGACTTTCATTGAATTTTCAGTGTCTAATTACCGTCTAACTATAAGCAACAGAAAAAGAAGTCATTTCAAGGCAAAGTTTTGAAATAATGCAGCCAGAGGCATGCTTTTCTAGTTCCCACTCCCCAACCTGGAAGGGATCAGGCTGCCAGCAAGGCCATTCGAACCTTTAATCTTTGTTGTTCTTCTGTGTTCAAAGTGGCCCAGCCTCTTTGGTTTCTGAGTGGAAAATAAACTCAAAGAGGGGAATGTCCTGCAGAGTGGGCTGGGCCACGGACAGGACAGGTATATCTTCAGCAGGGATGCCATTAGAGGGCCCAATGGACACATTACATTCCAGGGCAAGCTTTCTCTTGGATTACATTGTTTCCCTTTGAATTCGCCAAAACCTGCCAGGTGTTTTCTTCCTTCCCTCCCTTGATTACCTCCAGTTAATCTAAGATTAGCCTGACAGCCCCTGTTTTCCAGGTCTCTGGTTTCTTCAGTAAAGCACGTTACATCTCTTGTTTTATTTTGTTTTGTTTGTTTTTTGCGGTATGCGGGCCTTTCACTGTTGTGGCCTCTCCCGTTGCGGAGCACAGGCTGCGGACGCGCAGGCTCAGCGGCCATGGCTCACGGGCCCAGCCGCTCCGCGGCATGTGGGATCTTCCCGGATCGAGGCACGAACCCGTGTCCCCTGCATCGGCAGGCGGACTCTCAACCACTGCGCCACCAGGGAAGCCCAGGTTACATCTTGTTTCAGCTGCATTACTTCCTTCATAACCTTGTTGCCTTGATCCATATTGTGGCTTATTCTTCATTCAGCTTTGGCCCCACATCCATTTCTGGCTGCGTTCCCACTTCCTAGTCCCACACTTGAATGGGACCATTTAATCCAGTAATTGCTGGGACTGTAGAAGGCGGACAATCTCTGAGCCTTTTGTGTGGTGTTTTCACCTCATTGCTCTTCTGGTTGCCACCACTGGCTTTGAGCTGAATGAGCCAAGTGCCTAACAGCATCACTCAGAATTACTAGCAAATCGCCACCTTTACTTTCTGAGTATTAACGATTAATAGATTTATTGCACTTATCATAAAAGCCTATTTTCTAGAAATTTGGGAGAAGTTATATAGACCCTTACTTGTTTTATATAGAGGTAATATCTTTAAAGTGGAGTGTACACACCCCCTTGAGGGACACATATGTTATCCCATTATATTTATTTTGATAGTATGCCTCTTTATTCCTATTTTTTTTGTTTTTTTTTTTGTTTTGTTTTGTTTTCTACGGTATGCGGGCCTGTCACTGTTGTGGCCTCTCCCGTTGCGGAGCAACAGGCTCCGGACGCGCAGGCTCAGCGGCCATGGCTCACGGGCCCAGCCGCTCCGCGGCATGTGGGATCCTCCTGGACCGGGGCACGAACCCGTGTCCCCTGCATCGGCAGGCGGACTCTCAACTACTGCGCCACCAGGGAAGCCCTATTCCTATTTTTAAATGTACATGATTCATTGGCATAGTACAATGGGAACATAATTTATAAAAATGCATGCAATCGATTTTACATGAAGGTGGTTTTACTGATAGGCTGTGTGATCAAAACGTTTGGGGGCCATTGGTTTTCAGAGTCTTGAGTCTCGAGTCAGACTTGGATCCCAGATCCGTATTTTGCCCCCTTACTCCATGTATAACCTTGGATCTGCTCTTTATTTAGTCTCTTGGGGTCTTAAAGTCCTCATCTGCAAATTGAAAGGAAAACCATATCATAGGGTCGTTGAGTGGATTCAGTGAAGTAATGCATGTGAAGAAGTGAACGAGTTCTGGCACATAGTGTATACGTGTTACTGTGCTCATGCAGTTCTTATTTCTGTTATGATTGCTGGTGTTGTTACATTGCTCCCTTGTCCTATATTTCACTGTTTATAATAGCAGAGGAACTGAGCCTACCCTACATGTTAAATAATAATAAAAAACTCATACCAAACACATTAAAAGTGTGAATGATTAAAAATTAGAATTTTTAAAACTGCATACACACACTCCCCCTACCTTAAAATGAGTAAGATAAATACGTTTTGTAATATATTTACATAACTTCCATAAGAAAGGCAAAGTAATTCACTGGCACTTTGAAAAACACTAAATCTATAATGCATTCAGTAGGGCCATTTTATTGGTAAAATTAGCTTATGATGAACTTCCTTTGGTCTTTTAGAAATTAAACTCTTTTGGATAATGTTTATGATAAGTCTACCTTTTATTGAATGTTGCCACATTGTGTATGGTTTTAAGGTTGATGTTCTGGTACAAGATATCTTAAAAAATAAAAAGCTTTAGTAGGCATTTATCTGGTATGTTGGCTGAGATCTGAGGATGTAAGAGAATTCTTCAGTGAGGTAAAGAAAAGTTCACTATAGTTTGCAAGACTGGTTCATGTGGAATTTATAAGAATGGACTGACCAGCATGCCCTTTTAAAATTCCATGGTTAATCTCTTTATTGAAAGCTTCTGGGCTAGTTGATTAAGAAAGCCTTATGGGATGACTGCTTTTAGTGTCATACAAATGAAGCTGAATTGTTGCTAAGTAAATCACTATAGATCAAAGTACCTTGTGATCAGAGTCCTGCCGTTATTTATTTATTTTTTTTCATTAAGTTTTAAAGAGAAGGTGAAGGGTTGAAGAATGAAACACACCAAATTTGACATCTGTGATGTCCATTTACATCCATGCACTTCTTTAAGCATCTAATCTGAGTGACTGGGCAAGTAGGGCAGCAAAGCATGAACAGGTAAGTGTAGAGCTAAGTCAATTAATACTTGTTTCCCATTTATAATTGCTGGGATCCTTTTTTAGCCATTATGAAGTCAATTGGCTCGTAGAGAAGGCTTCAAGGGCTCCCAGGGAAACTGACGAAGTGCATCTATTGGCTTGTCCATGGTGTGAAATCATTATTGTCATATTCATCTCAGCTTTAAGTGTACACAGGACCATTAGATGTTACCCTGTGATCTTAGAGGCACTAAGGAATAATATTTTTTGTGCTTTGTGCCCCCCCTGAAGTATAGAGCATGTGTCTTGTTCCTCCTTTTTGTCCACTGCTTAAAGTAGTGTATGAACAAGTTTGGATGCATCAGATAAATTTATGAACATACGTTTTGCTGGATTAGGATGATGACTAGGAAAGAAATAAGAAAAAAGGGCTAAAAGAGTGGACTGAAAATGGAAATTGAATCCACCATACTAATTCTACACGGGTTTTAGTTCTGTGCTGTGATTTTACTTGTTGTGAAAAGTTCAGGCATTGCTATGTTGACGTTTGTTTCTGTATAGTGCAAAGCATTTTGTAGGTATAATTTAGTGATATCATAAATGCAGTTGTGGAAAGGACTCCTGTTGGCTATGTGCATTTTAGTATTTTCCAGGACAACTCGTAAAAAACCCATTTTATAATGCTCATTTGACGTACTAGTAAGCCATGATCTTTCTTTCAGATTCTAAAATCAACAGATACACAGTAAATGTCTCATTCAAGGTCATAATGAAAACCAGTGTTAAACTTAGAAACGAAATCCATAAATCTGGGTGCCATTCTCATGCTTTCTCCAGAAACCTGCAGCCTGCCTCACAGAACTAGAATAAGACCATTACTGGTCATAGATTCTTCTAGAGCTGACCAATACCATTGGTCATTTTCTATAATTTTACTTTCCTATCACCATTGTTAACACCTTCAATCTTTCTGTTTGGTTGACTAGTCATACATTAATGATAGGTTAATGTTAATTTATCATTCTCATTTTTCCACTGGTGATAAGTACAGTGACTAAAAAGGGACCAAGTGACATAGCAAATATTACTTGCACGTATAGGGAAGAGGATTTACAGAAGCATGAAATGAATGAAAGGAGTCCACATGAAGTTTTTATGAAAATATGTGTGAGCAAAGTGAATTCTTTAATATCTAACTAATTTAGGAAATGGCCTTGTATTGCATTAGACAAAATACCTGACCTACATGTGGACTTATTTGTGCTGACACAACTGGGTCAGGAAGAAGGAATTTCTTCATACTTCACCATTTTCAAGTTCCATGGTAACATATTTTTGTAGGAAGCTTTGTGTGTGTGGTTTTTTTTGCGGTATGCGGGCCTCTCACTGCTGTGGCCTCTCCCGCGGCGGAGCACAGGCTCCGGACGCGCAGGCTCAGCGGCCATGGCTCACGGGCCCAGCCCCTCCGTGGTGTGTGGGATCTTCCCGGACGGGGGCACGAACCCGTGTCCCCTGCGTCGGCAGGCGGACTCTCAACCACTGTGCCACCAGGGAAGCCCAACTTTGTTTTCTTGATGTTTCAAGATATTGCAAACACATTAGCAAATACTTTCTAATGTGAATGCATATTCCCACCATAAAACACGTGGCGAGAGAAAGAATGTTAGCAGTGTCTCTAGTGTTATAGTGACCAAAAAATTCACTCAGTTGTCTTTTTCATGAGAAGGATGAGGTACAGTGCTTACTGAATCCTGGGGATGTCCCAGCGTAGCGTCTGGCGCTCCGCCATGCCAGCGCCCACCCTAATAAAAGTGCTAAGCACTGTAGGCTCCCCTTCTTCTTCTTCTTCTTTTTTTTTTAATGACGCACTTGCGTTGTGTCCTGCAGCCTGTAACCTTTGATTTTTATTTTTTAGTTCTGTGATCCTAACTCAAGCCCCCTGTTGCTCTTCAGACTCACTCCAGAGAGAGATGATGCTATGAATATTATAAATGCTCTGAGTGACTGAGTCCTGCCAGAAACTTCCCTGGGAGGACAGTAGGGCAGTGCTTTTATGAAACATGAGCCATACTGAGATGCACCAGGCAAGTGCAAGTTCCCATGAATAAACCAGTGAGGGAAAGCTCGGGCTTTTCTCTGCAGGATGTGAGATGCTCTCCCCAGGTCAAGGGTCTGAGGTGCCCTGCAGTTGTAAAAACCTTGGACTGTTCAGTCTAGACTTTGCACAGCTTCGTTGACTGTGGAACTGATTTTTTTCTTTCATAATGCTTTTTAATATATCATAATTTGGAGAGCTCTCTCCCGTGAATGATACAAAAATGGAAATTGGATTATGAACCCAAGAAAGTGAACCAAGAGTCCCAGTGATGTATTCATCAGCTTGCAGTTACTGATGGGCCAATAATGAGTAATCTTTAGTCCTCTAATTGCAAGTTAATTACAAGTAAATATAAAGTCTCAACATTATTAGAGACAGAGCTTTTTAAACTAGAGAAAGATATGTTTTGGAATAAAAAAAGAAGCTTTTGAATGTTTTGTCGAGTAAATGGTGAGTTTTTCTAATAGATAAAGTAGGTAGGGCTTCCCTGGTGGCGCAGTGGTTGAGGGTCCGCCTGCCGATGCGGCGGACGCGGGTTCGTGCCCCGGTCCGGGGGGGATCCCACATGCCGCGGAGCGACTGGGCCCGTGAGCCGTGGCCACTGAGCCTGCGCGTGCGGAGCCTGTGCTCCGCAACGGGAGAGGCCACAACAGTGAGAGGCCTGCGTAATGCAAAAAAAAAAAAAAAAAAGTTGGTAGAAGTTACATGTTTCATTTTCAACATTTCATTTTTTTACCTTTCTAATTCTTCTGGCATCTTTCTTGCATTATTTATTTGTTTGTGAAGATTTTGCTCATAGATGTGGTGTATGAAGTTAACTGTCACCTTACCTCTGATTAAAGCGTCAGGCACTCAAAATTAGTAATGTTCGTATGATTGGATGCATTTTACCCTGTGGCACCCAGAAACAATTTCAGAAACAAAAACTGCTCCTTCCATTTCTGATCAAAGTGTTTTTAGAAAATATGTTGTCTTTTAGCGATAATTTTGATAGACTGCAAAAAGTACAAAGTTAACCAGATCTTGGTTGGATAAAACATTCTGTCATACTAACTTTTTTTTTCACTAGCAGTAAAAAAGCCCATACAAATTTAATGAACAGAAGTTAGAATCACATTTCTTCTTAGTTTGGTCTTTTGTTCTCTCCCTTAGGCTTGGTATAAATGAGTAGAGGCACAAACATGAGGAATTTTTTTTCCTCCTTAGAGAATATGTAGGTCACTAATGTCACTGTTTTGTGTCAGAAATAACATTCTGCTTGAATATGCTTCTAGTAAATCATCATCAAAGCAATAGCCCCAATTTTGCAGTCCTTGGTGGAGCAATGTGCCGAGATGTGACATTATGTTTGCTCTGTATGTTATATTCCTGGCATCGTCATAAGTAAGGTCTTTATTAGTTCAGGAGAGAAATGAATAAGGTCCTATCTAACATGCATCGATAATTGCTCTGAACCGAGGACCTCATTTAACAAGTTCTTTGAATCTTTTGCCAAAATTTAGGGAGTGTGTTGATCTTTGTAGTCTCCCAGAATGTATTAGGATTCTTTTCTCCCCATAAAAGTTACTAAATTGTGCCATTGACAAATATGATATCAAGGAGATTTTCAAGAATCTGTCCTGTTTTAAATACTAATTACCTTCAGAAAAATGGATTTTGCTTTGTACACAAACTCTAAAGAGCCTTATTCGTTAAATAAATTGGCTCTCTCTCTGCTGGCGACACTAAATGTCTAGGATAAAAATGTGTAATGCCCTAGAAAATGTATCTAAGATGATTACTTTAATGTAAATTACTTTAATGTATGACTAATTTGACAGGCAGACTATTTATACTGATACATCTGAGGAAATATGCCAAAGTTTAAAACTTTCAAGGGAACGTGTTTAGAAAGTTTCAGTTAAATACTTTGCAATACACCAATCTTCTAAAAATACTTTTACATTAGTACTGAAAGATGCGTCTTCACTTTGTACAGAAAAATAAACATATTAAATCAAGTGACTTTTCTTTCCTTCTCATCTTTTTTTTTTTTTTTTTTGCGGTACGCGGGTCTCTCACTGTCGTGGCCCCTCCCGTTGCGCAGCACAGGCTCCGGACGCGCAGGCTCAGTGGCTATGGCTCACGGGCCCAGCCGCTCCGCGGCATGTGGGATCCTCCCGGACCGGGGCACGAACCCGTGTCCCCTGCATCAGCAGGCAGACTCTCAACCACTGCGCCGCCAGGGAAGCCCTCCTTCTCATCTTAATGTTCCTTATATCAGACACTAGTTTTAATTTTTCTCCCTTATACTAATATATTGCAAATATTTTTGTGCCAAAAGTCAAAGATGACTTAAACTCAGGCTAATATAAAATAAATTAGTAATAATAAAAATAAATTTAAAATAAATGATAAAAATAAATGTTAGTAAATTAAAAAATAAATATTAATTAGTAAATCAAATTCAATAGCCATTAGGTAAGTATATAATTTATGTCAAGTATTGGGTTAAATGTGAACAGATAGAAAACACTGAATAGAATTTTATTGAAATTTTTAATGTTATGGTGTTTTTACTTTTTCTTTTTCTTAATTTTAACAACAACCTCATGAGGCAGTGTTTATTCCAATTGACCATTTTGCAGATGAGTAAATAGGCAGAACCCAATGAATTAGAACATAAGTGTATAATGTAATTGATTCATTTTTGGTTTTAAAAGTAAAGAAACCTTCAAATGTCTTGATTTCTATCGCCAGTTAAGTATTTTTGGTTGAAGTTTCTAAAGTACACTCTTTAAGCAGACAGTGATTTTCTTGGTCATATAATTACAAAGCACTGACCTACATTGTTTTTAAGATATCAGAGTGGTTCTGGACCATTTGGGTCTAAAATATTCCATGATCTACAGAATTTTACCAGTTCATTTCTCACTGTAATCTATCCTAATTGTACTTGCAGTTGTAGAATATTTTGTATTAAGACTCAGGGAACCTCAAGTAGAGTGAAATATATTTATATGTTTGGACTTTAAACTTTATGAGAAATGCTAAAACAACTATTAAGAAGATATTAACCCACCTTCATAGCTATGTCCCTCATATTGACTTTGAATGAATCCATTAGGTAGGAGGTATCCCATTGATTTGTGAGTTGTGTTTATTCTTTTTACTGCCTTTCAAATGAAGACACAAAGTCACATGCATGCACATGCACCTACAGATACACATTCACAGAGGCACAAATAGATAGCATGTAACTGAAGTCTGGAATGTAGTTGAATCCTGGAAAGTTGGATCAGGAACTTTTTGTTATAAAGTAAAACATATCAGTAATAAACTTGTGTCTTAATGGAATATTTGGTAGCAGCAGAGTAGATATAGAAAGTAAAAAGGGGCTTCCCTGGTGGCGCAGTGGTTGAGAGTCCGCCTGCCGATGCAGGGGACATGGGATCGTGCCCCGGTCCGGGAGGATCCCACATGCCGTGGAGCGGCTGGGCCCGTGAGCCATGGCCGCTGAGCCTGCGCGTCCGGAGCCTATGCTCCGCAACGGGAGAGGCCACAACAGTGAGAGGCCCGCGTACCGCAAAAAAAAAAAAAAAAAAAAAAAAAGAAAGAAAGAAAGTAAAAAGACATTTATTATACTAGAACAATGTCATTATACCTTAAAAAATTCAAATGCAACTATGTTAAACTAGTCTGAAAAGCAGTAAGTGGCATTCCCAACAAGCAGAATATCAATTTTATTCTGTTCATAATAGTAATTGCAGTTAAACAAACTAATATAATAATCTTGATGATTAATATCTCAGGCATTTTGCAATAAAATAAAAATATGAGATGAATCATAATGCATTATATAATTATGTAATAGTGTTTGTGGGACAATATTTTTGAAACATTTTGCTACCCTGCAAAGTAGATAATCACTATAAAAACGTGATTTTAAAATCAAAATAAGAAAAGATTATTTTAGGGTGGCTTTCTTAGCTTCAGTAGTCAAAATAGTTGTCTAAATTTTCCCTTCTTTCACAATGTGTGTATCCATTTAGGTGACAGTAATTGATTTCCCATTTCATACTTCTCTCAGCCATCTGACTAAATGAACATCCATTTTAAACTTAGGCTGTAGAATTATAGATTTATCAGATTTTTGAAGATAAATTAACATTTAGCATATCCCAAGGATTAAGTTACTTGTCCATGACTGGTTTGTAGATTTCCTAATCTCTGAAAATACCAAGCCATATTGCTACTTCTGCTTCAATGCAGAATTACCAAGAGGGCCTCAAAGAATTATCATTAATACTCTGGATTTACGCTTGCCAAGCTCCCTTTTAACATTAATTGTATATATACGTTCATGCAGAGATGAAGACTAGATACACTTGATATGCAATTATTTTCTTCGATACTTTACGGCACTTTAACTTTTTAAAAATACACATCTCTGAGGGAATACTCTGATACATACTCATTTGCACTTCAAAAAATTATTCTTGTTTGTTTCTCATAAGGTTCAACATAGAATTACCATATGACCCAGAAATTCCCTTCCTTTCCTAGATATGTACCCCAAAGAGTTGAAAACAGGTATGCAAACAAGTACAGGTATATGCATGTTCATAGCAGTACAGTTCACACTAGCTAAAAGGTGAAGGATACACCAATGAAGGATACACCAATGGTGATACATTGATTCCATGGAATAATATTTGGCCGTAAAAAGGAGTGGAGTACTGATACACGCTAAAATGTGGATGAACCTTAAAAACATCATGCTAAGTGAAAGAAGCCAGACACAAAAGATCACATGTTATATGATTCCAATTGTATGAAGTATCTAGAATAAGTAAATCCACAGAGACAGAAAGCAGATTTGGGGAGGGGGTGGGCTAAGGGTTGGGGGAGGGGGTAATGGGTAGTAATCTCTTAACGGGCATGGGATTTCCTTTTGGGGTGACGAAATATTTTGAAACCAGACAGAGGTGGTGGTTGCAAAACACTGTGAATGTACTAAATGCTACTGAATTTTTCACTTTAAAACGTTTAATTTTGTTATCTGAATTTCACCTCAAATTATTTTAGAAAACAATGGGTGTGGCAGTGTTCCAATAAAATTTTACTCACAATTTGTTTTCTTTAAAAAATTAATTAATGAACTTATTTTTGGCTGCATTTGGGTCTTCGTTGCTGCACGCAGGCTTTCTCTAGTTGCGGCGAGCGGGGGCTGCTCTTCTTTGCGGTGCGCAGGCTTCTCATTGCGGTGGCTTCTCTTGTTGCAGAGCACGGGCTCTAGGTGTGCGGGCTTCAGTAGTTGTGGCTCGTGGGCTCTAGAGCACAGGCATAGTAGTTGTGGTGCATGGGCTTTGTTGTTCCGTGGCGTGTGGGATCTTCCTGGACCAGGGCTCAAACCTGTGTCCCCTGCACTGGCAGGCGGATTCTTAACCACGGCGCCACCAGGGAAGCCCGACAATTTATGGTTTGTAAAATTGATTTTTTTTAACATCTTTATAGGAGTATATTTGCTTTACAATGGTGTGTTGGTTTCTGCTTTATAACAAAGTGAATCAGCTATACGTATACATATATCCCCATATCCCCTCCCTCTTGCATCTCCCTCCCATCCTCCCTATCCCACCCCACTAGGTGGTCACAAAGCACTGAGCTGTTCTCCCTGTGCTATGCGGCTGCTTCCCACTAGCTGTCTATTTTATATTTGGTAGTGTATAAAATTGAGCACTCTGCACTTAATAAGTTAATAATGCAGCATTGGGGATTATTTAAGGTTATTTAGATTATAATAATTTATAATTTCTTAAACAAAGTACCTAACTAATCCTAACCCTAACGTTTTGAACAATTGAACTATTATTTAGCTTAGTGAATTCTAGCAATTTACCTTTCAGAAACTTCTTTGGTCTGAATTGAATTTGTTGACTTTGAAGGCTCCAGGAGGAGGTCTCACAATTGGAGTTTCACCATGTATGTTCCTATACATTTGCTCGCTATTGGGCATTTCCTCCTTGCTGGTACTGAGCCAAGTTCTTTACATGAATTATCTGATTTACTTCTGAAAGCAACTTTATGAAGTATACTATTTTACCAAGTTAATAGCTGAGAAAACCAAGGTTTATATTCGATTGATCTGGACGGATCCCAAAGCTTGTTCTGTAACCATTAAACTAGCTTTTCTCTAATCTGATACATCCCACAAAGATGAATTAGTCTCGATAGAGTCAGAGTCCCAACTCCAGCACCAAAAGAAGCAAAGTGAAAAATAAGCTATTTCTTTCTGGGGGAAAAGTGTTTGTTACTGAGTTTGCTGAAAGAGCCATGCTGAAATTTATTCAGTGGCATGTTTTGTTGGGGTATGTTAAGGTCTTATTGTATTGTAATTAAAGTATTAAATATACAAGGGAGCTTGACAAAAATGGTAGACCATAATATTTGTGAATATCTTTTAAAATTTATCTGTTTACATTGTATTCAAAAGTATGTTCTTTTATTCAATACATATTTACAGAGTCCAAATACACTGAATAGCAAAGTCCTTGCCGTTAGTGGAGATCTCGGATTAGAGAAGACGTATGATAAATAATCCTTAATAAACTATTAGGTATGATGAGAAAACTGTAGCAAGGGAAGATCTGGAAAGTATATGTGTATATGCGTATGTGTGCTGCTTGCTGACCCTTATCTAGTATGCTCAGGGTAGAGCTTGTTGAGAGAAGATTGACCAAACAGTTCATGTGGATGTCTGGGGAAAGAACATTCAAGGCAGAGGGAACATCATATTCAAATGGCCTGAGGTAGGAGCATGCTTGGCTTTTTTTTTTTTTTTTTTGCTGTGCGCGGGCCTCTCACTGTTGTGGCCTCTCCCGTTGCGGAGCACAGGCTCCGGACGCGCAGGCTCAGCGGCCATGGCTCACGGGCCCAGCCGCTCCGTGGCATGTGGGATCTTCCCGGACCGGGGCACGAACCCGTGTCCCCTGCATCAGCAGGTGGACTCTGAACCACTGCGCCACCAGGGAAGCCCGATGCTTGGCACTTTTAACGGTTAAACATAGGGGCTTCCCTGGTGGCGCAGTGGTTGAGAGTACGCCTGCCGATGCAGGGGACACGGGTTCATGCCCCAGTCCGGGAAGATCCCACATGCTGCGGAGCGCCTAGGCCTGTGAGCCATGGCTGCTGAGCCTGCGCGTCCGGAGCCTGTGCTCCGCAACGGGAGAGGCCACAACAGTGAGAGGCCCGTGTACCGCAAAAAACTAAACAAAACAAAACAAAACTTATGAACTCATGAAATTATTGGTTACTCATTTATTTCCCCCATTAGAGTCTAAGCCCTTCAACACAGTGTCAGAATAGTGCCTAGCATTCGAAAAGTGTTAAAAAAAAAATAAGCCACTGGATAAATGAAGAACGATTGCCTGTTTTATGTTAGTACTTGACTTGGCATTTTTAGGACTCCCAGATTTATGCGGTTCTGCAGCTCATCAGGCTCGGGGTCACCTGGGTTTTTGTACATGATTACTCACCCAAGTGCTATCGGTAACTTGGGTGGAAATCTTTGCTATGACGTTTAATGTCGCCTGCCATTTTCACTCCTTTAGCATTCCCCCTTTGCTGTTTGGATGTAAATATTCACAATCCTCCCTTTTCTTGAAGTACTTTCTTATCTGTCTCTAACAAAAGTCATATACATCTTTACAAAGAAAGAATATTTTATCCAATAATAGCTTTTAGTCACAAAGGGGAGTTTCTTGCTAGGTAATCTGAAGAGAAGAGAGTGGTACTCTTGACATTTTCCAAACAACTGATTTGGTAAATCAGATTTACTCTATTCTGGTCTATTTTGCTAAGAACCAGGCAAGAACTATGAAGTAAGACTCATAAGGCAAACGGTGGGCTTTTTTATTTGAAGCTTTGATCATTAGTTTCCTTCCCAGAAATTTAAGCTTAAGGTCCCAGGTCTGACACATTTGGTTGCTGGGATCATGGGTGTGGGGGGGGAGGGGATAGTGATTAGGAATATAGGATGATATACCGATTCATAACTGAATAGACGCAGAACTGTAACTCCCAGATGTTGTTTACCGGCATCAGCTTAATATAATGTAAAAGTCAAGTCACAATCAGAAGCGCTTCTGTTGGTCCAAAATGTACTGTATATTAAAAGACCAAGGTTGGTTTAGAATAAAGAGTTTAAAGACATTTGCTTTGTGAAAAGGGTTATGCGGGCATTTCTCTGTCCAGCCGTCGGTGTGAGTATGGAAGCCCGTGAGGAACACGAGGACCTGAGAGGGGAACTGTAAGAGGCAAGCGGGAACGTTCAGGAAGCAGAGAGACCCCAAGACCGACTTAAGCCCTCTCTGGTTTTATCAGTTAAGAAAATGAATGGTAACAGTTGTAGTCAACAAATTCAAAGAAATAATTCTGGACCATACCGCTGCTCGCACAGCTGTGGATGTTGCAGGAGCTAAAGAGTGTTGTTCATCCTGACACCTGGCCTCAGGTTCATTACAGGAAGTAGAGGTGATTCATGGTCTTCCAAAAATAAGCAACCGGTATATACCTTGATGAGTATTAGCATTCATCTTCCATTTTTTCTTTTCCCCTTCTCTTCCCCTTCACAGTTAGAGTCGGCATAAGCCCTTATTGTTCTCAAGATAAAACATTTTCAGGGGAGAAAAAGCCATTTTCAGCAGGCTGGTATGACTGTTGCTTAGAAGGGAGTGGTGGGGGTGACCATACTAAGGTAATAGGGCAAGAACATACATGACACAAGGTGAAATATGCTGTGACAAACAGAGTGACAGACTCAAGGAAGGGCAGCTATGATAATTTGGGGAAATCAGGAAGAGGCAGGCTTTGGATTAGCCTCAAAGGATAAATAGGGTGAGCATGTAGGTAGAGGGATCAGATGAGCAAGGAATTGACATCAGGAGATAGAGATGTTTGGGATGTGAGTAGGCAGACAGGGATGTCACTGGAAGTCAGTTCAAGGTGAAGTGTTTCTTCACTCCAGAGACTGGACTGTTTGAAAGCCTTTGAGCAGAGAAGGGATGTAATTAGAACTATAGTCTAAGGACATAAGTGTGCAAGAGTTGAGAGAATGGAGTCTGGTGCGAAAGTTGGGAAACAGAGAGAGAGTGGTATTGGTCCAGTCTGTAAGTGGTGAGGTCCTGAAGGGTAGGGTGGTGATGGAAGTTATTGGGTGGGGGGGTGAGGGAAATAGAAAAGACATGGGGGGTGGATATGAGAAATATTGGGGAGAAAAATGTTGGGATGTGAAGAAAAATAGGACTGGACAGAGGTTGGGTTAGGGGTCAAACAAAGGGAAGGATTCTGGGGCAGTGGTATAGAAGATAGGAGACTGAGAGAATGATAATGTCTTACCTAGAAAGAAGGATGCTATGAGGAAGAGTTGGTGTGAAGAGGAGGGAGATGAGTTTAATTCTGCACTTGTACCTGAAGCATGTACAGGTGGAAATGTCCTACAGCCAACTGCAAATATAAGCCTGGGCTTGGCAGACAGACCAGAAGCACAGAAAGAGATCTGGTCCTTATTTGTTGCAAGGTAATAAATGAAGCTGGGTGAAATAACAGCATCCTTTTAGGTAAATTTATACAATTAATCTTCTAGCTTGTTAAAAGGAACCTTAGACTTGAACTAAGCAGTACAGTGTGAAATACCACACATTTCCTTTTGTCTCCAGTAGAGCAAGGATTCAAGATAATTTCCTTGAGCAAGGTTTGTCACAAGAACTCTGTTGAAATCAGCTTTAGTCTTTGCACCTATAAAGGCAGAGTCTTCTGTAAGTGTGAGCCATGATCCAGTGAAGAAGACATTTCCCTTTCAGGCATGACACACGTTTGATTTCCAAGGGCGAGGTTTCTCATTTGATTACAAACCTCCCTAATTAGGAGGCCTTGAAGATCATTGCCTCAAGGTTGTTCAAGCTGAAAAAGCATTCACAAGCACAAACATATTTTATGTCCAGTAAAAGTCTCTCTAGTTGACTGAATGCAGTTAGTTATCATAGAGACTTACCCCGGTAGCTCCAGGGAAACACTGCCAGCAGCATTGGTATTCAAGACAAAGACAGCCATCAGTGTAAATTCTTGTCTACTATGCAAGGTGTATCTTTTGATCTTTTCAGAAAGAGCTAGAAAATTGGATGGTATTTTCAGGAGCCTTTCAGCTGAGAAATGTCAATAATGTAATCATGTTGAGACCAGTACATGGAATTGACTAGTTGGGAGATGGATACAGGTGCAAGGATGAAATGTATATCTGATTATTATATAGAACTGAGTTTGGGCATGAGATCCAGGGTCTCCAGGCTACATCAGGAAGCAGCATTAGGAGAATGTGATGAATCCCCTAAGCAGATTTCTGTTTTTAGAAAACAAAGAAATAAGGAAGTACATTTCCTGCCGCTATTTGCAGGTTTAGTATATAACCCAGTTTCCTCCATTTGGAGGCTAATGTGGTGACTGTAAAATTCCGTTTCCCTCAAGCAGAGTGAATCACCTTGATTGTGTACTGAATTTCTGCGCGCTGAACAAGTAGGAGTTTTATGTTGCTCTTGGGTGGTTTGTGGATGCTGCGGGTTGTGTCTGCCTACTTTTAAAGCTATAGGCAAAATAAACAGCATCGGTAAATAAAATTGTTCAGTTTTGTAATTGCATCGATGTACTTTTTGATTTTACTTTTTCCCCCTCCCTATTAAGTTATTTGGAACTATAATGAAATTTGTTTCTCATTACCTGCTCTTGAATTATCTGTGACTAGAAAGAAGATAAAAAAAAAATAACTCATATAATCCTAACAACATTAGTTTGTTTAATGCTTGACTCTGTCTCCATAGACAGATAATGGTTTTGGCACGACAGTATTCTCCAGGCAAAATGAGTATTTTATCTTAAAAATGTAAGGAGTTCTATAATTGAATACCACAATTCTTTGGTCACACCAGAATTTGAACTTGCATATGTTGATGTTATCTGATTATCTCTGAGACCTTACTCATGTATATCTTGGAAGTGACCTGTGAATGGCTTCCTCATGGGATACTAGGCACCAGTGAACCTTCTCCTTCCTAGTAAGACATCCACGATTGCAAGCCTCATGATAATAGCGAATACTTACTGAGTGTTGACAACGTACCAGCGACTACTGTCAATGCTTCTTTGCCTTCTCTCGTGTAATCTTTACAAGGCCGTGAGGTAGTCAATATTATCGTCGCCTTTTTATTCCTGAGGCAGCTGAGACACACAGAAGTTAAGATCCCAGGCCTGTAAGTAGTGGCAGGTTGGCTCCGGATCCTGCATTGAAGAACTCACCTTGAAGCAATTAATAAAGATTTGAACCACCCATTTTGTCCTGTAGGAATATGCAGTCGTCATCCAACACACATTTCTTGAGGTCCTAATGTGACTTGACCTGTGTTTTCTCCAAAGAAAGAACATTTTGGAAGGTGGATTCCTTCTGTGGTTGTTTCCATGACTTTTGGGAAAATAAATTCATCTATTTATTCGTTTTATAACACGGGGCCTCAGCAAGTGTGAAGACTTCATAAGAGCAGAGGTTTTAATTTTTCTAGTCATTTCTTCCCGTCCCCATGGTGTTCAGTGCATAACTGGGTAATAGGTGCTTAATCAGTCAGAGTGTCTTAACTGTGAAAATGCAGTTTGTGGAATTGTGAGAATACAGGAGAAATAAAGTTCTATATATGGCTCTTTGTGTGTATGTGTATATGTACATATGGATGTGCGTTTATAATAAATATATATTTGATCTGTAAAATTCTTGAGTGCTCAACCTGCAGTGGGTTTCCATATAGAAATGGTATCACTATGCCTGGAGTTTAAACAATATTAAGTATATTTTGAAGTGCTTTTGAAACATGGAGAACATTCCTGAGGCATTGGAGACGTGAATTCAAAAGTTGTCCGCTAATGTGAGTAAACAATTCATGATAACGTGATGGGTCTGTGGCAGAGGTTATCTGGTTTACCTGGAGGAAGGTAGGGTGAATCTAGGGCACAGCACACAGAGAGCATGTGAGTCTTCTACTGTATGTCACTGTGTTTGATGCAGAGTAGATGCTGGACATTCTGAACATTTGATTTCTTGATCTATGTGTTTTACCATCTTGAGTAAATTATAGGTAACTGGGCAAGAAAAACATTTTAAAACTTAAAGCACGTTGTTGGAAAAGAAACCATCAAAATGCAAGCTGTTCTTCCCCAGTTCCTGAATTAAACATAGACATTTTACTACTTACCCCCAGTCACTGGGAGAAGAGGAAGATTTTTCGAAGGAGACATTTAGAATCACTATTATACAGAAAATCTGTTGCTCTTCAAGACAGTCTGAAAAGAAGCATCATTCCAGAAGCTACTGTCTCCAATTGAAAAACATCAGAGCAGGATAGAGAGTGTCTCCTACTGAGCAGAAAGTGGAGACCAGAAGCTTCACCGAAATCTCAGAATGAAAACCACTTAGAGAATCAGGATAGTGAAGCGTAAGGTCATGGTGAGGATTTGGGGGAGTGCCCCGGAACGTGGACCCGCTGATCTGTGTAATCACAGTGGATGGCGAGAAAGACGGGGGTCAGGGGAGCAACACGGGCAGTGGCTCTTAGGACAGGTATCCAGGGCCTGAGAGTGGATATGTGAGTACAGTAAGCCCCCTACATATGAACAAGTTCTGTTCTAAGAGCACATTCATAAGTCCAATTTGTTCGTAAGTCCAACAAAGTTAGCCTAGGTACCCAACTAACACGATTGGCTACATAGAACTGTACTGTAATGGGCTTATAATACTTTTCACACAAATAATACATAAAAAACAAACACAAAAAATAAAGAAAACATTTTTAATCTTACAGTACAGTACCTTGAAAAGTACAGTAGTCCAGTACAACAGCTGGCATGCAGGGGCTGGCATCGAGGGAACAGGCAAGAAGAGTTACTGGCTGGAGGAGGGAGAGGAGGTGCGAGATGGTAGAGCTGAAGGATCGTCAGCAACAGGAGACGGAGGGCGAGCTGCAATGTCGCTCACGCCTGACGCTGATGGCACAGGTGCTGGTTCCCTGCTGGATTCAATTCTATCTACCCTCTTGAAAAAACGATCCAGTGATGTCTGGGTAGTGGCTCTTTTTTTCTCGTCATAGATGGCACGGTAGCACTGGATTGCATTCTGAACGGCTGCTGCAACCTTCGTGTACTGTCCCGCGTTCCGGTCCTGTGCCTCAAAAACTAACAGTGCCTCCCCAAATAAAGAAAGTCTCCTTGCCATTTCCTGCATCGTGAGTCTCTTTGGTTCTTCAGTTACTTCTTCCTCTTGTCTCTCTTCGTCCTTTCTCTGGGCCTCCAATTCCATCAGGTCTTCATTAGTAAGCTCCACGTGTTGCAGAGCAACAGTACTGTACAGTAAAGTACACAAAAGCGCAACCACTTGTAGAGGATGCACGCACGTGACGACGTATGCCAGACACGTGAACTAACTTACGTGACTGGACATGGAACGCACGTTCGCACCTTTGAAGGCTTGCAACTTGAAGGTTCATATGTAGGGGACTTACTGTACGTGACAAAGCACCTCACAAGAAAGCAGACACACAGAGCAACATAGAATAAGAGGACAGTTTACCACAGCCCTGATGTCAGAACATTCGAGGACAGGAGTGCATATAAAATAATATAATGGATTTATGAAATATGAGATGACTATTGTGCAGCACATGTGTGTGTATTGGAATAAAAAATGGAACTCCTACATATTAGATATGCAGGAAAACAGAATCTTTTAAGTTTTCTGTAATTGATATTAATCTCCTCTTGAGTCCTCTTGCCCTACTTGGTAGAGATGGTGGAAGCGGGATGGAACTTTTCTGAGTTGGTAAATTGATGTCATATCATTCTCCTCCAAAGTAGCTTTTGATTTCCAAACACTTTCTATTGGATAATTTTCCGGTAAATTCGTAGTTTAACTTCCTATCACAGTTACTCCTCTCTCTCTTCCCTTCCCAAGATCCATGCATGGGGGAAGACTTAGGGGTCTCTGGTGGGAGGGATGTGGAAGTCCTTTGATTATGCCTTGCGCAAGGTGGGGCTAGTGCTCTGCCGCTGGGTTGTGGACATTGAATCTACCGTGGAGGGTTTGGTCTGATGGTATCCTCGTAAATCTTGCTTGTGTTTCCTCTTGAAATCTGCAGATTGGGTCCCTCTCTTGATGACCACCTTTGGCTTGGTCACACAGATTCCCTCTGAAATCTGGCCGTGATTTATACTTGTTCATCAGCTCAGGCGGCCCATTCCTTAAGGCTAGACTGCAGTGCCTTTGGTTTCCATGAGTTCAGACCTCTTAGGCACTCCTTTCTGCTTGCTTGAACTTCTGAAACTTTCCTGCCATGTGTGAGACATAGGAGCCAGGATGAGTTTCCCTCCTAGAGTTCTAAACAGGGGAAATGTTCAAAAGTACATGGGTTCTGTCTGTTCCCACCCCATTTCCAAGATATTAGGCCAAAGTGAGGAAAATTCTGGTGGCCAGATTCTCCTACCTTTTTCTCTAATTCCTTCCCACAAACTCCTGTTACAAAAAGAGTTTCCTTTCCTGCTGTGTGAGACTTGGCCTGTAACATATAGAAACCTCATCCAAGGAAATATACATCATGCCATAGATATTCATGAGGTACAGACCAGACTTGGGTTGTGGGACGACAGGAGATTAAATATATTTTTTCTTTACTCTTTTTTTTTTTTTTTTTGGTATTTTCCAAACCCTGTACCATGAGCAGGTGCTGCATATATTCAGAAAATGAAAAATAGTTTTAAAAGTTCCATAGAACGTAACTGAAAAAAAATCTCGATTCTGCTGCTTATAGAAGTACCCCTTCTTCTATTATGAAATGTAAGACTGTGCAAATGCTGATAGACTTAGGTGGATGAAACATACAGGACCAGCAGTAGTGGTCGGGCAGAAAACCTTGGGTGTTAAAAAACATGACTTAAGTGAGGGCTACAGGAGTGACATCCAGGAGTCTCTGGGTCAGTGTTCTTTCAGAGATGTTTTCAGTCAAAGCAGACAGTCTCTACCGGTAGAATTTTAAGAGATAGAAGACAAAGATCGCTCACTTGTAGGACTGGCTCTCAGTGTTGTGTCTACTCTCCATTGTTTATCTTCCACCTAGAGGATCATACCACGTCTCAATAAGTGGTGAATTAGTAGTGATAGAAGAGCCTTGTTTTTTTATAAATAAGGTGACTTTCATAACTTCTGCTTTGGGGATGCAGTGAGGGGGTACTTGGGGCATTTATTCACTCCATAATATCTCTGCCAGTTTCCTTCCGCAGGCCACTTCAAATAAATAATCAAAGAGAAGCCCATGGACTTGCTATGTAAACTCACTGTCTGCCCCCAGCTCCTTTGTACGGCAGATTACGTCTGCTGAGCTCTTCCAAGAGAAATTCTGGAGCTGTCACTGTTTAACTAGCATGTTCTGGTTCTTCTCAAGCAGCCCTTTTGCTTTTTAAGTTTCCAAGTGGTAGATCAGTATACTATCTACTTTAGTATTTGTGCCCTGAAAGATATTACCTGTGATGGAGTTTCTTTGATCATCAAGAGCTGGAAACCCAACAATGGGGAGAGCAGAAGGATGGGAGGAAGCATTTCCTACTACATCAGGACCAAATAACTTCAAGGGAGAGGTGCTGAATATATTAAATATTGTCTTAATGACTGTTACTAAAAAAACTGTATGATGGAGTTCGGCTGTGTACTATTAGGCACTTAATAAATTCCAAATAAATATGGGTAGAATTGGATTGATTGAACTGAGAGGTGACAGGAATTTGGAAGTGATTTGGTCAATAGGGTTTGCGATGTGCAGTCTTACATAGAAGGGATTTTCTAATGTTCTAACTTTAGTTTTCTAATCTTCAGGAAGCAACCGTTGTACATTTTGTCCTAAATAAGTATTCCTCAAGGGAGTAGTCCAATGACTATTAAAATTTTAAGCGCCCTGCATCTTTTTAAATAAATGCTTTTGTTTAGCAAGTACAAATGTGAGTCTCCAAGATTCCCTCCTCCTGCTGACTTCTGCCTAACAGAGCAAGTATTCATTTCTGGTGAAAAGATAAGTCAGGACAGTTAGAAATCAAAGTTGTACTGATGAATGGCTATTTCCTAAATGGTTGCAAAATTTATTAGCAACTCTACTGGGACATTTCATAAGTACTGAATGATGTCATTGGGTTTTGTGCCTTAGCAAATATCACTAATAAAATTGCCAAAGAGATAACTCTTGTTGAATGAAGAAAAAAAGATTTTTGGCTTAATCACCATGTGCAGAAATTAGAACTGAAAGATCAAGTTCATGGAGAATTTATGTCATATAGCTAGAGGAGTAAGAAAAACACAGTGTTGCATGGTAAGTCAATAATTTTTAAAACACTAAAGTAATTTTAATGTTTCCACGTTTTATGAAGGAAATGTCATATTAATAAAACTACTGTTCAGGGTTAATTGTTGGTGCTACATATTGCTCTGGTATGACATTTAGTAGCATTTTTTTCCCTTTTTTTATTCCATTAGCAAGTGATATGATAGTAAACACTATGAATTAAGTGAATCTTGTCTGAAATCAAAGAACTACGTATCTCCGAAATTTAAAACAACTTCCTGTATCTCACTTCTCCGAATACAGGGTCAGGCACACTCAGTGAGGTCAATGACAAGCACTTCTATGTTTAACTCTCCTTTCTGACCTCATTTGTAAGTACTGGACCAGGATGTGCGACATCCTGCAGCACATCTTCATTAGGACCTCCTAGAGTCTCCTGAAGTTCATCCCTCGAAAGGTGAACTTGTCATTTCTCTTCCACCCTTTCTGACACCCTTCCTTGACACCTGTCCAATAGTAAATACTTGGGATGGTCTAATCTCTGTTATTGGCAACAGAATTCTCCTGGATCATTCCTTCCCACGTCTCGTCATGTGCCAAGTTCTATTGATCTGGCTTTGCAGATCCTCTGTCTAATCCTCAGTCTCTTATTCCAAGCCCACTCTCACTACTTCAATGCTAGTAGTCAAGTGTGTCACCTTTAAAAATCAGCATCAGTACTTTACGCGCAAGTATGATGATCCAGAGGAGTGTTATATATATTAGTCTAAATATCCTCATCATACATGTACATGTACATGATACATGTATGTCATTCATGTATGTATTTTAATAAAACATAGATCCTAAATTTTAGAGGGACTTTTAACCTAATTACCTTAAGAGAACAATCATTGTGTTTTTGACTTGGCAGTGAAGTAGTGATCTCTGTTAACGAACAGACTATGGATGGAATTGCTTCACATCTCTTCACCTGGCAGATTCTAACCAAAAGTTTTTTCTGGACAAAGCTGACATTATATCCATGTGACAATATAGAGAACGAATGGCTGATTCATTCAGTTCCAGGGGAAAATAGGATTAAATATATAATAAAGACTTAGTACATTGTGTGAAATATAGGGGGAAAATATCATTTATACTTTATCTTCTGTCTTCAAGATTTTAGTGTCATAGAAGTATTTTTTTTTAATAGTATTGTGATTAGGCTGCAATTCTCTTTTAAATTTATTTATTTATTTATTTATTTTTGGCTGTGTTGGGTCTTCGTTTCTGTGCGAGGGCTTTCTCTAGTTGCGGCGAGCGGGGGCCACTCTTCATCGCGGTGTGCGGGCCTCTCACTATCGCGGCCTCTCTTGTTGCGGAGCACAGGCTCCAGACGCGCAGGCTCAGTAGTTCTGGCTCACGAGCCCAGTTGCTCCGCGGCATGTAGGACCTTCCCAGACCAGGGCTCGAACCTGTGTCCCCTGCATTGGCAGGCAGATTCTCAACCACTGCGCCACCAGGGAAGCCCCATAGAAGTATTTTACAAGCTCTTACTAGGGTTCTGTATCAGGGAACAAGGATAAAAGCAATCCAAGCTGCGGAGCAGGAGATACACTATACATCTCTTGTCAGCTTGGCAACCTGATTTGTCTGCAGCAAAACACAATCTGTGGTAGAGTGGATCCCCTTGTAATTATGCTTCTTTTATGCCTCAGTTTTTCCTTGAGGCACCATTTAGTTAGGGCCTTGTAGTTACAGAATTCTGTAAATTCTATCCTACATGGAAAACACCCAACAAATAAATAAATCGAGCAATATTTGAAAAGAAGTAGAAGTGCTAGACAGCACCTTTGGGTATGTTGTCATTTGGTGTTAACAAAACAAAAAACAATCAGCTAAACCTGATGGAGCAGCATGTCATCAACAATGACATTTCCAAACCTGATGTTACAGGTAGGAGTTTTATTAGTTAATTAAATGTGTGCAGATTACACGCACTGTTGCAGATAATGTAGAAAAGGACCTGCATGCTTCATTGAAGCTCAATTTCCTTTTTAGAAATTATCACTGAGTTAAATCACTTAACTTTCTAAAATCAGCCACCTATATTTCTCCAGTCTTTTTGTTCTATATTCCAGTACATTTTTCACTAAAAAGGTTAGTTTGTTTACGGTTTATTTTCAGTAAGTCTTTTAATGTTTTGAGGGGTAATGTTAGGGGAAAAATTCTGATTCAAATAGAGCAGATGCCAGTGAACTTTAATCCATGTATTTGAGTGGGTTTGAGATACAGCAGGGAAACTGAGAAGTTTGAGCAAGAATTTATGTCATATTGATTTGTAAGCCAACTTTCATTCCCCAGTTTTCTGCCCCTCCCATGACTCTTACTCTGATTTATGGATTTCTTTTTACTAAAATCAAGTACATCAAACATTTATTTAAACTCCTACTCTGTTTTCTAATTTATACTGTTTTTACCTCTTCCAATTTCTAATTCCTTCAATTATTCATTCAGCAAATATTGACTGTCTCTAAGATACAGTGGACACTGTTCTTGATGATGGGAATGTACTGGTGATTACAAAAGAAACAATGTCCCAACCCTTGGGGAGCTTATTCATTATTTGTACTTTTGAACCTTAAAATTTCATCATCACTGAAAAGCATTTGTTTCATTGCTTAGTTGAGGTTGCAGTAGTGGAATCTAGGTTAGAAAAGAACTGTACATTCAGAATTCCTACTGTACAAGCTTACCTTTTAAACTACTATCAGAAAGAAATTCAGCCCTTCTAAACAGCATTAATTGTGCAACAGTTACCCTGATACTAGAGATTACATATCACAAAGAGAAACAAGTGCTATCCCCTGTTGATATCCCCTGTTTCATTCCTGATAGTAATAATTTGCGTGTTCTCCAAGAAAATTTCCTTTGTTAGTCTTGCTAGAGGTTTGTCTATTTTATTGGTCTTTCCAAAGATCAATTGCTTGTTCTAGTTCTAGTTGTTCTACCAATGGTTGAGAAACAGTTGTTGAAGTCTCTCGCTAGAGTTGTCAGTTTGTCTATTTTGCCTTTCTGTTCTGTTTTTGCTTCACATATTTTGCAGCTCTGTTTTTTGGAGTATACATAGTTGAGATTGATATGTCTTCTTGGTGGATTGACCATTTTATTATATAATGTCTTTGTCTTTGGTAATTTTCTTTGCTCTGAAGTCTATTTTATCTGATATTAAGACATACACTCCTGCTTTCATTTGATTAGTGTTTGCATGATATATGATGACTGGGAGTTCTGGCTCTTCATATGGCCTCTGACGGCACCATGGAGGGAAGGGTGGTATTCTTACTGGTAGATGGTGGTGAAGTGCTTATTCTTTACTAGGTCTCCTCTGACACCACCCAGTGGGGAAGGGGAGCAGTGCCTTGTTACTAGTGGGTTGGGGTGGAAGCACAGGTTCACCGTGTGTTCTCCACTGATACCACAGATTAAGCCCTAACATATCAGTAGTTACATTAAATGTAAATGGGCTAAATATACTAATTATAAGACAGAGATTGGTAGAATGGGACACAGAACATTTTCTAACTTTATGCTATCTACAAGAAAGCCTCTACAGATATAATGATATAGACCTGTGAAAAATAAAAGGATGGAAAAAGGTATATCATGCAAACATTAATCAAAAAGAAGCAAGAGTGTCTATATTAAGAAATAAATCTCACCAGAAAACATAGCAATTCTAAATATGCATGTACCGAACAATGGAACATTAAAAAAATTTTTACATTGTGTTTCAAATTACATTTTACTTTTCAAAAGCAGGAATAAAAATGACAGTTTGTTATTGTAGTGTATCATTTTTTATTGGAATACCATTGATGTCATGTAAGGTTATTAATAAATAAAATAGTAGTTGGTTATAATCATATTTGGAAATTCTACTTTGAGCAGAATTAGAAACCCAAAAGTATGCTGATTTTGTTCACATTTGCTATTATTTTAATGACATTTTAAGCAATACTTTAAACGTTTTTTCCACTTGAGAAAACTGTCAGTAGTTTACAAGAAGGAATGAAAATACCAGAAATATAGAAAGAAATGTTCAAAATCTTCTATCAACCCTTTTGTTAATATTCCTAGCTTTAAAATTATCATCATTACATCCATATCTATCAAGACAGTGTATTTCAAACAATCAGTTTTCTCCATGGCCTGCTGTACCCAAGTTAACTGACAAGTGATTATGCAGATTGTGTCATTATTGTTTTTTTTGAAATGTCAGTAGACATTCCCTCCAAAGCAGTAAGGAACTACTTTTCAGATTCGCTAAATGACACACATTATTTTACTTTTCTCTGGCAGCCCTTCAGTCGTGCCCAGAGCTTTATGGGTAGATGCATTTAAATTGTGGAGGAGACGGTGCAATGTTACATTCATTATTCTAGACAGTCATCATCATACTGAAATGAAAACTCTTTTTGAAATTTTAATAAAAGTTACAGAATTGGCACGTCCTTTCAGTTTTTAGATAATAGAAAGATTTGTGGACTGTCTGGAAATATAAAAATTTATGTAAACAAAGACCTTTGATATAGAGCAGAACATTCTGCCCATTTATTCTTTATATATGGCAAACATAAACACTTACAACTGAAAGTTCTCCTGTTGGGCTTCCCTGGTGGCGCAGTGGTTGAGAGTCCGCCTGCTGATGCAGGGGACATGGGTTCGTGTCCCGGTCCGGGAAGATCCCACATGCTGCAGAGTGGCTGGGCCTGTGAGCCATGGCCGCTGAGCCTGCGCGTCCGGAGCCTGTGCTTTGCAATGGGAGAGGCCACAACAGTGAGAAGCCCGCGTACCACAAAAAAAAAAAAAAAAAAAAAAAAAAAAGTTCTCACAGGTTCAATCCCTGGTTGGAGAACTAAGATCCCGCATGCTGTTCGGTGCCGCCAAAAAAGAAAAAAAAAAGTTGTATTCTTCCAGCAAGGGAAAAATAATGCCAGATTTTTCAGTTAAAAGAACAGAAGATCAAACTCAATAAAGGGATTGATTGTTCAATCATTAGAAATTTAGATATAGGCGGTGCAGCTGATAGTAAAGCCGCGTGCTCGCTCGGCGGCAATGGGCCCCGCCGCGCCCCTGCTGCACCGACGCCGTGGCCTCAACTTGGATTTTCTCTTGATTCTGCACCTCTTGGCCGGGGTCTTTTACCATTCTGTGGAAGGTAGCTCCTCACACACCCCCTCCTCGAGGTAAATGCCTAGGAGTGGAATTGCTGAGTTGTATGCCATGCTAGTATGTGTAAAGCTTCTGGAAGAAAGAAACATGAGAATATCTTTGTGACCTAGAATGTTGTGGATGACAGGGTCTTGGTGCTCTGGCTGGTGTCAGGCCTGAGCCTCTGAGGTGGGAGAGACGAGTTCAGGACATTGGTCTACCAGAGACCTCCCAGCGCCATGTGATATCAAATGGGGAAAACTCTCCCAGAGATCTCTGTCTCAACACTAAGACCCAGCTCCACTCAACGACCACCAAGCACAGTGCTGGGCACCCTATGCCAAACAAATAGCAAGACAGGAACACAAACCCACCCATTAGCAGAAAGGCTGCCTAAAATCATAATAAGGTCACAGACACCCCAAAACACACCACCGGATGTGGTCCTGCCCACCAGAAATACAAGATCTAGCCTCATCAACCAGAACACAGACACCAGTCCCCTCCACCAGGTAGCCTACACAAGCCACTGAACCAACCTTACCCACTGCGGGCAGGCACCAAAAACAACGGGAACTATGAACCTGCAGCCTGCGAAAAGGAGACCCCAAACACAGTAAGTTAAGCAAAATGAGAAGACAGAGAAACACACAGCAGATGAAGGAGCAAGGTAAAAACCCACCAGACCAAGCAAATGAAGAGGAAATAGGCAGTCTACCTGAAAAAGAATTCAGAGTAACAATAGTAAAGATGATCCAAAATCTTTGAAATAGAATGGAGAAAATACAAGAAATGTTTAACAAGTACCTAGATGAACTAAAGAGCAAAGAAAAAATGATGAACAACACAATAAATGAAATTAAAAATTCTCTAGAAAGAATCAGTAGCAGAATAACTGAGGAACAAGAACAGAAGAGTGACCTGGAATGTAAAATGGTGGAAATAACTACTGCAGAGCAGAATAAAGAAAACAGAATGAAAAGAATTGAGGACAATCTCAGAGACCTCTGGGACAACATTAAACACACCAACATTCAAATTATAGGGGTCCCAGAAGAAGAAGAGAAAAGAAAAAGGGGCTGAGAAAATATTTGAAGAAATTATAGTTGAAAATTTCCCTAATATGAGTAAGGAAGTAGTCACTCAGGCTGTCCAAGAAGCACAGAGAGTCCCATACAGGATAAATCCAAGGAGAAACACACCAAGACACATGTTAATCAAAGTATCAAAAATAAAACATAAAGAAAAAATATTAAAAGCAGGAAGGGAAAAGCAACAATTAACATACAAGGGAATCCCCGTTGGGATCAACAGCTGATCTTTCAGCAGAAACTGCAGGCCAGAAGGGAGTGGCAGGACATATTTAAAAGGATAAAAGGGAAAAACCTACAACCAAGATTACTCTATCGAGCAAAGATCTCATTCAGATTTGATGGAGATATTAAAACCTTTACAGACAAGCAAAAGCTAAGAGAATTCAGCACCACCAAACCAGCTCTACAACAAATGCGAAAGAAACGTATCTAGGCAGGAAACACAAGAGAAGGAAAAGACTTACAATAACAAACCCAAAACAATTAAGAAAATGGTAATAGGAACATACATATCGATAATCACCTTGAATGTAAATGGATTAAATGCCCCAACCAAAAGACATACACTGGTGAAATGGGCACAAAAACAAGACCTGTACATATGCTGTCTACAAGAGACCCACTTCAGACCTAGGGACACATACAGACTGAAAGTGAGGGGATGGAAAAATATATTCCATGTAAATGGAAATCAAAAGAAAGCTGGAGTAGCAGTTCTCATATCAGACAAAATAGACTTTAAAATAAAGACTATTACAAGAGACAAAGAAGGACACTACATAATGATCAAGGGATGAATCCAAGAAGAAGATATAACAATTGTAAATATTTATGCACCCAACATAGGAGCACCTCAGTACATAAGGCAAATGCTAACAGCCATAAAAGGGGAAATCGACAGTAACACAATCAGAGTAGGGGAGTTTAACACCCCACTTTCACCAGTGGACAGATCATCCAAAATGAAAATAAATAACAAAACACAAGCTTTAAATGATACATTAAACAAGATGGACTTAATTGATATTTATAGGACATTCCATCCAAAAACAGCAGATTACAGTTTCTTCTCAAGTGCTCATGGAACATTCTCAGGATAGATCATATCTTGGGTCACAAATCAAGCCTTGGTAAATTTAAGGAAATTGAAATAGTATCAAGTGTCTTTTTTGACCACAGCGCTATGAGACTAGATATCAATTACAGGAAAAAAACTGTAAAAATACAAACACATGGAGGCTAAACAGTATGCAACTAAATAACCAAGAGATCACTGAAGAAATCAAAGAAGAAATAAAAAAATACCTAGAAACAAATGACAATGAAAACATGATGACCCAAGACCTATGGGATGCAACAATAGCAGTTTTAAGAGGGAAGTTATAGCAATACAGTCCTACCTCTAGAAACAAGAAAAATCTCAAATAAACAGCCTAACCTTACACCTAAAGCAATTAGAGAAAGAAGAACAAAACAACCCCGACAGTTAGTAGAAAAAAGAAATCATAAAGATCAGATCAGAAATAAATGAAAAAGAAATGAAGGCAACAGTAGGAAAGATCAATAAAACTAAAAGCTGGTTCTTTGAGAAGCTAAACAAAATTGATAAACCGTTAGCCAGACTCATCAAGAAAAAAAGGGAGAAGACTCAAATCAACAGAATTAAAAATGAAAAAAGAGAAGTAACAACTGACGCTGCAGAAATACAAAGGATCATCATCATCATCTTCCAACAAACAAAAGATCAGGACCAGATGGCTTCACAGGTGAATTCTTTCAAATATTTAGAGAAGAGCTAACACCTATCCTTCTCAAACTCTTCCAAAATATAGCAGAGGGAGAAACACTCCCACACTCATTCTGCAAGACCACTATCACCCTGATACCAACACCAGACAAAGATGCCCCCCAAAAGAAAACTACAGACCAATATCACTGATGAACATAGATGCAAAAATCCTTAACAAAATACTAGCAAACAGAATGCAACAGCACATTAAAAGGATCATACACCATGATCAAGTGGGATTTATCCCAGGAATGCAAGAATTCTTCAATATATGCAAATCTATCAATGTGATATACCATATTAACAAACTGAAGGAGAAAAACCATATGATCGCCTCAATAGATGCAGAAAAGCTTTCGACAAAATTCAACACCAATTTTTGATAAAAACCCTCCAGAAAGTAGGCATAGAGGGAACTTACCTCAACATAATAAAGGCCATATATGACAAACCCACAGCCAACATCGTTCTCAATGGTGAAAAACTGAAACCATTTCCATTAAGATCAGGAACAAGGCAAGGTTGCCCGCTCTCACCACTATTATTCAACTTAGTTTTGGAAGTTTCTGATTGCCACAGCAATCAGAGAAGAACAGGAAATAAAAGGAATCCAAATCTGAAAAGAAGAAGTAAAACTTTCACTGTTTGCAGATGACATGATACTATACATAGAGAATCCTAAAGATGCTACCAGAAAACTACTAGAGCTAATCAACGAATTTGGTAAAGTAGCAGGATACAAAATTAATGCACAGAAATCTCTTGCATTCCTATACACTAGTGATGAAAAATCTGAAAGAGAAATTAAGGGAACACTCCCATTACCATTGCAATGAAAAGAATAAAATAGCTAGGAATAAACCTACCTAAGGAGAGAAAAGAACTGTGTGCAGAAAACTATAAGACACTGATGAAAGAAATTAAAGATGATACAAACAGATGGAGAGATATACCATGTTCTTGGATTGGAAGAATCAACATTGTGAAAATGACTATACTACCCACAGCAATCTACAGATTCAGTGCAATCCCTATCAAACTACCAGTGGCATTTTTCACAGAACTAGCACAAAAAATTTCACAATTTGTATGGAAACACAAAAGACCTGAATAGTATTTATATAGCTGATCCACTTTGTTGTAAAGCAGAAACTAACACAGCATTCTAAAGCAATTATACTCCAATAAATATGTTTAAAAAAAAATACCCTGAATAGCCAAAGCAATCTTGAGAAAGAAAAACGGAGCTGGAGGAATCAGGCTCCCTGACTTCAGACTATACTACAAAGCTACAGTAATCAAGACAGTATGCACTGGCACAAAAACAGAAATATAGATCAGTGAAACAGGGTAAAAAGTCCAGAGATAGGCTTCCCTGGTGGCGCAGTGGTTGAGAGTCCGCCTGCCGATGCAGGGGACGCAGGTGCATGTCCCAGTCCGGGAAGATGCCACATGCCACGGAGCGGCTAGGCCCGTAAGCCATGGCCACTGAGGCTGTGCGTCGGGAGCCTGTGCTCCACAACGGGAGAGGCCACAACAGTGAGAGGCCCGCATACTGCAAAAAAAAAAAAAAAAAAAAAAGTCCAGAGATAAACCCATGCTCATATGGTCACCGTATCTTTGATAAAGGTGGTAAGAATATACAATGAAGAAAAGACAGCCTCTTCAATAAGTTGTGCTGGGAAAACTGGACAGCTACATGCAAAAGAATGAAATTAGAACACTTCCTAACACCGTACACAAAAATAAACTCAAAATGGATTAAAGACCTAAATGTAAGTCCAGACAGTATAAAACTCTTAGAGGAAAACAGGCAGAACACTCCATGACATAAATCACAGCAAGATCCTTTTTGACCCACTTCCTAGAGAAATGGAAATAAAAACAAAAATAAAATGGGACCTAATGAAGTTTAAAAGTTTTTGCACAGCAAGGGAAACCGTAAACAGGACGAAAAGACAACACGCAGATGGGAGAAAATATTTGCAAACGAAGCAAGTGACAAAGGGTTAATCTCCAAAATTTACAAGCCGTTCATGCAGCTAAATATCAAAAAAACAAACAACCCAATGCCAAAATGGGCAGAAGACCTAAACAGACATTTCTACAAGGAGGATATACACATCGCCAACAAACACATGAAAGGATGCTCAACATCAGTAATCATTAGAGAAATGCAAATCAAAACCACAATGAGGTATCACCTCACACTGGTCAGAATGGCCATCATCAAAAAATCTACAAACAATAAATGCTGGAGAGAGTGTGGAGAAAGGGAACCCTCTTGCACTGTTGGTGGGAATGTAAATTGATACAGCCAGTATGGAGAACAGTGTGGAGTTTCCTCAAAAAACTAAACATAGAGCTACCATACAACCCAGCAATCCCACTGCTGGGCATATACCCTGAGAAAACCATAGTTCAAAAAGAGTCATGTACCACAATGTTCATTGCAGCACTATTTACAATAGCCAGGACATGGAAACAACCTAAGTGTCCATCGACAGATGAATGGATAAAGAAGATGTGGCACATATATACAATGGAATAGTACTCAGCCATAAAGAGAAACAAAATTGAGTTATTTGTAGTAAGGTGGATGGACCTAGAGACTATCATACAGAGCGAAGTAAGTCAGAAAGAGAAAAACAAATACCGTATGCTAACACATATATTTGGAGTCTAAAAATGAAAAAAAAAATGCTTCTGAAGATCCTAGGGGCAGGAGAGGAAAAACGATGCAGATGTAGAGAATGGACCTGAGGACACGGGGAGGGGGAAGGGGAAGCTGGGATAAAGTGAGAGAGTGGCATGGACTTACACACACTACCAAATGTAAAAGACATAGCTAGTGGGAAGCAGCTGCATAGCACAGGGAGATCAGCTCGCTGCTTTGTGACCACCTGGAGGGGTGGGATAGGGAGGGTGGGAGGGAGACACAAGAGGGTGGAGATACGGGGATGTTTGTATATGTATAGCTAATTCACTTTGTTACACAGCAGAAACTAACACACCATTGTAAAGCAGTTATACTCCAATAAATATGTTAAGAAAAAAAAAAGAAATTTAGGTACAGTAAAGTTCCAGGGTCAGTCGTGTATAACTTCTGCAAGAAGCCAGATTTGATTACAATTAGACTTCTGCTGTTGAGGAAGAGGCTGGTGGGTGATTGGAATGACCTTTGGATGGGCCTCCTTACAGCCTGCCACAAGCAGCAGGCGAATTATCAAGCATTATGTTAAATGGATTTTAGCAGCCAAATCTGGTTAGCTTAGATTATTGGGTACATTTTTAATGTAATAATGAAGGATAATCTTGGTTATTGTTTCACAAAATATTTCATGTATAGGTATCATTAGCTGGTAATTCCTTCTTTAGAAAAGAATCGAAATGGCTCAATATCTTACACTTTCAGTGTTCATTTAGAGAGATGGAACTCTCTTTAAATTCTAATTTATTAGAATTTATAAATTCTAAATTTATTCCCGTTTGTACTGACTTGTTTGGGTTGCTAAGCAGAATGACTAGCCCTTTTGATAGAGTGAAAAGAGGGTTTGTGAAAATAAGAAAAGTAGAACACTAATGGATAATAGATAATCTCATAATTTTGATAACATGGATCTGCACATATATGGATGGTCAAAACAGCTGTTTTATTCTATTTTTCAAATCTAGGTTGAAATTTAAAATAATTCTTAGCATCTATATTACCTGTTCCAAGGATAACTGGGATCCAGGTTCATGGCTAGACAGTGTAATGATTCAGATATGTTTTGTTTGAGAAAGAAGCTTGGTTGGGGATTGGTGGTGAAATAGCCTTTGGGTGGGCATCATATAGGCTGCTACATACACCAGGCAGATCACAAAGGATTATATTAAATGGAATTTTTCAGCCAAATGTAGTTAACTTAGATTTCGGGTAAACTATTTGTGCAATAATGAGAGAGAATATTCGCTCTTATTCTCAAACTATATGATTTGGGTGATATGGAAACACATTAAGGAAAAGTCTTACTAGTTATAAAGTATAATAAGTAGTTCGGTGGAAAAATAACATTTTGAAATTGAGGGTTTCTTATAATTCAGTCTATCAATGGGTCATTTAATTTTTTTGTTTTGTTTTTTTATTGGAGTATAATTGCTTTACAATGTTGTATTAGTTTCTGCTGTAGAACAAAGTGAATCAGCTATATGTATACATATAGCCCGTCCCTCTTGGACCTCCTCCCACTTCCCCATCCCACCCTTCTAGGTTATCACAGAGCACTGAGCTGAGCTCCCTGTGTTATATAGCAGCTTCCCACTAGCTATCTATTTTACACATGGTAGTATATATATGTCAGTGCTGCTCTCTCAGTTCATCCTACCCTTCCCTTTCCCACCTTGTGTCCACAAGTCTGTTCTCTATGTCTCTGGAAGCCCTGCAAATAGGTTCACCAGTACCATTTTTCTAGATTCCATATATATGCGTTAATATACAATATTTGTTTTTCTCTTTGTGACTTACTTCACTCTGTATGACAGACTCTAGGTTTATCCACATCTCTACAAATGACCCAGTTTCATTCCTTTTTATGGCCGAGTTATATTCCATTGTATATATGTGCCACATCTTTTTTATTCAGTCATCTGTCGTTGGACATTTAGGTTCTTCCATGTCCTGGCTATTGTAAATAGTGCTGCAGTGAACATTGGGGTACATGTATCTTTTTGAATTATGTTTTTCTCAGGGTATATGCCCAGTAGTGGGATTGCTGGTCATATGGTAGTTCTATCTTTAGTTTTTTAAGGAACCTCCAAACTTTTCTCCAAAGAGGCTGCATCAATCTACATTCCCACCAACAGTGAAAGAGGGTTACCTTTTCTCCACACCCTCTCCAGCATTTATTGTTTGTAGATTTTTGGGTGATGGCCATCCTGTCTAGTGGGAGGTGATCATTTCAGTCTGATTGATTCATTCACCACTTGTGTGGGAACTGAGTACACGGGATGATCAAGATAACTCTTTGCTCTGTAAAGCTAATATGCTAGAGGGGTGGCAGACAATGAACAAGTAAACACATAAAAACATAATTCAATATCAGATAGCAAGAAGGCTATGAGGGAAACTGGGTGCACAGGTAGAGAAAAGGGTAATGTAGTGTCACATAGCCATAAGTCCATGAGGAAATCAAAAGCTGACGGGAGCACCTCTGTGTACGGGCTAAAAGAGTCTCAAGAGCAGAGATCTGAGTATCTCTAATGTCATTTAAAAATTCAGCTTTAGGAACTTCCCTGGTGTCACAGTGGTTAAGAATCTGCCTGACAATGTAGGGGACACAGGTTCAAGCCCTGGTCTGGGAAGATCCCACAGGCCGCAGAGCAACTAAGCCCGTGCGCCACAACTACTGAGCCTGCGCTCTAGAGCCTGCGAGTCACAACTACTGAAGCTTGTGCGCCTAGAGCCCTTGCTCCACAACAAGAGAAGCCACCGCAATGAGAAGCCCGCACACCGCAACGAAGAGTAGCCCCCGCTTGCCGCAACTAGAGAAAGCCTGCATGCAGCAACGAAGACCCAAAGCAGCCAAAAATAAAAGAATAAATAAATGATTTTATAAAGAAAAAAAGAATTCATCTTTAGAATTATCTCTGTTAGAACAGAGCCTGCAATTAAAGATCCCTTTTCTCCTTGCTGCATTCTCCAAATAGCCAAGTTTGCCTGTGGAACTTCGGGCTACGTTAGTCTTACACTGATAAAGCGTTATTTGTTGACCAGTTTGTGGCTTGATGGAAATAAAGATTTACTTTGGTACTAGCTTAACTTTGATGGACTTGGCTTTCATTAATTCATTTGTTCTTTCATCCTTTCATTTTGCGTGTATGCCAAACACCTACTGAACATAAAAGGCTCTATGATAGACACATGATTTGGACAGAGATACTGCCCTCAAGTGGGTAAGACACAATACGTAAAGAAAGATTTGTCGTAACAAGACAGAGCGTTTCAGATGCCTTGAGAGATGTAAAGGTTCTGCTCCTTTGAAGGAGATGGTGTGTCTACAGTGAGTTTGCTTGCTCTTGCTTCGCCCTCCCCGCCGCCTGCCCCGTTCTCTCTGGGTCTGCAGTGTCAGTGAGAAGAAATGCTTGAAAAGGTTCTCAGCTAGATTTGCTTGTATACTGATATTGAGGCCCTAGGTATCAGGGAATGTGGGTTCTGTCATTCTCTCTTTGAACTTTACACAAGCCTCTCTGTGTAAAGCCCCTGTGTTTAACCTCTCTGAGCCTCATATACTCAGCCACAAAGTGAGGAATGTGGGGTAGATGCTATTTTAGGTCCTTTCCAATGCAGGTTAGTGTGTATTCTTTTACGTTAGCCATAGAACAAAACAGGCACAGATGAGTTGAAATGCAGACATTTGATTTTTCCTTTTGCCTCTCCCGCACTTTGTTTTTCTTTACTTGAATTCAGCCTTTATCCAACAAAGCAGTATTCTCTGTATGATTATGGAGTCTCTTAGAAGGTCTTCACTTCGGTTGAAGCCTTGGAATATCAGGTGTATTATCGTTCGTAAGGGGTAGAAATGATGACTGGCAGGCTGTATCTGAGAAGTAGGTGATAGAATGCGTATAATGAGAAAATCACCCTTGAAGGACATACGAAACTGTGGCTAGTACTCATATGTAATTCTGTTGTGACCGGACAGATGGGTGACTGTAAACAAAATATCTCTCTATTCCCTTCTGAGACATATGCAGGGTCGTCCTTCTTTCAGTACTGTCGTGGAGCTATTCGTAATTAGCTACAGAATGTTAGCCACCCTGCTGGATGCAACTCAACATCTCTCTCCGTGGTATATATAGTACAAAAGTGACATTAAACCTATCAAACAATGGTGTTCAGGCAGCGTGGCGTCACGCTAATCCAGCTGTTTGTGCTAGTGATTTTGTTTTTCACCAGAGGAGATTTTTGGGGGGCATGTAATAAACGGACAGGCTTATGTTTACTTTTAATGAACCACAAGTTAATGCTTTGTTCTTTTTCTGTCCATTTAAATGCAAAGGAGCACATTTCACATCATTACGAAATAAACACACTAATACACAACCTCCTTTCTTCACTCTGAGCCTCCGCTTCTAGAATTAATAGCTTCCTAGTAGGGAATGTTTGACATTGTTGCTAAACTCTAAACAGGGATCTCATTCAGAGGCATATTTACATCAGCTTATATTTTGACTTGTAATTCCTCTGGCAACTGAAAAACAAACAAACCAAGAAAGAATAACGAATGACTTAAAAAAAATTAGAATGACCAGTGTGTTGAATACGTGAGAACATCTCTCATATGCTCCATTTTACTTAGATGAGCATGTCCTCCATGATGATAAACTCCGTGAAGCAAAAAAATGTAGGTCAGATTAATAAAATGAATGCTAAAACCAATGCCTAGAAGAATGAGCCATTCAAAAACTAGTATGAGCTAAAAAAGTTTGTTAATCCCATAGTTAGTTCCTGATTTATGATTTATAATTCTGACTATTTAGTTAAAGCTGAGGTCAGTTTTATGTGTTTATAATTAGGTGACATTAAATAAACGTACCATTTGCCTTCATAATATATCCTCTTTCTCTTTCAGTATGACCCAATAACAACAAAAATGTGCAAGTTCTGTTTAGTAGATATTTAATCACCGAGCAGTTAAATTACTGAGTGTCTCTAATATTCCAGTCCTTGTACAGAGATTTCAAGATGCACAAGATACAGTTGCTGCCCTCGAAGACTTTAAATCTAATGTAGGGATCTAATGCAGCCTCTGACATCTACAGAATCATCTGGTGTATCATCGGAATCACCTGGGGATTGTTTAGAAAATAATTCCAAGTGGTCATACCAGGAGGTTCTGATTCAGTGGGTCCAAGTTAGAACTCTGAAATCAGTCTTTTCCAGAGTTTCCCTACTGATTTCAATAAACACTCAGAATTGGAAGCTTCCTTTTTAACTCAAATATATTTGACATGTAATATTTGGTAAGTTTAAGGTGTATGACATGTTAATTTGATACATTTACGTATTGCAATATGATTGCTATCGTAGCAATAATTAGCAGCTCTATCACGTTTCATAGTTAGCATTTCTTTCTAGTGGTTAAAATAAAAAATTGAGAACTTCTGAAATAAGTCAAGTACTTTAGATCTGGAAAAGACTTAGAGAATATCTATTCTAGCACCTTCATTGTAATGGAAAGCCTAGAGATAACGGAGCTGGCAGCAGAACCAAACCGAGAATTATGAGTCTTGGTTAAGGATGTTCCCTATGTTTAAACACAGTTTCCATCTCTGTGGCAGCTGGGAAGTTGATGTGTAGTAAGGTTATTCACGATTCTACTTCTCTACATTTCCGTCCAGGGCATCTTCTCCTGAAACAGAGTCTTTTCCTTGCCCTGGAGGTGGGAGTGACCCAAGGTATCAATGAATAAGTACTAGTAATATTAAATCATGGAAGAGATGATAAGAAGGGCAAGAAGAAGCTGAGATGTAGTTTAGCTTAAATATTATTAATGTGGTCTTTGCTGCTATTTGGAATTACTGTCACCACCCCACAATAATTCTACCTCTTTTAATCTCATCCTCCTTTATTTTAGAAGCAGGTTGAATAAAAATAACTAAGAAAAAAAAAAGGAATAGACAATGAAATAAAAATATTAAGAAAATTACTGCCCTAGTTTTCCTGTCTTGCTCATCAGTTAAGTTTGGGTGTGGTAATCCCATTTTTTGTTTTATTTAAAATGAAGGTTAAGTTTAGGTGTCATTTTAATCTTCCCATGAATAGAAAAAATTTTCTTACTCAAAATTAAGCCTGTGTCCTGAGACATGTTATGATGCATTTGGTCTCTGATTTTATCTCTAATTGTCTTATTTTTGTGGCGTGCAGTGGAATTCAGTCAGAGATGATATAGTCATGGATAAGCAGTCAGTTCTCCCATCAATCAGCCTCTTTAATTGCTGCATGTCCCTTCTCACTTTGAAATCCATGTTATCTTAGCCTTTGTCAATTAAAAATAGCTCCTCTCTAACATGGCATCAGGCCTAGTTAATTATTCATAAATTATTATTTTCCTGATTATTCTTCTGACTCGGATGTAAATGACACTAAAAGTCTAGACTATTTTTGGAATGCGTAAGAGCAGCCAAAACAATGGCTATAAGGGAGGTGAACCAGATGCTGTATTTGTGTGCAGTAATGTAATAACAAAGCAAAGCTCAGAGTAGGAGACAGATTTTTCCATTAACATTGAGTGCTGCTTAAAGAACTTGTATTTTGCAATGTGCAGAAGAATAATTTCTTTTTCCCTCAGCTGTACTTAAATATTAGAAGAAGTGGTGTAGTTGCACAGGAGTAGAAGGCTGTCTGAGTGCATCCGGGTCTTCCAGTGCACTGCCCCCACCTGCACCGACATGTACAAGGGAAGAGGAGACTGTGGGTCATCATAAATCCTCCAGTGGACTCCTGCCACCGTTTTACAACAGCAGGGAAGAATGAGTCTTTCTCAGCCTCCCTTCCCCCAGGGCAGCTTCAGAGGACCTTTGGCCCGATGGCCCTGGCTGTATAGCCTGTACGTGGAAGGGACCTGAAAGTGGGCAGGGGCTCCTGGCAGTTTTGCTTGCTTCCCATGGCCCCTCTTTCATAACAGCTTCCTGTGCCAGGGCAATTAATTTTAAAACTTCCCTGCAACTGACAGCAGAAGTTGGATAAAATGGGAAGGAAGCAGACATACGGGTTTTTCCCTCTTTGCAACTTCTCTAAAGTAAAAGGAAAATATAACGGATGAATCTAGGGATCTTTTCTGTTCTGGAGAGTGAAAATCAGAACTTTTTAAAGATGAAAATAACAACCTCAAAGACTTGTTTATACATTATAGAATCTGTAATAGGTGGTGGGTTATCTCAGCGTACAGCTGACTGCATCCCCGCTTATTTATGGAAAAGATATACATTTGGGGGGTAGGGATTGAGGTTGGTGAGGAGAAGAGGATACAGAACAAGCTTTTCCTGGTCCTGCTTGCAAATGTTGTGTACATATGTAGTAAGAACATAGACCCTCCCATGGAACACTGGTCTCAGTTTTGGCTGTTACTGTGAGCTCTGGATCTAGGAAAGGTCGTGGTGTCAAGATAGTATGGGCTGCTTTCATTGAATTCATGTAACCCAACCTCTTTTAAACATAATATCCGTAGTATAAAGCATGTAATCATAAAAAAAAGAATTGAATGAGTATAGTACTGGACATAGGAAATTAATTTAAAAAATGCATTCAGGATTGGGTTTCCCAACTTCATGGTGAAATAAAGTCAAGATTTACATAATTATCATCAAATAGGTTAATTCTGCTCAAACACTGCCTTGGTCTGTGAAGATAATATCACAAGTACTTTATTCCTGCCAAGCCCTTTGTTTTGCTTTGTTTGTGCTTCATATACCATACAGTCTTTTATACCATTAGGGTTCTATCAGTAATGCAAACAAGCTTTGACAAAGCAGAACACTTGACAACTTTATAAATGTTGGTTAAACTTTCGTCTTATTATATAACTGCTGTATTATTTTGGTTTGTACTCTATGGCCAGTAACTCTCCATATGAAAACTTATTTCTGTATCATTTTTCTGTTTGAACCATCCTTTTATTTCTCCCCTGAATTTACTTCTTTGTTTCTACTCAGTTTTTTCCATGGTGACACCCTCAGTAGGATAGAGGGTACATACATATATATATATATATAGAGAGAGAGAGAGAGAGAGAGAGAGGGAGAGAGGGAGAGAGGGAGAGAGGGAGAGAGGGAGAGAGGGAGAGAGGGAGAGACAGAGACAGAGAGACAGAGAGAGTACATATAATATATAATATATGTAATATATATAATATTGTTGCAGCTGTGCCCAGTTTAGGCATTTCCAAACACTCCCATGTGCACAGTGGTTATTTTCCACTTCATTTCAATGAATACTTATAAAATAAATAGCTGAATGTGTGGACAATCATTAAAAATATAATTTTAATTTAATATTTTCAGAGGGGCATCTTCTATTAATTACTTTTTCTTGCTGTCTTTTTTCCACTTAAATAATTTCTGTTCTAACATGTAGCCTTCAAATAAGTTTAATCCTTATAGCTGACCTAGATCGTGGTACAAACGTTCCACAAACACACAGAAGTCATCTCCCACAAACCTCATTCAGGCTACAACTGCAGAAAAGGCAAGTGAGGCTTTCTCAGTAGCTCTGAAGTGTTGAAGGCCACTTTACGTTTAGGGTCAGGATGGTCTGTGGAAACACCAGAGCTCGAAAGCGAATCTCCCATGACTTCCTTCCTAAGCCAGAATCTGTGTGAAAGTTCAAGAAGTCAGGAGCAGAAACTTGTGATGACCCAGATCACGGAGGGTATGAAGCTCTGTGTCCTGGCCAAGGTAGATGAGGAAGGAATGTGGAAGTGTTTAGTGTCAGCAAAGGGCAAGGAGGTGGGGGGGGGGGGTCACACGCTATCCCCTCAACTGGACAGCTGTTGGAGTTTACAACTCGCTTTTATGAGCCCTACAGAGAATTAGTTTGTGGAGGGTCAGCCTAGTATAAAGGGTCAGAGGTGGAGAGTTCATTGGTCTGGTTTGAGAAAACAGTGGTAAAACAAAACAGAATCCATCTCTTTAGAGCTCCCTTTGTTAGCAGCAGTGTTCCGGTTAACAGCTCTAGATAAAATTCTGTGAAGCAAAAAGAAGCTCTTCTGTTCATACTGTAGTTCCTTGACTTCAGTTTGGTTTGAAGCATATAAACTGTTACATGTGTGTCTCCGTATTAAGAACTTGCTTTTAAGTGGGGAGCCCTCACCACTGTCCTATCCAAAAGAGGAGATAAAGTATCTATGCTACCTAAAATAGAATGTTTAAAAAATAATTTCCTCTGGAAACTTCCAAACTGAAGGCTGTATTTCAAAAGGAGCACCTTTTGCTACAAAGGAAGCAACAAGGCAAAATTGAAAAGTTAATCAAACAAACGTGTATTTTAATTTAAGTAAATTGGTTGCATTTTCATGTGGAATAGCATTTTCAAAGGCATATTTCTGAAAGAACACTGTAGATTTAAACTCGATACTCCTTTTCTGATTCCTTTTTATTGGCATTCAAAATCATGGTCTCGCTTTGAACATTTTAAGGTATTTTAAAAGCCTGTAGCGGAATAACTAAGCCTTTGAAATAATATAGTAAGCAAAATATAAATATCAAGACTCTAATAATTATTTCTCCAGGCAAAGGATTGAACATAATTATATATTTTTGAAATCAGAAACGACCAGAGAAATTATTCTGCAATTTGATGGCTTTCTGCTGTCTACTTGATAAGCATGAAACTCCTTAGTGTGAAATACACAGATACTCTCTCCAGCTGAACATATGAACTTCATGCTCTGGCTCAATTGTTTGCTCTTCCTGTTTCTTCTGCCACAGCTTGGGGCCTCTGTTGTTCTTCCCACAGCCTAGGCTGGCCTTGGCACTTCTCTAGCTTTGTATATAGTGATGTTTTAGTATTTAGTATATTTCACGTACTTTTATAGGGCTGCATGTCTATCCCTCTAGACTGTGCTTGTTGCTCCTACACTGTAAGTCCCTTTTTATAATAATCATTTTATAATGTCCTCTTATTATCTAGACATGAAATCCTTAGATGTATGACCTACCCATCCACATTATTTTTTGAAATCAGTATAATCCACCAACTGTAATATAAAGGGAAATAAAACTATTTTATAATATACTTACATGATAAGATTTTCAATAGTAAGTGCTCTCCTGCAAAGCAGAAATGACCCCTACAAATTTCCAAAATGTACCCTGAGAAACACTAACATAGACTCTGAGCCCCATTATAGCCAGGACTACCTCTGTGTAATTTACCATTTACCCAATGACCTATACAGTGAGTAAAGGATCATGTCTGTAATACTAGACTGAGAGTTACCTGAAAATGAGTAATTAAGATGTCATACTACTTTTGTATCCCACATGTGTAGTACTCACTAGTTTCAGTTGAGTCTGTCAACTGAACATGGGCTTGATCTATATCAAAAATCTATTAAGAACTTAAAATAACTGGATGAATGAAAATGAGTGACCAGTTTTCTGGTTTTAGATGCATTTAGGTTTCTTATATATGCCCCTCTAGGTTTTTCAAAGAAAACAGGAGTAAATGGAAAAAAATTAAAATACACATATTGAATTGTCATTATTATATACTTATATGCTCTGGGTTTTTTTTTTTTTTTGGAGTCTTTCATTTATTTATTTATTTATTACATCTTTATCGGAGTATAATTGCTTTACAATGGTGTGTTAGTTTCTGCTTTATAACAAAGTGAAACAGTTATACATATACATATGTTCCCATATCTCTTCCCTCTTACGTCTCCCTCCCTCCCACCCTGAAGGGTAAGCTGTGACAAAGCGAGAGAGAGGCGTGGACATATATACACTACCAAACGTAAGGTCGATAGCTAGTGGGAAGCAGCCGCATAGCACAGGGAGATCAGCTCGGTGCTTTGTGACCGCCTGGTGGGGTTTGTTATATACGTTTATACTCTGGGGTTTAGAGAACTTGGGATCTAATCTTTTTGAGCCACTTTTCTTAGTTCCCTAAAATATGGGGTAGGTTACCCTGCATAAGGCTACTGAATGCTATAAAACTATTAAGAATATCCAAGTGGATTGTCTTTTGAGTTCACTTGCTGTTTTTTTTTTTAATGGTGTTACACCTCCAATTTTTTAAGCAGTGGGAAAATGAATACATGTGGCTTTTATTAATCCCATACATTGCCTATAGATCATAAAAATTTGTGTACAGTCTAATTAATGAAACAAAATAGTCCCACAGTGTCTAAAAATAATGGGACTACATAATTGGAGAGGCAGCCAAGAAACTTTGCTTTGGGTAATAGAATAGTTGAACAACATAAAAAGCTTAAAAAAGAACCTTGGAAGTCTTCCTTTGCCCCTCTCCTTGCAGAGATAATGTTGAATGATATTTTAAGTGGGAAAATGTTGGCAATCGGTAGTACATGTTCTTTATGCTCTTGATGTTCAGGAACAAGAATCTCCTGTGTTTATTGCCTGTGTTTATCAATTCAAGCTTAACAATTGCCAATGAGGAAAATGGAAAAAAAGTATAGATAATTTTAAATCACAGAAATGATTTCAGCTAATTAAATTAGAAGCATAAGAAATTGTGAGGAAAATCCATCGCAGGAGAGTTATAAAGACTGGTTTCATTAAATACCTAGACATCAATTTTGTGAGCAAGCACTGAGGTGCATTGAAAACCAGGAAACGTTGGGGAAATTGATTTGGGATAAATTCGGAATAGACTGATATGTTTTGTACATTTAGAAATAAAGGTACCAGTATAAGAATGTGCAGGGTCCTATAAATGTTCTAGAATACATCCCTGGGTGATGTATAAAGGGAAGCGTCCTCTCTAAATTATTCCTCATGTTCTCAAAGATCTAGAGAATAAGAAGTGGGATATTTTTGACTTCTCGGACACTCTTGTTGAACACTTACAAAGAACATTGTGATTTGCCTCAGAGGCAGCAAGCCCTTAAGAGGAGTCAATAACCAGAGATGTTTTCGAAGAAAATAGACAGCCGGCTATTGTCTGTAGTTGAGAGAAGGGGAGCTGGGGTGTGACTGTCAGTGGGGAAAATTGTTGGTGACATTAATGCTCTGTTCTCTATGACTCTACTTTTCTTCTTTGTCCTTTCCTTGCTTCCTTCTTATTTTTCTCATTTCTCACTCATTGTAAGGTAAAGTATTGTCTTATACTGGCTCTATCCAAGGTACCCCATGCAGTTTGGGCTCACACATTTATTCATTTAACAGATCTTTTTTGGTTGTTGCCTCTATGCTCATTGGTTTGTCTTTGGGTAGAGGGTTGGTCTAGATTAACTCCAGGTAGTTTCTTAAAGTCTCTTCACACATAGGCTGTCATTCTACTAAGCTAGCTAGGATCCAAATTTTATCTTTAGTGTGTCCTTGGAAATTCTTAATTTGAAAATGTTTCTTTTAGGCCAGTCTAAAGATTTAACTTTATGAGATGCTAATGGAAACATGAATGAATTTTTTAAAGAAGAAAGTAACCAGAAATCAAATTTTTATATCAGCCTTAAATCATTTCACATTTAAAAGCAAACTATATTAACAAAGAATGCTAGAATCATCTTGTGTATCTGAGGTCACGGTCTGTCCCATTCTTCAGTGTTTATGATGTTGTATTTTCTCTACGCAGTGGACATTGTGGTCCTACTTACTCATAACTGGTGCTGTCATTGCTCAGGGCAAAATCCTTACTAAGAGAGTTTAGGGTGGAGTTGTTTATGATACTATTGACTTGAACTGGACTTCTTATGCTTTTAAAAATGGGAAGAATTGTCAGAAAACATTGTCTAATAAGCTATGTTTTAAATTATGATGATCAATTCTTCAAGGTAGTTTCAAGAGGACCAGTATGACTGTTGGCTAACAAGTAGTTCACTGAAATAGACATTGAGCATTGTGTTCATTGCCTTGGTTTGGGGAGCTTATGGGTAATAGCCTTCCCTGAAGCATTTATAAGATGGAACTTGCTTTCTGTCTGGTAACGTGGCATGAAATCATAGTGAAGAGGTCTTATACATCACCTAGCTCAGTTTTCTAATTTCGTAGGTAATGAAACTGAAGTAGAATGGATTTCAGTATCTTTCCCTGTGTCATTCCATGGGATTGACTATAGACGTGGCACCAGAACGCAGACCTCCTAATTTCTAATTCTGGGATTTTTTTTCACCACATCACACTGTTTCATTCCTTGTTTCATCCACTCACCCATCTGCTACATACATCTTAGTGCTTACTGTTTGCTAATCATTGTGCCAGGTAGAAGGTTGTACCAGGGGCTTATTACTTCATCACTTAGAATGTGTTACTTTCTTAGATATTCTTCAGTGAAAATATTTGAAATGCTTCCATTTTAGGGAAACAATGACATACCATCCAACTTGAATTTGTTTTAATAAATATATGTATTTGATCAATAGGTATATATTTTGGAACCTTATTCAGAGAAGTCACATTGAAGGAAAAGATTCCACTTTCCGATGTTTGGACAAGCTCATCGGGCAGTCTTCCAAATGATGTTCTGACTGATTTCTTACTGATGCAGATGTTGACCAGCATTGTAATCTAACCTGACATCAGCAGGCATATCTGTTCAGTGAACTGTAATAGATACTCAACTATAATGTTTTCTAATTAACGTGAATCCTAGAAATGATATAATGGGTCATTCTTTTTCATTCCTCATTGAATGTTGTGATTAATTATTGATCAGATATGAATGTTTCAAACATTTTATTTCAAATTGACTATAACATTAAACTTAAAAAATTGACTTTAGCATTTTTCAGTTGATTTAAAGTAATTCTTCATAATCTTTAATGCAGACATCTTCTATATTTGGTATTAATGAATCTAGTACCACAGATTAATTTAGTGTCTATTATTATTAGTTAGCCTGTGATTCTGTGGAAAAGTCACTGGCAATTACATTGTCATAATTTATTAAATAGTACTAAGGAAAAGAAAATATCTAATCCAATCCAATTTTTTTCCAGTATTAGGAAGAATTATTTCATAAAGCAAAAAGTCACAAAATGAGCAAAGTTCCAACATGTCTTTGTTGTTTCACTGTTCTTTGTTAAAGAAAACAATAGGCAAAATTCATAGAAGAATAGGTATAAGATATGAACAAACATTTTGCTAAAGATGTATAGCAAAGGCACGTCTGAAAAATGCTCAGCATGAATCCTTAGGGAACTGTAATTAAAACAACAGTGAGAGGGCTTCCCTGGTGGCGCAGTGGTTGAGAGCCCGCCTGCTCATGCAGGAGCCACGGGTTCGTGCCCCGGTCCGGGAAGATCCCACATGCCGCGGAGCGGCTGGGCCCGTGAGCCATGGCCGCTGAGCCTGCGCGTCCGGAGCCTGTGTTCCGCAAGGGGAGACGCCACAACAGTGAGAGGCCCGCGTACCGCAGAAAAACAAAAAAACAAAAAAAATAGTGAGATAGCATGACAAACTTACAACAGGGGTTAAAATTAAGAACAGTTGACCAATCTGTGAACCTTTAGGTTTCTTGAGTTTTGATGCCAGTCAAATCATCTCATAAAGATATAAAAGATGCTGTATATTTGTACATCTTAAAATTTGCCATATTGTGCTATTACTTTTGTTAGTAGGAATATCATTCATGTTTTTTAAAAAAATTAGTTTCCATGTCTAGGACTAATTCCAATAGAAATGGTGAATGAAGCTAAGCTTATCTTCAGGATTATTCCATTTCCTTCATTATCTTACCCTTACTCAGTCTTTCTTTACCTACAGAGTGCATACTCTTTCTCTATCTCTCTGGGATTCCTCTAATACTAGACTAATGTTGGTATCATATTTCCAGATCAATCCATAATTGTGGTCTAGAGTTGTGTGTTGACAAAGATCTCAGGGTTACAGCTCCGATCAGTGGGAAAGACTGCCATGATCAGATGGTGATATCTGTCCTGTGACCATGTCACCAGTGTATTTGGTGTATCTATTTAACATCTTGACAGCTAACTAATCTGAAAAAGAAAACTCTATTAATGTACTGAGAATGGTCGACTGCCAGCTTTTCATTCCTCTTCCCGTTACCATAGCTTGTGTATAGTTTAACAGTGACCTTCTGAAGACTATACGACCTATTTGTTTTTAATGCAGTTTTAGCTAGTGCTGGGAAATTGCATTTCCCCCAGTCATGCCACTTTGAGAAAAATCTGCTTCTTGGTCCTCTAGATTTTAGCTTAGGTATTATATCGACCAAGAATATTTTTTATGTGGTACCTGAATGCACTTAGAACGTTCCAATATTTTTTTCTTTGGGATTTAATGTCTTCTATGGTGTTTATTTAATTATTCTGAATGCTTATGATTTTACCCTTTCTGAATGCTCCAGCATTATGTCTTCCTTTTGGTTATTTTACTGTTGATGTGTAAACAATATATTTAATCATTATTCTTAAGAAACTAATGCTGACAAACAGTTGAATATCTTGGTTTGGTGTTTCCTCTCGTTTATAAAAGGCTGGAATGGTACCATGGAAGTATCAGTGATATTATGACATTTCTTAGATTCAGTCATCAACTAACTGAGGAAAAAAAAAAGGCATGTTGATATTAAAGTTAATTTATGTGAAAAGTGCTTTAGAACATCAAAGCACTCTCTAGATTTACTAATATTATTAAAATATCTACAGGTGATATTTATTCAAGTAACTGAGATTTCTTAAAAGTCTCTATGTCTTGCTTTAGAGACTAAAATGAGATCGGGGAAAGGAAGTCAGTGGCCTTTGTGACGGGATGGGGTCTGGTTCATCCTTGTTTCCGTCCTGAGATATATGGGGAGATTTTCATTTTAGATATTTTACTATTTATGAGTTTGAATTTGTACAGTGAGATTAATGTCGTCTTCATGCCTACTTACAAAACATCCATTTTTCAGCCCATAGATCAAGAAGTAATTTTGACATTCAAGTCTTATTATTTAAGAAATAGTTTGTAAGGCTATAGCTGTCATAGATAATGGTTCCTCTGATGGATCTGGGCAAAGTAAATTAAAAACCTTCTGGAAAGAATTCACCATTTTTGATGCCATTAAGGACGTTTGTGATTCATAGGAAAAGGTCAAAATAGAACATTAAAGAGTTTAAAAGAAGTTGATTTCAACCCTCATGGATGACTTATGAGGAGTTGCTTCTTTTGGATGATCAAAGAAAGTGGTTTCTTGAGCTGGTCTTCACTCCTGGTGAAGATGCTGTGAAGATTGTTGAAATGACAACAAAGGATTTAGAATATGATAGAAATTTATTTGATAAAGCAGAGGCAGGTTTTGAGAGGACTGACTACAATTTTGAAAAAGTTCTACTGTGGATAAAATGCTATCAAACAGCATTGCATGCTGCAGAGAAATTGTTTGTGAGAGGAAGAGTCAATCAATGGGGCAAACTTCATTGTTGTCTTATTTTAAGAAATTGCTGAGCTACCCCAGCCTTCAGCATCCACCACCCTGGTCAGTCAGCAGCCATCAGCATGGAGGCGAGACCCTCCACCAGCAAAAAACAAAACAACAAAAAAACTTGCTGAAGGTTCAGATGGTTAGCAATTTTTAGCAATGAAGTATTTTTAGTTGTTATGTACATTGTGTTTTTTTAGACATAATATTGCACACTTAATGAACTACAGGATAGTGTGAACATAACTTTTATATGCCTGGGGAAACCAAAAAATTCATGTGGGATATTTACTTTATTGTGGTGGTCTGGAACCGAACCCACAATATCTCCGAGGTGTGCCTGTAGTAGAAAGATAGAATGATGGAAAAAAAAAAAAGATTCTTTAAGACATTGAACTGGTTTGAGCCACTCTGCATATTGTGTTAGCCCTTATACAGAATTAGGTCCTGTTTGTGTATTGAGTTTTTGAAGGTTGGAGTGGTGAAAGGGAGGAAGAGGTGTAAAGGTATATGCCCATGAGCTTTCACATGATACCAGACAGACAGTGAACAAGCTGGGTGTGTTTTTACTGTGCAATGAGATACCCCTCTGTGGTTTAGAAAGACTGCCTTTTTCAGCATCTAGTCTCCTAAATTTGAATCAGATATTCATTCATTTATTCACTCATGAAATATTTGCTGAATGCAGATCTTGGGCCAGGCACTGGGCTAGGCATTAGGTATACTGTGAGGTCATTGCCTCCAGGGAGATTCTATTCTACTGGAGTGACCCAGAAAATAAACAAGTCATCCAAACTATTATATGCAAAAATTGAGAAAAACATTAAGGAATACACAGGGAGCTATGATGGAGAAGAATGTTACCGAGAGATGGGAGTGGGCCCAGAGACCATGAAAAGGGGATCTGAAGAATATGGAACCAACGATACAAAGAGCTGGGACCGTGTGGGTAGCTCTGAGTTTGGCATGATCCAGGAATGGAGATCTGGACAGTGTGGCTGGAGGACTGGGGAGGGGAAGGACATGAAATGGGAGAGGTTGGCAGGGGCCATATCACGCAGGGGTTCCTAAGTTATGGCCAGGACCTTGGAGTGTGTGCAACAGTAAGGGAAGCCATACTAGGTTTTAAGCAAAGAGTGACTTGACCTATTTGATCTATGCTTTGAGAAGATCCCTCTGACTGCTGTGGAAAAAATGGCTTGGAGAGGCATCTAAAGAGGAAGTGGAGAACTGTTAAGACAGTCCAACAGTGGAAATGGCCGTGTGGATAGGCAGAACTGAACACAATTCCAAATTCATTTTTAACTCAGCAGTCGGAAAAATGTGGAGAAATGAATGTTTCAGAGCACACTTTTCAGTTTCTATTCCTTGTTGTGTCTCCTCCTCTTCAAATACCTAAAACTTGTTGTGCCTTTCTAATTAATGCTTTTTTGTTTTCCAGATTTTGGTTCTAAGAGAAATTCCCTTATTATGGTTATAGTTCACATAGTAATAAGTAAAGTACATTTTTTATGAGATTGTCATTTATGTAGTTGCCATTTTTGTGGGTGAAATGGGTTGAGTACTGGCTGATTCATATGGTTCAACCTAGCAGATTCAGAATTTGACTATTCTCATGGAAACATTTGTGTACTGTCAATGTGGTCTACAGTAAGAGAAATAGTCTCCTTTTCTATGTATAAATAAATGGAGGGTCCAGCTGGCATTGCAGCGATGAAAGACGCATTATGGCTATCTTCAGTCCTTAGACACATAGCGCACCCTCTCTGGATAATCCAGGATAAAGGGGGAAATGAAATGGCCACCTGATTGAAAAAGCCCACCTTTCCAATATAGTCAGTCAAATGCTATTATCCTTTTATTACTCTGTAATTTTGAGGGCAAGTTCAGTGAATAACTGTAGAGGCTATTAAGAGCTGTCATGGAAAATTTATCTGTCTTTAAATGGAAGGTAGAAGCATTACTGCAGGAACAACACTGCTTCAAGGTAGATAATTCTCCTCTTTGAGCCCTTTAAAACGCTGTTTATTGTTTCCTACGACATCTCCCCAGACTGTTCTAACACTCGTAATTGTGATCCTGCCTTTTTTTCCTCTTGTCAGGAATAAAATTTATGGAAGAAGCATGGCCCACGGGAACCAATCCTGTTTTGTGTTAGTTTCATGTGAGTGTCTACACTAATAGCACACAATGAAGGTCAGTAGTAACCTACAGAAAACATGATTAACTCCACCCAGCTCCCTAAAGGGTAGCAGTTCCAGAAAGGGCCTCTGCCGTCCTCTACTCTTTAGTCTTATCCTGGGCCTCTGAGGGTAAAACTGTGGCTAGTGGAGGCCATCATAATGATAGAAAGAACTGAATATTTTAGAACATCACTGTTTTATTTTTCTCTGGCTGCTGTGCAAACCTGGTGTCTTAAAACAACAGAAATTTATGCTCTCGCAGTTCTGGGTGCCAAAAGTTCAAAATCAAGGTGTCTGCATGGCCACGCTCCCCTCCCAAGGCTCTAGGGGAGAATCCCTCCTTGTTTCTTCCAGCTTATGGTGGCCCCAGGCATTGTTTGGCATGTGACTGTATCAGTTCACTCTCTGCCTCTGTCTTCACATGTCTTTTTGCCCTGAGTCTCAGTGTGTCCTTTTCTGTTTCTCATATGAACATTCTGATTGGATCTAGCGTTCTCCCAAATCCAGCATTCGCTCAGCTTCATACTCAATTTCATTTGCAAAAACGCTACTTCCAAATAAGGTCACATGCTGAGGTTTCTGGCGGATCTGAACTGGAGGGACACCCTTCCTACCCACTATAGTCACCAACTCAGAACACAGACATGCTAGCTGGCAGTTTTATTTTCTCATCCCAATTTTATCAACTTTCATCAACAATAAGAATAATGTATGCTTTCCCTCCAAGAATAAAATAAAGAGAATTAATTCATAGGATCGTCAGAAGATCAAATTGCCAAAAATCTCTACACATTTTTAGTAAGAGAGTAGAATTCAACAAGGAAGTATTTTCTTCTAATTGTAAAATGTTAAAAAATTTGTTCAATTGAACTCCTGTAAAGGAGACTTTGAAAGAAATTCATTTCCAAATATGATTCGCATTTACGACTTTTTTCATTTAACTGGGCTTGGAGTATTGGTTCTTGGATGTAGAATTAGGTTGTAGGTTTGAGGAATGCTTGCCGTTTATGTATTTATATAAAGTTCTAGTCTTTCAGTTCTATTTATTACCAGTTATTGTTCAGTCTCAGTTCTGGTAATCATAGTCCTAGAACTCTGCGAGATTCCCATCCATCCATCGTATTATGCGGTCTGCATCAAAACAGCCCTTTGGAGTAGGTATCATTGCCCCTGTTTTACAGATGATGGAACTGAAGGGTCAGTGACTTGCCCAAGGATATACAGGGTGTCTGCAAAAGAACTGGTTTTCTAATCCAGGTCTGTCGGCTTTTCACCACTGCCTGATGCTTCCCTCGCTTCCCTCAAGAATGTCAACCGTGAGTTTCGGAGGAGGTTGGTATGTTTATCTGCTGTTAACCCAGTGTCACCTGGAGCCTATGTTCCTGCACCTGAGGCGTCTTGCTGGATTCAGTGTGCCCTTCCAGCTCACTCAGGAACAGGGCTTCAGTTCTATCATATAGGAGTCACGTTGTTTATCCAGACTCCTGGCTGGCAGCTTCAAGTACTAGCAGCTGATACTGAGTGAGGGGCAGAGATTTTTTTGTTTTTTGCCTTTACGACATCTTTCCCTTTTCATCTTCTTCCAGAAACAGGGTGAATAGAGCATATCGCCAAGCTTGGTGTGTTTGCCAGGTTGGAAGGTGGCCTCGCACTCGGATCACGTGTCCTGGGGGCTGCCTTCCTGACCGCCGTAAGGAGCACAGCCTCCTCCTGCCGTCCCCATCCCTCCTGTCTGCTGATTCTACTCCATTTCTCCCCATAGCACTTATCACTGCTTCATACATTTTATATGTTTATTCCTTTATTTTCTGCCCATCACTAGACTGTAAGCTTCATGAGAACGAGAACTTTGTCTTTTTCACTACTGTGTCTTCAGTATGTTGAAAAGAGCTCGGCACAAATGCTCCCAGACTGTGTGATTGAGTGAGTGAGTGAATGAGCATGCCCTGTCACCGTGATTAAACTACTGATTCATACCTACTTGTCTTCTTCCTTTGCTGGTTTTGAGGAAATTATAGGACTTCACTGAGCCCTAAGCCCTGGTAAAATGTTGGTATTAAAATATCTATTGGGCAGCAGTATTCTCACTTGATCTAATGATGTGGGGTGAAGGTTATGATTACTTCTGGGTGGGATTCAACAAGAGAGCTGAAAAAATAAAAATCCTAGAGCAGAATAGTAGGAAGGTAAATATGCTGAGTGGGTAAATATGCTGGAAACAGTAATGGTTAGACATAAATATATGCTGCTTGTAGTAAATATATGTATGTTGCCATTTATATATATATATATATCACATACTATACATAGTATATGTACATGTTTTTAAAACATATATATCTTTAAATTTCTTATTTTCCCTTTCATTAGAGGAAAATCAGCACAGAATAGTGTTAAATTATTTATGTATTTATACATGTCTACTATCAGAAAAAACCAATGGGGAAAAAATGTTAGATCCATTAAATAAAGTCCAGGCTGGGAATAGTCATTTAAATTTAATTATTGATTCCTACAAAATATGAATCTGCAATGATTTTACTGGGAAAAAGACCAAAAAAGGAATGATGACTCTTGCTTGCTTTTACCATTAGTGGTTTTCAAGAGTCTGGGAGGTTGTGTAATTCTAGTGGGAGACGAACATCATGTAGGAGATTCAGGCATTTCTTTTCTCTACCAAGTGCCTGAGTCTCTTGGTAAGTGTTGGGTTAACTTGAAGGAGAGACTGGGAGGTGATGAACAGAGGGGAGAAATAGGACTTATTTGGCTGAAGAGAAGAAAGAGGAGGTAGAAGAGGAAAATTCTATTTTTTTCTTGTTCCCTTGAGTGGAAGGCTTGGCTTTCCAAGTTGCCTTCCTTACAGGACTGAGTGGAGATTATTGATAACCAGTTCTGAGAGCAGTAATAGAGAAGGAGGGTCAAAGCACGGGGTGTGGCGGATGGGAGAGAAAGAAGACATTTACGTAGAGCTCAGCTCTGCTGTCTGTGCTGCTGGTGAATTTCTATTCCATTACGACTTCCTCCTTTTCAGTAAAGGAACTTATAGAGACAATGAAAAAGGTAATAGAGCCATCAATAAGTATGTTCTGGAAACCCAGCTGAGGTGCTAAAGTAGTTCCTGAGGCTTAGAGAACACATCAAAATGGATCAAGTTCACTGCCTTTCAGGGCAGTCTGGCAAGGAGTGGAAAGAGACTGGCAGTGTGTCCGAGCACAGCTCCAGGAACTTTGTGTGTGACCTTCATCCCTTCACATTTCTAGATGGGGCGGGGGGAGGCTCTGCTAAGCCATTATGTATTAATTTTTCTTCGGAATATTAATTCTTTGCTCTCTGGTAATGCTATGTGTTCAAAATATGTTCTTTAAAACTAACGTTTTATCAGCTTACATGCAGAGTGTTTTTTGTGTGCCTTTCTTTGATTACTGAGATGTTTTTCCCTTAAGTTAGGGATACTCTCTTTGTCCTCTTCTCATGCCTGTTGCATATTCACCAACACTCAGGTCACACAATTTTTATTTACTGTTGTCATATAAACTCTGTGGAAAGTCGCTAGAACATCACACTTGTCTTGGTCTCCTTGGGTTCGGTCTTGTGATCCCTTAAGTTTAAACTGTCTCATTTCTTCTGGGTGAGGCATCTGCTTTATTTTGGGTGATGTGTTTGGTAACTGAGGAAGAACTTTTACCAACTTTTCCATCATCAAGTTTATTATAATAATACAGGCAAAGCGTGTATTTTAGAGCAGTGCCCATATACCAGAAGGAAGTCATCATCTCAGTAGGGAGCAACATACTTTGGAAACCTGAGGAACATGCAGTGCTATTAAGAGAGGGACCATCGGCTCCTACAGCTCTAAAAACTGTCTTCTAAGCTGTGACTTTAGTATAAATTTAACTTGTCCTTTTTCAGGGACATAGTGGAAAGATTTTCCATGATACAGTTACAACCAGTGTCACTCCATGTAACGAATGTCTACCTACATCAGATTGATGGTGAGCCTTGAAGACAAATGCCAACTACCTTTGGTCACTGGAGAAAGACAGTATTTCTCAAGTGTGCTTTGGCTTTCAAAAATATAAATCCATTACTGGATTTTGCTCTCAGTCTTTCAGAGGAAACATTATTTTGTACAATACAGGTTTTTAATTTGATCTCAGTTTCAGATACAAAGATAAACATACATGCGTATGTATTTGTTTTTGTTAAAAAGAAAACATTTAAGGATAATTTAGTTTGCACCTCTTGTAGTCACTTTTTCTGAATTTCAACTTTTCATTTTACCACCCATTAGAGTGGGTTTTCACTTTTTGGGTTTCTTTTTCTTAGCTTTTAGGTTTAATGGCTTATGCTAAAAAGCACTGATGTTGCTACTGGCTAGCATGTTTCACTGGCTACACTCACTCTGGCAGATGAGTTATAGCAGATTCTTTAATAGATATATTTTTTTTCTTTTTTCCTATAGATGGACCCTCATAGTGTTTTGACAGTTAAAAAGGATGGGGGGTTATTGAGCGTCTAGTTTCTCAGCTGCTCAGCTGTATTCTTTGAGCTATATATCAGCAAAATTACCCACCTCTCTTACAGAAGGTGTTCTGTTGCCAGATGGTACTCTGCAGGAAAGAACTTCCTAGTTTTCTTAAATCAGGATTTACAGTAAAAGAGACTAGCACTCAGATATAGAAGACAGGTTTCTCTGGAAATCTTGGAGTCTCAAATATCCATCCTTTCTCTGTCTTCATTGCTTCCTTCCTATTCAATTAAGCTGATAACAAAATGTTGACACTGCTATTCAATAACTGAAGGGCACATTCGGAGCAATTTTCATTGTCCTGTCTGCCCGAGACCGACTGAAAGGTTCAGCTTCAATTGCACCATTAGCCCGCCAACTGCAGCCAATCGTTACCAATGATTTTTTGGTCACCCTAGTTTTTTTTTTTTACTTTATTGAGCTTATTCAGAAATAATGAAACTCCATCCGTCCTTTTCTTAAAAGTTATTTGCACAAAGTGCAGTGGCTGTTTCTTTTATAAACTCATCAGCATTGCCTTAAGGAGTGCCCTTAACTATCGATTTTCTGGTCTGGCTAATAGATCTCCTAATTCGCAGAAATACCCCAATGCAAGATTTTAACAATTGGAAAATTATGAAAGAAAGTCCCAGGGGCCTCCCAGCTTCTGCACAGACTGAGGGCTCAGCATCAATCTCACTGTTGCAAGTGGTGGAGTTAGTTGACCTGGGAGAGAAAAATACAAATTTAAATAAGTGGGCAGTGCTTCCTTATTTTCCAAATTCTGCAGCTGTTTCAAAGGAACATCTTCTTGCTTGGATTGAAAATGGCACTATTCTAGAACCATACTGAAATATTGTTTACGTGAAGTCTTTCAGTACTTAAACTCACAGGCACAAAACAGGGAAAACTAAAATCAAGTTTCACTAAACGCTTTTGGGAAGATATGTGTGATTAACTGTTACAGTCTTCCATGGCTTAAAATCTAAACCATTATATTTTAAGCAGAAGTTAACTGGTTTTCAAAGTTCAAAATTGCCTTGGCCCATGTTCTAATAGAGAAGTTTCTTGCAGATTAGCACATAAGCTTCTATGCTGCCTTATCACTTATTGTTAATTAAAACTTCGTTATAACTTTGTGACCCACTTGAGAACATTAAAATTGCCAGAGTATTACATGTTTTTGTAAACCAACAGGCAGTTTTGACATCCTCTAGAAGGGCTAGTTTGCTTGTGATTAATCCCAAAGCTTGAAAATATATATTCAAGATATTAAAAGTTGGATGCACAAGTAGGGACTTCGCTCTTTTTTCTCTCCTATTTTTGCCCATCCCCAGGTTCCCTCAATTTTCTACCTAGAATTTCTCATGCTCTCTCTCACTTAAAGATTTTCAGTACTTCCCATTGCCCCCAGGGGATGGCTTACAGACCCCATGACGTAATCCTGCCTGTGGAAACACTCTTTCCTAATTCATCTATATGCCATTTTCCATTTGGTAATCACTGAATGTTTCCAACCCACATTTATGCTATTGCTCGTGTCCTGAATGGACCCCCTTTCTCTAACCTTCCCAAATGTTGAAATTGCTCCCCCAAGAATTTGTGCAGAAGTTACCATCTTTATGAAGCTTTATCTCTACCTCTGACTTGGCTTCACCAGAAAATACTGGTTTCTCATTTATACTTGTAACTCTTGTAGAGCTCATGACATGTGCTCATCAGCATGCATTTACGTGCACGTCTTCCACAACGAACCATGAGTTTCTATAGAGAAGGGTCTCTGCCTTACCCGTTTTTGAATTCCTTATGTCTAGCTTTACACCTCACACACAGTAAATGCTCAATAAATGCTTATTGAGGGTATAGGACTGAAATGAACCTTGGAGATTATCTGGTTAATGTCTTTACTATTTTGTAAGTGAAACAAAAATGTGGCTCATAGACTTCATTTTGTTATTAGCTCAGTGTTATTGTCGGCACGCGATAGTTCCCCTTTTGTGTTATTGGTTTCCTGCTACTTAAAAATAATGCAAATTGAAAATTAATAAAAATATACTGGGTAGTGCTTTCTATTTTCAGCATACTTTTATCTTCTTCAAATTGGTGAGGTTGACAGGGTGGGAAGTATTTCCCCCATATTACAGATGTAGGACAAAAGGCTTAAGTGAATCAATCAAGATGGTGGGTGGAAATGCAAGCACTTGAATTAGGGCCTGTCTGATTCTAACCCTTCATGGGTCCTTCAGTCATCACTGGAAGTTGAATGATGACCCTAGCCTTGTTTCTCTATGTGGCATTAGGCAATTTCATGGGTCTTGTTGGAAAAGCATTAAGTTTTACTTATTTTCCTCGCTGAAAGTAGAGAGTTGTGTGTTGGACTATTCCTGGAAAAAAATGCCTTGGGGAGAATTTATCCTCAGTGGTTTAGAGCAGGAAACTCAGACTTCAGACCCTGCCTTACATCCTGGGGGTAGAAATTAGGTGGAAGTGAATTTGACCCTTGCGCATTTCCAGAGCAAAACACACAATGATAAAGGCCACCTGAAGTTGTTGTTTTTTTTAATTTTTATTTTTGGTTATAAAATGTGATACATGTTTATTGCAGCCATTTTAGAAAACTTAGAAAAATACAAAGAACAAAATTTAAAATGTCCCTAATTTATCACCAGGAATCTGCTATTAACATCTTAATATAACTGTAAACTCTGGAACTAGGCTGCTTGGTTTTAAATCCTGGTTCTGCAACTTACTAGTTTAAGGACAATGGAAAAGTTACCTTACCTTCTGAGGTCTGAGTATACTTATTTACAAAATGGGAATAATAATATTGCTTATGTCAGAAGGTTCTTATGATCATTAAGTGAATTTATAGCTTAAAGAACTTAAAATAGTTCTTGATATACTCAAGTAGTATGTACTCACCTAATTTAACTATTATTATATCTCCAGTCATTTATTTAACAAAAGTCTGGAACATAACACTGGTGTAACTTTTTACCCTACATTTTCCACTTAATATATCATAAACATTCTTGACACTCACTTAAATATTCTTTTAGAACTTGAATTTATTAATTACGTTACAGCATTGTTCTTTCCTATCATAATTGGTCTAACCAGTTCCTAATTATTTGTTTCTAATCCTTGACTATTGTAAATTACACTTTGATATACAGTTATGTTATATATTGTTGTGGGTAGCCCTGATAATTTCCTTGGGATAGATTCCTAGTAGGAGAATGAATGGTTCAAGAGAGTATAATTCTTTAAAATTTTTTGAGTTATTTACCTTAAAAAAGGTAGTTTATTGAGATATAATTTACATATCATACAATTCACACAATTAAAGTGTATAATTCAGTGGTAACTAATACCACTGAATTGTACACTTAAAAATTCTTAAAATGGTAAATATTATATTATCTATATATTATATTATTTTAAAAATTATGGTAAAATATAGATAATATATACCATTTTAAGAATTTTTAAGTGTATAATTCAGTGGTATAAATTATATTCATGAAGTTATGCAGCCATCACTGCTATTTCCAAAACTTTTTCATTACCTCAAACTTTAATCATTAAACAGTAGCTCTCATTCCCTTCTTCCCTCAGACCCTGGTTACCTCTAATCTACCTTCTGTTTGTATGAATTTACTTGTTCTAGCTATTTCACATAAATGGAATTGTAAGGTATTTGTCCTTTTGTGTCTGTCTTATTTCATTTAACAGGATGCTTTCAAGGTTCACGTTGTAGCGTTTATCAGAACTTCTTTCTTGTTTATAGCTGAATAATATTCCATTGTATGTTTATACCATATTTTGTTTATCCATTCATGTGTTGATAGACATTTGGTTTGTTCCTACCTTTTGGCTGTTTTGAATAATGCTGCAATGAAAATAGACATTAAGCTATCTGTTCAACTCCCTGCATTCAGTTCTTCTGGGTATATACCTATATGGGACTGCTAGGTCATATGGTAATTCTATCTTTAGCTTTTGGAAGAACCACCAAACTATTTCCACAGCAGCGCCACCATTTTACATTTCCGCCAGCAATGGGTGAGTGTTTCAATTTCTCCACACTAAGGGCAATGCTTGCTATTCCCCCCCAACCGCCCTTTTTCTTTTGTTTGTTTTTTTTTTCTTTTTTTTTGCTTATAGCTATCTAGAATGTGTGAAGTGGTATCTCACTGTGGTTTTTATTTACATTTCAGTAATGATTAATGATGCTGGACATCTTTCAAGTGCTTATTCACCATTTGGATATGTTCTTTGGAGAAATGTCTATTCAAGTCCTCTGCCCATTTTTAAACTAGGTTGTTTATCTTTTTGTTGTTTGAATTACTTGCCTTTTAAGGGATGATTTTCTAAATTTGTGCTTGTAAATATTTACCATAGAAGAGATATTTTTAGGCTCCTTAGATTTTGTATTTGCAATCTCTTTTGGTAGTAGAATAACGGTTCATTAAGGTCCTTCCTTCATATAAAGAACACGGTTATGTGCCAGGGACTGTGTTAGGTTTGTGCTGGGCACAAACATATGTGTCTTGCTTTTGAGGTGTCTTTTTTATTCGCATTGCTAGCTAGATATCCATGTTGTTTTTTTTCCTGCTCAGAAGCTATTTCTTTACCAAAAAGTCCTCCTCATCTTGGAAGCATGTCCTTTGCCAACTATAATTATATAGTATTTTGTGACCCTGTACAGAGTGTGAAATGTATATTCTTAGTGCATACTGACAGCGTTTCCCTAACACTGTACGATGCTGCTAAAGTATCTGAAAAGGATTATATGAAACCAAGGGAGAGTTTTAATACTTTGGATCCAATGTTGATTCTGTCAATAGTAAATTTGTTCTGGGTTTCCTTCTGGCTTGCTCTATTCCAATCCCCATTTCAGCACTTTGAAACTACATTGAGGCAATATTTTTCAATACACCTTGAATTAGTCCCAAAACACATCAGAGCATAGAGTGATATTGCAATAATATAACCAGAAGGAAAGATAATTTGTTGATAGAACCACCCACAAGAAAGACTGAGTCCACTGAAGCAAACACATGTATGTTCCTTTTACTTTGAAAAATCTCATCTGCAGTTCACCCCCATTAAGCTTTCTGGAGGGTTTTCCAGCTAGGAGTCAAATTTGGATCTGGTCTGGGCTGATTGCACCCTCGAGAGGGACGTAGGCTCAGAATGAGTAATGGTGATTTAGGAAGTGATGTGCTTTCTTTCCTAGTCTGCAAACTCCACTGGGCTTTCCCGAAACTAACTCTCCAACATCCTGTTTTTCTTCACTGTTGTCGTCTGACTGTAGCAAGGCAGGAACATTGAGGACAGAAAAGTTTGGGAGGTACCTAAAGTCCCCAATGTCTGATTCTGTCTGTGGGTCTGCACCCCATGCCCTGAGCTAGAGTAACAGTCAGGTGAGTTCAAGTTTGCTGTCAAGCAGGAAGTTGGGTCAGGGACTAGGCCGGCATGCAAGTGTGTGGAATTCGTGGGCGCAGTGTTAATGGCAGCTCACATGCACTGAGCCCTTCCTACAGGTCAAACCAGGCACTGTGCTAAATACTTGACTTGAATTCGCTTATTTAATTCTCCCATCAACTTCAAGAGGCAGACAGTTACTCTCTGCATTTTAAAGACATGGAGACTGTCAGAGTGAATAAGTGATGTTCCCAAGATCACGTGTATCCCAGGTGGTGGGGTTGGGATTCTGAACTGAGTATGTCTGCAAGCATAGCCTGGGCACTTGACCCTGTACTAAACAGTTCTCTCCAGAGTGAGTACTTTTCAGATACAGAGAACAACCTAGAGGTTACCAGTTGGGGGGGGGGGGGAGGGAGGAGGAGGGGCAGGGAGGGAGGGGGAGGGGTGGGGAGGGGCTATATAGAGGTGGGGGAGGAGGAGGTACAGACTATTGGGTATAAGATAAGCTACAAGGATTTATTGTATAAGATGGGGAATATAGCCAATATTTTGTAATGACTTTAAATGGAGTGTAACCTTTAAAAATTGTATTAAAAAATTTAAAAAATAAAATAGAAAAAAAAAGGGAGAGTGCTTTTGTCTATTGCCGTATCAGTTCCCACTGGCCACTGATGGTATTCCATGTTGATGATCTTTTTTTGATGTTGCAATAATTGCCTCAGGTGAGAAAGAGGAAAAGAAGCCTTTCTTCAATGGTGACCTTGACCCATTCCCTCTTCTGATGGCCTCCCCCCAGCACACGTGAGGCATTTCCCACCTGTCTACCCTGGCCTCTTGTTCTTCCTTCTCATCTCATGTGCGTGACTTTAGATGCTCAAGAGGAATATCTTTGGTGATGCTTGTTTTGATGGGAAACATGCAAGCGGTAGACACTGGGAATGAGCCTTACAAACTACTTCTCTTCATCATTCTTGTTGCATTTTGTAATTTCATTTTTTATTGACCTGGGAAGTTGAGGACTGAAGGATGGAGCTCAGAGTTTGATATGTCTGGAATTAAGTAAGAGGGTGGGAGAGGGGCAAGCCTATAATTGGTGCAGGAAGAGGTTGGTTCCTGGTAGTAACTGAGAGAAGACCAACCACAACACAGCTCATCTCCTTCCCTGCTCTTTTTCTTCATAGCACTATTCCATGTCTAACTCAAGATAAATAGAATTTATTTATCTTTTATTTTTACTATCTTTTCCCATAGAATTTAAGCATTATGAGGGCAGAGATATTTCTCTGTTTAGTGTGTGTGTGTTTTATACTTTTACTGCTGTATCTCTGGTATGTAGAATAGCACCTGGCAAACAGTAGGTGCCCAATATTGTTCAAATCCAGGGGAATTGGCCCACAGTGAGTCCAGTGAACCAGAGAGAAAAGGGCATACGGTGGCAACGGAAGAGGGTGGAGTCTGGTTACGTGGGGTCACTTCAGGCCGTGCTCTGGATTTAGGATTTTATCCAAAGTGCAGTAGAAAACATTGCATTAAATGTGGAATGTGATGTCAATTACCATTTTTTCCCCAATAGGGAACTACCACAATTTCTCTTCGTAAGTTATGTTAGGTTGCAGTTAAAAAAAGCAATATTATTTCAAATGCTAGCATTTACTCTCTAACACAGTGGATTAGAACCCAGAGAGAGAGCGGTTAGAAAGGTTCTACTGTGAATCTCTACGTGTGTGGGAAAGAGCTGCAGAGAAATCAAGTTCTGGGTAATATTTTTGCCTCTTTTTCAATGAATGGCCTTTTTTTTTTAATGAAAGGCATGCCATTATGAGCTTTCAAAAAGCACTGGTGAGTTTACTGTGTGTGTATATTTGAAATGATTATGTGGTTCTAGTTATTTATTTATATACCTGCCCTTGGGTTAATACCCATTGACAAGAAACACTAGTCAAATAGAACAGGTTGTACCCTTATTTTGCACATGAATAAATTTACAATAAGGATGTGGGAAGGAAACTAGCATCTGAGCATCTACCATGTATCTGCGTATTTTGCGTATTCATCTCATTTAATCCTCACAAAAACCTTTGAGAAAGAGGCATTATTTCCCTTACTCAGACGAGATGATGAATCCCACACAGATTAACAAACACGTCCAGTCCCACCAGACAAGTGAAAGGAAGAGTCTGGATGCAAGGCCAGGTGTTCCTAAAATCCATGATCATAGTCGTTACATCTTCCAGCTTCTAGGGAATTTCAACCACTTGCTGGAATAGCAGTGCTAATCAGCAGTGCAAGTATGTCTGAAACCTGGGTCTTCTGACTCCTGAGCCATTCCTGCTCTTTTCCACTGTAAGAGGATGCATTGGCTACCTCTTCTAATTAATTCTCCAAGTGCCCAGCCAACTTCACAAGCACCACGGCAAAGCACGAGGGAGCACCCAAAAGAGACATCGAGTGTGTTGAGCTCTCCAGTCCAGTTGTGCGGTGTGACCTTTCACCTTATTCTTAAAGACTGATTTTTTAATCTGTGAAAGGAGGGCCCTGGATGAGATATTCTCTGGGGTCCCTTTTATTGCTAGTCTTCAATGAAATACAAAGTTAATTGCATTTGATGCACAAAATGTATTAGGTCTGGGAAACCTCAGAGAAACTGGGCAGCCAAGTGGGTCTGAATTCAGGGCTATTTTCTCAGCACCACACTCTCCTGACTGTAGCCATCATGGGCCTGATTTCCATCTGGAAAGCTCTACATATCTAGAACATGGTATTGTCTTGTGGTCAATTAAAGTGCATGCAAAATGAGTCCTCCTCTGGATCTTTCTTGGGGGTCCCATGAAATTTACTCTATAAGAAGTAAATTGAAGCTTACTTATTGGACTCATTTTCCAACAAAAAAGAAATACAGAACTTGCTCGCTTCCTACCCTGTGTCTTCCCAGATGATCTGACTGGGCTTTGGAAATTGTATACTTAGGAATATATGTATCTTAAAAAATAAGCAATTGCTTTGAGATAATGTTTTTTCAAGGCATTTGGAGCCTTCTTTGATTTAGCTTAATCATGTTAATTGTTCTTTCTCTGTCTCTAAAGTCTGTCCTTTTCTGAGCTACATAGTTAACATGAGCTTTTCAGTTGAGAACAAATGTACGTTTAAAAACTTGCCCTTTTATTAAATAGACTTTTGTCTAAATATACCTTTCTTATTAGAGATTTTGATACGTTATAGAATAAAAATGCTTTTTGTCTCCATGGAATCATTTAGATGTTATGAAGTCATATTTGGGTGTGGTGGGAGAGAAGCATTTTTGGGGGCGGTGGCTGTGATTTCTCTTGTGAGCCAAGAGACAGGATTATTCCTGTTACCTCAAATGACAGCCTTGTGGTTCTAGACCGTCTCCATTTAGGCTTTTCTGCCCCTTTATGAAAATTAAGTTTTATTTTTGTTTTTGAATATTATTAACCTTAACAGACAGTAAAAAAAAAAAATGAAGACAAGTTCTGGGGTTTGATATATTTTGGGGGAGGGTTAGGAGGGGCAGAGGGTCTGAGAGAAAAAAGCAAGCAAAAGTTCAGCCATCAAGAAGGACTTACAATGTAGGAAGACTGAGGGCATGTCTCAGAAAAATCTGGATTAAGCTTTAACCCATTGTAATGGTCGTCATCAGAAAAAGTGTTCATTCTTCCCACTTTCCTAATTCCCTGCGTTGGTATAAGGTACGTTGTTCCTATTAATTTTTAAAATTAAATAACTTTAGAAGAGGCTCATTGAAAATAGAAATCAGCATTTTACTATCTTTTGTGTAGAAAGGCAGATTTTGGGTAGATTGCATGTGTAATTGGCTTCCTTAATCACGTTTTTTAATCAGCCCGATTTTCTGCTGGGCATATTTGTGATCACTACAGTGATTAGTCATTTGCAGGAAAAATTTGGGGATTCACTAATATCTTTTGTCAGATATCTTTCTGATGGAGGTAATACAACTCCTCTTCCTTATGAAACTTTTCTATATGATAACAAAATTGGGTTCAGAATTGATTAGATTGCTGAAATTCAATAACTGTAATTATTAATTCATTTATTAATTTTTTAACCGCAGTAACATTTCTGACAGTCTTGGTTTCTTAAAAAAATTCAATTGCGTAGAAGATATAAAGCCCATTCTTGTTAATCACCTCATTTATTGAATACTTAAAGAAGAGAATAGCAAGACAAAGATGAAGCATAGGAAGTTCTTTAATGACAGGTGAAAATTAATGAATACTGAGAGAAGCCAGTGCTTCCACTTGATTTTTAGTGCGGGTATGAAGCAAATAAGCAAAAAAGAGAACCTAGCCAGAGATGCACCTCAGTCTTTCCTATGTCCTGTCCGTACGTGTTCCAAGCTTCTTTTTTTCCAAAACCCAGTGTGTGTCTCTGTCTCCTGGCATGTGCCATTTTAATTGGGGAAGGTGAGATATTGAGCCGAGCCGAGGCACCGTCAGGGTGAACACAAGGTATGGGGATCAAAAATGTATCAGGGCTTCTCTGGTGGCGCAGTGGTTGAGAGTCCGCCTGCAGATGCAGGGGACGTGGGTTCGTGCCCCGGTCTGCGAAGATCCCACATGCTGCAGAGCGGCTGGGCCCGTGAGCCATGGCCGCTGAGCCTGTGCGTCCAGAGCCTGTGCTCTGCAACGGGAGAGGCCACAACAGTGAGAGGCCTGCGTATCGCAAAAAAAAAAAAAAAAAAAAGGATCAGATCCAGCTGTGTTCTGGCCATTGTTTTGAGGAAGTTGCAATACCAGAGTTTGCCACTAGCTTGCTTATGATATTAGACAAATCATTTCAGAGCTGGGTCCTTGGTTCTCTCATCTTCACGATGAAAGGTTTGGACCAGTATTTTCCAAGGTTCTTTCTAGACAGAGCATTCTCAGTTTCTACTGTACTCCTTTTCTTTTTATCCTCTTGGCCGTGAAATCTGTGTGTGGGTTCCCTTGAATAGAACTGAGAGTGCCAATCTAAGACTAGCCTGGAAACTTCCACCGAAAGGCTCCTTAATCTTAATAGGAAGAACCCTTTTGCTTCATAGGTGAGTAAGCTGATGACTGACAGAGTTAAGGGAGATATTGACCAGGGTCAAAAAATAGAGGCTTGTTATGTAAGTTATCTACTGCTATGAAACTTAGTGCCTTTTGAAACGTCACAGATTTACTATCTCCAGCAATGCTGTTGGACTGGCTACTTTATATGCAGCACCAGCTCAGAGTTCTAAGAAGGTGAAGACCTAAGTTGCAAAGGTTTTTGAAGCTTAGGTTCTGGGATTTGAATAGCGTCACTTCTCCTACATTCTACTGGTCAAAAGTCAAAGGACAGTCCAACTTTAAGGCTTGGGGAAATAAAGTTCATCTCTTGTTGGGAGGGGTGGCAAAGAATTTGTGGCCATATTTAATCTACCACACATACACTATCATTTCTTCCTCCAAGATCTGTGCCACACGATTAGTTAAGGCGCTTTTTTGGCCAAGTCATTATGCAGGCTTAAAATCCTTTTTAACACAGTGCTCCAGGCAGCCAGAACAAATCAATCATAACTGCCACAAGAAATGAAATGTATCTGCCATCTGGACTCTGCAGTGAGCTGTTGATGGGGTCTGGATGGGAAATTCAGAATTCCTGGCTTTCAGTGCAGGGTGTTTCTTTCTCCATCACTCTGTTTCCTCACTTTTGGTCAGTTCTTTCACATTTCTCAGGTTATATTTAAAAAGTTACTTATTTCTATCACTAAATTTTCTAAAAATGTGCATCCTTTGAGGTTTTGAACAATGCCATCATGTGTTATGTGTTTCTGAGATAGATTACGGCATAAACCACTGTTTTAAGTGTTATCAGTTTGGATACCACCTTAACCAATGATAAAACTTGGGTCAATTCAAATGATGACATCTGGATCAATAATGCAAAAATAGGGTATTATATGACTCTTGATGTGATACGATGAGAAAGTTACATCTGAGACCCCTGAGCATTCTTGCCAAATCTAGTAATTAAGAAACAGTCAGACAAATACAGATCATGAGATATTTCACAAAAGGGCTAGGCTAGTCTGAAATATTAAACAGGTGTCAATTTCATGAAAGATTTCCCTCCCCCACAAAAAAAAAATAGGTGAAGGATTGTGCGAGATTAAAGTCAATGAAAGAGACATGTAAAAATTGCAATTCATGATTCTATACTCCATTTGATTTTAAAAAGTTCTAAAAGATCTTATTGGGACAACTGAGGACTACATATTAGATAGTTTTTTTTTTTCAGTACACGGGCCTCTCACTGTTGTGGCCTCTCCCGTTGTGGAGCACAGGCTCCAGACGTGCAGGCTCAGCGGCCATGGCTCAAGGGCCCAGCCACTCCAAGGCATGTGGGATCTTCCCGGACCGGGGCACGAACCCATGTCCCCTGCATCGGCAGGCAGACTCTCAACCACTGCGCCACCAGGGAAGCCCTAGATAGTATTATTGTATCAATGTTACATTTTTTGTATGTTATAAATAGTTCAGCAGTTATGTAGGAGAACATCCCTATTGCTAAAGAAAAAGGATGATATATTTAGAGGGGAAGACTCAAGATATTTGCAGCTTATTTTCAAATGGGTCAACAAAAAATGAATATAATATATATACCTGTATATACACAGTGTATATATGCATATACATATATATATATATTTATTTAGCATTGAAGGAGAGAGAAAGCAAACATGGCAAAAATATTAATTGACAAATCTAGGTGATAGGTCCATATATCTTCATTGTACTTTTAACTTTTTTTTAAGGTTAGAACATTTTTAAATTAAAAAGTTAGGGGAAAAGTCACCAACTTGTATTTTGTGGTTGAGACCATGCCTGACTTTGAGCTATTATGATAAAGTATCCAGTGCCAACTATATGATTAAATTCGAAGGAATTCAATTGCAAAATGCTGCATTTCTAAAAAGGCACATTTTCTTTACTTATAGACATATGCAAGGAGAAAAATCTCAGTACAGGCAGTTGTTTGAATATGGTAATTGATAGAAAAAGTTAACGAAGTAGAAAACTGTAATGTGTCATAATAAAAGATGTTGAGATTTGTCTATATGTTATGTGGGCATTATGGTTCACAGAGTTATATATTATGCCAGAAGCCCAAGGGTTTCATTTCACTCAGTTCCATGTATCTAGTTAATTCTAGACAAGGGTTTCATTTCATTCTGCTCATGTTCTGTGGATGACTTTGAACAAGTCATTTTAACTTGTGTGGAACTTGGTCATCCTATAAAATGAAGAAGCGAATTCTGGTTTACACTCTGGGTTAATTACCTATCTGCAAAGTTTGGTAAACCGCTTTTCCTATCTAAATGTTCAGTCTTAGAAACACATTGAGTATTGCCGTGCTGAGGAGCTAAGGTAGTATTTACTGATTCTGCACCTGTTTAGAGGTTGTTCTTACTGGATCCTGTGCAAGGTTTTATCCTGTCTGTAAGTTACTATACTAAGAGAAAGCTACCTGTGTTTTGACAACTCTGTTTTCCTGCACAACTCTTAATTTTTTCTCATGCTCTAGAAGTGTAGGTGGTTGAAAACCTATGAAATAATTAGCCACTCTAAACTGTGTTTCACAATATATGAAAACCCAGCTCCTTTGAGAGAAGACTGAGTCTTCTGTAGACAGAGTAGAAGAGGGAAGACACGATCTGGGTGTAACAGGTTTGGGAAGGCTTTGGATGGATGAAGGAGGTCTGAGAAAAGAAGTCTGGTATGCATGTTCATTATGTGCACAGACATTGTAGGGGGAACTCCTGTGCTGAAACTAAGGAGATATAATTTGAGTCCTATCTGCTGGAGGAAACTGAGAAGTATTGTTGGATAGGCGCAGTGAAAGCAGTGCAAAACTCAATTGGAGTTAACATGTAGTAGGCAACAGGAGACAACAAAGGTTGCTGAATAGGGGATTGATGGGGGCAGGAGTAAATCTGAAACTAAGTAATGCATGACAACATTATGCAGAGAAAGACCAGCAAAGATCTTTCCCTTGGAAGTTTTGGGTGAGGATGAGTATTCAGCTGTGACATACAGGCTCTAGCAAGGCACCATTAAGGGAGTATAAAAGAAAGAGTAAGGTTCTATGGAGGTAGGAGGTAAGGAGAGTTGTGATTGATTAGTGATGTCTGCAAAGGGCAACGGTGGCCCCATAGAAGAACACAAGTCATGTATTTGCTGATCCTGAACTAGAGGGAAGAATAAACCCAAAATTCCAACCTATGTGATGAAAAGAATAATTGGGAGCTGGGTTGGGAGAAAGGTGATGATTTAGTTTCAGTTATACTTCTATTCAAGGACAGCACATTAAGTACATTTGAGGTCACTGTCACTAGTTCCTGCCGTGGACTTTGTTGCATTTACTAGACAGTGTTCCGAGTAGAGAGAGTGTAGGTGCTGGAACTCCTATGGAGGTCAAGTGAATAAACAAGTTTGCTCTATTAAGCTGCTTATTTGTACACACACATATTTTCTTGTAATGATCACTCAGTTCCATGTATCTAGTTAATTCAGGCATCATTTTGGTGTACAGTCACCATACAGTACTGTCAGCCATCTGGCAGCTGCATTACTCCACTCATTAGTGATTAAGAAGGACAAAGAATATAGTGTTCTTATTTAATCCAAAATACTCTTTCAGGAATTATAAACAATAATCATTGAAACTTGATAGTCATAGCAGGGAGGAAACAGTACTTAATTTTAAGATGCTGTGATTGGCACTTGTACCTGTGACCTAGTTCTGCTTCCATCTTTAACTTACAAGCTCTGTGCCTTGGAATCACACTTCCTTGTGCTGGGCCTTGGTTTCTAAGCTGAAAAAAAGAAGGTGTTGTGTAAACTAAGGATGGTGAGGATGTGCTGCCTCTCTTTTATCCTGCATCCCTGGCAAATAGGGTCCTCTTTGCCTCTGATCTTGGGTGAGGTGTCAGAGCCATTTCAGTACTTGGCACCAGTTGGCTTGTGACCTGGAAGTTTTTGTTGTCCATGGGATAGTGAATCCCAAAAGAAAAATAATTAACAAAATAGCCATGACAAATATTTGTTGAGCTTTTTTTTCTTGCGGTACACGGGCCTCTCACTGTTGTGGCCTCTCCCGTTGCAGAGCACAGGCTCCGGACGCACAGGCTCAGCGGCCATGGCTCACGGGCCCAGCCGCTCCGCGGCATGTGGGATCTTCCCGGACCAGGGCACGAACCCGTGTCCCCTGCGTCGGCAGGCGGACTCTCAACCACTGCGCCACCAGGGAAGCCCTGTTGAGCTTTTATATGTGTTGGGTCCTATGCTAAGCACTTTACATGTAATATGTTAAGATTTATATAAACTTGTATGTGTTTTCAGTTAAGGAGGATGGTTAAACGCAAGTGGAATTTCAGGCTCAAACTATGGGATAGAGTATTGAAATTAGTTGGAATAATTTAAGAAAATGGCCAGAAGTGTAAAGTTAAGAAAAAATAAGACTCACTTTTTCATTTCTAAAACCTAGCCTTGTAGAACATCGCTGATTAGTGTTTGACCCAGGAAATTAATGATTGGGTGAATGAACAAAACTGTGAGGCAAGGATTGTCCTCAGCTTGGATCCAGCCTCTTTCCTTACTGTTGGATTAAAATCTGCTGACCTGTGAATAATTTTATTCTATAGCATTCAGTTGATTCTCTCCACTAGGAACTTTCAATTCCTAAAATAAGGCCTGATTGATGATTCATAGGTTGCATTCTTCTAATAAAAAACCATCAACTATAGACTGTACTTCTTTCAACTGCTATATAAGAAGAGGTTTTAGAAAGTACTTCCATCAGTATATTCATTTATTATCACTAAGCAATAAATCCCAAATTCATTATCTTTCTTCCTTAGAGCTAAGGTTTTGAGTGTCCATCAAGTGAAAGGGCAGCTGGTAAAGCTTTTATAAGTTAATGGCATGATCATGGGTCCTAATAGGAATATCATGCCTACATTAGGACTGTACCCTGCCTTAAAGAATATAGGCCAATTATTTAAATAAGTTATACATAGTTTCACCTGTTAATACTTCGAAAAGAAATTCAGCTGAGGACAGCATTAGTGAATTCTGACAGTTGGGATACAAATTTATTATGACAAGTCAATTTTCCTTTTAGGACTGTTGTAAAATAAATGGACCTACCCAGCGTATTAAATTAATGGATTTAATTTTTCATCTGAAGGAAGAGAAAAAAAACAGCTTAGGAAATGCTACCCTAGAACTCCAGGACATTCACTGAATTTCCGGCTCATAATATAGCTTCTAAAATGCAATTATAACTTTCATCTTAAACTTTATCCAGTGACAGATCTCTCTGGAGTGACTGTCACTGGATTCTTTCCTTAGAGAGCATCTCTTTTCTCAGGGAAGATGATACTCAGCAGCCTCCAAAATAGTTCTAGCCAAAATTAAACTATGGAAATTTGATTCAACCCAGATTTTCAGTGATTGCATCCATATATATCAATAGCATCTCCTGCCCTTTAGACTCCACCAGCTTCTCGTGTTTCCTGTATGACATAAGCACCTGTCTGCCACAAATACACGTTGCCGCCTTCTGTCCTATGGCTCTCCATACCAGATATGAAGATATTACATATTTAGCTAAGGTTCTTCCCAGCAGACTGTCTAAGCCCAAAGTTGACTACCATTTCTTGATACTTGAGCTGTAGCTGAGATTAATCCAGCTGCTAATATGGTCCTGCCTTTGTTAGAGCCTCGTCATAAGACACGAAGCCTGCTGGGGATAAGGAGGTACTGGGTGTCTATTGATGACCTGTTTCCCTCCTCATTGCCTGCACTGTCAAGCCAATGTCCCACACAGTGTGGATGCAAGGATTACTATGACAGTGTCTGTCCACATCCATTTATTCCCAGCACCCAAGGCAGACTCTACGGCTGCACTGCATGTCAGTTTGATTATCTTAGTGGCTGGAGACATGGAGCAGAGAGTGAAATTTTTCAAACGCTGATTGAGAAAGACCCGCTTAGTGCAGTCAGACAGAAGTGGGCGGATAAGAGGTTCCCAGATAGTGGAAGCACAGCATACTCGGTGATTATTACTATTATTATTATTATTCTCTAATCTGTGTGATTTCCTAGGCACATTCCTAAAACTTCATTATTTAATAGAGTTCTACATGGGAAATAAAAAAGTGGACAGCTCTGTCTTGCCTCTGTAATAAAGAATTGTTGACAAAGCTTCTATCCACCCATGTAACTGAAAAGGCACTGCATTCTTTTCGCCATTATTCAGGCATGACCAGATGGCAAAAACCTGCACCAGCCACTTTAATGTCTTGATAGACTCCTTATGTGGAGAGTAAAGATGGACATCATAAGTGGGTAGAACTTAATTTTAGAAGGGGACTGGGTGGCTACTAGCATCAGCTTCATTTTCCATGTGATGCTTGGCTCAGTGGCATTTTCAGTACCCAGTTGAAAGTTGTAGAGCCATCATCTTTCCAAACTAATCATAATTTCCAGTTTTTTTTTATAACTATCAAAGGTACCACTTAAGCAATCTTTCATAAACAGTGCCAGATCATTAATTAATGCATTTCTGGCTCATAAAGTAGAAACAAATTTCCCCCAGAAGAAATGTGTTTTTTAAACAAAATCGAGCATCGTATATATAATAAAGCAAAACCCAGCAGGAAGGGTTGGCTAGTAGAGTGACAGCACCAATTAGGTCCTAAATTATTGATTTATTATGTGTGAATCTGAGTGCCACTTTTAACCCTCTTTCCATATATCTACAATGAGTAACAAACCAATGCTTGGAAAATAAGCACAAGGTCGTTTTATAAATTATATCTGGAAACCTGCCTAGATCCTGTAATAGCTGGTTCCTTCATTTCTGTATTGATATAAGCATGGAACTGACTCGTGTGGGGATTGGTGGTAGATGTTAGGTTGTTTATTAGAGAAAAAGAAAAGAAAATATGATTATCAGTGATAAAATAAATCCAAGTTTTGTTGTTCTGGCTTTTTTAAGGAAAAAATTATTGACACAGGAAAACATTAGGTACTGGATTTGTTTAATGAGCTCTATGAAGAAAAACATTGGTTTTTCTTTACGTTTGGGGTTATCCTAGCACATGTTAAACCTCAAATGCTTATTTTACATTACAAAGAGATCTTTAATGAATATCTCATAGCAGTGAGCGTTGCAGGGCTTAATAATCAATATCTCTACAATGGAGCGTGTGTTAATTCTATTTAAGTAAATGACTATGTGCGACCATCTGAGTGAACCAATTACACTAGCACTTTTTAAAGTACTGGCTGTGTACCCAGCGCTGTGTGTAGCTGAGACATGAATCAACAGACAAACCAGGTTAATGATCCTTCTATGCCATTTCATTGGCATAGATGTAGTGAATATATAAGGTTTGGCCTGATGTAGTGAATATATAAGGTTTGGCCAGATGTAGTGAATATACAAGGTTTGGCCTGTCATCGAAATTAATAGACATTTACTTAACTTTTATCTCCTAGTTCTTTTATGAAATAGGGCTTTTTACCTGAAGAGAGAAGTGTAAAACGGGAAATTAATGGATTTTCTGCTGTTCTTAATTAATGCAACCATGTCATATATTTTGAGGAAACACTATGATTTTAATATTTGTGGATGAATGCAGGATAATTTTACTCATTTTCAAGAATGTAGACTATAGCTAAATTGACAGGGTATTCTTTTCAGAATCTTTTCCTTCATTCTCATTTTGCCCCTTCAGCTCACTGCTTGAATTTTTTCAAAATAAAATTTGTTTAGAAATAATAAAAAGTTGCTCTACTTTGAATAACTCTGTACTTAAATGAAAGGAAAAAATTCTTCTTTTCATATTTTTCAAATATCTTCCTCCAAAAACATGTATGGTAAAAATCAAATTAGTTTGGATTTCATTATTTTAGAATTTGTTTTATTTCACTTATCTTTATTGTGACACAAAATAATTTGCTGGATAAAATGCTGATGTTGGAAATTTCCCATGAAAAAGAATAAACCTTCTCTCTCCGGCACCTCCCATCCCCATTAAATTAAAGATTGATCAGGGGCCATGTATCTCTTCCTATGCTGATTATAAACCATTCCTTCCTGGAGAGGGGGGAGCGGGGCGGGACTAGTGATTGGTTACTTGGTTTAGGTGACCACATCGAGCATGTAATTCTGCTCCTTGTGTCTTCTGTTTTTCCCATCTAGGTTGTTCACAGTGCTTTCAATTTCCCAAAGTCTACTCGTCTTCCATTACCAGATAAGATCCTTCAATCTCTGTGAATTCTCCCGGTTGTCCCTCCTAAGGCAATCTAGTAGTCTACCATCACAGACTCTGAGCTCTGCATTCACGTTCTGGCTCCGCTATCTGCTATGTGATTTTGGCAAAATGTGCTTCACTGTTCTCTTGTGTACAGCGAGGGTCATAATAACTGTACTCGTTTCGTGGAATTGTTCTGATGATTATGGAGGCTAATGCATTTAAAGAGCTAAGTCTAGTTCCTGGCACATAGGATATTTATCAATGTATACACTGTTCATATGTATAGCAACTATATCAACCTATAAGCATGGTTTATATTCTAAACTTTCTTGCTTCTTCATGGTATAAATAAGCACCCTCCATAATTGTCTAAAACATCCATTTTAGTGATTGCATAGTATTCATTTGTATGTCAGACCCTCATTTTTTTTTATCGTGTTTTACTTTAAAAATAAAAGTTTAACGGTATAATTGTCATTGCATAGTTAAATGCTTGTGCAAATCTAAGATTGCTTTGCTATGATTAATTTCCAGGAGAGGAGTTACTAGGTCAAAAAGTATGAATATTTTTAATGGTTTTGAATCAGATTCCAGTTTGCCTTTACAGAACATCACTCTTTCCAGCACTGAGTATTATTGAAAAAACAAAACACAACTGAGTAAATGTGAAAGATCTTGTTGACTGTATTCAACGATTCATGTATCCAGTCCAGCAGATAGAGAGTAGATGGTTTGGAGATGTGGGTCTGAACATAAGGGACTCCATTTTGTTCATCTGTTATTGTTTTTAACATTATTATAGTTTCTTTTCACTTTGGGCCAATTTAGTGGGTGACAAAAAAGATTTTTGTTTAAATTTACATTTCTTTGAATGCTGAGGAAGATAAGAATTGTTAGTATTCTTTTAGGTCTTTAGTATTTCTTTTTCTGTGAACTGCTTATCTGTATGTATCCTTTCCAACTTTTCTATTGGTATGTGCATCTTTTTCTGTATTGATAATGTGACAGAAACATAATGATCACTAGATTTGTTTTTTAGGGTGAGGGAGTTCAAAGGGTCCAAAATGACTGCATTGAGTATTTGACGTATTTAGTTTATCAACATGAAATTAACAATATTGTTCAAGTTTTGACTTACAGGAGAGCAGCTTTATGTGGTTTAACCTAATAATTTAAGGTTTTTGAAATTGTCAAGCAGTTGAGTAGACTGCCTCAGACTTGTACATGAATTTTGCTCTTTGGCTTATGCAAGTCTATTAGACTATTTTCAATCATATTTTTGGCTTGAGAAATAAAGTTTATTAAGAATCTACTTCTAAATGATTGGGTGCCGTCTCCCTATTGCAGTGACAAAAGATTTTGAATATAGTTTCCAAAATATAAGATACAATCGGATTTAATTTTTCAACAAATTGTGAATGACATTATCCTATTATTGCATTGTGGACTGCAGATATTTCAACTGGAAGTGATGGAGCTTCAGTTTATAAACACTTATGTTGCCTAGTGTTTTAAAGTTTGCTCGTAACTTTCATACATTATCTCGTTTGATTTTGACAATAACCCAATGAGGGACACAGAGCAGTGCCCTGTTATTATAGACGTGAAGGCTAAGGCTCAGAGAGGTTAAGGAACACCCAAAAGCCAGACAGCTAATATACTGCAGACACTGGCTAAGAACCCATGTCTTCAGACTTTGAATCTAGTGGGTTTTTTTTCTCTTCCTTGATCATTGAATCACTTGACCTGGAAATATGTGCCTTTACCTTTGTTTGAAAAATAAAACCAGTGGGATTCTAAACCTCCTGAGAAGCAATAATGTGAAGCTCCCAAGTTCCATTGCTCTGTTTTTGTTGTGTCTCTCTTCTTTTAAGAACATATGTTTCAGAATTTGCTGTGTAAACGCCAGTTTGAATTTTACAATGAAAAGTGAAAAACAATGGCATGAGAACATGTTTATTTTATTTAATATGTATGGTGTTCACAGGGCTTGCTTCACTTTCAATTGATTTCACAGTTTGTTTGTTGTTTTTTTTAGCAGCGTAGCCTTGGGGTAATGTCAAGTTACTCATAAAGAAGGGATTTTAATGAATATCCATGGAAGTACTCTCCTCATGTATTTCTGGTGCCTTTTTTTCTTAGCTAAATGCTATAGCTGGTCTCTGGAGCACAATGTGATACTGAATCAGTTTCCCATCACTAGTTTCAATTCTTTCTTGAGCTCTCATACCCAGAAACTATCATGCCGAGGATCAGTGCCCTTGTGGTAGAATATATTGGTTCAGGGAATTACTGTTCTAGTCTGAGTTTTCCAGTGCAATTATTTCCTTCATGAAATAAGTTAAATAGGGTGGGAGGCAGATTGGGGCAAAATCTCAGTATTTCTTGAAAAATTGTAAAGAATAATTGAAAATTTAAACAAAATTAAAGAGAGAAAGCATGGCCAAGCTGTGACTGGGCCATTATTATAAATTTCTTGTTCATGGTCATGTCGTTAAATATGTAACAAGTTAAGAAATAATGCTTGCAAGAACAGATTGGAACTGAGATGGATTTAAATTAATCATCTGTGTGTGTGTGTGTGTGTGTGTGTGTGTGTATTAAATAGAGGATATATCCTCTATTCTCTTATATTCTGCCTTTTTGGCAAAAAAATTCCCATCTTCCCTTTCGGAAGCCTCTTGGAAGAGACCAATTTCTCTGATTTGTTTTTTATTCAACTATTCACTTTTACCTGCTGATTTATAGACTTTTTTTTTTTTTTTTTTTGCTGTACGCGGGCCTCTCACTGTTGTGGCTTCTCCCGTTGCGGGGCACAGGCTCCGGATGCACAGGATCAGCGGCCATGACTCACGGGCCCAGCCGCTCCGCGGCATGTAGGGTCTTCCCAGACCAGGACATGAACCCGTGTCCCCTGCATCGGCAGGCGGACTCTCAACCACTGTGCCACCAGGGAAGCCCCTGATTTATAGACTTTTGATTAGCTTTTATACATTATAAAAATAGATATTTTATTTGCAAAACAATTCTATTGTTCTTAGAAATAAAACTATTCAGAATATGCTGGATTATCAGAGGATGTCCACATTCCTGGTTTTTTTTTTCTTTTTAATTAGCAGCACAGTAGAGCAAAACTATTTAGAAATTAAAAGACGAAAAGCTATATACGTTTTAGTAAATCTGATCATAGGATAGTACTTCTAGAAGTCTGTGGAGAAATACTTGACCCTGTTTTTTACGTAAAGGTCAAAATCTGAGTAAAAATGAGGATAGAAGAAGAATGTTCATATATGTTCTCTGTAATTATTTTGGAGCTAGGTCACCAAATTAAAAAGGATGGATTCAGTTCAAATGACTTTGAGTGTAGGTTTTTGAGCTTTTTATGGTTCAGTTTCATAGATAAAGGCACTTGAAAATTATTAGCATTTTCTTATATCAAGAACATTTACTGCAGTTAGAAAGTATGCTAATGACAAATAACGTGAAAAGGTTGTATGCATCTGTGCCCCTTTATTTTGGCTGCCATTTGGAAACCTAGTCCCTTATGCACTTGGCCGTTGTGGAGCTCAGTGCTTGAAATATTTATTGAAGTGTGAATTTATATGAAAACTAATGAATACATGCATTTTTACACTTGCCTTTCTACTGATATGTAGTGTGGCACTCTCTCTGTAAGGATTGCATCCAAGCCTTTGATGTAGTGAAACTTTCCATTAGCAACAGTTCTGTGAGGCTACCTGCCTCTTGGTAGGGAATTGTTCCTTCCTGACAGCCATCCTGCTTTGATGAAGATATTCCTTTCATTGTGTTTATGTGCCTTACTTGTTAAGAATACTAAGAGCTCTGTTTACAGATGACACTGAGTTTTATGTTAAACCTTCGAAATTACAGTAGATGGAAATAAATACAAGCAAAACTGAAACTATGAAGCACTTCTGCCCTCCTTTGTGTATGATGTTGGGAGGGAAAGAGAATTGTAGACAGGTTATAAGAAGGAAAGGTTAATTGCCTTAGTTAAAGGCAAATAGGAGAATAAAGGTAAATCAGACTCATTGAATAATACCCAGTAATACTCCCCCAACACACATGCAATGGAAGAATACTACATTTACTCCAAATTACTGTTGTAGAGAAAACATTTATAATTATAGAACTGGAAAATAAGGTTCTGGAAAGATTAATGTGTAAATAGCACCAACAACGTTGTCAAATTTAAGCTGAGTTTTAACCATCCTAAAAAATGAATAGGAGTTATTCTTATCCATCCTAGTCAAAGTTATTCATCCTGCTCTTTTATAAATATAGGTATTCAAATAAAAACCATGTCCTAGTTGTTTATCTGATTCCAGTTTAGCTGAGGTGGTCAAGGAAGGCTTTCTGAGGAAGTGCTATTTGAATTGAGCCCTAATGGGACCACCATGGAAGCAGGCATCCATGCCAACACTGGGAGAATGGCTTTTGAAGCAGAAGGAATCGAAAATATGAAAGCCTTCAGAGGGACTGAGCTTAGTATGGGGGTGAAGGACAGGAAAGAAGGAAGAAGGGTGGGTGTGACATGAGGTTGAAACAGGAGTCAGATTTTGCTGGACCTTGAAGACTATGGTAAGGAATTTAGATTTTTAATTACAAAGGGAACCCACTGGAATGTGTGAAGCAGGAAAGTGACATCTGATATTCAATTTAGAAAGAGCATCCTTGTTTCTCTGTGGAGAACGGAATATGGGGAGAAGAGAGGGCGAGGGTTTTCACAGTCATTTGAGCAAAAGTTTCTCGTTCAGTTATTTATTTATTTATCCACAAAAAATCCAATGAACTCCTACTGCAAGCTAGGGCACAGTAGTTTGTCCTGGGGGCCCCAGGGTTATTAAGAGAGGTAAGGACTCTGCTCTGACAAACTTTTGCCTCTATTAGAGGTGCAGGTAGTGTTAAGCCCTGTGAAGACAGTAAAACAAGGTAGTGCAGTGAAGGAGGTGTGTCCAGTTAAATAGAGTGTCATGGCCATGGTGGAACCTGAACGACTAGAAGCAGCCAGGCATGAAAGAGCCTCATGAAAGAAGTTCCAAGTACAGGAAAGAGCAAGTGCAAAGGCACTAACGGGGAACAAGTTTGGCAAAAAAAGAACACTATTGTGGCTGGAGGGACCAAATGAGAGACGATTACAGCCCCAAAGAAGTCAGCTGGGGCCTCATCATATAGAATAAGAAGTCATTTCTTATGAGGCTTTTGGGCAAGTGGGCATGGAGACAGAGAATGAGGTAAAGACTGGGGAAGAGTTTATGGTGCTGTGTCAACTGTTTATGTCTTCTGGGGACAAGTACAGGATGTATCCACCGGGTTGGGAGCCCTACACTCCTCAGGTGTCATTCATTGTATAAAGTAATTGATTCATGAACATCCTCGTTGTCTCTTTCCATTAGTTTATTAAAATGGGGGTGTTAGCGTCCTTCTTATTTAGTTGTTTTAAGAAACTATTGTTCATGATAATTGTCAGGAATTTGATTTTCTTCTCACTACTTTATAAATTCCCAAATGACGATTGCTTAGAGGGAAACAAACTTCCTTGTTCTTAAAAGAACAAAATGAGCCATATACATGGGGAATATTTCTCCCACCGTTTAAAGTAGTATTGCTTGAAGTGGTGTATAATACAACCTTCACTTTACTCTGTGAAAATCCCTAATGCACAGATACATTTGAAATTACCCCAGTGTCTAGTTTGCTCCAGTTAACGTTCTCTTTAATGGGAGCAGGTGGAAAACTTGAAAGAAGAATTATTAAAATGGCTGTTTGGGCTATTATTTGAACATGTAAGTTGTTCCGACCAGAACGTGAAAATTATTGGAAAGGAAAGTTATTTTTCATTGACTTGAAGACCTGATCCAGAACTGTTACGAAAGTGGATGTTAAGTGGGGTCTGTGCTATCTGCTTCATATACACAATGGATAATTGATTTCCTCAGCCCAACTAATAGAATATTTTTCCACCGACCTTGGTGCAATTGCATTATATAGTTGCAATTTTCAACATTACATTTTAATAGAATTTTTGGGGCCTCTTTGTTATTAATAAAATTAAATATAATCAGAAATGAAAATCTCTGCTGAAATAGCCACCTTGTCGCCCTTCACAAACAGGGGAGACCTTTGTACTCTTCTTGTTTCCTGTCCCTGCTTTGCCTAGAGGAAGCAGTACATGCACATTTGTTGAATCAGATTGACTCTTCTTCCCCAGATTCATTCTGCCTCAAAAAGACCAAGATTTTTTCCTTCAAATGGGAAAAAAATTCTAAGCAACACCCTCAAAATATGAAATCAACCACAAAATTCATTACTTGAGATTTTTCATTTAGAGAAATGATCATAATGACATGCTGTGTTCATGAGTGAGATTTTCTGTCTTTAAGCTCTTAATGTATAGTTTGCCTTTAAAATTAAGTTGCCTACTTTTCTAAATCAAACATAGATTCAACAGCCACAAAATTACTCTCTGGATCGTTTCTTTGCCACTGCAGGGATGTGGCACATGTTTAACATTGCGGATCTTATTGTTTTAATTTTAAGAGATAACATGAGAAAATACTTATTAAAATAAAAAATCACTCCAGCCTAGTAGGGTAATATAGGGTGTGTTTCCTTTCAGTCTTTTTTCTGTTAATAATATTGTTTGAACTTAATTTTAATATAAGAAATTTTGAAGATGTGTGAATGGATACCAGCATTTAGTCAGAACAAAAGACAGAAGATATAGCTGGCAGAATGTTCATACTTAAGGCAGTAATTAACTGATATTTAAAGCATGTTTTATGGTAGAATAATATCCCTGTCCAAAATATAGACAAAATTAAAAAAAAAAAAAGAGTACTCAAAGGCATTCTTAGTAAAAAGCTGCCTGCCCTTAACTTGAAGGATCTAGTTAACATGAGAGAGAATATGATCACACAAATTAAACAAAAGCCTTAAAAAGCACAGAGTAGAGATTTAATTAAAGACTGCTTTCCATAGAAATTTGTGTTAAAAAGGCAATGTTGTTTGCCTGGGATGTGTTTTATCTTACTGTTGGGAGTCAGTGCTGGGCACTGGTTAATAGCTCAAGACATGGTGGTCGGATCAACCCAGCTCCTCATTTTCTTATCTGAGTGGAGTGGGGCAAATTACATAACCTCTTTAAGAGTCTCAGATTTTTCATCTGTTAAACAGCCAGTAGTAGTATCTGCCTCATACAGTCTGGTAAGGATCCACTGAGGTAATGCATGCTTTGTAGGTTTCTGGGACAGGGAAAGATTAATAATAACCATTCAACAGGACTGAAGCCTTTCTTATAGGGCCAGGTGTATCTAACCACATAATTATGAATATATTGGAGAAAATGTTATCTAAGCAGGAGAAAAACTTGGAAGAGGGCTAAAAATATCTGAGGATCCCATGTTTATAAAAAAAAAATGAAACATCCCTGAATATTGAGTAATAAATTTCTCATTGCTTAAGATTGGAAGGATGACTCAGAAACACTAAATTTCAAAAAATATTCCATTCTATTTGCCTCCAGAAATTGCATAAAGTGAAAATGTTTTTGTTATTCCACGAAGGAATAGCTTGAATTTTAAGTAATTAATGCTTTCAGTTGTTTCCAAATTTATAGAAATGTGTTTTTTTTTAACTGGTAGTTGTGTAACTTATTTTTTTAGTAAGTTATTGTGATTGGAATTGATTGTGTCTCTGGCAATGATTTCTTCTTGAGCATACTTTTCTCTGCCTGGACGATTCCATCACCTCTACCACATTGGCATCAACAGAATTCTGATATATCCTTGACTGATAGAGGTGTGGCCATTTTCTCTTTTGACCTTATAAAGTAGTGAGAGCCACTGGTGTGCCCTTTCCGCTAAATTGATGGAAAGTGCTTCACTGTGTAATATCTCATTAATAGAGATGGGTAATGACAAACTTGGGACGGTTTATGTAGCTGACAAGCAAAGCACCTGCTCATGTTAAAGGGATGGATGACCCATGACCACATGGACACTTTAGACAAAGTAGAACTTTGACAACTGGTAGAAATCACCCCCTTCACCAGATGCGATATCGTGTCTGCCTTTTCTTTTCTCACAACGGTGACTCTTCTTTCTTCCCTGTACGTTCTAAGGATTTCAGTGTGTTTCATGCTGGGTTCCCTGAGACGCATAGGGCTTGCAGGAAGTCTGTCCTGAGAGCAAAATGTGTTGGGGAACAGCAATGGACAGAGGAAACATTGAACTTTCTAACGTTGATATGGGGCCTCTGCTGGTCTCAGCTCTGAGGCTGCCTGGAGCTGAAATGTCCCTTCGGTGGTGTCTCAGATTGAGGCACGGGGGGCCACGTCATTGTTAAGGGATGCAGGTTGCTCCAGAGTTAGGGTATTAAGCTTGAACAGAGCAGCTCCCTTCAGCTAAGGTCAGGTCCTGGAGAGAGACGCAGCGTTGAATAGTTGGCCATAGACTGACAGCTAAGGAACCATCCTTCCCATGTGTTCCTCCACCCTGAGGGCGGATCTGGGGGACCCACCGCCATAACTACTCCACAGCGCAGCCTGAGGGAGTTGTCTTGAACGAGCTCTTAAATTTCCACCCAATTCTAAACATCTTGTAAAATTTAGTTCTAATAGTAAAAATGATAAAGACATTATTATGATTATTATTGTTTAAGGTACATGTAATACTGAGGTGGAATTTGTTCTTTTGTCTATAAGTAAAGGAAAATAGTGTCTGGGATAGAGGTTTTTAGTCTTATTAGTCAAACATTTTCATTGAATTATTTTATTCCAGGTTAGCTTTGCTTTTGAAACTCAAAATTAAGAAGGCTTGACTTCTGTGGGCTGTGTTTCAAGGGAGATGAAAGGGAAACAGGGCTCCAAGCACAGAACTGTGAAGTGATTGGAAACATTGGGCCCTTCTCTGGAGAAACACTGTCCTTTTTCCACGGCTGCTTGGAACGCTGCTTGGCACGGTGCATTCTGAATTTTGTGCATCCGTTGCCCAACACACAGCCCACCCGGTCCCAGCACGAGGTATTGGAATATATCCACTACTTCCAGGGCCGGGACGAGGGTAGGGTAAGTGAGGTACTCAGCTTGGGTGCCAAACTTAAGGAGTAATCAACAGAAAAAATATTTTAATGCAATATTTTAAAAAGTCAAAATTACAGCAAACATTTATATGATGATAAATTATAAATATTATAAATAGCAACCAGATCATTATTACTTATTTTCCCTTCGCCCCAGCTTTCACTGTGGCTTGGCTGGGTACCGGCGCTTACTCCTTAGAAAGAATCTGATAAACCTATCTTCAACCCCATGGACCTGATTGAATAAGCAATTCTGTAAATGCCCCAAATGAAATCAATGCAGATATTCCTTAGCAATTCTAAGAAAATAATGGAAGGAATATATTTAAATGTCTGAGTAAAGTATACATGAATCACAACAGCCTGAGGCAGACCGCTGGGAGCTAGGAGCTGGCATCAGGGCTGCAGATGATGAGATAAGGAGAGGATTGCAGGCTAAACGGGTTTCACTAAATCATCAATCTAGGGACACAGCCAGTGGTCAAATCCCAGAGCCACTGAGATGTGTGAAAGCTGAGACTCAATCCTGTGGTCAAAGGTGAACTGGAAGAGCAGAAGGCTTGCAGGCCCCAGTACTCCCAGAAGAGTGTGTGTTGTGAAACCACTGTTGCTTTTTTCTTTTTTCTTGTGACTGATCCCACCAAGTCCTAACGTAAAAACTGGAAACCTCTCTCCATTCCCTATAGAATAAATTCAAAATTTCTCAATAAGGCATCTGAGGCCCTTCATGCGATATGACAGTTACGTGTCTCATCTCTTCCCTAACCCCACCTTTACAAAAACTTGACCCAAAGTCACAAATATGAACAGCTTTGGCTCCAGTCAAAACCCCCTCTCTGCTCCCCAGCTTTAGGGGTGCCTACCCTGCAGCCCCGCACTTTTTTTGGTTTCTTCTCTGATTTCTCATCCCGGACAGTAATTATTCCCAAGGCAAGATTTTATTGACTATCACTTCCTCTTTGAAGACTTTGCTGCCTCTTCCCAGGTTGGGTTAAAAACAGAAACTTCTTCCTCCCTTTGAGCCCACTGTACTGACAGAGAATGATATGTTTACATGTTTGTTTCCCAGTAGGCTTTTATTGGTTACTGAGGAATGAAAATTATTATAATAGAAACTGTTTATATAGTACTTCTCGGAGCCTAGGCATTTTGAAAGTGCTTACATATGATATTTTATGTGATCTCAATACCTTTCATACTATCATTTCATACTGTAATACTTCATATTATTGCCATTTTATCTGTGAGTAAATCAAGGCCTGGGGAGCCTTCAATTCTGCAGGAAGCTACGTTCATCTTTGTACTCCCAGCTCCTAGCACAGCTACAGCCTCAGAGGTACACACGACAGTTCAGTGAGTGAATAATGAATGCATTGATGGTTGTGATCAGCCAGAATAAGTAGAAGGGCAGATCTTCTGTCCATTTCACGATACATACACAGGTACATACACATGCACATTTGTACTCATTTTAATAAAGTTTTATTGCAGTTGATAATCTTTGTGGGTAAAACTTTTAGATACGATATAATGCATTTTCTTTTGCAAAATCATTATTCACACTATGATAACTTTAACAGTATTCTAGTGGAATTTAACTCAAATATATAATAGCTAACCAAATTAGCAAAGTCAAAATTCCCTACCATCCTAGTTTTGAGAAACTCTGACAACTTTATTAAATTGAGGACCCAATATATTTTTTTAAAGTATCAAGATTTTATTTGCATTATTTCAGGTGAAAAGAATATATTTAGCAATTAAATAGAAGGACAGTTTTATTGAGGACTTAAATGTAATATAGAAAGGTAGTAATCACCCAGTCAGTGAGACTTTACAAACAGTGTAGGGTGATATTATGGGAAAAAGGGGCTTCCTTATTTCATAGAAAGCAGGTATTAAAGTGTGGACATATTAAAGGGAGAATGTTGCCTGCCTGGGAGCATCGAACCAACAGCAATCCATCTCCTGCTGTTAAAATTTATCCAAAGAGCTCGGCTTTTCTTTCCATCTCTCAGGGATGAAAATCTGTATTCTCTCCACTGTAATATCATCTGTTGAAAATGTTCAGTGTCTGAAGATTAAAAACTCCTCTACTCTGGAAGCAGACTTTTTAAAATTTCCTGGCCCTGGAGACAGAGGAAAACTACCAATGTATAATAATATCACCCAGAGTTTTTTTACTTACTACTTATATTCTTAAATATGGTCTGCATTAGCACCTCTGAGATTCAGGGAGATATTACATCACTATTAGATCATCTCTTCTGACCTTTTCAGTACTATTCTTCTGAGATTCCCAAGGAATCTTACGGGGAGGAGAAAGCTACCAGGTGTTTCTCCAGCATGTACTCTGCCCCCTGCCTCCACCGTAGAGTTTTATAGCATAAACTTCTGTGCATTACTGGTTTGAACAAATACTTGAAATGCTAGAGAGAAAAAAACTACCATTTTGAAAATCACTATCTAATCCCATTCTACTCATTTTACAGATAGGAAAACTGAGGCCCAGATGGTACACTGTTGGTTGCTAGTGGCACTAGAGCCAGTCATTATGTGACGGGAGACTTGGAGCACCGAGTATGTGTCTTCTTCCTTCAGACCAGAATCCTTCCACTAAAGCTAACTCTCTTGTGCACAGTGGCTGGGCTGAATCAACTGGAATCTCAGGCATTGCCATTACATAGATTAGAAAAGGGGGAATGAAATGTTTGCTAAAATGACCTTAAACCTTTTATTCTGCCATTGAACCAGCTGAACATTCTCCTAAAGCTAATTTCAGTACCTCCGATGGGCTGCAGTACTCATGTATATTTCTGTAAACTTTCTGTTTCTCAGAGCCTCCTCAAAAGAAAAAAAAAATCTGTCCTTTATGAGATTTTTGTTATTTTATTTCCTCCATCAATTTCATCACCACCCCAGGCTATGAAGAGTTTTTTGCACTCAGAGTAAAGTGAAAACTTGACATTAGTATCTGGATTCATAAAGAGGACCACAGCTGAGGGATATGGGTGCTGTATAGGTGGCTTGTTAAGGGATAGTCCAATGACTGAGGCAAACGTTTCAGCTTCTGATGATTTCTTCTTATCTCCTGGTAATTGCTTCTGTCCTTGCCTTTGCTCCCCAGACCTAGACTCACTACCAATCCGTGTAGCTGGTGGGTTAACTAAGCAGTTGATTAAAATACTTGTTTGTTATTCAGGAGAAATCAGAATAGTAGCCCTTAGGCATTCTGGAATAAGGGTCTCAGTCTCTTTATTGTTTACTGTTTTAAGAAAAGGGACAAGCAATTACTTGTAGTTGAATTCTCTCTCTTTCTCTCTCTCTCTCTCTCTATATATTTTTTTTTCTTTTTTTCTTCTGGTCTCCATTATACTGTAAGTTTGTGCTGGGCAAGGCAGTGCATCTCCTGTGGACTGATGGACAGACAGTCTATCATTTGTGTGTCGTGACCCACACAAAAAGAATGACAAATAGGAACATTTGAGCTGGGATTTGAGCTGGGATTATGTGTCCTCAGGAATTCCAGGTACCTGTGGAAACAATTGCCGGATAGACACACGATCCTCAGGCTTTGGATTTGATCAATATGTGGAAACTCCAGGGATGCTTTTTCTTCCTAGCAATACTGGATTGCTGCCTTGCTAATATTCTTTACTCTAGCGTGCCTTGGGCTAAGGTTGCAGTCAAGAATGCTGTGACAGTTTTACTGTAGTACTTAATTGTAGTGTGAAGAATTCTTTTGGGGAAGGAAAACACTGATGGTAGAAAAACAAGCAAAAAAAAATTAAGGGAGCTTGGATGATTGCTAAGATAGTAGTTAATGCTTTTCTTAGTCACATGCCATGTAAATGAAATGACAGATATTTTTACAAGTCTCCACTGAGAGTGTTTTTTCCTAACGCAAAACAAGGAGAATGTGAAATACATAATTAGGAATAGAGTTCAATTTTACCTTTACTATTATTATACTCTGTATCGTTAGCATAATATTAGTTTTGAAAGTGAAAAGAGAAAGAAAAGAAGTTAGGAAGTTACGTGAGCGGATGGAGAGTACCATTCTGATATTTGTAGAACTAACTCTGAGTTCTGTCTGAGGAAAGAAAAGGGGAAATGGCTTGGGAAGCCCCATCAGTAGAAAGCAGTAGGCAGAGAGAAATGGCTTAGCAGATGGCAAGATGGAGAGAGATAAGACAGACTGAACAACTTGTAGAGTAGACCCTGCAGAGGAAGATGGGGGTGTAAATAGGAACAAGGACCAGCAGCCTTACTGAGCTCAGAACTTGCTTGGTAGAACGTAACAATAATAACACCACACATGACTTTGACACCATAAAGTCCTACTTGTTTGCTCTTTACATCTCTACAAACCCTGCAAAGTGCTTCTTTTAAGGAGTTTAGGTATTTATATAATTTTACGTTTATATGAAAGCTATATAATTACCAAGCTATTCTGCATTTGAAACTGAGGGAAATAGTTTATTCCTTCATGAAATTGTATTGATAGGCAACAGTTTCTCACTATTCCAAAAATTTTAAAAATTCAGCTGATAACACTTAGACTGATAATAATAGATGCAAATACTAGAAGGCTGGTAGTGAGAAAATTAAGCCTAGATGTACCACTAGACTTTTGTGTTCAAAACTTCTACCATTAAGTGTTTTGGGAACGACGTAATCTTTTTTTTAATTTTATTTTTTCTTTCTAACAAGAATGAACCATCTTTGCTCTCATAATATTTTGAATCCAGGAAATTTTGTTGATCTTTGCCAAAGCAAGCAGTATTTTGACTATCATGATCTTGAGATATTAATATTTTTAACGCTAGACTAAACACATTTGTGATTATTACGTTAACCTAACATTTCCTATGAAGCACTTGTATTGACCATGGAATCAAGTTCTATGCAATGCATGATTTATACCCTTAAGGAATTCATGTCTATTTTAAATCAGGTTGGAAAGAGAGATTCGTTATCAGAAAGGACACATTTACCTATAAAGTGTCGGGGGAACAAGGTTTGTCCATATAAGGTCTCCATAAAGTCCTTATTCATTTTTAAACTTGAGTAACTAAAATGATAAATATTTAAACATTATGTCTATACATCACAGATAAAAGCAAATCCAGCTTAATTCAAAAAGTCACTTGCAATTTGCTATTATATACACAAAACACATTCTTCAAGTCTTAAAATCTTACAAATACATATGAAAGCCATCTTTATGGAATTATCTGAAAATGATAAGTATATGCTATGAATCTGGATATTAAGGATTTTGAATGAAGAAAAAAATTTGGATTGAAGAAAAAAGATGGTCAATGTTGGCTTTGAAAGTAATTCTAGGCAAATTTTATTGAAATATTTATCCGAGTACCTAGCAAATAGTAGGTGATTGGAACATAAAGTGTTGCTTTTCTTCCTGGAATTAAGATATATTTAAGTTGCTATTCTGGAATGGCATCATGATGATAAAAATGGCTAGAGATCAGAAAGTCAGATATTATTTTTTTAAAGTCTGTTTAATGAACCGTGAGAGTCCAGTGAAGTTCAGTGTTCTTTCCCCCAAAATGTACCCTTAGAAGTTTACAAAAAACAAACAAAACTATTCTCCTATATACATATATCACTGAACACCGCTGTCAGATACAGAATCCTTAGATGGAATATGTAATCAGACTGACTCAGAATGGGGCACAAGATGTTTTTCCAAATTTAATTCATCTAATGATTATTGAGAATACCCTGCCAACCTTTAATAAAGACATTACACACAGTGAATTATGTATAAGTACTGCTCTCAGAACGTCCAGATGCTACTGTGTGAACATGGCAAGGGGGAGGAAGGTGGTGGCAGTAGGTGAGAATTATTGACAGAGCCACGCATGACTATATCTCCGGCCAAATCTTTGCTGGGAGCCTTACTAAAGGCATAAGTTAAATGCATTGGTACAACAGCAAATAGGGCGTCAGGCTGTTGAGGGGAAATGATTTTTGAGCGGGGCCAGGCCGTGAAGGCCTGAAGACAGTGAACAAAGTGTAAGCAAGAGCCCCAGGCCCACGGATAAATGAGTTGAAGTTTGGTGGCTTTGCCAAAATATCTTCAAAAGTTCAATCTTGCCCAAGCATTTTAATGTGTGCTGCTAGGGAATGAAGCGCTAAGAACATGCAGTTTAAAGTGGGATGGCAGTACTAATGCCCCAATACGCTCCCTTGCTAAAAGGTGTATTCATTTACTACCTAGTGGGAACAAGCAGTAAATAAAAGCAAAGCACAGCTTGCACATGTTTTGTGAAGGCAAAATGAGGTAGAAAATTAAAGATATTTATCTCCATTATTCTCCTTTAAAATTTTTTGTTAACTAATCTGCAACCCAAAGAAAGGGATAAAGCATTGCTGAGATTCTGAGGGTAAGAAGGGCAAAGCCAAAGGGAGCTTTGGTGAAGATTTTGGTAGGAAAAAAAACTCTCAAAGTTTGTATTTGGAAATTGTTCTTTTCTCACTTAAAGTGTGACTATGTTTCTTTTTACAAAAACCGCTCTACTGAGAGCTAGAGAAGAGTTTCTGGATTTAAGTAAATCGATGCTAGCTAATAGTGTGGCATAAAAATTCGGCGATTTTTTGAACAGTGAATAGATGATATATTTGAAATCGTGATGTGTTATGAAAAATATTTTGGAGCTGGAATCTCTCAGTCTGTGAAATCTGGTTCGATGAGATGTGGAGGGATGTTGGTACAAATTCCACTACTGGTGGTCCCATGAAGCAGAGTCATAGGGAGATTTCTGGCCAGTCTATCTTTGCTGCCCCAGGACCTCAAAAGGTATTTCCTGAGGTCCAGTCTGTTCTGGGATCCCCAGTAAAACAGCTGAAGTTCTATGTAAATAGGTGTGAAAGGAGGCAGTGGGAAAGATCACAGCCTTTGCAACTAGATAAACTTGGTTTTGAAAATTAGCCAATTGATCTGACTTCTAGAGTCATTTACCTGACTAATCTGAGCCTTTCAGAGTTGTTGTAGAATCTTGAATAATAAATATGCCACATACTGTGCTGATGACAAAGAAATGTGGAACTATAAGTTTAGAGCAAATTTTATGTAACTGTAAGTAAATTATGGAAATGGAAATACTATCAAAATAATAGTACTGAATAAAGGAGAGAGGCAGAGAGATTTTCCAGGGGCTGCTGGGCTACGGTGGGTTTTTATGGGGCAGAGGGTGTGGACATAATCATAGTAGAGTCTTTGCCTTATATCCTACTGATACATGGCAGATAGGAGACGTGAAACTGTATGAAAGAATACATGATTTAATGTTGCACTGAGGGCAAGAATACCAAGAAAAGTGCCACCCAAACCGAGAGGTGGATTCAAAGTGGTATAATGAGTTAATACCTTATAAAGATGATAGGAGTTGAGAGAAGGGAACCCTCCTACACTCTTGGTGGGAACATAAGTTGGTACAGCCACTATGGAGAACAGTATGGAGATTCCTTAAAACACTAAAAATAAAGCTACCATATAACCCTGCAATCCCACTCCTGGGCATACATTCCAAGGAAAACATGGTCCGAAAGGATACAGGCACCCTAATGTTCATTGCAGCACTGTTTACAATAGCCAAGGCATGGAAGCAAGCTAAATGTCCATCGACAGAGGAATGGATAAAGCAGATGTGGTACATCTATACAATGGAATATTACTCAGCCATTAAAAAGAATGAAATAATGCCATTGGCAGCAGCATGGATGGACCTAGAGATTGTCCTACTGAGTGAAGTGAGTCAGACAGAGAAAGAGAAATATCGTATGATATCCCTTATATGCAGAATCTAAAAAGAAATGATACAAATGAACTTATTTACAAAACAGAAACAGACTCACAGACTTAGAGAAAGAACTTATGGTTACCAGGGGGAAGGATGCGGGGAAGGGATAGTTAGGGAGTTTGGGATCGACATGTATGCACTGCTGTATTTAAGATGGATAACCAACAAGGACCTACTGTATAGCACAGGGAACTCTGCTCAATGTTATGTGGCAGCCCGGTTGGGAGGGGAGTTTGGGGGAGAATGGATACGTGTATATATATGGCCGATTCTCTTTGCTGTGCACCTGAACTATCACAACATTGTGAATTGTCTATACTCCAATATAAAATAAAAAGTTAAAAAAAAGATGATAGAAGTTGAGTTGGATTCCCAGCAGTGTGATCTTGGGCTGCTTATTATGTCTCAGTTTCCCCATGTATTAAATGGAGTAATATGCATTATAGGAAGCTATGGGTCAAACCAGAGGTCCAAAACATGATCGACATTTACTCCACTTGATATTGTATGGCATGGAGGAACGGCCCTGGCTCTCAAAGTGGCATTGAGGTGTAATATCGCTATTGGCTTTGCCTCTGCCCACGTTGTTTGTTCTCCTCGAGCTACAACCCACAAACGTAAGGCCACAGGGCAGATCTGTAGAAATGACAAGTGGTCTAATATTGTTTCCACCCAATTCAGTATAGCACAGTCTAGAGTCTGATATTGTGCCCGAAGCCTCCCAATCTTTCCAGAAGAACCTTAGCTTGGGAGACCCAGATGACAGTGCATGCAAAGGAGCCTGGCAGATTTTTGATGGAGACAGAAAGGTAATGGGTAATTGGGGGTGGGGGAGGGGATAGGACATGACCCTTTTATGAGGAAAAGGCTGTGAGTCCAGACAGATAAGATCATCCTTTAAAGTTAAAGGTAAACACATTAGTAAGAATGGATCGTGTGCCCTGAGTAGCTGGGGAGTGAAAATCTGCATAGGGTTCTTTAGTTAGTTTGAACCTAATAATACATATTCTGTTCTGGGAGTGAAAGTCACTGGCACATAATCTTCCTGTGGTCTGAGTTTATGTAGCTTGAGGCTGTAGATAACATAGTTTATCCCCAAGTCTGATTTCACTGATAGATTTAATGACTAAAATCAGTTTCTCCCATGGGGAGTTGTTGAAACCTAAGGGTTGTTTCTAAACCAGTGACACATGCAAGTTAAGATTTGAAGAAAATATTGGTTTGTGTCTTAGAAATTTTGCTTCATATGTCACTAAAGTAATTTTCACCAAATTGTTTTGGTTAGTTTATTAGTTTGTTTAGCTTGGCTGCTTTGCTTTGCTTAATACTTCTAGCAGCCTTGGTAAATCGGATACCAGAAGGGTAAGTCTTACTCTTCCCCAAATAGCAGAGAAATTTCATTTTAGTTTACTGTGATCCCATCGACAAGAGAAGAGAAAAGAAACTTCCCCCTTGAGGCATCTGAAGCGAGGATTTAAAAGATCCTTGATGACGCAAGGTAGCCGATAAAATCAGAAAGCTTCCCAGTCCATGGCAGTCTTCTTTTTTTTTGTGGTACGCGGGCCTCTCACTGTTGTGGCCTCTCCCGTTCCGGAGCACAGGCTCTGGACGCGCAGGCTCAGCGGCCATGGCTCACGGGCCCAGCCGCTCCGCGGCATGTGGGATCCTCCCGGACCGGGGCACGAACCTGTGTCCCCCGCATCGGCAGGCGGACTCTCAACCACTGCGCCACCAGGGAAGCCCCATGGCAGTCTTCTTAATTCCTTTACGTCGAAAGCCCAGTGGTGAATAGAGGTAGGATTTGGGACAATTACGATGAAGTAAAACTGTAGAGGCAAGGTACATGCGACGATGAAGGTACATGGGGAAATTGTCAGCTAACATGTTCTCAGATATGCAGATTTCCTTTTCGGATCGCAGACACCAGCAGGCTTTGTTTGGAGAAAGATGGACACAGAATGATACCTCCAGGATCTAGATTTGTTGCCTCACTAATAACATCTGACCTTGGTGTTCCCAGAAATCCACCTTATAGGCTGATCACACTTCCAGAGGATCCTTAACTACACATCTGCCATAATGTACATTGTTTTGCTTCAGTAAATCCCCACGATCAAGACCAATTGAAGGGATTTGCATGAATGTAACATAGAAGCCAGCAGCTGACTAGGTCAATTTCATATCAAAAATAGAATGGAAGCCCTAACCCTGAACAATCATGGAAACAAACTTGAAAGGCAGAATGCTCTGGAATACATACGGAGGAAAAATGTCATTGTAAATAAGACATTGAAACCATCTGCACATCAATTGTCAGTGGTAAAAGTGAAAAACAAGGCTTTGGAATGTATTTATAGTTGTGTGGATAATAAGTCAGGCATTTTCTTGTGTTATGCAATGCTCTTTCCAGACCACACTGAATACATTGTGTACCACCCCAGCACTACGTGATAGTAAGACTGCAATCCAAATTGATAGGTATTTAAACTTTTTAAAATGTTTAAATGTTCTATCTGACAGCCAATACTGGGCATTTAGAATGCTAGTAGCAATGGGAAGGGAACAGTATTGCTAAGTGTAGTTTTTGAAGGTTCAACCTGTAAATAGAGGTTCAAAGTATCTTAATGCCACGCTCACTTCTGCGTGCCAGTGTAAACACAAAAACATGCCTTTTTATTCTATATCTATTTAGGATGGGCTTTCTCTGTGTACTGCATTCTGAGCAGATCACAATGATGAAAAAATGTCCTCTGCCCTCCAAAAGCTTGCTGTCTACCTATTAGGGATAATGGACACATTTACAGATTAGTGTACCTCTGTACTGCAAAGGCTTATGTTCCAGAACAGAACTGCACACATTGTTTTCAAGAAGTTTGGAGTAGGGAGTCTAGCAGTTCAGGGTTCGGATCTGAAATATATTTAACATAAAGCTTTTGTAGAAATTAGGTACCTTCTCGTTATATGCTTCTGGTTTGTACCTTCTCTCCACCATTTCCTAGCTGGGGTCCTTGGGAGAGTTATTTAACCTATGAAAGCCTCAGTTTCATCATCTGTGGCATCGGTGATAATGACGCCGTAATTCATAGATTTATTGTAAAGCTTTCATGAACGAATGCTTCTGAAGCGCTTCATACAGAGTTTGGTGCAGGCAACGGAGAACAGCCACACGGTATTTTATGTATATTGCAGTGTAGTATAACAAACGCTGGCTGACTTGATGAGTGAGTTAATCAACAAATAATCCAGGCACTGCTTTTATGGCCAGATGATCTCTGGGAACCTAACAGTCAAAGCCAAGGAGTTTCATATAAAAAGCTTTCTCATAATCAGCTTCTGATGATCAGGGTCTTCTTAACAGACGTTTCTTCAGACACTCGAATATTTTCATGCTTCTTAGAACTCCCTGTCACAAGCTGGGAAAGTACAGATCTGAGTTTTGTTACCTCCTGAGTTTCTGCTACTTGGTCACTTGTGCAGAGGCATTAGTGGAGAAGTACACGGAAGTGATGATTTTCATCTGAGTTTTATTGTTTTGGTTGTAGAAAATTTTTTCTTTACTGTTAACGGCTAGTGAAAGTTCACATTTTTCTCGTAAGGGAAGTGGAACCAAGTAGGGAAGGAATAGCAAAGCAGAAGCTGTTTACTCCTTGATAGGTCCTTGCTAAGCACCCAGGCATCTGCTAGATATCAGGTAAGATATCGGAAACGATCATCCAGCTGGCTTGGGGGTCTTTCAGTTTGGCTGAAGGACTAGATAGAGAGCAATGAGGCATTTTGAGGAAACCAGTAGAGACAAGTGACGGGCATTGGAAATAAGCATTTCTTTGGGGAAGAAGGAAGAGGAAGGGATGAAATAACTCCAGGATGGCTAACTGGGGAGACAAGGTGGTTCTTTGCTGCATGAAATGATCTGTATTTCAAACGGGAAGGGGTGGACATTTGAGCAGGAAGAACATAGTAAAGACATGAATTCAGCTTGATTTTATTAAAGACAGGAAGGGAGAAGGGGTCGTAGGGAGGAGAAGGGAAAGATTAATGCAGGATTCTGATATCCAGCCTGAGGAGCATACATTTAGTCTGATCAGTGAAAAAGACCCACCAGAGGCTCCTAAGCAGAGGAAAGACACAATGAACAGGAATTTAGAAAGATTATTCTAGCAGCATTGTGTGGGTAGAATTGGAGCAAGAAAGGCTCTAAGCAAGGAAGCCAGGTACCTTGCTGTCATGGCAACACTGTGTTAAAGTGATGGGATCCCAAGCTGTGGGCATGGGGGAGGGGTGCTGGTAGGAATGGACACGACTCTGACTTAAGAGACTGTGTGCTTTGAAGATTACATGTGAAACCGGGGTCGGTGACTATGCGTTAGAATGACAGTCTCTTTACAATATAAAGTTTTCTATCACCCTTTTCCCTTTACCAACCCCACCCTCCAACAGAAAACTACACCAATAAATTCCAGAGAAGCATAAGTTTTACAAGAATACATTTGTTTGTTGTTCAATGCCAAGAGCTTGCGTCAGTACATACGTTTCTTACAGGATCGTGGTGCTCGGTGATTGCTGAGAACGTGTATTCCTATCCGCAAACATATTATGGATAGACCAGTATACAGTGCTTTTCTGGGAAAAATGTGACTCATTAAGACAACCTTTGTGTTCCTAAAGTTTGACCTTTTCTTTTTGGACATTTGCCTACCAGGTATATATATTTATTATCATTGAAACCATTCAATAAAATCTACTCATTCTTTTTTTTTTTCTTTTTGCGGTACGCGGGCCTCTCACTGTTGTGGCCTCTCCCGTTGCAGAGCACAGGCTCCAGACGCGCAGGCCCAGCGGCCATGGCTTGTGGCATGTGGGATCCTCCCGGACCGGGGCACGAACCCGTGTCCCTTGCATCGGCAGGCGGACTCTCAACCACTGCGCCACCAGGGAAGCCCAATCTACTCATTCTTTATCCCCTATGTCTGTGTAGAAATTAGCTATTGATTTGTAATATTATATTTTCATTTCCGTTTTCACTACTGGTTATATCACTTGTGTGCTTGCCTTTTGAAGATTGCTTTAAGAGTTTCTAGAAAATAAGTGGAAACCTTTATCTTAATGTCTGTTTTTACATAGCTTGATGAACAGTATTTAAACAGTGCTTGCAACTTAGAGAAGCTAACTCCTCCCCACAATCTTCTTACAGTTCAACTACTTATCATGAGATTACTTGCCTTTTTTCTGCTTTGCCTATATTACATAAAGGAGTCAACACTAGTAGAAAAAAAATCAGTCTTAATGATGAGAAAGTACTTAAGGATTTTATCAGTTGTTCAAAATGATATAATGATATAAATCATATTTATATATAAATATATCATTAAGATATACATTCATATCTTAATGATATAAATCATATTTCAGAATCATCTCTAGGAATAAATCACTCTGAATATGGTTTTTCTGCCTGGCCTTTGCTATCATGAGAGTATTTTGAGAAGCTGACTGGCCAAATGATAGCAAAGTAAGTAGCTGAACAGGAGTCTGGCTAGATTAACAAGGTTAGTTAGGTAATGAATTCTCACTGAATTTATTTAAGCCCATTTTGTTAAGCACCTACTAGGTGTAAAGCACAGTACTTGTCAATTGGGTGATAAAGAGGTGAATAACTTTGGTCTGTAGGGAATATACAGCCTGTCAGGGTACGCAGGCATATTGCAAACTTACTTAATGGAAGTCAGACTTGGGGATACAACAGTACATATTGTTAAAATGAGGATGAAAAATTTCAGTGGTAGGACTGAAGGAGATCAAGGCTATACCAGGCTGAGGTTACTGAAACACACGGTGTTTTCAGGGACTGGGATAAAGGGGTTCAAGAGAGAGACGGTGGGATGGAAAGCTAGGACTGTAGATTTTAATAGATTAGACCTAAAATGTGAATAGTCTTAATAACGATCTAAGGAATTTGAACTTGATTCTGAAGATATTAGGGAAGTATCAATGATGTTTTATTAAGGCAGCTGCCTTATAATATCAATGTTGTGAATCACTGCTTTGTGAAAATAGAAACCACTTAGACTAGCCATACTCCATATGTATATGCTTGGACTATGAGATTTAATTTTCATTCAGTGACCATATACACAAAAGTCGTTATTTCACTATGTTATTTTCTAGATTTTCAAAATTCTTTCAGATGTCATAAACATTTATCAGTGAATCTGTTTATTATTTTCAGTTGTTAAAAATGTTATCAAAACTACTGTTGAAAGGATCCACCACATAAAGTTTCCAATAAAAAGTAAAAATGCACCCCCTTTTCTGTTTTGTTGTGAATAGGTGTTGAGTGGCAATGAGGACAGGGGAACTATTCTGCTGTCTAATATCCTAGGTTCGTTTTATTAAGAGCATAGAGATGGAAAAATTAACCCATCATCACAAACACAGGCATGCCATGCCTGTAATACAACCAAAACAATATATCTTTATAGCAATTCTTTTAGAATGTCTCCTCTTTAGGACAGAAGTTCTCATAAAATTTTAATTCACAGCTTTGACTTTCACCTTTTGGTTCTGACAGCCAACATAATTATTTCCTTTTAATACTTTTTTTACTTTATACATATGCAGTCTGTTACACATGCATTTTATTATTTCCAAACATGTCTAATACTTTTGGTATTATAATACCTTTCAGAAAAAATTGTACAATTCAGGAAAAGAATTTCATGCGTTTATTTCACTAAGTGTAGAACTTAGCATCTTCTTTCAAAATTAGAGACAGGAGGGCATTTAGTCTTTCATCCTCAAAATATGTAATTTATTTTTATAAGCTACACCAACTCTTTATATGACTAGAATTTGGTCTTTGCCTACTGTGAGTTTGAAGCAAACATTTCTGTTACAGTAAACCTACTTGTTATTTCAATTATATTGCATCATAGAGTAGAGTGTAGAAGGTATTAGAGAAATGGGAAAAATATACCATACAGGTGTCTAGGTTAGTACAAATTTTTTATGGTTTTCGTCCCTTTAATATTCAGCCTATATTTAGGTAATAGTGAATATAATACCATTATCTTTACAGAGTAGTTACCTGAGTACATGTAACCTCATTTTCTATAATAGGAGGTTATAGATGAAGAGTATCTCCTGCCTCCATGCTCAGGCCTGGTAAGTCTCATTTCTCTATGTGCTGCGCATATTAAACATAGATCGCAATTCTAGGTAAAATGTAATGCTGGACACATCTAAGTCAGCTCCACTGTTTTCAAAGAGAGCAATAATTCAGATTATTCTTAAAGATGCTCCAGACTTTCAATAGTCGTAGAGTCTGTCAGCTCTTTCACTGTCTTCTTCAGCCCTCTGCAGAGCAGATTATTGCCTCCATCACATACTCACCTTCTATGCGTATTCATTGTAGCACCAATCATACTATCTTGTAATTAATCCTGTGCATTTCTGTCTCCTATTCTGGCTTGTGAACTTGTTAATGGAGTTGTATTCATCTTCCCTAGCACCTGGCATATGACCATGGACACAGTAGGTTTTAAGTAAATCCTGAATGAATGAATAATAGAAAGAATGAAAGGGTACAAATTAATGAATGTTAGCTGATTTATCTGCTAAACCCTGATTTTAAAATGAATTTGGGTGGTTATGCAAGGAACTCTTCAGGAAAGCTATGTTCTTTATTTTCACTGGGGGCAGAGTGAGAGGAAATAGGCCTTCACAGGCAAAGACGGCAAGGAGGGAGAGTGGGAGGAAAAGGAATAGAAAGATCGTCCAACAGAATATGGACAGATAGTGTTTTACTAATCATGTTAAAATAATAGAAGATATAAGGGATTTAAAGGAATCTTCTTGTTTGATGTTTAGAATTCAGTTGTGCAAGTTTTATTAGAATGTCCTAAGGTTAATGGGCACTGCCACCCACCTAAGATCAAGATGAAGCTTTCTGATGCTGTAGCTAGTTTGAAATGCATCTTCCATAATCTCCACTGGCTGTCTTCTTTCACTCAAAAATGCTCAAAGGTGTTGTGATGAGAACCCCAGTTTTCATGGCCTACTCCAGAATTTCTTTTTCTGGTTTCTTGACCTGAAAACTCTGCATGCCACTTGTCTTGCTGCAGCTCTGAGGTCGCCTTTGTTAGACCATTTGAATGTTTACTCCATTTGAATGTTTACTCAGAAATATTGTAATCACAAATTATGTTGCAGTGACTCTGGGTAGGAAGGTATCAGATGCTTCTAGAATCATCAGTTAAAGGTTTTACAGCCAAGTTGGACTTTTATGATCCCTTACAAGCCGCCCTTTGTACACATGTGAAGGAGCAGCAGAAGTAGCCTGTCTGATGGGAATAGACACAGCATGAACTACAATCCAGTTTTCCTGATTCTCCTAAAATATTTTCTCCATGACACCAAAAACTGACCTCTCAAAGACTGATCAGGATGCATTTTTCTATTGAAGTAAAAATGTGATTGAAAGATATATAGAAATTCCTGCTTGCTATTTGATTCAGTGTTTATTTTTCTTTTAAACATCTGACTTGATGAGGGATAATTTTTTTTTGACATCTTTATTGCAGTATAATTGCTTTACAATGGTGTGTTAGTTCCTGCTTTATAACAAAGTGAATCAGTTATACATATTCATATGTCCCCATATCTCCTCCCTCTTGCGTCTCCCACCCTCCCTATCCCACCCCTCTAGGTGGTCACAAAGCACAGAGCTGATCTCCCTGTGCTATGCGGCTGCTTCCCACTAGCTACCTATTTTACGTTTGGTAGTGTATATATGTCCATGCCACTCTCTCACTTTGTCACAGCTTACACTTCCCCCTCCCCATATCCTCAAGTCCATTCTCTAGTAGGTCTGTGTCTTTATTCCCGTCTTACCCCTAGGTTCTTCATGACCTTTATTTATTTTTTCTTAGATTCCATATATATGTGTTAACATTTGTTTTTTGCTTTCTGACTTACCTCACTCTGTATGACAGACTCTAGGTCCGTCCACCTCACTACAAATATCTCAATTTCGTTTCTTTTTATGGCTGAGTACTATTCCATTGTATATATGTGCCACATCTTCTTTATCCATTCATCCGATTATAGACACTTAGGTTGCTTCCATGTCCTGGCTGTTGTAATTCAGGGTTTTTTGTGTTTCTGTACAAATTGTGAAATTTTTTTCTTCTACTTCTGTGAAAAGTGCCAGTGGTAGTTTGATAGGGATTGCATTGAATCAGTAGATTGCTTTGGGTAGTATAGTCACTTTCACAATATTGATTCTTCCAATCCAAGAACATGGTATATCTCTCCATCTGTTTGTATCATCTTTAATTTCTTTCATCAGTGTCTTATAGTTTTCTGCATACAGGTCTTTTGTCTCCTTAGGTAGGTTTACTCCTAGGTATTTTATTCTTTTTGTTGCAGTGGTAAATGGGAGTGTTTCCTTAATTTCTCTTTCAGATTTTTCATCACTAGTGTATAGGAATGCAAGAGATTTCTGTGCATTAATGTTGTATGCTGCTACTTTACCAAATTCATTGATTAGCTCTAGTAGTTTTCTGGTAGCATCATTAGGATTCTCTGTGTATAGTATCATGTCATCTGCAAACAGTGAAAGTTTTACTTCTTCTTTTCTTATTTGGATTCCTTTTATTTCTCTTTCTTCTCTGACTGCTGTGGCTAAAACTTCCAAAACTATTTTGAATAATAGTAGTAACAGTGGGCATCCTTGTCTTGTTCCTGATTTTAGCAGAAATGGTTTCAGTTTTTCACCATTGAGAACGATGTTGGCTGTGGGTTTGTCATATATGGCCTTTATTATGTTGAGGTAAGTTCCCTCTATGCCTATTTTCTGGAGAGTTTTTATCATAAATGGGTGTTGAATTTTGTTGAAAGCTTTTTATGCATCTATTGAGAAGATCATATGGTTTTTCTCCTTCACTTTGATAATATGGTGTATCACATTGATGGATTTACATATACGGAAGAATCCTTGCATTCCTGGGATAAACCCCACTTGATCATGGTGTATGATCCTTTTACTGTGCTGTTGGATTCTGTTAGCTAGAATTTTGTTGAGGATTTTTGCATCTCTGTTCATCAGTGATATGGGCCTGTAGTTTTCTTTTTTTGTGACATCTTTGTCTGGTTTCTGTATCAATGGAATGGTGGCCTTGTAGAATGAGTTTGGGAGTGTTCTTCTCTCTGCTATATTTTGGAAGAGTATGAGAAGGATAGGTGAGGTGTTAGCTCTTCTCTAAATGTTTGATGAATTCACCTGTGAAGCCATCTGGTCCTGGGCTTTTGTTTGCCGGAAGATTTTTAATCACAGTTTCAATTTCAGTGCTTGTGATTGGTCTGTTTATATTTTCTATTTCTTCCTGGTTCTGTCTCAGAAGTTTGTGCTTTTCTAAGGATTTGTAAATTTCTTCCAGGTTGTCCATTTTATTGGCATATAGGTGCTTGTAGTAATTCCTCATGATCCTTTGTATTTCTGCAGTGTCAGTTGTTACTTCTTTTTAATATATAATTCTGTTCATTTGAGTCTTCTCCCTTTTTTTCTTGATGAGTCTGGCTAGTGGTTTATCAATTTTGTTTATCTTCTCAAAGAACCAGCTTTTAGTTTTATTGATCTTTGCTATTGTTTCCTTCATTTCTTTTTCATTTATTTCTGATCTGATCTTTATAATTTCTTTCCTTCTGCTAACTTTGGGGGTTTTTTTCTTCTTCTTTCTCTAAGTGCTTTAGGTGTAATGTTAGGTTGTTTGAGATGTTTCTTGTTTCTTGGGGTAGGAATGTATTGCTATAAACTTCCCACTTAGTACTGCTTTTGCTGCATCCCATAGGATTTGGGTCATCGTGTTTTCATTGACATTGTGTCTAGGTATTTTTTGATTTCCTCTTTGATTTCTTCAGTTATCTCTTGGTTATTTAATAGTGTATAGTTTGACCCCCATGTGTTTGTATTTTTACACTTTTTTCCTGTAATTGATATCTAGTCTCATAGTGTTGTGGTTGGAAAAGTTACTTGATGCAATTTCAATTTTCTTAAATTTACCAAGGCTTGGTTTGTGACCCAAGATATGATCTATCCTGGAGGATGTTCCATGAGCACTTGAGAAGAAAGTGTATTCTGTTGTTTATGGATGGAATGCCCTATAAATATCAATTAAGTTCATCTTGTTTAATGTGTCATTTAAAGCTTGTTTTACCTTATTTATTTACATTTTGGTTGATCTTTCCATTGGTGAAAGTGGGGTGTTAAAGTCCCCTACTATGGCTGTGTTACTTTCAATTTCCCCTTTTATGGCTGTTAGCATTTGCCTTATGTATTGAGGTGCTCCTATGTTGGGTGCATAAATATTTACAATTGTTAGCTCTCCTTCTTGGCTTGATCATTATGTAATATCCTTCTCTGTCTCTTGTAATAGTCTTTATTTTAAAGTCTATTTTGTCTGATATGAGAATTGCTACTCCAGGTTTCTTTTGATTTCCATTTGCATGGAATATCTTTTTCCATCCCCTCACTTTCAGTCTGTATGTGTCCCTAGGTCTGAAGTGGGTCTCTTGTAGACAGCATATATACGGTGTTTGTTTTCATGTCCATTCAGCCATTCTGTGTCTTTTGGTTGGAGTATTTAGTCCATTTACATTTAAGGTAATTATCAATATGTATGTTCTTGTTACCATTTTCTTAATTGTTTTGGGTTTGTTTTTGTAGATCTTTTCCTTCTCTTGTGTCTCCTGCCTAGAGAAGTTCCTTTAGCATTTGTTGTAAAGCTGGTTTGGTGGTGCTAAATTCTCTTAACTTTTCTTTGTCTGTAAAGGTTGTAATTGCTCTGTAGGATCTGAATGAGATCCTTGCTAGGTGGTGTAATCTTGGTTGTACCTTTTTCCCTTTTATCGTTTTAAATATGTCCTGCCACTCCCTTCTGGCTTGCAGAGTTTATGCTGAAAGATCAGCTGTTAACCTTATGGGGATTTCCTTGTATGTTATTTGTTGCTTTTCCCTTGCTGCTTTTAATAACTTTTCTTTTTATTTAATTTTTGATAGTTAATATTTGTCTTGGTTTGTTTCTGCTTGGATTTATCCTGTATGGGACTCTCTGTGCTTCCTGGACTTGATTATTTCCTGTCCTATGTTAGGGAAGTTTTCAACTATAATTTCTTCAAATATTTTCTCAGATCCTTTCTTTTTCTCTTCTTCTTCTGGAACCTCTATAATTGGAATGTTGGTGCCTTTAATGTTTTCCTCGAGGTCTCTGATACTGTCCTCAATTCTTTTCATTCTTTTTTCTTTATTCTCCTCTGAGGTAGTTATTTGACTATTTTATCTTCCAGGTCACGTATCCATTCTTCTTCCTCAGTTATTCTGCTACTGATTCCTTTTCAGGTAAACTGCCTATTTCCTCTTCATTTGTTTGGTCTGGTGGGTTTTTACCTTGCTCCTTCATCTGCTGCATATTTCTCTTTGTCTTCTCATTTTGCTTAACTTACTGTGTTTGGGGTCTCCTTTTTGCAGGCTGCAGGTTCATAGTTCCTGTTGTTTTTGGTGTCTGACCCCAGTGGGTAAGGTGGTTCAGTGGCTTTTGTAGGCTTCCTGGTAGAGGGGACTGGTGCTTGTGTTCTGGTGGATGAGGCTGGATCTTCTCTTTCTGGTGGGCCGAACTGCGTCCATTGGTGTGTTTTGGGGTATCTGTGACCTTATTATGATTTTAGGCAGCGTCTCTGCTAATGGGTGGTGGTGTGTTCCTGTCTTGGTAGTTGTTTGGCATGTGGTGTCCAGCACTGGAGTTTCCTGGCTGTTGGTTGGAGCTGGGTCTTAGCGTTGAGACAGAGATCTCTGGGAAATCTCTCGCCAGTTGATATTATGTGGGGTAGGAGGTCTCTGGTGGTCCAATGTCCTGAACTAGGCTCTGCCACCTCAGAGGCCCAGGCCTGACACCAGGGTGGAGCACGAAGCCTCTGTCAGCCACATGGCTCAGAAAAAAGGGAGAAAAAACAAAATTAAAAATATAATAAAAAGTAAAATAAAATAAAGTAATATAATTAAAATAAAAATATTATTAAAATAAAAAAATTAAAAAGTAAAAAAAAAAGAAGAGAGCAACCAAACCAATAAACAAATCTACCAGTGATAACAAGCGGTAAAATCTATACTAATATAAACATAAAATTCAGAAAGAAGTCAGTCGCAAACCCCAAGTGTACAGTTGCTCCCAAAGTCCACTGCGTCAATTTTAGGTTGATTCGTTGTCTATTTAAGTATTCCACAGATGCAGGGTATCTCAAGTTGATTGTGGGCATTTAATCCTCTGCTCCTGAGGCTGCTGGGAGAGATTTCCCTTTCTCTTCTTTGTTCTCACAGCTCCCGGGGCTCAGCTTTGGATTTGGCCCCGCCTCTGCGTGTAAGTCGCCGGAGGGCGTCTGTTCTTCTCTCAGACAGGACGGGGTTAAAGGAGCCGCTGAGTCGGCGGCTCTGGCTAACTTAGGCTGAGGGGAGGGAGGGGTGCGGAGGCGGGGCGGGCCTGCGGCGGCAGAGGCCGGCGTGACGTCGCGCCGGCCTGAGGCGCGACGTGCGTTTTCCCGGGGAAGTTGTCCCTGGATCCCGCGACCCTGGCAGCGGCGGGCTGCACAGGCTCCCCGGAAGGGAGGTGTGGAGAGTCACCTGTGCTCGCACACAGGCTTCCCGGTGGCGGCAGCAGCAGCCGCCTTAGCGTCTCATGCCCGTCTCTGGTGTCCGCGCTGTTAGCCGTGGCTCGCGCCCGCGTCTGGAGCTCGTTTACGAGGTGCTCTGAGTCCCCTCTCCTCGCGCACCCCGAAACAATGGTCTCTTGCCTCTTAGGCAGATCCAGACTTTTTCCCGGACTCCCTCCCGTCTAGCCGTGGCGCACTAGCCTCTTCAGGCTGTGTTCCCACAGCCACCCCAGTCCTCTCCCTGGGATCTGACCTTTGAAGCCCGAGCCTCAGCTCGCAGCCCCGCCCGCCCCGGCGGGTGAGCAGACAAGCCTCTCAGCCTGGTGAGTACTGGTCGGCACCGATCCTCTGTGCGGGAATCTCTCCGCTTTGCCCTCCGCACCCCTGTTGCTGCGCTCTCCTTCGCGGCCCCGACGTTTTCCCCTTCCGCCACCCGCAGTCTCCGCCCGCGAAGGGGCTTCCTAGTTTGTGGAAAGTTTTCCTCCTTCACAGGTCTCTCCCAGAGGGGCAGGTTCCATCCCTGTTCTTTTGCCTGTTTTTTGTTTTGTCCTCTCCAGTTATGTGGGGAGTTCCTTGTCTTTTGGGAGGTCTGAGCTCTTCTGCAGCATTCAGTAGGTGTTCTGTAGGAGCTGTTCCACATGTAGATGTATTTTTGATGTATTTGTGCGGAGGAAGGCGATCTCCATGTCTTACTCCTCCGCCATCTTCTGGAGTAGTCTCAGCAATTATCTTTGAATTTTACGAGACCCCTCATCAGTGATGCCACAGTGCTTTATGTCAATTTGGAATTGGACCATAGGTGCCCTTTCTCATTTTATAAATAAGGAAAATGGATGTTGTTCAACCAGTGTGAACCCAGAAAAACTCACTGCAGGACTGGGTGTTGCCAGAATCTTCCATTCCCACACAATGCTCCGTATTCTTTGCAGCCGTGGGGGCTGATAAAGGTGTTTCTTCCTGATGCTTCTGCATGTTGGACAGAATTTGTATCTTTTTCACCTTCTGCATTTCGCTGGGACATGGGTACCTCTGTGGATGAACGAGAAGCTGCTGGCGTCTCCATCATTTCCCTTTAGTAGCTCTGTTTCACTAAATATTGTGCACACTAAGGATGGATGCCTAGTAAAGCATTTGCTTATGAAGGACCTTGCAAGTCGTGATAAGGAGTTTGCGTTTTATCCTGAGGACAGGAGGAAGCCTTTGGCATCTGTGGAAAAATGAAGACGATCAGATTTGAGGTGGAGAATGACAAAGGTCCAGCTGCAATGAAGAAATTGTCCTGGAGTTAGGTAAGCACGAGGTGTGGAGACCAGTGAAAAGGCTGTTACAGTAAACTAAGCTTGAGGTGATGGTGGCCCTGATGAGTGTAGTGCACTGTAGAGAGTTCTGTATGTTATTCAAGAGGAAGAAGTGGTAGGAGTGAGTGACTCATAGGATGAGAGGTTTAAGAGAGAGAAAGGAGTCAAAGATAATATCTAGTTGAAGGACTGAGCATGGAGATTTCCCTGAGAGAGAGAACATGTGGTGAGGATCATGTTGGGGAAAGGAAATGAATTTATTTTCCTGACTAATATTTTACATTACTCACAAAATATGTGCATCTATTTAATATGTGCCAAATCTTTAGATTTTTCTGCAGCTAAAAAATGTATTGCAGATCTTCGAAGTGAGAAAGCATCTGCTGTCTGCCTAGCTACCCATCTAGGTCTTTTCTTACTTCAGTCCTTCAGATGACGTGCTAAAGCCTTTAAGCCAAATGTGGCCTGTCGCCTGGTTTTGTAGGGCCCACAAATAAATGATGATTTCTAAATTTTTAAATGGTTGGGGAAAAAGTTTGAAAAAGAAGACTTTCCCAAGTGGAAATTATATAGGAATTAAATTCATTTTCCATACATTAAAATTTTTTAGAAGACCGCCATGCCCATTCATTTCCATACAGTATATGGCTGCTTTTGTGTTTCAACCTCAGAGTTCGGTAGTTGCAACAGGGACCTTACAAATCATAAAGCCTAAAATTTTTACCACCTGGCCCTTTGCAAAAATGTATGATGACCCCTGGACTAAATGACTGTTTCATTCTCTAATTTGATGATCCTAAGTTAAAAAAATTTGTTTCTTCAAAAGATGTAACAGCATCCTAGTTGAGGGATCATGTACTTCTGGTTGGGTTTTCAGATTTATGACTATGCCAGCCACCAAATGCTCCAATGTAAGATTTATGAATGCATTTAATTAGTATTGAATTTCCCCAGTATTTATGGACCAGAGCAACATGGAAGTGTATTTCAGAGAAGGTATAGCTAATTCAAGAGCAAGAAAAAAATAGAGATGGCATCTTAGCTGGGTTTATCTTTATGCTAACAGTAAAAAAAATACTGGCAAATGCTTTCTCTGGGCAGCTTCAAGTTGTAATATCATTAGCAATACAGTAGTATTTCATGTTATAGTCAACTTTAGTAGAATGTGTTAGGTAGTGAGACGATGCTGTGTGCTACATGGTAGCTGTTAGAACTGAAATTGGTTTGAAGTCATGCTTCAACCATTTGCTTTTAGAAAATAAATAACTTTATCCAACTAACCTAGTAATAATTACTTTTCAAGTAGCATTGCATACCATTTTCAGGATTATAAGTAAGACCTGATGCTGTGAGGCAGAGTTTTCTGCTGCATACAAAGCATGGCACTTGTATGTATACTTGTTCAGTTTGCTCAAAGTAATATAAAATATTAGAAAGCATATCAGATATTGGTTCCTTTTCTTAACATTTTTCCTCAGCCAATTAACGATGAATGATCTAATCAGTTTTACCATTTGATCTGATAACTCTTAAATCAATGGACATGTGTTCAAAAACATGGTATCTTTAGTTTCAGAGATCCTTTAGGAATCACTGTTGTCAAATTTATGCAAGTGACATAATTCTAAGGTGTCTACGGATATTGAGATTATTAACCATGAAATAGTAAGTCTCAAGTGAAAGTTTTACAAACCCTTTTAGAAGAATTGTTTGTCCTCTACTTATGGTCAAGTGTGGCAGATCTTTGGCCCACTGTTTTGATTCTTTTAGTCTTCCTATTTTATTCATATTGAAATTCCAAGTAACATCAGAGCAACTAAGACGTATTTATAATTCTTCAAAAAGAACATGGATTAAAGTAGATATTGAAAACCACTCCTGTAAATGAGCTTACTTTGGTTCCCCTCCAGAACCCTTGCTATTTATGCCCCTTGTTAATTCCCTAATCCCTGAAATGTGCTAACCTTTCACCAGCATGGGATACATTTCTAAATGTGAGTTAGTTTTGTATGCTTATCTCATGCCCCTTACTTTTGCATCATGGCTGCTTTGATATGTGAATCCTAAATAGTAAAGTCTATTTGCATGGGCTGAATAAATTCATCATCAAGCCCTGTGTGTAAGTATCCAAGACAACAAGAGAGGGCCATTTCCTGGACACTCTTCAGCCTCAGATGTTGCTTGGTTTCTGAGAATTATTAAATACTACTGATGTCAGAGACTAAGTCATTCCCAAATTGCATTCTCTGGTTCTAAAATCTACGTGGCTTTCCTTCCTGTCCCTCTACTCCCATACTATGTGCTGTTGTCTTTGACCATTGCTTTCCATTCCAAGCTTTCGTTCCATGGCCTTCCCAGATTTATGGTGTGACAGACAGTTGAAGTCAAGATATTTAGTGAGAACTTCAAGAGTTAGGCATTAGACTTTGTAGAGTGCCTACTAGGTACTGTGCAATTTACACGTGTTATAGTTAAAGCTCACTTACATCTCATAACCGCCTTCAGAGTATGATCATTTCCAAATGAGGGAGAGGAAATTCAGGGGGGTTGATTTGGTTGACTACTTAGCCAATCTGGAGTGCTGACTTCTGTTTGGGTATGTCTGGCTATAAAAAGCCTGTGATTTTTTCCCATGCCACCTGTCTGTCTCCCCAAGGGAGAAAGTATATACAGAGAAGCACAGAGAGATAAGGAATAAGCCTTGGAGAAATCTCTCCTTACAAGGTAGACTCAAACACTGGAGCCAGGAAAGGCAACTAAAGGAGACAAAAGCATAGCAAGAAAAATGGTAGTAGTTACCTGAAAAGCCATGGGATGGGGGACTTCTAAGAGAAAAGAATTGTCGGGGTGGTTGAATTGGGGATGTGAGGTGAAGCTTGTGAAAGGAGTTAGTCACTGGCCTAACAGGCACATTTCATTGTGTCTCTTTTCTTCACTTATCCTCCTAGTGTGCAAGTCGTCTCCCTGGACGACCTGGTACTCTCTGCAAGGGACTAGGGACACAATCTCAAATATCAAGCATCTCCTGTGTCTCTAAATTCTGCGTCATGAACTTGCTATTCATGGAGTGTTGCATTTCAGAAAGAAAGAGCCCTGTAGCATAAAGTTCTCTTTATTTTCTAGGCCAACTCACTGAAAGTAGAATCCGTATTTTTGTCTAGACAGCCTTTCTTTGAAGTTGATGTGTTTAGGTGCTATCTTGAGGAGCCAGTACTGTACTATTTACCATGTTTCCTGAGGCAAACTTGTGTGAGGACTAGAGAATTTTAACAACTCTCTTGACTTTCTCTGCACCTGGAGATTAAAGTGCTAGTGAAAACTTTATGAGCTCTTAATCATTCATAGCAAACATAGGATCCTCTGAAGCTAAAAGCTTTAACACTCATAGTTAAGAGACAGCAGAATAGGACCATGTAAATTTGGAAATGGCCTCCCAGAAAATGTAATGAACATTTTCTTTATCTATATTTATATTTATTTCTTTATCAAGTTGTGGGTACTTTAATTTTGAATAGAAGTGTATTTTCTCAGTTACAAAAAGTCAAACATAAAACTATTGCCACTTCTAAGATGAGAATAAAAGAAATTTTAAACTACTACTAGATAATCTCATGTAAATAGATCAGATTCCCTTATAAAGATATTACTTGCTACACTATTAGTTGTGCTCTCCTATTTCCACATGTATATCATCTTCTGCTTGAAACAATATATAGTTTTACGGCTCTTCCTTGACTTATGATGTGGTTACATCTGGATAAACCTATGTAAATTGACAATATCATTAAGTCGAAAATGCATTTAATACACCTAATATACCAAACATCATAGCTTAGCCTAGCCTACCTTAAATGTGCCCAGAAAACTTACATTAGCCTACAGTTGGGCAAAATCATCTAACACAAAGCCTATTTTTAATAAAGTGTTCAGTATCTCATGTAATTTATTGAATACTCTACTGAAAGGGAAAAACAGAATGGCTGGCTGGGTACAAAGTGGTTTTAAGTGTATCAGTTGTTTACCATAATGACTGAGTGTCTGACTGGGAACCATGGCTCACTGCCATTGCCCAGCATCTCCAGAGAGGTCTCTAGCCCTGGAAAAGATCAAAATTCAAAATTGGAAGTAGGGTTTCCAATGCATATGAATGCATATCACTTTTGCACCATCGTAAAGCTGAAAAATTGTAAGTCGAACTATTATAAATTAGGGATAGACAATCCCTAATATATGTATTGGGATAGTGTATTTGTTTATTAAGGCTGCTGTAACAAGGTACCACAAGCCAGGGGGCTTAACAGGAGTATATCTTCTCACCGTTCTGAAGGTTAAAAGTCAGGGATCAAGGTGTCAGTAGTGTTGGTTCCTTCTGAGAGCAATGAAGAAGAATGTCTTCCAGGCCTCTCTCTCAGCTTCTGGTGTTTTGCTTGGAGTTTTGGTGTTCTGTGGCTTCTGCTACATCACCTCAATCTCTGCTTTCATCTTCACATGGTGTTCTCCTGTGTGTCTGTCTGTGTCCAGATTTCCCCTTTTTATAAAGACACTGGTAATATTGGATTAGGGACCCAACCTACTCCAGTATGACCTCATCTTAACTTACTATATCTGCAATGACCTATCCGAATAAGGTCACATTCTGGGATACTGTGGGTTATTACTTCAACATATGAATTTTGGAGGGGACATGATTCTACCTGTAACAGATAGTATAGGCTACTCAGTGATGATAAATGACTCCAAAATTCCAGGAGCTTGAAACAACAAGGTTTATTTCTTTCTCAATGTACAGTGGAAATTCCTGTGTGTATTCCACCATCATGTGATAGCTCAGTATTGAGCCTCCGTGTTGCACGTGCTCCCCTGATCTCTAGGTCAAGGGAGGAGAGTGTTTGAAGGTCCAGAACCAGCAAAAAAAAAAGTGTTTATTGGGAAATGTCACTACTGCTCCAATTTTACTCTGAAATAAGTCATATTTCTCCCCTTAATTCGAAGAGGCAAAGAAATGAAATTCTTCCCATGTGGCAAGAAAGAGGGGAAGCAGAAATATTTATGAGAAACAATATATCTTAATCCACATATCTTTAACTGTAGATTAATATTCAAAAACACGGGACATCTATTATGAAGTCTTGAAAAGATTTGTAGCTATCTCGCTAAACAAAGTTGTTTTCCTAGGACTTGAAATGTTGAACCACTAATTATTCTCTCTTTCTGCTTCCCCCTCACTCAAAGAGGATTCATTCCTACAGTGAAAATGGAAGGTGCGTCTATATGGGTAAAAGCCATGCTAGTTTATATTGTGAAAAATATTTATTGGATAAACTATGGCAGTACACATGCACAGAAAACCATGGTATGAGGCTGAAAGAATGTGGATGCTGGGGCTTTATGGGTCTAATTTATTTTCTGCAGAAAGGAGAGTCTCAAAGGTGACACACACCAGGACTGTGACCACTGTCCAGGAGAGACACAGATACAGTAACTCTCTAAGTTCTTTATCTAGAAGGAATTCTGGCATAAATATTCTATTTAACCTTCCCTTCCCAAAGTGTCCCCCACTTACCCTCCATGTTATCATCCTTCATAGCGTTTATCACACTCGGACATTTTCTCATTTTTTTACTTGCTTCTTACGTTTCCTGACATTGGCTACATGTCTATCTCTTTTCTCCCACCCAAATGTAAGTCCATGGAGGCAGATACCTAGCTCTGTTTTTGCACTTATAACTCCAGCGTTGAGAATAATACTTGCCTGATATTGAAGGAAATAACGTATTGAATGAATCAATTTAGTAATTATTACTTTTATACTAATATAATGGCAGAAGGCAAGAAACTTGGGAAAATATTTTATCAGTGTTAAGGTCTGGATAATGTGGAACTAGAGGCTTCTAATGTAAACATTTACAATTTTTTCAAAACAACTTATTTTTCTTTCCTAGATTCCATAGTACATACATATCTCCTGAGGTCTCTTTATTATGAAATTATATTCATTTATCTTATTCTCAAGAAACAATACATTTTATGTCCAAAAATATATGCTATCTAGACACAGTGGAGTTATTCCAAAGGGTCCATGATTTAATACTGGTTGTCACTATATTTGTAGGGTAATTTGGGGTACATGAATTTGGGCAAAAGCCATTAAGTGAGATGATTCTTTTCTAAATTACTTGAAGCGGTGAATTCTATTACTGATAATTTTAAGTGGAGAAGTTTTGCATATATAGTTTAGGGAAACACTGGAGTATTATTTGATGTTTAATAATAAAAAACAAAAACATTATTTGGCTATTTTTTTCTCTAATACTAGATTATAATTGAAACAATTATGAAAAGATTTATTGACTGCTCAAGTGAAAACAACTGACTATAAAAATAGAGTTGTCATTGCACTACAGCCCAAGACTCTCCATGCACTATTGCTTTGTTTGCATAGATGAGTTTAGGGAAATTACTGGTCCTGGGGTTTTCTAAGCTGTAACTGTCAGTTTGTCTTACTTTTAACACTAAATTATGATACAGTGTTATGTTTTGAGATTTTGAATGTACTGTATTTTCTTCTGATTTTTCACTTAGATGCCATGTCTTGGTTATTACCCTAAGATATTCTGACATAGTTAAGGCTCAATCTTTTTAATTGTAAAATTAATGCTGCTAGTCTTTTCAGTTTAACAGGATATAATCATATTGTATTCTAGGTAAACGGCATCCCCTGTAGTTGTGCTATCTAAATTTAGGTTTAAATGGCCAAGAGAGCGGGAAGTAAACCACACAGACTCTTCCAAATCAGTGATATTTGTTCACGATTCAAGTAGACTTCGGGACTGACTCTGCTCTGGTGCCTTCTGATGTGCGTTCACCATTACCTGCTTTATCATCTTCCGTCTCCACATCGGGGTTGAAATAACTTCGGGGAGTCTCTGATGGCACCTTTCCTACATGGCAATGTCTAGTTGGCTTCTTTACAAAATACTATCTTTGCTTCTTACTCGTTAAAGTCACTCTGCCCAGTTTCTAGCTGTGAACTGTTGTCATTGTGATGGATTTCCTGACCTTGAGAGAGAGACTGTGGCAGCCAAGCTGATGTCATACTGCATTTGGGGTCTGTTTTTGGACTGGGTAAATGTTCTTTAATTACTGCTGGTTCTTCAACCTTGGGGAGAACTCTGGCAGTATTATCAGTTTTTGTATTTGACAGCTTGGAAATAGAGAGCTTTTGGCCATAATGTTTTAAGTTAAAGGTTTAAATTCATATGCTTTTCAATTAATTTTATACAATAGTTAAGTTAAAAATTGCACAAACACTTAAATTTACTCAATAGAGAGTCCTGCATTTAATAGTACATTTAATGATAAGTATTTAAAAGTCACCAAGTTATACCCATGATCAAATGCTATAGTATAGCACTAGTACACAGAAATATTAAGATTATTCATTTTCTTCAATGAAAAGGAGAACTCTTGATTTATTAGAAAAATATAATGAAAAATATAATTACCTAGCAGTAAAAATAATGAATCATTCCTTTGGAAGATCATAGCCAAATAAACCACAGTTTGTGGCAAAATCATATCAATTGTTTTTTATATTGATCAGATAAACAGAATAATTAATATTATCCCTCTTCTTGTGATGTACTCCTCTCTTCTACAATTCATGATTAATGTTACATCCCATATGTAACTCAGTTTTGAGTAACATGGTTTAAAAAATATTTTACGTGTATCTTGCACACCAAATCATTTACTTCTGTTTTTGATATTATAATGTGCACATGAATTTATGATTCCATTCCACCAGTTGTTCAATCCCGCACGCCCCCTCCCCCCCACTTCCACCCCCGATAGTCCTAAAACTTAATTCAGCAGGAATAAGGAGTAAAACACTTACTGAAGGAATCTGGCAATGGCAAATGCAAAGGTGTTTTTGGTTTTGGTCCTCAAATATCTCTTATCTGAAATATATAATACTGGTGCGTTAACTTGTATTTTTACTAGACTACATAGTCGTTTACAGCTTAATAATTGGTAGGAAGTAAATTGTAGCCCTGGCTCTACCACTAAGGAATTCCAAGTAAGATGTGAACGTAACCGACTCCGCATCTCCATTTCCCAAACCTGACTGTGTTCCGGCATCCTCTGGGAAGGCTTTTCAGAACATGGATTTTTAGGCCTCACCCTTGATGTACTGAATTGGAATCTTCAGAGTTGTGTCAGAGAGGGAGTAATTTTTCAAACTCTCTTTCTCATATCAAGGCAGACAATCGGCTGGCATTTAGAAACCAACATTTAGCCTGAAGCCAAACAGATTAAGTGAAGCTCCTTTATTAGACAAAGGCTTTTCTTCTCTTAGCCTTGCAATAGTCAAACCCTTTTTTGCTTATATCCATGTCCGCCCTTGAGCCATAGTAGAACTTTGAAAATATCAGGAGCTGATGTATTTTATATGTGAAGAAGGGATACCAGTTGGCACCATGACCCAGCCTTAGCAGCTAGAGTCTGGACTTTGAGTCTTGTACATATTCGCTGGGAAGCTCATTGCAAGCCAGCTTTATTCTGCCAGTGTTGAGCTATATACTATATCTCTGATATCTTTTTTAAAGCTTTGCTTACTGAGGAAAGAGCTATACACTTCACTCTTATACTATATTCAGCGACAGTTTGCCTTTGTTAACATCTTCAAAAATTATTTAGATTTCCTTCCAAAATTTTCCATTGATTTTTCTCTGAATTTTTAGAATCAGAAAAAAAGTTTAAAAAATTAAATTGAAAAAATCTTATAGTAGCTAGAGACTTAATTCAGCAATCAAATTTTCCTTCTGAACTTTCAGATGTAAAAAAGCATTTTTTTCTTTTATTACAAACACATTTATTAGGCTTATGAAGGAATTTAATCCTTTTACAACAGCTTTAAAATTCACTGATATCCAAAAGGGCACCTACATACCGCTTGGCTCTATAACTGTGGCATATAATAGGTTCAGTCTACATTGTCTTTTAAAACTATGTAGGAAAATTTGAAAACTATAGGGAATCTCAAAGATAGGAGAGTTTAAGCCATACATTTCATATCTGAAGTCACTGAGGCCCAGAGGGGTTTGGTGTCTGCCCTAGGTCACACTTGTTAAAATCTAAATCTCTTCCTTGCCAGCCTAATGTTCCCAAGCCAACTTGCTCAGCTCTGATACAATAATGATTTTGTTTTTTAAAGTAACCTTATGTCATACCTTTAATGGCCTATTTTATCTTCTTTTTTACACTTCCAACTTTATATGATCTCATCTTTACATTCCCAAGGCCTGGGCACACAGTTGATCTAGACATTTGTAGATGCACTGAGATGGATAAACATGAAGGAACGTAGGAAACTGATGTGATTTCTCATCATGCATCAAGCACATTACATACTATCCAACCCACAAGCCATGCCATCTTATGTAGTCTCGATGGAAAGAAAGAAGAAAACTCAGGATAAATGCCTTAACAGCTGTCAGTGTTAAGTAATCCCTTCAAGCTGCCAGGGCCTTCATTTGCCTTCAAGAGCTGTGACATATGGTCAAAAATAGCTTGAAGATTTATTGTGTCATGTCTTTTGGATGAGATTCAAAATATACTTTAAGAGAGATTCCATCCCTCATCATCCTTGAAAAGATCCTTCAGAACTTATAGAGCATATAGAAAGCAGACGGAGAATGATGAAGTTCAGATGCCTCAAAATGACAGACTCTAATCAGGATTGCCAACCTATCACAGAAAATTATGGGAAAGAAATGCAAATTTTCTACTGACACTTCACTTTTAAACACTGACATCTCATTGACCTAAAGAAGCCACCGGTATAGATAAGACTTTTTATTTATTTTTCTCTACTGTAATATTACAGTAGGATTAGAAGGCAGTTTTTACTATTATATTTTCAAGAGGTGGGCATTCTTTTCAATTTTAAGAATTTAACCTTAAAGATGAAAAAGCTAAGAAACTCAAGTTTGCCAGTGGGTTCTGGCTTCTGTAAAGATTGTAAGGAAAAATATCTCTCTACCTAAATTCTATAACAATTGAAAACCTAAGGAATGAAAAAGAAATACTGAGTACATATAATGAAAGAGCACAAGAACAACTTGTATAAACATTACAGTAAAAGAGATCACCTAACTTAGTTAACTCTCCTGGGTGCAAGCAGAAAATCATCAATCCTACTGTGTATGTAAGAAGAAAAGATTCAAAGAATAAAATGCTACAAAGCAGACTTCGTTGGTCTCGTAGTGTCTGGATTTCACCCATGACCTTCCCTTTCCTTTTCCCTGCCCTCTGCCCTGCTTCTGCTCTACTTTCCTGCTGTTTGCCTCCTAAGGTTTCAAAATATTGCTAAACACATTTCTAAAGCTTTCCTGACATATGATGCTTTGTGCATAAATAATTTCATTGAAGAATTAGGACAATATTTTCTTTTTGAAGTAGAATAAATTGTGCTTCAATTTCAGGTGCTTATGGAAAATACATTGTGCTTCAACCCAAATATTATGTTGCATAAATCACTCTGGCGACCACATTCTGGGGCAGCTTCCAGATTAGAAATTAAATTACATGCTGTATAATCTATTATTATTTTAGGCAAATCCCTGATTATCTCCTACTTGAAATGTCTTATTAGGTGGCCACATCATCAGACCCCTGTGCTGGTGCTTATTTCAGGAGGAGGAAGAATGTCTGTAGAGATCTGTTGTGTTTAATAGAAGTTTGCCGAAATGGCTACCACAATTCATCTAGTAGACCAGAAGACTAGATGGGCAGACGGAGATTCTATTAAATCTTGCAGGAGCTGGACATTTGTTCTAGATTCAGTTTGGGTGTACGTACTGTTCCTAGTGTGATCCAATTACCAGATCTGCTTAACGTTAAAGGGTTCTGGTGTAGTTCAGGTCACTGTGATTTGGTTTTTGACAATAGTCTTTTTTTTTTTTTTAAAGGTCAACTCTTTATTTATTTATGGCTGCACTGGGTCTTCATTGCTGCATGCGGACTTTCTCTAGTTGCAGCGAGCGGGGGATACTCTTCATTGCGGTGCACAGGCTTCTCATTGCGGTGGCTTCACTTGTTGCAGAGCACGGGCTCTAGGCGCGCGGGTTTCAGTAGTTGTGGCACGCGGGCTCAGTAGTTGTGGCTCTAGGGCTTAGTTGCTACAGGGCATGTGGGATCTTCCCGGACCAGCGCTCGAACCCGTGTCTCCTGCATTGGCAGGTGGATTCTTAACCACTGCGCTACCAGGAAAGTCCCTTGACAGTAGTCTTTTATCAGCTTTTATTGTAGACATCTCATTAGTAATTTTTGGCATGCTGCTCCGTACCAATGTTAAACTTTGTCGATTGAAATAGAGACCATGTTAGGACCTGAATGACAACAACTCTAATTAACCTGAATCACGCTCTGGAACGCCTCTTGAAATAATGTTGCCTTGTAAGTAAACTGCTAGATTTTTTTTTTTCCTTTTTCTCTAATAAACTGAGAGGCCATCATCCAAAGATGGTCTTCCATCAATCCTCAAACATCCTAGCTTTTTGTTTTTGTTTTCTAACTCAACGTTTCTACTTTTACCTCTCCTCTTTCCCTCATCTTTGTCTGGATAAATCTTCACATTTCTGCTTAAATGTCACCATCCCTGACCACCTTACATAAAATGGTTTACCTAGATAGTCTCTGCCTCAGTCTTCACTTTTTCTTTTTTTTAATTAATTAATTTATTTATTTTTGGCTGTGTTGGGTCTTTGTTGCTGTGCGCGGGCTTTCTCTAGTTGTGGCGAGCAGGCGCTACTCTGTTGCGGTGCACGGGCTTCTTATTGCAGTGGCTTCTCTTGTTGCAGAGCACGGGCTCTAGGCACACGGGCTGCAGTAGTTGTGGCTCACGGGCTCAGTAGTTGTGGCTCACGGGCTCTAGAGCACAGGCTAAGTAGTTGTGGTGCACAGGCTTAGTTGCTCTGCAGCATGTGGGATCTTCCTGGCCCAGGGCTTGAACCCACGTTCCCTGCCTTGGCAGGTGGATTCTTAACCACTGTGCCACCAGGGAAGCCCCCTTAGTCTTTTCTTTCCATCACAAAGGTAATGCAATATAGCATTATGTTTTGAGTGTTTACTCACTTTTTAAACAGCTTTTCAGCTGGTATGTAAGGTATGTACAAGGGCAAAGACCGTGTGTACTAGTCTGTGAAGAGCTGTGTTTCTAGCACCTGACATCATCCCTGACATGTGGTGAGGGCTCAGATGATGTTTATGGAATGAGTTTCAATGAATGAGTGTAAGGATTAAGATCATCTATATTGCTTATGAATGAGTTTCAAAGAATGAGTGTAAGAATTGAGATCATCTATATTGCTCATGTTAGAAGAGGTATTTTTAAAAAATGTACAGTTTGGTTTTTTTATTAGTTGTATTTGATGAGTGTGATTGTTTATTTAACAAGAATTTATTGAACATCTAACTGGGTTCTCAGGGGGATTATTGAAGATTTGGGTATAGTCCTTGTTTCCCTAAGAGTTCATAATCTAGTGGAGGATTGCGCATGTATACAGAAGAGTGAATGGAAGAATCGGAAAGACAAAATAACTAGTGGTTGATGGTAGGGAGTCCAACTCAAGCTTTAACTCCCAAGTGCTGGTAAAGTAATACTGTGGATCTGGCAACAGTAAGCTTGTTGTCTCATCAATTTTGTTTTCTTTTCATGTTAATTGAGCTCTAATTCTGGGCCGTCCTCTAAGTAAATGCAGGTCTGCTCTATGGTATCATTCTCAAAATAAATGTTGGAGAGCGATTATCATCTGCATTTTACTGACGAAAAAAGTGAAGTCAAAGAGGTGAAATCATTTTCCCAAGGTTATACAGCTGGCAGGGTGTAGCATCAGGGTTCAAATCCATGTTTTCCAACTCCAAGTCTAGAATATTTTCTTTTTTTTATTTTTAATACATTTATTATTTATTTATTTTTGGCTGTGTTGGGTCTTCGTTTCTGTGCAAGGGCTTTCTCTAGTTGCGGCGAGCGGGGGCCACTCTTCATCGTGGTGCACGGGCCTCTCACTATCGCGGCCTCTCTTGTTGCGGAGCACAGGCTCCAGACGCGCAGGCTCAGTAGTTGTGGCTCACGGGCCCAGTTACTCCGTGGCATGTGGGATCTTCCCAGACCAGGGCTCGAACCCGTGTCCCCTGCATTGGCAGGCAGATTCTCGGCCACTGTGCCACCAGGGAAGCCCTAGAATATTTTCTTATATGGTTGTTTACTCTTAATCAAAATGTCAGCAAACCCTTTTTTCTTTCTGCATAAGAATTTGTCCTTTGGTTAACTCTCTACCTTTGATCACCTGTTAACCTGTTAAGGGTAGTACACCAACTCAGTTACTATGCAATATTGCTTCTGCCATAACCCCGATGGGTAAATTGCATATATACTGGGAGGAATTATAAATAGCTTGTGAAGTTGCCATAATGTTGGCCTTCCCTGAGTATGGTGACTTAGAAATGGCATGTCCCGTGATTGGTACCCTGGAAGCTCTGCTTCTGTGTTGGATACAGTCGGTGTGGATTCCCACTGCGTGTGAGACTTTTAACCAGGGTGACTCCCATGCCCACTGATAAGCATCGTCTCCTTGCAGCTGAGCAGCTGTGGGGCTTGCTGTAGAGGGTCTCCAAGAAGAACGCTGGAGGCTGCCCAGCTGGCAAGCTGTGATTCCTGCCTTGTAACCTTGTAAATGACTAATGGCAGGTGTGGCTCATAGTGAATCTTCTGAGACTGAATGTTTGGTTGAGCCCCCAGACTGTTAAAGAGGGGTGTAGCAAGTAAAACTGTTAAGTGTATTTCCACATACATGACAACTATCCTTGACAATTAGTCTTGACTTTTAAGGGTCATTGGCCTGTAATGAATGACTTTGGGCTATTGAATTTTAAGATATTGTTTGGATTAGTGCACCTGCTTTAATGAAGTTTATGCCTTAAAGTAAGAAATTTCATCTGTTTATCCCTATGCTCTAAATGAGACTTTGAATATTATTTTTCATGAAAAATAATTACAGATTCATTGAGGTAAAACATCCCCATAGAACCTGAAGGTTTAATTTGCTTATATATTTTATTGTAATAAAGAAGCAAAATGCAATTCTGGTTTGGGGACTGAATTTTGAAAGGAATACATTTTTTTCTTTTGAAAGATTTAATTAGCTTTCCATAGTACTGGTATTTTTTTTTTAAATAGAGCATTGTTCGCATTCACAGGAGTCAGAAAAGACAGCCACGAGTGTGATGTTCAGTGTTACAGAAGAGCTTGCATAATACATAGGCCAACCAAAGAGCGTCTTTAAGTTAAACCAACAGAAGTATTAATATCTAAAGTAAACTAACTGGGACAATTTCTAATTAACACAGTTGCACTATGCAAGGGTAGGGTGGTATGATTCGATTAAAGGATGAAAGTTTGGCTTGGTTGTTGTAAAGTGTGGAAGAAAACTGTTGTAACATTTAAGCACCTCAGTATTTCATTGCAAATGACACTAACTAGACCGTTTTTTTTCTTGCTTTCTCAGAGGGCAGAGTTCTTAGGCTTCTTTCTCCTTTTAAACCTTGTTACTTTCTGAGACTAATCCCAGGGTAATTAGGATTATTTTAAAAGTTACGTAAGGGGGCTTCCCTGGTAGTGCAGTGGTTGAGAGTCCGGCTGCCGGTGCGGGGGACGTGGGTTCGTGCCCTGGTCCGGGAAGATCCCACATGCCGTATAGAGGCTGGGCCCGTGAGCCATGGCCGCTGGGCCTGCGCGTCCGGGGCCTGTGCTCTGCAGCAGGAGAGGCCACAGCAGTGAGAGGCCCACATACTGCAAAGAAAAAAAAAGAAAAAAGAAAAAAAAAAGTTACCTAAGAAAATATAAAAATGGCTAGATTGGGCACTATGCAGTTTTACCTCGGACCTTACTAAAAAATATAGTGTAACTGGAACTTTTGTATTCATTTTATTCCTTTCTTTGTTTTGTTTTGTCTCATTTTTTAAATTATGTAGTTAAAGAAATTGATTTTTTCTTTTTTTGGTGTACAGGTCTGTGAATTTTAAGATGTATAGATTTGGTTAATCACTAATACATTTAGGACATAGAACTAGAAAAGTTTTTTGTTGGATATGCGACTCTAGAAAAAATTTGCTTGTCTGTACCTGGTCCTTTGATTCTTTAGAGAGTGTCTTTAAAAAACAAAAGCATTTCTACTTTTATGAAGCCCAATTTATCCAGTTTTTTCTCTTGCAGATCATGAGTTTGATGTCATATCTTTGCCTAACCCCAAATCACAAAGGTTTTCTCCTATGTGTTCTAGAATTTTTATAGTTTTGCATTTTATTTAGATCTATGGTCCATTTTAAGGTGTGAGGTTTATGTCAGTGTTTTTCTGTTTGTTTGTTTATGGCGTGTGGATGTTCACCTGTTCTTATACCATTTCCTGAAAAGGCCACCCTTTCTCTTTTTAATTGCTTAAGTATCTTTGTAAAAAATCCAGTGGCCATCATGGGGTGAGTTTATTTCTGCATTCACTGTTCTGTTGTCAATATGTACATCCTCCTACCGATTCACACAGTTTTGATTGCTGTGGTTTTATAGTAAGTTTTAAGAATGGGTAATGTAATTCCTCCAACTGTGTTGTTCCTTTTTTTCTGAGATATTTTACTAATTCTAGGCTCTTTGACTTTCCATATAAATTTTATTTTATTTTTTAAAAATATTTATTATTATTATTATATTTTTGGATGAACCGAGCAGCATGTGGGATCTTAGTTCCCTGATCAGGGATCCAACCTGTGCCCCCTACAGTGGGAGCAAGGACTCTTAACCATTGGACCACCAGGGAAGTCCCTCCCTATAAATTTTAGAATCAGATTCTCTATATCTACCAAAGAAAAGAGTCCTTCAGAGGTTTAATTGTAATTGTATTAAATCTATTGGTAATTCAGAGAGAATTGACATCTTTATTACATAAGTCTTCTAATTGGTTTATGTGGCATATCTCTCCATTTATTTGGTCTTCTTTGATCTCTTCCATCAATCTTTTTTAGTTTTCAGCAATAGAATTTGTACATATTTTATTATTTTCTACCTAAATATTTTAGTTTTGGGAGGTATTGTAAATGATACTCTTGAAAAAAATTAGATTTTGAATTGTACATTTCCAGGATATAAAAATACAATGAATTTTGTGTGTCGATCTTGTATGCTGTGGCCTTGCTAAACACAATTGTTAATTCTAAGAAGTTTTTTTGTGTGTGTGTATTTCTTGGGGTTTCTATATAGATAATTATACAGCGAATAGGGACAAATTTATTTCTTCCTTTTCAATCTGTATGCCTCATTTGTTTTTCTTATGTACTGGCTAAGGTTATTTAGGACAGTGTTCTGTCTTTTTTCCATAAAGATGGTAGATGTAAGATTTTTGTAGATGCCATTTATTAGGTTAAGGAAGTTCTCTCCTACTTCTAGTTTGCTGAGAGAATTTTTGGACAAAAATTTTCTATAAAATTGGTGTTATTTCTTCTTTAAGTGTTTGGTAGAATTTTCCAGTGAAACAATCTGGACCTGGAGATTTCTTTTCAAAAAAATTTTTCCCAAGGTCAATTTCTTTAACAGTTACAGGGTCATAAATGTTATTTATTTCATTTTCAGTCAGTTTTTTTTAATAGCTTGTATATTTTGAGGATTTAATCCATTTTATCTAAATTATTGGAATTATATGCACAGAGTTGTTTATATATTGCCTCATTTCCTATTTAATGCCTCTAAGATCTGTGGTAATATTTTCTTTTTCATTCCTGATATTGGTAATTTGTGTCTTCTGTCTTCTGTCTTTCCATAGATTTATCAATTTTATTGATCTTTTAAAATCAGGTTTTTGTTTTATTGACCTTCTGTTTGTTTTACTTTTTTCCATTCCATTGATTTCTGGTTTTATCTTTCTTATATTCTTCTCTCTTCTTGCTTTGTGTTTATTTCCTATTTTATTTTTTTCTGGTTACTTAAGGTGAAAATTTGGGGACTTTTCTTCTTTCTAATTAAAGCATTTATTTCCTCCTATACTTTATTTATTTATTTATTTATTTTTGGCTGCGTTGGGTCTTTGTTGCTGTGCGCAGGCTTTCTCTAGTTCTGGTGAGCAGGGGCTACTCTTTGTTGCGTTGTGCGCGGGCTTCTCATTGCGGTGGCTTCTCTTGTTGTGGAGCACTGGGCTCTAGGCACCTGGGCTTCAGTAGTTGTGGCACGTGGGCTCAGTCGTTGTGGCGCACGGGCTTAGTTGCTTCTCGGCATGTGGGATCTTCCCGGACTAGGGATCGAACACATGTCCCCTGCATTGGCAGGCATATTCTTAACCACTGCGCCACCAGGGAAGTCCCTCCTTCTATACTTTAGATACATTTCACAACTTTGACATACTGTATTTTCATCTTCATTTAGTTTAAAATATTTTAAATTTCCCTTGAGATATTTCTCTTTGACCCATAGATTATTTAGAAGTTTATTGTGAACTTCCAAGCGTTTGAGGGGAATTTTCTCTTAATTTTCTGTTAATGATTTCTAGTTTAATTCAATTATGGTCTGATAACATACTATATATGATTTTAATTATTTTAGTTTTCTCATTATTTGATTTATAACCCAGGATATGGTCTATCCTGGGGAATGTTTGAAGTGCATTCGAGTAGAATATATATTCCTTTGTTGTTGGGTTGAGTAACCTATAAATGTCAGTTAGAATCGGCTGATTGATGGTGATTTTCAGTTCTTCTCAATCCTTGCTGACGTCGTATAGGTTCTATCACTGAAAGAAGAGTGTTGAACTCTTCAGCTCTCTTTGTAGATTTGTCTACTTCTCTTTTCAGTACTGTTGTCTTTGGCCTTTTGTATTTAGCTCTGTTTTTTGGTGCATACTCAGGGTGGTTATGAGTTCTTGCTGACTTGACCCTTTATCATGATAGAATTGTGTCTCTTTAATATTTTTCCTGTGCAGTTGGGATTTTTGCTGTTCTTTATGTTCTGAGTAATTCTGGATTCTATCCTAGACATTTTGAATATTACACGAAGCCCTGGATCTTGTTTAAATTCTGTAGAAACTATGATGTTTCTTTTTTATGGTAAGTTAAGCTGGTTTAGGTTTAGGACATGGTTTGAACCCGCTTTCTGTGGGTTGTAGTAGTTCCAATGTCAGTTCCGTTTTAAAGTCTTTTCAGTGTTACTTGCATCTGTCCCGTGTGTGCACCACCCATTGGCCAGCTTGAGTATTGTGTAGTGGTCTGTCTGTTAATTCAGTTCTCTAAGTTTTGGGCGTGCTGAATAGGATCAAATCTACACATGCACAGTTGGAGGTGAGCTCAGGTGTTCATAAAAGAACTTTATGAGGTCACTTTCCCATGCTTCGCACTTTCCATTTTTACCCCAGAAATTTCCTGTTGGCTGACACTGCTCATTCCTCCAACCAGATTGCTGAGCCTGTAGTAACCTCCCTCTGCCATGTACTCCTGCAACTGGATCAGCATTAGGGCCCTGCTTTGAGGGGGAAGAGAAAAACAAACAGAGGTTGGTTCTACCCTTTTGTAAAGCTAGTTGCATCAAATGAAGAGGACAGTTCCTCTCCCTCAGAGTTTTGGCTCCTGTAAGGTCCCATTGCTGCTGGCTGTGGCTGCCGTGACAGGTCACTGTGGCCTGAGGCACAGAGTGGAGAATGGGGGGAGATGGAATATTTCTGTACTCTGTCCATTCACAGTATCCTTTTCAGATCCGGGGGCCAAACTTGAGGGCTTCTCCTGGAGTTGTCTCTATCTGCGCCCAGTGCCCACTGCCAGTGTGTGGAATTCAGGCCAGGGTATCCCAGAAGGAAAAGAAATGGTAAACTCACCATTGGGTTGGTGGTATTTCGAATCTTGGTCTCCTCCACTCTGCCTGATACTGTTTACTTTTCAGAGTCCTTGGAGAACTGTTCCTTGCATTCTGTCCAGTTGCATTCAATGAGAGATATGGTGATAGCTGTTTACTACCATCTTACCCTGGTCTGGAATTTTTTACTCCATTCTTTAAACAATCTTCCATCATCAAGATGCTATTGCTTGGTCAGTGTGATTTAAATTAGTATATAGCAAAGACTATGGTGATTGAGACATGTCAGAATGCAAAAACATAAACATCTTTACTTGATAAATCTAGTGTTGGAAAATTGATGTGACAACTGTTTGCATTTCTTGTAGACTACCCCAAATTATTAATATTAATTTACTTAGAGTATTTTTTCTTTTAGACTATAGAGTAAAACTCTGACTTTTCTGCTGAATGAAGCTGTATAGACAGTACCTTAATTACGTTTCATACGCTTTTCAGTACTCTACCCATGAGTCAGTATGATTCAATGGGAAATAAGAAAACCTCCTGTCTGTGAAACCCCGGGAAAGGTGATGAGTTTTGAGTTGGATGCACAGTCAGATGTTTTGCTTTCAAACCAAATAGGCCAAGAGAGGCAACGATCTATATGATTTTTACAAGGGCGAGTAATCTGTTGAACTATTTCTTTCACCATGTTCAACAGAGTACTTAGGAAGAAAGAGATTAATTCATTTTTAATGCTAGGAAAATACAGTCATTAAAAAGCAGATAATATAAAATGCCAGAAATGCTTTTAACATTACAAGAAGAGCACTTCTTTCTTAAATAGCTTGCCACTTTTTGAGATCTAGATATGCTGAGATATTAAATATTAAAATAGTGGTTGCTTTTTAAAATGCAGTGTTTTTTATCAGGACAAAAAACAGTTTGAACAAGCATTTCTATTGTATAATTCATGATGTTGCTAATAAGATAGTCTGGAAAAATTATTTGTGATGTTTTTGAGAATGACTAGATTTCTTTCTTTCTTTCTTTTTTTTTTTTAACAAGGGAACATTCCCTTGCTCACATCCTCTTAAATATATATGAATACTGTTAAACTATATGGGTTAGTCACCTGGCAGATTTTGTCAGATTAATGGGTTTCTCCATGTTTTACTGCAAAATCCAACCAAACCGGAATACTGATGTGAATTTTGCCACCATGAACATTATCATAACTCAGCAATACATTCTGAATCATTGATGTAAAAGGAAAATAAATGTTGAAAGGATGTCCCTCGAAACACTTAAACTCTCTGATTTTCTGGAATAGAAATGAATATGATTTGTTTTTCCTTTTTTGTGTGTGAACAACTAAATAATATAGGTGTTGGTCTTAAAAAGAATGCTCCTCTCTTTGATTTCTCTCCATGTGCATTCATCCATTGGCATGTTAATACCATAAAGTAAACAACAAGGGATGGACAGTTGACCAAACTCTTTAACTATCCAGCGCTTTAGTGTTCTGTGTGCTGCATGAGTTCAGAGAGAAACCCAGTTCACATAAAAATCATCCATAGGTTTTAGCTGCAGCATACTTGAGTTATCATGGTGGATAAAGTTCTTAATACGTAAGTGTTGATTACTCTAAGTGTTTTTCCAAACTCTCTGCATCTCTATCACTGTATAGCTTTAGCATGTGAAAAATAGAAATAATTTTTTAAGGCATGTTGATTATTGCCTATCTTTATCATATTGTGCCCTTAAAACTAGTTTTCCAATATTAAACAACTCTGTGTTTAAAAAAAAATAGCAAATCTTTGTTTTTGGTCACTTATATTGTATAAATATAATATTGGGTTATATTAACATAAAAAATAAAAAGATTAAAAATACAGTATATCAAAATATGAACATGTGATTATGAAACACAATTATTTTCCTGAAGCCTGTCCTATTAATGTAGGAAAAACTTAAATTTAAAGATCTTCACGTTCACGTAATTATACAATCCACTTGGGCTTCTAAATGAACTGAAAGCAATGCTCATTATTGTAGTGTGTCTATGAGAACCACATCTAGATATTCTGAGCAAGGTTTTGATGAATAACATCTCACTTTTTCCCCTGACTAGCTATAAATATTGTTGTGTAATGTGTGACCCATTCCTGAACGGTTTCATATTTAACATTACTTATATTTTAAAAAACTTCTTATTTTAGAAAAACAAAAATGGTATTTCAGAGCATCCCAGATTTTAAAATATTAGTTTAATTTTCCTTGAGATGAAACCCCAAAGTTTTTATAAACTCACAGAATTAGACAGTTTTGATTAATTCAAAGTTCTAATTACTTTAATTCTTAAAGCCTATTAACTAGTTTTTCCATGAATGGGAGAAATAAAGATCCCTCTTCCCTTTGTGGGTGTTTAGTGCCGCATTCACAAGCTAGGCCATTGCTCTGAAATTTTTATTTCGCAACTACTCTCTGGTTTTGGCTGCTAATGACATATTTTTATGATGTTTAAACAAGTTTTCATGCTTCCAAAGAAAACTAAAGAGAATGACTGGGTTAGTAAGTTCCTGAAGCTTATTAGAGAAGCGTCAAAACCCGGTTAGCCATCGTAAGCAAACAGTGCACAAGGAAATTCTTTGTTTATTAAAAAAAAAAAAAAAAGGAAGGATGTAATCAGAGGAGCATTTGGAAATGAGCATATAATTTATAGGCGTGAAAGTCTGTACCCTCCTAAGGACAATTCTCATGTGTTGAGGTGGGAATAGAAATACAAGTAAAACCTGACTTATGTTCTGCATAAAATTCTTTTTTTCCAAGGGTGCTGAGATTTTGAGAGTTCCTGTAATTACTTCATCCTTAACTATTCGTTTCTTATGCAGAGAGCAAGTACTGCATTAGCAGCAGGTGTTCTTTTTAATATGAGAAAAAATGTATGAAGCCCTTTAATCTTAACATGCTACTGAATATGAGAGCTTGTTTAGAATTATTAATATATAAGATATGTAATGGCACTTAGCTGGTCTATTTCTGCATACGTACATTATTTTCTTATTACAACTTTCAAAATGGAGACTTTTAGAAGAGCTAGAGCTCATTTATTGAACATTTTGGGGGACACTTATTATATGCTGGCCATTGGAAATGATTAAGCCTGGCCAAGAAATGATTTCACTTCTTAGAAAATATAGCTTAGCAGTCACAGACCCATACTTTAAATATGTTTGATGCTGAGACTGAGTTTTAATCTATGATTTCTGGCACTGTTCTAGTCTCCAGTGATAAAAGTCAATAAGACATGACCCAGGCCCTGAAGGCATTTATTCTTTAGTTCTCCTCTTCAGCTGCAATATGGAGCTTGACATGCAAAATATGCTGCAGAAGAACATTTTACATGGATGATTCCCTGAGATCCCCATTTACACATCATTCTGAGACAGAATAGGGTGAATCGTTTTGTCAGGATTGCATTGACAATGGATATAGGTTACTGAACACATCCTAAAACGATTATGATTGAATAAGTAAATTCTGTAGGTGAGGCCCAGTTAATTCAAAATAACCCTCCTCCCATGAAGTGTTTATCTGGATCTTCTGGATCCACAGGACATGAAGGAGAATTTCAGAATGGGATCACCTAGTATTGGCCCCGAGAGACACGGTGGTGGAGTGGGTGGAGATTGTAAGGAAGATGCTGCTAGAGAAATACAGGAAAGTATGTTACGTCGATGTGTCATGGCCATTCAGAGCATCATGTGCCTACGTGGAGTGCACGTGAAATACGGAGGAACACTTTCCAAAACTTGTCAAAACTGAACACTGCAACCTGTTCTACTTTTACTTTAAAGGACAAATAACACCATCAGAAGTGATCTTGGAAATTCCTTGCAAGACTACTAAATCCTAGGCATGTTGGACCTTTTGAGAGAGAGGGGGATATAAAAGTGTATAGCTGGCTACAAGCTGGCTACATAGATAAAATCAGAAAGGGAAATTTGTCCTTGCAGGACTAGAGCTTAAGCTATTTGAATGAGAGAACCATAAAGAATTATTTGCCTGGAGACTGGTTGAACCAGATAACATCTAGAGTTTGAAGGATAGACCTTGCAACCAGAATAAAGCTATATTTGGTTTAAAAGGAGAATACCTACTTGGAAGAAGAGTGGGATAGTATTATATGTCAAGAATCTATCATAAATTTAAAAAATGTGACTTTGGCAGCCCATACGTAGTTCCAAAGAAGGATCCAAGAACCAGGATCCAAAAATCATCTGTTCAAACCTGATTGGTGAGCTAAGTTTGTCAATTTTAGCAGGAAGAAGTGCAGAGTTCTGAGCTTGGAAGGAAACACACAAACACAAAACAGGGCTAAGCAACATCAGACATGATAAACCTATCTAAATATTTACAGGGAAAGCATAAAAGCAGGATCATGTGTGACTGTAGAAGACACAAGTAGGATCTGAAAGATTAAAAGTCCATGGGAGAAGAACTTTCTAACAATTAGAGCAGTTCAAAGTGGGACTTAGAATCTCATGAGGCAATGCATTCCCCGTTGTTGGAGTTTAAACCATTGCTTCACTGGCAGGTTGTACAGGGATGATTAGTGCTAAAAAGCAGAGGATTTAATTTAGTAAATATTTATCGATCATCTACTTTGTGCTCTTGAGCTAGATTACCTTTAGGATCCTTTGCCATCAGCAGTTCTATGATTTGGGGATCATTATAAAAGAGGGTTCAGGTGGGAGACTGAAAATTGAGTGATCAATTATCATATAGTGTTATTCTGGATGAAAACAATGATTCATTTCCCATGGAGACTGAGAGAGAGAGAGACAGCCTGGGCCAATTTTCTCTGGTTTAATTCATTCTGGAAACAGAGATAATATGAGATGTGCATATAAAGCAGGGGATCTGTGAAGTCATTACTAGGAAATGAAATTTGCAACAAAGGCAAGATAAGAGTTGCATTTTAGAAATATTGATAAGTGAATGTCAAATTATACACTTCTTATGAGACAGTTTGGTTACTTTGGCAACATAGACATTATTCCTCAGTTCTGATAAGCGATATTTCTTTCATCCCCACCTGTGGCTTTTGTCACTGTGTCTCCAAGGGACATTAATGCTTAGAATGAAAACTAATTAACATTTTAAACTGTAATATATACACATTGATTTAGAGGGCATTTGTTTCCTTAATATTACTCTCAATGCAACATGGAAAGACATCATGGTGATTTCCTTACATACACTTCCAGGGTGTAGTTTTGAAATATTCACTTAAATATAATGATCCTTTTTATCTTGGTTATCTTTTCTGTTCTCAGTGGCTAACATTACTTAAATGTGAGCTGAACACTATAAAGTAGGGTTTTGCAGCACAAATATTTCTTTTGCTGTCAAGCTATATTATACTGGTGAGTTTTAAAAAATAGGGATTGAACAAGAGCATGTGATTTTAAAAAATAACAGCTTTGTTGGGATATCATTCACACACCATAAAGCCAACCATTTGAAAGTATACAGTTCTGTGTTTTTTAGTGTATTCACAAAGTTGGCCACTGATCACCACTACGTATTTCTAGAACATTTTCACCACCCTCAAAAGAAACCCCACTCCTGGGCATATATCAGGAGAAAACTATAATTTGAAAAGATACATGCACCCCGGTGTTCACTGCAGCACTATTTACAATAGCCAGGACATGGAAGCAGCCTAAATGTCCATCAATGGTTAAAGAAGATGTGGTCCATACAATGGAATATTACTCAACTGTAAAAAATGAATGAAATAATGCCATTTGCAGCAACATGGATGGACCTAGAAATTGTCATACTGAGCGAAGTAATTCAGACAGAGAAAGACAAATATCAGATGATATCGCTTATATGTGGAATATAAAAAAAAGGGTACAAATGAACTTATCTACAAAACAGAAATAGAGTTACAGATGTAGAAAACAAACTTATGGTTACCAGGGGTAAAGGCGGGGAGGGATAAATTGGAAGACTGGGATTGACATATACACACTACTATATATAAAATGTGTAACTGATAAGGACCTACTATATAGCACAGGGAACTCTGCTTAATACTCTGTAATGGCCTATATGGGAAAAGAATCTAAAAAAGAGTGGATATATGTATATGTATAACTGATTCACTTTGCTGTATACCTGACACTAACACAACACTGTAAATCAACTTTACTCCAATAAAAATTTTAAAAGAAAGAAACCCCATACCCATTGGCAGTCACTCCCATTGCCCTCTCCCCCCAACACCTGTCAACCACTAGTCTGTTTTCTGTCCCTGTGGATTTGTATATTTATCTAAATTCATTTCATCTAAATGCTCTTTTTCTTTCACTTAGCATAATGTGTTCAAGGTTCATCCATGCTGTAGCACGTATCTGAATTTCATTCCTTTTTATCGCTGAATAATATTCCATTGCACGGCTACTTCCTTTGCTTCTCTATTCATCAGCTGATAGACATTTGGGTTGTCTCCACTCTCTGCCTATTATGAATAATGCTGGCATAAATACTCCTTTACAAGTTTTTGTGTGAAATATATGTTTAGGAGTCCAACTGTTGGGTCATATGGGAACTCTATGTTTAACCACTTGAAAAACTGCCAAACTGTGATCCAAAGTAATTGTGCCATTTTATGTTTCCATCAGCGATGTATAAGTGTTCCAATTTTCCGCATCTTTGACAGCACTTGTTATTTTTTGTCCTTTTGAATTTAACCATCCTAGTAGTTATAAAGTGGTACCTAATTGTGGTTTTGACTTGCATTTCCCTGTTGGTTAATGTTGTTGAGTATCTTTTCATGTGTGTACTGGTCATTTGCGTATCTTCTTTGGGGAAATACGTATTCACATCCTTTACCCATGTTTTTAATTAGGGAATTTGCTTTTATATTTTTGAAGTGTGAGAATTCTTTATATATTCTGAATACAAGCCGCTTAAGAGAAATATGGTTTGCACGTTTTTTCCCATTCGGTCAGTTGTTTGCTTTCTGGATGATGTTCTTTGATGTACAAAAATTTTTAATGTTGATGGAGTCTTTGATTTATCCATTTTTTGGTCATGTGTGTTTTTGGAGTTATATCTAATCAGTTATTGCCTAACCTAGGATCATGAATATTTACTCTTGTTTTCTTCAAAAAATTTTATGGTTTTGGCTCTTACCTTTAGGTAAGAGCTCTTATAGCTCTTATAGCTATATGATTTGAGATAAATTTATATGATTTGAGATATATGATTTGAGATAAATTTTACATATTGTGTGAGGCAGGAGTCCAGCCTCATTCTTTTGTATCTGGATATCCAGTTGTGCCAGCGCAATTTGTTGAAAAGCCCGCCTTTTCCCCTTTGAATGGCCTTGGCACTCTTGTCAAAAATCAATTGGTCATAAATATAAGGACTTATATATGGATTCTCAATTCAATTCCATCTTTCTCTATTTCTATCCTTATGCCAGTACCACGTTTTCTTGATTACTGTAGTTTTGTAATAAGACTTGAAATTGCGAAATGTGAGTCCTCAACTTTGTTCTTCTTTTTCAAGGTCATTTCAGCTATTTGCGTTCTCTTACGTTTCCATATGAATTTTAGAATCAGCTTGTCCATTCTAAAGGCAGCTGGGATTTTGACACCTATTGGATTGAATTCATAGATTAATTTGGGGAGCATGGCCATCTTAACAATATTAAGTCTTATCAGCCATGATCATGAAATATCTTCCATTTATTTAGGTTTTCTTTAATTTCTTTCAGTGGCGTTTTGTAATTTTCTATGTAGAAGTCTTACACTTCTTTTGTTACATTTATCCCTAAGTATTTTATTCCTTTAAATGCTGTTGTAAAAGGAATTGTTTTCTTAATTTGATTTTCAAATTGTTCATCACTTGTTTAGAAATGCAAGTGCTTTTTGTACGTTTTGTATGCAAGTGCAACCTTGCTGAACTCGTTTATTAGTTCTATTTTTTTAATGGATTCCTTAGGGTTTTCACTATATAGGATCATACATCTGCAAATAGAGTTATCGTTATTTCTTCCTTTCCAATCTAGATGCCTTTTATTTCTTTCCCTTGCTTGATTGCCTCCGTGAGTGTGTGATTTAAAAAAATTTAATTCACTAAAGGTAAGATGCCAGCTAATGGGTCATATTCTCCTACATTCTACTACAATTAATTTGAAAATCTGTTCATGGAAGATCCTAGCAGATAACACAATGCACCTTATATGAATCAAATCAAAAGTAATCTCTATTTTCAGGACATAAATTTAATACATTTAATAAAATTTTAAAATTTATATATATATTAGTTTCCCTGATTCATAAGCCTAAATTAATGGCTGAGAAATCACTTGCTCAGAAATAGAAAACAAAATCATTATACAAAAAAACCCCCAAAACCAAAACAAAATGATTTTACATTAGAAGGAAAAGAGAGGCCCAGGAAAATATTTGAGAAACTTGCGTATATTTCCAAAATCTCAATTCCCCGACTGTGTTTTTGGAATACAGATCTTCCTTGACTTAACATGGGGTCATGTCCCAATAAACCCGTAGTAAATTAAAAAGATCTTAAGTCAAAAATGCATTTAATACATCTAACCTACCAAACGTCATAGCTTAGTTTAGCCTACCTTAAACATCTCAGAACACTTACATTAGCCTAAAGTTGGGCAAAATCACCTAACACAAAGCCTATTTTATAATTAACTTTTGAATATCTCATGTAATTGACTAAATACTGTACTGGCAGTGAAAAACTGAATGGTTGTCTGGGTACAGAGCGGTTGTAAGCGTATTGGTTGTTTATCTCCATGATGGTGTGGTTGGCGGGGAGCTGTGGTTCTTTACTGCTACCCGGCATCACAAGACAGTATAGCACCCCATATAACTAGCCCAGGAAAAGATCAAAATTCAAAAAAGTATAGATTTTACTGAATGTGTATTGCTTTCACACCATCGTAAAGTCGAAAAAGTTTAAGTTGAACCATCGTAAGTCAGGGAGCGTCTGTACTGATAATAGGTTCTGCATGAAGAAATAGTTTTCTAACTAGTGAAATTCGAAAAACTCTGGATTCAGTAAAGTAAGACAGGCTTCCTTTCTGGGCATCTCAAAGCCTGTAATGTCCTAATACGCATGTCTAAAACAGGAAATATAATATGCCACGTCTCCTAAACTTTTTAACTGACTGCTGTTTTCAAAGATCTGTTAGCTTCCTAGTACTGGAAATCATCTCCAAGTCAAACGCACCCAGGTGTGATTTTAGGTGTGGCACTAACTAGTTGTATGATCTTACCCAGGTTACTTAAACTTGCTGAGCTATGTCTTCTGTGAAATGGACGTAATCTACATACTTACCACGAGGTTGGTATTTGGCAGTTTGCACACTTCCAGCCTTACTCCTTGTTTATGACCAGTGGCCATGGTAATTGGTGTTAAATATCTCGACTGTCATCACCACCTAACCTCGAAGTGCTGTTAGGAGGATTAAAAAAGGTGATTATGCAAGACAGTTAGCATAAGGCCTGCTAGTAATGTTTGGTTATTACAAATTTATTAATATTCTTGTGTTGTCCTCCGAACACACACATTTAAGAAGCCCTTTACTAATTTAAAGGGGAAGGGCAGTAGAGAGGATGAAAGAGAGAGGGAATGATTAAAAACTGAAGGTGTCAGTTGCAGGGCACCCCAAATTAAGTGTGGAAGGGTTTTTGAGACTAAAAAACAGTAGAGACAGGTAACATGGGTGTACAACCAATTTTGGAGGGCAGAGGGCATATAGAAGAGCGAGGAAGTTGAGGGAAAACAAAATTCTTGATTTAAGACAGTTTACAGTGATCCCTCACCTTCCCTGTTCAAACCCTTTTTGTTTCTTTTCTTTTACCACATCATTTGTATTTGGACACAGTGCTGTTATCAGAAGAGAAGTAGGATAGGCATTTAAAAATCAGATACTTTTCTTTCTCTGTTTTCTAGAAACAGACAGTAAGATGTGAAATCATTGTCCTAGGGGAAACAACAGCAGTCACTTAAGAAGCTTATCAAAACCAAATTTAAATGTAAATGTTGAACGTGTTTCATTTATTGAAGATTTTAGAGACAAAGATCTATAATCTGTCTTCTCCACCATATCATATTGCTAAGGCTTTTTCAAAGTAAAAAATATGTATACGTAAATACTATTTTTTCTGTGTCCATGGTTTGAAGTTGGTCCGCTAGTATTCTCTTTTAACAAGCTTTAACTAGTGTTAATCAAAGGCTTTAAAGGCTGGGTTTTACATTCAACACTGCTTTATAGAGAGAGGCAACCTATTACAGGGGGAGAGTGTACAGACTTTGGAGACAGACTGTCTGGCTCTGCCACTCTGTGACCTTGAGCAACTTACTTAAACTCTCTGTGCCTCAGCTTCTTCATCTGTAAAAATTGGTGATGATTTAGAACCTACTCTCTGTACTTATGAAGATTTAATAAGGTAATAGTTTAAAATTAGTGTGCCTAGCACTGAGGACTTATTATATAAGCAGTATGTGTTAAATATAATAAATAAAAGATGGGGTCTGTTACGAAGAAAAATTTAGAATTAACCATTTTTTCCTTTTTGATCCGAACGTTGCTAAGCAATTTGCAAATTATTAACACCAACCCAAACTGAATTTCTGTTCAATGTGCTTTTGGCGTGTTAATCCAAGTGAGGCTCTAAAGGCTTATGAAAGGATGACACTGATGCCATCATGCTGTTCAGACATGACTCTCTGTGGTTGATTCTGTCTGTGTCTCTTTTATGAGTAAAAGATTAAAACAACAAAAATCTAGATTTTTCTCATGTTGGTTGAAAGGGTAATATTTCACTTTTCACATTGGATCAGATAGTAGCCTAGAGCATCTACATTCATATTGTGTTCTGATTGCTCCTGTGCCAGCTACAGTAACACCATTTTCTTTATCATTATGTGATGAGACTTGTCACCCCGCTTTATGAACAGCAAATTCTTAGCTCAGGGAGCAGCCAGGGGCAGGTCATAAAATAAAGGATTATGGAGCAAAGATATTACTGAACTAGAAGCATCAGCACTTCTTACTGTATTTAACTCAAAGACGATGAGGTCTGCCTGGGGAGCTAATACTACTTAACTGCGTTTGGGCGAAAAGCCAGAAGCAAATTGTATTTCAAAGAGAGAAGGTCTGGCATTCCATATGCTGCGTAATCCTGGTCAGTTAACAGAGATGTATGGCCACTTAACACAGAGAATAAAAGACTAAAATGAAACTTTTATGTTAAGGAACATAATGTTGACATAGTTAGAGGCTGAAGGGCAATTGATAACATATCAGGTCCTTAAATTATTCAAGTGAAAATTGTTGGGGAACAGAGCCTGCATCTTTGACTGTGGAATAAGTCTCATATGCACTTAATTTGTGCTTGGCGTCTTCTGAGCCAGAGAACCAGTAACGATGATCGTGACAAATGGGTGAACCAAAGGTCATTGCAGAAATCTCCTAGTGTCCCAGAGCCAGGATGATCCATAGGGAATGTTGGATGTAGTTCAATTCCAAGTCTGCCCCAAAAAAGTGTGTTGGAGGCTGATGGGCAGGCTAACGCACTGTTCTTAGTTACGTTGGGATAGACTGTGCTAGGAAGAAGGGTGTCATCTCTTTCTATACCACTGTTGCTTCCTTGGGTTGCTGAAAAGCTGAGGCCAGTTGCCCCCGCTGGCCATGGCTTTAGGATAGCTCTAAGCCGTGAAGTCCTATCTGCTGGCTGCCATGTTTCACTAAATTTGGCAATTTGTCCTACTTCTGCTCTGTGCGAGTTTCTGAAGCTACTATTCAGCCTGTGCAGTTGCTGATCAAACGATGTCCAGCTCTGGGCTTGGTGTGACTTGCTTAGCTTCCGCTTCTTTCCTGCTAGTCACTCGGGCTGCTTTGTTTCTCCACTAGAGCTCTCAGGGCACTCTTAAATAACATAGTCTTGCTGCCCTTTGAATTGAGGGTGTACCACTTTTGACTTCTTAAATATACCTACAAACACTTGAGGATGCATTTTTAAGTGTCTCATTTCCCCTTCCTCTTGGAGAAACGTACATGCCACATTCTTCTTGGCCTTGATCTGTTCATTGCTTTGAATTCCGTTGCCATTAAGAGCCTGGACCTCAAAAACCTGATCACAGCCTTTTTTTTTCCCCCTCAAAATAATTTTTTTTTAAACTGGATTATTCCTCAGTATCCTAAAAACAGTATTAGAATTTAGGGCAGGGCTTCCCTGGTGGTGCAGTGGTTGAGAGTCCGCCTGCCGATTCAGGGGACGCGGGTTCGTGCCCCGGTCCGGGAGGATCCCACGTGCCACGGAGCGGCTGGGCCCGTGAGCCATGGCCGCTGAGCCTGCGCGTCCGGACAACAGTGAGAGGCCTGAATACCGCAAAAAAAACCAACAACAACAAAAAAGAATTTAGGGCAGATGATTTAAATATCTATGTAGAAAGACCTGTGTTCCGTTTTGTTTTTTATTCATTCGTGTATTTATTCATTCAGCAGTTGTTTTATGGATCCTGGAAATATATTTAGAATAGGGAGACAAAAGTTAACATGATGCTGTCCACAATCCTTAAGCTTTTTAGTCTCTCTCTCTCTCTCTCATTTCAAGGGCAGAGGCAACTACAGAATCTCATAATGTCACTTATGAGCAAAGTCCACTGACTATCCCAAGTGATTCTTCTGGATTCCTTAATAATGTGACCTACTGGTTTAAATATGAGAAAAGTTGGTTTACAGATTTGTTATTTTATCAGAGATCCAAATCCACTCTAAACTAAAAGTTCCTGATGCGGCAAAAGAGAATTTGTTAGGAGGAGGCAAAGCTCTTAGACTACACGTGAATATTTGTCCAAGTCCTAGGTTAGCTTTGGGTGCCATAAGGGTGTCCATCTTCCATATTTATATTCATTTAATGAGAAGAGGACTGCTGTCCTGGCCTCTGAGCGTGTGCTGAGACAGGATGAGTTAGGGCACATGCCCTCTTGAATGGAAGCCAGTCATGTAATAGGCAATAGAGTGGAACATACTGATTGGCTTAAGCCAGTGAGGACCCACACTTGGGTTGGGGATGGGGTTAGCTTCTCCTGCTGGAGGGATGAGTCAATACCTCAAGGACAATTGGGATACTTTTAGGAAATGGCCTTAGGGAGATAGACACTGGGTAGATAACATGCAGATTTCTGACTCTTAGTAGCACAAATGGCCCTAGGGTCTAGCTTTTTGGAGCCTCAGTTAAAAAAAATGAACATGTCACTCATAGTTTATGATTCTTTTTCTAGGTTTGTCCATGTTTAACTCTTACATCCCCAAATTGCTTTTCTTGTGTTAAAAAGTTAAAGGTGGTTCAACTGCGATTTTAGTAGGGTAAACTGTAACTTTTTAAATTTCAAAGTACACAGAAAAATGGGTGTCTGAACAGACTTTTCCCAGTATCTTCCCAGCTTTATCTCTTCTTATGGAAATCTTCCCCACTCTCAAGGCTGAGTTCCCTGGTGAAGCCTTGACCTATTTTTCAGCAGAAGTCAGCGCTCCTCAAGGCTCAGGGCACTTCGTGCTTGTCATTTTCTCTTCCTTTCTCAATGCTACATCCTCTTATGTCTTGGAGTTCTTTGGCCAGACCACCAGGAGCCCATGAGACAGATGATGCGAGCCATTCCGGGGGATATTTGGTGTAAGTGATACCGGAAAAGCTTTATCAAAAAGCCAAGCTCTTGTTCAACTCATCCAAAAGAATTTGGGCAAGGAACACAAAACACAAAGGAACACACACACACACACACACACACACACACACACACACACACACTGAGGCTGAGGGGCTAAGAGAACAAAGAAGCAGTTTGTTTAGGGAAGAAGTGAAAGTCACACACTTGAAGGAGGAGAGTGCAGGCATCCTTGCAGCAGGGTTGTTGATCCCCCTTTTTGTCTTATTTTTAGCCCTTTGAATGGGTGAGGGTCTTTTTGATTAGGGGTGGAATATTCATGGAGGGTTGAGGTGTGGTCTGGATTGCACCAGGTTGCATCAGCTTCTTGTCCTGAGCATTTGCCTCCAGAAGCCACCTTACGTGTGCTCTAAGAGCTGTTTTCCCTTAAATAGTGGAGTGGCAGGTGGTACAGGGTCGTCAGCAACCTGTGCACTTCTATTGCACATGCTCCACGGTTTTCATGGGGGCTACAAAGTTTCTGTTTTAGATGCCATTCCTCCCTGTGTCATGTCCTCATTAAGTGCAAAATCAGGAGGTGGCTTTGCCTTCTGTCTAATGCCTATACGTGAGGTGGCTGAGCTTGGGCCCTCCCTCCCCTGTCCTGACTTCCCTGCCTCGTCAGAAGCAAGGAGCCTGGGGGGCTGGCGGGAGAGTAGCTGTGGGATGAAGTGATTGATCTGACTGTGCCGGCTGAGGTTGGAAAGAACTTGGAGAAGAACAAGAACATAAAACACGAGGTTTGGAGAGAGACAGAGAGAGAGGAAAGCTTGCGGTCAGTGAATAAATTCAGAGCTTCATACCTTCGGATAAGGGAGCATTTGATGAACAGTCAAGGGCAGCAAGTTTTGCCAGGCCCAGCAGGGACGTTTCCATTTGTGCTTCTGTGCAGTAGTGAGCAGACTCATTTCTACGTGAAAGCATCCACACTGTAAAAAATAATTGCATATTGCTTAATATTCCGTGGGCATATATCTATTCTGCATCCTCAGAGCTCATCTTCAACGTTAACGCGTATGTTTTATGTGGAATAAAATGTAAAGTAGCCGATGGATGCTAGAAATATTTTTTAAAGTTTTTAAACAGCTCTGTGTAAACATCATTTTTCCATAATGAAAGTCTTGTTCACACACAGTGAAAGGGGTTCCGTATAGTCACTTTCTAAAGAGCATAGGAAGCGTTATGGTTAAAAATAGACAAGAAGCGCTAAGAACATTAAGTTTGCAACAGCATTCTGGCCTGTTTCTCCTAATACCGTTGCCCAGTCTCCTCCCACAGGAAAGCTTCCTACAAAATGTCACACCCAAGGAACTAATGCGTGTGAATGTGTTAGAAATTACACCTAAGAATGGTGATTACCTCCCTCCCAGTCTGTGATTCTCCTATAAACAAGAACCTCCCATTACTTTTTGCACAGTCTCTGTATTATTTTAGACGCCACAGTCCTCTCCTTAAATGGAGACTTCGTTCTGCATATTTCTCAATTTTCCACCTGTAATCAGTGAATTATTAGAAGTACAATGAAATCGATTCTACATTGTTTCCTGTGATGAATATGTTGTTTAATTGGAGAGGATTGCTAAGCCTGAAAATGTAACGGTAACTGGAATTGGCCTTTCAAGTCATAGAGGGTATTTTCCTAAAATACATAAATCCCAAACTTCTGGGCAGTAATTTGATGCAGACTCAAGAGAAGTAGCTCCCTAGGGAATTATCAACCCAAAGAATTATATCCAGCAGAAAATCTCTCATCTTAAATAAGGCGGAGAACCAGAAGTGGTGAGGGAAATTCCTTCCCTGAAGGAATCAGGGCTTGAGGTCCCATAGGCTTATTTATAAGACAGAAACTGTTTGCAAAATTTTTATGTGAAATCTCCTCTGAATTTTTAAACTGTCAAAGTTGACATCAAAAATGAGAGCTATTTTGCTTTTATTTTGCATTTTGCATAACTTTGTCCGTTTGGAAATGTGTGTGTTGGACCACAACACTGATACAGTGCCTACCGAATGTTAAACTGAAAAATGTGGTGGAAAAATTAAGAAGCGATACTTCAAGAGAAGAGTTTAAACGTTTGCAGACAAATTTATTGTAAATGGGGCTGGGCTTGGGCAAAACTGCCAAGCAGGTAGAAGACATTTTTCTAATCAGAATGTTGTTTTTACCTCCCTTCAACATGGCCTCAGCATGGTCTGCTTATCTCCCGTCCTGGATCATTTATTGTTTCTACTTATATATTCATATATTTTATGTCATTTAATGTGCACCCATTTGACAGGCGGACAGCTGAGCCTCAGAGATGTTATCATTGCTGAATGACAGGACTGGAACTCAAGTCCCTGTATCAGCTATGACAAATAACCAGATAAATCTCTGTTGCTTCACACAAGTTTATTTCTTGCTCACACAAGAGGTGCTGTGAGTCTGGGTGACGCTTTAGGGCAGGGGTTAGAGAATTTCTCTGTAAAGGGCCATAGAGTCGATATTTTAAACATTGTGAGCCAAGGGGCAAAGTTGAGTAACTATTTTTACTGAATGAGTAAGAGTCATTTTCATATTTCACATTTCAAAACGTAAAAACCATTTTTATCTAGTGAGCCACACAAAACTACGCTGCAGGAGGGATTTTGTGCCTGGGTCATAGTTCGCTGACCCCTGCTCTTGGAGGACAGACCTCCCTACGCTGTTCAGCATCCCAGGCCATTTTCATCTTATGGCTTCCCTGTAAGAGCACGTGGCTTGGCAATCACTGTGGCAGTGAACGCGTGGGCTGGAGAGTTGAGCACCAGCAATTAAATGCTTCCATCCAGAAATGGCACACGTCACTTCTACCCTGATTGCATTGGCTACAGCAAGTCACACAGGCGTATTTAATTTAGTAGGGGGTGTGAGAATAACCTCCTGTGTGCCAGGAAGTAGAGGCCAAGTGGATATTGGTAAATAGTGATAATGCCTATCAGAGCTGCCTGTTCCTTCGTGTAAATATCAGACCCTGATTCTGGAGGCTATAGCACTGCAATCTTGTGAAAAAAATCTTCTCGATGAAAGAAGGGCCTAAGAATTTTTGGGCTTGAGTGCTAAAGCAAGTGATGCAAGCTCACATCTCTATCAGAATTAGTAAATCGAATGCTAATAAGTTCAGTGACTATGTGTTATGTATTGTGTTTTAAAATAGAACCAGTTATAGAGCAGTTGTTACATTTTTGGTAGACAATGGGGACATTTTCATTTTTAAGATAATAGGAGATATGGTATATAATCACTTGAAATGTTTGAGAAACAGGATTAACCCTTTAGATTATCTTTTGAATATAGTGTTCTCTGAAGAAGGAAGTTGGTATTTTGCATTTTGGGGAGGTTAAATTTTCAAGGAAAGCCAAGTTACAAACTGTTCATTTTACTTATTCTTTAAAATGTAAAAAAAAACAAAAAAGAATGAATACAACATTAAGGTACTGGAGGATTTTTAACAGGACAGAGAAAATGCCCAAGCTAAAAAGAATGATACCTTTGATTTTAAAATTCTCTCGTATTAAAGATTAAAGATATGGAACATGGTAAAAGCAAGGGCAGTTATTTAGATATGCAGGTTAAGAGTTGGTTTTCACTAATAAGTTGCCAGATTTAGCAAATAAAAATATAGGATGCCTGGTTAAATTTGAATTTCAGATACCACACAGGACATAGTTATTACTAAAAAAAAAATTTACCATTCATCTGAAATTCAAATTTAACTGGGTGTCTTGTATTTGCATCTGAGAACTCTATGTCCTATAGTAGAGATTTGAATTGGTAGGTGGTCCTTACTTTAAAGATTTTACATAGAATCACTTCTCATTATGGGTGGTGCTTCTGTAATATAAAGTCACCACAAACACTGAATTAGTGAATACTGAGCTATTCATTGCTCCTAGGAGAAGTAGAGGGTTGGGTTCCTGTGAGCCTCTGGTCACAACATTTTTGTCAACTGTTCAGTAAGTAACCTTGCTTTATGTGTACTTCTGTTTAAAGACACCATCTCTCTCTTTCTCTGTGTGTGTGTGTATATATATATATATATACACACACACACACATATACACACATATTTATATATCTTACAAGTAATTATATGTAGTATTTCTTTACAATAATACACTAGCTGATCTGAGTTTAATGTCTCTTTGACCCTGGGTGATGTGGCCATAAGTTTCTTTGGCTTTTAGCCATACCCACAGTGCTATCCAATATGTTTTATAAATCAGTCCTCATGTCAGGAATTCACAAACTTAGCCACTATCACTGTTACTCCAGCATTTTTCAAATCAGTCTCGCATACAGACCTGAGAATGTCCTCTTCCTTTTTCTGGATGCCCCCTATTGTGGATTCATTAACATTGACCTCAGCACAACACTGTAACCCCTGCCTGAAAGAAATGGATCTAACCCACATATTTTCTCAGAAAGGCCCATCATAGCCGTTTTGCATTTAGGACCACTAGGCAGCACTTAAGCACTACCTTTTAAACAGTGAAATCACCAACAAAAACCAAACATGCAAAAAACATGGCACTAAACAGACTTGGAAAAGGACCCACGTTTACAGAATGAGAGCTCCCTGCAACAAGAAGGCAGATCATTGCCTTGTTCAACCTCAGTTCAGGAGGTGCGCCTCAGGTGACTGAAATTTTTCACCGCTCTACCCATGTCCACAGTTGATGGTGAGCACGCCGTGTGTATCGCCTTTGATGCTACAAATACATTTTAGCAATTAGGTAAATTCACTTTATGGAATCTGCAAATAATGAGGATCCACTGCATTTGATGCCTAAATTAACAGATGAAGACAAAAATATTAGAGTACCTTTAGGAAGAATGGGCAGTTAACTGGGTAGCATATGGTAAATGACCCTAATTTTCCACAAATAATAATGCTAACTTCCAGTCCTCACTATGTTCCAGGGGCAGAGCTGGGTGCTTAATATAGATTATTGAATTACATTCTTATTTTAACTCAACAGTTCTATAAAGTTAATGTTACTGTCTTCATTGGTCGAGGGTCTCACAACTTATAAGAAGAGTTGGAATTCCTACCTATGTCAAGGAATACTCAAGACGGGGTCCTTTACCACAGGAGGTACACTAGTAATAGTTACCATAGTCCTCTAAGTATCTTTTTTGTTGTTGTTTTGTTTGTTTGCTTTTTGTTTTTTTGCGGTACATGGGCCTCTCACTGTTGTGGCCTCTCCCGTTGCGGAGCACAGGCTCCGGACGCGCAGGCTCAGCGGCCATGGCTCACGGGCCCAGCCGCTCCGCGGCATGTGGGATCTTCCCGGACCGGGGCACGAACCCGTGTCCCCTGCATCGGCAGGCGGACTCTCAACAACTGCGCCACCAGGGAAGCCCCTCTAAATATCTTAATGGAAATTTGATGTTACCCACAAAACTTCATTTTAGGAAGAGCTATTGAAGAAATCATATATCAAATCTCAGCCTTAATCTGGGGCAACAATAGTGATCTTGCAGCTGTGACTTCACTACTCTGTGTTTCATTTTCTCAGGACTTTGTGTTGTAGACTTGGGGTTGCTAAGTATTCCTAGCTGCATATTGCCCACATGAAGCTATAATCCTCTGTCAGTGCATTGGAATGATTTCCACAGTGACTGGATTTATATCACAAAGAAAGGGTTCAGGTAGAGACTAAGTCACAGGAGCCAGAAAAGTACTGAAAAATGGGCTCTGTTTTCATGCAAATGTGCAGGAAATCATGAAAAGGGGGAGGAGAACCCATATAGAAAAGGTGGCACTTAGGTCAACATGTTTTAAAAAAGAAGGTATCTGGGCTTCCCTGGTGGCGCAGTGGTTGAGAGTCCGCCAGCCGATGCAGGGGACACGGGTTCGTGCCCCGGTCCAGGAAGATCCCACATGCCGTGGAGCGGCTGGGCCCGTGAGCCATGGCCGCTGAGCCTGCGCGTCCGGAGCCTGTGCTCCGCAACGGGAGAGGCCACAACAGTGAGAGGCCCGCGTACTGCAAAAAAATAAATAAATAAAAAAGAAGGTATCAGTCTAAAATTGTCTGAAGTCTTCACTAATTTTAAGCTTGAGTTATATTTTATCCTTCTCTTTTTCTGCCTAATGTTTCAGTCCCTCCCTCTTTGTTCCCCCTACAAATCTCCCAAAAAAGGAGATAATGAAACCCCTTTTCTGGTTGTGATTACAAGTAATGACTCTTGGTATAGTCTTTTGCTTCCTAATTTGCTCTTTTGGGTGGAGTGTCTACAGATTCCTTCTTTAGAATTGAAAATGTTATGACTCTCGTTTAGTTGTCAAGTGTGGAGTGTTATATGAGAGCTGGTATCAAAAGCAGATAACTTTTAAGCATGTCCATACTGAAGATCATGAGCTTTTACAGCTTTTATTTTAAGGTACATACAGTGTTTCACCACTATCACCTGATTATTCTGTGCCATATTCCTGAGAAACATGCTAATCTGCTCAACCCAATATTCCTCCAAATTTTTAAACAAAAATTTAAATTTTAGATTATCTGTCCTGGGGGACTTCCCTGGCAGTCCAGCGGTTAAGACTTCGCCTTCCAGTGCGGGGGGTGCAGGTTCGATCCCTGGTCGGGGAGCTGAGATCCCACATGCCTCGCAGCCAAAAAACCAAAACATAAAACATAAGCAGTATTGTAACAAATTCAATAAAGACTTTAAAATTGGTCCACATCAAAAAAAAATCTTAATAAAAGAATAAAAGATTATCTCTCCTGATAATAAAGCAACTAAGAGTTAAGAATCATGTAATCTTAATATTTTCTTTTGCTTTGTATACAATAAATATAGATGGTCTTTTTAATTATTGATATTGTATTATTAAAAATTTAATCCTTTAGCGCCTATTCCTAGCACAGAAAAGAATTTCCGGTGTCTACTAAATACATGTTCTGAGTTAAGCAGGTAATCTACAAATGCATGTATTTAATGTTTGAGCTTATGCTTAAGCTAACAGTCATCACTGTGGCCTTTGTTACTCTGTTCCTATTGTAACAGCAGGACATAAATCCCAAAATTCTTCTGGGGAAAAACTACTGATAATGTATTGATCTGCCAATAGTAGAGGATTTGGTGACTTTCAGAATATTTCTTAATCCTGTACTGAAATAATTAAGAGGTTATTTGCTCTCATTATTAGCTTTAATGATAACAATCGTTATTCTTATAGTAATTATTCAAGTAATAATAATTGTTCATTTCAGTTCTCTTTGGTATTCATTAAGTTTGTTGAGTAGGTGTGAAATAGTCCTCTATTTCAAAAATATGTGCCAATGTGGTGTTGGTTTCACGATTCTTAAGCAAACATTTGACTTTTGAAAAGAAGCATATGTTTTCTTTTTTGTTTAATAATGGCACTGCTTTTGCCGTCAGCTTGCTCATACTGTATTTATTCACAGATCATGTGGGACGCTGTGTTTACTTTGCTCCTGCTATCTGTGATAGTGAACAACGACTTCTGTAATTTGTCACTTTGAATGTTGCCTAGCGTCAATTTGCCGGACATTCATTTCACTACCAACACTTTCATTTTGAGGCTGATAGCTTCTTGGTTAATTTCTTCAGAGTAATGTCAAATGGTAACAAACCAATTAGTTATTATAGCTGCTATACAAATGAACAAGAAATGGGGGGATTATGGACAAAACTAACACTAAAACAGGATTTGATTTTCAGTCCTTTAGACTTCAGTTTTATTGTAAAAGTGTGACTATCTCAACGTTGACCTGATTTTAATTTCACTAGCCCCTCTGCACATGTGTGGAGCAAATAGTACTGTATTTTGTAGAAATGATAGAACTAGAGAGATAACATAGTCTTGAACAGGTCAACTGAATCAGGAAGGAAAGCCAGAAAAAAGTCCAGACTATGGTCAATTGAATTTTGTAGCATCAACTGTTTTCTGCGCTATGCTTAGTATATAGTACAACTGGATTTTCTTGCTTCCCTGTTAACCAGATGGCTTATGTATCAGAGCACCTTCCTTGCGTGTCTGGCCCAGTAGACTTGAATAGTATCAAAGAACAAATAAAATTCATCTCAACTCTCGTCACTTTTCTTACAGGCTGTAAATACTGCATAAAATCCCAAACTGTTTTTGCTTCAGGTTGTTTCGCTCCACAGACTGTGCTCCTATTATTATAAACAGTGCAGTTGAGAGAAACAGCGTTTGATCAGCAATTTGAAAAGTTTCCCTAGAGCTGCAAAGACCAACCAGGTGTAGGTCACTTTGAAATCAATGACTTTAATGTTCCATAAGCATTTATGGAATCATCCTCACGCCTCAGGAACTCAAGCCCTCAGGCTGCTCCAACCCACCAGAGCACCCCAGGCAGGGACCCACTGCAGCCCCTTCACAGCAGCCCTGGGCAATGCTCTCCTGACCTGCCTTCTCCTCTTAATGCATTATAGCCTATTAAGAGTTCTGGACCTTTATTATTTGCTCAAGTAAATGTTTGCTAATTTTATTAAACTAGAGAATATTGGTGGAGCATAATAATTTAATATGTCCACCCCAAGTTATTTCACTTAATTCACTCCTTCACTGCTACCCAGTGGAGGGACTTATACAGAAAATGCCAGCACCATAAGAATTTCAAGGCTCCTTCATCTTCATTTTTCAACTCTTTCTTACATGGTGAAGTTCTTGTAAGACCCCAAACTCACTTTTTCTTTTCTTTTTTTTGCCCCCTGGTCTTTATATACACTGCAACCTCTGTGTGAAATGCCTCTTGATGTTTCCATGACTATTTTCCACTCACATCAAGAAATAGTAAATGTGACCTTTTATAGGATGACTTTTTTTTAAACTATATTCCCCCAGCCCTTGTACGATTTATAGCATTCTGCATATACTATTATATGCCACAATATTATCCTACTTCATTAAAAAAGTAATACTTATATTTTTTCTGCTTTACCTCACTGGATTACAGTCTTTTGGGGGGGTAAAAACTGGGTTTTATTCATCAATGTGTCATTAGTAATGAGCCCATAGCCTGACACAGAATAAATGCTCCATTAAAGTGAGTTAAATTTATAAATGAGCATTGGCTCAGACATTAGAGAGAAGGGTAGAAAAAAAGCAGAAGGCTTCAGTTGAAAATCAGGACCAGTTATATTTGACAGGAAAAATAACAACAGTATTACTAATTGTAAACTAAAAGAAAATAACATTGGAGCTCCTACTCTATGCCATTCAGGTGCAGTTTTCTATACAGCATGTAATTTATTCCTCAGACAACCTCAGGAAGCTGAGGATCAGAAAAGTAAAGTTGTTTGTTCAGGTTCAGGTAACTAGGGAATATATAGGCAGGGCACAAACCCCAGTTATATCTACCCTAATTCAGTTCTCTTTACACGGTAAACCCATACCTCTCTGAGTGTGAAATAAAGCATGATGATTAATTTAACAAGATAATGGGCCAATGTGATAACGTGTGTTGTTGCTATAGTTTATTCCAAGACATATTTATGGAAAGGGTTATGAGAGGAATCCAAAGGCAGTTGATCTGGAATTAATATCACACTAAAAATAAACCCATAATTGTTATAACAATTTTATAGCTATATAGTTAATATAGCATACTCGCTACCATTTCATGTTAGCTGTGGCCTGAAATAATTCTCTGGCCTTGATTCAGCCTCATTATTTGCAGTAGCTGTGGTCTATAACGGAGGTGTGCCTGCTGTATTAGCGAAACACAAGGGCTCCTAAGCGAAATACAGGGTTAGGTTCCTGTGAGCCTCTGCTCTCAACGTTTTCACCTACCAGCCAGTACATAACCTTGTTTTCTGTGGGTTTGTTTAAAGATACCATTTGGTTCAGTCATTCACATTGAACTCACGGCCAACGGCACTATAACTCATGTCTGAATGAAGCTTGTCCAACACATATGTTTTCTCTTGAAGGCACATCCCAGCCTTCTGTGCTGAGGGAAACCAGACAACAGCACTTCAGCACTGCACTTGAGGGCGATGTTAAATAGCCACATCACCAAGCACAAAAATGCAAAAAAAAAAAAAAAATGACATTGAATAGCACTCAGAAAGGACACTTGTTTACAGTATAAGAACTGAAAGAAGGCAGAGAGTAGCCTTGTTCCACCTCAGCTGGAAACAAGTATGTCAAGTGACTCAAATTTTGTGTTGCTCTGTTCTTGTCTAAGACTGAAAGTGCCAGGGGTATTAATTTGGGGATGACAGATATATGTTTGTGTTTAGGTGAATTCACAAATGCAGAATCTGCAAAAAATGAGGATTGACTGTTTTCTATTATCAAATAGCGTCATTATTTCTATTCCTAAGATTTGGGTCATGTGCTTACTCTCCTTTATCTCATTTTCCTTTTCCTCTCGTTACTGGATACAGTTATTGTCATCTAAGCAATTTCTTGTGGCCAGTAAGCTTTGCTATAGTCAGTTCTTCTGGGATGAGATGAGAGAAACCTGTTTATTGGCTGTGGTTCAGTATATTTGCTTACATGCAGGGCTCAAAACCCACCCCAGGGCCTAGAGAGATCCATCATTAATGGGGTTAGATAAAGGTCAGGGGCTCTCAGTTAAGTCTACGGAATGTGTTCTAAAATGAGTTCATTCATTCTGAGGATCTGCAAGATTTGTTAGGTTGTATAGTTAGTAGATCGTTGTAAAGACTTTCAGCTAGCCAGTAAGAAATCATCTGTTTTCTCTTGGGAAATATTGCCCTTGTTTTATTTCAGTAGGAAAAACTAGGAGTTCACTATGAAGGTAGGTATTAGGAGATTACTCAAAGCATCACTAAACTGGAATGTCCAGAAGCAAGGAAGAGGTAAAAGGTGACTGTTTCTATACGAGGTCGGCTTCCCCATGTGCACTGTCTGTCCTGTATGGGAAGGTTAGGCATTTCTGGAGGCTACAATAGCTCTTCCAGGTTACTGGTGTATCTTTTAAGCTTTAATTTTTGAAATGGTACCTAGAGATCTTACACTTGAAGCTCTAAACAGACAATTAATGGTTCCATAACCCATTTTATAAGCATGGTGGTTTCTATTTAAATACCCTGACTCTAACTTTCCCTCCATTCAGACTATAAAGAATGTACTTTTAAAAGCTTAGAGTGTATGCAGGACTCCAAACCGGGGCTGGTCCATTTAGTCCCTCTGTGAAGCATCTTAAGAAGGATAGAGAGCAAAATATGAAGGTGGGAAACAGAGATTCTAAGCGCACCTCTGCCATTATCTATCCGGAAGACTTGGCCAAATCACTGAGATTTTTCTAGATTATGTCAGAAGGGTCAGGCTATAGTCTAAGTCTACTTCTCTTTCCTTTTTTTTTCCTCCAGTGATTGTGCCATCATTTGGTGAGGTTTTTTCTTTTTTTTACTTCTTGTCACACATCACAGCTTAGATATCATACATCAAATATTCAAATCTTTTAATCAAAGAAGGTGAAAACCAATTCCTCCTTCCCTCAAATCCAGGAAGATAGTTGATATTATTATGAAAAACCCTTAAAATAGCTATTAAATTCTATAGCTCAACTCACTAAATACTTTTACTCCAATATGGAGCTTCAGTCAATGGAACATCAATATTATGAACAGTGACATAGATATTAGACATTTATAGATATCACACAACTATATTATAGGTGATTTGTGTGCTTTTTTTTTTCCCTTTTTGGTTAGCCAGTATTGGCAAACGTCAGTAGAGTATAAAATATTCCTAATATGAGGTGAATTTATATTCTTAACAGATTGGTTTTTTCTCTTCTGATATATAGAATGTTTTTAGAACTAAGTAGAAAATTATCACTTCTCTTTTTTTGGTGGGGTTGATCAAAATCTGAAATGTTTTTCTGCTTAATAAACACATTGATTAAATTGCTTCTCTCTACCAAGTATTATACTTCCCACTGAGCATATGTAAAAGGTGTCTTTTGCAAGTTAAAAGTCTAAGAACTTTAGTAGAGAAGACAGCACACTTAAGTATAATATTCATCCATTCAACCAATATGGATTGAGCGGCTCTGTGTCAGGCACTGTTTTTACCAGCTAGGAGTATAGCTTCTGACTTAAAGGTTTATATTCTAGTAGCAGAAGAGAGAAAATAAATATAGTAAGACATATAGAATTGTCAGCTGGTGATAAATACTATAAGGAAAAATAAGCAGTGCAAGGGGATAAAGAGTGATGGGAGGTGTGACTTTAGAAGGGACAGTCAGTTGGTAGTATGTGGAGTATACAGGACAAAGACATCGGGATTGCCTGGGAGTAGGGAAATGTGTTTCGTTGTTTAGACTAGGGTAGTCAGGGAAGGGCTCACTGATGGGTGACATGTGAGCAGAAAACAGGGAAACGGAGAACAAGTCGTTCAGTCAGTACCTAGGGGAAGAGCATTCTAGGCAAAGGGAGTACAGAGTGTAAAGTCCCCGAGGGGGGCAGGAACACCCTACGCTTGGTCAATCAATGACAAAGTGGTGGTGTGGCCAAAGGAAATAGAGAGAGGGGCCTAATCCAAGATGAAGTCGGAGGAAAGCCGAAGCTGAAATCGCATTGGGCCACAAAGGCTGGATTTTCTTCGGAGCGAGATGGAATGCCTTTGAAAGTGCTGAATGAAGTGCACAAGCGATTTGCCTACTGTACTGGAGAATATTGTCTGCAGAGTGTGCAATATAGGAGAAGTGATAGAGGGGTGGTCAATTAATCCCTTCCTGAAGGTAGGCAGGAAGTGTCTTCGTAGACGTCTATGGAAAGCATGGAGGAAAGACATTCCAAGTAGGGGGAGAGCTGGCCTGAGAGGACGAGTGGTGTGATGTTTTAGCATGAAGTGTGAGGACTGGCCCTGGACTGTGTTGAGGCTGGCAAAAGTACATGTATGTCATTCTGAGAGTTTGGGCTTCAGCCCGAGAATGTGGTGGAGCCACATTGAAAGCAAGGGAGAGACTTGAAAGCAAGGGAGCAGCAGGGTCATCTGTAGAAAGACGGCTCCCCTGGTGAAATGGAGGGTCAGTGATGGCAGAGCAAGCCTGGGGCGCAGGAGGGAAGTGGTGGTCCTGGTGGCCTTGGCCCCTGCCAGTTGGGACGGACGGAAGAGGGAAAATCAACGCGTGCGTTTAGAAGGTGTATGTAGTCTGAGTTAGACCTTCAGGCTAAAAGAACATTACCTTAGCAATTCATTGCAATTGCACGGCTTCAAAGGTGAAAGTACATTAATGGCCATTATTTATCTGGCAACAAATCGTGTAATGACACGTTAAAAGCTGTTCCAAAATGAAATCTGTTCTCCATTTAGTATAAATTTCAAATGAATCTTTAAAACTGTGTATGGGAGCTGGGTTACCTTTGCCTCTCCAAATAACATGCCTTGTTAACGTGGACCACACATGGATCTGTTGCTGTTTTTCTTGACCCCGATTACCATTGAGTACAAAAGAAAGGGTGCATCTTCATTTAACTAAGCCAGGATCTGAGAGCCAGCCCGTTGTGAAACTCTAGAACAATAGCATGAGTAAATATAATGCCTTCCAGTGATGTTATCAGAATGCCCTGCAAGATTACTTGCTTATCCATAATGATAGTTATCTTCTCAAAGCTTCTGTCTAAATATCTGTGGAAGTACCAAGGCAGCTTGCCTCAAACATGAGTGTCCCATTGTGTTTCCCAGGCACCTTTGGAGTAAAGGTTTAGCACCATTTACTCAGTGCGTTTTGAACGGCAAAAGTAGTGAAAGACATGAAGGTGCTCATCATTGAGAAAAAGAGAATCTCCAATATTCATGAAATGCCTGCTATTGCATTTTAATTTGCTTTAGGAAATTGCCTAGTTTGTTATTCATTTTTGCTTTGCATAATAGTTATGACAGCTCTGGTTGGTTTCTGATTCTTAGGAGACTGTGCAGATGCAGAGTTCTCAGCACACAGATTTTTTTCTGTTGAATCATAAATTGAATTCCTTTCATGAGAAGGTAATTTACACTTTAAGGCATATTTTTGTCAATAAACCGGATTCTTTTGAATGTCGTTTCTTTTCAGCTCTCCTGAAATAAAAAATTTCTGTCTCCTCTCTAATGTTTTTTTCCTCCCCTCAAACCTATTTTGGCATCATTTTGGTTAGGAGAAGGAAGAACATACTAGTTATTTCTGAGGGTATGTGGTTACTGTAAGTGGATCAATTTTAGGAGGAAATTAAATTTGTAGCTAAATGGTAGGTTGTTTAAAAAAAAAAAAAAATTGGCATTCTCCAGATGTGAAACAATAACAGGCTGGAAGGATTTCCCATACACGAAAAAGCAGGTGTCTATAATATCAGACATGTATTATAGATCTAAGAACAGTGAGCTACCTTTTCTAAGGCATATTTGAAAATCAAATTTAAAAACCGTTACAGTACAAAGTGTCCATTTAACTTGAGTAAATTAGCTATATTAGATGCTCATGGCTGATGTACATCAGATGCCAGGAGGACCTGACTTTGTTAGCTGTTATCCTTGAGGAAACTGAGCCTTTGCTGTAGACTAGCTGAAAAACTTGATTCCCTAGGGTAGTGGTGACTCTCTTCTTTTCCCTGGTTCTCTCCTCAGTGGAGACTGTACTGAGAATAAAGACGGACAAGGTGAACACTTTGTGTACTGCCCTCCTTTTTAATGAAGCTAAGCCTTTTAGTCTCTATTCTACTTTCCTCAATAGAATAATTCTCACCACCTAATCCCAGTCCCCAGATATCCCTGGGATTATAAACCAACCATGTTTACCTTTTCGCTTTTTTCCTCTCTTCACCTTCTGCCTTTTGTCAGTTGTATGATTGTAAAATGTATGCAGCATAAATCTAGCCAAATCTAATTGGTGTTCGTTGCTCTGAAAATATATTGCTGTTACGCCATTGTGATCTTAAAATGCTGTGATTCCAGGTTTTACTTCTGTGACTGGTAATTAGTAAATGTTGGTATTTACAAAATGAGTCATATCACGTCTGCTTTGCAGTGTTTATTCAAACGCAGAAGAGAGATTCTGAAATTAAAGTCCAGATTTGGGATTTAAGTAATTACTCAGTTACTCCTTCTGCCCCCTGGAGTCTCTAAAGACACTCAAAGAGCACAGTTGTGTGGTTTTCATGATGCCAGACTTATCTGATTAAATCTCCACTCTGTGCAGTCTTAATATTTTTATAGTCCTTCAATAAAATCTTTCAATATGTTAAGAATCAACTTCACTGATGATTTTCCCAAACACCAGAGGCATGAACTTCCATGACAAAAATCAGGAACGAATCCTTTGCTGATTGATGGCATATTCATCTTTGAAATCGTAACCACCAAGGCTTGGGTTCTCTGAGTAAACTGTTCTAACAGAGATCTGTGTACCAAGAGGGAAGCCAGAGATGCTCTGTGGGTTAGAGAGACTTAACACACTGAATCACAGAATACAGAAAAGGGCCAACTATTCACAGTCTCAAGGTCTGTTTCACCTTTATTTTTGCGGTGCGCGGGCCTTTCACTGCTGTGGCCTCTCCCGTTGCGGAGCACAGGCTCCGGACGCGCAGGCTCAGCGGCCATGGCTCACGGGCCCAGCTGCTCCGCGGCATGTGGGATCTTCCCGGACCGGGGCACAAACCCGCGTCCCCTGCATCTGCAGGCGGACTCTCAACCACTGCGCCACCAGGGAAGCCCCACCTTTTTCTTAAGATCCTCCCAAAGCAAAATAAGGCCCACAGCTACTCCATAACCTCATCAACCAAGAATAAATAGACTCTAAATATCTTAGGGTAAGAGCCTGCACGAGGCCAGCTGCTACTTGATACAAATAACTTTCAAGCCAGGAATGTAAACACACAATGAGTATAATTTATCATTTCAATGCACTTCACATCGTAAGTAGACATATGCAGTGGTCATTAGAACTGCTTGCAAATACACTCATTCTCCTCTATGGACAGGTGGTAGGATTTTATTTCACTCCTTCTTTTAAAGTTAGGGGTGGCTGTGTGACTTATTTCTCAATGACATGTGAGTGGAAATGCATTTTCTTGCCTTCATATGGGAGTTTTAAGAGCTAGAGTGTGATTTGGTTTGAGAAGGGATTGGTCAGTGTGAATTCTTGAGTGGTAATGAGGGCAGAGCCCCCTACCAACCCATATTGGACCTACAGTCTCAGTGAGAAATAGAACTTTGGGGCTGTTGGTAATCTGCAAATTACAGAGAAAATCCTGTTACTGTTTTTTAAAATAGCTTTTTAAAATTGCACGAAGTAACACATGCTACCAAAGAATGATGAAGCATATTTTTATAATGTATTATATAAAAAAACATGTATCTAGCGACTTCTTTTGGAGATGGATTGAGGTTTGGATCTGCTTCCATTAATTACTAGTTTCACACACACAAAAAAACCACTTAAAATATGTGCATTTCCTAGCTTTCTCTCTGTTAAATACTGGCTGAGGTTGAGGTATCATGTGAAATAAATGGTCTTGCTCTCAAATACCTTGTAGTAGAGGATATAAAAACACAAATAATCATTTATAAATAAATATTATATATATATATATATGACATGTAAAACTCACTATGAAGGAAGCACAAACGAAGTACTTGAAATCTCAGATGATTTATATCTATAGAAAAATCACTGTAAGCTAGAAGCCTCTGTATGGGAAACCAAGGAAAAGACTCAGTAGCAGAACTCAGATAGCAACTCAGTTAAGTCATTTCCTAAAGAAATCCCAAGCTATTTTTTTAGCCGGATCCATCAAAATCCATCCAGAGATCAACAGCTTGACTTACTTTCAGCAATGGTGAAAGCTCTTTCAGAACCCGGCTACTATAAAGTTGCCATTGAAAAATTCATCAGCAGCAAGTTTGAAATCTTAAAAGTCTTAATGTGTTTTAGAAGCACGGCCAGCTCTGCAGTTGACAGAAGTAGACCAAGGGCTTCACATCAAAGGAGAAATCTTCCCAGCCCTGATGCTCTCAACCCTCTCCATATGGGTGTTCTTCCACATCACACCCACTTTTTCATGTTTCATTAGCAACCTTATGTCTCACACTCAACATCATATATGAGAGCAAAGACCCTAGTAAGGAAGACAGTGAGCTTAATGTATTCGTCAAATCTGTTCCTGGAGTCAAAACATTCTGGAACATGAAGGGAGAAGCACCCAGGTTAGTGAAGTTCTTGTGCTGTCAAATTACCACGAGCATTCGGCCAGGAAGTGGAGCACAGGTAATTGGAAACATCCTGGGGACATTTTCCAAGGGACAGTTATAGGCTGTCAACAACAGTAAAAAGTTTCCGAATAAAACCAGAGAATAACAGGAAGAACTGGTGTTGGGAAATAAGAAAACATTTAGTTACAAAAGTAAGAAGAAAAAATGCTTTCGGGATAGAATGATCTTAGATGTGTTATCATGGGCAAAACAAAGTGAAGACAAGTAGATATTTATTTTGCATTGTTATACTTCTCTGTCCTCTAAGAAGAGCAGGAGAATAAGGAACTGATATACTGAATGGAGAAATTGGTAACTTACCTGCCTCGGGGCCCCTCTCAATCCAGCAGGCTTATTGGAATAAGAGGGTCATTTACCTTCAGAAGGTCAGTCAGGATATAGGCAGTAGGGCCAAAGCTACCCATTAGTGTGAGGGACATTTGAATAAATCTTCCATACCAGGTGCTGCATAGCTCTCCCTCACCTGCAAAGGGAAAAGTGGATTTTAAATGAAAAGCACTCTGAGCGCACCTGTTGTTATTTTTAGCTACATTCATAGGTAGAGAGAATTACTGTGTACTATTGTCACTAAAGTCTAAAGGGAAATAAGAGCTTTAGTAAGGCAGCAAGAGTCACCTGCTACTTTTCTTACTATACCTTTATCTTAGAAACATTTTCATTCATCACAAGAATGATGGAGTATCTAAAGAAGACTGTATATAGTCTTTGGAAGAACAAAATGTGAGATAATAATACTATTCCCTGTTCCACATTTAATTTCCATGCCACTTGAAAGCAATGTGTTTTCAAGGCTAACTCTCCTTTCATGCAACATGATGATAAGATATACTAAATTTTCATATGCTCTACTTGGAAAAATTAATTTCTTTTAGATTGTAATTGCTTTGGATTTAATCTTGAAGTTCATGACTGTAATTTTCAGATGATGTGAATCACTCTGTAGAGGTTTTGTTAGTCATTTGTTTGGAATTAGTCTTTTCCATTCACCATAATTAATTCATTCATATTGGGTATGCTTTGCATTTTTATGTTCTTTACGTTTTACTTTGGAGAATTAATTGGTAGAAAAATTAACTCCAGCTAAACTTCAGTGGCCATTGTTGTTTTTCAGTTATATCAGCCTAGAATTTCACTTAAAAATGGCCTTTTCATAAATTTGTTCCAACCATCAACACATTGTGGGTTTTCATCCATCCTTGTACTTGAAGAAGAGCTCTCGATAACTCAGATGAGGGAATAAAAGCCTTTCTGTGGATACAGTGATAAGGAGTGGCAGGAAAAGACCTTAAAGTTAGGTAAGGTTAATCCTTAGGAAAGACACAAATCAGCAGTTTTTATCTACGTAATGCTTAAAAATCAGTAGGTATTTTCATTTTTCAGCAAATGCTCTCTGTAATTTTAATTTTCAGTAATACTTTAGTTGAAGGGTGCTTTTAATTTCCTGGTGTTTTTTCTAGCTTTATTGAGGTATAATATACAAATAAAAATTGTATATATTTAAGTTGTATGAGACGATTTTATATATATGTGTGTATATATATAGTGACATGATGTATATATATGTGTATGTGTGTGTGTGTGTGTGTGTGTGTGTGTGTGTGTGTGTAGGGACATGATTACCACAAGCAAGTTAATTAACACGTCCATCATTTCACAGTTACCATTGTATGTGTGTGTGTGTGTGTGTAGAATACTTAGACAGAAATGTGTGGCAAGAGTGTAGGATGTTGTCTGTTACATCCAGGTGGTAGATTCATGGCTTTTAAAATTTTATTTATTTACCTTTTTTATTGAAGTATTTACATAGATTTACATAGATTTATGGGGTTTTGAATGTCAAATCCTTTCATTTATCAAATCGTTTTTTTTTAACATCTTTATTAGAGTATAATTGCTTTACAATGGTGTGTTAGTTTCTGCTTTATAACAAAGTGAATTTGCTTTTGAAGTTCTATCTGGGATACCCAAACTCTTTTAAGGGAGTCCGAGGACACAGATTCCTGAGTTTTACGCCTGTGAGATGGAAAATGGTGGTGGTTCAATGCTGCTTCCTCTCTAGAGACTTCCCAAGGCAGTTTTGATGATTACTTTGTATCTTCTGTTTTGGAGGCTTCTTGGCTTTTTTATTCCCTTTATGTGGCTACCGTCCAGTTTATACAACATCAGCCCTTTCTTCTGAGCACAGGCTCGCCATCGTCTAGACCCATCACCCCTTCTTGCTTCTCCTCTGTATTTCTGGTCTGTTGCTCACCCCACTGTCAGCCACCTTGAGGCAAACCCCACGACTACCTTGACATCTGTCCTACCCCAGCTCCACTTCTTAAAAAGGGAGCCTTTGGCCCCCTGACTGCATCACAATCTAATATTTAAAATATGTATACTTGAAAACTTCCCTAACAATTACCTTTGTAAGCACTGAGTTTCCTCACAGTGAACTGTACAAGAATGCTGGCAGAGGGGAGCTAGCACTCCATGTGGACTCTCTGAGGCTGATAATTAAGCTTCTTTGAGCCTCAGTTTCTTCATCTCAAATGGGGAATACACTAGGACCTTTCTCACAGATTCTCACAGAATCTCACTGGAATGCTTTACAAGATAAAAGATATGAAAGTCTTTGTTTTCTGAGTAGTAAGATAAATTATATTTATTATGAAGGATTGTATTGATTGGTAAAGAAGTGTGGGACATCACTTTAAAATAAGAAGATTGTTATTCTTAAGCAGGGTTGGCAGACTGCACGCAGTGGACCAGATCTAACCTGCCCCCTGTAGGAGTAAATAAAGCTTTATGGGAACATGGCCACACCCATTTGGTTACATATTGTGTATGGCTGCATTCATGCAGGCTACAATGGCAGGGCTGTGTGGTTGTGGTGGAGATCTTATGTACCATGAAACCTAAAATAGTAACTATCTGGCCTTTTGTAAAAAGCTTGCTGATCTCTGCTTAAAAAAACTACCAAAAAAAGTGTAACTTTCTGGATATCTTTCTAAATTCTTACTGTCTACTCTTCAGTAAGTATATTAAATTATATAATAGGTTATGAAATTTGATCCATTTAACTGTTATGATTTTAATGAACAGTTAAAATTTTTCTATGTAACACCTTGCATCTGCACACGTGTACTTTCATGTGTTCCTATACACACACACATGTACACATACCCCTAGACACACGTCCAAGAATTTCCCTGTAAAAGTCAGGCAGTTTCTACACATTATCAATGTAAAAAGGGCTTAAACTACATTGTGATAGTTCAAGGACAAGATATAAGCACTAAATAAAACTTTAATCTTCAACCTCAAAATGACTTTCTACATAATAGTGTCTTAGTTGATGGAGGGAAAAAAATAAAATGGAATCACTTTAATTTGCACTTAAGCAGATTATTTTTCTGGTATGATTATGAAAGTTAAAAGAATACATGCACCAAAGTGCATCTTAATATCATAGTAAATGTTTTAGTTTAATTGCATTCTGGTCTGATGGACTCTGAGGGAGTCCATCAGACCAGAATGCCAGGACGGCATTCGCTGCTTAGTGATAGAGACAATCCTAATAGAGCCTAGATAGAAGGGGCCCTTTCAGACCTGATTCAGTCTGTAATTAAAAGAAAAATCTAAAAGTCGTATCTCTAAGTCACTGTACATTCCTTGAGAAACACAGAAAACGTGAAAATTCAAAGTCTTTAAAAGAACTATAGTTTTTGTTTTTAAATTGAAGCGTATCTTGTCATCAACTAAAACTAAAGAAATGTGTTAAACTGAATATTGTAATGAGACAGTGTAACCATCCTCTGCAACACATATTTGACATCTTAATTTTCTTGCCTATTCTAAGGTAGAAAGAATCAGCTCTTCTTTCATCATAGAGCTTTTACTAAACTTTAGTATGTAAACTTACGATGAATGATTAAGACACCCCAGGCCAACTGGGAAGGCTCTAGTTTTCATTTTCAAGAACCATAAAAAGCTTTGACTTGCAGCTGTTAGAAGTAGGTTAAAATATTATCAGAATACCACCAACTTGCAGAGCACAGCTGATATATTACTGGTGACTGTAAAATTATAGCATTGTCCAATCCAGGAAGCAGATGGTCCATGTCCCTTGATTTGAGGAGCGCTGGTCGACTACAAATTTTACTTGCTGCTCTAGACTTGGTTTTTACCATTAGCTTGGGAGTTATAGGTTTCTTAAAGTCATTGCCAGGTGACAGATTGACCTGTTAACAAGTCACTTTCTCAAAAAAATTCATTAATGCGTTTTAATCAGAGGGCCAGTTGCAACTGAATAACATTTTATTAAGTACTAGTCTTGCTTTGAAGAAATCAGTAAGTACTCTCAAAGCCAATTTACTGAAATAGGCTTTTACAAAACTTGAGAATTTAAAAAGAAACATGAAAATTTTTGGAAAAAAAATAATTTTTTAAAAGTCGACTGAAGATATTAAGGCTCTTTGTGTTTTAGTCCTTTTTTTAGCACGTATAAATAATAGCACGTGCTTTTCTGTAATTTTCTGTAAATGAGTAGCACGTATGTAATATACACAAAGAAAATATGTCATTAATCTGGAGCACCTTTTATAGTAGGTGACTTACGTGGATGAGGCAAAGTACAGAGACATAGAGAGGGCACTATATCGGGGGCAGGAACCCACCTGATACAGAGTCATCTGTGGCTTAGGAGCCAATGAGTTGGACATCAGGATTTTATCTGTATAGCGTGGAGGTCACATGAAGCAATCTCTACCCTATCTTTTTCATCTAAAATATCAGAATTTTAACACTTTGTGATTTTAATGGACATGAGGATGTGTTTACATATATATGTATAATATATATTATATATATATATTAGATTTTGTATTTGAGGAACATTTCCATTAAAGGCTTGAAATTTCAGGAAGTTTAAGAAAATCTTTTAGCTGAATACAAAGCTCTCGGAAAACAATCACCTATAAGTCATTTTGTTGAACAGGTTTTAAGAATTTGATGAGTCTATTTTGTGAGTCCTAAACTGGAGTGATACTGCCTCTCCTTTCAAAGAGAGATAAAGGAGTCGAAGAATCAACTCCAGGGAGAGATTTTATTTTTAAGGTGAAAATATAGGTACTAAATAGAATTTCCTTGATGCTAGTAGATCAGTATACTTGGTAAAGCTACTCGATACACTAATTCCATTTACTTAAATGAGACATCCATCCTTTTTTCGAGCAGTACACTATCTTGGACCTATTAATGTTTCAGAACTTTCTTGCTTTAAGTTGGCAGGTGCCTATGTGCACCGGTGGACTGTGTTGCAGGCTGATTAACTATTGCTTTTACACTTGTCACTTCTGCTTGGAACTGTCTACCACACCTGCCTTATTTCTGCAGGAGGGAGCCCCATGGGCCTGCATGGCTCTTAATACAGCACAGTCACTCCTGAAACATGTTAATAGATTGTGACAAGCACTAAGATAATACATGGCAATGTGGTTTCATGGGGTGATTGGTGGCACAACAGTATTTAATGTGATACTCATCGAATTCTCCAGTGGTGTTGGGCTCATTGCCCAGTGATATGTTAAAAAGAATAATGACATATATCAGGTTGGGTTTTCAGGCAGCCGTTAATGGTGGGCTAACTCCAAAAGTTGGGAAGAGGGCAGGATGTACAGTTTATTTTATCACCCTTAAGGTTTTTGGAATAGACTTTCTTTTTTCATTGTTTTCATTTCTTAGTCTGTACTAGATGCCCGTAGAATTACGAGGTTTTGTTTAAGTCAACTTGGTCTTTACCATTCCCATAATTTAATTGATTTACGTATGTATTTATTTATTTGAGGATCAAGCTCTTTAATCCATTGATAACACTGCCTCAACACATCAGGCATGTCACTAAATTAGAAAAGAAAGAAAGGATTGAGAACATTTTTAGGACAGACATAATAGGAAGGAGAACTTTATTCCTGCAATGGAATATTCCTTCAAGAACTTTGCTTAACTGCTACTGGATATATATACATTTTATTTTTTTTAATGTTGAACACTTTTAAAAAATTTTATACAATTTTTAAAGGTTACTTTCCATTTACAGTTGTTACAAAATAATGGCTATGTTCCCCGTGTTGAACAATACATCCTTGAGCTTATCTTACACCCAATAGTTCGTACCTCCCACTCTGCACCCCTATCTTGCTGCTCCCACCCTCCCCGCTGGTAACCACTAGTTTGTTCTCTATATCTATGAGTCTGCTTCTTTTTTGCTTAACATTCCTCTTAAAATAAGTCTCTGAGGCTTCGCTGGTGGCGCAGTGGTTGAGAGTCCGCCTGCCGATGCAGGGGACACGGGTCCGTGCCCCGGTCCGGGAAGATCCCACATGCCGCGGAGCGGCTGGGCCCGTCAGCCATGGCCACTGGGCCTACACGTCCGGAGCCTGTGCTCCACAACGGGAGAGGCCACAACAGTGAGAGGCCCGCGTACCGCAGAAAAAAGGTCTCAATTAACTCCTTGTATTCTGTTTAATTTTATTTTAAATTTATATTTTAGGAAAAAAGTTGTGAAAAACTTTGAAATGGATGAAAATAATTGCTGGGTGTCTTCACTGGAAAGCTAGGCAGTATCTAGGCATGGTTTCCTTGGTTATCTGATTCTGTGGGGTCCCATCTTATTATCTTTGAGCTATTTTATAACTCTGTATGCTATAGATAATTGATAACAATGCAAATTATTCTTGACAATAGACATACAAATTAATTTTGTCCCAAGGAAATACAACTGATTTTCAACTTCCAGCCCTACCCTGAACCCTCTTCCCAGAATAAGCCAGTTTTATATTTATTTGTAATTCATTTCAGCATTCTTTCTTGCTAGTATATGTGTGGTTCTTTGAATTAACTTTTGAACCAGTTATAACATCTTATTTACTGGTTCTCTCATTAATTAATTAGTTAAATATGATCCTCGATAAATGTTTATCTTATGTTTGTAGAACTCATGATTAACCCCCTTTTTTATTAACCCCCTTTTAAAAGTTATCCTTTGATAATATTCTCTTTGGGGCAGACATTTTAGATGTATATACTGCATGTTTATTGTACTCCAGTGTTGCTAGATAAATGATGATAATCCGGCTTTCAGAAAGACCACGTTCCAGGGAGATGAGTGCTAAGTCATCAAAAGAAAGTCGGTGGATGTAGGTAGTGTGGGTAATTCAGTTCTCACCCATTCCTTCCCTGTGTTCTTCAAAAAGGCTGAAATCTGGAGGCATTTCTTGGCTATCAAATTTGAATTGGCAGCTCTGAGGCAAACCTATGCTTTGCCATGAAAAGAGGTGAAATCCAAAATATGCGTTAGCCTAGAAAGGGAGAAGCTGGTGGTTCACATCTGAATTGCTACTTGGAAGAACATTCCAGTGATTTCCTTTAGCATCAGGGCTGAAGGAAGAGAAAGGAACAAGGGGTTTGATGTTGAGAAAGTTACAGCTCTAATGCCGTCTATGGCTTTGAATCAAGAAGGAAAAGAAACAAATACATATGTGTATGTATAAAGTATAACTGCACACCAAATATAAGTTAGACACTTTCCTATAGGTTGTTCTATTATATCTTCCCTGCAAGGCTATGATTGGGAGTATTGTATCATGCCTGATTTTTCATGTCACACAGCTCCTAAGTTGGAGTACAAGGATTCAAACTCATGCCTCCACGTTTCAAAGACCAGAAGTCTTAATGTTGATTTGCTAAAGCTCTTCCATTTCTTGGGTATTTTTTCTTTGTTCTTTTTTGTTTCTCACAGGAATGAACTTATGAAAATTTTCTACTTTGTCTTATTTTGAATAACTTCTCAAAACCTATACCAGGATCCATGTGTCCCCAGAGACAAGTTGTACTTCAGGATTTGGGAGGGGGGTGGGTTCCAACTGAATTGAATCTGGAATAAGCCTGAGGCAACCTGGGCAAAAACTGTGAGAGCTCAAGAACCCAAGAGAGTTGGAGAGAGATACTTCTGTTAGACTTGGGCAAAGAGAGAGGGGGTAGTCACAGATGAGAAAGCACTCATGGGAGTACAAACCAAATTTCGTTTGAATTCTGGGCTCACTACAGAGGAGCTCTATGACCTTGGGCCTCACTCCCTTCAACTAGTAAAAATTAAAGATAAAAATATTCAACTTTTTAGGGCAAGGAGGGACTGAAATAACTCATGACAGCACTACCGGGTAACTTCAAGCTGCTTTTACTCTTGTCTCGGACCCAGAATCTCCACCCGCCCCCTTAACCACAGATCACCAGAAATAGGCATGCAATCAAGGGAAAAAATAGCACGCTTGCTAAGTGAAGGCAGTTTCAAGAAGGGGTGGGCCTTGGCAGTAAGTTGCTTCACCCCTACAGATGAGTAAATAGGTACAATAAAACCTAGCTTGGAGGTTTGGAGTGAGGCGAGCTTGCAGGGTATGAAGAAGACTGTGTATTATTTCCTTTGTTTATTGGATTATTGTTCATTATAATTATGGTCACTGTATTTCTGTATGATTTCCTCAGTCCTGGTGTTAACCTCTCCCCCCAGGGCATAGCCTTGAACAAGCTGACTTTGGTCTACTCCTTAACATGGAGAATGAGATCCATGCTTGCTGGCCTTATACTTGTACACACTGTTTACTCAAGTCACTTTAGTCATCCAAATACCATTCTTAATTTGAATCCAATATTATTCTTAGCTTTTGAGACACTCTTTTAAAGATTGAGACACTTACACCCAAAGGTTATCTTAGAGAAAGAGAAGCCATCATGCTTGAAGCTGGAAGAGAGAATGAGCTTGGCTACATGCGGACTTCTGTGAAATGGAGGCGGGCTGATGCCTTTATGACCTTTCAAGCACAAGAGTCTGGTGTCTTTAATTCTCTCTCACAGTGTGAAGTGTCACAGTATCTTTACTCAAACCAGCACTGGATGTGGGTGTGTTCCTTGCCATGTGCTGGTGCAATTTTAGTTACAATACTTCTGCAAGAGGTGGTAATTCAACAGAAGACTTTCTTCAGAGGAACTAGAAATGAGCAATTAAAGGTCATTTTTGTTGAAAATGGCCTAGACCCTTCTTAATAGTAAAATTCAGATCTGGTTGTTGGCTTGAACGAGAGCTGTGGTCTTCTCAGCAGGATTTGTTTGAGGATGACGCCTATGGAAGTTGCAAGCATGGCTAGATTCCACCGTTCCTTGTACATACCATGTCTCTATCCTATGGCAGGGCAATCATGAAAAGCAAAATTAATTTGGAGGGAGAAGAAAGGAGAATTTGCTGTGAATCCTAAGAAGATGTGTGCTTCCAGACGTAAATTACAGCCATTTGCACAGCGAGGTGATGAAACAAATTCTTGCTCTACCATTTGCTCTCCACGGTGCATTGGGCAAAGTGTCAGGAACATGCTCCCCAAGAGGTAGCTAAAGATTCTTCTCACAAAATGTGCTATCGGAAACCCATTGTCTAAGAGTGTGTGTTGGAAAAGAAAATGAAACGGAGTGTCAGTGAAATAGATTAGCTTCTAGGAGATTGTCTGGGAGAACTGTCAGATGTTCTTCTAATATGTTTGTACAGGTTCACTCACCTCTGACTCCCTGCCTTATTTCTGGGAATTTCTCCAGGAAATTGGAAGTATTATGCAGTGTAAAGGATTGGAATCTCCCGGGCACTGTAAATGAGAAACTGAACTAATTTTTCCTGTGTTCGGGAGGAATTCTTTTTCTCCACCGACCTCAAAGCACTCAGCAGAAAGACACCTGGGATGATGGTTGAGCTCGGGGTCAATCAATGGGATTTTCAAACTGGAGTGCAAGGCTGATTTTCTGCAGAAAATTCCAAGGCGGTTAATTATTTGGAAGTAACAGCAGACACTCAAATACATGACTAAAAGAACGAGTGGATGAATGTACAGGTGTTGTGAATTGAGGAATGAAAAAAGAACCAATGGTTTCAGCTCAGTGGTTCACACTGTACTCACACTTATGTATTTGCCTTAAATATCTTCTGTCTAGATAAAGAATGTAAAATATTGTAGGAATCCTAGCATTAAAAGGGCTATTAAGTTCATTTAGTCCAACTCTCTTCCAGGGCAGATATCTCTTCTAGAACATTCTAGTCTTGGCAGTTGGTAGGTAGTTACCAAGAGATATCCATCCATGAGTGAGAGCTTCCTGCCAAATGCAGACTTGTCCACCATCCTGCACAACTTTTAAACATCCTATCGGATTCTCTGAAAAAAAAAATTCTGTTTACAGCGAAATAGGCCCAGAACCCAAATCCATCCTACTAGAAACATGAAGTATTGTTGTGCAATATTAATATACTCTGAATTTTCTAAGAATATGATTATGATGTAAATCCAAGAGAAAATTGTGTTTGTTTCATTTGGAGATTTTTGTCAAGAACTGTTCATTTTTTCCAGAAAATCTTATCAGTGGGAGCTATGCGACTGATACGTAATACGTGTAATACGTGATGTGCTTGCCTAATGTACCACTGTTAGTCTGTCTGTATACTGTTGTGTTTGTAGTGATAGTACTTGTAGGTCAAATATCTGACTATTTCTTTTTTTTAACTGCCGTGGCCTCTCCCGCCGCGGAGCACAGGCTCCGGACGCGCAGGCCTAGCGGCCATGGCTCACGGGCTCAGCCGCTCCGCGGCACGTGGGATCCTCCCAGACCGGTGCACGAGTCCGTTTCACCTGCATCGGCAGGCGGACTCCCAACCACTGCGCCACCAGGGAAAACCCCTGGAATACTTCCTTTACCTCAACTTTAGCCATGGCACAAGATGACATACTTTCAAATTTTCTCCTTTAGATTCCGGTTGGGGTATTATATTCATTTAAAAATTATGTGTATGGACAGTTATACTACCAATAGATTTCTATAAAGGAATGTAAATGGGAGTTCAAATTAATTACTTAAAAAAAGGAAGTTTGGGGATTTCCCTGGTGGTGCAGTGGTTAAGAATCTGCCTGCCGGTGCACGGGACACGGGTTCGATCCTTGGTCCGGGAAGATCCCACATGCCACAGAGCAACTAAGCCTGTGCACCACAACTACTGAGCCTGCGCTCTAGAGGCCGCAAGCCACAACTAGTGAAGCCCACGCGCCTAGAGCCCGTGCTCCGCAACAAGAGAAGCCACCGCGATGAGAAGCCCGGGCACCGCAACGAAGAGTAGCCCCCGCTTGCTGCAACTAGAGAAAACCTGTGCTCAGCAACGAAGACCCAACACAGCCAAAAAAATAAATTAAAAAAAAAAGGAAGTTTGATTCAATCCACTTAAAAGTCGCTAGTACAGACTTTGCGTTTGTGACAGTTACTGGGGCCTTTACCAGCTTTGCTGCCTTCTCCTAGATGTGCCATGATTCAACAATGATTCTCTTAAAGTATTTTTTATGAGTGAACCTAATATTCTTGCTTTTTAATTTTATTTAAAAAAACCTTTTTTTAACATCTTTATTGGAGTATAATTTCTGTACAGTGGTGTGTTAGTTTCTGCTTTATAACAAAGTGAATCCGCTATACATATACATATATCCCTATACCTCCTCCCTCTTGCGTCTCCCTCCCTCCCACCCTCCCTATCCCACCCCTCTAGGTGGTCACAAAGTACCCAGCTGATCTCCCTGTGCTATGTGTCTGCTTCCTACTAGCTATTGATTTTACATTTGGTAGTGTATATATGTCCATGCCACTCTCTCACTTTGTCACAGCTTACCCTTCCCCCTCCCCGTATCCTCAAGTCCATTCTCTAGTAGGTCTGCATCTTTATTCCCGTCCTGCCCCTGGGTTCTTCATGACATTTTTTTTTTAGATTCTATATATATGTGTTAGCATACGGTATTTGTCTTTCTCTTTCTGATTTACTTCACTCTGTATGACAGACTCTAGGTCCATCCACCTCACTACAAATAACTCAATTTCGTTTCTTTTTATGGCTGAGTAATATTCCATTGTATATATGTGCCACATCTTCTTTATCCACACAGTGTTCATTGCAGCTCTATTTACAGTAGCCAGGACATGAAAGCAACCTAAGTGTCCTAATATTCTTGTATTCTACTTAGTGCAAAGTCCATTACTTACATTATTGAGTCAATTTTAATTTTATTTATTTGCTGAACCAAAATATATTGGGTGCCATTATGGGTCTGGTACTGAGCTAGGCAGTAGAGGCACAGCTGATGAAGAAAACACAGTCCTATTCCTCAAGCAGGCTATGCTCCTGAGAAGGACATGGATGGACAGACTGGTCATTGCAGTGCAGTGTAATGCAGGGCCATGTGCACATGTGCTGGGACAGCAGGAAGTGGAGTGACACTTCACCTATACTCAAGAGTCAGGGAAGGCTCAGAATAAGTGGTGTTTAAGCTGAGACCTGATGGATGAGAAGGGGTGAGGGGCAGAAGAAGAGGTGCAGAAGAGAAGCTCATAGCTTTCCATCTAGAGAGAATAGCATTGCCAGGGTCCAGAGTATAACTGAGCATGATAATTTTGTGCTCCCAGTATTTGTGTTTGGCACAGGACTTAAGGAGGAGTGTGGCAAGAGATGAATGGAAATTAGGCTTCTCCATAAATAACGGCAACTCAGATGCATTGGAATGAACACTATAATAAATGCACAGACCAGAAAGTAATGCAGTTATGTGGGACGTGTTAGATCAACCTCAAGGTGAACAGTGTACATTTCTTGGAGGAGAAGTTATTTAAATTCAGGGGATTTTTCAAGAATTAAGAGTGTGAACCCCCCCAAATTATTACCCAAAAAACTATGAAGAAGTCCTGGGAAGACAAACTCAGTAACCCAGATCAAAGAACTTATGCATATACTGTTATTATATAATAAAGTGGGCTAAGTTGGACTTCTATCGTCCATGTGTACTCGATGGTCTACACATGTGCTTATGTATATTTTCTCTTCTCCTAATACAGCAATGTTTAATATAGGAAGTCTAACGACAGAGTATGTAACTTAATGACAAATAACCATGAGGGGATGCATCGACATAGATGAAAGTTACATTTTGAAGCAACATCTGCCCTCCAAAGATTAATCATCCCACTCTAGCCTTTTCGTCAAAACTAGGGCCTGATTCAAGCCCATTTTCCACTGATGTCTTACTCTGCAGGAGCCAATCTGATAAATAAAGTATTTCCTTAGATTAAATGATATTGATTTAATCAATTTAATCAGTTATTTTGCATATTTGGATTTTAAGGGCTGGGTAAAAGCAACACTACACGTGGTTTTCATGTCCATTGTCGGATATAGGAAACTATCGATTCTACGTCCTTTGAGGCCAGTATGAGAAATATATTCTCAAAAAAGAGACTATGAAGAAGAAAAGGCTGTCATTATTCCTAGTGTCCCTTAAGTATTGAGTTTTTATTCCTGTTGAGGTCTGTTTTAAGTTAAAAATAAGATACTTCTTTAAAACAATATGTAAAGGCATTTTTAAATTGTCTTTAAGCGATATGTTCTTTAAAATTCAATTTGGTCTTCATTTCTCCTTTAAATATATAGGGATATGTGCTTTAATTTCAGGAGAGTTTTTGTTCCTTTCTCTTCGAGGTTCTGTACTCCTTTTGGTTTAAAACCATGGCTGGGCTTTAATCACACAAATTTTTGAATGATAATGCTTGACTATACCACTGTCATCTGAACACTGACATTTTAAAGCCCCAGGTTGGAAAGGATGATGGAATTTATTATAGCATCTGAAGTGGTATCATGTTAAAATCTAGGTCCCCATACACAAATTTTAGAAAGAGACCTCTTGCCCTTTATTAATTGCAAAAGTGACACCAAGGGAAAGGACTATCTGCTTTTTGTAGGCCTCCCATCACTCACCTGTGAAATAGAGGCTGAGTGAAATTTACCTATGGGCATCCATCTTAAATGATTAGTGGGAGTTAAAGTAATTATTATAAATTATAACAATTTACAGCTCTATGAGTTGTAAAAGGTTAGATATTACAGAGTTTCATTGTCATAAAGGCAGACATTTAAAGAAATATACAGTTATAGACTGTACCATAGATCTTCCAACATTTCCAGTCACTTTGCCTTTTATTACTTTACTCTATATGATATGATCAGTGTTGCAATCATGGTTTTTACAGATGCCTACTAAAATTGCAGTATTTTATGGGAAAGAAAAATAATTTTTCATCCTGGCTTACATGCAGTTCAGTTTGATTAGGTTCTTAATCACTCTCACCTAGCCTCGGCCCCTTTACGAAATTGGTCTGCCCTAGTTTACAGCCATTGGGCTTTGAACAGTAAATCCTAAGTTCTCAAGTGAGCTGTCTTATAATTTATTAAGAATGCTGATCTGCTGTTATCAGGGTCAAAAACAAGCCCTTTGTAGGTCGGTTTATTGTATATCACCACAGGATCACCAAATTCAATTGTAAAAACTGCTAACTTTGAGTGAGCAAACACGGGTGTGGGATTACAGATGCAATAAACTTGAAATTCATCATCATCTCTGGATGAATTTGTAGGTGGCAGTTGGCTTGATATATGCTTATGGGTTACAGAACAAGAGAGACATAAGTCAGCATCTCTGGTCAGTTGACATGCAGACGGTCACTGGGAACTGGTGACTGGTGAACTGGAACTGGAACTGGAACTGGCACCTGGATTGGCAAGCAGTCTCGAAACAGTATAACTAGATTTTTACAAAGCATGCCCATAATGATGCCATTCAGGCTGTAGAATTGTAGATATCTTTGAACATTTGCATATGAAGTTTTTTGGCAGTTCCTAAGACAACATGGCAAGTGAATTGTGAGCCGGCGTGAGATTGGCAACATATTTATCAGTGCTACTTAAAACCCCGTGTTCTAGATTAGCAATTATGGGTCTCTCTTATGGGTCCCAAGACAATGTGTCTATGAAACACAAGTGGAAAATAAGCCTGTATAAAATTTTTTAGGAAGAATGGTAAAGATGTCTCAGACATCTCTAAGAATACTTCTAAGCAGGACATCTTGATATCATCGAAGAAGAAAACATGCATAGGATCAGTTCAACCTACCTAAAGAAGCATTGGCTATTTATAGTTTCACAAGTATGCATTAGTAAGTGGGCTTTTGGCCCTCTTTATTATTGCTTCAACACAGTATTGAACTTTGGCTTCCAAACTTTTTGCCTACAATGTACTGTAAGAAATAACATTGTTAATTACAAAGCAGCGCATACATGCAATACACAACGGTAGCAAAACCTTCACAAGAAACACTTACCCTTAATTCATAGGATGAGCTCTGAAATACTCTATTCTGCTTTAAACATGAATGCTTGTGGACATGTGCTAAATGATTTCAGGTCCTGCGGTTTGAAAGGTATGCAAGCCAGGGTGAAGTGAGAGAAACAGGTGAAACCTTTACTTGGATGTCCCTGCTTGCTATTGAAACATGAAAGATAGGCAGTACCACTACTGCTTGCCTAGAGATTAAGTAGGCAAAGTTACAATTAAAGAGCTTCTGTAATTAACGCTGTGCCTGTAAGAGTCCTTAGCGGCTGGAAGGTGACTGAATGGTGAGAATTACGTGCTTTTTACAACAGATCTTATGCTTATCTGTAAGGTAGTCTTAATTCATAGGTATATCTTTCCTTGCTGGACTCCAAGCTTCTTAAGCAGACTCTTCTTATCCCTTAGCACCAAGCATAGTACTTAACCTGTTGCTTGTATGTTATAAATGGTAATTGAATAAGTGAATGGATGGATGAACGACTGAAGAGAACAAAAGAGTCAGATGTACTCATCATTTATTACAGAAATTTCCATGTGCCAGCAGCTATGCTAGGACAGTGAGCTACAAAGGTAAATAAGACAGGCTCATAATGGCTGGTTTGGGGTATAATAGCAGTGGGTATGAGCAAATGGCTGTGGGATAACGAACCTTAGGTCTTTCATAACAGTAGCATAGAGGAACAGCTTCCTTCTCAACTCTGTCCCTGTGTCCTGGAATAGCAGCCACAGTCTGGGAGTGAAGATTGCAAAATGTGGGTCAATCACTTTGGTTTACCTTTCCGTGACATTAGCCCTGCTTGTGACTCATGGTGACTTTTCCTTTAAGCACACCTATTAGCCATGGTCCCCACTCTCCAACATTCCTGTAATAACTACTCTATTTCACTCCTTTTCTCCTCTCTGGGGAATTCTTTACTGTATGTTAGTAGCTGGAAATGGCTGGGAAGAGCCAATTTTCTTCTGAGGCAAATAGGTATTTGGCCCATAGATGTCAATGTGGGTTGCAGAAATGGCAGATTCCACTGGTCTAGGGTCATTTTAATTGAATTTGGGGACTTAACTAATTGAAAGAAAAAGCCAACCAACAACATACAGTACTTGAACTTCATGTCATGGTGCACCTGAACTGGCACATACTAGCCAGTGAGAACTCACTTAAATTTGCAGGAATTTTGGGAACCTATTATTAAGCACAGTCATTATTTAAAAACCACATTGTATAAATTTACAGTTAAATTAATTGTTAAGAATAGGGTAATAAATTCTCAAAATTTATCACCTTCTAATCATTTTATTATTTGTTACACTCTTGAGGTCTTCATATCTGTATGGAGGAAGTGTTATGTGATGGTGTGTTGCTGCACACCTGTTCCCAACTTGAAATTCAGTAACATCATTTTGGTAACTAGAAATGAGAGAATTTATACCTTGGAAATTGGAAAACTATAAGTCGGGGCTCCCCTTCAAAACCTAGAGCTGGTTGTTAAACATTTGCCAACACAGCACTGACTCCATCTCCAATATCTCAGATACTGGGATTGATGGGCACTGAGAAGGGAAAAAAAAAGAATAAACAATGGTTCTACACTTTAGTAAACAGATAATCATAGCCAATCGTAGTAAGTGCCATTGTAGATGGTTTAGGAGATAGTAGAGCCAGTACACAGGTTTCCATACGTTCTCTTTTCATGGAGTTCTTAGTCTTAGTGTCTGTATCACTCATGGTTCTTCAGAGAAACAGAACCATCTCTCTATCTATATATAAAGAGAGATACACAGACACACACACACACATGCTATACCACCTACATATTTATGTGTGTACAGTGTGTGTGTATATATATATATATACACACACACATACTGTGTAACCTACATATGTGTGTGTGTGTGTATGTGTATACACAGAGAGAGAGAGAGGTTTATTTTTAGGAACTGGCTCAAGAGATGTGATTGGGGGGCCGGCAGTTCTGAAATCTGTAGGGCAGGCAGGCAGTCTGAAAACTCAAAGCTGATGTTGCAGTCTTAAGGCAGAATGTCTTTTTCTCAGGGAAGCCTCCGTTTTTGCTCATGAGGGCTTTCAGTCGATTGCATGAGGCCCGCCCTCATCCAATTATAGAGGGTAATCTCCTTTACTTAAAAATCAGACATCTTAACCACATCTACAAAATACCTTCACAGCAACACCTAGATTAATGTTTCATTAAATTACTGGGTACCGTAGCCTAGACACATTGACACAAAAGTGTAATTTTTCTGTGGTGCTCCTAGGCTAGAGGAAATACTATTTTACTTCTTGTTAAATTCAAACAACTCACTATTTATACCCTGAAGAACTTAGTAGTCATTTGAAAATATAATACACATAGAATGTAAGAAAAAGATAGGTGTACATCACAACGAAAGGGGAGATGAGGGCGTGAGGTTTCTGATACCTTGACTTGGCTTTTTGGTTATCTTGTTCTCAGACACCTACAGATTATAACTGAAGTTTTCCGTACTTAGATAACTTTCAGTTTGATTTTGAAATACAGAAATAGTGAAATCAAGATTTCTTTACTGGAATTCACTCTCGGAGAACTATCTTGAAACTAAAAATTAACTTTTGGATGTTGATGAGATTTTATTATCATTTAACTGCTTCCTATATGAGCATTTTATATTTTATATTGAATGTACAACCTGGTGAATGTAGTACTCAGAGGAGTAGGAAAGGGAAGTTCCCCTTGGGAGATTGCTGAGTTTATCAGAATGGCTATTTATCAGAAGGTGAATCTCTTGGGAAAGCACGCTCATTAATTCCACTGTCCATCTTTCCCCAGTTCATTTTCAATACACCTCTGGGGTGGGTACTGCCTTTTGATCATTTCTCACTCCAATGTTTTTCTGATTATATTAATACTTGAAACAATTTTTAAATTAATTTTCATTGGAGTGTAGTTGCTTTACAATGTTGTGTTAGTTTCTGCTGTACAGCAAAGTGAATCAGCTATACATATACATATATCCCCTCTTTTTTGGATTTCCTTCCCGTTTAGGTCACCACAGAGCCCTGAGTTGGGTTCCCTGTGCTGTACAGTAGGTTCTCATTAGTTATCTATTTTATACATAGTATCAATAGTGTATATATGTCAATCCCCATCTCCCAATTCATCCCACCCCCTTTCCCCCTTGGTATCCATATGTTTGTTCTCTATATCTGTGTCTCTGTTTCTTCTTTGCAAATAAGATCATCTAGATTCCACACATATGTGGTAATATACGATATTTGTTTTTCTCTTTCTGACTTCATTCTGTATGACAGTCTCTAGGTCCATCCACTTCTCTACAAATGACCCAATTTCATTCCTTTTTAGGGCTGAGTAATATTCCATTGTATATATGTACCACATCTTCTTTATCCATGACAGCAAGATTCAGAGATATGATGAGAAGAGGCTGAGAAAACTCAAGGAATGACAAAATAATTCATCTCTTCCCTTTTGCCGTGACCTAGGTGCAAAAAACTTTTACTCTTATTAAATGTCCTCCCTCCTTTGGCTTTAGAATAGTCAACTACAACACTGTGATTCATCAGTTAGCTTTGAGATTGCATTTTACATTGGCTTTGCATTAATTTTTTTACGAAAAAAATGGTGTAATAAGTTGTGTGGCTATTTTGTGACATATTTTGAACTGTGGAATCACATCGTTGTTAAGATTTGCTGTTGTCCCTGTGAAATTTAACCACAATTTTGTTGAGCTATTTCCTATGCCAAAGAAGACAAGTTGCAGCAAATAATTTTTTTTTCTGAAATCTTTCTATTCTTTACTTTTTTAAACAAATACCGGGAAAGAATATGCTATGTATTCTTGTGTGTGTGTATGTGTATGCACGCGTATGTGTCTACACTTACAAATTACTGATGATCGTTTGTGTTAGGACAGTGCTTTCATTAAATGTCTCAAAATTTTACATGTATGAATTAAGTAAGATATGTCATGTTAAGACAAGGAGAAACCTCTTCTATTTAAAAATGATCAAACTATCGACAGAGTTAACAATTTTATAATATATTGAGTCAAAGTAAGATGTGAGAAAAAGGAAAGATCACTTTTGGCACTCTCACTGCTGCATGCTCTGTAAGACCATCTTGATTCAAGCAGTGCCCATTCTCTATCCCCCAGACCCCTCACCCCTTGTTAATTCTAACCACTCTTTATTCTATGCCCCATCATCACCCCCGAGACCATCAGCTTTTCTAAATAACAGAAGCAAGGAAATGGTAAAGACCCAAATCATTAGCAGAAGATCTACGGAGGTGGGATCTATACCATCTAGAACAGAATGTTTGAAATCGTTTCTCTGCAATTCTTGGAACAGATTTAAACAATTAACTCATGGGTGCCACTCAAAGGATTTATTTTTACAAAATGCAGAGTGAAAATTTTATAACTAAAAGCGTTAGTACGTAAAGTCTTTATCAGCAAGTTGACAACATCAAGGATGACACTATTATAGGTGACTTGAGTGATAAGATCCACTGAAGTATACTGAACATGAATTGAATTTCTTAGAACTTGTGTAAAAGTTTGAAGATTTTTCATCGTGGTACTGAACAACTTTGTTAAAGAAAAGCAGCCCTTCACAAAATGGAAGGATCGTTTATAATAACGCTTCACAATGAGAAATGTTGAAGAAGCGCTTATTTGGAGGTTTGGGGAATTTGAACTTAAAGAATGAACTAGAGCATACATTTGAAAAATGTGGCTTTCCTAAGGTCTGCCACTTCTTATTAGCCCATATAGGAACTTTATGACACCAAAAACTGTCCAGAGCTATTAACTGCAATTTAAATTTTCTTAGCTATCAGAAACTCTAGCTGTAAGTTCACTTATTCTAGGGTATTTTACTTCCTTAAACCTGTTTCCTTGGATTCTTTGCTGCAGTCAACTTCCCAGGCACTAGATGAACAAAATGATTGTTTATTTGAGGTGACATATCAAATGATGAGACTCTAGCTTGGTACCAGACACAGCTAATTGACTGCGGGGATTTTAATAGTTCAAGGATGAGAGAACTTTGGCATAGAACGTATGCTCTGAAGAGGGCCAAGTCTAAGACAAATATTGCACTCGAATCAAATGGTATTTGGAGGTTCAGACGCTGAAGTGCTCTGTGTTGTGAGATCTTGCCATCTTCTTTGTACTTTTTAAAGTGTTTTGATTTCCTACCTACCTTCTAGGAGGTGCCAGGGTAGTAATTTCCCTCCACACTCCCAACACTATAAAAGCCAAGAATTTGTCTATAGTCTGTGAAATGTGACTCATTCGGGGTACTTCATTTTTGTTGTTTGTTTATTTGGAATGTGCATTCTGAGATCCCTGCGTGTCACCTCCGAGGGCAGAGAGTCTCCTGCAGGCGACCCACGGAAGCTGACTCCTGTGGTTAATGAGGTCCTCCTGTCTCCTGCTCTTTCCCACCGTGCCACTCACCAAGTCTATTCCTGGCAGCTTTCAGACCCTGGGCCATCCCTGGAGGGAGCTCGATCTGGCAGAAATCACATTTCTGCTGTCACCTCAGCATCCTGGAGTGAAAACAAACACCTGGGCAGGCATTTGGGGAAAGGCATTGTAAAGAGTGACACATAGTTGAAAGGAACATGTAGGAGGAGCAGCCCCATCTCTTCTGTCTTGGAAAACAGATGACAGTTTATGGTCTGATTGTATGTCCCCAAGCCTTTGCTCACTCTGTAACTTCCTGGTGGAACACCTTTCTTCCACATTTTTTATTTCTCTTGTTTATTTTAGAGCTAATGAAGATTTCTATAAAAACACAGGGACTCAGGAATTCACTGGCATGAACTTCAGGTGCCCTAAGAAAGCAGGCACCTGTGTAAGCTGATTTCCTGACCTTGAGTCTCATCTTGCGGGATGTGAACCTATCATCATGATTTGCACATAGATTTTTCAATACATGTTTGATATGTCAGGGTACAGTCATCATAGTTTCAATCCCACATTTTCTGCCTGGAACCAGCTATTTAGTATCTTTATTATTAGTGATCTTGGAGGTGCCTGGTGGTACTCCAGTTGAGCTAAATATTGTATCTAGTTATGTAATAGATAACATCTAGAGAACCTAAGGGGATTTGAGAAAGGAGTGTGGGTGGGGAAATCTAAAAGGACAACATATTTTTCTCCCTCATAAATTACAGCTTTGGAAGAATCCCATTATTAATTCAAATACTCTTAAGTGTCAGGAAGTATTTAAACTGAGAAAAGTTTCGTATTCTTGCTCTTTGGAGAAATTGGAACAGGAAGGGTGAGAGGTAATTCTTTATACAGCCAAGTAGCTGTCGTGTCTGATTTCGGAAAGTCAATATTTCAGGTGTTACAGACCCTGTGGTCTCTGTCTAACTACTCTTCTGTTCTAACCCTAAAGCAGCCATAGGCAAGGCATGAATGAGTAGGTGGGACAGTTTTCCAATAAAACTTTATTTATGAGAGGGGAGGGACAATATAGGGGTAGGGGTTAAGAGGTACAAACCATTATGTATAAAATAAGCTACAAGGATATATTGTACATCACAGGGAATATAGCTAATATTTTATAATAACTATAAATGGAGCATAACCTTTAAAAATTGTGAATCACTGTATTGTACACCTGTAACATAATACTGTACATCAACTATTCTTTAATAAAAATTTTTTTAAAAAACTTTATTTATGGACAATTAAATTGGAATTTCATAAAGCTTCACATAGCACAAAATATCATTCTTTTGATTTTTTAGAACCATTTTGCTCACAGGTCCTACAAAAACAGATGGTAGGCTGGCTTTGGCCCAGAGGCTATGGTTTGCACACCCCTGTTCTAGGGCCAAAACTAAAATAAGTAAATGAACCTACTCACAACAAATTGTCCAGTTGTCCTGAGTCTTTTTGGCCATTCAAAGTCATTAGGTTGTTTTGGCAGTTAGCAGTGGCCTCAAATTAGGGGGAGAGAGGAGCTGTTCAGGAGTTTAATTCCTCCACAGCCTTCTCACCTAGTGATGTGTTAGGAAGGAAGCAAGGCTCAGTCTCAGTGGACCACAGGTTTCATGGGCGCTGGTCCTGTGTGTTTGGGGACATTGTCGTCGTCGTCTTTTCCTAGGAACTCTAAGAAGAGCTTTGCACCGAAGAGTTACTCTTCCTATAGTACGATTCGTCAACATTCTGGTGATCTCCCCATCTGTTCACTTTCTCTCTCCATCTTTTTTATCTCTGTCTCTCTGTCTCTTTCATTATCTCTCTGCCAGGGACCCGTACAGAGGAGGAGACATGAGTTGACTTCTTAAGGACACTTTAGTTCAATTAAAAATATCGAACACTGCTTTGAGTTAATAGGGCAGCCTCTTACATATATTTCCATGACTATATATACACACACACAAGAAATAAATTTGGTTTAAATTTGTCCCACTAAGAAGTATCTTTCTCTTTTTATTTATCACTTGACATAAAATACTGATTTTCTTGGAGTGATTAGAGATTATCAGACCTCCAATCCAATCTAATTTCATGAATGTAGATCTACAGGGTTTCTTCCACAAGTATCCTGAATACAGCTATTTCCCTCAGGTCATAAAATGTTTACTTTCTTTTGGTCAGTTTTTCACCGGAAGTCCCATGCATTTTGTTGTAAACTCAGTTGTAATGATTCAGAAGTAGAATGCAGTCCTGATGTACTAAATCTTGAGAAATGGACATTTCATTTGTGCATAATATAGTAGGAAATGGAGTAGGGGGAAATAGTAAATGGAGTAGGGGGATTTAAGAAAATGGTTTATAACAGGTCAGGGAAAGGAACATTCTGTAAAGTTGTTAGTATTAAATATCCACTTAATCTGGAAAAAGAGAGTTGTTCTTATCAGTTAGCCTTGGTATTTTATAAAAAGAAAATTAGTGATTTGTGGACCATTTGCTTTTGATAAAGCCATACTTATTCCTTCCCAGTGTTTTCAACTCTAGAACTACTTTTCTGAATGGGATGTATCAGAATCACATGTGGGAAAATTTCAAAATTCACATTGTTCTATCCCATCTCTTTTTGGCATGGTCAATACCTTCAAATAGGAACTCATCAGGAGGGCACCTGTAGTTGAGCAAGTTGAGTTACCACTCGATGCAACAAGTGAGGATACACCATGGAGAACCAAAGGGTTTCTCAGTAAGAGGGACTTCAACAGACTCTTCTGTAGGATTTGGATTTGGGTGGGTGATGTTGGGAAGGGTTCCAAGAAGCAGGGCCTCATCCTAGATCGGAGGCTGTCAGAAAGCAGAGGTAATTCTATAATAAGGTATCTCAATAAATATGACCAGCAAGGAGGGAGACTAGGATGAAGATCAATCTGTAAACGGTAAAGAAGTACAGAGGCTCATTTTGCCTGAGAGAGAAGGTACTTTGGGGATGGCACAATCACCTTGTTTCTGTCTGTGCTGAGACAATTTGTTTTAAATTAATTAATTAATTTATTATTTATTTTGGGCTGCATTGGGTCTTCCTGGCTGCGCGCAGGCTTTCTCCAGTTGCGGCGAACGGGGGCTACTCCTCGCGGTGTGCGGGCTTCCCACTGCGGTGGCCTCCCTTGCTGTGAAGCATAGGCTCTTGGTGCACGGGCTTCAGTAGTTGTGGCCCATGGGCTCAGCAGCTGCGGCTCGCGGGCTCTAGAGCGCAGGCTCAGTAGTCGTGGCGCACGGGCTTAGTTGCTTCGCGGCATGTGAAATCCTCCCGGACCAGGGCTCGAACCCGTGTCCCCTGCATTAGCAGGCGGGTTCCTAACCACTGCGCCACCAGGGAAGTCCCTGAGACAAAATTTTGACGTGGCCTTGCTTTGTCTCATTTCATCCTCGTCTCAGGGTAATCTTGTCTGAGGTGGGTGTTCTGTGAGATTGTTTAGGTGTAATAGTTATGGTGACCTGGCTGTGGGTACCGGGCAGGCTGGCTTCCGAATGTTAAGGGCAGCTTGTTTTTTCTTTCTGAATATCTACCCCCTGCCCTCCTTTCTGTCACCACTGTGGTGGCCATTACTTTCTAATGACATATTTCCAAGTTTTTATTACAAAATATTTTAAATGTATAGAAGAGTAATGATAGTAATATAATAAACACCATGTAAATATCAAGCAACTTATGAAATAAAAGATTATAGATAAAAGTATTTGAGCATTTCTCTCAAATCCTAATTCCTCCTGGGAGGAAACTGTTATCTTGAATTCGATGTTTATCATTCTCAAGTACAATGCATTTTCCTTTCCTTTAAAAAAAAAATATACCTAAGATATTTTATGGTCTCCTTCCCTTCCAGGAATTATATAAGATCTAACTTTAATACAGACCCGTGATTCTTTTTTATTCTGGGGTTGTTTTAAGTAGGCACTAAAGCATCCAACTGCATGAGACAGACACCCTATACTTCAAACAGGGTCATGGGGACATAGTTTTATATAAGTGCTGTTAAACATTATAAATGAATTGTAATCATCGCATCAAGCACTCGTTCATTTGGTTTTTCCATGCCCTACAGTGATTTTAATCACAGGGACAATTTGTTGGTTTTATTTAGCAAGATGTTGGGTGGATTTTCCTTCTTCCTTCTGCTGGCTCCGTTAAGCATTTTTGACACTGACGGAGCTGAATCAATTGGAAATTCACATTTTATGCAATAACAGACCATTTTAATTTCATGAAGCAAGGGCTTGGCTTCCACTTGCAAATAGCACCGAAGAAAGCAATATTGTCAAAAGAAGTGGCCCAGTATATCGAGAGATAAATCTATTGACTTAAACCCAAAACTTTCATTACCTTTTGCTTTACATTTCCATACAACATAAGCATTAATTAAACCCATCAGTGCCTTCCTCCTCGCAGGAGAACATTTTCTCTCTGACAAGAAATGTTAACCGAGGGAACATGTGGCACAGGAGACCAGCCATTAAAATCACACTTGCTTTCACTGGGAGGAAAGCTGAGGCATTCTGACGGTCGGATGAGCAGAAACAGAACACAGCGAATGATTGCCATCTTTTCTTGGCCCTGCTGTCTAACAGACTATGGTGATGGGGCTGAATGTCTCTTGCCTCACTTCAGGTTTCCAAAGATAAGCACATTTATAACTGTATTGCATCTCTTGTCACCCGGCGTTTCCAAAGATAAGCACATTTATAACTGTATTGCATCTCTTGTCACCCGGCGTTACTGGGTACCTTTCAGATGAAAACAGGAAAATTGTCGTGGTCTTCTGGGGTCTTTAATGTACCTTCACTTACATGACAGGGGCTGGAACTAAATGTCAGGTCTCTTAGTCCCTTTGGGCTGCTACAACAGAAATACCATAAACTGGGTGGCTTATAAACAGCAAACATTTACTTCTCGCAGTTCTGGAGGCTGGGAAGTTTAAGATCATGTCACTGGTAGATTCAGTGTCTGGTGAGGGTCTGCTCCCTGTTTCACAGACCCCATCTTTTGGCTGTGTCCCTAAGTGGCAGAAGGGACAAACTAGCTCCCTGGGGTCTCTTCTAGAAGGGCACCAATCCCATTCATGATCTAATCACCACCCAAAGGCCCCATCTCCTAATACTATCATCTTAGGGGTAAGGATTCTACATATGAATTTTGGGGGGTCATAGACATTCAAACCATGGGGTGGGTTCAACTTCAGTCTGGAGTATTTGGAAGGTTAGATACCCTGAGGCCTAGATAAAAGTTCATGGGGAGGGCTGGGGGGCTGGTGGAACAAGGACCCCAGGATTTGAGGGAGATGTCAGAGGAGCAAACTCCCTGAACCCCTTATCATTCCATGCTGACGTTTACGTACTCCTTGCAGGGGAACACTTAAGAATCTGTCCTCAGGAGTACACGTGCTGCACCACGGAAATGGAAGACAAGCTAAGCCAGCAAAGCAAACTGGAGTTTGAAAACCTGGTGGAGGAGACGAGTCATTTTGTGCGCACCACTTTCGTGTCCAGGCACAAGAAATTTGACGGTAGGTGACAGTTTTTATTTCTCGTTGTTCTGGGTGTGCTTTTCGATGCGAGAGTCTTGATATTATATGAAAAACATTTTCTTTAAGTGGAAGCTTTTCTCTCCTTCTTAAACATTTATAACTGTGTCTATTTTTAGAAAAGGCATGAGCGCTCTTGACAATTTTTATGTCTTGGAAAAAACCTGAGTTAACAAAGAGCTGTTTGGCATTTGTGGTTCGCCTGTGAGATTTATTCTGAATGATTTGGCTTACGTTCTCATTATTAGAGTGATTCTAAGTCAGGTTTTGTCACACCATAGCTTGTCTTCAGTTTCCATCTAGGGATTTGCTTTGAAGTCATTAAATGTCATTTAAAATTATTTGAAATAGAACATCACTTTTAAGAGGACAGGCTTGTTTTAAAATGCCCAGTGACATAGACTCCTTTATTTTAGAGTTTTCCCTTCCTATAGTATAACTACATTTTATATTGTAGTTGCAATGCATCCAGCAGAAGGTTTAGACCCTTCATTTATTTCTTGATAATAAGCAGTCGACTGCATTTCTGTATTCTATTTGTTAAATAAACATTTTGTATTAGAAAGCACAAAGGGTGAAAGTAATTATTACTAGGTTTTCAGCATTGAATTTTCCCGTCAGAGCCTCAGAAAGATATTCAAAAGCAATCTGACTTTTATCAACTGAATGAACAATAAAAATGATAAAGATAATATTCTTAGGTGGTGAAAGTTGTCAGTGCTCTGTGAAATGAATGCACCTTACTATGGCTCCTTGTAAACCAGACTTGCAAATTGTAGGGACCCTTCTTTGTGCGCCTTTGGTTTTAGTAAGTTGCCCGAGGGCAACAGAACCTTCATTCATTTCCTCCAGCCTTTCCAATCAATGCACAACAAAGCCAGTTCAGAAAAACCTTGCCAAAGTTCGTCTTTTTTTTCTTGGGATTTTTTTTTTTTTTTTAATACTCGCTGTAGTAGGCAAAATGTTCTGTTTCATTGCTGTTTTAAACTGGCCACACGAATTTCTTTAAATCAGTGCTCCAGGTTCTAAAAGGCTGGTCCACCTGGTGGTGTTTCAGTACTCAAGATAATGTGACATTTTCCGTGTAATTAAAGGGACTTATATTTTTGCAAGTATGTTTCAGCATCTTCACATTCTTCCTCTGTCTCTCGCTCTGTGTTCAACTGTATATGTGGATGTATATGAAAATAACTTTATTTAGAATTGATGCTGCAAATGTTGTTCCCTTAAATGCAACTAGGAGTACTTGGGAGTTGGCCTTGATTGACAGATTACAAATCCAGTGACCTTCAGGAGCCCCTGAAGGGGCTCCTGTGTTTGAGGAACTGTAATGTATCGGTTCAAACTGAGGCAAATTGAAAGGTCTTATTCTTTGTTACAAAAAGCAGGTGAGGGTGATCTGCTGCTTCTGACTTCTACCTACTTCTTTAGAAAACAACTCTTAGGGCTTTTATAAAGCTGTGCTCCAAAATTAAGTAGGAATAATTCCAGAGCAGTATTCACAGTACATAATATATATTCCTTTAAATAAAAATATTAGACTTAAGGTAGATTTATGGGGAGTTGATTTTGTATTTTTTAATGAGTAAAGCTATTCAGCAAGACTGAGCCAGGTACTTCCTGTATTCTCCTATCAATGATTTTCAATATTTTTGAATTTATAATTGGTAACCCCAGATCTCATTACTCTTACTAAAGAAACCACTCTCTCTTTGTGTGTGTGTGTGTGTGTGTGTGTGTGTGTGTGTGTCTGTCTCTCTCTCCCTCTCTCTCTCTCTCTCTCTCTCTCTCTCTCTCTCTGTCTTTCTCTCTCTGTACAGGTACGTTTTAAATTTTTCTAATGTACTTAAGGGTATTACGTCAATTGGTTTGACAAGACATTGATTTTGCTAAGATTCAATCTGACGTAGAGGGTGATGAATTCTCTAACAACAGTGCATTTCATTATAGTTGCCATTAGGCTGGGATGGGAGAGAAGATTTTTTTCAAGGAAGCTTTCAGCTAAAATCTAAATGTGATCCTGGTGAGCTCAGCTTTTGAAGAGCTATCTTTAAAAAAATTATAAAAATATATAAATTAAAGAGTCACCATTATAATTTCTGATCCTTCATTAGGCAATTTCATGAAGGTCAGCCATGCAACTGTATGATTTATCTTCTTATCCCACAAAGGTGATCCTGCTAAGTCACCTTTCAGGAACGCTGGTGCATTCATGCGGGCAGTTTTCCATTTGTCCCCTTACCTTTCTTTAACCACTTCCTCGTGGCATTTATTGATGACTGTCAGTTGGTGTGCCGAGGAGCCCTGTCTGGGATCAGCTGTGGAATGTTACCCTCTGAGTTTTATTTTCCCAGATGAGACCAATGGTGCTTTGAGAGACTTCAGGTTTATTTTTAGTAGCTTCCTATTCTGTGGGTCATTTTGCATTATTGCTGGGATCTCTGGATTCCAACGTGTTCATTTTGCATTTCCGCCTCTGGTCCCACTTTCTCAGAGATCTTGATTTCTCATCTGAATTTTACAGGTCTTTGCTGGCTATGTGTTCTTTATTATATGAAAGACGACTATATCATATGAGAAGGTGACCGCTTTCCTTCCTATTTTCAATAAGTACAGCAACTAATTAAATTGCACCTAATATATGTGATTCAGTCCATACTCTATTCAGAGAGGCTAGATTCTATCACTGTTAATCATTAGTCTATAGTCCTGGCATTCCTTATTATACTAGAAATGTTTTGATTCCATTTAGCTTGTCATTTTGGGGCAGAGGTGACTTTTAAAATTTGAAATTCAAAACCATGTAACAGAACATAAGATTATATTTATTGTCATATTCTTTCCCATTTTCTATGAATATCTTTAGTAATATTTAGAAGATACTGTATAAATTTATAAATATTCATTGCATGGTCAGAAGCTAAACCTGAATGAATATGAATTTTCCCCAACTTTCTTAAATGGCCCAGCTTTGTTCCATAGCCCCATTAGCCGAAATGTGTGGCTGAGAGGCAATGAATAGAAAAAAAGGGTAGCTGAGAGGCAGTGAATTGAAAAACTATATAATATCAATTGCAGAAATTTTCCCTCTCTGGCAGAGAATTTCCTTATAACTGAGTAGCTCTTTTTCTTTTTCAACATAGAGTTGAAATATGATGAATATATATAAAATAAAAGTTTATGTTCTTGGCACTGGTACTTTTCCAAGTATCTTGCGAGGTTTTTATTTGTTTGTTTGTTCTGCCTTTTCTGGCCAAATCTCCACCTCTGACTGCCGTTACACATCTCTGCAAGCCCCTCACCTGTTGGCCAGGGCCTGGCCACCGCAAATGTTCTCTCAGAATACACAGGGATGCTCTCAATTTGCTCTGTAACCAAGTCCAGGTTTTCTAACACATCCAGTGGTTAAAATTATGGATGAAGACCCATCCAGGTACACCTGGAAGAATGATCACAACTCTGTTGCCTTACTTCTTGCTTTCTCACCTCCGCCAAGTACCCCAGACAGCCAGAAGTACATAAACAAATAAACAAATCATATAAAAATACAGAAAAAGTGGCATCTTTGTGTATCCACTCATTTTCCTAGCATTTTTGTGTTTAGTAACTGTCTGACCTGTCCTATTGGTATTTGTATCTAAATCCTAATGGCTGTCATGCTTCTAAGTGTCTAATTTGTTAGGATCCTTGGAAAATGGAGAACAATCCAATACTCTGATAATATTAATGGTGATAATAGGCAACATCTGGCCATGTTCCTTGCCCGTTACAGATGTTAACCTACTTAACACAAGTGAATTGCAGGGCAAAGCCACACAGACACTCAATGGCAGAGTCAGCAACCCGTCCCAGGCTGAGCACTCCTGGATCCTTGCTCTTAGCTGTAACTACCCCATAATCTCTCTCGTGCTTTCCAGCCCCCAAATGTGCTGAGATTTCCCCATCAGCCACATCTTTTCCTCTATCTCCCGCTGCCGGTTCTGTCCCATTAATTGTGGGGAGGAGGTGGAAATGTCTTACAGAGAAAAGTGGAAAGAGATTTTTTTTTTTATCCTTAAGAAACGAAAATTACCCATCTAAATATAGTCCAGCCCTCAAGGAACCTGGAGCCCGGAGAGAGTAAATGACTTGCCAAGTTTCCACCAAGAAAGATGAAACCAAGACTGTAACTTGATGCTTTTGACTTACATCAGATTTATAAATAGTAATGTGATAGCAAGTCGATATTCAGTTGAAATTCTAACTCAGCTTTTATTTGTTTTGAGTGGACACTGGCTAAAAATTACTGATATTCTTTTAACAAGGAAATAGTGATATTGGTGGGTAAAGAATCTAGCCATATTTTTGGAGAAGAATCTAGCCATATTTTTGGAATCTAGCCGTATTTTTTTAGGTAAAGAATCTAGCCATATTTTTATTCCATTGAAGGTCATCCCTAAATTAAAGGGACGTGAGTGTTTTGTGTAAAAAAAAATGTTATTAAATCAATGAAGGCATATTATTTATTTTTCTCACCTCACGAAGCCCTGGTAGCTTCTCTCTCGATGTAGGTACCAGTACCCTCTTCTCCAGAATCCTGTATGGAGTATAGATTATTCAGAGGCAGGAACATTTAGTTGAAGGGGTATTTTCTTTTGGCAGTTTTTTCTTCAGATTTATTTGAGCTGGTATTTATTCACATCTGAAGCTCGATATGAGGTTTTTTGTTTAGTATGTTCTCGGCCTTATTATTTTACCCTCCTTCCTGGTTTTTATTTACGTGTTTTAATGATACACATTTGTCTGGAGATTTTGGCAGCAAGTATATTTTTTAAAGCAAATTAAAAAAAAATGTTGAGCAGTAATTTCAATCCTCCCAAAGAACTTATTCTATGGTAACACCCTCAGACTTCTCATTTTTACTGAATGCGGGAATAATTTATACATGGCGGCATAATATTTTTGTGCTGCAGATCTGCATGTGTTTTCTTTTTAAATATCACTTCTCGTCTATATATTGTAGAGGTGACAATAATGTAATAATATCTTTAAAATATGGTCTAATTTTCTCACAGAATACACTTATTTGAGAAGCAAAAATTCCTAAGTTGTTTTCCTTATGGTAGTAGAATCTTCTGTATTTCCTGTCACATGGGTGATGTGTGTGTGTGTGTGTGAGTGAGATTTCAATTTGGAAACATTTATTCAGAACCTACTGTATAGAAGGCACTTAACTAAGTGTATAGTAGATACAAATATGACTAATAGTGACTAAAATATGGTCAGTCTGTCACAGAGTGTACCTTGTTGGGGAGACATAAGTATAAAACTAACACTAAGGAAGCAGAATCAACTATACCATAAAGTAGAAGTCCAATGGAAACAGAAAGGAAGGAGTCAAGTATTTTATGGAGAGGCACCAGAGAAGACTTTTGGAAGGTGGGACACACAGGACCCTTAAAGAGTGACTTAAGGTGGTGATGGTTAAAGAGGTGACAGGCACCAGAGATTTTGTTGGCATGTCCACAGAGTCCTTGGGACGTGCAAACATAGTTACCGTTGATTGTCCCGCAACAGTGTTACCTTATTGACATTCGGCCTACATTTATGACGTAGATAACCTGTAGAAACCTTTTTGGTCCTGTATCCGTCTGCTATTGTTTTGTAACAACTAACCGCAACATTTCAGGGCATGAACAAGAAGCGTGTCTTTTTCCTTGAATGCGTCTTTGGGTTGGCTGGAGTTTGGCTGTTCTGGCCTGTGCTCAGCTAGGCCTGCCTCTAAACCACGGGTCTGGTCTGGTCTGTTCTAGACGTCTTTGGGAAACAGCTCTCTGCCTACGTTCTTCTCACGGTGGAGTTTGGACCTAGCTTAGAATTGGCAGGCGGTCTTCTCAGGTTCCATTGACCAAGGCAGATCTCATGGTGATTCCCAAAATTGACAGGCAGGGTGTATAGAATCCGCATGGAGGTGTGGAGATGGGGGAAGGAGTGGATATTCTACATCCTAATCTACCACAGTCCTCGACTGACTGCTGTTCCTTAAACAACGTTTTACCTTCCACGTTGACATGTGGTATATATATATATTTTTGGCAGGGGGGCAGGGGTGGGGGGAGGCAGATTTTCTAGGAATTTGAGAGTAATAAGTAATTTCTAAATAAAGCACAGTTTGGCAAACACACCCGTTATAGACTACGTCCCATATCCTAGCACATTAACAAGCACACTCAGAACACACACACCACTTCCATGATATTATTCAAGAATAAATAGACGTGATATTTCCATTTCTTTTGCTACTAGCCCCCTTGTTTATTGTACAGAATAACAAGCTAACTGTAATTCGTAAGGGTTATCATGTTAATCAGCGTAGGAAGTAATTAGCCAAATGCCTCCTTGAAGTTTGCTGGGCCACCACCTCAATGACATGTATTTCATCTGGAAGACACTCCTCTGGAAGTCAGGATGTGCTGAATTGGGTTTTAGAAATTGGAGAAACGGTCTCACTGGCATTGGAAAGTAATTTGCCAATTCTCCCAAAGGGCAGACCTTCCAAAAGCAAGAATCAGCTAGCCAGGGATTGAGCGTCGCCAGAACTAGTAAGCAGATTTATAAATCACAGATGCCTTCCATGGGCTTGAGATGTGGGAATAGATGATCCATGGCAGGGCATTCTTTAAATTGCAGTGCACGAAGAACCCAGATCTTTGTACAAGTGAAATTTGTCTCTCTCTCTCTGTCTCTCACTTTCTTTCTTCTCTTTGGACAGATCTTTCAAAACTAACGAAACACCACTGATCAGCAGCTGTGTGTCCTGTGTGATGGACTACCAATCATTTTCTAATTGTTATACCCGTACCACACACCTTCGAGTAACTGAAAACATAAAGCTCTCAGCGTAGTTGTAATATTATCATCTTATTATCACCAATTCCCTTGTATGGTGGGTTGGCTGAGCAGCTGTTTCACAGACAAGCCGATTTCTTTCAAGTATTACTCTATCAGAGGCTGAAACCAGCCTACCAGAAGGGGTCTTGGTCCTGAATATTAATGAGCAGACAAGTGTCTGTTCCCTGACAGTGGCTCACTAATCCTTTGAGTAAGTATGGCTAAATTACAGGAGAAATTTTATTTCAGTTGAATTGATCTGCCACTGGATAGAGAAAACAGGTTTTCTTATTTTAATGAAAATCAAGAAAAATATTTAATGGTATGTAAATTAGAGCTCAGTGGAAACATTTTTGTCTTCAAACCTGAGAACACAGTAGCTCAGTGTGGACTGGTTCAGCTGCATGGTGTGTGTAAAGATAACGGAGACCTCATTATCTCCTGTTAGGTGTGATGTGCGTGGGAAACAGTATAAGCCCTCACTCTCTAACTGGAATTTCGTATCATTTCTCAAGTGATATGGAATTGGAATAAAAACGGGCTTTCTTCCTTCACCGAGACAATGTAACATCTCCCTTTTCCAAACAAATAACAGGGTAAAGGAATAAGAAAAGTGTTTGTATGCTTTTCTAAGATTCAAAAGAAAATTGTGCAGATGAATCTTTATCTGAAATGACGTACCTTGTCCTGATGGAGTCCCTGAAGTGGGCAGATAGAAAGAACAAGATGGGCATAAATGTGATAACGGTTGAAGCTAGTTGATGAGTCCATGGGGCTTTATTATAATGTTCTCACTTTTGGGTGATTTCTAAATGTATGTAATTAAAATTTTTTTTAAAAAAGAGAGAACTGACTTGAGCACATACAGGATGAAGATTTCCAGACTGTGAATTCATTCTAGATATAGAACAATGCCAACAGGTATTGCCAACTCTGTCTTGCGAATTCAACAGTAGTAAATTACACAGGACATACCATTTTCAAATTGCAGAGATGAACACAACTTATAGAGATTTTTAACTCAGGTCACGGCCACTTAGCTTCTGCTTCCACCCAACATTTTATTATTGTGTTGCTAGAAGTGGCATCTCTAGTTTATCCACAGGAACAGACCTATTAAAATGAGGCTTAATCCTTAGATCTTCCTGTTAAGTGTGATTCAAAATGTCAAACTCTTGGTTAGAAGATGTATGGACAGCAAGACAAGCAGATTATTCAAACACAAACTTTGGCAAGATTCAGAAGAAAATATAAAGCATATATTATAAATGCATTGTAAATAACATTTCTATATCACTAGGTAGTCCTCCAGTGATTCTCGGTTGAATGACAACCAGCATGAGCTCTGGGAGTTTGGCATTTTAGCAAACCCAAAGGAAGAGACAGCTTGTCTGAACAGTTAATTCCATATGATTCCGTGTATTCCATTAGACAGGAGGAGAATCCTGATCCCACATGTGGAGGTAGAGTTGGTAACCAGCTAATAAGCCTGCATGATTCACGACACTCAGAGAAACTGTAAAACAAATTTAAAAAGTACTGATTACACTTTCAGAATTTTCCATTTATTGTTCTTTCAAAAGGGTTTTTTATATTCATTAAATGGACAAATATTGTTCTTCAGATGATTATATATAGTAGTACATGATCTTCACACTGTTTCCTCCCTACCTAGTGGTTAAACTGAGTCCAAACAACTTGAAAATGAAAAGCAATCTTTGAAGGAAGATAGCAGGAAATTGGGCCTCCAAGGCTTTTCCATGCTGGAAGAAATTGTACTTCTCCACCTATTCTTTATTTCTGAAAATTTCTTTGCATATTTTCTCCTTTTGAAAGAACAGTGCGTGGTCATTACAGGTTTTGGTCCTCTTGCCCTCCTGTCTCCTTCTCCTCAGTGCTTGTGTAGTTGACATCTTATCATTTTCACTTATTTAGTAGTGTTCTTTTAATACTATTCTTTTAAAAAAAAGTATGATCTATTGCGTAGTCCCTCTTGAAGCGTAAGCTCATTAAGTTTCCTATTTCTATTTTATCTTCCTATACTTGACTTAATGTGGAGCATATTGAATAATGCTGCAGGGTTGTCTGACTGTGGTACCGACCTGCACAGACCCAAGGGCACAGACCAGTCCGATGAATTACTTAAGTTCCTATAATAAATACGATAGAAGAAAATAGGAAGCCTTGAATTCTAGTTATCTACTAACTCTTAGGGTCCCTAAACCTGGAAGTCATATTTGATTTGAGCAGCATTTATTCCAGTGGATTTAATGGAACTAATTTTAAATTCCCAGAATGAAGATAGTCTTGATTTGGAGTGGAAATAGAGGCCCTTACCTCAAAAAGCAGGATGAGTGCACACACATACACACACACACACACACACACACACGCACACACACAGGTATATACACATGAGTACGGTGGGGTTAAGGTACACACTAGTCACTTGAAAGACCAGTTAACCCACAGATTTGTGTGTTCAAACAGTGGAGATTTTGATTCTGTGGTCCCCTAGGGACTCAGAAATCTTCATTTTGCTTAAGCATCTCACATCTCCGGGTCAGCACACTTTGAGTATCACTGGTTAAGTGGAGTTGAGAGATCAGTGATCAGGATGTAGATCTGAGTCAGAGAAGAATGACAGCGGCTTTTAAATCTTTGCTTTATCACGTCAAAGTCAGTTTAAGTCTGCCAATAAAACGTCCCCACTATGTAAGGTGGGATTCAAGCATCTTTTGACCAAATGGTGGATTTTACACATTAAGCAAGTTTCTCTTTTCTCCTTCGGATTTTGACAGTGAATTACACTCCAGATCCACAACTCATTTAATCTTTTGCTGATCAAAATTATAATTCAGTTGAATTTTTTTATATCTGTGAGCTAAAACATTATTTTCTTTTTCCTCTTTTATTTTCTAGTTTATAGGATCTAACAGATATTTATTTTTCACCATCTAGAAAATACATTTCAATTTTTTTCTTTTTTTTTTTTATTTTTTGGCTTGGGTGATGTTTTCTGAAGCCAAGAATGTAACTTTTTTTTTTTTTTTTTGTGGTACGCGGGCCTCTCACTGTCGTGGCCTCTCCCGTTGCGGAGCACAGGCTCCGGACGCGCAGGCTCAGCGGCATGTGGGATCTTCCCGGACCGGGGCACGAACCCGTGTCCCCTGCATCGGCAGGCGGACTCTCAACCACTGCGCCACCAGGGAAGCCCCTGTAACTTATTTTTAATAGCATTTTTTGATTCTAAAGTATTATATGTTTATTATAGAAAACTTGGATTATTTAACTTTAAAGCATTAAAGAAAAAGTTACTTTAAATTTATGCTCACTTGGGGGGAAAAAAAAACTGGCTCTGAGAAAACTGAGGTAAAAATGTAATAATACTAATATTTGGTTTGTCATGAAAGCTTATTCAAATAACTTCAAAAAAGAACTCTTAATTAAGAGTTGGAACTCTTAATTCCTGTGTTTAATAGTTTATAAATATAAAATGAAAAGCAGAACCCAGTGTCTGTAGGAGGGAGGGGATTTCCTATTTTCTGGGGATAATATTTCCCTACACTTCATAACATTTGGTCAATAAAACTTTGGGCCACTTTTACTATAATTGAGTTGGTCTTTATTGAGAGTGTAATCAGAACTGTGACAACGTAGTTCTGAAGATTTGAGTGGTGTAATAAATCATGATTTATATTAACGAATAGGTCAAGGATGTAATTAGGATGACTCCTTCTCACAAAGTAATGATTTAAGGAAAATAATATGACAAATTTTAATGTCCTCTTGGAATAGTAGTCTACGGTCTACGGACTTTGTTCAGCTGATCATTAGGTCAGCCAGGCTTGCTGTCACTCGCTCCGCAGTGCCCTGATACGTTTTACTACAGGAAGTGGCTTCTATCACCGTTGTCAGGCCTGGAGAGTTCCAAGTCCCACAGACAGAGGATTTGCACATGGGCACAACCTCCTGTCAGTTTCAAGGTTTAGCTCTTTTCTGGTGCATAGAACTCTGGATTGTGTCCTGAGATCAAAGAAGTTTGGGAACAAACTTTAATTCATATTAGTGTTATACATTTTTAAATTGCTAAATACATTCCCCAGAAGTATGTATGCTTCTGTTTTCCAGTGTTTGAGATTATTTTTCCCTTTGATGCTTCTAAATCAGGAGTCTGTTTTTTTCCATGTAGATTCTAGGTGCTTAATGCCAGCCCTCCATATTTTTCTTTATTCACTCATTCATTCCCCATAGATGAGGAAGGGTCTACATTGTTCATGACACTATGGCAAATATTACTTTTTAAAAAAGCCATGTAAGCAGCACAGACCCTGGAGTCAGCAGACTAGATTTCAAATATAAGATTTGCAATTTGTTAAAGTAACCTAGGAAGTTTCTTGAAATCTTTGGGTTCCATGTTTTCTCTTTTCAAAATGACTGTAATAATCGTAGTTTTGAAGATATACATGAGGAGCCTAGGGAGAGTCTAGCAAAAAGTGAGTATTGTTTTTTTTTTTTTTTTGGTACGCGGGCTTCTCACTGTTGTGGCCTCTCCCATTGCGGAGCACAGGCTCCGGATGTGCAGGCTCAGCGGCCATGGCTCATGGGCCCAGCCGCTCTGTGGCATCTTCCTGGACCGGGGCACGAACCCATATCCACTGCATCGGCAGGCGGACTCTCAACCACTGCGCCACCAGGGAAGCCCGTGCTGACTCTCCCCTGCTCTTCACTCTGGTCATCATCATTGTGCTTACGTTGTTATCCTTAAGGAACTGACAGTCCCCCGGAGCCACCTAGACAAGAGCCTAAGTAGCAGTAACGCAGATTGGTGCCATGAGTGAAAATACAGAGAAAGTGGTAGAAGGGAATGAAATTACTCCATGATGGGGAGACCGTAAACAACTCTGTGAAAAGACACAATGAAAACTGTCTTGGAAATTAGGAAGGATTTGGACCTCAGTTCGGAAGGATGTGTAAATGTGAAGGAAGGCATGGAGGTGGGGAATCTAAGAATACAGGCTTAATTCTGTTTGTGGAACAAAGGGTGCTTGAACGAAAGAGGAGTTGGACCCATTATTAAGGTCCTTGAGTATGTTTAAAAAGTGGAAAAATCAGTCTATTCTCTGAAAATGAACAGGTGTTCTTTTTTATTTTCATTTAAATAATTGAGTTGACTGTTGATTTTGTAGTTTTGTTGACAAAAGTTAAAATCCCTGTTGAACAACAACTAACAAAGTTTACACTGTGGAGTTTGTTCTGTTTAATTAATGGCTGACAGCAGACATGTGGATTAGAGAACAAAATGAACTCAGTTGATTCCTTAGATCCTTCAGTGTGAGCATCTGTATAATAATATTTGTAAACGAACAGTGAACTTCCAGGCATCTGTGATTGAGTTTGATTCATGTGTGGTGCATGCCTGAGAATTCTTTACATTAGGACTGCGAAAATGTTGGTTCTGCCTCAGAGCACAAAGTTTCGACAGTGATTTGTGGGGAATGGTAGGTTTAAGTATAGACTTTTCTTCTGCTATCCTACTTTCAGGTTTCTCACTACAGTGAATGTGTGTTACTGTTAGAATCACAGAAAATGTTAAATGGTTCATCGGATTATGAAATGAACATTACCTTTCCTAAAACCCTTCTGCATACAACATATCTCAGCCCTTGAAATGAGTTGTCCTGTGGAAATTTTCTCATGAGTGTGTCAGGTCCCAATTTCAAAAGCGAATTTGTATTTAAAATTGTTAAATTTCCTATTGTTGTAGTTAATAAAATGTTAAATTTCTGTTTCAAATATGTAGCATAAAAGTTCCTGCAACAACGTTACATGCAAATATATAGGACAAGAACCCTGCTATAAATATTCCAATCAGCAACAGTAGTGGACGTATAACTAATGATAATTGCCCACTTCATGTAATGAGGTGAACTTTCTCAGTAACAATTTAGTATACAGCTGATTTACTATCTAGATCGTTGGGGCTGGTGAATACAAATATCTCTGTGCACTCAAATCCTTTCTATCACAGAAATCCCAGAGCCTCTGGAGCTCCATTAAGAAGTCTACATTATATAAAGACATTCATATTTATTTCTTGTACATTTATATAGCATTTATTAAATTGCTGTTGGTTTTTCAGAGTTGCTTTTTTAACACCCTTAAATCCTCATTTAAAATGTGTAATTCTTAAATGCAGCTAAAATCTCCACTGGTTCAAGTTATTAGAAACGGACTGATCCACAATAGCATGGTGTGCTCTTGGCTTGCTGCCAGTGGTGAATGAATGCTGCATCACTGGATAACTAATGGTAACTCTTACCCCAGGTTCACTCACTGTGGTTAATATTGAACCAAGTCTATCTGTGCAGAGTTCTTTAAGAGGCCAAGACATTAAGATTCCTTGGCATAAACATCAACCGGGCATCACCTGCACACCTAAATGTATTTCTTGCCAATGAGTAACGCTGTTCCTTCACTACACAGTCTACACAGAAAATGCCAGAACTTGATTTAGGGAGTGCAGCCATCTTCTGACTAAGGTTCTTCATTCAGGGCCTTTTGTTGGATGAATCCAATTCTGCTCTGTTCCATTCCTCATTTGAATGAAGTATGTTCTAAGGGTCATCAGTTTTAGGCAAAGTTGAAGAATAGATTTTTTTTTTTTAAAAAGCAACAATATGTTTTCCTTCCTCATAAGAACTTTGCTCAATAGCATAGTACTATGATTTAGTGGGAGCTTAATAAAAGCTACCTTGATAACAAAGCAGAAAGTTCAGCTATTTTTCTTGCTAATGTAATACCTTAAATGTGGCTTTATTCTCTGCTTTCATTGTCCATTGTAAAACATCTTTCTTAGTATTTGGACAACAATAAAGAGACATCACTGTTGTCAAATATCTCAACAATATCTCTTTAACATAAGTAATATATTGAAAGAAATAAAGCATCAGTAACCTTTAGAAAGGCTAATTAACTTGAGCAATGGTGACTAATAACATTTTTTCTTCACAAAATAATTTTTGACATCTAAACGAACACCAGCACACGGAGTAAACCATATGCTAGATATGTAGCATTTCAAATTGAAGAAGACCTTTCTCTTTAGTAGGTGATAAGATACTTAATTTAAAGACTATAATTACTTTCTCCCATTGGAATACTAGGGTCTGAGGAATAGAGGATATTTGTTTTAAGTATTAAAAATAAAGAAAAATGTGCTTATGAAAAATACTTTTAAATGAGATCGATCTGCATTTATATCAATAATTGCATATTATACCATATTGAGTAACCCATTGTTGTGTTTTTTCAACTGCAGTTCTTATGTCCCAATATTGTTTTCTTTTCCATTTTCCCCAGGAAACAAAAATAAACAGGATCCTGAGTTACACTTTGTATTTTACATTAGCTAATAGAGCTGGTATTGGGAAACAGTGCCAAATGTACAAGAGCTGAAAGGTTTTCTTTTTGAGTATTTGTTTGCAAAACAAGCCCAGGATAATGGAGGATCATTTGTGGAAAGCTGAGCCATGCTGGGTGCTCATTAGATAACTTAGAAAGACTCTCTGGTTTGCTTCCCCCCAGCCCCAGTTGTAGATAGTTGCATGTGTTTCAATTAAAATCTCCATTTACTTCCAGCTGGCAATGTCAGCATCCATTCCACCAATAGAGAGTAGAGGTCACAGCTCCTTGCCTGAACAGACATTTAAAAAAAATACGCCATTTGCCTTCTTCGTGTAGGTACCTTTGAGCCACCCAGAGCTGGCTTGGAGAGAAGATTCTGAAGGGTCACATTGCGTGGGGACTTTCCCCTTATTTACTGATGTTTCTCTGGTAGCTGCTGGCCCAGATACTGTAACTGCTGTTCTTTGTGTGCATTGGGATCCAGCAGCAGCTGTTGTTCTTTGCTGGAGCGGGTTTCTGAAATTCCAAATTTAGTAGCCTGAGACCTTAGTCATTGAAAGCTACGTTGAAAGTTAATTTGCTGAATCCAAGTTTATTTTCCTACCTAAACCACCGTTTGTGATAGAGCCTTTCCCCTGCGGTGCGTGATAAACTGAGGAAAGGACTTATTTACTGTCCCTAGCGGGCTGAAGGGAAAGAGAAAGCAGTGGTTACAGAGCAGGGCATAGGCTGCATATCCTTGTGACCTGACTCTATTCGGACTGTCAGACATTCGAACCCAGGCCCTGCTTTGCTGCTTCTACCTCCATGGCTGTGGGCAGCCTGATGGAACTGCAGTTTCTCCATCTCAGACCATTAGGATGACAAATGCTGCCTCGTAGAGTGTTGCAGTGAGACAGTAAACATAAAGCACCTGTGCTAATGCCTGGCCCATGGTTAGCTTTCACTCTTTGCCACATGAGCCATATAACGTTCATGAGGTTTTTCTGGTAAGTGGAAAGGTTTTGCATTCCCTTGCTTCTCTTTTGAGCCAGAATTAATTTTCTTGCCCAATAAATATGATCATCCCCATACATTCAAAAAATTATAGCTGATATTTATTTATACTTTGTGCCAGGCAAAAAGCGTTTTACATCCCATGTAGCCATCGCAACAATCCAATGAGGTAGGTGGTATTACTATTATTATTCCTATTTTCTAGCTTAGGAAGTTCTTGCCTAAAGACGTAAGTAATTTGTCTGAGTTCACATAGCTTGTAAGAGACAGAGCTGGGATTGAATCCAGCCCCAACCCTTTAGTAAGTTGTAGTTTCTCCCACAAGGAAAGCAAATCAAATTACCTTGAAATGAAGTATTTGAACTCTGTTTCTGAAGTGAAAGTTTATATGTTAATAATGGGAAGTTAAGGAGACTCTACCATCACTTTGTAGCTTTTTCTACTCCCTGGACTCTAGCTAGTTGGTAGATGGATTCATTTTATTAAAATTATATTTTATTATATTTTCAGTGGTAATCGTTATTTCATGACTAAGTCTATGCTTTGGTATTCTTACTTGGGCATGTTTGGGTCTGATTCAGTTTACTGTAAAAAGGCATGGTAACCTTAAACTTGACATGTCTGTGCCAAGGTGGATCTAGTTATAGGTGCCACAAGTTAAACATGGCAGGAGGGTAGGGAGAAACAGTATTTAGAAAGTATAGTCACCACCAACAGTCTGGCTAAACAGTCTACCTCTCTGCAAAGTTACCAGGATTCTCTACAGACAGGAGAGTGACGGCACGGGGGATTCAGGCACAAGTGATATGTCAAGCCACACAGAGACACAGCTGACCCTTGGGAAAAGCCAGTCCTGGGCACAGAGGATCCCAGTTTAAGAGTGAAACAGAACTTACATCTAAAGCTTGCCATATGAGATCACTATGAAGATAGAATCTCAGACACAATAAATAAGACACATTTCCCAACCAGAACTGGTACCCCAAATTCCAACCCAGATAGTAGCAAGTATGGCATTTGGGTCTAGAAATTCTTGTGTCCTTCATTGCTAATATCAGGGATCCTGTATCTGCAGGTGGGAGGCTAGGAACCAAAGAGAGGGAGATCCTACCAGCGGAAGAGGTGCATTTTGCTTATTCTTAGGAAATCATCCCAATAGCGTGGAGTTGCAAGTTGCCAGAGTTATATTGAATTGTACAAAACATTAAAAACAAGATTTTTAATGCAAAATTTTGTTACATATTCCATACTTTAGCTCATGAAGAAAATGGTATAGTTTGTGATAACGTCACTATTTTAAACTAAGGATAAAATACAGTAGTTCCCCCTCATCCAAGGAGGACACGTTCCAAGACCCCCAGTGTATGCTTGAAACTGCGGATAGTACCAAATACTGTGTATACTGGTTCTTCTTTTTTTTCTGTACATGCGTCCCTATGATAAAGTTTATAAATTAGGCACAGTAAGAGAATATCCGAATTGCCAGCATCACTGCTCTTGCACGTTGGAGCCATTATGAAGTAAAATACGGTTACTTGAATACAAGCACTGCAATATTATGACAGCTAGGTGGCTACTAAGTAACTAATGCGTGTGGTTACCATGGACAAAGGGATGATTCACACCCCAGGCTGGACAGTGAAAGATTTCATCATACTACTCAGAATGACGTGCAAATTAAAACTTATGAATTGTTTATTTCTGGAATTTTCCATTTAATATTTTTGGACCTCAGATAACTGTAACCAAGAAAAGCAAAACCACGGATAAGTGGGGACTACTGTAAAGTTTCTAAAGATTCTATAAAACCTAAAAATAGGTACCCTTGATTTTGCTAATATTTTTTCCCTTATTCTTAGTTAACAGTCTTGTAAACTTCCAGTGAACTCAAATTTTGCTTTAAATGCAAACAGGTACTGTTTACAGATATATATATATATATATACACAGATATAGTAGATTTTGTTGTATATAATGGTAACTGGTAACGGTGTTTTATTTGGGGAATGAAATCAGCTTCTGGGAACAGGATTGAGAAAAAGACATTTCAATGTATATCCTTTTGTACCTTTTGAATGTTTGATTATATATATATATAGGGACTACCTATTCAAAAATATATTTATTTATAATATATATATAATATATATATAATATATATATATTATAATACATATATATAATATTGTATATAATATATATAATACAATATATAATATTGTATATTAAATATAATATACAATAAATGCAGCTATGCTAAAGAAAATCATTAATCTTTGAATTTAGTCCTTAACAAGATGTTGGAATCAGGTTGTGAAAGTCTTTTGTTTTCCTACTCTCTACTCTCATTTCAAAAGTAACCACGTTCATGTCAAAGTCAATGATAAAAACACTTTTAAGTTCAGTGAAACGTGTTCTTTTCCTCCTCTGAAGAATACTTTTTACCTTCTAAGAAGTGAATGACTTTGACATTTGGATGTTGTACTCTTTCTTTTTTAAGTATGTTATGTCATATGAATTAATTCCAGGAAGAGGCCAATTTGTTTAAAGATTTTGCATAACCAAATAAGGTGTTAATAGGAGCTATGTCTTGGGAATTGCTCACTACCCCACACCTCTGATTAATATCCTAAGTCTATTCCTTAACCCTATACCGTTGCTTTTAATATTTTAAATTTTCCTACCTTTTCCTGTGCTATTTCTAATGCAAACTTGAAGATTTTCCTAACCGGAGATTTAAGAAAGTCAAGCAAGACAAACTTTACATCAGAATGTAGCATTTTTACAAGTTGATTGTCCTTCTTCAACTTTGTCAACGTATTGGTTTCATTGTCATTTTCTTGCACATCTCTTTCCTTCTAGTCAATTGTTTTCTCCCAAATGCCCCCAATCTCATAGACCACGTGCATGACTTCAACACCATTATCTTCCCTTGATGATCTGTGTCTCCATTTCTGTGTTGCTCTTTCCTTCTTTCTGTTGTCAGTGGGAAAGAGCAACACTGAGTGTAACATTCTGCAATTTAAGACTTCAGTTGTATATCTACTCCACTCTGGCAGGTGCTGGTCACTCTGCAATTTTGGAAATGAGAAGCATGTAGGGAAAACCCTGAAAGGAATTACAGTGTGTGTACTGGTTAATTGCTTATATGGAAGCATTTTAACAAGAAGCTTCCTCAGGGATAAAGGAATATATATCCTTTGAATTAACAAATTTAAACTTCTCATTCAACTCTTTGCCTTTTCCAATAACTGACAGTATCTTGAGCTTGACTTTGCTAGGAAGTGTGTGTTTTCTTGATTTTTAAGGACATCACTACTCGAGTGGGCTTTGAAAAGTATATTGATGTTTTCTTTTATCTGGGGACTCTGAGAATCTTTACGAGTATAGGCTCATTAAAAACACATCTAGTCAGTGTGGTTGCTTCAGTGATTTAGGAGAGAAGAGGGAAAAACAGTGAGGGTGAATCACCTTCAAAAGATAGATGCCCTCATGGCTGAACTAGGACCAGAGGTGACAGTAAGCAGACCTCCTACCAGACATAAGGCAGTGCTATCTGCATTTAAGAGATCACAAAGATGGAGAGCCAGAGATGTGCTGTAGAATTTTTACCTCTCCTCGCAATAAGTGAACTGCGTTGCCACTGATCCTGATAGCTGCAAGGGCAGTTACTGCCTGAATATTATTCAGTAGCTTATGCGAGATATGTTGGTAGGTCTTATTTTCTCAGAGTTAAGTCCTCAAACCGTATGTTAATTAAACATCTTGTATATTGTCAATATGCCTTATAGAAACTTAGCAATGAGTTTCTTCTCTAATAAAAGTGATAACGCTCCACTGGTGCATTTCTGGGAAGCATTTAAGTCATCACATTTGTGGAACCCCCTCCTTCATACCAGAGATGCATATTTAAGATGACTCTAACCGAATGAATAAGCTAGTTGTCACGGTGATGATAGTCTTGTTAACAGATAACTACAGTAACAACACCATCTGTGCTATAGTAAACACATAAGCAGTACTCTGGAAGCAAGGAAGGTGGCGTGACCACCTTTACTGGTTTGGTCAAAAGAGTTCTTAGCAGAGCTGATGGATTCTATTGAATTTTAGCAGAGGGACAGGAATTTACTAGATGAAGAAGGAGGGAATGGTTATTCTAAGCAGAGGAAAGGGGAGAAAGTATTCGATGTTTTAAAATATATTTGACCCCCATGACTTTTTGTGAGAAATAAAATAATCTAATTAGACTATTGTTCTATTGGAGAATAAAGTTGAAAATATTGGACTATATAAACCCTGAGATTTCTTCCAGCTCTAAACATTTCATGATTCTATTGTATCATAAACACTGGAGTTCAATTTTTCACCTAAAAATGTCTGATCTGATTCATTTTCACCAAGAACACATGTGGGAACACTTCAGCCTCCATCACTTGGCTACTTTGAAGGGAGACTATAGGGTCTAATAATTGCAATTACGTTTTCCTTTAATGCTATTTTGATATGTACTGTATACTCAGACTGGAAAATTCTTGAGGCGTTGCTGCATCGAAAGGCATGACTTTCTTACACTTCTTTTAGATTAGAGATTATGTTCCAGCACATTTCTTTTGAGGTGAACTTGAAATACCAGTGAAGTCCTACCCTATTCGTTGTCAGAAGAAAACTGTCATTTTAAGTTGGTCAACAGTTATTTTATTTAGAAGCACAGGAATTAGGCTATTTAGATGTCATTAAAGGCATTCTATAAAACTTGGTAGTTCAGCTTTCTTGGAGGCTCACCATGGTCGGATATTCTAAGACCCACTGCTCCTTTAACAGCCTAGAAAAGATGGCCCAACAACAGACAGAGCTCATAGGGTTCCCCCACAGGGAGCTAAGAATATTGATGAAGAAACCAGTAAACAATACAAATGCCTCCATAGTGCTATTTATATCTGGTATGTTTTAGTTCATCAATAGTAGAGCAGACATTAGAAACTTTCTATGAGCAAAAGGGACTTAAATAAGAAGACAGGACCATTTGAAGACATCTTTCAGAATTGGATCTTATAAACTCAAAGGATTCAGAGCTTCTCTCCAAAGAGGTAGTAGTTACCTGCACTGATAATCTAATAGGCTGGGCACAATTTTCATTTCACTTTTAGAAGTACTCATTGTGCCTTTTTGTAACCATTTGATTAACATGACTCTTATTAACTAGGAAAAGATAATATCTTTCTTTATAAGTATTGAGATTGGTCATGAGCTTCACTCAGCAATCACCTGATAGTGATTATTGTGGAGTAGTGAACAAATCTCTCTCTGGAGATGTTGAATTCAAGAGCAGTGGATGGTGGGGCAGAAGGGAAGGGAAGGGCAGAATCCATGAGACTCTATGTTCCACACAAGTGCCATGAGGTATAAAGTAGAGAGGGATTTGAAAGAAGACAATTACTAGGGGCTGGAACCATGGAAGCTAAAGCAGTGAGTAAAATAGAGGAGCTCAAAAGTTGAGAGGTATCTGTTACTGAGATGAGAATCTGTGTGAAATCATAAACATCCTTACAACAAATCTCTGCAATTTAATGTAACCTGAGGGTGTCTCCATCTTGCATTCTAAAGAGGGTCACCCATTCATGTTCAATAATATACTATTTTTCTTAAAAATATTGATTTCGTTGTTATTTCTAAAAACAAACATTTCTACTCCTTCATTAACTGATTACTATCACTTTTGGACTGAAATTGGCTTGCAGGTACGTTTCAATGTCTTTTCTTTTTTAATTTGAATTCAGGTCCTGTTTATCCCAGACTAGTTTCTAGAGGTAACTGCTCGATTTAAAACTTGGCTGGATAAAGAAAAGACCTCATGCCAGGTCTGCCTCTAATCCTGATGCGCATTTATAGAGCATACTTGAGCACCTGAGAGATGCTCTGAGGAGAGCCTCAGGCAAGGAGAGCCTCAGGCAAGACTTTTTCCTAAGATCCCAAAGTTAGTTTTGTTTTAAATATTTTTGATCCCTTCATTTACACACAATGGATTTGGAATCCACCATAATTGTAGATGTGAACATTGTATCATGACTCTCTATTGCTAAAGATAAATAAGATGATAATTGTGAGATCATTAATGAAATAGAACATTAGTCAGCATTAACAAAGAGGGTGAAGACACTCTAGAAGAAAGAGCATCAGCTTTGATTTGTAAATCACTTAGCTCTAGCGCTTATTTGGCTTATGGCTCCAAGAAGTCATTGAACGTCTCTGAGCCTCAATTTCCACATTTGTTATATTGGGTTAATGATAATACAGATAAATCAATTCATGGTTATGATATTAAATAAAGGCTCTTTATCCTTTCCCATTCTTGAACTAAGTACTGAAAAGTCATGAGATTGAATTTAAAGGAAAAGACAGAAATTCTCTCCTTCACTATAATCTCTGCTACTCAAAGCATGGAGAACAAGCGTTGGCAATGACTAAGAGCTACTGAACACCACATTACCCACGGTTGTAAGTCTTTATACTCGGATTAAGGAACATGCTTCCCTGGGATCACTGAGTAATTTCCATAACTTAGCGGAATTATAAATTAAAGGCAAGCATTCAGTGCTTTCCTAACTCTGGTATAAAATTTAACTCACTGATAACAAGAAGAAGAAAGTGAGGAGAAATCTGTTTTCTTAGTTATGTATTACAATCTTTGCACATTTTTTGAGCATGACAAGAAAATTTGGGATGGTGAAGTTTCAAATATATTATAAGAAATATCTCTTATTCAGACTTTGTATGAAAATGAACATATCTTAAGTCCCAATGTTTGAATTAGCTTTAAAATATGAAACATCTGTATATTCACTGGACATAATAAGGGCTTCAAGTGATATTAATTGAATTAGTTATTGCGTATTGTTGATGTCTTGGCTGTCTCTAAAAGGGTTATTTCCTTAAACATATCACTTTATTTAATGTCACTGAATATGTCGATGGGGCTGTTCAAATGTCACGTAACTGCCAGAGTCCTAGGAGAAAGCTAGCTTTCCGTGTATATTTAAGTTTCTAGTGCACTGCAAATCATCAAAAAGGAAAATCTTGCCATTAAACCATATTATCCTGGACTCTCTTACCTTGAAAAGAAGGACTGTCAAGTACAATATGAGACATAAATATCTATTTTAGAGTGTATTCTATATTAATTGATCTAATTAGGGTTGATGGTATATAAGTGAAATCTGCCATTCTTGATTGTGGAGGGTTGAATTTTAATTACACTATCATTACATAATTATCATCAATAACCACTAGTGAGTACCTGCTATGCATTAGGTAAATTTGCTTTTTGTCAGTACATGGAGAGACCCTCATGTTACAGCAGAGATTCTTCTGTATTATACAGTTACTATGTTGACTTACAAAATGCAGTTGTAATGGCTGTACCATTTGGTATCATATAAATAGTCATTTATGTGGAGATGTATGACAGGGGTGGGAGCAGAGGGAGAATATTCTAGGCACTAAGCACTGTTTAGGAAAGTAACTTTTCTCTGTGTAGCTTTGTGGAGTAGGTGAAGTAGAAACAGAAGTGAATGCATGGATATTACAGGGAGTAAGGTTTATACACGTTAACAAAGAAGATTTTCCCATTTAGCACTGCCTCTTGGAATTGTGAATTTGCCAGTGCTAGACACGATTACAAAGAAACTCAATTTTTTTTTTTCCTTTCAGGTATGTTGTAAAGCAGTAGTTTTCAAATTATTTGCAATAGGAAACAATCCTTTCAAACGGAACATTACACAAAAGCCCAATACATAAAGCAGAGAGAAACAAGAGGCCATAAGTATACATGTATTTTATAATTAAAATGAATGATAATTACTTATTCATAAGTCAGTTGTTGGCTTGATGAGAGTCCTGATGTTGGTCTCCAGTATGTTAAAATACGGGGCTTGATATCTTTCTCTGTGTTTAGCATTTGTTTCATTGCAGACTTTTATTTAAAATTGTGAAATATGAATCAAGCATTTGAATCATCTATGAAGCCCTGTAATATAGTTTTAATGTCAGCATTGGAGGGAAGAATCCTGCCCTGTATTGTGTGGGAGAGTGAAGCGGGAGACATGATTTACCTCTAATGTGTGTGAGGAGTGCCTAATGACTGAAAAGAAGCCTTAAGATCTTTCTGGGGTGATTATATATGGGTGAGATTATCTATCTCTCTGTGTAGTTATGATTATGGTTGTGGTTATATAGTTATCAGATAAGATTTTAAAAATTTTACTTTATGTAAATTTTAATGCAGTAAAATATGCAAAAGCCCTTTCTCTTTCAAGAGTATAATGATATGCTTTTATGATGGTTGTCCAGCTCAACACTAAAAATTGCTGTTCTAGAGTTTAGCTCATCACTGCCTCGTTTCTCCAACGTCCTCCTCCCAAGCTCAGCTCTTCGCACTGTGCGCGCGCGCGCGCGGACACACACACACACACACACACACACACACACACACACACTTCTTATTGCTGCCCCAATTTGAGAGCTCTAATTCTACTGATTAGCTATCCATACATGAGAATTAAATTTAGAATGTTTTGATCCCTAGTAAATTTGCATGGAGGGAAATCTTGTTTTCATTATCTGAGTTGAAATTGGTTCACTTAAGACTTTAATATACCAGAAAATCGATATTAAGAATTTGTTTTGTATAATTTTATGCCTCTTACAAATTTATAATTTTCCAGAAATCCATTGACTTTCCAATGAATGTTTCAAGATGTGATATTGTAGTTGGTATTCAAATCTGCATTGAGGAAATAAGCATGTAGGACAGCATTTAGCGATTTAGAGTTTTTAAAAAGGACTTAAATTGATTCTTTTTAATCTAAAGGAAGTGTTACAAAATTTAGCTTATTGATCAAATCATTGTTTTTTAAGTTAAACTCATTAGGCGGCATAAAATTTGAGGCTTATATGATAATCTTTCATCAATATTTTTTTCTCTACCTTTGCGTACGTTAGATATTTTCTTTACATTTCGGTTAGAGATGGGAATGAAGATTTTGGGTGATAACTTCTGTTGAGCCAACCAGCAGATGAGCCCTTTTATTTACAAATTAAACTACAGAAAATTATTGATTCATTGGTCTCACCTTTATATACTTTAAAAAATATATATGATATGATTTTTTTTAATGATCTAGTTTTACTTTCGTTATAACTGTACAAAGTTGACATACCACTGTCGTTTGGAAATCAGGATAGTTGAAACTTCAAGCTAGAACTGGGCCAAAAACCTTAATCACGATCCATATCTAGGGCTCTTTCACTGGTTCACAACTGCCCCAGATATTTGCTGTTGTTCATCATGAATGTGGTCCAGGTTCGATTAAAAGAGGCTGAAGAGGTAGCTGTAGACTTTCAAGAAGTCCCTCAAGGGGTTTTCTGTATACTCTCAAGGGATTTGGATGGGGGCTTGATGACTCTTATGCATTTGTAGTGCTTTTTCTGACTTGTAGAGGGCTGCTTAACTCATGATTTGGAACCATTATGGATGTGCTCTTCCACATCAGAAATCTGGGAGACTCTAGGAGAAAAAAACAACAAACAAACAAACAAAAATACCAAATGAGAACTTGGGAATGACATTTACTAGAGGTTCTCAAAATGTGCTTCCAGAATCATCAGCAACAGCATCACTAGGTAACTTGTTAGAAATGCCAGTTCTTGGGCCCCACCCCAGACCTACTAAATTAGAGACTCTGGAGGTAAGTCCCAGCAATCTGTGATTCAGCACACCCTCCTGATGCTATTCATGCAGGTGACAGTTTGAGAACCACTGCTGTATGTTCTTAAGCTTCAAACACTATTTAGAAACGTACTATTATTTCATAGAGAAATAAAAAGTGTAGAAAGGTATAAATTCTAAGAGATAGTAATTCTAATTGGTTTGTGAAGATTAGTTGAATAGATATCTTTTGTACTTGGTCTTTCAGAAGGAACCTTTAGATCTCAATAAAAGCTTTGTTAAGCCAGAGCTTTTTATTTTCAAAACAGTTTGCTCTATGCTCAACTATGAGACCTCAAAAAAGTGTTTTGTTCTTGCTTTTATGTTAAATTCCTTATATCTCATGACTATAGAGGGAAGACTAAATTGTGCATAGAACCTTATAAAAGAAAGTTCACAATGTTATGGAGATGGCAGGTCAATTAAGATGAAATTGTCCTGGGTCCATCAGGTCAAAGTCAGCCATTACCTGAGGTGGTGGAGAAGGCAGGGGAAAAGATTGGGGGTATTTCAAGTCGTAACAGAAAAACTATTCAATGAAGTCAGTAGGTATTTCTTGAATGCATATTATATGCCATTGAAGTTTCTAGGCACTTCAGATATTTATCAATAAATAATAAAAGATTACAACTCTGGTAAGTTATACTATATTCAGGGAGACAGATGGTATGTAATAAATATTGTAAACAAGTAAATTATAAAATATTGATATATTGGAAATTGATGGTGTTGTGGAAGAAATTTTAAGAAGACCCCATTAAAGGGAATATGGTGGGGCAATTCCAACTAGACACGTTATGGATAATGTGTTAGGTTATATGAGATAGGTCCTCGTTTGATAGAATAGATTTATCCAGCAATTTTTAGCAATGAATGAATTTGTGAGGGTGCAGTGGCTCTCCACTTACCAGTACACCCCGAACCTGACAAATCTATTGGAATTGAACATCTGGAAACGTGTAAAAAGGAAACCCAAATTTAATATTTCTTTTAATGGGAATCAAGCTGTTACAAAGAAGGAATTTTCAAAACCAACCAAACAAGCAATAACAATAAAAAAACCCCAAGAAAGCTTGCACACGGATGAAATGAGAGAATTAACAGTTAGCAACTGGGTTAAATTGAGCAGCCTAGACCTAGTTCATTAACAGAGTTCAGAGCCAGGTGCCTCCTTTGTGTGACTCCTGGCTACTGCTGCAGAAGGTGGCTGTGTTTTAATAGGAACCTCCTTCTCTCAACAAGTCTACATAAACTGATGGATGCTAAACGGTAACTCTCAAAAAAAAGAATTCCATTCTCTGCCATTTCCCCCTTGATCTGCTCATTCCTCTCTACCGCTTACTGTAGGAATTAAACTTTATATACTGATACGTAATCCATTGTTCTTTATATTGTGAATATCATTCTCTACCAGGACTGAGTTCAAGAGCATGGATCCCCATGGTGTGTCTTGTTAAGAAATGGGTAATAATGCAACAATTGCCAAGAATACTGTTTTCATGAGAGATGTTTTTAATAGCACACATTCGCGTATCATGTGAACTTTTGTGTGGACATCTTGTAAAGATTGAAGTCTAATTTGCATACAGTTATAGGTTGAATTATGTCCCCCAAAATGATATTGAAGTTCCAACCTCCAGTTCCTCAGAATGTGACTTTAATTGGCAACATGGTTGTTGCAGATGTAATTAGTTAAGATGAGGGTGTACTGGAGTAGTGTGGTCCTTAATTCAATATGATTGGTATTATTATAAGGAAAGATAGAGGCACACAGGGAAAAGGTGGTCATGTGACAAAGGAAGCAGAGATTAGAGAATGAATCTACAAGCAAGGGTTTCCAAGGATTGCCAGCAAACCCCAGAAGCTAGGACGAGGCATGGAAGGATGATCCCCTAAAGATTTCAGAAGGAACAGAGCCCTACTCACACCTTGATTTCAGACTTTAGCCCCCGAACTGTGAGACCATAAATGTCTGTTGTTTTAAGCCACCCAGTGTGTGGTACTTTGTTATGGCAGCCCTAGAAAACTAATACACATGCTATAAACTTCAACAGTTTTAAGTACATAATTCAAGGATTTTTAGTAATTTACAGAGGTGTGCAGCCATTACCACAATGCAGTTTTAGAACTCTTCCATCACCCCCAAAACATTCCTCCTGTTGGTTTGCAGTCAGTTCCTGTTCCTCTTTGCCCTGAGCCCCAGTCAACTGCTAATCTGTTTTCTGTCCCCGTAGATTTGCCTTTTATGAATTTTTCATATAAATGAAATCATAAAACATAGAGTTATTTGCTTCTGGTTTCTTTCAATTAGCATACTGTTTTGCGGGGGGTTCATCCATGTGGTACAGTTTTAATGTTTAACATCAAATTAATTTTCCCCAAAGGCTATCCACATGTGATGACAAACCCTGGGAAGTGCTGAATATATTTTTTGGCCAACAAGGAAGTGCTGAAAGGAGCCATGAGTTGTCTGTTATGACAGGCCTTAAAATGCTGTTGATGGGATATCTAAGGGGATGTTATTCCAGGCCTTTATTTGATTCAGTGGTTCCCAAACTTGAATACATATCAGAATCACCTCTAGGATTGGTTAAAATGCAGAGTGCCGGGCCTCAACCCTAGAGTTTCTGATTCAGTAGGCCTCTGCTGGGGCTTGAAATTTTACACCCTTAACAAGGCCCCAGATACTGCTGCTGGTCCTTGGACCATCCTTTGAGAATGACAGCTTTAACCAAAAGCCACATCTGGTAGTGTTAAGACGCCTTTGTTTTTCATCTGCATCATGCTTCTTCTCAGTGTCTCCTAAGAAGTAGGAAGATTACTGTTTCTTAACCTAGAGTCGCCTTTAGTCCAAGTACATCTTTGAAAGCTGCATTTAAGTTTTGATAACTATCATCCATGCCTTCTGTGGAATATTACATCTCCTGAGAGCTTTTGGTTTACAGGATAAAATTTAAAAATCGATCAGCTTAATGTTATCTCTGTGCTGCATGCCTTCTTGAGATCGTAGTCACTTGCCATATTTTAAGGAAGTCTCAGATCCATAAAGCTGCTGAGAATTGCCAGCAATTTTTTTCTTTTTTCACCCACCAAGCTAGATCGAGACCCAGTTGCTTAAATGTGCAGATTGGTCGAAGTCTTCGCTGCATCGGTAATACAAAACACTTGCTTGAAATCATCGACTCGTCATTAACTTAGCTTTGCTTGAATGTGTTTTTATCTCCTTTGTTTCTGGCCTGATTGAAAGAACCACCTGAACTGCATTGTCTCTTCTATTTACTGTGTTGTGTACTCATAGCTGCTCGTGTAGATTTATTGTTATAGTAAGAGTAAATACTTAATATTAATTTAAAACATTTTACTGTCAAAGCAGATCATTTGTTCAGTAACAGATCCAAGTTTTGTGAGGTCTGAAGCTTATGTAAAAGGAGAGGGAGGGTGTCCCCTTTTAATTAAAAGAACACAAAATTATTTTATATTTTATAAGAAAACATACAATTGCGTATTACGTGGGTACCTAGGATGAATACAGTAATCATAACAAATCAAAGAAAAATAAAAGATCACACAATCTGGAGAAATTACTTTTATTTATTAACGGCCTAACACACCTGTGGGTTTTTTTGTCTTTGCACTTTGGAGCTGATTACTCTTTGATGGTATCTTCTATGACATGGGTTTTGTAACATTTTTATACAGAGACTGGAAAGTAAATATTATCTTTTCTCTAGCATGGTTGATTGAAATTTCTCTTTTATTACAATAGTTCAGAAGAGTTTCTTTCAGCTTCAAATCTGATTATTGACAAGGTAATGCTAGGACACAGTCCATCCGGGTACAATAAAACATGCAACTTCATCCAACTACATTCACGTCTTTCAATAGTACCGATACACATTTAGGCCTTACAAAAACATATTTATATCAATTTAATTTCATATTATTTGTATAAAGAAAGAAAAGATGTATGGTACATTTATCATTGTATATATTGTGTTATTGATTATATTCTAGATAGGTGAGAACTTCTTTGATTAGACTTCATTAAAAACAAAATCCTCCACTTATACTTTTATACTATATATTTATCTCATGATTGGATACATTTTCTACAGATGAACTTTAACTCCATGCATTCGAATCACTTTTATTCCTTCCTCAGCTACCCATAAACCTCTGTTGCTGGGCACTGCCGGACATGTTTGTGGTGAAATGATCTCTAGCCTGGCACCTTTCACATGAAAAGTTGAGTGGGCTGGGAGTAATCTAGGTTGCTGTTACTACACTAGTAATAACTCAACTTTATGCAGAAGTTATGGGCGCTATAGAAATAGACCTTATTGAACCCAAATTACAAGTATTCCCAAGCCAGCTCTCTCTTACATTCCAAACATGCCCATAGGCTCTCTAAGATTACTTGACACAAAGGGGAACATCTGATCTAACCGCAGATCATCACTCCCACTTTTGGAAATTTTACAAGAACACACGGCTGTGTGATTATATTGCTGTGGCTCTTCCGAGGTTTGGGGGCAAAAGCCAGGCCAGTGAGGTGAAGGCGTAAGTACATTGACTTCATGGGAAGTCTATCTCTACGTTTGCTATAAAATATAGCTCAGGAATATGATGGAGAACTAAAAGAAGAAAAGAAAAAGAAAGATGAAAATTTTTCAGGTGGGATAAATAATACACCTAAACTGAAAGAAGAAGGTTAATTTTTGTTTCTTTTATAAAGACGAGGTCCTGACTAGACCTGAAATTACAGTCAGACATATATGGTTTTGTGCGATTTGTTCTTTTTTTCTGGTCTGTTTCTTGAGTATGATTGGAAGGGAAAGGATAAGAAAAGAGACTTGATTAAGACCCTTGAAGCCTACAGTTGTTTCATATGATTTTAACAGGGAGTTTAAAATTCTTGAAATCTTACGTGTTAGTCAGCTCAGGCTGCCATGATAAAATACCATAGACTGAGTGGCGTAAGAAATAGAAATTTATTTTTTCTCAGCTCTGGAAGCTGGAAAGTCCAAGGACTCTCTTCCTGGTTTGTAGATGGCTGCCTTTTCTATGTCCTCACATGGTGGAGAGAGAAAATTCTCTCTCTCTCTCTTTCTCTTCTTATGAGGCCACAGTCCTATAACTCTATCACCTCTTTTAACCTTCATTACCTCCCAAAGGCCTCATCTCCAAATACCATCACATTAAGGGTTCAAGATACAATGTGAGTTTTGAGGGGATACATTCAGTTCATAGCAGCATATGAGATGAGATATGGCATGATTAATATGGTGAGTTAGAAAGACGATATCCATCTTTCTTACTAATAGGTTGAAAGTAAATTTTGGAACCCCTAACTGTTTGACAATTCTGCCCTCTTATATACTTTCCATTTTTTCATTGTCTATAACCCACTAAAAAGATTTGCCCCCAAATACATTTTTTAAGTGCCCCTTTTTTTATAGTCCCTTTTTCAGGGACTATACACACACACACACACACACACACACACACACACAATTGAATACTACTAAGCCATAAAAAAGAACAAAAATTTGCCATTTGCAGCAACATGGATGGGCTTGGAGGGCATTATTCTAAGTGAAATAAGTCAGACAGAGAAAGATAAACACTGTATGATATAACTTATATGTGGAATCTAAAAAAAGACAGCAAACTAGTGTATATAACAAAAAAGAAGCAGACACAGATATAGAGGACAAACCAGTGGTTACCAGTGGGGAGGGGAAATATAGGAGTGAAAAAAGACTGATTATGGGAATATATGAAATCATGTGTGTGAAACTTTTGAAATTGTAAAGCACTATAGAGTTTAAAGAATCTTTCATTCAAGAAAATGTAGAAAAATAAAATAAAACTGAACACAGGCATGTCTTATGACTAAACAATTTCATTTCTAAGTATATACCCAATAGAAAGGTGTACATATGTGTGCTAAAGGATGTGCACATTGAAAGTTCATGACAGCACTATTCAGAATAGCCCAAAGTAAACTGTGGTGTAGATGCAAGGATGTGTTGTACAACATGGGAAATACAGCCAATATTTTGTAATAACTGCAAATGGAAAGTAACCTTTAAAAATTGTATAAAAATTTAAAGATTAAAGTGAATAAATAAATTAAAGTGCCCCTTGTTAGACTATCTAAATATTTAAGGAGATCTAACAGTTAAAATTTTACCTTGCTTACTTTTCATTTCTTAAATATTATATGGCCAAGAAATTTTTCTTAAAAAAATGTCTCAGGTGTATTTTCCAATCAGAAAGAGCACATGTGCCCTCCTGAATATTATATTATGCACATGGCAGGAATCACACTATTGTCGTTATCTTTTTTAAAAAAACCTTTTATTCATTTTACAGGTCCTTATTCAACACCTATTATATGCCAGGTGTTGTGGATTCATCTGTGAGCAAAACACACATTCTTAGCTTTGTGGAGCTATACATTCTAGTATATTTCTTTATGAAAACAAACAAAATATTGTCATTTTATTCTTGGTTAGCTAGCGTTTATCTGATGTTAAAATTAATTTAGCCTTGGATTGAAGCTTTTCATTTATACAGGCATACCTCAGAGATATTGCAGGTTCGGTTTCAGACCACCACGATAAAGAGAATATCACAAGAAAGTGAATTTTTTGGTTTCTCAGTGCATTTAAAAGTTATGTTTACACTATAACGTAGTCTATTCAGTGTGCAATGCCGTTATGTCTTTAAAAAGTACCTATCGTAATTTAAAATACTTTACTGTTAAAAATGCTAACCATCAACTGAGCCTTCAGTGAGTCGTAACCTTTTTGCTGATGGAGGGTCTTGCTTCAGTGTTGATGACTGCTGACTGATCTGGGTGCTGGTTGCTGATGGTTGGGATGGGTGTGGCAATTTCTTAAAATAAGGCAACAATGACATTTTCCCCATCCATTGACTCTTCCTTTCCTGAACAATTTCTCTATAGCACGCATTGCTGTTGGATAGCATTTTACCCACAGTAGAACTTCTTTCAAAATGGAGTCAATCCTCTCAAACCCTGCTGCTGCTTTATCAACTAAGTTTATGTCATATTCTAAATCCTTTTTTGTCATTTCAACAATCTTCACGGTATCTTCACCAGGAGTAAAGTCCAGCTCAAGAGACCACTTTCAAAAAAAAAAAAAAAAAAAAAAAAAGAAACCACTTTCTTTGCTCATCTATAAGAAGCAACTCCTCGTCTGTGAAAGTCTTTTTCACAATATTATAGAAATTCAGTCCCATCTTCAAGCTCCACTTCTAATTCTAGTTCTCTTACTACTTCCCCCACATCTGCAGTTACTTCCTCCCTGGAGTCTTGAACCCCTCAAAGTCATCCATGAAGGTTAGAATCAACTTCTTTCAAACTCCTTTTAATGTTCATATTTTGACCTCTTCCTGTGAACCATAAATGTTCTTAATGGTATCGAGAATGGTCAGTCCTTTCCAGAAGGTTTTCAATTATCTTTCCCCACATCCATCAGAAAAATCACTGTCTGTGGCAGCTATAGCCTTAGGAAGTGTATTTCTTAAATAATAAGACTTGAAAGTAGAAATTATTCCTTGATCCATGGGCTGTAGAATGGATGTTTTGTTAGCATGCATGAAAACAACATTAATCTCATTGTACATCTCCATCAGAGCTCTTGGGTGAGCAGGTGCGTTTTCAGTGAGTGGTAAGATTTTGAAAGGAATCTTTTTATCTGAGCAGTAGGTCTCAATAGTGGGTGGGCTTAAAATATTCAGTAAACCATGCTGTAAACAAATGTACTGTCATGGCTTTCTTGTTCCATTTATAGGGCACAGTTAGAGCAGATTGAGCATAATTCTTAAGGGCTGTAGGACTTTCAAAATGGTAAATAAGCAGTAGCTTCAACTTAAAGTCACCAGTTGTATTAGCTCCTAGCAAGAGAGTCAGTCTGTCCTTTGAAGCTTTGAAGCCAGTTACTGACTTCTCCTCTCTAGCTATGAAAGTCCTTGATGGCATCTTCTTCCAATAGAAGGCTTTTTTCCACCTACATTGAAACTCTGTTGTTTAGCATACCTACCTTCATTAATTAACTTAGCTAGATCTTCTGGATAACTTGCTTTAGCTTCTACATTAGCACTTGCTGCTTTACCTTGTACTTTAATGTTATGGAGATGACTTCTTTCCTTAAACTTAATGAACCAACCTCTGCTAGCTTCAAACTTTTCTTCTGTTGCTTTCTCACTTCTCTCAGCTTTCACAGACTTAAAGAGAGCTAGGGCCTTGCTCTGGATTAGGCTTTGGCTTAAGGTAATGTGCTGGTTTATTCACTAAAACTGCGTATCAGCAATAAGGCTGTTTTGCTTTATCATTCTTGTGTTCACTGGAGTAGCACTTTTAACTTCCTTCAAGAACTTTTCCTTTGCATCCACAACTTGGCTGTTTGTCACAAGAGGCCTAGCTTTGGACATGTATTGGCTTTCACATGCCTTTCTCACTAAGCTTAATCATTTCTGTCTTTTGATACAAAGTGAGAGACACGTGAGTCCTTTCACTTGAAGGCTTAGAGGTCATTGCAGGGTTATTAATTGGCTTAATTTCAGTATTGTTGTGTCTTCAGGGAATAGGGAGGCCCAAGGGGAGGGAGAAAGATGGAGGAATAGCTGGTTGGTCGAACAGTCAGACCACACACAGCATTTATCGATTAAGTTTGCCATCTTATAGGGGTGCAGTTTGTGGCACCCCCAAACAATTATAATAGTGACATCAAAGCTCACTGATCACAGATAGCAGTAACGAAGATAGTAATAATGTAAAAGTTTTAAATATTGGGAGAATTACCAAAATGTGACACAGAGACAAGAAGTGAGTAAATCCTTTTGGAGAAATGGTGCTGATAGACTTAACTTGCTGGACACAAGATTGCCACAAACCTTCAATATGTAAAAAACGCAATATCAGTGAAGCGCAGTAAAACGAGGTATACCTGTAATTAAATGTAAGTCATATTTTTGCTCCTGTTTCTGGTAAAGTTAGATTGGCTTTAAGTTGCAACAACAATCTACATTTAAATAGAAATCATTCCAGCCAGCATCAATGGCATAGCATGAAAATAACATTTTTAGAAAGGGTATTGTTCTGAATATATAACATACTATATAATCAAATGTAAAATTGTCTTAGATGTTTATATCACTTATAGAAGTAAGAGGATTTGTCACATTAACAGTGTTGAGGATTTTGAATTAGAAAAATTAGCAATCTTGAGCCATTCTGATTGCTTTTTAAAGATTTAATTTCTAAAAGACATATTTTGCAAGATACTGAAGGTCACATGATGTAGTAATGAGACTGATTCCCAAGTCCATACACCGAGTCATGCTTCATACTGATATCAATATTCAGGGTCTGCGTTTCACAAAAGCAGAGTGTGCAACATCAGGACACACTGGGAATCCTCCCATCTCCCCTGAACACTTTTCTCTCCTTGTATTGCTAGTGCTATACCTTTCAACAGTTAAGGACATTGAAATCAGAAAAGCATTCCTTCCTTAAGTTTCATTCTTAATTAAGTGGTAAAGTCAGAATTAGCACAAATAATTTTACTGGCAAAAGCAATTTAATGCTTAATAAAAAAGAAAATGTAGATGGTAAGGCAGAAATAAAGAAAATAGTTCTATTAAAAATATCTGTCAGGGGCTTCCCTGGTGGCGCAGTGGTTAAGAATCTGCCTGCCAATGCAGGGGACACAGGTTCGAGCCCTGGTCCGGGAAGATCCCACATGCCGTGGATCAACTAAGCCCGTGCGCCACAACTACCGAGCCTGCGCTCTAGGTCCCGCGAGCCACAACTACTGAGCTTGAGTGCCACAACTACTGAAGCCTGCGCGCCTAGAGCCCATGCTTGGCAACAAGAGAAGCCACCGCAATGAGAAGCCTGAGCACCACAAAGAAGAGTAGCCCCTGCTTGCCGCAACTAGAGAAAGCCCACGCGCAGCAACAAAGACCCAGCCAAAAATAAATTAATTAAAAAAAAAAATCTGTCAGGAGAGAGCCATAGTAACTGTGTCCTTAACTTCCTTTGTGCCCTTAGAAGCCTGGGAAAAAGAAAGATGTTGAATTTCACATTTTTTTTTCCTTAGAGGGCAATAGGTATATCAGCTGAGGAGAATTATGACCTCGGTAGAATGTATCATGAATGGAACTGACTTAATAGAGACCACCTTTAGCAATGTTTACAAACCACCAACGGGAGTTCTTACCTAAGATATCAGTGGAAGTCAAGGGCTTCATATACATTGGGATTAAAGCAGTTTTTCTGGATGCCCAGACAGAGAGGGTTCAAGTGTGTATAGCTTTCTGGTTATCTGGCGATCAAGAGTCAATGATTAGGGCCATACCTTCAAAGGACTTTCATTTTTCTCTTGAGTTTCAAATAATAGAATATAAGTGAAAATCTTTTGCTGATAATAAAGTGCTATGCAAATGTTAATTACCATTATTTCCCTCAATATGCTGTCTGTATAGGTTGTTTAATTGTTAACTAAAGTTGTCATAAGACAGGGCAGTCTTTCGATGCTGTAGATTACAAACTAGAAAACAAACAGAGAAACAAACTGTGGGCCCTGGAGCAATGTTTTCCAAATGTTTAGACTTAAGAGATCAACAGAATTCAATTTCAGAATCTGGAAACTGGCATAGAGCTGCCCATTTTTAAAATTTTGTTGAGACAATACATTTTTAAAGAGGCTCCTGTATTCATTATCAACTGCATTGCATAGGAAGGACATCGTCTCAGACCTAAGAACAGACCTTTAAATGGAACATATTTAGCTCGATCGAATACTTATCCTGTTTGTCTTTATTTTTCTCGGTTTTCCTGAGGAAGCCAGGGACCTCTTTCGTGAGTTGACAGTACTGGTGTTTGGGAACCTCTGCTATTGGATCAGCTCCTTCATGGTCACGTTTACCTTAGAGCAGAGCTGCGTTTTCTGGTCTTCAGGCGCATGGGGGCTCAGGCTGCTTGTGCCAGGAACAGTGCAAACCAGATGTGCTGTCAAGGCTGATGGGTAGCCAGCCCCCAGCCCGCCTTCTCATAGAGGAGGACTCTCCTCTCTGGATGTGTCTAGATGGGATCATGCCTTTTTGCTCAGAAAGTATCCCTGAATTTGTTCAGACGTTCAAAAATGAACCCAGAGTTCTGTACCGTAAAGCATGGTGAAATTTTAGGGTACTTTTAACACAACGACATGGGTCTCTAACGGATTCACACTTTAACAGATGCTTTACTTTATTGAAAAGTTAGTGGTTACCAGTGGGGAGAAGGGAGGGGGCAGGGGCAAGATAGGGGTAGGGGATTAAGAGGTGCAAACTACTAAGTATAAAATAAATGAGCTATATGGATATAGTGTACAGCACAGAGAACATACCCAACATTTTATAAGAACTGTAAATGGGGCATGATCTTTAAAAATTGTGAATCACCGTGCTGTATACCTGAAACTTACATAATATTGTAAATCAAGTAGACCTCAATAAATAAATAAATAAACATGAAGGGTATCTCAGATAATGAAATGAGAAAAATATCTTGGCAAACTGATTAGGTGTGTCCCACTGATGCAGTATTTGTTGCTGGTATTCAGCTGATTTTTAGGACACACAGGTATTAATTTCTAAATAACAAACGAATGCTACTAACTCTGAGCAATAAATTATCTATCATCTCTTCTTCTCCCTCCAGAGACTCGACCTTCTGTATCTGTTTCCTTTTTACAGGTTCTGAATTTGTTTTAAAAGTAAAACACATTATGTGTGTGTGTGTGTGTTAGTGCGTGCATGTGTGTGTGTGTGAAATAAACCTGCCTGCCTAATGTAGAATGCCTCTTTTCAGCACCATGAACATTCTTTCAGGAGTTAGAAGCTAAGAGACAAGAGGCTAAAATAAAATACAAGCCATGTACCTTCTTACATGGCAACCCACGTAGTGAGCAGTTGAGAACTGATATTCTAAACTTGTGGTCACCATGTTGCTGTCTCCCAACCTGTGGGAAGAGAGAAAAAAGCCAGGGAGAGCCTCCCAGTCCTTTGAAAGGTAAAAGGCAGCAGTGGTGTACATCTGTTCAGATTCCACTTGTCCAGATCATGGTCACATGCATTAAGTTGCAGAGAAGTCTGGGAAACACAGTCGAGCTGGATAGACACGTGCCTGGTTGAAACTCAGAAGTTCTATCGTGAAAAGGGAGGGTGACTATTGGTGCACAACTAATAGTCAGTTACCTTCCTTCCCAAGATTCAAGTGCTTGTTGCCATTGAATATTTTGTGGTGACAACGGCTTCAGAAAATCAAAGATTAAATGGGGTGAGTGAGGGTGGCAGTATTTCTTTTGGGAGATGAGAAATACATTCATTTTTAACGCTTTGATTTTAAATTGGAAATGACGTGGTATACTAAAGCAGCTGTTCTCAGCATCTTCTCCAGGGACTTTTGGAGGTTCCAGAGACCATTATCAGGGGTTCTTCAAGATCAAAGCTATTTTCATGCTAATTATAAGACATCATTTACTCTTTTTCATTCTCCTTTCTCTCAGGAGTATGCAGTGGAGATTTCCAAAGGCTATGTGATATGTGTGAAATCTTTGCTTTGAAGGATAATGGAACGTGTGCTTGTCTATTTATCTGTTTAAACACATCTCAGTTGCAATTTCTTATACATAAAAAAAAAATGCTTTCTGGGGTCCCTGATAATTTTTAAGGGTATAAAGAGGTCCTGTGACCAAAATGCTTGAAAATTGCTGTTTCGAAGTATAATTGCATTTTATCTTTAGACTTTAAAATCCAACCTTATTCTTTAACAGGTCATTTGATTAAACAAATGAAAAGAAATGTCATGAGAATATTTTTTATCTCAGAGTTTAGCACCTCAACTCTGGGAGAATGTGTTCATGCTGCTAAGAAAACTTTTCTTTTTACTTCACTTTTCAGCTGCACGTTTTTAGTATTTTTAGGGGCGCTCACAATCAAATCATGAACAGAAAATGACAACAGCTTTTCAACTTTTCTCCTCTTAATAAAAAAAATCTTTTATCAGTAAGGCTAAAAGTTTATAGAGAAGTTTAAGATATTAATGTTCACTGAATCTTACCTGGTGTGTGTTGTGGAAAAAAAAAAAACAACTTTGGTATTGTATAATGACAGTTAAGTTCAGAATTTTCAAGATTTGCTCCACCTGCCAAAAAGAAGCCATTCAGCTGGACATAAAGAGGTAGTCTTTTCATTTTGACCTTGGATTTCAGTCCATCAGCGGTGTTTTAAATGCTGAAATTACATTGCTAAGTGCTATCTGAGATGTTTGGGAAGAATTGTTCGCACTCTTAGAAACTGCATAATAAAGGAAATTTTGACTTTGGCTTTGATATTCCTAGCATTTCTGTACCTTAATGTTTTTGCTTTCCTTCAATAATTTCTCCTAGAGAGAATTATGAAACCATTGATTAAGAAACACAGATGCATCCATTACTAAGACTTTTGAGAGAACACTTACAAATTATTTTTTTATTTCTCTAAATTAGGGAAAGAAATTAGGACAGGACCTGGGGAATCAGCGAAGGGTAAATATCAACCAATGCTGTTCATTTTAAAATGAAGAGATGGGTAACAGTATATCATTTGTTCTAGGGAAAAACCCATCTTTGTCTTGCTGCTGCACCAGATTCTTAGAGCAGGAACAATAATATTTCTGTCTTGAGTTTTCCTTATTTCTTCCTCTGTTTCATCTAATTACAGTAATTTCCCAGCTGTAGAAACAAGAACATTTTGAATTTTCCAGGATCTTACCACAGTAAAAGATGAATTTTATAATTTACATATTACACTGAATTTTCTGTACTACACTAGTTACAGCTTCTTTTCATTCATTTACCAGTGCTGAGTACTGGGGATTCTGTGAAGTAGACATGTTAGTGTGAACATTTTATGGTGAGATTTTGGGGCTTCGGACGCATGACATTATTTGGTTTTCATAATATGATCTGTAGATGACATGGTGCACTAGAAACAGATTCAGACTCATGGTCTGTGGACCTGGTTTGTGGTCTGGTTCCCTAATAGGAAGCTGAATGTACTTGGATAAGTGATTGAACCTGCTTGTGCTTCAGTTTCTCATCTTTGACTTACTAGATGTACAACTTCGGGCAAATTACTTATTATTATTTTTTAAGAAGATGTTGGGAGTAGGAGTTTATTTATTTATTTATTTATTTTTGCTGTGTTGGGTCTTCGTTTCTGTGCGAGGGCTTTCTCTAGTTGTGGCAAGCGGGGGCCACTCTTCATCGCGGTGCGCGGGCCTCTCACTATCGCGGCCTCTCCTGTTGCGGAGCACAGGCTCCAGACGCGCAGGCTCAGTAGTTGTGGCTCACGGGCCTAGTTGCTCCGCGGCATGTGGGATCTTCCCAGACCAGGGCTTGAACCCGTGTCCCCTGCATCAGCAGGCAGATTCTCAACCACTGCGCCACCAGGGAAGCCCCTGGGCAAATTACTTATGTTCTCTGTGTCTCAGTTTTGTCATCTATAAAACGGGGATAGCATCATTCTTACATCACAGGGCTATTGGAAGGATTATGAGAGTTAATATCTATGCAAATGTATGCATAGAACAATGCTTGGCACATAAGCATTATGAACAGGTCACACACTATTATTATTACCTATATACAGAGTGAGAAGATTTTCTTGATAATATCTGAGACTTCTTCCAGCTCTTTTATTTAATTTAAGGACTAAAAAGACAAGCTCATAGTGCCATATTTTTGTGGAAAATCACTTCAACTGTGGTGTTGGCCTGAAAGCATTTGTTATAGTTCATATTATTCCTTGCCCACAGCCCACCCAGATATCCCAGACTTGCCCTGTGCTCAGGGGCCACCTTCCCCTGCTCCCAGCCCCCAGGAAGCTCCTTTCCTCATAGGGACCCAGGCCTATTATGAAGGACCTGCTGCTCTCTAATTGAAGTCTCTGGTTTATGAGAAGATTTATACACAGAAGCCCACCCAAATTCTGCTCCCTTCCTGGTCCCCTCTTGTTGCCTCAAGCCAGGGTTTCCTTCAGGCTGAAAAGGCTTCCCAGAGGTCCTCCAACCCAGGGTGGGCACTGGCCCAGACTTAGGTGTCCAGACAGAAGGTTTGGGAGCCCACAACGTATTTCCATATTTAAAACTGTCGCAAGGTAACATCAAAGGCTGTCTTCAGAACCTCGTTTACTGCTTAGCTCTCTCCAGAGCCTACAGCCCACCATGGTGTGATGGAGTACATCTTTCCATAAAGGGACTTCTTTCAGCCTCACTCCCCTACTGGGATTTTAGGATCCCTTCCTCTAGGCAAAGAGATAAAAACACAGCAGGTGTTCCTAACAGCCCCAGAAAATTTTAATTCAGAAGTTGAGCCTCCACTCCCAGCCTAGACATTCTTTTGCCATTCTTTTGAGTTATGATACAGAGCCATGTAAGTCTTCTTTGTAAAGGATCTGCGGATTCCAGAAAAGGATCTTTGCTTCAGTCTTGCATAAGAAGAAGCTAATTAAAAATGTTTACTTTTTTTTTTTTAACCAGTACAAACTGCCCTCAAGGGAAAATTTAATTTTCCATCTCCATGCAGAATTTAAAAAATAAGAAGAACTGCTAGCAGCTTTTTTAAAAAAATAATAGCTGTTGAGATTGTCTGTGTGTGTTTGTATTTATTTAGATTTACTTAACATATTTCATTCAAAATTTCGCCCATAGTGGTTAGCTTTTGCGCATGTAAACCTACCTTCCAATCATAGATTTGTGAAGGTTTTTTTTTAAAAAAAATTTAATAGCCAGAAGCCCTCTCTGTGTGTTTCAGGGGAACTGAGCAGGGAAGAGGTATGGTGTGGTGGAGAGAGCATGGGATCATATACCTCGGGAAGACATTAAGATGATATAATTCCCTTAAAAAATAAAGGCCTTTAAAACACTAACTTCTGCCAAGTATTTTCCCCTTCTGTTAACTTCTTATTTTGAAACAATTTGAAATTTACAAAAGAGTTGCAAAAATAGTACATAGAGTTCCTTTATACCCTTCATCTTGATTCCCCGATGGTTAACATTTTATCACATTTCCTTTTCTTCTGAACTTTTTGAGAATAAATTGTAGACATGATGCCCATTATCTTTTTATTTCTCCCTAATATTTTATCAAGAACATTTTTAAACATACAGAAAAATTGGATTTTGCAGTGAAAACTGCTAAACCCACTGACGAAATTCTTCCATTGACATTTTGCTATACTTGTTCCATTACAAATCTCTTATCCATTTAGCTAACCATACATGCATCCATCCACCCATTGATTTTTGAGCAGCTTTACTGTTGTATAATTTACAAACCATAACATTTATCCATCAAATAATTTTAATTCATGGTCAGATCATAGAAAATCTTGGTGTGGTCTGGGAAATTCTAACAAAGCAGCCCATTTCTGGGCATTAGTTACTCTCATTTTGTAAGGAGGCTGATCTCAGGGAGGGACCCAAGCCTATAACCTAGGACCCACTTCTCTCTGATTGGAGTCTCAGAAAATCACGTCACCTTTTCTGAATCTTAGTTTTTGGAAATACGGAATGAAGTCATTTGACCCTTTGATGAATAAATTTCTTGTGGCTCCAAGATGCTGAAATTCTGAACTATAGGATATAGGATCCCTGGTCCTATTCCTCTGCACAGAGCAGTTCATTACACCTTTTTGTTTGCTTTCAGAATTAATCCTGATGACATCATGTGGAGCAGGTTAGCCTGAACATTTAAGGGGATAAAACTCATATGCCTTAAGGACTCTTTGAGAGCAAATCATTTATCCATCGCATGTGCAGAATTCTTATGTGAAATGGAATCTTGCTGTTACTAATGCATAAGCCTGCTGGTAAATGCTCAGACTGTACCTATTAGCCAGCTGGTGGCTGAATTCTGACTATTGAGCTGCCTAGAATTGGAATAATTAATTTTCCTGCAGAAAGTGCATTGTGTTGTAGCCTTTTGGATTTGTGACGGTAATGTGTAATCACCAGGGAATATATTTAGATTTGCAATTATACTAGTTAGTAATTTATAGTAAAGAGATAGGAGTTTGCTAAATAGGAGGCGTAGAGCTGTGAGTTTTTCATTAATAGTTTTGTGAGCCTTGTGTAATAATACCCAAGCTGTTAGCTAAGAACTATTAGCTAAATAGTCAGTTTTTGTTCCTGTTATCTAATGAAAGCAGAACTTAACGTGTTTACCTCGGGAGTTTTCCCATTTACTTAAAATATGACTTTATTTTGCATGAGAAGGGAGTGTTACTACCAAAGCTTATATTTTAAAGAAGTGTGATTATGAATAATAGCTTCCTAGATGTATAGTGTTGTGTTTTAAAAATATATTCTAGTAATATTGTTCTTTTTATTGTGCTTGAAGTTTAGAATTCTGTTCTCTATTAAATACTCTATCTTGAATGAAAGAATATATGAATTGACTTTTTAAAAATTATGGGGCTTCCCTGGTGGCGCAGTGGTTGAGAGTCCGCCTGCCGATGCAGGGGACACGGGCTCCTGCCCCGGTCCGCGAAGATCCCACATGCCGCGGAGCGGCTGGGCCCATGAGCCATGGCCGCTGAGCCTGTGCGGCCGGAGCTTGTGCTCCGCAACGGGAGAGGCCACAACAGTGAGAGGCCCGCGTACCGCAAAAAAAAAAAAAAAAAAAATTATGCATTTTTGGATAAAAATAAGTTTTTTAAAAAGAATATTTTAACTAATACCATACATAATTTTATAAAGAGATATTCATACATGAATATGGGAATCACTCATAGATAAGCTGCAAAATCAGACATGACTAATAGAAAATCAAAAATGTTACCAAGATGCCTTTATCTTTAATTCAATATAGGCTTTCTTTAAACTTGGCAACGCTTTAACAAATTTGTGGTTATAATTCTTAAGAGTTGTATAACTTATGTTATTGATTTGTTCATGAAACTCTGTTGCTTACATGATTAAGAATGACTGTTTTAAAAAAGATAGATACCTTGTTTCATACTAATATTATAGGATAAAATATTATATTTATTAATAAATATGGTCTGATTAAGTCAGATCCCCGGGTTAATATGAGGGTCACAGCTGCTCATCATATAAGAATCTGATATGTTTTAGAATTCAGCTTTTTTTTTAATTTTAGGAAGTTAACTCACTGCCTATAAAATATGTAATAGAACATCCCCAATGAAATCAAGCCAGTATATTAATATTTCTGCATTAAAACATAGGGATATTCCCTCTTTGTGCGATCCATAGACCATAAGTAACTTGCCGTCAGTTTGGAAATTAGTTATTAGCTAACACAGTTTGGATTAATGAACGTGTTTTTGGTTTTCAAAGTTCTTGAATTTTAGAATTACAGATAACAATTGAGGACGTACATTGAAATAACTGATGATTTCATGGTATATTTTTGGCTGAGTTCTGTAGAGCCTCTTCAAAGATGCTATTTAAACTAAGTATGATATTCTATAAACATCAAAAGTTAAATGTAAACTACTTTCAAATCGACAGTTAAAGTAAGCATGTCCCACAGCTTTTGTTCATTAATATATTTGAGTTATTGCCCTGATTTTTTCCTTTCTAAAATTCAGTTCAATTCAAACTATCTGGAATTTCCTGAAAATTTTTTATAAACTCTAGTTATTCATAAGGTGAAAAATAGCAGTATAGTAAATGAGTGTCATTATTATTTAAAATAAATGTTTGCTTCTTTTTTTCCTCTGGAGGATTTTACCTGAGATTATTTTCAAATAAATGTCTATTAAACTAAAGAAATAAACATAGATATATAACACCTTGGGACCAGAAATCCATATTTAGTAACTATAAAAACGAAAAATCTGGCAGTCTTTAACAAATAGAACGGTTGGTTATTTGAAAGCACTTATCTTTCCAAGAGTTGTGATAAACTAGGAATATAAAAATAATCCCTACAAGATTTTTTTTTTTTTTTTTTTTTTGCTGTACGGCTCAGTGGCCATGGCTCACGGGCCCAGCCACTCCGCGGCATGTGGGATCTTCCCGGACCGGGGCACGAACCTGTGTCCCCTGCATCGGCAGGCGGACTCTCAACCACTGCGCCACCAGGGAAGCCCCCCCTACAAGATTTTTATCAAAGAATAATTAAAGTTTAAATACTAAGGTAAAATAAATGTTTTTGAGATGTATTAATTTGAATATAACTCTTTTAAAGGCAAATGAACAGTATGAAAAAGATCATTCTATCTATTGAATTTAGACGAGTGTGACAGCACAGCCTTAGGTTCTGTTCTTCGCCTTTTCAGGAAAAGAAAGAAGGGAATCTTTGAAAAAAGGGACATAAATACCTGTTAAATTGTCTTTGAACACAGTTGAAGAAGGACTGTACTTATATCTATCATACTTCAAATCAGAACGGTTTAAATAGATTTTACTTTCTATCCGTGTGAATAGGGATGCTAATTTGACTATTTTAATTGATGCATATGTCTTGTATATTGTGTATTGTATTATTAATTTATTAAAAATGAAATCAATCTCAAATAAATATGGTAAAAAATGCATACAGAATACTTAGTGTTTGTGGATGGATAATGAATAAGTGTGGCTAAGTGACATTCTGTATAACTCTGGAATCATAAAATCACTATGTAATCTTATTCTTTTATTCCATGCAAAACTAACAATTAAAACTTTACTTATTTTTTGACTGTAAATTATTTGTACTACAGTTGACAGAGAAGATAAACAATTATTAAAATTGAAATTTAGTATAATAGGTATACTTAGGCATTGAATACTCTATAATAATTGTATATAGATACTTATTTCTAGAAACACTGAAATATATGCTGCCAGGTAGAAAATATTCTAATTATTGTATGTGGAGGTGTGTATGTATTCAAATACTCTTAGAATCCCAAATTTCACTCCTTAGTACACCTGCAGGTGTACTTGCATAAGTGTTATTTATTATAGCCATGCTTATAATATCAAAATATATGAAATAGCCCCAATGACCATCTTTTGGGGATGATTAAATTAATTATGGTACATTCATACAATGGAATTCTATATAGCAATAAAAAGAAAACTTCCTCTGTACTGAAATGTTAAATGGAAAAAGCTACGTGCAGAAAATATGTTTATTATGATACCATTCGTGTAAAGAGGGAAGGTGGAAAATATATACATTTGTGTATGTATATGTGTACACATATATATTGGCTTTTATATGAACAGAATTGCTCTGGGAGAGAAGAAAAGAAATTACAATCTTTACCTGTTAGAAAGGATGGGAACTGAGCATAAACATAGAAGGGATACTTTTCACTATATGCCATTTTTTACTTTTTAATGCCTACCATGTGATTGGATTATTAATATTTATTTTTACAATGAACATTTTTTAAAAGTATTGTGTCTGAACTTCCTCACTCATTCCTTCAATAAATGAGTCATTGGGAGCCTGTCTATACTGTGTCTACTGTAGTCAGGGCTGTAAAATAAGACATCCAAGGAAAATAGGTCATGCTCTCATGAGCTAATAAAAGGGAAAGATCAGCATGACTTTCCAGTCTTTTAATCAAACAAAATGTGGTGAACGAATGATATTCTACAGTTTTGGCGTTCTAACTGTAGGTAGTTTGCTAGGAGTTTACTTAGATTTAGAATCTGTGTAAGAGAAAAACAGAGAGCCTCTTTTGATTTAAATGATAGGTATTAAAACTGATGGTGAAGTTTATATTTCTACATGAATATTAAAGGATTTCATTAGGATGGATAAGCTAAGAATAAACCAAACAGAAAAATTAAGAATATTAAAACATTATATGAGTTAGAGAAACTATTTTTGAAGTGCTTTTGTGCTCAGTTCTATATGGTGAATTGATCAAGTACTTGAAATACGTATATTAGTTTTATCACTTGTTGAGTCTTTTTAGATCTATATTGCAGGATATCATTGCGTAAACATATTATGATTAAAAATATCTTTGTAACTGAAACCCAACTTTTATAAGTATATTCAACATATAGAATAACTTGTCTTCTAAAGTTTTCATAATTCCTTTCATCTGTTCACCAAGGCAACTACCACAAAAGCATTTACATATGTCTCTCTTGCAAATAAAACTAATGTTGGAGCATCCAATGGAGAATTTATATAATTTGGCAATCAAGACTTTAAGAACCCTACACAAGATGTAGCAATTAGAATACTCAAAGGGACAGACTCCATTTCCTTTAAAGCCCTTGTGGTAGACCCCTGGGGCTATTTAGCATTAATCATTTAAAATAAACAAAAGTATAATTTCTTTTCTAATCACAGAATAATCTTTTGGAAACAATTCTGCCCAATGCTATTGCAAAACTAAGTTGATATTTGATATAGTATCTTCTCTTTGAATTTCAGCGAAGTATAGGATAAGAGGGAATTTGTATTGGATAACTACTTCCAGGGCTTATATATATTACTTTTTTTTTCTCTGCCAATGTATAAAATAATGTATAGTCATCTTCCTATGTCTCATTCCATAAAATCTAATTTCTGCTAATAGTACATATACAGGTGCTGAGCAACCTAAATGAAACTATCAAACTGGAGACATAATGTCCTATCTAGCCATCATTTTGTTCTTCAGTATCACGTAATTTTAAAATGTGTGATTGATTGATATATTACAGAGAATGTTAAGTGATTTCATGTGTCTATGTTATCATTATACAGCAGGATTATCGTGTATTCCAACAAAATGAATGCTCAAATAGGTGGCATTACAGTGCCTCCTCAATTAAAAAAATATACATATATGTCTAATAGAATTAAAGCCTTATTATATCTATTTACTAATAGGCACATCCACTATATGGCATAATCTTTGGGGAGCATAGAAAATATAGGAGTACCGTCCGTTATTTTATATTAAACATCCTATATCCTAAGGCAGATAAGCACTACTTACATCATGTATATGTTGCATGGTTCAACTCTCTAGAAAGGGCTTATGTTTGCCCAATTGTCCTTGACTGCTCACATCAGTCAGGGGAGTGGAATCAGATGCCTGAGGCCTCTATGCCATGCTCCTCAATAAGAGGAGCAGTGGAGGAGACCATGCAGGTGGTACCAGAGTGCAGCAGATCCAGAGAGTGTTTGTGTGCTCGCAAAATCCAGGAAGGCTAGAGGCAGGTACGGATGTGGCACACAGAGCAAAGAAGGGAGAGGGGCCAGGGAGATTAAAGCAAGTGCTATTAGGAGAATTGTCTGGGCAGGGGGGAATGGGGTAAGTTAGGCAGGATATTGAGTGATTGCCTTGTAACAGCTGGTGTTTGGGTTGGCAAGGGTGTAATGCAAGAGGTGTACATTCCTGGCTATTTAAGGGCAAGGGCAGAGCAGACAAGTCTTTGCCAATGTAATGTTGATTTTTAGGCCCGGAGGGCACGCATTATTCAGGGTTCTTCAGAGAAACAGAATCAAACAGAATGTAGATAGAAAGATAGATAGATAGAGACAGACAGAGAGAGAGAGAGAGAGAGAGAGAAAGATTTATTATAAGGAATTGGCTCATGTAATTCTGAAGGCTGAGAAGTCTCAAGATCTACAATCACCATGCTGGAGACACAGTGAGCCAATGGTGCAGATCCAGTCTGAATCCAAATGCCTGTGAACCAGGAAAGGTGATGGTGTAAGTTCCAGTCTGAAAGCCAGCACAGTTGTGACCCAAGAAGAGTGGATGTTTCAGTTCGGGTTTGAAGGCAGGAAAATACTGACGTTCCAGCTCACTGGTCAGGCAGGAGGAATTCCCTCTTCCTTGTGGGAGGGTCAGCCTTTTTCTTCTAATCAGGCCATCAACTGATTGAAATGGGTCCACCTACATTAGGGAGGCAATCTGCTTTCCTCAGTCTACCAATTTGAATGTTAATCTCATCAGAATCATCCTTGCAGACACACCCAGAATAATGTTTGACCAAATATCTGGGCACCCCATTGCCCAGTCACGTTAACACATAAAACTAACCGTGGCACGGTATCCTCATGAGGAGATCAAAGTCGTAATGAATGCCACAGATTGAATCTCCTGAAGGGACTACCTTTGCATGTGGAGAGTGTGAAGTTGCAAAAGTGAGTACTGCAAAAGCCATTGTACCTCTCTGGTTTTACTCCTCTTTTATTAGATGAGATACTGAAAGAATTCAAGAAGTTGAGGATGCCATCTAATGAGAATCTGGGCTTCCTGCCGTCTACCTTTGTGAAGACACACATTTATGAATTATAGCATAATTATTATGTTTACACATGGAGTCAAGGGTCTTTCTATATATTCCATGGTATCTGTGTTGTGAATATTCAGTATGTGTCCTATCCTCACATCATCTCTGCCTTCAGAATCTGTCCTTTGCTTTTTTATCCTTCCCCTCCTTAAGTTCCCCTAGTAAGAGATGGGATTCACAGCACCACTTTGTATTTCAAGTGCATGGCTTCACCTTATGTTTCTATTAGCCTTTCCAATTAATGAGCACTTTCACGTACATTGTCTCATTTGATTACATGGTTGAACCATATGAAATTGATGATATTTGAGCATTGTAGATTCACAAAATCAATAATTTCATATGGCTGGATATAGCATTATTAAACATATTTTGAGATATAAGAAAGTGAGTCTCAAAGTGAACGTGTTTTTGTTTTTTTTTTTTAAGAATTGTAGAGCTTTTAAGCAGCAGAGCTAAACTAAGCCTTATTCCTGCAACATTTTCTGACTTTCCCACATTGCCTCGGTCAAACTTGTAGCCAACAAATCATTCATTTCTTATCCAATACAAGTAAATGCTAATTGAGATAGGATGAAATTAATCTGGACTTTTAATAGCTCAAAAGCTGTGGATGTCATTTTCTTTCTAACGTCTTGCTCCTAGCACAGCTTCCAGTTCTTTTTCCTCACTAATAAAGATTAAATATTGGAAACTCTAAAATCACCATAATTTGTGGGGTCACCCTTGTGTCTGAGATACCTGGATTTGCAACAGTTCTACTTTTCATATCCTACTCATAAATTTTTTTAAAATTTAGAAAGCCTTAAAAATCTTTGCTAATGAAGAATTATCATTACAACATAGAAGGTAGAAACTGCGATTTCCTTGCGATTATATTTACAATTACTCACTTCAAATTATTCACTAAACCTCTGTGAGAACTTATAGAAATCTTTGCTGAATATGAATGCATTTTGAAAAAATGAGCCCCTGAGTTATTTACAGAAATACATATTTTATTGATTTTTAGGCTTCATTTTGAAATGTCACTTAGATTGCTCCTAAAATATTGGTAAAAATAGAGACATCAAAAATTTTTAGCAAGTGCCCCAAAATAATATTGCTGAGATTTTTTGGCAAATAAAGTCCAAGTGTTTTCTCATAGAGATCTATTTTCTTACAAATAAAGCTTATCAAGGAAGCATGAAATTGAGAGCATTTTGAGGGCCTGCTGGAATTGAAGTCACTACACTCTGCTTACTCTTGAAAATCCTGCTTTTTTGATTTGTCTAAAAAATGGGGGAAAGGAATAAGTTCAAGAAGCAGCTATTACATGGTCCTGCCTGAGTTCTTTGAAGGTTATAGTGGCAGCTTGGGCTTGTAGAGTGTAAGGTCAGATATGGCCTGGTGGGTGAGGAATCAGGGGGCTGAGACAGGCTGGCCCTGGGCAGTAGAGATGAAGGATGTCTTCATAAGGTGCCGTTGTTGTCCTTTATCATTGATTAGTAAAAATGAAAATGCCAAAATGAGTGGTGGCTTAATTTAAAATATCAACATATTTAGTACTCTTTTTTAAAATCACTTCAATCCATTAAAAAAATAATAACCATAAGAATATCAATAGAAGAAGAGGAAATGGAAGATGGAATCAAGGAAAGATAACACTTCACAAATGACTCCGTAACAAATTCATTTACAGAGCAGTTCATTCCATTTTCACCTAAATGTATCAAAAAATTTTGTTTATAAAACAGCTTTCAGCAAGAATTCACCTTAAAACTACCTTTATAAGATTGAGCTTCCTGGGACAGATTGTTTGAAGGAATCCCCATAAGCTATTTTTTTGTAAATTTCTTAGTTATTCTTTCTTATTCTTAAAATAGTGGAGTAGCCATCTTTCACCTCAATGCAATTAAACATAGTAACTTAAATAACCAAGTATTACAATAAATAAGTACTGTCATTTATCTGGTACTGGACCAGGCAGGGAGAAGAAATAGAATCCAGATTCTGCTAACACCTTGGCTCATAGGAGCTCCTGGTACCTGGGAGTCCATTCTAGCAGAGGAATTTGACAAGATGCTAAACAATGAATGCTAAGTGGCAAGTTGCTAACATTATTACAATTGAGGTTTCAGAGAGCAAAGTAAGTTCACCACGGGTCAAAGCATTTGTTGAAGTGTTTGTGGAAAAGAGGTGGGGATGATCTTGAGCTGCATCGTGGCTTACATCCTGTGAGCCTACACAACCATGGTTTTAAACAGGATTCATCTATGTTAAACTCTTTAAGGGGAAAATGACCTATTTGAAACTTCTCCAGAAAGAGGGTACAGAGGATTAGCAAAGTCTGGTTGTAAAAGGAGGCTCGATCTGGGGAGAAAGGTCTATGAGTGAGTGAGTGTGACTGAGTTAAAAATGTGCCACCAGCAGGCTTGATCAACCCTCCTTTGTCTGTTCCTCCATTTAAAAAGTATTTCTTCTACATCCACACATCTGACAGCACAGGGAAGCCTAGTGTCAAACTAATCTGGTCTTCACTAGGAGGAAAGACTAGACAAAAATAAGGAACTTTCAAAAAGCGAAACCTGGGCAGGAAGTATACTTTGACTGCTTACTCCATCCATTGGAATCAGTGGGTCGTCAATCCATTGGGTAATACATTCTCTACCACGTGTTTTATCAGCAGGAAAACATTCCATTCCCATCACTTCTCTCTTGCTTCTTCATCCCCACCCTTACTGAACATCTTACATAAAATCATTTTACACTGTCACTCATGGGCTAACAATTTTTATAGGTCTCATTTGACTGCAGGTAAATTTAGAGATTTCTTTATTCAGCCGTTATTTGTCAAGTACCTACCATGTGTAGCTGGGCACCCAGATGTCAGGATATTCCAGCTGGTGATTTAGCTGAGATACATGAATGTGTATACATATACATATATATCTGGCTTCTTGTCCTTTTGGGAGAGAAAGCTCTTCTGTCAATTAAATACTGTCCAAAAACTTTGTAATGGAGGAAACTTATAAAACTAAAGTAAATTTTTAAAATTTTGTCATCTCCTTTGTTCCTGCACTCCACCTAAGATCCTATTTACATAATTTTTCCTTTGGAGTGACTTATTAATAAGGACCTTTCTCCATTTTGCTATTTATCCTGAGATAGTAAGGTTTGGTGAAATTAATAGCTCCGGCATGCATCACCCATCGTAGACATTCTGTAGAATAAAATGTATCCTCATTTTTAAGAAATATAATTGGAAAGGAAAAGGTACCTTGTCAGACCTTGTTCTGTCTATGGAAATCAATTCAAATCGTGATTATACTCCTAGTCTACTTGAGAAGAATAAAATATTCAAAACTAATGACTTCAAGCTCTTAGGCCAAACTAGACTCTTATTGGGTCAGAAACAACAACAACAAAACTCCACAATGGCTCTGGAGAACAGTTTTAAATTTTCTCAACCAGTACAAATACTGTTTTTGATATGAACTGAGGAAACATCATTTTCAGGGACCCTCTACTGAACTTTCCTGAAATATTAAAATAAAGATGACTGAATTACAATTTGATTATCCCTCACTGCCATTTCCATTGGGAAGATAATTAGTTTGGCATTAACCTTGAATGTGAAAAGATGCTAGGAAAGTCCAGTTCCTGTAAGTGCTGTTATTTTCCAGAATATTCTTCTATAACCACTTTCTGACATTCTATGTAAGGGAAACAAACTTAAATGATTACTCACTAATAAATAATCTCGAGGGCAGATGAGAGGATAGAATGAATTGTGAAGTGTCAGTCTCTGTATTAAATTTATTTTTGTGTAGTATTGATAAAATCATACAAAGTATATAAAATATGGATACCAAACTTAAATATACACGTGGACTACTTCTTTCATTGCTTTATTTTTAAATACTATTTAAATGCCATAATGAATATCTCTTATTGCCAAAAAAAGATGCAAAGAGTAACTGTTAAGCACACAGAATATTTCAAGAAATGCAAGTAACCTTAAATTTTCAGTTTCTAATTGTTCTCATACTAAAATTTGGAGATACACTTAATGCTTACTAAAGCAGTGCAAAAATATAACCCTTTGTAGCAAGTTATCTTCCATTTCATTATAAAATCATGACTCTTTCCTGTGAACCACATTACATCACTGACACTGAAATCTTTTAGACATGCATTCATATATTTTAGTATTACAATGAATTGCTTTAAATAGTTGATGCTTTAACACACTTGATGCTTATTATATGTCATGCACTGTTCTAAGAACTTTCCGTATTTTTTTTTTTTTTTTTTTGCGGAACGCGGGCCTCTCACTGCCGTGGCCTCTCCCGTTGCGGAGCACAGGCTCCGGATGCACAGGCTCAGCGGCCATGGCTCACGGGCCCAGCCGCTCCGTGGCATGTGGGATCCTCCAGGACCGGGGCATGAACCCGTGTCCCCTGCATCGACAGGCGGACTCTCAACCACTGCTCCACCAGGGAAGCCCTGTTAACTCTTTTAATCTTTGTAACATTTAATTAGATGGGTACTACCCAATTTTTCAGGGTAAACTGAGGCACGGGAGAGTTAAGTAAGTAATTTTTCTGAAGTCATACCGTGTGGCTCCAGAGCCCGTCTTCTTTAAGCACCGTATACTAGTTTGTCACTTAATTGGATAAAACTAATTGTAAAATAGGATTAAGAATTTCAGGACTGATTTTCACACTTAACCATGCATTCATGCATACGTGCAACTTATACCTTAAGTGCTAACAGATGAATAATTATTAGACAAGGGATACTAGCTTATTCTTCTGTATCTAGATACAAGAAACATAATTTATTAAAAATAAATGTCTTTTCAAAGGCAGGTGGGGTGAGAAGAAGACAGCAACGGGTTATTTTAATACATTTATCTGTGAGCTCAGATGAAAACATACATAAATCAGTATGATAACAAAACCATTACTCATAATCTTTGCAAAAAAAAATCAGGAGAAATGCCAGGAGAATAAAGATAGGAAAAATTCTTGATATTCAAATATCGGGGTGGGGAGTACAATATGTAAAGTGTAGACAGGTAAGTTCAGTGTCAGTTCCTTGCGAGAAACTCAAATGGAATAATAAAAACTAAAAGAAAAGTGATGATCTCCAGGGTTCTCTATGGATTCACCGAGGGTAAATCATACCAAATTATCTCATTTGACTTATGATACTTTTAAGTTCAATAGATCTGCTAATTGCAATGAAGGATAAGCAAGTGCATCAGAAACATCTGGTGACATTTTCAACCAATCAGTAACTGCCTTTCCCCAAACTCGGCTTCGCACCCTGAGGGGTTGCACTTTTACCCTCCGCTACCACACACACACCTACCATCAGAGCATCACTATCTGAAGCTCACCCTGTTCTGCCTTACCTTTGAGAAGCACTACTTATAGTAAGAGGCTATGGATGGGAGTGAGTTGCACCTGTGAATGATTTAGAGAATAAAAGTTGAAGAATTGGGCTTCCCTGGTGGCGCAGTGGTTAAGAGTCCGCCTGCCGCTGCAGGGGACGCAGGTTCGTGCCCCGGTCTAGGAGGATCCCACATGCCGCGGAGCTGCTGGGCCCGTGAGCCATGGCCGCTGAGCCTGTGCATCCGGAACCTGTGCTTCGCAACGGGAGAGGCCACGGCAGTGAGAGGCCCACGTACAAAAAAAAAAAAAAGTTGAAGAACTATTGAAGTAAGATGGAAAAAAATCAAAAAATCCCTACTATCTCTTAAGCATATATACCTGTATGTTCCAGATAAGAATTTGGAATGCGTTTCCCTATCATGTTTTTAGGTTTGAGCACAGAGTCTAGCCTTTAGTTGGATATTCAATAAATGTTTATTGACTGAAAGAGTAAAGGAGAGAGAGAGAGAAGATATAAATATACATATATAAAAAATCATCTTAACTATGATTCTCCTTTCCTTTATAGATGAGAAAATTGAGGCAAGTGAAAGATTAAATATCTTGTCAAAAGTCATGAAGGAAAAATATGATGATGCAATTCTCTTTCCCTCTTCTGCTTTCTCTATTTATATATACACATATAGATATACATGTATATCTATTATATATATATTATAACTAGAGAGTTAAATCGAGAGATAGATATAGATATATCTTTGAATAGTGCCTGACATACATAAGTACCCAATAAATATTAACTATAATTAGCTAATACCATTAGATCATATAATGTCAAGTTTCACTTTACACTTATAAGGCTGTCATAGAAATATTATGTCTTGTTCTGGGCAGTTTGTTTTAAGAGGAACATCCATAAAATAGAATGTGACCTGCTTGGGCAATGGGTTGGTATCCACTTCCTAATCACACCGTGTGCAGAGCATATAGACCTTCGTTAAACACTGTTACATAAATGAATGGGAGGAAGACACATGGCCACTCAGTTTTCAAGTATGTCAAGGTTGTTCATGTGGAAAACCAAAGAAACTTGGTGTTTGACAATCAGGCAGTGCAGCTATCGCCAAAGATCACGTGTGCAAGTTTCTCCGGACAGTCAGCTTATGTCTGTGTAATTATCAGTTAGTGTTTAACTTAGTGTTCCTGTTTGGACAAGAAATTATATGGTTACCCCACATAAGGTTAAATATATTGTGATGCAGAAGAGGCACATTTAAGTTAACCATAGGACAAATGCACAAGTATTAGAGCTCTTGAAAGATGAAAGAGGCTGCCTTTCGAAATTATGAGTTGATGTTACTGGAAATATTCAGTTTGATTCAGGACAATGCCTCAATGTAAGGGATGATTCATTAACTGGATTGGAAGTTAGATTAGCCATACACTGTTACATCAATTACATGTAATCTAATAGATCCCATTTCCTAAATAGCTTCTTTTGCTCTACCTGCTACTTCTCTTAAAAAACCAAAACAAAAATTAACTCAGAATTTAACATTCCTATTTGTCAACTATAAATGCTCTAAATAAATCTAAATGATTTATTTACAAATAAATTAAGCTCCAGCAGAGCCTGAACACATTGGAGATTTGTACTAATATTTTGACATAGTTTTATTTTTCATAGCTCTTTAATAAAAATAGAATACATATATTTTTTGAAACATATAATCTAATATTTTCTACTTGACTTCTCTTTCATCTCCTAATATTTTCAGGGGGGAAAATACTATGATATGTTTACTGTACCTCCTCAGACTGAATGACCTAGAAATTCATGATATAATCTGAATTAATTATTAAGCCATTTCTTTCCCTCCTACCAGTAGAGACTATTTTTAAATTTGGGGACCATAGTCTTACTTGGATAATAGACCTGAATAAAACATCTATTTTATATGAATGTTTTCCCCAATATGTGTATTATTTTTTTATTCAAAACTTGCATTTGGAACTATGTCAGTTACCAGAAAAATATTTTAGGACTCAAGGTATATTTGATGAATTTAGTGACTGTTTACAAATAATCTAGGTTTTATTTAAAAAACCGTGAGCATGCTTTCTTTTCCCCTTTTTACTGTCTTCACTGGCTTCAGTCACTGATATATTTCAGTTGGGGGAATTATTTGTTTGTAAGCTATTTATTGAGTGCCTACTATGTTCTAGTACTATGAGCTAAGCTCATACATTCTTTGAATTGTAGGAGAGTTGTGAAGTGCTTTGCTTGAAACCCCTCTTGCAGATTCACACCCAACTGGAGAGGAATTTTCTTCGCAGTATTCCTGCATCACATGGAGCTCCCCTATTTTTACTGAGTATCTGTGTTTAACAGGCAGTGGGTACCTCCCTAGGGAGAGTCATGGCGGACTAGAGATGGTAGTGGTGAAAAGGTCCAATGCCTGTTTTAGTAGGAAAATCCCCCAGTCAGCCCAGTGCGCTTCCTTTGGAGCCCGCAATGGCTGGCCCTTAGAACAGTGTTCAAATTCACAGGCTTTATCACCCTGCTCTGTGTGGCCTCAGACTCCTTTTAAACCTCAGCTCCCATGACATCACTGACATGTACTCCATGTTCCCCGCCTTTGCTTTACAGACTGGCACTTTGCCACAGTCATACTTCCCTAGAGCCCTCACTGCTACCTGCCAACACTGATTTTCCTTCCAAATCAATTTCAAATTCTACCTTCTTTATTTGATCTCCCCAGTATATTTATTCTTTTCTTTCTTCGAAGTACTCTTGTAACACTTGGAGCTTTTCTTCTGGTGTCTTTTATGGAATTGTATATTTTATTCTGATTATCGATGTTCTTAACTAATCCTGCCCATTAACTAATACTAGCCCATTAGACTGAGGAGGCTAAGGCAGAATTGCCTTTCTGTGAGCCCACCGAAGTGGGTGCCTATTGCCTTGAAAGTACCAGGAAATATCTCTTGAGTGGAAGGAGTCCATCTTGGTAGTCAGTGTTTATGGACTGTGTTCCCATTTACCATTCTATGACTGATACGTGATTTTTTCTTTCTTGCACCTTAGTTCCCATATCTTCACATTGGTTGTATTTCTTACTCTAAAAAATGAAAGTGAGAAAAGCAATTAATATGTCATTATCATGTAGTTCAAAGGAAAAGGTAATTAAGTAAATCAACATTATATTCTTTATTTCTTGTATATTCAAAACTATTTTTTAAATATAAAATATTTTTAAGCAGCACATTTCCTACATTGTTTTTCTGTTTTTTAAAGGTGACTGAAATTAGTGTTACTATTCACTTTTAATCTTGCTCCGTTGACCCAAACTATTTGAATAAGTAAGCTTCTTTGTAAAAAAAAAGAAAAGAAAATTCAACAGAATTCCCAAACATGAACGTGTATGCCCTGAAAAGACATAGTCTTCCGATAGCACTTTTCACATAAGTTGTCCTAGAAATGAAGGCAAGTCCTAGAGAAAAAGTTTAATCCTAACAGAGGAGAACTTTGTGCAGTTTAACCCTTGGTCTGCCAGGGTCACAGAGAGGATGGGAGGTGATGAGTGAGAGTATTATCAAGAAATAGAGGTAAGAAAGAGCACTAAGTGCATTGAAACAGGTTCTGCAAATGTTCCTTATATTTAATTTCACAGGAATCTTTGAGATTCAGCCTACTTCTTTCTACTCTTTCAGTTCAGTCAGCCTTTGTTGAATACCTACTATGTATCAGTATCTGTAACAGGCCACCTATACAGCTATGAATAAGACATCATAGTTTAATTTTGACTATTGACTACTGGTGAAGATAGACACATAAATATTTAGATACTAGCCCAGGTTCTCAAGCTACAAACTGAAAAGTGACCGTAGATTCCCCTGAATCACTTCTCCTTTTGTTCTCCATCCCACCTCCATCCAGTCAGTCTTCAAGTCTTCATGGTCTTCGTTCCGAATGTCTATCAAATATGCTCTTCTTTGCTCTTGTCACTGCCTCCTTCATTCTCTCTTCACCTAACTGATCTACTTGCCAATAGGTTGAAACCCTTCCCACCTGTGCTCAGTGCTGCTGCCTGATTGGTCTTTTTAAAAATTTCTGATTATTTTCTTTTCCCTTGTTAAACCCTGTTGTAGCTCCTTTCCTTGTCCCCTGCTCCCCCATCTCATTCCCCACCCCACTCCCACCCCCAGCAAGGAGGTTTAAAGCTCCTGTTCTTTCTCTTGGTTATCTAGAGCCTCATTTCTTTCTGCCTGTCCTCTACTAATCTCTCCTCACCCTGTATTCATTCCTTTCTTTCCTCTTGGAGTATCCAGACTTATTGTGTCAACTCACATTTTGTCCCTACTTACAAGATTGTCTTCTGATATAGTGATCAAAAAAGCTGCTCCAGTCTGGTTTTCCCTATTCCTTATGGTATAGTGGTTTCAGTCCTATACCTCCCCACCTTTCTCTCAGTACTTCTCACCTGAAGCCTTTCTCTCCTGCAGCTGTCTACTCTCAGTCTGAACCAGTAATATGGCTATTGAATGAATAACTGAATAAATGAGGTAAGTCATTTACATTTTGGTGGCCCTTACCCGGGCCACTGATTTTATGAGATCAGAATTCTTCCCTTTAGATATTTCTTATAGCGTGTTATTATAGATTTAGTGGAAGAAACTTCTTAAGGTTTAATTTTAGCTAGGTGGAGGTGAGGACAGTAGTGATGAAGGGAAGGTAGAGGTCAATTTTAAATGAAACTGACTTTCAGGAGAGCAGAGTTTGGTTCTGATCGGTGAGATTTCTAGCTTTTTTTTGGTCATCAACTTACTGAAAAATATATTTTACATCATGACACAGAATGTGTGTGTGTTTGTGTAGTCCTGGATTCGTTTATCCAATAAATATTCACCTAGCCTTCTCTGTGATACTGTGATCACTTATATTCAGGGGATATAAATGATAAACAAAGGAGATATGTTATATTAGGAGATCATGAGTGACCTTGAGATAAATTATGGTTGAAGAGTGTGTGTGTGTGTGTGTGTGTGTGTGTATCACATATGTATATACATATATACAGACACATATATATTCTATACTATATGTTTATATATAATATGTATCTCCTATACTTATATATTATATATACACATATGTACATACACACATATATAATTGAAAAAAGCTTTATAAAATACTTACCTTTACTATGTGATGAATTATGATATTTCTTCTCTTCTACTATTTTCTGTCTTATTTTATTTTGAAAAAATGCTGGTTGCAACTCACTGGATTGATTTCATAATACATCAGTGCATTGAGACTTACGATCAGAAAAACACTGGTTTAGTAAGTGTAAAATGTGTCACCACAGTCAGTACCTTTATGATTGTGTAGACAGAGACTTCAGAATATTATTATTTGCATACAATTAATGGTAGATAGCTGTAGCATGAAAAGCCCATGTTTCATCAAACTTCTCATTTAGAATCATAGGTTTAATTTCATGATCTTCATCAGTTATTAATTGTTAAAGAGTCTAAAATCTCATTTGCAATGAAATGAACATTTTCATAAGTATAATTACATGAGAAATCACTCATTCAAGTGCTATCTAAAGTTTAGATTTCCTTTCCATAGGGTAGAATTCTGACTCAACTTTTGAGATTAAGGCAATGGTAAGTTTTAAACAATGGCAGTGGCTTCTTATGGAAGACTGGAATGTGAGTCAGTTACAACTTTGACAACTGATTTATATCTACATTATGGCATGTTAAAAAGAAACGGTAAAATCTAGCTCCTTTTCATGTTCATTATAGTATCTACCATTGAAAAAGTTCACTGAGTGTATATCACCTAAAGATTAATAAGAAAAGAAGTATAGTTTCCGTATTGAAGCTACAGATATATTTCATCTTTTAAAGCACTCAGTACAGAGCTACAAATCATGTTAACATCCCGGGGAAAGTTTAAAATGTTTTGAAAATTCTAAAGCATTATGGGCGTTCCAGTTCAATCCATGATTATCAAAATTAGGATGAGACTTGTGTTTCTGTTACTGAAATAAAAACCACAGTCTAACCAATAAAGTGGATCACCAGTTACGTAGAATAAAGTAGTATTTTTGCTTTAAAGGTATTTTTAAAAATTTATTTTCTTCAGTGGAAATGTCTGGATAATACATAACTTTGTTTTTATGTTTGTACTTAGAATATTAAAGAAGCCATTGTGTCATATATGGGAATGCTTTTAATTATAATAAAATAATTATGTAAGGCTAACCAAATGAACAGATGCTTTTTGATATGAATATTTAGATCTACCCTTTATGAGGTTACATAGGGCAGATTTAATTATTGATAAACCACACAGTTAATGAAATTGAACTCATGCTTATCATTTTTAAAGGTGACACATAATTGCCAGAGGAGCTGCAAACCATAATCTTCAAAATTTAGCATAATATCCAAACTGCTCAGTGAAGATACTGAGTATCCAGCTTTGTTATTTTATAATCAACGAAGTGTCTTTTGCTTATCTAAATGTATGATAATACCTCTCAAAAAATAAATTACAGTGGTTTAAAGCATAAAGTGAGTTGTGTTGCTTCGGTTCCCTTATTATAGATTAAAATAGATTGTAAAACACTTCATGTGGCATCTGACTATGCACTTTAGGTTAGAATTCCAATGTCATAGGAACTTGCCAGAAATCAGAGGTTAAAATAGAGTTCCAAGTCTCTGCTCTAGATTAGAAAGTGCAAAAATGCTATTAGTAAACGAAGGAAGAAAAAAAAATCTGATGTTAAGTTCATTTATCTTCAAAGACATAGGAAAAAAAGTATTTTTCCATCATTCATTCACTACATGTCAAGATAGAAGGGGTGTGTATGTATGTATGTATGTGTTGAACTTGGTTGTTTATGAGTGTGACTGCATCTTTTTCGATGGAAATAGTTGGAGTAGTGAAGGCAAGAGGGATGAGGGAAACTGCTCCTAAAAATCCACGTCTCCACAGACCCTTAACTGGGTATAATGGTGGAATTCATTCCAAATGCTTTGCCTTCCAGGTGTAACGTTTTAGCTTTAAAGCATAGACTCTGTCCTCCTTCGGCTTCATTTGCTATTTCATGTGTGTGTGCTAGCAATACCTTTCAAAGAAGCTGCCAGTGGCATGTAGAAACAGTGGGCAGGAAAGAGGCATACCAAAATTAAGTTGCAAATTCCACCCCCCTCCGACCCCCCTTTACTCTTTCATCCTTTATGACCAAAGTCACCACCCCTTGGGCACAATCTGCAACATTTGAGAACTTCAAGTACTGCATGAGGGTATAAGTAAAACAGCCACAATCATATCAGGTCGTCTGCATTAATTTCTTAGTTTGTATCTGAAACTCAGTTAAGTGATTTCTTTTGGTTATTAGGCTTAAAGGTGGAAGAGTCTGGGCCATAGGAGTGAAACAAAGGGTTAGGGAGCCTCAGAGCCAGCTGTCTGTTGAAAATATTTGCTATACAGTAACATTCATCTTAACATGCTTTATATGGAGCTTTGACATATTATTTGTCTCTTTCCATCTCTGTGACACACACACACACACACACACACACCTGCCACTGATGCCACTTCTGGGTTTTCAAATTTTTGATCAAATTTTCCCTAGAAAGGCTGTAGTTTTTTATATTGATTGCTTTGTCATTACTACTCAAGGAGTTCACTGTATGAACTTGCTTCTTGCTCTGCGTCAGAAACCATCGCTCAGAGTATGTCTTTGGAGAAGACATTTAGGGAAGGAGTTTGTTACCCACTCATTTCTAGGCCTCCCTTCTCTCCTCTGGTGTTTTGGATTTCCGTATCTTTGGATCTCAACTTCACAGAGAACCAGTTCTCCCTTAAAATGTAGGCTTTGCCTCCTGATCTACGGGCGGATGTGGAAGTGATGTTTCTTTTCATTGTGGTCTATAAAATGTAGAAATTGCCTGGGTTCTAGTCAATTTGAGACAATTGGTGGGCAATTGACTAGATCACACATCAATGACAGTTATTGTGTCCAAAACCTCAAATGCTGTAAAACTGTTGGTCTCCTTATACATTTATGTTCAAGGCATAACAGACTTTATTCCCTCGTCAAGTATTTTTTGTTTGTTTGTTTGTTTTTTGTTTTTGTTTTTGCGGCACGCGGGCCTCTCACCGTCGTGGTCTCTCCCGCTGCGGAGCACAGGCTCTGGACGCGCAGGCCCAGCGGTCACGGCTCACGGGCCCAGCCGCTCCACGGCATGTGGGATCTTCCTGGACCGGGGCACGAACCCGCGTCCCCCGCATCGACAGGCGGACTCCCAACCACTGCGCCACCAGGGAAGCCCATTTTTTGTATTTTTTTGATCAGATAGTGGATTATTAGAAACTATGTCAGAACTTTAATGTTCTCTATTGACCATGCTACCATAAATGTTATTTTCCTAGACACAGTGAATCACTGTGTATAGCTCCTCAGAAAATATTTAAAAACTAAACTACAATGTAACAGCCCAGAAAAAAATGTAGTATTACACTGTTAGAGACTTTCTTTATGTCCAAAATCTGATATGCAAACACCAAAATGATTCGGATAAAGTTTATATGATCAGTATTGCCAAGCAGTTGAGGACATGGGTTAAGAAGTCTGGGTACAAACTCCTCTATTGTTTGCTTTGGCAAATTACTTCCGTGTACCTCCGTTTTTTTCCATATGCAAATTGGGCATAATAATAGAAACTAGCTCCTTGGGCAGTGATAAGGATTAAATTAAGTGGTAAGAAAACAATGGATGACAGATAGTAAGCATTCAACCAATGGGAGCTGTAGTTATTTTCAATATTAAATACTTGTAGTCAGAGTTCCCAAATAGTGAAGGAAATACATCAGTCAATCCAGAATTTATTTTTCAAAGAAAAGAATATAATTGTTTGCTTTTTATTCTTTATTTATTTATTTTAAAGAAGAGAGTGTGGTACAATATCTCTTAATAAAATACTAAGAGCAAAGAAAAATGTGTTTATTGAAGCATGATACTTTTTGTTTATAAAATTAAAATAGTTACCAAAGACAGAACGTTTTCCTAAACAGAGTGAAGAATCTTGTCATCGTGTTTTGCTTTCTCTTTCCTCTCGCTCATCATGTTCCTTTTTCCTCTGAACATACTTGACTTGATGATCTGTTTTCTATTCATACAATTGCTTCATTATTTACCATCTACAATTTAATAATGTATTATCCATCATGATATCAGGGGTAAGAATAAGGTCACCGATTCCCCATGCATTTCAATTTACAGACTCTGGCGAAAACAGAACACAGATTCAGATGTTTAATAACATTGTATAATTTTTGTTTACTTTAAACATGTTCTTCGGGCTTCCCTGGTGGCGCAGTGGTTGCAAGTCCGCCTGCCGATGCAGGAGGACACGGGTTCGTGCCCCGGTCCGGGAGGATCCCACGTGCCGCGGAGCGGCTGGGCCCATGAGCCATGGCCGCTGAGCCTGCACGTCCGGAGCCTGTGCTCCGCAACGGGAGAGGCCACAACAGTGAGAGGCCCGCGTACCGCAAAAAAAAAAATGTTCTTCAAATTTCCATTTCCTAAGAAATAAATGTAGGCCAATAAAAGTTTCCCATGTTGGAATCTGGTAGGTATGCTTCTTAGAATCTAACCCCACCAAGGTTTTCTTCCAAACTACCAAGAATCATTTTCCTTATCAATCACAATCATGTGAATTATCAAATAGACTTAAAATTAGCATAATTGAATGTTATCCAAAGTTAGCGTCTTATCCTGCTAGAAAAGTACTTGATCCTCCTAAGGTCATGGCATTAATCTTTTGATTTCTATATTGATTCTTTTTGTTGAGAAGATTGATGCCATCATTTTTTTTATCACATTTTCCATAAGATAGTTAATGAAAAAGACATTTAATAACTGATGCCAGGTGGTTTATGTATCCACCATATCTTCTGTGCCTTTTTTTCTCTTTCCCTAACCATTGTGTTTTTAATGGGTTGTTTGGGCAGCTGCCATACAAATGTTCTTACGTAGATCACATGTCATCCAGTGCAGTTACCCTAGAAAAGAAAACTCTTTATAACACAGGTTCCCCTGAAATTTCTAGAACAACACTTTATGTACAAGGACCTCAATCCATGCATTTATACAATCTGCTGTGTGACACAGGAATATTCATAGAGGGATGTTCTGAGTTACAAAGACAGGTTTCACATTGTCTCCTGACCTTCTCTCTAAGCCTGTTCATTTATTGAATCTGATCCTCAATTTCCTCATCTATAAAAAGAGGAAAAGAAAATAAAATCAGCTACTTATTAGCTCATTAGCAGTGACCAAATGAGCTAACATGAATGGTCTATGGTGCCTGGTACATAGTAACTGCATAGTAAATAGTAACTGAACTAAAGGAAATCCAAATTGGGGAGAAGCAAAATCCTGTTTTCTGCCCAAGCTTTCTTGGGTATTTGAAGAAGGACCATCTCAATATAAACACATAAACATGTATGTATGTAAAAATATGTCATCTGTGTTTTAATTGCTTTTTTATTTTTACGTAAGAAATTTGTCTCTTTAGCCTTTTGAGTTTCACTTTGTTTTGTGAAACAGGTAAGAAATTGAATTAAAATCTCTGTCAGATAAGCTTTTTTATTCTCACTTCCTTTTCAAAACATAAATGCAGCTAATTGGCCCATTCTATAAAATAACAATTTTTTGTTGTTATAATAATAATTATTTTGTTGTTATAAAGATAATAATTTGAATTGTTATGTAGTTCAGAATATAAATTCTTAATTAGCAGACTATAATTAATGTGGGGGGAAGAGGATGTATTGAATATTTCGATGAAAATTTATCAGAGGTGAGCAATTATGAAGTTTTTATTTTTTACCAACCAAGGGAAAGTTGGTTGTGTCTTATAATATGTGTCATTAGACCACTGATCAGTCTTTTTTTTTAATAGAAACAATTGCCTATAACTTTACATTGGGGGGAAAACACATCTGGTAGAAAAATCAACTTAGTTTCAATGTTTAAAGTTCTGGTTAGATGGCTAAATATTTTCTCAAGTTGCGAGAGTCAAAGAAACAGATTACGGAGGGTAAGAAGAAGTGTTTCTTGTTAATGACATACAATGTTAGACGGATCCTTCAAATATAACTAGTAAACGCACAGGCAAGAACCATACTAAATAATATATCAGTCATTACTTGAAATAACAAGTGCTCCCTTTAAAATACCATTTTATGAATACCCAGAGATTAAAGAAACACAAACCACAATTCCCACAACCAAAGAACACGTTTATGAGGTATGTAGGACTAGTCATGAACTTTCAACACCATTAACTTGCTCCCTCTTTTTTTTCGAATCATAAGTAATTATTAACTTTAGTAAAATACCTATGATTATTCTCCAGTGTGTGATCACTTAACCAAAAGGAAATAACACATCATCATAAACTTCCACAGTTACAGTTTGTTTATTTTCTGCTGAAATGGATTGAAAGTTTTAACCTCCTTTGAATTACATTCGCTTAAACATTTTATAATAGTCTTATGCATAGAATGGGAACTGTCTAAAAGCCATACCAGAATTAAAATTATACTTAGGCCACACCAGAAGAGCACAGAGGTTACTGGGGTAACATGGAGGATAGATGGAAGTCATGAAGGAAAAGAAATCTTATTGAAAATCCAGGGATTCAACTTGACTATTTATAATGGCTTGCCAAGTTTTTACTTACTCAGTTTTTACTTAAAGAAATTTTAAAGTTAGAAGGAAGATTAGACATAGAGTCCAGGAGCTTTCAAATTCCTTCCTTTAGCTACATAAACCTTTAAAAAATTAACTTAACAAGGTCTGTGAAGGCGCTTAGGTCTGCCTATGTCATCTCTGTGTTCTCAGCGGCTAGAAAAGTTCTTGGCACAAGGAAGTGCTCAATAAATATGAATTGAAAAAAATGAAGCCAATACAAGCAACATTTTTCTGGTTAGAGCACCAGCAGGAGGGCTCAGCAGCCCGCTCAGGCCCTCAAGAAGCGCCTTGGACACACATGCATGGACTTCCGGGTTCTGTAATGCCGCTTGATCATCACTGAGTTTGATCCTCTCATTTTACGTAAAAGACAGTGGAACTCAGGTGTTGAAAGACCCCTAGTCTCAATGTATTTTTGGTACCCAGGAGGAAAAAGACATTCTAGGGTATTCTGATAGGTCGTTTTGTTTTCAGAGAAATTATTCTCGGAAGACAAATTATAAAAGAGAAATGGCCTATAACCCCTTTACTGTAATCTTTATGGTTACTACACATGCCATGATAATTAATGTATTCAAAATTAATATATGATTTTCTTTTCCCAAATTGTTTTGTCTTATTCTTTACATATATATTTTTCATGATATTGTAATTAAACATAGGAAATAGCTTACTGCTCATTTATTGTTAAAAAGAGATTTCTGTTTCACATAAAAATTTTAATCTTGTTCTGGTTCCTTAGGGAAAAAAATCAAAAGAATATACACACACATAAATATATTGTGGAAAAGTTAACATTTAACTTTTCTACATCTAAAGTAAGCTGGCTGACGTTTATAAATATCTATTTTAATTGATTTATTTCCCTAGTCACCATTTTTTAAATTTTATTGAGCATAGAATCCAATTTTTTATCCATATATATGCACATATATATATATGTATATATATATATATATGCATGTTGTGCCTATGCGTAAATATATACATATATAAATATATATGTGTATATGTATGCATGTATGTATCTTAGTAAAATAAATAAAAATGATAGGCATGGGGCTAGAAAAGTCATAGGTTAATAAATTGATCATAAAAAGTAATATCAATCAAGAATTGTACAGCTAAATTCTGCCCCGGTAGAAATTTCTCAGTGAAATCAATGAGCCTCACATATTCATCACAATCAGAATATCCTCAATTGTACAGGGCTTAGGAGAGAGTAGGAAAAGTGCTTTGATAAGATGTATAATTAGGGAGGCAAAGATCAAGGCTTTAAAGAGAGGGCTTAGCAAAACAGATGTCCAAGGAGCCTTGGTAAACCCAACATCTCTAATTACACTTTGGCTGGAAGAAGGTGAAAAATTCACGCCTGGCACTACTTGCGAGTCCATTTTATTCTTAAAATAACTTGACAAATTCATCATGCTTCAAATATTGTAATTAACTATTCTAGCAGTTATTGAAAATATTTCAGTATTAGCACCATCAACTGGAAAACATCAACGCATGTTTAAAAATTAAGGTAGACAAGGATTTACGTGTTTGAATAGTAACAAATCATTCATTATCCACACTGCATCCTTTTGAAAGAGGGCTGATTTGTATAGTGTTTTTACAACATGCAGAGTTTGAATTATCGGCATATGAGTTCAGTTGAGACATCCCCTCATCTGAGGAGTGGCTTAAACGCACCGAATGTATGGCTAAGTCATCCTACTTCCTGATTTTCCAATCTTGCTTGAGACATTGACTACATGGATTATTGTACAAGAGAAGAAAACTTCGGTATCACAGCTCTAAAACTGAATGCTTACAGTAGATAATTACAAAAGTAACGAGAAGTCTATGTTCCTTAAATGTCTTTATAAAAATCCATCTTTCAGTTTTGTAATGCTTGTGTCTTTTGGTTTTAAATACAGACTACTTCTGGTGTGTGTGTGTGTGTGTGTGTGTGTGTGTGTGTGTATGCATGTGTGTGTTTTATTAAAATGTATTTCTTACATTTTATGTTTTCATAATACAGCAGAGTATTTTTATATTTTAATATAGGATTTTACTATGCCATTGTTTTATAAGATTGCTCAATTATATATTGAATACATTCCAGGTATTATCACTATGCCCTTGGTACAGAGCAGATGAGAAGTTTACTTCTGCAGAAGGGATATGCTTCATACTTTAAGATTTTCCAAACTGCTGACTTATCACACCATTCAGAAGGATGTTAAACCTTTTTTAAATCATAAACTTCCATGTTGAATCTTTTCCGTAGCCAGATTTAGCATCTTTTTGAAATTTCCCAAATCAGTTAATAAGATTTTCTCTACCAAAATATATGATGTTTCTATTCTTCTATCTCTGAGATACATTTTGTCCAGCAGGATAGAAACCAACCATCTTAATTGTCACCACCGTGTCAACGTTGACTGATTAGCACATTGTTCTCATTGCAACATATGGCTAGCTCATAATTAACTGAAAATAATTCAGTGGCCTTGTTTGGCTTTAAATCAAGTAAAATTCAACTTGAGGCAGCCGTGGCTGACATAATTTACGATGGTAATAATATTGCATTTTAAATCATATCAGTTCATTTCCTCTTTGGCATTTTTCTTTAGCTATAGAATGTCTCTAAACCACATCTGTGTTAGTCTAGCTCATGAGTAAACTTTTTAAATAAAGTGTGCAGAATGTGTTTTTATTTATTGAAAAGATGTTTTCAATTACCATTAAGTTCATTGTTGGTCTAATGTTAGCAGCTTAAATATTTGAAGCTGTTCTCTGGAAACCAGACACCCGTCCGAATTTTTAAAATCTAGTAGATTTTTCATTTTATTGTGGTTTTCCAAAACAACTGTTGATTACTCAAAGCAAAAGTCCCTTTGATGAGTAAAGGGTTGGTCAGAGTGCAAAGAGTGGGTTAGTAGCTATTTTCCTTGGAAATAACCAATCTCCCCACTTCCACCCATCTCCTGCCATCTTCAACCTTTACTTCATATACTGCTGACAACTGCACTTCCTTCACTTATTTATGATTTGATGAGTCAATATTGTTTTTCATCTCACTGGGCGGTACTCCTGTGTGTTATCTTTTTTTCCATGTGTGATCAAAAAATGTTTATTGAACAGTCGTTTCCCTGTGCCTGTTCCTTTATTTCAGGCTATATTTGATGAATAAAGAATTCTCTCATTGTAATAGGGTGGTGATTCATTTCAAGAACGTTTTATTTCTTGCTCATGCTACATGAATAAGATGGCTCCAGGGGGAAGAGGTTGAGATTGGGTCTGTGCTCTACATAATTACTTAAGAGCCAGGCTGCCAAGGGCTCCTGTCAATGGTGTGGCATTACTAGTTAACACATGCTGTCAAGGTTCACCTTAAGAAGGGGGTTCCTGTATCTTTAACTGCAGTGACCTAGAAGTGGTCCACGCCCGCTTATTCACAACTCATTTGCCAAGCTTAGTCACATGACCTCTACCTTACTTCAAGGGAGGCTAGGAATTGTCCAGGCAGGTGGAATATTTCCTGAACACCACTGTCTTTGCCACAGTCATTGCATGGTTTATAATTTTATTAAAATAAGCCCATAAAAATGGGATTATCCATGATAAATCTTGTGGGAGCTGTGTTTCCCAAACTTGGTTGATAATTAGCATCACTTGAGTTATGTCCCCCCAAATAAGAATCCTTGCACGTACCCCAAACCTACCAAATCAGAATCTTCTTGGTGGAGCCCTTGGAATCAGGATCAGCAAGTTCCCACATGATTCTTATTAGACGGCAACTTTGGAAAACCAGTGCCAGCTTGCTTGAAAGACAGTTTCAGAGTAAAAGGAGAAGTAAATACCTCTTGCTGCTGTCACACAATTGCACGTGTCACATCATAATAGAACTCTCACAAATATTTACAGCAGTATTAATTGCTAATGTTTGTTGAGAACTTACCATGTCCGAGGCACTGTGCTAAAGTCCTTGATATCTAACAAGCTCACAAATTGGGCTCCATGATGACCACCACTTGACAGGTGAGGCAAATGAAGCTTTAAGAAGGCTAGGGCTTCCCTGGTGGCTCAGTGGTTGAGAGTCCGCCTGTCGATGCAGGGGACACAGGTTCGTGCCCCGGTTCGGGAGGATCCCACGTGCCGCGGAGCGGCTGGGCCCGTGAGCCATGGCCGCTGAGCCTGCGCGTCTGGAGCCTGTGCTCCGCAACGGGAGAGGCCCCAGCAGTGAGAGATCCGCGTAACACACAAAAAAGAAGGCTAAGTAAAATTTGTTCAAAGAGACAGGAAAGAGAAATTGTTAAGGTATAGGTTAAATAGATCCAGAATCAATTTTTTTTTAACATCTTTACTGGAGTACAGTTGCTTTATAATAGTGTGTTTCTGCTGTATAACAAAGTGAATCAGCTATATGTGTGCATATATCCCCATATCCCCTCCCTCTTGCGTCTCACTCCCACCCTCTCTATTTTAGTATCTGTCTCTCCCTTTCTCTTCTTGCTCTCTCTCTCTCTCTCTCCCTCTCTCTCTCTCTCTCTCTCTCTCTCTCTCTCTCTCTCTCTCTCACACACACACACACACACACATATAGACTTTCATCCTCAAATTAGAGACTTAGAGTGCTGGATGATTTTTCTGAATGATCCCCCTACTCTCTTCCCCAGCCTGAGTGACCGAGGCTTTTTAGTAATATTTATTAGAAGAAATACATTCTCAGAGTTAATATTCTCCAAGTTAATACTGAGTTAGTACTAACTCTTGAGTTAGTACTTGAGTACAAGAAGTCTAGTTTCTTTTTTTTTTTCTCTTTCCACTGTCTTTCAGACATAGGTGTAGCTTCTCAGAGCATACATGTGGAGAATTGCCAATATAGTGAATTTTCTCCCACTGGCCTTGTCTGATCTGAGAGCTAGCAGTGGACAAGCTAATGGGAAACTCAGTAACTAGCAACACAGCGAATATGAGGAGATTTAAGAGATTAAAATAATACATCTCAGGGGAAGAAACCGATTGCCTCATTTTAAAGTACATTTGAAACACTGTGGGCTTGACTGTAGTATTGAAATGAAGAAGATTTTCATTTCAAAAGGAGGGTTTTGTATGTCTGAATTTCACTCCCTGTTATCTGGAACTCGGTTTCACACCAGAAGCACTAAGAGCTGTTTCATTGTGAATGGAAATGCAAAATGAAGAAAGGAGAATAAAACCAGCTTCTTCCTGATTTTCCTGTAAAAGTACAAAAATGATCTTTAATAAAGAAATAATAAAATGGCAGGTGTGCAGCACTTAGAGAAAAACCACATGTGTAAAGTTACACTCACATAAATAATAAATTATGGTAATGAACTTCTTAATAGCACCTGATAACCAGATGTGCAGAAAAGGAGCCAAAGCTCACCGTGAATGGCTTAACAAAAGACGTAAATCAACACATCAGTAGCCTTTATCATCACAAAGTAGTGCTTTTAAAAAAACCAAGAGCTAAGAGCTGGCCTATATATATGAAGGAGATAAATCTATTCATAAGGCCTAACTAAGAGTTGGGGATTTCCAGAGAGAAAATTTAATCCTGGGATTGAGATTAAGTGATAGAATTAAAGTCTCTAGGTAACATGCGGATGGAGGCAGACTCAAGCTCTGAGCGAAGGTGTTTTGGGCAGAATGTTTTCTATCACATTATTTGTCCTTTGTGGTTTAGAGTTAAATAACTTAAACATTCTGCTTGGAATTTTCCTTATTCTGTAAAAAATAAAATGCATTGGGTGGAAATTTTACAAAGACTATATATATCATCTACCTGTACTCAGCTATACTTTTTAATTTCACCGTATGTATGTATGGTGAGAGAAATTTAATTTAAAAGGATGAATATTATTTCTTCTATGACAAACAAGATCTTCCCTACTTTCCATTAAATAGGAGAAATTTCAAAATGGGGATTTTAGCCTGAGGATTAGTAAAAAAAAAAGATAAAAGAATACTTTCTCAGCTCAGCCACTGTCTATGGAAATGAAAATCCTCAGACTGTCTAAAATTCTGCTGGACTAGGGTGTCCTATGCTGGGGATGTGAGTCCTACCTCGGCTGTGTTCTCAGTTCTCCAATCCTTTGTCTGATGGCTGTCTCCTGTCTCAGATTGAAAGGTGTCCTCCTGCTTCCTTGTTTCCTGTGTGAACCCTGGTTGTCTGGCTGCCTCTTGCCCTGCACCAGGACTCCTTCCCAGATAGGAGATGCTCTCCCTGACTTGTCCACCATATGCTCTAGCAATTTGCCCAGAAGGTTAAAAAAAATTTCCTCCTTCCACTTCTTTTCCCAAGGCCTCAGGCTAAAATTCCTGGGAGAAAGAGTAAAAAGAAAAAAACCCTCTTTATTGGATTATAATTGCTTTACACTGGTGTGTTAGTTTCTGCTTTATAACAAAGTGAATCAGCTATACATATACATATGTTCCCATATCTCTTCCCTCTTGTATCTCCCTCCCTCCCACCCTCCCTATCCCACCCCTCCAGGGGGTCACAAAGCACGGAGCTGATCTCCCTGTGCTATGTGGCTGCTTCCCACTAGCTATCTACCTTACGTTTGGTAGTGTATATATGTCCATGCCTCTCTCTCTCTTTGTCACCGTTTACCCTTCCCCCTCCCCATAGCCTCAAGTCCATTCTCTAGTAAGTCTGTGTCTTTATTCCTGTTTCACCCCTAGGTTTTTCATGACATTTTTTTTCTTAAATTCCATATATATGTGTTAGCATACAGTATTTGTCTTTCTCTTTCTGACTTACTTCACTCTGTATGACAGACTCTAGGTCTATCCACCTCATTACAAATAGCTCAATTTCGTTTCTTTTTATGGCTGAGTAATATTCCATTGTATATATGTGCCACATCTTCTTTATCCATTCATCCGATGATGGATACTTAGGTTGTTTCCATCTCTGGGCTATTATAAATAGAACTGCAACCAGAGCAACCTTCAGTAAATAGCATACCTCATTTTTTATGCAAATTTCCTCTTTTTCTTTGAGGTTCCAACCTTATCTTTGGAGGAGTTAGTACACCTTGATGTTCTCCACTTACGATGTGGGGTCCCGTGGTGAGACTAGCCTGGATTTATAGGGAACGCACTGCTTCCTTCATTGTGTGTGCAATCTCTGTCTCTCTTGCTTCACCTCAGATTAGTAATAATTTCCTAAAATTTAAGTACAGCTAGTTCTGCGAGCATGCTTAGTTTGAAACCATGATTTTTTTTTTGTTGTTCCAACATGATGGGTATGTATCAGGGGGAAATTTGAGTACACTGAGAATTTTGAATTTGCTTATGCAGAATTTCATCTGCTAGAAACATTCTGACCTTAATGTAGAAAGCTGCACCTAGCTGAGAGGTGCCCTGTAAGAATACACGAAAAGATACCTCTCAAACCTTGACTGACTACAAAATTTGCCGGACCTGGTGAAAGTATAAGTATGAGACTCCCTGTTGCAAAAATTTTAAAAATGTCAAGATGGCCACAGCCGAATGTTAAACCAATATGGTGCCCTTCTAAGCTTGGGTCCTGAGGGATTGCATACAGGTCACACACCCAGGAAGCTGGCCCTGCCTCAAAACCTCAGTTCGTCGCTTGTGTTAAGAGCCACATCCCATCTAATACCTCGTGTCACAACTTTCCCTCCATTTTCAGATAACCCTCCTTCCACCACGTCACAGTGACTCACAAGCTGCACCCCTTCCAATAACCAGTTCTACAAACAAAATTCAGGGCTTTTTCAGAGTAAAGTGCCGTAGTTATTGTAGTCTTTATTCACTTTCTAAGCCATTCGACACATGTAAACCGTGTTGCTGTTAATTGGTTTCTGTTCTTTTCTGTGTGTCATTGTGCACCTAACTTTATTGTTTTCATAAGCCCTACAGCTTTTATCACACAATTTTGCACAGCAAGGTTTTTTTTTTTTAAATACATTTGTCATGTAATAGCAAAATTGATTATAATTATGAAGAAAAGACAATTTTATTAAATATTCCTCAACACATAGATTTCTTAGTCAATTGAACACCAATAGTAGGGATGTTTTCAAGAGCTTAAAATTCTGGTGGACGTATGTAGAGAAATGAGGTTTCAGTGTTGTTATCTACATTGAAGTTGCCTTGAGTAACCTGTTTTGCAACCCCTCAAATGTTCTTGAGCCACAGAGAGGTCTTGCTTCCTACAGCTCTTTGAATTTCACTAAAATCAGTTTAAGGAAACTCAGACTACATTGGGATTAAGTTCTTTGATCATGTGAACGTAGCCAAGAAAATGAGAGTACATTTAATCAATTTATTGGTTGCTTGGGTTTAGGTGGGAGTACCTAGTTGGAAAGCACAGAAATAAATATGGAAAACTGAACCTTTTTAAGGGCCTGTAAATCAGAACAAGAATTCATATTGCAAGAATGTCAAATGAGAAGGGGTTTGCGCTTTCTTTAATCCTCCCCGTCCTTGCGTAAAAGAGTTTGCTGAAGACGTGGGGAGAAAATGTTTTGTTATACTTTTAAAGATGTAATATGATTTTATTTAGGAAAGCATTAAAACACAGAAGAGCTGGATGGTAACTTAGAGATTGTTTAGCTCAAGTGCCTCCTTCTACAAGTCAGGAAAGTGAAGTGAGCAGTTACGCAGCTAAGCCACAGGCTGAGATGGAACCATAGTCCAGCTCTACTGACTTAGAGTCCGTGCATTAGTGACACAGCAGTGCTGCCTCTCTGAACTTCCTCTGGGTAGGTAAGGCAGATAAATTAAGAATATAGAATGCTTTCCATATAAATTTATTCAATTCATGCAAACAGGATGCTAAGTAACATTTAGGATTTGAACCCCAGCGCTGATGTTCACATGTACGTAGGACTGGCCACCTAATTTACTGGGGTTTAGTGCAGAATAAAAATGTGGGGCTCCTTGTTGAAACATTAGTAAGAATTTCAACACAGTAACTACTGATCATTAAACGAAGCCCAGAAATTGTGTAAGTGCCAGACCTTATGCTGCCACCCAGGTTGAACACCCTTGAACTTGACCTTGTGAACCTATACACACATATATAGAAGTCTGTTTTTGAAAAATCATTTTTATTCTCTCAGGCCCCTGACAATAAATGAGTAACTATAGACAGTCCATGATACTTTGGCTTTAAATTTATTTATTAATTTGAAAAATGGAGTATGCCTCCAGTGGGCTAGGAGTTGGAAATATGGCCAGAAATGAAATAGATCGGAGCCCATGACTTCAGGAGCTCACAGTGTTGTTTAGGAATTGTACCAAAAAGTAAAGGAACAAGTAAACTATGTAAAATATAAGATACTGGTAAAGGGAAGACAAAAGTAGAGAACTTTGACTTGGGAACAAAGATGTATGAGAGAGCTGCCAGGGAAGACCTGACTGGGCTGATACTATTTGAGTAAATACCTGAAGGAGGCTGGGGCAAGCCCGTGGAGACCTGGGGGAAGAGCATTTCAGACAGATGAAGTAGGCAGTGCAATGGAACTGCACCAAGAGAACAGCTGGCACCCAGGGAACAAATGAGGGGATACGAGAGAGCCTCAGAATAAACCCAGGGTGCCCTGGGGATCACAGCCAGAGCATCCACACATCCTCACTCAAATGCTACCTCTCATCTATCTAATCTTCCCTCTGCCTCTGTTTCTACTGATGTGTTTCTCCAGCTGCATTCTGTGTTGTGGCTTTTCCAGGTTCAGATCCATTTCAGATGGTGATGGCGCTTAAAGTTCAAATTCAGGGAGGAGAGGCGGCCTCCTCCTCCGTCATGCTCTGATCCACGTCGTCATCGCCTACTCTAGGGTAAAAGGGACAGAGGACACATGGTCCACCAGTATGCACCCTTTCACAGGGGCTCTAGGCGGGAGGTTTTCCTTGATACCTGTGTCAGTGTTTTTCAAATATTTCTACATGTGTTAGAGGGCCTGGGGTTGGTGCCGAGTCTTCCCAGTGCCTTTGAGATGGGATTGAAGGATTGGGACCAGCTGTCTGTGGCGTATTAGTCGAATGAGCATTACATTGGGGCTGATGTAAGTGGTTAAATGGAAAAGATTCCGGTCAATGACTCTATCTGGATTCTGAGCTGTGTTGAATTTTGCCTCCATGACTTTCCCATGACCAAAGGAAGGGGAGTCAGATTTCGGATAAAGATATTTAAATGAGGGCATCGATATAGGTTTTTAAGAAAATACTTTAAAGATATCATTTAGATAAGACCCAGATTTTTTAAAAAAGTATTTTCCTGTGCCATATTGAGTCAATTTTATGATCTCATTTTAAAGTAAAGGTATTCAAAGGTATTTGAAAACAATTTTATGAAAAAGCATGGGAAACAAAGGTTGTAAGAAAAGAAAAGGAAAGAAAACCCCAGAACTCAGGGTAGAGGCCATTGGCACAAAATTACTGGAAAGAAACAGAGGTAGAAGGACCAAATAAGTCAGGCCCAATTTGCAGAAGTTTTTCCTTGTTATATGGGAAGAAGTCACTGGACTTAAAATGAGACACAAAATGGTACTTCCAGCCAGAAAAAAAAAAAGCTACTTTAAAAAGTCATCATTATTTATCACCAAGAATCCATTTACTTCAAATGACTTTTTAAGTCTGGCTAGACAGTCTTTGAGTTCTGCTTAGCAAAATTGAAAGCCTTTAGGAAAAGGTTAAACACACAGTCTGTTTATGTAGATAGTAAGTCTGGTAAATATATTGAAAATTGGAACAGCATCGTTTGCTACACTTAGACATATAAGGTCTCCCACAGCATCTGGAAATTCTTATTTCTTTTTTTTTTGTAGCCTACTATGTCTATTAGAAAGATAGATAATACATATATTCTTGAATAATCAGGCTTACAATGTTTATAAAAAAACACCATTAATAGAAACTAGCAACAAGACAGTGCATCTTTTTATTCAAAGTGTGCAGAGGCTATGCCTAAGTGAGCTGCTGAAAGAGTCTAGTTTTCAGTGAAATCTATTTATTTTTAATTTTCATGACTCACATCGGGTCATATAGTTGCTCCTATTCAGTAGTATAAAGTTAGAAAAGATTAAATTAACTTGAAACATTATATGCTTTTTTAGACATGTAGTAGATTGTCCTGACATTAGGTTAAGATAAAACAAAACATGTTTTATGTCTACATCTAAAGACCTCAACTGGAGGCTTCCCTGGTGGCTCAGTAGTTAAGAATCCACCTGCCAGTGCAGAGGACATGGGATCGAACCCTGGTCCGGGAAGATCCCACATGCCGCGGAGCAACTAAGCCCATGCGCCACAAGTACTGAGCCTGCACTCTAGAGCCCGCGTGCCACAACTACTGAAGGCTGAGCACCTAGGGCCCGTGCTCCCCAACAAGAGAAGCCACTGCAATGAGAAGCCTGCGCACCACAAGGAAGAGTAGCCCCCACTCGCCGCAACTAGAGAAAGCCCGCGTGCAGCAACGAAGACCCAGCATAGCCAAAAATAAATAAAAATAAACAAATAAAGACCTCAACTGGTAAAATTCAATGAATTCCACTATTTAAATATAACAATAAATCAGATTTCTCTGCTCAATCTTGTACACACGAGATGGCTGCATTCATAATATGTACATGAAAATACAATCAACCACAAATTCATAGCATTCCTCTCCCTGCACCACATTTTTTTCTTTTTTGATTGAGAAAAGAAGAGTATATGACTTACCTCTTTAATATGTGCCTCCTGTAGCAATGGCTAATATAGAACCTGAAGCATAAGTATCTGCTGCTATAATCTTAGGTATTTTTCCTAAACTCTATAAGCTTCACCTTTCTTATCTATAAAAATGTCAGGGATAATTGTACCTAATTCACAGGGTCATTTTGAAAAATAAATCAAATGATGGCTAGAAGGCAAACAATATTAGGTTTGGCCATAGACAGCGCAGAATAAAAGTTAGGTTGTTTTTTGTTTTTTTTTTTTAATTTCTATTCGAGTATAGTTGCTTTACAATGTTGTGTTAGTTTCTATTGTACAGCAATGTGAATCAGCTCTACGTATACATATATCCCCTCTTTTTTGGATTTCCTTCCCCTCTAGGTCACCACAGAGCACTGAGTAGGGTTCCCTGTGCTGTACAGTAGGTTCTCATTAGTTATCTGTTTTATACATAGTATCAATAGTGTATACATGTCAATCCCTATCTCCCAATTCATCCCACCCCCTTTCCCCCTTGGTATCTGTACATTTGTTCTCTACGTCTGTGTCTATTTTTGCTTTGTAAATAAGATTATCTTTACCAATTTTTTCAGATTCCACATATATGCATTAATATACAATATTTGTTTTTCTCTTTCTGACTTACTTCACTCTGTATGACAGTCTCTAGGTCCATCCGCATCTCGATAAATGACCCAATTTCGTTCCTTTTTATGCCTGAGTAATATTCCACCGTATGTACCACATCTTCTTTATCCATTCCTCTGTTGATGGACATTTAGGTTATTTCTGTGTCCTGGCTATTGTAAATAGTGCTGCAATGAGCAGAAGACATACAGATGGCCAACAAATACATGAAAAAATGCTCAACATCACTAATTATTAGAGAAATGCAAATCAAAACTACAATGAAATATCACCTCACACCAGTCAGAATGGCCATCATCACAAAATCTACAAACAATAAATGCTGGACAGGGTGTGGAGAAAAGGGAACCCTCTTGCACTGTTGGTAGGAACGTAAATAGATACAGCCACTATGGAGAGCAGTATGGAGGTTCCTTAGAAAACTAAAAATAGAACTACCATACGACCCAGCAATCCCACTACTAGGCATATACCCAGAGAAAGGCATAATTCAAAAAGACACATGGTCCCCCGAAGTTAGGTATTGTTATCATTTGTATATGTCCACGATTTATTTGGTTCTTTTCAGTGATTGGGCTAGTCATCGGCCTGATCGATTATGCATGTAGCACAACTTTAGTTCCTCAAGATATTTTATATTGAGACTGTCTTCTCAGTTCAGTAATTCTCAATGGGTCCCCAGTGGAAACCAAGTGTCATAGAGACAGCATTACATAGTGAGCGAGGCCAGCTATGGGCTGATAATGCAGAACTGGTTGCTAGTTCTAGTCTTGCCATCTATATAATGAGTCAAGCGTCACATTTGAGTTGTATTTTAATTCTTTTAATAGAGGTCATTGCTAAGCACAAAATTAGGTGTTTCATAAATGTTTGCTGAGTGAATAAAAGGATCCTTCAATCAATGAAGTAATGTATAAGCTCTAAAAAGTAATTTCCTTCCTACAAAAAAACATGTAGGATTTTTTCAGGAGACAGTATATGCACTCTTAAGAAAGATTCATTTACATGGTATTAAAAATCCGAGCTTTTTGGTTTGGTCCATGCAATGAGAAAAACTCTTTTATGTGACTGGCAATGGATCATGTATATCAATAACCACAATAAAATCCCATAATAAATAAAAACCAATATACTTTTATGTTTTTTTCCTAAAATCATATACTTGATTGTAGTATAAATTCCATCTGACTTTTTGACTTTTCTTCCTGTTATGGGCTGTGTTTTTCCCCCCATAATTTATATGTTGAAGTCCTAACCTCAACTACCTCGAAATATGAGTTTATTTGGAGACAGAGGTAATTAAGCTAAAAATGAAGTCATTAGAGTGGGTCCTAATCTAATGTGACTGGTGTCTTTATATAAGAAGAGGGTGTTCAGGCACAGAGAGGTACAGAGCAAAGACATATGTGAAGGCACAAGGAGAAGATGGCCATCTGTAAGCCAAGGAGAGAGATTCACTGAAGGAACCAACCCTGCCGGCACTTTGACCTCAGATTTCTAGCCCTAACATCTGTAAGAAAATAAATTTCTGTTGTTTAAGTCACCCAGCCTGTGGTACTTTTTTACAGCAAAATAATACACTTTCCATCCAAACGTTACTCTAAATCTAATATTTTCTAAGAAACCTTTCCTGATAACTCTGGATTTTTGGATCTTTACAGTCATCTTGTATTTTTGTTTCACTTTATGTTTTTCATGAACTTTATCTCTTCAAACTAATCACCAGTCCCAAAGGGATATAAGTGATGTCTTCCCTGCTTGCGTATGTACCCATGTGTGTGTTCTCCACAGTACCCGGCATACTTCTTCAAATATATAAGATAGTAGATGTTTGATAAATATTCAGATTGACTTTAAATACTCATATATAGGGTTTGTATTAAAGATACAAGTGATTTTCAGTGGAATAGAATGATTCACTTTGGGATTTCCTGGGGTACATACTCTCAGCAATTCTGTTTCTATATTGTGATATGCCTTGTTAGCAGAACTCTGCTGTAGTTGATTATTGAGTGATGTGAGAAGAGGGGAAGGGGTGAGATCCTGAAAGGGGATTTCGTGAGCCTATTGAAAATTGACATATCATCTCTGCTTCCAAAGTATTTGTCTTGTCTACCTTGATGAAAAGTTTACAGAGAAAGAAGGTACTGCAAGGTTTAAAACATGTGATTGCCTCAAAGCTGATATAGAGATATGAATTTAGAAACTTACCATGTCTTTGAAAATCTTTTATCAATATCTAAAGTTTTAACATAGGCACCATTGTATATCACAGGGGTTGACAGTAGAGGTATGAGATTTGCAGTGTCTGACTCTCAACAATAATGAAGTAAGAGGAAAATGAGTGTTTTCCAAATAGCCAAGTTGTGTGTGTGTGTGTGTGTGTGCACCCATATGTGTACACTATATACAGTGATATGCACACAACCAAATCACAGCTTTCTGTTACCAACACTGTAACTTTACCTTCCTCCGAAGTAAGCATCCTTTTCCCAAACATGTCAAATTAGCCTTGAGTAAATACAAAATCATTTACATATTTCAAGCACCAAACATCAAAGAGCTATTTATGAAGATAAACATTATTGACGTTGAAAGTATTTCGGTCTGAGTTTAGATAAGCCAGAAAACAAAAATATAATAAGCTCTCCTGGTCATATCAAGTAGGGACAAATTAGAAGTTGAGTAAAACTTGTGTTGAGATTTTTCCATAAGAATTTGGTTTTCCAAAATTGATGCCTACCAAGTTATTTTCCTTTGCCAGTTTATAATTTGGCGAGTAGCTTTGCTTATCTGTTTGTTGAACTCTGTATTTAATGTGTTCTCATGGGTCAGACTTGTGAGAACTGATTACTCAGTGAATTTACATGGAGGAGTAAATGAAAATGCTACTTTGAGGTAATTGAGTTTTATAGATGAAAGACAGCCTTTTTAGTTTCAGGATGATGGGACACTGTGACTATTGTAGATTTCACATTTTCCCCCTGACCCAAGTTTCATAACTTTCCCAGATAGCTCTTTTGCCATTGAAGAGGCAAGATAGTTCCTGGCTTTAACCAATACCTAAAGTTTTTTTATTTTTCCACAAAAATAAATAAAATTAAAAAACAGGAATGGAAAGAGCTGAGAGTAGGAAATAAAAGAACAGCAAATCAGGTTATGATTTACATTCTTTTGAGGATTTTAAATTCATGTTTTGAAATTTTTCAGCTTATGCTGCTGCTGATTTTTATAGTATTAGAGAGGAATTACATCCCAGGAAGTCTTTAATCAAGAGTTAGGACTGAGGAGTTGAAAGAACCCATAATGTCAAATTACTAAACATATGTTCCTCCCCACCCCCTGCTTTGCTTCCTCTGGATGTAGAAGAGTAGTTTTTAAATGAAGATGCAAATTACTATTTGTTCATGAAAACTTTAACATGCTACTTAGTTTACATTTTATAAAATGATCTGGTAATATAAACTTTACTACAGGGGGATGCAAGGACTGCTTTCCTATTTTAATTTTTGAATTAGTAAGTGTGTTCTTAAGTGTGCACTTTCTGTTTTCAGCTCTGAAAGACCTTTGAAATACAGAATGGGTTTTGATATGCTTGTAACAGAATCAGGGTTTTCAGAAACCTCAGACACCCAATTATCCTTGTTCCAGACAAGACATTACCTGTCCCTTTATCGGTTTCACTGTCTCCTATCTGTCCTCCACTGAAGACACGGTCTAATCTGGTGGGCCAAACTAACCATTTAAAAGTTGAGAATGGAAAGATAAGTTAGGAGTTTGGGATTAACACAGAACACACTACTATGTATAAAAGAAGTAAACAACAAGAACCTACTGTATAGTACAGGGAACTATATTCAATATCTTATAATAACCTAAAGTGCAAAAGAATCTGAAAAAGAATATATATATGTATATATAACTGAATTAATTTGTTGTACACTTGAAACTAATACAACATTGTAAATTAACTATGACTCAATTTTTTAAAAAGATGGTTGAGAATGGCCAAGGGTCCCAATAATGGAGTCAGGCTAGGTCTTTGACCATAACCATTTATACCTCTAAACAGTTAAAGTTTGTGTTCATATGTAAGTTACAGAAAACCCTACTAAACAGTGGCTTAAAAAAATTTGATATTTTATTCTTGTCTCTTAACAAGAGGTCAGAATATTTCCAAGTCCGAGCATATATTCTGTGGGTCAAGAATGTTCAGTGGATGTGTCTGTAATTTTCTTGATTTTTACTTCATCGATACAATATGGCTGCTGAATCATTTACTATCACATTCAAGTTCCTAGAAGCAGGAAGGAGGTGTAAAACATAGTAGAAAAGGAAGGGAGAAGGAAGAAGCAACATCTATCAGGAAAACAAACACTTTCCCCCAAATTCTTAGCAGACCTTTACCTGCACTTCATTGGCCAGGACAGTGACATGTGACCACTCTGAGGCAATATGAGAAAGTGGGATTTTTCTTTCTTGTAGTAAAAAGAAGACAAAGAAAGGAGTACGAACGATCTTGAATAAGCAAAACTATAAAATCTGCCACAGACCAACCCATAGTTTTACTACATGAGATTAATGAAGCGTAGAGCCTAAGGAAAACTGCTTGACATCACAGTGAGCTCAGTAAGCATTCTCCCATCATGAATAATGATACTTATCCAGGGATAAACACATGTCTATGCATATATTCAGGGGAGAATGTTGAGTTTTCTCACAAATCTGAATCTAGCTGAACTTAGCATAATGGAATTTTTTACTTAGTTCCGTCTTAAGCCCCGTCTTATTACCCTCAAATTGCATACAAAACCTGAAGCTGTTTTGAATTACTTATTTGTAGAAACATCCTTATTTTATGAGAAATTGATGATTTTACATTTTTATAGGCTCAGAAATTGAGGACTTTTCATGATGTGTTGACACATTATACCCAGAGTTGTCCCATGGTAGAGAAAATTTCATCATGAAATAATAAGCCTCTGGTCATTGCAAATGTCCCAGGGTTGATGTGGTAGAAATTCTCATTTAGAGTGGAGGATGGATCTCTGAAGTTCATCACAAATAGTGTAAGAAATAAAGAACACCTAGAAAAATTAGACGAATTGCAAATATGGGTTCAGATCCACATCCCCAAAAAAGACCTGAGAGGTTTTGGTGCCATTGTGCACATGTTAATTCAAGTGTGCAACTTCTCTGCATTAAACGCATACTCAGAGCAACGCTGAGAACTATAGCAATCTGTCTTGCATCAGAGAAATCCCACAGTGATATCTGCCCATTGATTTTCCTGGCATGGTTTGGTGAGATTCACTCTAAGCACATTATTTCAGCTATGATATCACTGGGAAAGAACAGAACATATCTTTTCATAGTCCCACAGTTTTTTGCTCCATCCTGTAAGTGACACATGTTACCAGTTTTCTGTGGATGAGCTCCAGGACTTACGGAGCCTATGTTTTGTAGTCTTTTTGGTGCAGGAAAGAACTCCTTGCCCTTTCCCCAAGCCCCTCTCCTCTCTCTGGCCCCATTCACCCACATGGACTAGCCCTGCCTACTCAAAAAATACATGCATATCCTTCAACAAGGCTTCCAAATTTCTGGCTCCATATTACATAATTCTAGCACCTGGAGTGAACAAGAGACAGTGTACTTATTGACAGTGTCCCAGGATGGGCTAAATGAGCAATGTTTTGAGGAAGTTAGGCTATGATGATAGAGTAGAAAGCTAGAATAATGTCAAAGTCGTTTGGTTCAAATAAATGATGGAAGCTGTTTATAAGTTATAATAACGAATGATATGAGATTTTAATAAAATGCTAGTTTATAAATATTAGTAATAGTTTGTAAATAATAGATCTACATTATTCTTGAGTTTTGAGGTCAGTGAGGTATTTATTCCACCAATGGTCAAAGCACTGTTGGGATGAAATCAACAATAAATAATGGAAAACAAAGCAATTTTAATAGTTTGTTCAATGGATATCCTTGATTGAATTTCCTTTTTTGGACCTGCTTTTCAAGCTAGTTGGGGCATTTTCAAGAAAAACAGTGTTTATAGTGGCAGAATTAACTACAAGGAAGTGTAGTATGATATATTATCAGATGTTCCTGCCTGTTACCATGTGAGAGGCAATGTTTCCCTGGGAGCATTAGACATACCCACCCTTGTTGACTTTGGAGTTGGCCTGATTCTCGTTTTGGCCAAAAGAAGTGAGAAGACAGGATATGTGCCACATCCCATCAGCAGCTTTTAGAACCATTGAGTGTTTCCACCATCTCTCTTGCTCTTTCTCTGTGCTACAGAATGACATGCCATAAATTAGACCAGCTTGTTCACCCTGGTCCCCAAATGAGAAGAGAGCAGGGCAGAGTTGAAATCGTTAATGCACAGCATGAACTTGAAACATCAATAAGAAATAAGTTCATGAGTTAGATATACATTTTTATTGTTTAAGTCTCTGGGACTTTAGGGTTATTTGTTATTTCATCAAAACTGACTACTATGGAACTTCTTATGCTTTCTTATTTTAAAACTGGGTACCATCCTCACTGGACTGCTTCAAAAAGCCCAGAATAATGGTATAATTTTTCCTCTCTCTCCTCTTAGTGGAATATATCTTAACTGCTCTGAATGGAAACATTTTACCTTATAACTTAAAGAGGACCAAGGGAATATAAAATGCTGTGTCTTTTCCTCCTTATGATGCGTGGAAATTCTTGGAGTTAAAACAGGTTTATCTATCTGGAGGGGGTGATGGGCAGGCATAGAGTAAATGCCAACGACCAAGAAGGTGATGCTAACATTTTCTTAAACAAAGATCATCTTTTTTATACTAACCCTTTGCAATATGAGAAGGAAGGATATCTATAGAATAGGTTATATACATAGTTTATTCACTTTGGGGATGTAATAAACCATTATTGACTTTTTGGACTTGAACATTATTCTGTGTGGCACATTTTATAATTGCTTGTGCTTCTTGGCAGACTATTTGAGCCTCTCATTCCCTAAAATCTTTTAAAGTAATTGCTGACTGCAGGAAAACTGATAAAACTGAATAACTAGAGGTCTCTTGCTGCGATGTTTTGCCAGAATAATTCACATAAGCGCTGTGATATAGGCCCTTTGACACTTTCCTTACTTTCCTTTCCCCTCATACTTTTCAAGGGAAGATTTATCATCTCAGGCTACACAGGTGAAATATAGTACAGATTATTTTCGGATAGTGTCCTAAATGCAGAAGCCCCAGGTAGAGTTCTATAGGAAATGTGCTTCCTGGAGAAATGGTGAGGTTAAGCATTCGCATCTTCTGTACAGTTGTAATTAAATAATAAGGTCCTTGCAGGCAGTGGACTTAGGAATGAATCTTTGCACTGTTTGAGAAGACTGCTAAAAGTCAACACATCTTGCCACCTGAAAGTGAAATTCTCAACTAAAAATGAATTACTAGAATAGGTTGATTTTGATTGAAGAACATTCTCTTGAAAGAAGAATGATATTCAGGCAACATGACCTCCATATGTGGCTGTCATATTAGCTATGACAAATGGGGACATTCCAGTGGTGTCCAGATTGCTCAAGTTATTTTGGATGGTGCAAGACAGGTTACTCACCTTAAAAAACAGACCTTTCAAAGTTCACAAATCGCTGAGTTTTCCAAAAGAAATCCAATAACAAAGTCAAAATGTAACCTTCATCTACACCATAGAAATATAATGCTGCATTTTAGCTTGTAGTTAAAATACATCTGAGTTTGGTGTTTATGAGAATGTTCTTATCACACTACTGTAAAATTGCACTGAAGTTGTCAAGGAGATCAACAAAATGCATGTACCATTTAGTGATATGACATTTGGTGATATGTAACTCTCTTGGGACTAACATACTCTGTTGAGACATAACCCTTTTACAAGCTTTCACATATTCACAACAGTCAAGTTAGGTTAATTGATTAATGATGTTTCATAGATGTAGATAATAGATTATTTATATACATGTTATATATATATGTATACATATACATGCATGCATATTCATGTATATATTCAAAAGTCTAAACTTTGACAAAAGCAAAAATTTGTCATGATTACTTTTTTAGCCAATACTGTGTTTTCAATTAATTTAGTCTTTTCTTTATTTTGAAAATGTAAAAATGATTGAAAAGTTTGAATCTTATTAAAAAAAAATGAATAGCATTATCTGTCTTTGGACATAAAGTAACCACCTTCTTTCAGTAGCACCTGTACTCTCTTTCCAAAATACACTAGTCATTTTAGCTTAACAGCTCTAATAAGATCCTTTCATTGCCATCTGTGTCTCAGACTTGCAGGCATTTTAGGTTTTATCATGGAAACAAGTGTCAGAGTTACAGTTGAACTTGATTAAAGGTGACAACAAATTATAGCTGTATTCGAAAATCAACGATGACTGCTTATACCTTGAGAATGGGTTTTTAAAATGGAATCATAGAAAATGGTATAAAGTTCATTTTACATGTATAATAATGTGTCAAAATAACTGGTTAATATTTATCTAAGTTTTATTTCCCTATGATAATCATTACTTATTCCAAAAATATTTGTATAAGTTAATAGCAATATTCATCTTCTCAGTCAACACTTATTTAGCTCCCTTTTTGGAACTAAATACTAAGGATTATAGCAGAACAAAAAAAAAAAGCAAAAGAACAACAGAATGATCTGCCATCATGGTGCTACATTCTAGTGAAAGTAAGAAACAATAAAGAAATAAAAAATTTAAAAATTAAAGTTTGTCAGATAATTCTAGGTACATGGAGAAAAATAAAGCAAGAATGGGGGGAGAATGAAGGGGGTAGGGATGATATTTTCAAGTGGGCACTTAGGGAATGCCTCCCTGGAGGAGATATTGAGTACAGTATCCCAGGCTGAGAGGAGAGTAAGTGCAAAGGCCCTGAGGCAGGAGCATGCTTGGAATATTCCTTAAGCTTTAAGAACACCAGTGTGGCTAAAGTCGGGTGGGGTGACATAGTAGGAAATGAGAATCCTTGAAGAACCTGGGAAAATCATGTAGGGCCTTGTGGAGAAATGAAAGTTTTGAAACTTTCTCCGAGAGAAGTGGGGAATTATAGCAAAGTATCAAGAGATCCATAATGTTATATGACTTATTTTGAGACTAGATTATGGGGCTGGGGTCAAGAGTAGAAGGAGGGAGAGTAGTCAGGAGGCCTTGAAATAAACTAGGTAGGAGAAGGTGGTTGCTTGGTTCCTGGTGGGATCACGAAGGTAGTAGGAATGGTCATATTCTACAAATATTTGGAACTAGATTGTACAAGGTTTAGTGACAGTTTAGTTTTCCCCTGTGAAAGAAGCAGAGGAGTCATGGATGATGCCAAGTTTAAAATCATTGTCATTTTTTGGATGGCAAAGCCAGAATGAGTGATCTCTTGAAAAAAGTAATCTTATATCCTCAGGGTTTTAAAGCTGAGGGGATTTGTAGACAGAGCTCACACATCTTGCAATCTGGAATGGGAAGTTTTTCATCTTTATTTTTAGAAATTTAGCATTTTCATTAATTATGAAAGTAGACAACAAACAACTATAGAATTAACGGTAGCTGTAACTTTATCACCAATAGAATTCACACATATATTCATAGTACATTACATTTGCAGGTGCAAATATCTCAAAATGTCATTAACACTCATCACTACTTCCCAATAATTATTAGCAATTAGCTCTGCTGCCAGACCTTATTGTTTAATGTGTTAATAAAGAACCACATCTATCACAATTAAAAATGTCTTGATAATTTCAACTCAGCATAATTGTTTCCTTTGTAATATGTGTTTTATTTTAGGCATTTTTTCAGACATTATTCCGAGAAGTTGTCCATAGACTTCAGGAGAATGCCAAAAGGATCCACGGCACAAAAAAAGTTAAAAACACGTATTTTAGCCCTCTGCAATAGCACACACCATTGGAGAGTATGCTAGTGCACTGTCAAAGTTACTATAGATGATGATGATGATAATAATAATTAACAATAATAAATGATGAATCATTGTGTAATTACTGTGTGCCAGGTACATTATCTGTTTTCCATAGCAAACCTATGAGGCAGAGGTTATCACCATTTTATATAGAAGAATATTGAGGCTTAGAAAGGATAACTTCCCTAAGATTATACACCTTGTAAGTAGAGATTCAAATTTATGTCTGTTTCCTAAACGTGTGCTCTTTACCAAAAAAATACATTGCTTCCTACCATGGAAGGATCAAAACTGATGATATAAAATAGGATGTAGGGACTCGGAACAAACGAAAGGTGAAGCATTCTATAGCCATTTTTTAGGGAGAAGGGACAGAATAAAAGCAGTGAAAGAAGCATTTTCCTATGACAAAATATTTTCCCTTTTTATGGGGGGCTGTGGTGGGTGGAATTAAAATAGCATTACTTCTTTTCTGATTCTTTAAGTCATGTGTGTTCTTTGTAAAGCATGTGCATCATGCACAGAGATGTAAGGAAGAGGAAAAAGGTCCCCTGGAATACAGTTGATGAGGCAGCCACTGTTAACATTTTGGACACTGTCCTTTCATATGTCTCATTTTTTTATACATACATACATATATATGTATACTTTTACATAAGTGGGGTTAAATAGTGCATCCTTTTTTTAGAAGGAATATTATCTCTTTTCTCCCATGCTGCCTTCACAATTGTATCTCATTTCTCATTCCCACACACCCACTCTTGGGGGAAGCCATGCTATTCACCTAACACGTGTCCTCCACTGCAAGGGAAAATGCGGCAAGGACACAGATGGGATTCGGGCAACTGTTGACTGAGAGTAAGTGTGGCTCAGCATAGAAGGGTGTGTGCCAGGCACGCTGCATTCAGACTGCCTGGGCTTGATGTAGGGCTCTACTGCTTATCATGCTTATTATCCACCTTTGAGCACCATATTTAAGACATCATTGCCTCATATGGAATATTACTCAGCCATAAAAAAGGAATGAAATTGGGTCATTTGTAGAGATGTGGATCGACCTAGAATCTGTCATACAGATGAAGCAGGTCAGAAAGAGAAAAACAAATATTGTATATCAACGCATATTTGTGGAATCTAAAAAATGACAGAGATGAACCTATTTGCAGGAATAGAGACGCAGACTTAGAGAACGGACATGCAGACACAGGTGGGGGAAGGGGAGGATGGGATGAACTGGGAGATGAACTGGGAGATTAGGATTGGCATATATATACTACCATGTATAAAATAGATAGCTAGTGGGAACCTTCTGTATAGCACAGGGAACTCAGCTCAGTGCTCTGTGATGACCTAGATGTGTGGGATGGAGGGGGGAGTGGGAGGGAGGTCCCAGAGGGAGGGGATATATGTATACATATAGATGATTCACTTCGTTGTACAGCAGAAACTGATACAACATTGGAAAGCAATTATGCTCCAATAAAAAAAAATGGGGATGACAATATTATTTACCTCACTGAGGGTGAGTTTTTGATGAGTCATTGAATTAAAACTTTGTACAAGTGTATGTGCTCAGAGTCAGAAGCTGTAATTGTTGGGCTGCTATCTTGCAGTCCTAGGTTGCTCCCTTCATCACACCAGGGCAGGTCCAAGGCACGTGTAAGTGGTTCTTGTTTAACTGGGGACGACCAGCAGGAGAACTCAAAGCCTGCCTTCCACTTGGACATATTAGTAACATTCTCTGCATTCATTTTTCAGATCTCAAAGTATATCAAGACATTGTTTAATAAACGGGTGATACAAGTCACATGACATACAGATTTGTTTTCAGGAATAAAACAGCACAATGAGTTTTATAGGGAGGGCTTAAAACACATCTAGTTGGATATTTTGATAAACTAATTTTTTCAAGTATTTAATTTTTATTTCTCTGACTAGATCCTGTTAAGAAAACCAAGATTTTAGGTCATTCCTATCTCTCACCCTTTATTTTTCGGCCTTCAGGTCTAGCCAGGGGCTATAGGGACCAAAGCCTTTCACTAATTGCTGTCAGATTGTAGTTGACTGACTAAAGGAAAAAAAAAGAAGAAAAACAAAACAGGGCATAATTTGCTAGGGAAGATTGTTTAACAGAATTTTACCATTTTTCTAAGAATTTCAGCACTAGCAGTGGTTTCATCAGCTTTAGTATATTAAGAGAAAAGCATGAGAGGTGAGATGTTACAGAATTCTAAGGAAAATATTTACTTGCCAACTAAAACAGGTTCACACCTGTTTTCACTTGATCTGTGAGCTGCACTTCAGGATAAAACATGTTTTCACTACAAACCTGGAAAATGTCAGAGAATGAACCTGGAAGGCAAGTAGGTTGGAACTATCGTCTTCATTAAAATATGAATGGATGTTGTATCCATGGTTCTTTAGTGATTATTATATTCTTGGGCCATATATATTCATATGCAGTGAGTTCCTTGAATTTCATGTTCATTGCTTAATATACTTATTTTTATTCATTCGCAAATTCCAGTCTCCTCACTGAACATTTAGTAAAAGCATATTCATGATTTAATGGACCTCAAACAAATCTCTTCTTAGCCTCCAAATGTTATACAGTCGCCTCGTGCAGCGCATCTCCATGCCCACGAGCATGCTAGCCGAGCTTCTCCCGTACTCCAAACCCCTGGGTCTTTTCCTGAGTTGAGTATTATTCAATACATCCACATCTCCCTGCTCTCAGTGGGGCATTGAACTTCTGTCTTCAGAAAACAGATGTTAATGATTCCTGTGTCCTTGTTCTGAGTGGCAATTTATCACTTTATGTAATCCCATCAGCTTGTAAATATGGAATATATTAGTTCTCACTAAGTACATTATCTTGTCCAGTTCCCCATTAAAGCTTACCTCCTACTTTTCAACCTGTGAGCCTTTGGAAATTAATCTGTACTTTATTTCCTTTAGACTAAGCTACTTCATTATTTTAAAAAGTTTATACCATTCAAAGTTTGGAAATTATACTTATTCTAGAAAATTTTTAAAATACCAAATAAGGTCATTCTTGAGAGTCATCACTAGAAGACATATATATATATATATATTTGTTTTTATTACTCTAATTGACCTTAATGTAGTATTTTCACTGGAATCCACTTCTTAGCCATCTAAAGAAATCATCTGCGTATGTGTCACAGCATTACTTACAACAGTGATCATTTAGAAAATAAGTACTACTTAAATACATTATGATATTTTCATATTATGTAATAGTTATGCATCCGAAGAGCAAAGTTTATGCTTTCAGGACAGTTAATGGAATAGGAGAATGTTCATTGCATTTTACTAAAATAAATAAGCAGATTATAATTTGTGTAAACAGTAGGATTACGGGATACTTTTTTAAGACTCTTTGGGTAGGCAGAGAAAAGGAATGAAATATATTGAAATATGAACAATCGTTAACCATCGCTGTGGTGAGATTATGGGTGACTCAGGTTTTGTTTTTGTTTTTCTGTATTGTGACCACGTATTATCCATACTTTTGTAATCAGGAGCAAACAAATGAATAAATAACTAGTGGCCCAGAAGCAGACGTTTCTTTCCTGCATTCTTTCCCCAAATGAAGTAGTTTGGTGGAACTTAGTCAAATGCAGTCCTATTCAGTGAATCCTCTTATTAAACACACAGCCAAAATTCTTTCAGCATGCCACAGATTTCACTTGAGAACATTTCAAAGCGATAGAACAAAAGCAAAGGGTGCAATAGTGGGGTTATAGAAAGGTTGGAGGGAAGAACAAGAAATGGAAATGTACAAGGGACTTCGGGGTGGAGAGAGGGGGTAAGAATGTGAGGGGGGGTGTTGGGGGCAGGGGAGCGGGAGCACAGAAGCCGGCCTCTGGGCCGGGCCCAGAGGAAAAATTCTCACTTCAGAAATGGCTCAGAGGCTTTCTCTGAAAATATTCTGGCCTTAATGTTTCATGATCAGTTCCAAGTTAAAATATGGTGAGATTCTACTCTGTTCTTTTGCTGGGTGTTTTGTAGAGGACCCATCTTTTAAATTGACATGAACGCATAAAGAAAAGATTTTTAAAATTTCTGTTAGAAACACAGTAGGTGCATCTGAACCAAAGGTTACATAGTTGGTTATGTACCAAAATTCCTTCCAGCTAAAAGAGAAGAAATAAGAACCATTATTCCTAAACTGATAGAAAATCTCTGTGCCTTTGGCAAAGGGGAGACAACCTTGGAGAAGATTTTTGTCTTTTTTAATAACCCAAGAAGTGATCATTTCTCTGTTAACACTTGGACACCAGGTCTGCCCAGCAAGGAACAAGGAAGGCTCTTTGGTCATATGGCTCAGATCCCATCTTGCTCTGCCGTGTTTTAGAATGTCCCCATTTACTGCCTATCACCCTTCCCTTTCCAGGGAAAATAATATGCTCTTCATAGGTATATGTTTACAGTGTAGGAAACATCATTTATTTCTCAATTCAGAGCACTTCTGGACTTATAATTAGTTGCTGGGAAGTAAAGAATGGTCTGTTTTATTTTGAATAGGCCTTGGATAAATGATAGCAAGAGGTGTATCTTTCTATTCTTCAGAGTCTAACATGACAGTTTTTTTTTCTATTTATTTATTTATTTTTGGCTGCATTGGGTCTTCGTTGCACGCGGGCTTTCTCTAGTTGCGGCGAGCAGGGGCTACTCTTCGTTGAGGTGCACAGACTTCTCATTGTGGTGGCTTCTCTTGCTGCAGAGCACAGGCTCTAGGTGCACGGGCTTCAGTAGTTGCAGCTCGCGGGCTCAGTAGTTGTGGCTCGCGGGCTCTAGAGCGCAGGCCCAGTAGTCGTGACGCATGGGCTTAGTTGCTCTGCGGCATGTGGGATCTTCCCGGACAAGGACTTGAACCCGTGTCCCCTACATTGGCAGACGGATTCTTAACCACTGTGCCACCAGCGAAGTCCCACATGACAGTTTTTTATCATGACACTAAGCACACATCTGCTAGCCATTTAAAAGAAAAAAAAAAATACTACAAAGGACTAATCTGGTCCCCACTATCCTCAAATACACACAGTTACAGAAGGGAAGGCGCTCTAGTATATGAAGGAAATAATTTCCGTTGGAATGTCATTCCCTTTAGACATTTTAACATCATTTTTAGTTTTAAAAGAGTCTGCAAATTTATAAGCACAAAAACCAATTTTTGAGGGGCAGCTCCCTCTATTAGTAGCATAGAATTCAGGGGTAAAAAGAGAGCCAAATGGTGAACTATAGAGATATTCCTCTTGTCACATCAAATGATATGACCAAATAAAATGGCTTGTGAATTCACTGAAGATCATTAATCAAATTGATTAATGACCTGAGGTAATGTGCTTGGATTTAGTAAAAGTTGTTGAAAAGGTAATCCCAAACTATGTTTTTAGTTTATATTCTGTCTTTTCATTAATAAGTATAAACTGAAGACAATTTCCACGTTGGAAGAGTGAACGCTGTGGGTTGTTTGTAAACTGGCCAACAATGTACTTTAGTCAGTTTTTCTTGGCAAATTTAGGCTTAATGTCATCCATTGCCAGAAATCTGTTCCATAATGATGTCATCAACAGTTTGGGATGAGAAAAAGCTAAAAGAATGCAGATGGGAAAGTAATTCCTGCATGTTTTATTAACCATATGTGTTTTTCCCCTCTGATTTTTCCTTATTAGGCTATCAAACTAAAATTCTCCTTTGAATCTGGTAGTCGTTTAAGTTTATTTTCATTCCCCCCCCATAATGAACGATAATGATGATATTTTCTTGTTGAGTGTTTCATTAAAATATTAATTAGGCCCTATCACTTGTGAGAAACTTGTTATCATTATAATTTTAGATGGAAGTGCCAGGAGGTTGTATCCCTAGCATCCTGTATCATGATGTTGAGAGAGTGAGGAAATAATGAGGCTTTTTGGTTACCTATTATCATGACGTGAAAAAAAAACAACAGCAAGCAAAACTTGTGCTTGAAAAACAAAGTAATAGTGAAATCTTCCTTGCTATCATAGCATTTATGGTACAACACAAGGCTAATACCATGTCAACGTAAGTGTATGTGAGACCTCCATTAAAAAGTATTCAGTTACCCTAGAGACCCACTGACTCATAGATTCTCTGTGACATTAATGGGGTTATCAAGATATGGCCTTGGAATTTCTTTGACTATCCATCTACGTTTAATAAGCTGAACTATCTTTAAATACCATGTGTTGGAGTGAAAAAAACTGGGTTATGTGCCCCAGTATATGCAAAGTTATATTTTATATGTCATTCAAGCATTTATTTCTTTAAGGTTGAAAAATATTCTTACGTGAATAAATGTGATTATAAATACTTCTTTATAAAATGGATGTTTCTTCAATGAATGTTTATTATGCACCTCTTGTGGGCAAGGATAGGCGGCCCTTAGTTGTGTCTTCATTGAGGTTGATGTCTGGGAGGGATTTAAGACAAGTGTTGAAATGTCTATGGTACAAGGTAGAAAGTGGTGAGTTTTGTGAGAAATTTAAAGAAAACAGAGGAGCTATGGTTATTCATGAGAAGGAGATGGGGAACTTAGCTGGGGAAGGTTATTATTAGGAACTCACGGGAACTCAGGGATAGCCTGAGGCCTGCTGGGACTGGATACAATTTAGGGTGTGCACGAGGCTCAGATTCTTCTTGGGTCTGGATCATCTCATTTTGCTCTGAGTTAAAAGGGTTCATTGGGTCCTTCCCATCATGAATACTAAAGTCCTTTCAATCTGTGATTCTTCCATTACTGTCACTGCAAATTATTTACTTCAAATCACAAGTCTTTTGCTTATTCAAACTTTAGCTTATTTGCAATTTCAGTTCACTCATTGTTTTTTTCTTGTTCACATGTCAATTTCTGCTCTCAGGACCAACAGCGTGGCTCTCTATCTTTCCTTGTTCAAAGTCTTGAGAGACAATCTAGTGGGCCAGCTGGTCACCTCCCTGAGTGGGCAGCCCATCAGCGGGTGTCTGTGGATCAAATACCCATTCCTGGTTCAGTCACCACCATCCAGGGATTTGAAAGCAAATGTCTTGCTGCCTAACCATGGGACTCTTACCTTGGCAGAGACTGTGAGGAAAGATTCCTTCCCAAACGGGCTGCACGATGTTGGCACCTATCTGGAAAGTGGTTCAGTGAAGACATGATGAAGGAAAAGATACATGAGCTGCCCTCATCAACACTCTTGCTTCTCTCCTTTTCTTCTGTTAAAATGGTGGAGGTGCCCCTCATACATTCCAAGTCCAGCCCATCCACCTGTGTGCCCTGCAGCCTCCCCCATAATAAGAACTCCTGCTCATTGGATATTTTTTCTTCTTGCAATCATATGATAGAGGCATAAGGCTTCTCACGTACCTTGTTGAAAGAAAATTACTGAAGAGAAAAAGGAATCAACTTTTGAGTGTTGAAGTTACCAACCTATGAGAACGAAGTGATGACGTTATTAAATATATTCACACAGGAAATAAGGAATAATTTTCTTTCCTGAGCTTATAGCATGATCTTAGCAATACATCCCAGAGTGGAAGTGATGTGTTGTGATCATCTGTGATTATCTTTGGCCTCATTTAGCTGACACTTTATTATCTTTAAACTGAGGCACAGTTACTTAATGATGTCCACACTGATAATACGATACTGACAGCTGTGAACTGCATAGGCAGTATTCCATAGACTGATAAAAGTGTTTTTGCTACTACAGTCTAGCAAATAAGATCAAGGCATTAGCCTCTGACCATGGTATTTTATGTTAGACCAGGTCAGTATCCCATTTGCACTAGTTTGAGCATCAATGTTCATTAAATAAGTACTCCACATGTTAACTTTGTAACATACACCAAGGTAGTATAGTTATTATACCCCCGAATGCAGGATCACGTGATTGGAAGGTATCTAAAAGTTATGAGTGATACCATGTATCTAATGCCAAACTTCCTTTTGCCCTGTGATGGCTGTCCAGCCTCTTTTGAATCTGTTCAGTGATGAAAAGGGCAATACATTAAGGCTTTGTTTCTGTAAATGGCAAAATAAATCCTATAACTGATTTTGTTGTTGACTCTTAGCATCTTTATATTTCCTTTCACAATTTTCAAAGGAGCCTCACAGTAAGATCAATAGGTAATGAGTGGCTTTTAGTCATCTCTTTCAATCGCTTAATCAAATAATATTAAGTTGAATCGTATGAATCTGCTATCTTTGTGGGTCAAAAGTCATAGGATGTCAATGATTTCATATGATTTAATGTCGTATATTTTAAAAATTATTTTGTCCAACTGTTTTCCTTCACTTTTTTGTGAAGGGTAGTATTTAAAAGAGTTTTAGCTTACTTTGTAAAAACACAACTCCTGGTGTTTTTTCATTTGGATGGTTATACACAAACTATAAATTGTCTTTTCAGAAGTAATGAAAAAAATCTACAAATGAACAGTGAGATTTTGATTCTCTGCTGTTTACGACTTAGGCCGATTTAGCTTCTATTAAGTTTTATGAAATTTCTCTTTAGCTTTCTTCCTTGAGAAATCCAGAATTATTCTGGAATGCAGATGAAGTACCCCATATGTCTATAGTTAAGGGCAGCTGTCAGCTTCAATTAAAGAATCCTGGACAGCTATGTTTATGTAGACCAGCAATCTATTATTATAGGAAGAAAAGGGAAGCAACTCCTGTCATGTGGTTAAAATGCAATATTTTAAATATCCAAGATCTTTTGTAACTTTATTTCATAGTACATTATGTGATTCAGTATCTACATATAGTTCTGGTGAATAGATACCCATATTTTAAGAATTGCATAATATTATCTTCCTTCAAATAAAATAATGAAGCCTTCAGGATTAGATATTGCACTGAAATCATTGCCTTAGAAAAAGAAAAAGGAAATAAAAATATTTGATGCAAAATTCCTATTTTTCATAATCCTCAAGGGTTGAGTTACCAAATAATTGGATTCCAAATCTCTTTCTGCTGCACTTCAAATTCTCTATACTAAATCTTTATTTGGGAGGAGATCTAAGGAATCTGAATTGATGTAAGGTAATTTTGTAGCCCAAATCTTGTAAATACTGTTTTATTTTCCCAAGTAGATATTGAGAAAGCAATGTAAGAAATGTTATAGATGGATCTATGTAATTGGGTTTTCAAAATAAAGACCCTTACCATCAGGATCTTTGCTCTAGAAAAGAACTGGGTTTCATGCAAATGTGTTATAGACTTCTTAGGAAATAGTAGTCAATTAGTTGTGTCAAATGATTGCATTCTGTTACAGCCCAGCCTTAGAATGAGCCTTTGCTTTAATCATGCTCTCCAAATGAATGAAATGAAATGAAAAAAAATGAAAAAAATCCTTAGAGCTGTGAACACACATACACATACTTTTTTTTTTTTTTTTTTTGGCAGTACGCGGGCCTCTCCCAGTTGTGGCCTCTCCCATTGCGGAGCACAGGCTCCGGACGCGCAGGCTCAGCGGCCATGGCTCACGGGCCCAGCCACTCCGCGGCATGTGGGATCTTCCCAGACCGGGGCAAGGACTCGTGTCCCCTGCATCGGCAGGCGGACTCTCAACCACTGAGCCACCAGGGAAGCCCCACACATACTTTTTGACACACTGGGAAGACAGATAAAAAACATAGAAGGAATTCAGTTTTCTGGTAGGAAAAAAATAATGTCAAGTGCTATATATATATATAGCAAAATTCTGACCATAAGTTTTGGAAGCAGAAGTCTTTGATCAAATCCATTTTCCAAGGCTATCAGTAGCCATTGACTACTCAGATAAAAGGCCACATATGCGTGTTTTTGTTTTAAACATTCCTAGTCAATTCAATAATTGTTTAGGGTTACTAGGCATCTTTAGTATCTTAAGTTCAGTCCAAATACCTGAATACATTAAAGATGCATGGGTGTACCTTTGGATGATTACATTCTGTTCTTAGGCCTGTCATCATTTCCCACCAAATCATTTTTTGAACCTGCTTCTGTGTACTCGGATGATATACTGTCAGCACTCATAATTGCAGGTTAGCAGATGTTTCTGCTTTAGGACTTCCTTGAAAATGTGCATTCATAGAGAAGTGTTAAGTTTATGTGAAAAACCAAAGAAGTTCACAAATACTAGAGATTTCCTCAGTCCCTCCATTTAAATATGCATGTGCACACTCAGGGAAGGTCACTCAGGAACCACCTTTAAGTGAAGGCTGCATGTTTCTTTTTGGTTAAATATGGCTCCAGGACATTCAGATAAGATCCTGAAAATGCAGAAAAGTATTCTAACTGTTTTGTTTGAAAGAAAAATTGAAAACACCTGCATGTTTTAAAAACTGTCAGTAGTGTTACCTTAATTTTTTTTTCATTGAGTTATATTAGGAAATAAAGACATGCTTTGCAGGTTCTGAAAATTTTGCTCTGTGGAATCTTTTTTTTTTCCAAACAAAAACAGAGAATTTATTGAAAAGAAAAGGAACTGGTCTGTTTCAAGAAACAGCTAAGCTTCAGGAAGTTGAGTGGTGTAGGTAGGCCTTGGAGGCAACCACAACTAGGGACTCAAATGTCACTTTTCTCCTTTGCTACAAACTGACTTTCTTCACAACGTGTAAATTCTGGCTGCAAATTCCTTCTAACTTATATTACACAGGTTAAGCCACCAGAAAGAGGCAAATGACTCTTTCAGACCCTAATTCAGAATTCCTTTAACGTAATTTGTACAGCCACAGACACACAGCTCCTTCCCAAAGGGATGCCATCCAAATCAGGTATTGCATATGGAAGCAAGGAGGGAGCCCGGGTCTCCAGTTTCTCTGAGTGGTACCTTGCTCCGCCTGTTCAGGCAGACACATCACTTCACAGTCCTGCAAACTAAGGGCTAAATCAATGGTTCTCAAACCTGGCACATTAGAATCTCCGGGGAGCCACTAACAGACACCAGTGGCCATACTACATTCGAGACCAATTAAATCAGAATCCCTCGGCATGGGGCCTGGACATCAGCATCCTCTAAATGCCCCTCCAGGTGATTGCAGTGTGCAGTCAGGTTGAGAGTTACTGGGCGAAATGATAAATTTAAACTTAATGGAGGAAAAGCAAGATAACGCCCATAACCACCATTAAAACTCCAGTTTAAGAAAAGGAGAACAGGGCTTCCCTGGTGACGCAGTGGTTGAGAGTCCGCCTGCCGATGCAGGGGACACGGGTTCGTGCCCCAGTCCGGGAAGATCCCACATGCCGTGGAGCGGCTCGGCCCGTGAGCCATGGCCGCTGAGCCTGCGCTCCGCAACGGGAGAGGCCACAACAGTGAGAGGCCCACATAATGCAAAAAAAAAAAGAAAAAAAGAAAAGGAAAACAATATAGAAGTCCTAATTGATCTCAGACATTTTAAATCTGTTAGAGTTGACTTTTTCTAATAAATTCACAAGAAACAAATTAAAAATACATCTCACCTCTTCCTGTTTGTCTAATTGAAAGATTTTATAGAAACACCGTAATATATTTTCCTGTCGTAGTTCTAATCCATGCTTATTGAATAGTGGTGAATTTCTTTGCAAGGTTTCAGTGTTCAGTTGATCTCTTTTACAATGTCATGGGGGTTTTTTTTGTGCTTGTTTTTGTTTTATATTGGAGTATAGCTGATTAACAATGCTGTTAGTTTCAGGTGTACAGCAAAGTGGTTCAGTTATACATACACATGTATCTATTCTTTCTCAAATTCTTTTCCGTTTTAGGTTATTACAGAGTACTGAGCAGAGTTTCTTGTGCTACACAGTAGGTCCTTGTTGGTTACCTATTTTAAATATAGCAGTGTGTACAATGTCATGTTAATGCATAGAGCTCAACAATGATCCCAGGCTAGTCTCCACAACAGATTTGTCTCACCTCTTTCCCTGTCGCCTGCCCTCTGCCCCCTGCCAGCATGCATCATAACTTTACAATCATTACCGAACTCAAATAACAGAACAAGAGCCTGCCCCTAAACTCAGCCAATATATTAGGGTATGTTAATTAATTAATTCTATTTTATTGGAGTCAAATTGCTTTACAATGTTGTGTTAGTTTCTGCTGTACAATGAAGTGAATCAGCTATATGTGTACCTATAGCCTCTCCCTCTTGGAACTCCCTCCCACCCCCCCACCCCACCCATCTAGGTCATTACAGTGATGTTTATTAACACACTTGTGGAGAATTTGATTTCTCTAGAGGAGAAGGAGGACTGGTGGCTTTTGAGTTTGCAACTCTCTCTCCTTCTATCCTTGAGAGAACTTCATAGAGAGAAGATGGATCCTTTATTGCCTCCATCAATTTCTATAGGGGAAACTAGGTTTAAACTTCTAGGACTGGTTGATCGCCCTTCCCCCTTTAAGCACTTAAACCCTCTTTTTCCAAAGAAGAAGAGGGTTTTCCATCCTATGTCTGAGTCCAGTATGTTGGCAATAAATAAATGTTCAACAATATGGATATTTTTGCTTGTTTCAGGAGATATTTGCTAAGACTTTGAATATCACGTTTTGTGTATGCACCAGAATACTTATTTAACTCCATATAAAAATACATCTGCCAGGGCTTCCCTGGTGGCACAGTGGTTGAGAGTCCGCCTGCCGATGCAGGGGACACGGGTTCGTGCCCCGGTCCGGGAAGATCCCACATGCCACGGAGCGGCTGGGCCCGTGAGCCATGGCCGCTGAGCCTGCGCGTCCGGAGCCTGTGCTCCGCAACGGGAGAGGCCACAACAGTGAGAGGCCCGCGTATCGCAAAAAAAAAAAAAAAAAAATCTGCCAGAGGGAATGATTTTACTTGGAGTTGTTATTTAAATTTGGGTTAGAATAGCCTAGTTTTAAAAGTATAACATATATGTTTCTTTATATGCAACTCATAATATTCAAGTACTTAGGGGGAAATGCTGGAATACTGATTCAAGAAGACATACTGATGTCTAGAAATCGTGTCTGTGCGCCTGGCACATTTACACATAAAGCAGTGGCTTTTAGAGAGAGAAGCAGACACTTTGTTTAGGCAGTTGTCCAAATATGATGAATGAGGTCAGTGGTTTGCTAACCTCAATTCCTCTCCCCTGGGCACCACTGACTTCTCTGAAAGTATCCTTAGTATCGGTATCATATGCGACTCTGTTCTGTGTTTGTTGCATCCTAGAATGTATTAGGCTTCTAGAAGAAATCTTCTAAAGTAAATTAAAAGAAATTGCATGTGCAGTTGTATTCTTCTCTAAACAAGTTTACACGTTATGTCACGATGAAGAGTAAATAACACCAGAAAGATAACTGAATTTTGGTTTCTGGCAGCTCTTCCTGCCAGTTCACATGCATGTTTTTATCTTCTTAATAATAACACAGGGATTGTGCCAATTATTTTATGTGGATTTTAAATTTAATTTTCTCAATTCTATGATATATATGGTCTTATATATACAATACGTATGTTATGATAGATATTATACATGAATAATATATATATACTTTTTTTTGATGTGGAAAAAGACTGGAGGAGGTTAAGGAAGTTAAACTTTACTGTCAAGTAATATTGAGTAGATTTTAACGCCAAACCCCAAGTTCAATTCTTTTCAAACTTAGGCTATCCAAACTCCTCTAGGAACCTTTAGAGCATCAAAAGTTGTCAAGTAATAAAAATAGTTTTAGTTACTTATAATTTTATCTCAAAGGAATTCTCAAAGCTAAGGCCTTTTAAATTTGGATAGGCCATTGAGAGACGGTTTTTCTCTTCATGCAACGTCTCACGTCTACCCATCTAGAGAATGAAAAGCTGTTTTACCCGGTCACCCATTCCACTGTTTAACAGCTGTCACAGCCATGGAAGAGTGGCTTACCAATGAAAAATTTGAATTTCACATGCTTTTTCAGCTCATTTATTATTTTTATATGTTCAAAGGAAGTAAAGGTCAGTTGGTATCATTCTTTTTTCATTTATTTGTAGACCTCCCCCCCTTTATGTTTTTTCCTCAGATGCACTATTTTCTTTCCTACTTATAGTTCTCTAGTCTTATCTGATGCTCTGACCCACCAAGTGCTTTTTTTTTAACTTTAGTAATTATTTTTATTTTTTATATTTTTAAAATTCTTATTGAACTATAGTTGATTTACAATGTGTGTTAGTTTCAGGTATACGGCAAAGTGATTCAGTTACATATATATATTCTTTTTTTACATTCTCTTCCATTATGTTTATTACAAGATATTGAGTATAGTTCCCTGTGCTATACAGTAGGTACTTGTTGCTTATCTATTTTATACATAATAGTATGTATGTTTTAATCCCGAAGTCCTAATTTATCCCTCTCCCCACCCCCTTTGGTAACCATACATTTGTTTTCTATGTCTGTGAGTCTATTTCTATTTTGAAAGTAACTTCATTTGTATCATTTTTTTAAAGATTCCACTTTAGTAATTATTGTTAAATTTATTTATTTATTTATTTTTGGCTTCATTGGGTCTTCATTGCTGCACACAGGCTTTCTCTAGTTGTGGCGAGCGGGAGCCACGCTTCGTTTCTCTGCACGGGCTTCTCATTGCGGTGGCTTCTCTCGTTGTGGAGCACGGGCTCTAGGCATGCGGGCTTCAGTAGTTGTGGCACGTGGGCTCCAGTAGTTGTGGCTTGTGTGCTCTAGTACATAGTCTCAGTCGTTGTGGTGCATGGGCTTAGTTGCTCAGCGGCATGTGGGGTCTTCCCGGACCAGGGCTCGAACCTATGTCCCCTGAATTGGCAGGCGGATTCTCAACCACTGTGCCACCAGGGAAGTCCCAAGAAATATTTTTCTTTAAATTTATTTTTAAAGGAAAAGAAGTCAATCTATAAACTATATTTGGACCTCTAATTTCTATACATAGCAAATGTGATAGGTAACTTTACATTTTGCCTTCCCAAATGAAATTCATCAATGAACAAAAATGCTTTTATTGTCAGATCGAGTCTGGAATATTTCCTTAGAGGCAAACTGCCAAAGTAAATTTTGAGACACCACCATAACCAGATATTTTATCAGTCAGTGTGACTCAGGAACTTCATGCCTCTGTGATTGAATATCAGGCAACAGTTGTCTTTTTTACCAAGTATATGAACACAAGTACTTCTGTCTGCCATGTATACCCTTGGCCACAGTTAGATGACTGAATTATCACTGAGTCATGTATGTGCTGAGTTTTAGCAGAGTATTCCTGCAGGACCTAACAAGGATAAAATCTGATGCCCCTCTTGAAACAGAGTGGTACAGATGGTGCAGCTTTATAGCTGTCTCCAAATACCAAATGCCAAACTGCTCTTCTGATAAGGCAAGACACGTAAAGGTTTAAATATAGTCTTGGTGGAATGTCAGTGAATGACGGATACCAAAACTTTCTCTGTTTAAAAGTTTTTTTACAGCCATGGGTGTGGAAATTCTATATCAAGGAAATTATGCACAGGGGAAAGAACAGGAAACCTACTTTGAAAATCTATGTGTACTAACAAATCAACAAAATGTGGAGGGGGGATGACACACTGGCAGCTAGTGAAGTCAGTAGTATTTTTGCAAACACCTGGCACAAGTGGAACCTGAAAATGTTATGTTAAACCTATAAGCCTTCCCTTTATGTAATAACATAAAGGGAACTTGCTTTCTTAAATGAGTTTAGTCAGTTTTCTTTTAATGGCAAAGATTCCATGCAGATGTTATATGCTAGCTTTCTAGTATGAGAATTACATTTATGTTATAGAATGCTTTATTTGATAATTTTACCTTACAAAGTATATAAGTATATCTATGAACTTGAATGTATGTGGAATTTGAATTATTTTGAATGCAAATGCATCTATTTCTTTTAAGAAATAAAAATGCGGCTAGTAGTGATATCCATTTTCATAATTTATACTAGGGAGATGGACAGTAAGAAACAGAATTTTAAAGTATCCCAGACCTTGTTGGTTTTTTGTTAAGACAACTGGCTAAGGAGCCATGAGGATAGTGGAATTATATGAAACGGTCGAGCCATATAAAATAGTTTAGAACCTTCCCAAAATTAGCAGGTGAATTGGTTAAAATTATTTCAGCTAATTATGAAATAATTGTGAAAGGAGCATATAAAAAAGAAACTTACTCATTTAATGTATAAGGGTCAGCAAATAAATTAAGACAAAGAAGTCACAGATAATTTTGAATGATACATGCGGCTATTATTGATTTTTATTGTCAAAATAAATGATTACCAAATTAAGAAGTACCTTTATTGTAGATAGATGTATGGGTATTCCAATGAGAACAATGTAAAGAAAGGAGCATTTCTTCCCTTATTACTGTAGGCCTTGTAATAATGTTTGTTTTCTCGTCCATTCCTCATATTCATAATTTGTGTTTTCTTTCTTTTTTCTTGATCTCCTGTGCTTCCCTCTGCCCTGCTACCTTTTTCCTGTTTTACATAGGGTCCACCTCCTGGTTTGTCTGGGAATTCTTACACCAACAGTTTTAGCATTGAAAGTCCTGAGTCTCAGGAACTTAGTTCCTTGGCTCCCAGTAAGCTGGGAGACTTGGTTATCCTGATTATCTATGATCTGAATTGAGTCACTTAGTAATCACATTATTAGCCTATAATTCTCTCAATTGCTAGAGTATTTTTAAAAAGTAGCAATGTTGGTCAGTAATAATAACTATACACATCCAGTCTTTATTGAGTTCTTATAATGCTCTAAGCTCTACGGACAATGTGTTCTATATAATATCTTTTAAAATTCTAACACAAATGTAACTTTATTTTATCAGTGAGTTAACTGAGGGACAGAGATATTAAGTAATTTGACTATGATCTCTAATCTGTGAAGTAACAAAGCCAGAATTCCTTTAGACGGTTGACTTCATTACCTCTTTCATTGCCTGTGTCTTGCTCTACTGTTTTGGGAAGTATCTTAGAATGAATATCTTTTCTTTTTTAACTTCAGATCAATTTTGCAAGCAAGAAAGGATATGTGTGTGTGGTGTGTATACACATATATTTGTGTGTGTGTGTGTATATATATATATATATATATATATATATATGATTAACAGTACAGATTAATACTGAGGGTGTGAGGTTGTACTGGAATGGGAGCAGGGGTAGCCATTCATTGTACATTAGAAACTCTAACAGGTCTCTTTGACTCCCTTTAGGCCTCATGGCATTACTTCTGTAATTCAAAGGACAAAAATATGAAAAAATAATAATTTTCCCTCTTGAATATAAAGTATTGTACCTATTTTTATTATGCTCAATAAAGTTTCCTAAGCTGAAAAGAAACTATGAAATCAAACATTTTCAAACGCACCGAGTTAAAAATTCTCATTTCCAAGACAATTTAGGAAGTAAAATTGAGCTTTTAAATTACTTATAAGCCAATTCACCATGCTGTCAGAGTTATTTTTCAATCCCTGACTTGCTTCCATATGTACATTTTAAGGGTCTGTTGAGGTATGCATTTAGAAATTTAAGTCCTTGGCATAGGCCCGTAAATCAGGGACTAACATGTTTATGGTACTTCTCGTTCCACGGCAGTGATTAAAGTGTTAAGAATCTTTATATCCCCTCTAAATGAGTAAGATATGACATGAAAATACTTGCAGAAAATTAAGACTTAGTTAACTTAGTTTTATAAAACCATAGTCCTGTGAATCTGGAAGGGTATATCAATTCAAGCTTTGTCCTTGAGAGTCAATCTGTTTGTTCAATCTGTTCACATTTTGTAGTCTTTGCCTACAATTTACATCTTAGGATTCACCTCTGGGAAATTCTTCCGCTCCTCTTAAAGCTGTCTCTAGATCGGGACTTGGTGTGAGAGATGCTAATGAAGAATGTAAATCTGACTATTTTGCAAAACTCTTTGAACTCATTAAAAACAGTCTACTAGGAGATCACCTTGTTTACATTGGGATCTGTAGAGGGAACTTGGCAGGTGCTACTTCTATTTATTATCTTTTGTTTAAAATGAAGTACTGGTAGAAGTCTGTTAGATGCTATGACATAGCTCTTGACCCACCTGAGAAGAGTGAAAATAGAAAGCATCTTCCCTTCTTCTATGTGAGCAAGGGTTGTATTTCAGTTGTAGAAATAGAGCACTGTATCTGCAATGAAAAGACTGTGATTTGATCTTGATTCTACAGTATACTAGCTAAAAAAATTTACTGGACTTTTCTGAGAATTAATAAACTCATCTGCAATGTGCGCAAACAGAAATGCCCACATGAAAAACAAAAGTGGTTGAAGATAATATGAGCTAAAACACATGACAAATGTTTTGTAACTGTAATGTGCTATATTAACTAACTTTTCCTTTTATCAGTTCCATTTGAAACTGAGGAAAATGGGACATACCAAGGTTATATAACTTACCCGAAGGAGTCTTGCTACAAGGCTCCAGGGAAGTCTGGGTTAAAGAAAGTCATTTTTTCTCAACTACTGAGAGAGAAACGGGCCCAGGTTTAATGGTATCTGTAGGAGAAATTGTGCCACATTTTTAGTAAGCAAATTTTGAGAGGGGCAGAAGAATGTGCTGGTCAAGGATTTATGGGGCAGGGGTTGGAAATCATTACAATAGATTGATTCTCTTAGAAAGGACTATCACGTGGACCTCTGTCACAGATTGGTCATGGAGGAGTATGTCTGGTAATGCTTTATTTCTTTTTCTAGTTTTTAAAAAAATTTTGATTGGAGTCTAGTTGATTTATAATGTTGGGTTGGTTTCAGGTGCCCAGCAAAGTGAATCGGTTATACATATGCATATATGCACTCTTTTAGATTCTCTTCCCATCTAGGCCATTACAGAGTATTGAGTAGAGTTCCCTGTGCTATACAATAGGTTCTTATTAGTTATGTATTTTATATATAGTAGTGTGTATATATCAATCCCAATCTCCCAGTTTATCCCTCCCCCACCTTACCCCCTGATAACTATAAGTTTGTTTTCTACATCTGTGACTCTGTTTTGTAAATAAGTTCCTTTGTACCCTTTCTTTAAAGATTCCACCTGTAAGCAGTATCAAACGATAGTTGTCTTTCTTTGTCTGACTTACTTCACTGATGATGACAGTCTCTAGATCCATTCATGTTGCTGCAAATGACATTGTTTTGTTCTTTTCAATTGCTTTAGAATAGCCTTGCATGGAGGAACAGAGTGAGGGACCCTATATGTTTCAGGCGACCCCAGTGTCCTTTCACGTCTGGGCTAGACATTTTTTAGTGAGAATGAGACATATGGATAGTGGCTATGCTTAGTTGTAATCTTGAAATTTGCTTTGCTCTAACAAAATTGGGTTACTGCCAATCCCCAAATCTATTCAGAAAGCCATCCCTGTATATCCTTATCGGTCTGACATCATATTTGCAAGGCAAACGTCATCCATCCAGCTCTGTCTGCTCTTGGGCCCCAGGCTTATGCTCAGTTGTTTTGAATGTAATATATGTTCCCTTTCCTCATTCCTTTTATAATCCTCGGTCATTCGTAAATACTTAAGTATCAAAAATGACCCATGGCATTTGTCTTTATACCTTGTAGTCACCCAGGCTAGTAAGTTCTAACTGAAAGCTACTAGTACGTCATGGTGGAGAAGGAGAAGATTAGGAGGAGAGAAAGAAAGATATTAAAATACTTCCACATCTTATATGGAAGTTATATTTTAAATTAAAATGTCACTTTGAGTATATTTACCACCAGGGGTATGTCTCCTAGCAGTAGTTCCCTATCTGCTTGTGTCTTGTAATATCTTGAATTTGATGTCCTTATAGGAATATCTCCTAAAGTGACACCAGGATAATCAAGAAATAGAACCAAATGAAGATTAAAAATAAACAAACAGACAAGCAAAAAACCAAAAAAACAATCCTAGGCCCCTGTCCTGATTAATCAAATAGAGTTAATCAGAATTCCGATGGAATCAGGTGAAAGTATCACTATTTTTAATGTTAACCAGGTGATTCTAATATACATCCCCAGCTAAGAATCACTGTACGAGAAGGACAACCTTAGGTAGGAACTCATGGTCTAGCCCTTTGACAAAATTTACTAAGAAAATACTCTACCCCAGGGATTGGTTACAAAAAAAAAAAAACCTCTGTCTTTGAAAAACTCAGCGACTGAGAATACAGAATAGAAAGCAAGTACATGAAAAGGCTTCTGAGACTCTTATAATAATGTTTTTCCTCATGAGTTTCATAAAGAAGTACAGGTTATAACATGGAGGTGTTTGCCTCACAAGATCTCATCATTCATTTGCAGTAGGATCTTTGCTTTGAATTGGAATCCCATGTAAGTTCCTAGCATGGCACCTCGGGCAGAAAAATTTCCAAACTGTTTGCCAATTGAATGTCCATATGTGAAGTGATTTTCTTTCCACTAAATTAAAAAAAATAAAAGACACTGAGATAGATGAATAAAGCCCTGTTAAACAGAGGGACTTAATTTTTGTGTTTTAGCCTCTCTGCTGACCTCGTCTCTGTCTGATGATATATATCTCACTCTGAAATAGACCTGTCTCTAAATACTATTGGGCTTTAAAAGTTAAACCAAGTCATTCTTAGAATTCAGATGCAATGATAACAGTTTCTTTGGTCATAAAATTGTACTGTACCTCTTCTTTTCAAGTGGTGAAAACACAAACACTAGCATCAGGGTTAGGTAACATGGTCTAATGTCTGCTCTGCTATGAGGAATTTGTGTGGAATTTGGCAAGTCACTTCATCTTTCCATTAAGTAGAACGGTTCATTAATGGCAAAGATTGTGCTAGATGTATGGATAAAAATGCACTCAGGTCCTGAAAGCAAGGTTTCAGTTCCCTCTTTTCCACTTTCTACGGAAGTGGCTCTCTCTGAGCATTAGTAGTTCCTCCATATAATATTGGAATATAGTATTATTTATATGGCTGTTGTTTTGATTGCTTGAAATGTTTGTAAACCATTTAGCAAATAAAAGTTATTTGGCTAACACTCCAAAATGACAAGTATTTTGGGAAATGTCTATTTAACTTATTCTAAATAAAAATATTTGAAATAATAAAATAATATGGAGAGCAATTCTCAAACTCTAGAGTATGTAAGAATCACCTTGTGTGATTATTCAGGTATGTAACCTATATTTTTATTTTCAAAAGGTCATGCTGTTAAAAATCTGCATCAACCTAGCTTCAGGCCTATAGAAAGTGCCTGGGATTCAGCATCTCTTTTATATTTTTTAATTTAGTAGTTTTTATTTTAATTAATTTATTTTATTTTGTTTATTTTTGTCTGCGTTGGGTCTTCATTGCTGCGCACAGGCTTTCTCTGGTTGTGGCGAGCAGAGGCTACTCTTCGTTGCAGTGTGCGCGCTTCTCATTGCAGTGGCTTCTCTTGTTGCAGGGCATGGGCTCTAGGCATGCAGGCTTTAGTAGCTGTGGCACGTGGGCTCAGTAGTTGTGGCTCACAGGCTCTGGAGTGCAGGCTCAGTAGTTGTGGTGCACAGGCTTAGTTGCTCCATGGCATGTGGGATCTTCCTGGACCAGGGCTCGAACCCGTGTCTCCTGCATTGGCAGGCAGATTCTTAACCACTGCACTACCAGGGAAGTCGCTGAAATAGATTTTGATTCATGAAAAACTCAGTATCTTCTATTCTTTTAATATGTTTTTATTTTCATTTATAAACCAGAAACTAATTATTGATAGTTTTCTCCCACTAAACTCAGCATATCTGAATTAGATTGGAATTATGTTGAAGGAATATTCATTACCAACAACAGACATATTGGAAACATTTTTAGGGAAAAATGATTCTGACCCACCAGAAAGTTCCAGTACATTGTGGGTTTATACTGTCTGCTAACCTTTAACTCTGTAAATTTAACTGTGGAAATGTGACTTAAATTATTCATAGTCATTTCTTTTAATAACCTATAATAATGTAACTTCCTTTCAAAGACATTAGAAATATGGAAGGATGTAGTCATCATGTTTAAAATAACTTTTTTGGAGTAGTGCTATACTTGAAAAAAACATGTAAACAGTTTACATACACTCAATTCCCCTCCACATCTTGGCTTTTTTCCTGTGGACACAGCAAGCATAAGTCATTTTTGGTCAGAATTTCATGTCTATTTTAGTGTATACCCTAAGAACAACTTTAAAAAAAGCTACTTGGGTAGCTACAGCTAAACACTTCTTATCTCCTTAAGGATTATTGAAATATATGCCAGGTATAGATAAAGAACAGGTAGAATTTTTTTCCAAAAACGATGTTATGTAAAATTATTGTTAGAATACTTCTAATTCTTAGTGTTGAAGCCCAGACAATTCTAGGGGACCTAAATGGAAGAGGAAAAAGAATCCATTGTCTGGGAAAATCTTCAATATGTAGTGCCAATGCCTGATTATATGAAGGGTGAGTTTTGTCCTTTTGCTTGAAGTTCTGGACTTTCTTTATTGTAGAATTTTGATTCTGACCATTTTCTGAGCACTGCTGCCTGGTCACATAGATGGATTAAGTTATACAGGGACTCATGGACCACATATCTTGGTATCAGTGAAAACTCAGCTATTTTGGAGTCAGAACTCGATCAATTAAAAGAGTTGTATAAAATTATGTTTTTTCATTTTTTAAATCTCTTGCACTTCAAAATCTTTTCTAGAATCTCAGATTCTAGAATTAACAGCAGCTCTCTCCGATTCAATATCTATGCGGTGTGGAAAATCAAGAGAGAGAATATGAGAAGTTGTAAGCAAGCAGTCAGTCAACTAGCAAATAATTTTTCACCCAGTACCTCTGTGCACCATGCACAGTGAAGATAGACATTTCAACAAATCATTGAAAATAGCCATTTAAATGATTCTAAATGTGAGCATGCTACAGAACAGGAGGGCAGAGTGCTCTGGACACATGGGCCAGGGGGTGGCAAGAACCCAGAGTTTATGTAGAGTTTCCTTGAGGAAGTGATGGTGAAGCTGAGGCCTATGAGGTGGAGAGGAGTTGGAAAGGTATTCCCTGAGACCCAAGGAAGGGAGAACAAACAAGTTTCCTTGAAACTCAAGGTTAACATTTTTGCAAGAAAAAGAGCTGTGGTGTCGAGTATCCCAAGCTGTTCACTTTTAGGTAGGATTGAGAGCCCTAAGGGAAAAAGAAAGAAAGAGAGAGAGAGAGAGAAAGAAAGAAAAAGAAAGAAGGAAATAAAAGAGCATGTATTGATTAGTTTATTTAGAGGCTGATACAGATGTTAATTCACAATTAGCAAAAGATGCCTACCTACTCTGAAGTATTTAGCGTGTTTGCCTGGTAGGCTCTTTTTAATTTCCAGGAGGAAAGGCTTGTGGTTACCTGATTTGTTGCTCTCAGCTTCAGTAGTTTGAACACTCTCTTAGAGTTCACACAATGAGACTAAATTGGAAGTGTAACCAACAGGTGATCCATTAAGGACCCGAGCACAGTTAAGTCTTCCTTTGGGATGTATACTTTTACAGCCATTAAACCTGGCCTTACTAGCTCCTAGTTGGTTTGCCTGCCAATAATAAAGCTTCGTAATGTAACAGAGTGACACCCAGTAGAGCCACTCCTCTTAGGTTTCCACCCTGATTATTGACTCTGGGAAGCCTCTTAAAAGGGCACGGGATTCAATGTTCGCCTAAACACCCTTGTGGGACTCCGAAAAAAGGTGATGATAATGGCTGCCATGTTTTTAGATAGTTTGAGGCAAGTTCTTGCATAACATTAATTTTAAAAGTATTTAAATTATTACCTAAATGAGAGAGAGTGACTGAATGCTTTAAAAATTGTGTTCAAAAATATTAATCGTGTGACACTAATGAATGCATACTGCTGGGAGGTATAACTGTGATTTAAGTCCTAAATAATTGATTGAAAGGCCATAAAAATTATGTGTGAGAGTGATGATATTTTCCAGTGGGATGTAATGTTACATAATAGTCTGGGACAGCTAAAATGAAAGAACAGTGATAATAATCACTATGAAAGGTAATTCAACATTAATATTTTAAGTACATTGTGCTTTTTAAGGATGCATCCCCAAATGTAATAAATGCTTACTGTATTTCAGTAATGGTTTTACAATCTCTGCTTCATTAGTAGAATAGCTCAACATACAGGAGCACTTTAAAAGGATTAAATGCGCTTAAAAGATCGAAATGTTTATTTATTTGTAGCAATTGTTTCTAATGATTATGAAATCAATTTGTAAGTGATGTTATTTTTTGTATTTTTATGGAGGGTAACAATGGAAGGGTCTTGAAGCCATTCCCTCTTGTTCTCTGATTTTAAAGAGCAAAGCCTTTTACCTGGCCTCCTTACCTGTGGTATTGCTCCATTCCCATTCTTTTTATGCTGTTGGCAAAATAAGGGGTGCTTTAAAGCCCTCGGCTTAAAATCTTTCCGTCAGTTCTCATTGACTGTGGCATCATTTGTCAAAGTGTGTTCCATGAACAGCTAGCTCAGCCTGTTATAATTTGCATTCTATTTAAGGAGGGGGGTTCCGCAATCATGTTTTTGACGAGCTGGATGAAACATAATCAAATGATTATCTTTTCTGCAGGACCTCTCAACTCCCTATTTAGTAGACACTGTTGACCAAACAGGCACAGAAGGTTTTTTTTTCCCCCTCAAAGCATCTCCTGGGACTTGTGATACAAGTAATGCCTTGCCCTTTGACAAACACCAGTCTGAAGAATAAGGTCCACAATTCTATAAACGTGAAATACTTCTGCCTTTTGTTCAACTTCATATCTCAATGTTACACATTCTGACCCTAGATCACAGTTATAACCAACCAAACTAAACTTTTTTGAAAAGTTGCTTTGCTCTGTCCTCTCTGGAGAGCTGCTTCTGCATTGCTAGGCTGTCTCCTACTTGGCCTTCCCAGACTCAGCTCAAGTGTCACCACTAAGCAGCCTTTGTTCATTCCCTCTCCTGTGTTACCTGACACACCTGATGGCCCATAGCATCCTACCCTCATGTCTCACTGTTGCTGTTATCAAACTGAGCCATCTCTCCATTAATGTGCAGGTCTCAACTACAAGATCCCCATAGCCTTTTAGTCAGGTCTGTGCTTCATCATCTTTTCCAGCCTGCTGCCTTGTACATTGGTGGTGCTCAAAAATCAGTCATGGACAAATGGGAAGGAGGAAAGGTTGAGTGCACCTTAAGATGGCATGGCTGCGTGCATGCTACTCCTGCCCATGGGGTCTCTGCACTGACTTATGGACATCTAATCCACAGCTCACCATAAAGAGATCCAGCAAGATGGCACTAAACACCCTTGTGGGACTGAGGTGTCCCACACCCCAGTGCACTTTAATTAATTAGTTTAATTAACCCTATGATTAATTTAGTAATGCCTTTAAGGAACTAATAAAAATGTATCTTGAAGGGAAGAACAAGGAACAAACAATGTAAAAGATAAAGTGTTAGAGACTATTTATGCATTTAGCTCATAGAAGTGGGTTCTTGGTGTTTTTATTTCTAACGAGCTGGTGGTGTGCAAGCACATTTTAGCAGCCGCGTATGAGCTTAAGAGAAACTTCAAATATATTCCAGCTAATATTTGGATATAACTATTGAGTCTGTAGTGTCTGAGGCTGCTTTTTCATGAGTCCAAGAAACATCAGAAATGATTTTACCATGGGTATTAGTTACCTGGTATCTGCCGGAAGAGCTGCTATTCAGTTAAGCAAGCATGTCAGTTCACTGAGAGACAAATTAAAGTTTTTTTTGTTTGTTTGTATGTTTGTTTTTGCAGTACGCGGGCCTCTCACTGCTGTGGCCTCTCCCGTTGCGGAGCACAGGCTCCGGACGCGCAGGCTCAGCGGCCATGGCTCACGGGCCCAGCCGCTCCGCGGCATGTGGGATCTTCCCGGACCGGGGCACGAACCCGCGTCCCCTGCATCGGCAGGCGGACTCTCAACCACTGTGCCACCAGGGAAGCCCTAAAGTATTTTTTTTGATGATATGGGGGGAAAAAGTAAAGAGAGTGAAAATTGAATTTTTCCTATAAAGAATGTATAGGGTTTCCTGTGTTATCTACCTCTTTTTATATGGCGCATTAAAATTGTAGATAAAAATTGAATTGGACCTCTCCTGAGCAGAGTGTCCTCAGTGTCTGATATGTATAAAATCAGATTATATAAAATCAAATATATATATATACACATATATGTATAGGTATATATGTATATATATATAATATGTATACATACATACAGTTTCTCAATAGAAGTTGGTGAAATGATATATCAGACACTAAAGTCAGTTAATGTATATATTTTAGTACAAATGCACCATATAGGCTCATGATTCTGCTAAAATGTTGACCCCAAGATATTTTCAATGAGGTAAATCCATTAGACATCTTCCCTACTTTTTTGCATTCTGTTCCCAGAAAGAAGTATTAGGGAAAATGAGTGATCTTTCAGTAGTTACTTATTCATTTGGTTTTAAAATAGTACCGTGCCTAGCAAATATGAAAATATTTTTGCAAATCAAATATAGAAAAGGTTTACAGACAACAAATGCCAAGATATAGAGGGCAGGCTGGAGAGCCACCAGGCACTGCAGGGACTATGGGTGCAGTTAGGAGGGGAAACCTGCAATCCGGCGGGCAGGCAGGCCCAGTGTTCGTGGGTCATTACTACAGCAGGGTTTGAGAGTCCAGTTCTCTAAGAGAAAATGCAAGGGGAGTGGGAGAGTTTGAATTCCAGGTCATTTCTTGCCTAGGTTGTGGCCCATTGTTATTTCCCCAAACCACATTGCTTCTGGTCTTTTAATTTTTTAGCTTGAAATAGCAGAATGAAGCATCCATGAAATGTTTTAAAAAAGGACAAGTTCATATCCCCCCAGGACTGTTGAATATTGTCTTGTCCCTGGACCAGGGAGTGACTTAATGACCTCTCGAAGTTCCTTCCGTATCACAGACCTCCAATTTCTAGTATTCTAGCTCAAGGTGAAGTGAATTTTCATTGAATATACACCCATTTTTTTATATTTAAAAATTCAAACATGGTGGTTATGGTGATAAAAGAGGAACTTTTCCCCCATATTCTCTATAAACAGAAGATGAGAAAGACTAAGAAGACGTGTCAGAGCTTCTTCTGACTTTTTCCAGGTGATATATTTATGATTTTTCACTTTTTAACTTTTATGAGAACTTTGTTTTTCCCAAAACAAAGGAGCAGTTTGACTACAACTTGGATTCAGCAATACTGGGGTGAGCCAAATCCCAAAAGCATTACACATAAGCATTTTTGGTCTGCTTGTTTTTCAATTTTTCTTCTGCCAATGCAGATACAGTGTTTAAGGTAAGAGGATGGGGTTTGCTGGGAAGATGAATTTCAGGACAGGAGGTGTCTGGGCATGGTCTGGCGCCATGGGGCGGGAAGCCTGGGCAAGAGACCACAGTGTGAAATGGAAGTAATGAAGCCTTGTGGTCATCTATAAATCAGTCAGGATTTAGTTCATCAGGCTGAACGTGGAAGAAAGATTTCACTTTTATTTCATAAACACCAGTTTTGGTAGGGGGTAAATATTGCCTTTAAATAATGTCATACCATGATGTCCGCAATAGTTTCACGGAAGCCCTGAAACAAAATTAGTACCTTGGGACCATGTTTTATTGTGTCTTCTGAAATAGAGTGGCTCTCATCAACTTGAGATGGACCTGATGTCACGTCCTAGCTTTGGATTTAGATTTTTTCTTAAGTGTATCAAACATCACTGTTCCTGAAGAAATGAGCCATCAAATAAATGCAGTCTCCTCTTATCCAGTGCTTACTAACTATAAAGCACACTGGTTAAAAATATGAAGTGGCTTATAGCACACTAAATTGAAATCATCTTGGCTAAAATACATTTGAAAGACACAACACAGGGGTGTATCACTTTATTTCCAGTTCCAACTGTCAGCAGAAATTGGAGGAAACCCCCTTCCTTTCTGTTTGATTATTCTATTATCGACAGAATAAGAGTGTTGGAGACATACATGCTGATTTAGTGTTGCACTGATGAAACCATTCAGGTTGTGTGATGTGTCATTTGTCACTGCTGCCTTATCAAGGTGTTTCAGCTGTGCCCAATCCAGCCCTGGTAATTGCTGTAGCTGCTTGTGGCAAAGTTATGTCAATGTCAATCACTTAATGACTTTTGACTGCTTCATGTCAGATGTTCCCTCCAAAGAAAGACAGGGTAGGGGAGTTTTTATACCTAGGTATGGGTATAAATCCAAAGTCTAAACAGACAGGTTCATTTTTCTTTCCTAACCAGAATTTAAATGCAAATGCTGGGATTTTATGTTTTAAAATGAAGGGAATACAATTAAGTTTATGATTCACTTCAAGTGTAATCTTCTGTTATATTGGTAGCTTTCCTTCTTTGGTCCTAAGGGTAAATTCAAGTCAAGTACAGCTTTGAACACGTGAACTATAATAATGGTAATCATTTAAGGTGTACAGTTTGTGGCTGAAACATCCTTCTAGTTAATGCAACTCAAGGGCCTTCTCCAAAATCTTTATAGTTTCCAATTTAGCTTTTTTGTCTTTATTATTATGACGTTTGGATTCAAGGGAGATATACAATTGAAGGGATTCACAAAGAGTTTCATTATGAAAAATAAGTATCTACAACTTCAGTAGTTGGCTTACAAGTTCATGTTGAGTCAGAGGCACATACATATGTATATACACACTGCATACACATCACACACATGGACTGGACACAAAATAAATGCCCAATAAGAGGAGTTGGTTCAAATTATGACACATCAATACACTGTTCTGTATACCAGTCTTCACAACACATTACGATTCTCTTTCTATATTGCTGTATTTTATTTGTTGTAGAGTAGGCCATTGTATTGATGTGTCATAATTTAACCCAGCTCCTCTTATTGGCATTTACTTTGTTTCCAGCCTTTGCTATTAAAAAGGATGTTGCGGGGCTTCCCTGGTGGCGCAGTGGTTGAGAGTCCGCCTGCCGATGCAGGGGACGTGGGTTTGTGCCCCGGTCCGGGAAGATCCCGCATGCCGCGGAGCGGCTGGGCCCGTGAGTCATGGCCGCTAAGCCTGTGCGTCGGGAGCCTGTGCTCCGCAATGGGAGACGCCACAACAGTGAAAGGCCTGCGTACTGCAAAAAAATAAAAAATAAATTAAAAAAAAGGATGTTGTGATCATCCTTATTCATACATCTTAGTCATTTGTTGAACAATTATTTCAAAATCTATCTCTAGAAATATATTTATTGGATCAAAGGGTACATCTCTTTTAAAAATGTTTAAACATATTGGCAAACATACCAGCAGAATATTTCTACCAATTTATAGCATTGCTTAGAGCATACAGGAGTGTTGATTCTCCATTATAACCAAAACTGAAATGCTTTCCAAATCTTACCAATAGAATAAGTGGATAAAATGCAACACATAACTGTTTGATTTCTTTGGATACAAATAAGGTTGAATATATTTTTCTACATATTGTGACTATTTCTAGTACTATAAGATATCAATGGAAGGCAAAATAATTAATGAAGATTTGAAATGAGCCTTGAGGAATGGTACCAGGGTTTGGGGAAGGGGTAGAAAATTCAAAAGGTTTCCAGGGTAGGGACCATTGAAAACTAGAGAGTACGTGTGAGGTATAAGGGGGGTGGCTTCTCAGCCCCAGTCACTGGATAATGAACTTCATAGAACAGAGACCCAATGTTGTCAGAGCTCCCAAATCGTGAAGAGAACCTTGAATTGGGATCTTTCTATTAAACATCTTCTGAGGAAACATGCTTTGCATATTTTGTCAAAAGTTATCTGCTGGCTGGATTTGGCTCACATGTGTCAGCTCTGTTAAGTCATTGATTTGGATAGGTCCATATGGCATTCCAGAGCAAGGGAACAAAACGAACCAAAGCTGAGGACCCTGGGAGAAGTTGGATGTAGAATGGGACAAGCTGGAAATCTAGATTGGAGAAGAGGAGAGGAAGAGAGAAGGGCTATAGGGAAGTCAGGATATAGTGAGTTGGTTTGTAGAGGGTTTTGTTATATAAACAGAGAAGTTTCTGTGGAATCTAGTTTAAAATAAAGATACGATTGTTCCTTTAAGTGTGTTTTTTGTTTGTTTTATTTTTTTTGGTGGAGGAATAACATCAGTATTGAGGTGAGAGATGTAAGAAAAGAAATCCAGAGAAACCTTGTCCCAGTACTCTAGGCAGGAGGTGACGAAGTGCTCGAATGAGGTGACGGGCTTCATAATTTAAAAATGGGAAGTGACTTAAAAGACTGAAAAGACTACATTGTACAACACGGGGAAATAGCCAATATTTTAATAATAACTATAAATGGGGTATAACCTTTAAAAATTGTGAATCACTGTATTGTATACCTGTAACATATTGTACAGCAACTATACTTCAATAACCTTTTTTAAAGAAGAGACTTAAAGGGGAACTCAGTGATAAGTGCTAAGCCATTGCATAAAACATGCCCTTTTGGGACTTCCTTGGTGTCTCAGTGGTTAAGACTGCACAGTCCAAATGCGGGGCGGCGGGGGGGGCCTCGGTTCAATCCCTGGTCAGGAAACTAGATCCCTCATGTCACAACTAGAAGGATCCCACATCTGCAATGAAGATGCCGCAAGTAAGACCTGGTACAGCCAAATAAATAAATAACTAAATTTTAAAAATGCCCTTTCACTCTTGTCTTTTTGGTTTCTATACTTGTAGGATTTAAATTTTATATATTTCTTCTTATAGGTATAGGTACCCCTGTAGGGGACAGTCCCTCTAGGTGATAAATGCATAGTAAATTCTTAGCCATTTATTATTGGATTATAGGTATGAAACAGTGATTCAGGTTATGTATGAAAGTTAATGACTAAAGAAGAACACAGTTTGTACTACTAAGCCTTTATAAAATGATTAATAATGCAAAATAATTATGCAGAGTTCTTCAAATAACTGAGGACATTGGTAGTCTGGGAACAGGATAACATTAGTTGGACACTGAAATAATCAGTTGAGACTAACCTATGATTAAACTGTATAAGCAAGTCATTAGCAGTAGCTAGAGGGGGCCACGGGAGCCGTATAAATCACTTTTAGTCTCTCAAATAAAGCATTGGTGATTAACTGCAGAACACAGGACTGGTCATAAGAATTAAAACAAAGAGATAAGGTATAACACTATTTAGGTTTTAAAACTCTGGTGCCTAGGTTAACTTATTTCTTGGGGTAAGAAAATGTGTTTAAAATATATCAATTTGCTTAACGATCTCTGAACTGTAGGACTCTATAGAATAAAATGAGTATATTTATATACCCAAATGCATTTGTTCAATTCTTCAATTTAACTTAACTTTTTTATTTTTGTTAGGTAATTTATCTAGATGGGTCAAAAATTTACAATAAATATCAAAACTAGAAGGAAAAGGTTTTTCTGCCTCTGGCCAAAAATTGCCCAGTTCTCATACTACCTCGAATTTCTTTATGCATAGCTATATTCTTGGTTTCTCCCCTTTTTTCTGGTTTTACAAAGAAACATAGCACATAGCATAATATGCATACCCTTTTACCACTTGGTTATTTTGTTTGTTTGTTTGCTTGTTTTAATTGGCAGTATCTCTTACAGATCTTTCCACACTAGTGCATAGAAAGAAAGCTTCCATATGCTTGTTTACATGTACCTAGTATTCCATTCTGTAGATATAGCTACTATTGATGCAGACTTGTTTGTTTTCAGCATTTTGCTGTTACAGACAGTGACGTACAAGTGTGACTATAGTTGTAGGATAAATTCCAAATGCATTTTGAGTAGTTGTAACACCTGCCATGTCTGTGAAGTAATCTTAGCATGTCTGACTTGGTCCAACTCAGGATAGCAGTTAACTGTAAAGAATGGATAAAGAAGATGTGGTACATATATACAGTGGAATACTACTCAGCCATTAAAAAGGAATGAAATAATGCCATTTGCAGCAACATGGATGCAAGTAGAGATTATCATACTAATGAAGTTAGAAACAGAAAGACAAATACCATATGATATCACTTATATGTGAAATGTGAAATCTGACACAAATAAACTTATCTATGAAACAGAGACAGACTCACAGACATAGAGAACAGACTTGTGGTTGCCAAGGGGGAGGGAGTGTGGGGAAGTGATGCATTGGGAATTTTGGGATTAACAGATGCAAACTATTATATAGAGAATGCGTAAACAACAAGGTCCTACTGTATAGCGTGGGGAACTATATTCAATGTCCTATGATAAACTATAATGGAAAAGAATATGAAAAAGAATGTATATATATATATATATATGTATAACTGAATCATTTCGTTGTTCAGTAGAAATTAACATAACACTGTAAATCAATTATACTTCAATAAAATAAATTTTAAAAAAATAAAATGTTTGGCTAGGATTAGTACCGGTATATCCAGTGACATATTCACACAACTAGGCACTATCAGTAGAGACTGCCCCGCTGCAATCAGAGCCCAGCAGCTCTTCCCTCATGCAGGCTTCCCGATCATTTGACCTCTGTCACTGGTCCAGTCTTTCCCGCTCTCCTGCAATCCCTTAGGAAGCTCTGCCCTACACCTGCCAACTTTCTGACATGATCATGACCTCTAGTTACACAAATCAGTTGTCCCACACACCAGATTTAAGATGGAACAGAGTTTTCAGTGGAGCAGCTTCTTATACATTTTGGAGGTTTTCTGAGCTGCTGCTGAATACATCAGAACCAGATGGGAATGAACTACCTGGGTGCATCCAAGGTCCATCAGGGTCCACCTCTTCTCCAGAGGAAGGGGGGCTTGACTGGACCCATGTCAGTGATATCATCTCTGCCCTGCCTTTTGACTCTTCCTCCAGACAGGGAGCTGCATCCCTCTGTGTTCTCCTGAACGGCTGTATTCTGATTTCCAAGTTTGATTCATAGAAAAGGTAGTGTATGTTTTGGGAAGAAATTGAGAGAAATATTTTGTACCTAGTGTTTCATGGCATACAGATGAAGTGGGTAGTATCTGTATAGATAGATGCTAATAAGGATAATTTGAAAGTGTCCTATATTATGAGGCTCCCTTTTTTTAAATAGAATCAGGAGAAAATTCTCCTTTAATGGTAGATAAATGCTCGATTCAGCCTAGTGACCTGTGGGCCAATAATGGGAAATTCAGAAGTTTAGATCTATCAAGACAAATGATAGCCAGTAGACCATGGAGTGATAGCCACTGTTAAGCTGATTTATTGGGAACGGAGTGTAACTAAATGTGTACTGTTCTGAAAGAGTGGAAAATCTGCTACTGAGTCCGTACCTAGATATGCCAAAAAGAGAGACTTTATCTTAGAATGATACAACTATCTTGTTTGTTCATGTTGGTTTCAACCTGGATCATCTCCAAAGGTCATCTTATTATCTAGACATATGGGTATCTAAACTGGAGCAGATGAAAATTCCTTTATGGCAGTTGTGTATGGCCATAATGATTTCATCGTTAAAGGTACGGCCAGTCAGAAACCCTAAAGTCCAGAGGTTTACGGTCTTTCTGAATATTTGACATCCCCTTTTCCCCCGCAGTTTATTATGTGACCAAAGACATTCCTAACATGGATGGTGATTTATTAATTCCACAAATACGCACTTAGTGTTCCCTGTGTACAATTTACTGTGCTAGGTGTTGTGAGTAACAGATACGAGCAAGACAGTTACTGGCCTCGAAGATAGTGCAGATAATCCATGGCCACAGCACCCACATCTCAGGGAATGGGATGTAGTTTCAGATGGATGATTAGGAGATGCATCATGGGAAAAGATGCCCTCTGATTGGCCCTGGAAGGATGAGTAGGATGTGAATATGGAAAAATGGAAATAAGGGGCTGTTATGGGTTGAATTGTGGCCCCGTCCCCCAACTTCATGTATGAAGTCCTAATCCCCTGTACCTCAGAATGTTGCCTTATTTGGACATGGACTCTTTACTGAGATAATCAAGTTAAAATGAGGTCATTAGGGTGGACTTTAAGGCAATATGACCAGTGTCTTTATAAAAAGGGGTAATTTGGAAACAGAGACACACATAGGAAAGATGATGTGAAGGGACATAGGGAGAAGAGGGCCATCTACAAGTCAAGGACAGGGACCTGAACAGATCCTTCCCTTGTAGCCCTCAGAAGGAACCAACCCTGCCGACACCTTGATTTTGGACTTTTAGTCTCCAGAATAGTGAGACAATAAATTTCTGTTAAGTCTATACCACTTTAATACAGCAGCCCTACCTAGCACACTAATTCTCAGCAGAGGGAAGAGAGTCAGGGAAATTCAGTGGAGGGTTAGAGAAGAGGAGTCTGGCTGGAATGTGGAGTGCCTCCGGGGAATCGGTGGAGCCATGACTGAAGTGGGAGTTGAGTGAGACCATGAAGGGTCTTTCAAGCCAGTACTGCACAGCCAGAGATGTAAATTCTGTAAGCAGTGTGTCACAAATGACAATGGCGATATTTATACGGTCCACTGTGGTCATTGAAAGAGGCTGCTCTCAATGGGAGGCAGCTGATCTAGGCCCTTTCTAGATGCCCTACACCCTACCCTATGGTGACAAGGACTGAGGGGATCAGTATCTCCAAGTGTTTATTCTCCATTTGGGTTTTTCTATTATCCCCAAGTATCTATTTTCCATTTGGGTTTTTCTATTTTCTACTTCCAAATAGAAATTTTACTAGAGGCAACAGGGAGCCATTAAACACTTTTGATCAGCAGTATGACACAGTAAGTGCTGCACTTGAGGATGATTAACTTGGACTGATTGAAAGTGTGCCTGGCAAGGCAGCTGACTGGGAGGAAGTAGCAATAATCTAGGTAAGAAATAGCGAGGTTTGGAATTTGGGATATGGCGGTGGTATGAGAGAGGGGTTAGGGCTGTGTCTTATCTCCACATTAAATCACACATTGACCTTTGGGAGCTTTGTTCTGTGATTGCAAATGTGTTTCTTTCTGTCTTTTTCTTTCTGATGAGTGTGGAAGAAGGTAATTCAGAATGAGATGGCAGTGAAGAAACCTAACTACTCTTTTTATGGCCCTTCCATAATATATAAACACATAAATATTCTATTTTGTAATTCCAGGAGCAGAGGTTCTTATAAAACTAAAGCTAATTTGGTTATAGATATTCGAATGGATATTTGACAATTTACAGAACTTCTGTGACTAGATACAGAACATTTGGTGATTTTCGATACTTCTGCTATTTGAAAAGTGTTGACTGCTGATGTACAATTTAATTGCATAACATGGGATTTTTGTGTACTAGAGTGTGAATTCTTGTCGAACTGATTCAGGAAGATATGGGGAGAGCCATCAATAAAAACTGGAGGCAATAATATACAGAAATCAATTTTGATACTTGTGGTAGTAAATAAAACTGCATTACATTATGTGACTGGGAGAACTAAACTCATATATCTATATCTGTTACCTAGAGTGGTAAAACATGTTCATGCAATCAGTGAGAATATTTGGTAATTTATCATAGCAATTTCAATGTTTCTTCAGGGGATTTTAAAGAAAGCAATCCGTTTTAAAAATATTTTATAAGGCAAAATGTATTCAAAGTATAAGCTGACATTGGAAATCACAGAGAAAGCCTAAATTTTCTTGAACTTTTAACTTACTATTACCCAAAGATATCATGATGCCTTGTGCTGCTAACCAGATTATTCTGTTGCCTTTATTTATTGATATATGCTATAGGTTTCATTGATTTTTAGCTATGTTATCCCTGCAAGATGCATTTTTCTATCTTCTTTTGATTTAAACTCTTATCACCCTTCTTGACAGCCATCTAATTGTATTGATTTTTTTCTAAGTCAGTTAATAATTTAGAAAAGAACATTTTAGTATATTTTGTTTAGAAAATATTGGCCTTTTTGACTTATAACTAGTAATACTCTGAAAAGTTTAGCTACACATATCACTAATTCACTGAGTAGACTATGGGAGTAATGGGCAGAAAGGAGTGAAAGGATTATTCCAAACTCATTATCTGTGTAGGGTTTCCTAAGGATGACTCATAGGATGAAAACATGCTTGCGGTAAACTTATTAGGCAACGTCCTGTCCTCAGTATCAACACCTATGGAGGACATGAAGGAACAAGGATTGCAGGAGGAGTTGAACTGTGATCAGTCAAAACAATGGCCGCAGGTGATCCCACTGATGGAACAATGGCCCTTCCATCCTTGAGGAAAGAGAGCTGAGCCTTTACCCCTGCACACCAACCAGTCATTGGACACCTACAGCTCCTTGGGTGGGGGCCTGGCCTTGGACATTCAGCTCTGGCTGGATTTCAGCTGCCAGCATTCCCAGCAACCGGGAGAAATAAGAACCTCAGTCCTGAAGGAGACGTCTAAGTGACACATAATAACACCGCCCACACTCAGAGTTATATATGTCTTAAAACAACTCCTTTCAGAAAATATATTCAATTTTAGGTGTTAAATATTCCTTAATGTTTGAAATATTTGGGATTTAGACATCTCTATTTGTTAGCAGAATCTGCAAGATTCCTTTGTTAAAACTTACCTTTGGAAATAAGAGGAGAAGGCATTGTCTAGACACTAAATTCTTAGCTGTCATATAACTCTCAAAATCACATTTTACATTATTAAGTGATCCGTAGCAATATGTTGGGGTAAATATATCCATGGGATTTAGTTCTCTTGCTGGCAGCCAAGAGAAAAGTATCTAGCTCTGTTCATTATCAACCATGAAAAGATTATTAGTAGTTAAGAAAGTAAGTATAGGAAATACTAAATATAGTATCGTTTTTTGGTATTTCCACTTTAATATTAAACATGTTACTTCTCTTTCCAAATATTTTCTTTTCAAAATTAGTCTTGTCAAAGAGGTTTCTTACATACTTCTTATGATGCAGAATTTATATTTTAAATATTTAAAAGGATGCATCACTTTAATTGGGACTTCACTTGTATTTAAGAAACATTTTTGGTATGTAGTAAGGCTAATGTATCCATTGTTATGGGACTCCCCTGGTCTGTGATTAAAACATTGGTTATCACAAGACCTGAGTTCTGTCTCTTTTCTCTCCTCAGTTCATTGAACTATTAGAATTACGATTTATATTTCACCTTGAAGTACTATTCACATTTTTATGCATTACATTTCATTTACCCAGTTAAGGTGCATATTCCTTTTGAATAAAACTATGCCTTCTTTGTAGAGAATGCTGTTGTACATCTTAGACACTCAATAATTATTGTCGGAGGGTGAAGGTTATTTGAATTTATTACTTCAAACCTCTCTACTCTCAGTTTTCCACCTCAACATTTTAAAATGTGTTGTGTACTACTTCAAAAGATTTTTAGAAAGATTAAAACGGTCATTTTATGGTCACTCAGATGTCATGCTGAGGATGGCAGGACAGAAAACGGTCAGGACCTAAGTTCTTTATAATGTCACTGAGCCATCTAGGGGCCTTTGGTTTTGTCACTGATCTATCATCAGCTCCTAGAACAGTACCTGGTAGTTAGGTGGCACTTAATAAATATATGAATCTTAAGTAAAATTTTTTATTGAAGTATAATAAAATATTTTATATGTTAAAAAAAAGAGTGCCGGGCTTCCCTGGTGGTGCAGTGGTTGAGAGTCCGCCTGCCGATGCAGGAGACACGGGTTCGTGCCCCGGTCCGGGAAGATCCCACATGCCGCGGAGCGGCTGGGCCCGTGAGCCATGGCCGCTGAGCCTGCGCGTCTGGAGCCTGAGCTCCGCAACGGGAGAGGCCGCAACGGTGAGAGGCCCGCGTACCACTAAAAAAAAAAAAAAAAGAGTGCCACTTAAAACACCGAAATGAGTTATCCTATCTGAAAATATCAAGTATGACTAAATTTAAGGAGGAGCCATAGAAAAATGCATTTTTCTTTTACAATTAAGTGACACTTTATATTTCATGAAAAATATGTTCTCAAGCGCTCTTTCTTGAGCTTCATGGCAATCCCGGGAGGAAAGGTTGAAAAGTATTTTCATTTCTAGTCTCACTTTACAGATGAGGAAATTGGTGCTTAATGGGATTAATGTACTTGACACAGCCAGGAAATGGTTAGGCCAGGTTCTCTTTATGGGACTTTAAATCCCATTGTTTCTTCTCTATTCCACTACATGGCAACTCAAAAACTTCAGTCTGATGTTTACATTCATTTGTTCCAGAAGTGATGGACATTAGTTACTTTGCTTTCATTATCAGCCAGTTTGGATACCAATTTGATAAAGTTGCTGTGCATCTCATATTGTTTCTTATACAAGTACAGTTCTTTGTTAACCCCCTTCTGCATGATTTTGTTACATCACATCAGTTTAAGTGCATTTAACTAAGTTTCTTCATTATCTTTATCTATAGGAATAATCAGGATTAAGAATCAAACTTCTGATACTGCGAAAGAATGATTCCATCAACACAATAAAATTAGAAATCAGTTTTAATATTTAAATGTGTAGCGTTTAGTAGACTATTTTAAACATTAACATAAAATAAATGTCTGTTAAGTTGTCCAGCTCTCATCTTGATTATATTCTTTGGTTAGCTTAAGCTGAAGAGTGCTTGGAGTTTTCCCTGAAATATAGAGGAGCTGCATGGGGCCCACTGCAGGCTTTCCCCACTGTGCTCTCTGCCTCTGTGACAGTGGTCTCAGGTTAAAACGTTTTGGAAGCTATTACAGGCAGATAATATTGGTGTAGCGTAAATGAAGCTGCAGGAAAGGAAAATGGTCTTAACATAGAATAGAAGGGCACGCCTGAGATTGGTGAGAAAAAGAATATACTATGTCCTCTGCTACCATCAACTTTAGGGAATGTTTTCGTTGTCAAAATGGGTAATACATTGTAAATCATTCTTTTTTATTAGGAATTGTTAAAATAGTCATGTGTGACTAAGCTTATGTTTTCAAAAGTTTTATTTAACTGTTGTAGTCTCCATTTTCTTTTGAAGTGATAAATGTAGAGATTTTTACAGAGTTTGAATGTTTAACAAAAGACACTTTATAAAGTCGTCTCTTTTTTTCTTCAGTTAAATGAAGGATGATGGTTTTGATGAATAACTCCTGTTCTTTTTGCAGCAATCAATCTTGTATGTTCTCTAACATATTGATCTAAACATTTTTACGTGGAGAAGAACTGAGCATCTGATCCCATTAATGATTTTAGAACATATATAACATTTCATTTCTCTGAGCTCACATACAATAAATTAGAAGAGTGTGACAAATATCTGAATAATTGAGGCTAAAATGTGACTTCATAATTTACCAAGATTATTTTTGTTGAGCTGAAATTCTTTGCTGAAACTATTTTCACTTCTTAAATTTCAAATTCTTGCTGTATACATAGAAAATTAACTTACTTCGGTAAATATATAATTGCTGCCTAATGTATGCACTAAATTGCGTTCCTTCTTAGTTTATGATTTCTTTCTTACAGAATTATAATTATTTCCTTATTCTGCTGTCCTCACCTGTGGACTCCTCATCCTATCCTACATCCTTCATTGTCTAGTCTATAATAGGTGTTCAAGAAATATTTCTTAAAATGAGCCAACTTGAGTTCTGTACATGAATGAGTCTAGCACTTAAGGCATGTAAGTATGGAATTGAAAGTTTAGGTCAATTGATTGGCTGAAATTTGTTTTACTGTATCAAGTAGTGGTTACTAACAGTCTCTGTAGCAGGATAGCTTAGATTTAAATGCTGGTACCATTGCTTCCTGGCCATATGGCCTTGGCTAATTTATGTAATCTCTTTGTGTCTCTGTTTCCTCACCTGTAAAAGAGGTTTTATAAAGGTTTAAGGAATTTAATATATGTAAAGTACTTAAAATATATCTAATAAGTTCTAAAATATTAATAGCTCTTGTTATTATCGTTATATAAGCTAACTTTACCAAACCTATCTAGAAGGTCCAAGGCTACTTACTGTGTATCAGGAGAGGGGCTTGATTATACAAATGCATTAAATGGGCTATTTAGAGACCCACTTGCCCTTTTCATCCCTCCCACATACTGTGCAACATTTGAAAGTCTTAAGATTTTTGTTTGCTATTTTGTTTAGTTTTTGATTTTTTTTTTCCTTTAGGTTAACTTGTTTTTTCAAGAAAGCCCTTCATAATATATGGAATCTTGGATGGGCCAAAAATTCATTCCCTATAAGTCTGTTAATTTATCAAGTAATTGGGATTATGAGAGTACTTTTTGAGGAGAGTGAGGATGCATAGGACAGAGTGTGGGCTAATAGATGCTGAATGGCCAGAAGAAAGAACTGAATCCAGCAACCAAAACAAAGGAGAAGAGAGACCAGAAACAAGCAAAAATTGAGAAAAATGTACAGATTTTATTAGCGCTAGAAAGCCTTCTCTCATTTCATCACTAGAAAACTCAATGAGCTTGGCAGTCTGTCAAAAAGTTAAACATAGAATCACCATAGGATCCAGCAATTCCACTCCTAGGTATGTATCCAAAAGAATTAAAATCAAGACTTGAACACATGATTGTATACCAGTCTTCATAGTAGCATTATTCATAAAAGCTAAAAAGTCAGAAAAACCCAAATGTCCATCAACGGGTAAATAGATGAACAACATATGGTGAACATGTATACAGTGGAATATTATTCACCCGTAAAATAACTATTAAATTCTGGTACATGCTACAACACGGATGAACCTTAAAAACATTATGCTAAGGGAAATAAGCTAGACACAAAGGACAAATGTATAATTCCACCTTTTTGAAGTATCTAGAATGGGCAAATTCATAGAGATAGAAAGTAAAAGAGAGGTTACCAGGTGTTGCGGGGTAGGTGGGATGGAGAGTTATTGTTTAATGGATACACAGTTTCAGTTTGAGCAGATGAAAAAGTTCTGGAAATAGATAATGATCACACACAACACTGTGAATGTACTTGCTGCCCAAAACTTCTACGAATTACTCTGATATACCAATTTTAAGATGTGTTTTTTGTCCTTAAGGAACCTAGAGTCTGGGTGGAAAGACAGACATGTAACTTAAATGATTATCCTATAGATACATACCCAAAGTTATAAAAGCATTAGTCTTATATGAGTGCAAAGCATGGGGGATAAATCACATTAGGAGCTATCGAGGATGTTTTAATAGAAGAAAGTGTCTGCAAACTAGAACTTGAAGAATGTATGTAATTTCAATAAGCAAAGCAACATGGGAAAGGCACTCCAGTTCAAGGAAACAGCACAGGCAAAGGCCAGAGTCAAAAATATCTGTGGCTTGTTTGAAAATGATATATAGTCCTATTTCCTCTTTTTCTCTGCCTATCAAGGTCAGAGCTAAAAGCTTAAGTCATACTGATCATTTTCTCAGTATTCAATAGATTTGCTTCCTGCTCTTTACTAAATATTTTCCCTTGTTCTAATTCAAATCAACGTTGCCTATGTGCCTTTTATTTTATTTTATTTTTTTATTATTATTTTTTTGTGTATGGTGCGTGGGCCTCTCACTGTTTTGGCCTCTCCCGTTGCGGAGCATAGGCTCTGGACACGCAGGCTCAACGGCCATGGCTCACGGGCCCAGCCGCTCCGTAGCATGTGGGATCATCCCGGACCGGGGCACGAACCCGTGTCCCCTGCATCGGCAGGCAGACTCTCAACCACTGCGCCACCAGGGAAGCCCTGTGCCCTTTATTTTAATCACCTACAGTCATTTTTGGAAGCAGAAAGGATATTGATTATAAATACGTTTAAATACAATTCCAGTTTGTATTTAGTCAGTGGCTTGCTGCTAACTTAGCCTAAGCAGACCTCATATGTAGTAAAAATGGCATTTTTGATATTGCTTAAGACGTTCTGTTAGAGTAACGGCTACTGATCTTTTGTCTTGAGTATCATGACCATCTAATTTCTTTGAAAATTATAATTCTTTTTTTAATAGACCTTTATCATACAATCTTTCATAAATTAATGTTTTACTGCCAATAATAAATATTGACTAACCAAATTACATACTTCCACTGTATATCTGATTTTATAAGGCTCTATATACTTTTCCAAGATTTTATGAAGCTAGCTTTGTTTTAAAGGATACAGGCTACCCTTAAATGCCTCTATTCAGTGAGTTTGGATGAAAAGTGCATATGCAAATGCTTCCGTCCAATAATTTTACCATGCAGTCCATAAACTTTAATAATCTGAAGCATCTGTCTGATAGTTCAGTGGACTTTTCTGCTACAGTCTTTTCTGTCTGTCTGGTTTATGGAAGAAAACATTACTAAAAATTCACTGAAATAACATGTAGTCTTGTCTTGAACCTACAAAACTGCTGGATTTAGTATTTGATTTCTTCGTCCAGTGGTGACCTCTCCTCAGATTTATTTGAAAGCTCATTATTTCAAGTTTTAAGACCATCTAGATCTGGCCTTGTGTCTTTGAAGTAGAACCTTAGCTTCCAGGCAGCATTCAACTTTTAACAGATGTAGATGTCCTCAGAAATTATTCTGATTTCAGTCTTATTGTTCCTGAAATAAACATTATTATTAAAAAATAACTACCACGGATAATATCTTTGCTATGTATAGCATCCTTTTATCCTGCTAATTTTATCAAGGAAAAAGCTAAAGCTTAGAAACGTCTGGTGATACACTCAAGTCTACTAAGTGACACAGACAGAACTAAGACCATGGCCCCAAATCTTTGTTCTTTGTGTTGATTCATGACTTCTTCTCTGAGCCAATAAACTGGATAAAAACTATTTCTCTCACAGGATTTTTCTTAATAGCACAAGGAGACAATTTTTCTATAGGTGCTGAGGACTGGAAAATGTAAACGTTGTTTATGTAGCTTTTAGTTCCTTTGCTAAGGAAGCATCCCTTTTGGTTTTTTGTAGGAGATAAAACTAAAGATTAGTGCTGTACTTAATCCACTGGAAATGTTGAATTTTCTATGCTTTTAACTCACCTTAAACAATATAAACTAGGTGGTGAGAGTCAGGATAATTTCTCGTCTGGGTAAGAAGCTGGTAAAGGGTGAAGTTGAAGTCACCTTCGATGTGGATCTGGGTATAAGATCGACCTAGGTAATAATTAATGTCGGATAAGTTACATTTTTTGATAATTAACTGCTGTGAGTGATAGTTCCAGTCAAAAGACAAGATAGATTAAAAGGGAGCGGAATAAGACCATTTATTAAATTACTGACAGAAAGTTCAGCACCGTGGACAGCTCCTGGTCAGACAGGCTACTCTGTTGATTTGAGCACAATGGTAGTATATATCCCAAATCTACTTGTTTATTTGTTTTTTCTGCCTTCATACTGAAATTTTATTATTCTAATTTTTTTTTTGCTTTTATAATGCTTAGCATATCTTGTAGAAAATCAGGAAACAATACTCATGTACTTAAGAACATTTGTTCTCTGTCTTTTATAAGACCACTCCAGCTGAATTGGCTCTTAACCTGATAACACATATTCTCAAGAAGACATGGAAAGGTGCACATAATTATTTCTATTAAACTTATGAACTTCTGGAAATGCCTCCTTTTTTTAAGCTGAAGCAAGATTTTAGGATTGCAGCCAATTTTTCCTCTATGAAGTTGAAATTCTTTTTCTTTTTTTTTTTTTAGTGATTCTTTTATTTTCCTGTTTGAAACAATGTTTTTGTTGTGTTTTTGTTTTTGTAATGATGATCACAAGAAAACATTTCCTTTTTTAGCACAGGATTTCTCCTTAATTATTTAGCTTTTCCCTAGTCAATCCTCATTGTGCTACGGTGCCTAAAACTGTGCTTTACCGAAACATTAGCATATCTCTTCTCTCCAACCTCTTTGTAATCCATCTGTCTCAGCTTTGCTGTCCAGAACAGTTTTCTGTAATGTATCCCACTGTCATTTTTCCTCCTTTACATGAATGAAGCAGAAATAAGAGGATTTTAAATCCTAAGTATCCCCTTTTTGCAATCAGAAGAGCACAGGTAGTTTACTTTTGCAGTGCAAGGTAACAAAACCAAGCACCTATTTTTTCAACTGTCTCCTATCTCTTTGCCCAAGTTAGTAGCTGCTTTAAACCACTGGCCTGTAACTTTAGACATGATGTACAAAAGTTATCTCCTAAGAACTTTTGTGCAACGACCTTTTAGCAGTTGAGAAATTCTTGGTTGGTCGTGCCCGTAGTGACCGCAATCCCAAACCACTTTTGCTTATGCCTATACATATTGCTTTTAAAAACATACTTCTTAGTACTTAATAGTACTGTGTTGCATATTTGAAAGTTGCTAAGAGGGCAGATCTTAAAAGTTCTCATCACAAGAAAAAAAAATGTTTTCTAATTATGTATGGAGATGGAAGTTAACTAAACTTACTGTGGTGTTCATTTCACAATATATACAAATATTGAATCATTATGTTGTACATCTGAAACTAATATAGTGTTATACATCAATCACATGTCAATTAAAAAACACACACAAAAAACCAAACAAAAAGCATGTTTCTCTCTAAACCTTTGTGTATTATCAGAGGAAAATTGAGCTTCTTTCGTAGGATTAAAGATTGGCCATGTTTTTTCTCCTACCAGAGTCAAGATAAACCTGTTTGGCACTAATCTGATGAAAGACTTTTCAGAGGTGATGAGTTCTTATTTTTACATGAAATATTTTTCAGACTCAAACTGCTATTAGAAATGAAAAATGTACTCTATTCACATATCCATGTTTCTGAGGTTTTCCTGATTGAATGTGTATTACATTGTAATATAACTCTTGTTTTCTTCACATAAGGCCAATAGCTTAGTTGTTGCAGTCTAAAATGGGCCTGGAAGTTGCCTTTGACTGTATTCCTATAAGTTATGATATTTAAAGGGGCTTAACAGGGGATGTTATTATATGCAGTGATTGAAATTCAAATTGTTCAGTAGTCACTGTAATAGAAAAAGAATCCATATTTTGTTCTAGTGAGTAAGAAATAATCATCATAAGAAATAATCATCATTTGGCATGTTTCAGATACCATAAAATAGAAATTTTATATTTAGAAAAAAAGGAACTAGTATTTTTTAGTCCTTACTGTTTGCCTGTTACTGTGAAGGTTGACTTATATACAACAGCTAATTACATCCTTGTCATTCAGTATTCTTGCTTAATTATTATTCCTAATTGCTATTGTCATTTATATAAAGTGCTGAAATCGCACTTTTAGGTTAATTTAGGTGCCACTCAGGGAGGTTAATGGTCTAGGATCACTCAGATAGTAAATGGGGTTGCTTCATTGCAAACCTAGTATCAGTCTGATACTATTGTTTGTTTGAGAATAGTTAAGTTGACAATGAAATGAGACAACATTTTTAGTGAATAGCTTGCAACCCTGTCCCTTACTGTTTGATCAGTTAATATACATTAGCTGTAAAATAATATTGGAAACTGTTTATTAGTCCCTCTGGTATATGTTACAATTGCTTCAGAATTTAACAGGGATGAGGATACAGAAATTTTCCTTCCACTATCTCATTCTTTGTCACTTATCATCTTACCCTTTTTTTAAACATCATTTTTTAGTGAGAAAATCTTCTCCATTGTTCCACAAAATTTGTGGAGATCAGGTTGGGAAATATTTGAAAGTTTGTGTCCATTCTGAAAATGTGGATACTATGCCCAAGACACTAGTTTTCTCCAAATGTATATAGTGTGTAGCACATAAGATTTCTTTTCTTACATGTGTCTAATTTTAATTTTTTCAGCAATTAAGTGAATAAAACTACACTATAATTTACTTTTACTAAAAAGAAATTTTGCATGGGTCGCTTAGTTTTAACAGTAAATTTTTATGAGTCAGATACTTGCTGCCTAGCCTGATTTCCATAAATTCTACTGAACAGTGATGAAGCTTTTGTCACTAAAGAGTAGATTTGAGAAAAAAAAAAAGTGTGTAATTAAAAATCAGATGGTGGATGGAAAGTTGCTTATTACTTCTCTTTCCTTATAGATTATTAGTGTCTTTAAGGTCAAGCATACAATGCTGGGATAATCAGTAGTGGATAGGGAAAAAAAAAAAAAAATAGTGGATAGGGTGATACACCAGCTAAAAGCTCTCAAATAGTTTTAAATAATTGTTAAGAATTATGTTTTCATCATTAACTTAAATTTACATAATTCTTTACTTAGTGCTTTCACGTAAATAACAATTTCACATAAATAACAATTCACTGTGTTTAAAAATGAAGGTAGTTTTAAAAATTCAGCTCAGCTCTGTTTTTACCAGATAGTCATCAACTTCTATGAGAAGCTGATGGTAAATATTTGGACATGCTCTCCAAGGCCAATTTGGAGTTTATTCTGAATGTATTACCTTTAAAAAGAACCATTTTTCCTAATAGCTTAAGAATTAGAACATGGTAGTACTGAGAATTATGCCCATTTTAGTACAAATTAGCTAAATAAATTTAATTGTTTGATTTTCTACCCTCTCCAGATTTCTAGTCAGGTTTACTACGAATGCAAAAATTCACTATAGCGTGTTAAGTAATTGAATAAGCTCCTAGTCTACTAGAACTCTTTACAACTCTCATTTTACTCTCTGTAGATATTTCAGCATGCCTGATATGATTTTACATCATTTATGAATGAGAAATAGCCATAAATGTCTGATTTTTCCCCATTCTTCCTCTGTCTCTGTCTCCTTATTTCTCTTTTGTTTATCTCTTAGAAATAAAAAAAACAAAACTGCAGTGTTCCCTAATGAGAACTCTGTACGTTGCTCCTGGATTCCTTTTACTTACTGTGCAGTATTTCTCTTGATCTGCATAGACAGAGCCCTGAGATGGAATGTAAGGTGATGAATATAGCCCACGAGGCCCTTGTTCTTAGATTCACTTGGTGAGGCATATATCTTTTTGAGAAATTGGTTTCTGAAAATAAGCCTTTCCTTGTGGTTCACTGCCTATCTCAAAATATATTTTCCTATCTAGAGTATTACATATTAAGCAAAAGTTTCATATCTCTTTCCACAAAAAAGGAAAAAGCCTTTTAAAATTGTGCTCCAGCATGAGCACACATCAAAAAGCAGCAGTTGAACTTGATACTCGGATCTTACACCATCTGTAGAAAATGGTAGGGCTCACGTAATCTGTTATCCTAGCAAGACAGTATAAGCCAAGGCTGCCCAAAGTGATTAAACTGCCTTGTACACCACAGGCAGTCTTGTGCCAGATACAGGCTTTAGGAGAAGAAATCAAATTGTGTTAATGTCATGACGCTACTGCAAACACAGTGGCATCAGCACCTTTAGGTGCTACTCCAGACAAAAGTTGGGGATGACATTACTTAAGCTAGAGCTGCTTTTATTTCTTTGACCTAACACTTGACTATCCCCCGCTATCAGCCTTAGCCATGTTCATCTCACCTTATCTTTCTCATTGGGACCTTGACCAAAATCTCAGTGCTTCTCTACTAGGCTGTCAAAAAATAATAAGAAAAATTTTCACATCTCCATTCTAGCAAATGAAGGAAAGTCATTCCTGAATTTCTCATCATGAACTACTTCTGAGAACGAAATCCCATAATATTACAGAAACTTTACAAATGCTCAAGAACAATGCACATGTCAGTTAAAATTAGTGCTGAAATAATAATCAAGCTCTTCAATTAGAAACTAATGAGAGACAAGCATTCTTCAATAAATGAGAATTTCTGAGATATTCAGTAAGTAACCCCATTCCCCTTTTATTAAGAAAAAAATTTCCTAAAACAACTTTAAAGTATGATTATGTTTAATAACAGAGTGAGAAATTGATTCACTTACTTTTGAAAGTTATATTTTTTGGGGGGTGGGGTTGGCAAGAGTAGACATAATACAGATTGCTAATAATACACTATTTAAAAAAAATGTTTAACATTCAAAAAATAAACTCTTTTATTCATTATTAAACCAACAAAGTGGACAATTTAAAGGAACTTGAAAAAATAGACACTGTCAAATATTAGAAGTATTAAATATTGTAATTCAGATTTATTTATTTTCAAAATGAACTTTCAGTTATGATATAGTTACATGATCTATACAAGGAGAATGATTTTGAGAATACCTTTATAAATAAAATTTTCTATTTTAGACATTGTAAAAATCCTCTGAGTGATATTTCTTTCAAAATATATAGTGACATATTTCTTAGATTACTTAAAAATATATCAAAATATTTCCACTCCAAACATGAAAATATTTTAAAATGAAATGAACGAAATGGAGATTTTGGATATGTTCTCATTCATTTCCTGGTAGTTATCAGCTGATGTTGTTTCAAACTATATTAAAAAGATAAGCAGGGGCTTCCCTGGTGGCGCAGTGGTTGAGAGTCCGCCTGCCGATGCAGGGGACACGGGTTCGTGCCCCGGTCCGGGGAGATCACATGCCGCGGAGCAGCTGGGCCCCTGAGCCATGGCCGCTGAGCCTGCGCATCGGAGCCTGTGCTCGGCAACGGGAGAGGCCACAGCAGTGAGAGGCCCGCGTACCGGAAAAAAAAAAAAAAAAGATAAGCACATAGAAGTTGAGAAGGTGATTGTGACATTGCTGATGTTACTTGGAGTTTTACTTTTATTTTTATTATGCTCTGCAGATTTGGAGCTTGCTTTCCACCAATTTTTGTTCTTAGAGTTAAGAGGTCAATCAGGAGTAAACAACATGATAATAAAACCTTATCTAATCGTGAGTATCATCCAGATTTCCCATGAAAAAACTGTACTGGAAAATACCTTGAAATTTAATTGAATGCAGAGTGTTTGTAAATATAGAAGATGCTAATGCCATGTAGAAAGACTTTTGGTGTTTTTTTTCCTCTGGAAATATATTCAGATACATAGAAATATGTGTTTTTACGTTTGAGATAAAAGTCTTTCTGCACACGTTGTAATGAGATTATAATCCAAGAAAATGCTACATTTCTATGCTTATGATCTCTGATACCGCTTTTTGCCTGGTAAATTTGGTGAATGTACTTGATAAGGGAGAGAGTATCATTTCCAACTGATATACATTTCCTTTTCCCTATTTCACAGATTTTGAATATTTAGAGTTTTGGTATTGCTTTTAACAAAACAAAGTCAAAGTTTAATACAAAGCATAAAGAGGACATAATAATCCACACACTAAATAAAATGAATAAATAATGCATGATAAAAAGTGAAACTTAACCATCTTCTCTCCTAAACCCTAGTCTGCCTACTGTTTTGACTATTTTAAATACCCCCTTTTCTTGTTTCATCTATTTTTTAGCAGAAGTTGTGAAGGATGAGCATTTAACTCATTTATGTTAACTGCTTTTCCCTTCTTTTTTTTAAACTAGTAATACTATGTTTATTCTTATATTGGTAGCCTTCATAACTCTATTAATTTCCCTTCTTTTTTTTTTATAAATTAATTAATTTATTTTTGGCTGTGTTGGGTCTTCGTTTCTGTGCAAGGGCTTTCTCCAGTTGTGGCGAGCGGGGGCCACTCTTCATCGCGGTGCGTGGGCCTCTCACTATCCCAGCCTCTCTTGTTGCAGAGCACAGGCTCCAGACGCACAGGCTCAGTAGTTGTGGCTCACGGGCCCAGTTGCTCCGCAGCACGTGGGATCCTCCCAGACCAGGGCTCGAACCCGTGTCCCCTGCATTGGCAGGCAGACTCTCAACTACCGCGCCACCTGGAAAGCTGATAACTTTAAATGATATATTTGAAGTTGTATTTTGTGAGCAACCAACTTTTGACAGTGTCTCTTGCCTCCCTGCTATTAAGCATCAGGAATCCCTTCCTAGGGCCTCTTCCTCTTCCAGCCCCCAGTTCGTACAGCACTGCTCCACTGAAATCCCCCAGGGCCTCCTCATCATATTCAGAAGGCGATCCAGGGTCAATAGCATTACTCACAAAGGCTTATGTACGATATCTGGCCCCAGGCTTCCCTTTAGACCTCTGCTCCTACTTGGCTTCTCTTTTCTCTGGCCTTGGGCTTCTTGGCAGGACTCAAATCCAGCCAACCAGTATCTGAGGCCCTGGCTACTGGGTGCACTCCCTGGAGGTCTCGTCCTATGAACTGATGCCTGGCTTGTTTCCTCTCTGAGAGCACTGGCACTACACATCCTTATTAAATAGCTACACACCCTCATTCCTCTTTGTTACTCTACCCTGCTTTATTTTACACAGGAACACTTACCATTATCTCAATTTCCATATGAACGTATTACTACCTTTATTGGAGTATAATTGCTTTACAATGGTGTGTTAGTTTCAGCTTTATAACAAAGTGAATCAGCCATACATATGCATATATCCGCATATCTCCTCCCTCTGGAGTCTCCCTCCCAACCCTCCCTATCCCATCCCTGTAGGTGGTCTCCTTCTAATATAAGCTTCAGGAGGTCAGGCATTTTCTCTATTTTTGCTGTTGAATCCACAGTTATTATAGCAGTACCTGGCACAAAACAGACACTTAGATTTGTTGAAAGAATTAATTTGCATGGTTTATAAAATTTGCATGCTGTTCTACACTATTAAACAGTCTCTAGGTCTTTGTCTGTAAGTTGGTTCCATAAATTTAAAACCAACAAATAATGTTTATAATATAATGAATGTATAAATACCATGCATTGCAGAATTCTTCAGTGTGACTGGGTCTGCAGAGAATATAATCTGGGGTTAAAGTGTGCTACTTAAAGGAGAATATTCTAGGCATCAAGGTCAAATGTCCCTTCTTTAATAATCCATCGGTTGCTCAAAACAATAACATGCTTTCTTTTTATATTTGTTTTATGATTATCTTGTCAGCTTTTACTTCCCATGGAATTTTCAATTGTATTTCACTTATTCTGACAGATGAATTTGTTTTATTTAGCATGAGGTACGCGTTGAGTGCAAATACATCCAAGCATGCCTTTATTTTGCCCTGATAACATGGTTTGCTTAGGTGTAGATTATGTGTTGAAATCCTTTTCCTCCAGATACATTATTCATTCTCATTAAGCATCTTTTGTTGCAAATGAAAAGTCTGACACCACTCAGACCCTTGTCCCTGTGGAGGACTTTGTATCCCACACTCTGTAATTTTTTGGTATTATAAGATTTCCTGAGCATGTTTCTAAATGTATTTTTGTTTGTTTGTTTGTGTGTTCTATCTATTCCATTACTACGTGGGTCTTTTTTTTCTTCAGGCCAGAGTATTTTATTTCATTTTACAAAATGTTTTGCTTTTATTTCTTTAATTATTTTCTCCTTCTTGCCTCTTCTCCTTCATTAGACGAGGTACCTTTGGACGTTCCTGGATTGACACTGTATCTTACTTAATAATTCAACTTTTCTTAAAAATTTGTTTTTGCCCTACCCTCTGAGAAAAGTCCTCTTATTTGTTTATTTATTCACTTATATATGGTTCTTGTAAATTTCAACAATTATGTATTTACCTTTCAAAATCTTCCCCCCCCTTTCTTCTTCTTTTTTTTTTTTTGCGGTACGCGGGCCTCTCACTGTTGTGGCCTCTCCCCCTGCGGAGCGCAGGCTCCAGACGCGCAGGCTCAGCGGCCATGGCTCACGGGCCCAGCCGCTGTGTGGCATGTGGGATCCTCCTGGACCAGGGCACGAACCCGTGTCCCCTGCATCAGCAGGCGGACTCTCAACCTCTGCGCCACCGGGGAAGCCCCGCCCTTTCTTCTTTTTCTTCTTTTTCTTCTTTTCATCTTCTTCCTCCCTCTCCCCCACCCTCACCCTATTTCCTCCTCTTTCTCCTTCTCTGAATGCAATGTTGGAATCAGTGGTTATGTATCTTGGCTTATAATTGAAGCAGAGCTACTCCCTCACTGGAACATTCAGAGTGAGGCAGCAGGTTCCTGATATATTTCAGTGACTCTTGGGAAGTTGTACTGTACTTGAACAGCTAGGAGAACTGAAAAGTTAAACAATTCAGCACAAATTTTAATTGGGGCTGAGTAGAATATCCAGCAGTCCATGAGGATTGAGTGTTCAGCCAGGAGCTTGAAAAAGTCAAGGAGTTAATTAGAACTCAGGAAAAACTGGCTCCAGAGAAGGAGCCCAGAAGGATTCCGTGTACTTTTCTGTGCGTGAGAATATACTGACCCAGACATTTCAAACCTAACTTTGTGCAGCCAGGATTGAGAAACTTAAGTTGGCACATTTACCCGTGGATAATAAATTTAATTCAAAGAGAGGGAAGTAAAAATACACGAGGAGGGATTAGAACATGAAAAGTAGCTTGTAAGGAAAGATCAAGCCCTAGCCGATGTGTAGCAATATGTAAATATGTCCATTTGGCTTTCAGTTTAGGGAATGGAAAGGGGAAGGGAGAAGTGGGGGGTGCACATGGTCATGAAAAACAAGCACTTTTTTTTTTTTTTTTTTTTTGCGGTACGCGGGCCTCTCACTGCTGTGGCCTCTCCCGTTGCGGAGCACAGGCTCCGGACGCGCAGGCTCAGCAGCCATGGCTCATGGGCATGTGGGATCTTCTCGGACCGGGGCACGAACCCGTGTCCCCTGCATCGGCAGGCGGACTCTCAACCACTGCGCCACCAGGGAAGCCCCAGGCACATTTCTTAATCCACATGATAATGGTGTACAGAAATGTACAGAATGCTTATACACATATTTAAAGTATCATCTAATTAGATCTATAATCCTAAATTATTTCTACTTTCTCTTTCTCCATATAATTATTATAAAATTATATAATGAATATATTTTGTTGATTTTTTAAAAATAATATTTTTGTCAGCTTGAAGTACTTTTTGTCAGAAGTCTTTAAAATGCATATTTTCTACATAAGCATAAGACCCAATGCTTTCTCTAGGAATTGTGCCGAATAAAATTATTTAAGCGAGTATGAAGTACACCTTATTCTATTGCTGTGGATGTATACAATGTACCTTCAATTGAAAATTTCTTTTCATTGTTGCTAACAAGTGGAAAACAAATGTGTCATATGTAGTACAGTCCTGTTTTCTTCTTAAAGAAATCTTTCCCAATGACATCCTTTATTTTTTCTAACCTAGCTTTCTCTGTCATAACATAAGCTGAACCAACCTATTCTTTTATCAGTATCAGGTAGATGTGTGAAGTGCACTCCTAAGAGTGAAAAAAAAAAAAATGTCTAAAAGAAAGCATTAGCATAAACCTTATTTACCCAGTCACATCAATCCTCTTAAAAATCAAAGGAAAGACAAAAGGAAATATTTATATGTATAAAGATTAAATGCTCTTAACACTGTTGTTCTTCCAGGAAAAAATGTGATGCACAGTTATAAATGCAAAGCTATCCAACAAGACATGTTTTTTTTCTGTGTAGAATGAAACCACTTCAGTTTCTGTGTGTTATACTGAGGATTCAGCCCCTTACACGTGCCAGTACATTACTTTATGATGACTTACTATTACTGTATCTCTTACATCCATGGATGATGCCAATCTTTCTTAGAGAGAGCAAATTGTTTCCAGTCAAGGCAGGAGGACTTCAAAGCAGAGTAACTGAAAACAGAAATATAAGGGTGTTCTACAAGAACAGCCATGGCACCAGCACGATCAGTCTGACATCAAGACATCCAGAAACCTCCTGTGCTGCCTAAAATGGAGCCTCAGTGACACTTGCTGCTCCTGTATGACTTTTCAAATGAGGAAAATATTGACTGGGAGTTTTCCTTTTTGAAGTAGAGAATTAATACATTCCTTGGTGGTGATGTGTGGTTTGGGAAAGCTCAGAGCTCATGGGTCTGGCCTTACATTGTCCTTGTAATCTCGGCACTTTTGCTCGCGTATTACCAGTTTATCATCATCTTTGAAACCTGGAGTTCATGAATAATTCAAGAACCTTGATATGACGTACTTGACCCTTAAACCAGCATTTCCCCAAACTGAGGGTACCATCAGGACTTCAGGTACTTGTAGCTACGCTGTGACTAACCAGGTCATTTGCTTCGAAGGGACTCTGAAAGGTCAAGACTATTTGGGATAAAGTATTTATTACCACATTCACCTAGATTTGAGTAATTATACCATGTGAAATAATGGTATTCATTTTTTTATTAAACCTTTAAGTTAAGGGTTTATACAGAGATCAAATATAAAACAATTTTCACTCAAACTGATTAGAGAAACAAATGCCAGTGTTAGAAATTACAGACCCAAAAGGGAGTATTTTAAGAAGTTCACAAATAATAAGCAATGATTAAAGACCTTGAGAATTTGACTTACAAGGAGAACTTATAAAATATGCTCACACCAGGGACATTTCTGCATACAAACACAACATTTCAATGAATAGACACAAAACCAAATAGGAGAGAATTGGTTATTATAGTAAACGCTATATACTGTAATGATTGAAATACTTTCTGGAAACACGAATGAATTCAGTCAAAAGATTTTCTTTTGTTTTGTCCTGTTTTAATGGCAAATGAGGGGGTAGTAAAGATAACTAGACTTATGGCAAGGAATAAAAAACCGGGAAATGCTACAGCACTGTTAGAAATATTTGCTTGATGGCTTGAAATTTGTGTGTGTGTTGGGAGGCAGGTATTTTGAAGACTTATTCCTGGGTCTATGATTTTTATGGAACAGATGAAAAGAAAATCTCCATTTTTAGCAGCCAACTGCTTAATGTCAGACAGATGTTGTTATAACCATGATTATAGGATTTTATTTAATTCAGAACAAAAGTATTTAGGTCTTATCTTGGCATGAGAGCTGGCTTTATAATGATGTTACAGCACAGCTTAAACATTACACTAAACTAGCTATGAATGGTCAACCAAACAGAATACTTAATTAGCCAATTATTTAGGGAATTCCTGCTTTTGGTATAGTTTTTAAAAAGAGGTTATTCCTTGCTTGTTTGAGCTTGAGCCCAACATTATCCATATTTATTGTTTTTCATGTTACAAATTCTCCCTGGTGCCCATCTGATTAAGTTACAGTCAGTTCTTTCTATTTTCCCCTTTTAACGGACACACATATGGAAATATCTAGATTCTTTCAGGATTCTGATATGTGCACATTTATTTGAATGTGTACATTTGAACCAGCTATGGAAAATAAACCCAAAACTAAAGACAGGGTTTTTTTCAACTTCTTTTTGAGCCACAGTACAAAATAAAAGCTAGCTGAGGAAGATCACACTGTAATTAATGAAAATAGTATGGTAAATGACCAGAGCAGGAATATCTTTAATGTTCTCTCAGGCTTTGGCTTTGTCCTTCCTTTAAAAAAAACACACATATTTAATACACTGGTATTATAACAGTATTAGTTTTCATAACTAATATTTTTTTGAAAAAAATTACATCATTATCTTAGTATAGTGTAGAACCACATGCTCCCAAAATCCGATTTTTTTTATGCATGAAATTCTAAGCTGGATGAAAGAGAAGAAAATACTCAAACACGTGTAAAGAAAATCGTTTTCCCTTGAAAATATTTATCTTTCTATATCCACTTTTCAATTGTATTCTAGATCATGTTGCCCGTATAATGTAATTACATAGAATACAGCTTAGTTAATGTCTTCGTCTAGAGTGTAGTCTGCAAACCCATGCTATTCCCCAAGCTGTTCCAGGTCTGTGAGAAGATAAGAACAGAAACCGAAACGTTTAGAAACTTTTATAGCAGTTTGACAGAGTAATTTTATGCCTACTGAACTAATCTTTTTACTGCCCTTGTGCTTCATGTCTTTTTTTACCCATTGTATTTTTATTGTATTTTACAAATATAATATTGGTCTGTGACAGATCGCCGGGGGTGGAGAAATTCATCTTTCAGCACAGAAAACTTGAGAAGCAGTGGGCTGGGTTCAAGTCACCTAGCATGAGAAGAGAAGGAAACTGTGAGCATTTTGCTGGATAGACGAGCCAGGATTGAATTAAGCAGTGATTCAGATAGCAATGCATATTAAGGATGAGAATTCCAGCAGGGTCTCTACCAACCCATCTACATGTAATTGACGTTCCCAATTCCCTCTGCAAATGACACTCTCCAGTCCTGTGGCATGCTGAATGCTTGCCGATATTGGGCTGCTCTTCTGAACGCCTCTGCGTTCCACCAGTTCTTCGCATTCTTACTAAGAGTAAGTTGTTTTTATTCCCAAATGAATGCTAGTCGTAATTTTCTTGTAATTATGTGATTTAATTAAATGGTATGTAAACAAATGAAATATGAATACATAAGAAATCTGTTTTTCCCATGATAACTAAGCTGAATATTTTGGGAAGCCAAAATAAAGTCTAATTGCAAACAATTAAAATTAAAAAACCAGCAACCACCCACCTCCAAAATATGTAGAATTTGGTGCTGGTAGATAGCTATAAAAGCTCGACAGTAAGTGTAAAAGGATTGTGCACATGAATTCCTTCTTAAGGGTCTTTAGCAAGTGGCTGTTTAAGGTGTCTGTTTCACCTTAAAGCATTGAAAGTGGAAATTGTAGGCAATGTAGAATTGATGGAGGTCCTAAAGAAAGACTGTTCAGAAATGTAATGATTAGACATCTACTTTAATTTATTAATGTCTCTTTCTGCATAAAAAAGATTAGGAAATTCTTTTCCTAAAAAAAGTTCTTTTCCTAAAAATTTGGCAGAGTTAGCCAACTTTTTCATTATTTAACCAGTTTATATCCATTGATATTAGATAGGAGACTTCCACTGTAATTGTACCTAGTTGTTTGTATAATTTTCATGTAACTGTTCATCACATATTTAGTGATTAGTAATTATTTGCTAGTAACTTTAATAAAATGTTTATTTTTGAATTAGTTACAAAATAGATTTAGGTAAAAATCATGACAGATTCTCCTTTTGTTCAGTTAATCACTCCCATGGGAAGCCAATTTGTTTAGATAAGGCCATAGCTTTTATGAAATGTTTGTGATTTTATAGTATCTGCAAGTATCGTGTTGGAAGTAAAAAGGCTTATGGGAGAAACTATTTGACTCGACTATCACATTTAGAGAACAGAGGAGGTGGCACCCATTCAGTTGTTCATCCATTCAGTAGTGAAACAATCGAGAACGTAGTATTTGCCAGTCATTATAATTAGGCTTCATATATTTAAGCTTTTGGTCTTGAGGAGCTTACAGTCTCGTGGGAGAGACAAATGTGGTAACGGACTAGTTGGAACGTAGCTTGTCAGGATATAATGTAAATAACATTCCTTGAGAACATTCCTTGAGAGTACACAAAAGGGAGACAGAATGGTATCATTTGGGGTGGTTTATTGCCTTCTCTAGTAAAGTAGGTAAGGAGGTAGGGAGAGCATTGAAGATGCAGCCAGGAGCTAGCTATACAAAAACTTTTCTTCCACTTTTGTTCTTTATTTCCTCTCGACATTAGTCTCTTGGTGATAGGCTTACAAAGAATTTTAATTTTCTTCTTTATGCTTACCTGCATTTTTTAATTTTAAAAAATAAACGTCTATTATTTTTTGTAGTTAGAATTGGCTGATGATGTTTCTTTTCAAATGCATTGCTGAGTGTTACGGATTTAGCCGTGGATCCCATTTGGTGTGGACTGTGTTTTAAGAAGAATCAGCTGGGGCATGTACATCTCCAGCAATGACAAATCTAAATCAATGCTTCTACCTCCCAAGAAATAAAGTAGACTAACGTGTCCACTGCCAGGACAACCTCTAGATTGTAAGTCCCACTGTTCCTAAGCTAGGAGAGGACCGCTGTGCCTAATAAGCGTTTGCCTCGAAATTGAAAAACCTACGTTAGTGAAGGAAGGAAATCTTGCATCTTACAGTAGATGCCTTCCTTTTATTTCTTGTCCTTCCTTTCTTTAATATGTAAAAAATAATACACTTATGGACTATATTTTATTAAATAGCATTCTTTTTTATTCTAGATGATCTAATGTAGAAAGGTCCATATGGAGCTGGGCTCGTCCAATGCATTTTGGCAACCCTTCTTTTGCAGCTTTTGGCATAACTCTAGCAGGACAATCAGAAGCCTGTAGCCAGTAACTAAATCATCAGAAGGAAATCATATATGGCACACAAAGGAGGAAGCAGATTTTTTTGGAAGCAGTGTATGATATGGCTAAAGTCCAATTCTTGTTAATTTTGACACTAGCATATCTTAATGTTAGACAGAAATATGACTAATAAATCATGTTGAAGAACAAACATCAAGCACTTATAGCACTCATTTAGCAGAAAGCCTTATAATCATTTTGAATGTGTGGGTGAAACTACCCTATGCTCATTTCATGGACAAGTTTTAAATCATAATTTAATTATTTTAAAGTTTTCCCTTAATTCAGTAACATATTTGTGAGTGCTTCTGTATGTACACATAAAATATTCTATTTTAAACACATACCACTAAACAGGCATAAGCACATCAGTTTTTTATTTTGTTTTCATTTTCTTCTAAAATTTCAATATACCAGCTTATTTTTTTTTAATCCCTGGGCTGTTTTAGAGCCTGTTTCTGGCAATTACCTGCTGGATGAGAATCACATTTGCTTACCTTCACCCCCTCAGGAAAGACAGCAGATACTTCAAATGTCTCAAATGACATTGTGCTCAGTTTATTAAATTTTCTCGTGTTACCCTTTAGGGAATTCTAGCAACAACAACTTTGGACTTTCTATCAGCGGTTGAAGGTTTTGCTGCTATCCTCTGATATTTACTACTGAAGATTTTCTTGTTGTTAAGTGACATTAAATGATTGCTCTTTATACGTGCCCAGTGCACTGGGTGCATGTGAATTTCTTTCCTCAGAATCTATTTGTCATAAGCATTTTGGGCAGATATTACACGGTGTGCAGTTTTACTAACGTCTTTGTAACGATGCCAGATATTTAACGTGAGTGCAGTGCATGTTGCTGGTGTGCCAGTCCACTAGGCTTGACACTTCAGTAAAAGATGCTGTTGCCCTCATGGAATCAAGTCCATTTGGGGAATCCAACTTGTAAACCAGTGATGGAAACTCATCCCTGCCGGCATCATGCTGGGATCATTACTGACATTTGTGCTACTGCTCCTCAGAATACATCTTCAGGGATAAGTCATTTACCCTATAGCCACACAATTGTAAGCAGAAAGGCCAGTTTCAGTTCCCAATTCTCTGACTCCATAGTAAGTCACTCTATACAATGTATTGAGGGATATCATGCCCATTGGATGACGAAGTAGACTCAAGTCAGGTATACAAATTGAGTGGGAAAGTTATTTTATAATCAGGAGAATCATTTCCAATGCTATTTTTAGCTTATTACTATATAATTAAGAGCTCCATAAAACAAGGAAAGAAGGCTATAAGGTGGATATATATATATATATATATATAATCAATCTAGCCTGACTTTCTTCCAACCTCAAGTTTCTTGGATAGATGAAATTTAATTAATCTTTAAAATACTGTTCACATCCTCACTTCTTAACCTTTCCAAGACTTAATAACTTTCCGTGTGTGGCTGCTCTCTGCCTTATATCTAACTCACAGACATACTTTCTGTATAGAGATTGAGAACATCTGGTTAACACCCTCTTGGTAATAACCTTTCGTACTTTCTTGATTTTAAAGTAGAATTAGGTATCATTATTCTTGGAAAATGACATTTTTATATTGAAGTTCCTTTAGCTCCATGACCGTTGAATATAGACTTCTTCTTGACTCTTAGGTATTTCTCCCTCAAGAGGTTTTCGTAATTCTGAAACCATTCCTTCTTTCTACTGAAATTCTGTTGTCAATAATTTTTTTGTGCAGCTGAGCATAATTTGTCCTAAAAAGAAGACAGGAAATTCGGATTTAGGTTCCTAGGTGTTTGGTCTTTCTTGGAACAAATACACTGTGTATTTCCAAATGGTGATTTTGGGTTCATTCAACAGTGAAGTGTTAAAGGTAAATAGTGTCACTGAAGTACCCTCTGGTGTCAGGCCTACTTTGGATGTGAGCCATTTTACTTATTTAACCAAGAAGAGATAGAACTAACACTTAGCTGATTAAAAGTCAGAGTCCCATTGCGAAGCGCTAGCATATTTTCAAGTTATTAATAGCAAATATTGAAAATAACAGTTCAAGACTATGAACAAGCATACCCAAAAGCATACTCAGAAAGTCTTTATAAATAAGATCCGTCAATTACTCAGGGTTTACATAGCTTCCCCTTGCTTGTGAATATAAATGTGTTCGATTTCTTTCCTTTTTTTTTAAACATCTTTATTGGAGTATAATTGCTTTATAGTGCGCTAGTTTCTGCGTTATAAATAACAAAGTGAATCAGTTATACATATACATACGTTCCCACATCTCCTCTCCCCTGCGTCTCCCTCCCTCCCACCCTCCCCATCCCACCCCTCCAGGCGGTCACAAACCACCGAGCTGATCTCCCTGCGCCATGTGGCTGCCTCCCACCAGCTATCCACTTCACGCTTGGTAGTGTACATATGTACATGCCACCCTCCCACTTCGTCAAAGCCTACCCTTCCCCCTCCCCATATCCCCAGGTCCATTCTCTAGTAGGTCTGTGTCTTTATTCCCATCTTAACCCTAGGTTCTTCATGACCTTTTTTTTTTCTTAGATTCCATATATATGTGTTAGCATACGGTATTTGTTTTTCTCTTTCTGACTTCACTCTGTATGACAGACTCTAGGTCCATCCACCTCACTACAAATATCTCAATTTCGTTTCTTTTTATGGCTGAGTAATATTCCATTGTATATATGTGCCACATCTTCTTTATCCATTCATCTGTCGATGGACACTCAGGTTGCTTCCATGTCCTGGCTATTGTAAATAGAGCTGCAATGAACATTTTGGTACATGACTCTTTTTGAATTATGGTTTTCTCGGGGTAAATGCCCAGTAGTGGGATTGCTGGGTCATATGGTGGTTCTGTTTTTAGTTTTCTAAGGAACCTCCTCAATTTCTTTTTGAGTGCAAAGACTTAGGCTCAAGGACAGAATATTTTAAGAAAATAAAGAAGAGGGATTTTTTTGTGAATTAAAATTGATACGTTTAAAGAAGAAAGTTATTTTAATACTCTTGAATAAAAGTAAATGTATTTCTAAAATTTTTAGTGAAATCGCAGAAGGATACTATTAAAAATCATACATATATCTATATTTTAAAAGATAACAGCCCTGGAGAACTTTAAAAGAATAGAAGATATCATGGTACAGAACATGGTACAGAACAAAACTACAAGCATTTCTGTTCATAACTTGTTTATCTTTTTTACTTTTTCTTTCTTTACTTAAAATTAAGCGATTACCTGAAAGCAATAGTGTGCTTGAATCCATTACATACGAATGGAATGCAGCTATATTAAGGTGGCTAAGAAATTATAAGTAATAATCCTAAAGATAAGGAGTAAAGTCCTATAAGTGCAGGTTACAGAATGATGCATCTGAAGGGAGAGATGGCACTAAAACTCTGACTAAATGTTTTCAATGTCTTGTATAGGACAGAGCTGAACTTGAGTTTCTTGGGTCAGTTTATGGCTTCTTAAGGAATACTTAAACCCTCGGTTTACCCAAATGTGCTTGTAGAGATCTAGAATGACACTACAGTAGGGGTGAAACCAAACATATATGTGTCTTCCCATGTAATTTTTTTTTGTACCTCTGAATCTCCTGTTTTCCTCTGTTAGACATTCTTGGACTCTGCCTCATCTCCTAACCTCCGTTTATTGCAGCAACCAGAGGAAGGCAGACTCCGTTACAGCTTGCCTTGGCAGTACTGTTCCTCTCTAATTTTCTACCCCAGGCTGTCTCTGACAGCACCTTGGGACACTGGCAGGAAATCTCCCCTAGGCTCACCCATGCATAGACTGGAAATGTGAAGGAATTAACATTCCTTAATAAGGGCAACCCTTACTACGGGAATTGGTGAAGAAATGCCCCCCTCTTCTGTCCCTTGATCAGACAATTTTAAGCATATTACACATGGTTCCTCGGAGGGTCATGGCACGATCAAGCCTGAATTGCCCACTGTGTTGACTAACTGTGAACACACCTCCTACTGATTTTCCCTCTCTACCCATGCATGCTTCCTCCCTCACCCTGGCTCCCTGGCATCACTTCCCAAGTAAAATCCCTGCATGCTAGCTTATGTTCCAGACACTGCTTTCCAGAGAGATTGGCACAGGAAAAGACATGACTCACAATTACTGAATACAGTCATCCCGAGGTATCAGTGGGGCTTGGTCCAAGGACCTGCCACAGATATCAAAATCTGCAGATGCATAAGTCCCATAGTTGGCCCTCCTTGTACACAATTCCGCATCTGGGGATTCAGCCAACCTCAGATCATGTATTAAGTTTGGGATTCGTGGTTGGTTGAATCTGCAGATGCAGAACCCACGGATCAGAGAGCTGACTCTATGTTTACTAAAAAAAATCTGCATATAAGTTGACCCCACACAGTTCAAACCCATGTTGTTGAAGGGTAAACTATACTCCATTCTCTCACCTCTGCCATACAGCAGTACTTTCTCGTACATAAATACCCATAATTGATATAATTTGTTTTCCAACTTCATTATTAATCTGTGTCTATTTGGGGGCCATAATTTTATACGTTATACTATGTTTTAATCTGAAAGAATATATCTCCTCCCTCATTCTTTGTCAAAATTATCTTGCTATTTTTGGAAATTTCTTCATTTAATATGTTAAAGTAAACTTGTCAGGGACCATGAGAAATCTTGAGGGGTTTTGATTGGGATTACAGTGAATTTCGAGATTAATATGAGGAGAAATGGCATTTAATAATTTTGTGTGTTCTTAACCAGGAACATAGCATGTATCTTGGATTTCCTACCTTGTTATTTAGGACTTCAAGTTAATTTTATTCATATGAGGATTGCATACTATTCACTAACTTTTTTCTGTGTTTTCCACTTTTTGCTTCTCTGAGATATACTTCACTAAAGCATTTTATAATTAGTGTTTGACATTTGGAAGGCTATTGATTTTAAATACTTTTCTGGTATATCCAACAACTTTCTAGAATGAGTTTTTGTTTTAACATTCTCCTGGTGCATTGTCTTGTATATGCAAGGAAGACAATTGTATCATCTACCGTTAATGATGGATTACATCTTCCTTTCTAACATTTGAATCTCTTATTTCCTATTCCTTTTTAATTTTATTGACTGAACCTTCTAGAATAATGGTGAATAACACAGGTAATAGTGTCTTTTCTTATCTTCTGTTCATGGTTCTTAATGGAATGTTTTGTTTTGTTTTTCCGACTGTTATATTATTTCTTTGGGGTTCTGATAGCTACTCTTTATCATGTTGAATAAATTACTTGGCATTCCCAGCTTAATAAGCATTTCTGTCAGTAATTGTTGCATTTTATCAAATGCCTTTTTCACAGATCTATTGAGGTGATTATGTTATTTCTGCTTAAAACATCTAATGTTCTGAAAATCACTTATAAAGTTATTTATATTGAATGATTTTTGTATTCCTGGAGTAACTCCACTTCAGCATTCCTATTATTCCTTTAATATAACTTTGCGTATCAATATTTCATTTGGTTTTGGGTACCTAGTTTCTTACGTGATATTAATTTAATCTAATAGTGGTTTTGCCTATCAGGTTTGCCTATCTTTTCTTATGTGAACACTTTGAATAATATAGGAAAATGTGCTCCTTGAAGGTTGATCAAAATAACCTATAAAAATTATTTATTTGGCATCCTACAAGCAGGGTAGTCTTTTGTCCAGAATTTCAAATATATTTTGTCCTGGTTGGTTTTTCTATTCCAATTATGCCTTCTCAATTTATATTTGCTAAGAAAAAAGTATAAATTCCATTTAACCTTCCTAAAATATTAGGACAACACTGCCCATAATATATATATCTCAGATAACAATAAGACATTTACAAAAATTGCTTGTATACTAAACCATAAAGAACTTTTTCTTTAATTCCCTGTAAGTAGAAATGGACAGAATGCATTCTTTGGTCTTAATTTAAATTGCATATTCATTTTAAAAGACTAGTCAATAAATATGTATGTAACTATCTACCTATCTATTACCTATGTATGTATCTATCTAAAACAAACCTCTTAGCAATTTAAGACATATATCTAAATGACTTTTTGATTAAAGAGCAATTCAGAGCAGAAATTGTAATATTTGAAAAATGGAGATATAAGAACACTTTTTATCCACAGTATGGAATTCAGTATTAAGATTTTTTAAATTTAGCAATAAATGCAATTTGCAGAAAACACTAGGGACTAGATAGAAGTAAGTTAGCTAAGTAGTCAACTGTGGAAGCTAAGACAAAAATACTCAAGATAAACATAAGATAGAAGAAAGGAGATAAACATAAAAGCAGAACTAAATGAACAGAAAACAACAGAAGTAGACTTGGTGATAAAGTAAGATCTGGTTCTTTTAAAATGCCAATGAAATAGACAAATTACTTGCAAGACTAATGAAGAATACGGACAAGAAATGCAAATAAGTTCAGCAATGAAAAAGGAGAGAGATTAATAGGTACAAATCCATTTAAATAGAAGAGAAATTATGTCCATGTGTCTTTGTTCCTTTCTTTAACATTTAGTATGAGAGTTAACCAACTTTCCTGTATGTGTTTAATGAAGAATTCTTATACACTTTTCAATCCAGTTTTCTGTGATTTTATATGATTACTAGGAAATGAGAGGGCTTCTGGAATTGATCTAAGGATAACTGCCAGTTTTATATTTGGTGACATAAAATGCCAATTTTTTTTAGATAAAGTGAGCTGTTTAACTTAATACTACTTGGTGTAAACCTCATGCAACTACAGGTGTTTATGATTTTTTTATATCAGCAGTACTCACTGTATCGCCTCACCACTCAAGATTCTATTGCAGAACAACAGCATCACGGTCACCTGGGAATGCATTAGACATGCAGGAGTTCAAGCCCCACTCTGTCTGACTGACGCAGAACCAGCATTCAGTAAGATCCCCAGACGATCCATATGCACAATAAAGTGTGAGAAGCACTGTTTTAGATAAATATATGTGTAGGTAAAGGGTGAAGGTGTAAGGCCAGGGGAAGCAACTCTTTACCAATGTGGACGGTTGAATCTGAGTACCATTGTTAAACTAAATAAAAGGTCAAGTTTACATTCACACTGAAAGCTTACGTTACTTGGTTTATTGAAACAGATTCTAAGTTTTTAATTTTTATTTCTGATTTGGGTGTAAATAAGTTGCAAAATAAATAAATATGTAAGTGTGGAAATAAAGTATGTCTGAAAGCCCTTGAATGTAATTGGAATACTATGGAAATAATTTCACAGTGGGTAATCCTTACCACTGAGTTTTTAAAAAAGAGGAAAAGATCCTTGCAGAATGAATATCTGTGGTTAAAAATCTCATCATCTGTTAAACATATGCTGAATAATTCTTGGAATAGCTTTTATATTATGATGCTGCTTTAGGGCAGTTTATGGAAAACTGCTATTATTATTAAAAACAACTTTATTTACTTTAGAATCGCTGATTAAAGTAAAACTAGAGAAGGAATGAATTGTTAGAATTTCTAGTTTGTTCAGACCTGCATCTTCTTTATCCATAAAGAGGGCAAAATGCAAACCAGAATTTGCAGATGAGATTAATGAAATAAAGGAAGTCTCTAGCACTAATTAAAATTAAAAAGGATGAACAGATGGTCTTCACACAGCTGGAAGTATTCCGATGAAATTCTACCCATGTGTTTACTAAGGCAGCTCTGTTGCAAGAAAACACACCTGTTTACTTTTCTAAGAGCAAAAATATTATTAAATGTAGTTTTTATTTACTGCTATTTTGTTTGTTAAATCATTCCTCAGTCTTTCAGTCTCGTTGTATCCAGAGATAATCAGCTTTAAGTAACTTATTAGTATATATAGTAAGTATGTGTTCGTTTGGGTACAATAATTTTAATCATCACATTCAAATGGCAAGCTGATCATTTGCTACTTACTTAAATTTTTTTTTAACTGTGGGTCAAAAACACCCATGGAGAAGGTGAAGAAGAGAAATAACAAATATAAGGCTATACATTCATTTTAATAGATCATAAATAAAGTTTTAAATTCTTTAATTTTTAATATCATTTACCAAGCCTTTGTTCATTATTCAATGTCTTGGAATTTGTAACATATACAAAAATAAATGACTTTAAATTACCTACTTTTAAATGGTAAATACTTTAATAAATACCAACTATTTTATTATTTCCCTAGTAGAAATAATAAATAGAAATAATAAAATAAATAAATAAACAGAAATAAAACAATAAATTCCCTAGTAGAAATAATAAAAAGTATAACCACTTTTAACATTTTGCTAATTATTTTTGAGCATTTATATATACTTATAATCAGACTCTGTATACAATATTATATTCCACACACCACTATTAGGCAACTAAATAATTATTGAGGAATTATTACCAAAACCAGTCTCAGAACCAAACAAGTGTAATATGGCAAATAACTCCACGTTTTCCTTGATTTTTAAGTACTTAAGTTTTGTCTTTCATTTGAAGGCAAAAACTGATACATATTATCCCTTAGTTCAAGTCCTCTTTTTCATTTTAATAAATTCAGTTTCATTACCCACTATTGAACACTTACTGTAAAGCTGGTACAAAGATTTTTATTATTAATGCAAAAGAAGGACCAGAAAAATCATATTCGCATTCTAACGTATACATTGTATTCATTTCCTAGTGCTGCTGTAGCTAAGTACTTCAAACTGGGCTGCTTCAAACAACAGAAACTTGTTCTCTCAGTGTTCTGGAGGCTAGAAGTCTAAATGAAGGGGTTGGTAGGGCCATGCTTCCTCTAAGGGCTCTAGGGGAGGATCTTTTCCATACGTGCTCACAATTCTATTGGTACGGTCAATCCTTGGTATTCCTTGGCTTGTAGACACATCACTCCAGTCTCTGCCTTTGTCATCACATGGCCTTCTTCCTGTGTGTCTCTATTTTTGTATCTCTTTTTCTCTTATAAGGATACTAGTTATATTGAATTAGCACCCCACCCCCTTCTAGTTAACTTGATTATATCTGCAAAGACCTCATTTCCAAAATAAAGTTACATTTGCAGGTACTGGAGTTTAAGACTTCAACTTATTTTTTTGGAGGACACAATTCAACTCATAACATAAAATTTGGCAAAATTTTGCTCAATAGCAATAATATTGGTAATAAGGGTGCTTTACTTTTTTTAATCATTTAAGTCTTTCCCCTAACAACAATTCAGCTAGGACACACTGGGATTTCTGACCTGCATAAAAGATGACATAATAAATTCATTATTGCCTCTGCGTTTGGGTGTTGTTTGTTATGCAGCAACAGGTAACTAATGCACTTCCTCATCCACTTCTGTTGCCATTTACTGCCAGCAGACAACCAAAGGCTTTTTGTATGAAAGTGCTATTTTCCAGCTCTCTGTCGAAGCACATTCCACATTTTTTCATAGAGAGGTTAGAGAGAATGGGAAAGACAGAATGAGCAAGGGAAATTTGTATTCAGCTGTAAAAATCCTAGAAATCCAGTCTTATGTGTTAATAGTAAAGATCTCTTCCTCTTGCCTGGCAACCCAGGTCACCCTAAGTTAAGAAATTAAACAAAATTAAAGTGTATAATTTTGTTCCTCTGAATTTGCTGTCACTCTTAAAGACAGCAGCTATTTGTTGATCAATTCTGTTGATAACGGTTATAGTCAAATCATGTGGTTGAGCTATTCAGTCACTTATGTCATACTTTCTAGCGGGAAGAGAAAACAATGAATTCTTCATCTTGTATCTTTGTATTCAAGAAGAGTTTCTAAATAAAATCCCCAATGCTATTGGGAAGAAATTACATTTCTGCCATAAGCTCAAAGACATCAATTTCTATCACCTGACTTTAATTTGGTATATAGTTTTCCAATGATTAATGACCAAATTTAAAGATAATCTCAGAAATAAACATTGAACACGTCTTTTTTCTAATACTCTGCTGTATTTTTCCCTAGTACGTTCTGTTATACTTTTGAATCACCTACTAGAATTTATTTACACAGCATTGTGTGTCCCTGGTGTATCACTTTAAAGGTGCAATCATTCACTGATGTGCAATTCATCTTGATTTCATAGCAGTGTGATGAAAATCCATCCCTTAAAGATATTACGTCTGTTTAAATGAAAATGATTTTATCCCCTTCTCCAGAATGTTTGCTCCTGTAGCTCTCACAGATATAAGGTACCATAGAGATTAAGGCTAATTGTGTCTCCATGGAACCTAACGTTAAAAACAGAAAATGACTTTTGTGCACTCAAAGGCAAGATTTGTTCACTAATGATATAACCTATAGAGTTCAACGCTGAGTCTCAAACGCATTGTTTAACATTTTTCCTGAAGAAACTTGATTTAGTCATTTTTAATTGACTCTAAATTATGAAATTACCTTGAAGAGTAGAATCAGAATTTGAAATTTTGGTAAATTTTTGAGAAACAGTCTAATAATATTCATTGAGTTCAAGTGCAACTAAGATTCTTGGATGGGAGGTTTGTGTGTGTCTGTGTTGGAAAGACAATGAGTAATCTGTGATCCCATGCTCTTCGTGGATTTTGACTTGACCAGTGTAAGGATTTAGATAATCAAAGGCCAAGATGATAAGCCAGCCACTTACTATGAAATTCCCTTTGGCTTACGGACTACTTACTACTTGCTCTTTAGAGTAGAATTGGAGGGGAAATGATCACCAAAGAGCCACAGGAATGCTACTCAGATCCTTTTTAACCTGCTATGCCTAGTTATAGAGTTTGAAATAAAGGGAAAGAAAAATTTCAGTCTAGAGAAATGAAAACCTACAGAAGCCCTCCATGCCACGTGAGGATCTGGTCACTTCGTCGTGCTGTGGCTTCTAGTGTACCACAACCCTGTACTGTACACATTTTCAATGATTATTATCAGAGTCATCAAATCACTGCACTTGATGTTTCTCCCTTGTCCTTATTAATTTGTTAACAAAGCATCCAAGATGTGTTTAATCAATTATTTCTTTTTAAAATCAGACATCAGTAAAATACAAAATTCTTTTTTAAAAAATCAGTGTTTTCCACTGAGGTACTGGTCAATAACTTGATTAGTCGTGAGATTACTTTCAAAAAGAAAACAACACTGCATTTCATCTCTTTAGATAATCAAGCAAATCAGCACATTTTTGGCCAGTAGAAAACATAATCGAATTTAACGCTCAGCCTGCATTAATGAGAATGCTCTCATTTTGTCCCACTGAACATTTAAGTGCCTGACTACAGTTTGCTGTATTTAGATTTAGAAGTTCCAGGCTACCCTTCACTTCATGGACAAAAATAGATGAACTTAGAAGCAAAATCAAGACCTTTTCCTTTAATATATATATATGTGTGTGTGTGTGTATGTATATTTATATGTATATTTATATATACCTATTTATATGTATATTTATATATACATATTTATGTACATATATGTATATATGTTTTTTTTTCCTAACGCCCCTTTGTAGAGGCTATTTAGTTTTCTTCTTGGTGGCTGTCTTTGAACCCTCTGATTCCTGTGTGGAATACAGTGACATGTTTATGTCTGTGCATTCATGTCAGTCCTTTAAGAGGCACTCCCCCATACCTACCAGACTGTTTGAAACAGCCCTTTGTCAGCTTTAGCTCACAACCATAAAATTAGCTTCTAGTTTCCACCTTGTTTGAAACTCCTTGACCAATAACCCCTGTAACCCGAACCAGATGGGGAAAAGTTCACCCAAACAGTGTTGAAACATGTTGACCTTGCCCACATATTACAGAGTAGAGGTTTAGAAAACCTCATCTGAAGTCCTATTTTCCTTTCCTTAGGGTATGTCAGAGAAAATTCCTTAAACCTTATGAGGTCACATACTTGCAGATCTGCAAATCTGTAACATCTCCTCTCTCCTCCTTTTTTTCTAAACCTGCTTTAGTTCCTTTGGAACTGTTCAGTGGCCTCCATTCTCCCAACTTTTCAAGGAAGGCCAGTTGGATGGCCTTCCTCCTGCCTGCACTCTTTCTGTGTTTGGCAAAGCCATTTCTTCCCTTTTATGATCCCCACACAATGGCTTCCATCTTTCTATTGATATTTATCAGGGGTCACGCTCTTACATATGACAACTGCCCCCTTAGGACCAGCATTTAATCTCTTCCATCCGAAGGGGCTTTGGTCTGATGCTTCCTCATTAACGTTCTTACTGCGAGGGATCCCCAAATGGACTTGGTCTCTGGAATTATCTTTTCTTCCACCCTAACGTTGATGAGAGAAAAGTCTTGTTCACGAAATGAAATTGGAGCTTATATGTTGATGTTTTTGTTTAGATAATCCTTTTATTCATTGCTTTATGTTTGACTGAATATTGGGGGCAAGGTTTTAGGGAACAAACATTTGCTGACACAGTAACACTAAAAAAAAGGACCGCGAGCCTTTTACCTGCTGGCATGTTGTTTCATTTTGCAGAACACCTGAGTCAATTACTATAATCAGGGAAGTGTGGCTTTGAAAATAGTTGTAATAATATTTTCCACTAAATGATACTGCTTTTACGATATAAAGATGAGATCTTTCAAATATGGACTCCAAGAATTGTAAAACAGCATCAACTAACCACTGTTTGCAGAATATTGCCTTTTTCCACTCTCTCTAATTCTTCTTCCATAGGTCTTATGACACACTCTTTCCAGAATCTACCCACCTTTCATCACCCCCATTTGCCCTAACCTAGGCATCATCATCTCCTGCCTGGACCTCTAAATAATCTTCCGAGTGGTCCAGCTTCTCCTGTTGCCCCCAACCCCCCCATAGTCCATGCTTCATAGAGCTGCTACAGTGATCTTTACAAGGTTCAGCGAACTTTTTCTTAAAGATTCAGATAAAAAGTATTTCAGGCTTTTGGGTCACATTATCTTTGTCACAACTACTCAAATGTGATATTGTGGTAAGAAAAAAACCACGAAACCAGCCATTGACAATAGGTCAAGGAATTTGCATGGCTGTGTTCCAACAAATTTTATTTATACAAACTGAGGGTAGATCCATTGAATAAGGTTTGCCAACCCCAGTTTTAAAGCTATCATAACCTGTCACTCTGTTGCTGAGGCCCTCCTTTGTCTTCCTGTTATAGGTGGGATAAAACCTGAACTTCTTGCAAAGCTTTACCTCTCTTGACTAGCTTCTGCACATCCCTAACCAGGCACCCTCCTCCGTCTATCCCTAACAAGCTCTAACTACTCTGGTCCTCTTGCTGTAACTCACAGCACTGGGCTATCTCCCTTCCCTAAAACTCTCCTCACTCCTATCAGCACTGGGCTGGTAGGTTTTTGGTTTCATTTTTAATCAGTTAGGTTTTAGTTCAAGTTCATTTCTGCAGAGAGGCTCCCCTGACCAACCTGTGAAAAATATTGCTTATCCTGTCCCTGTTCCACCTATTCTTTATATCTTTTACAGATCTGCCTTCTTCAGAGTCCTTCATCATTTCAAATTATCTTATTTTGTGTATCTATTTATTCTGTGTTATACTGCTAGAACATAAGCTCTGGGAAGGCATGGACTTTGCCTTCCTTAAATCATAATTAGTGCACAATTAATGTTTGCTGAATGAATGTATAAATAGATGAGTACAGTTTGTTTAGTATTAGTACAGATTTTAAGTATGAAGTATTAATAGAGGCGAAAGAATAATTCCCTAAAGGCATGATTAAGCCAAAGTAAGGAAATGATGTGGAATTGCTTGCATCTTACTTGCTATATTAAACATTAGTAGAAGTAGAGGTTTAAATGTCTTAGAGCTTTCTGTCCCCTTCCACTCTGTGCTGTTTAACATACACCCAGAGGAAAATTCTGAGGACTGTGCTCTACGAGGACATTGAGACTCTGGACCAGTCCAGGACAGAACTATCAGAGCACACTTTCAGAGGAACAGCTGACAATCTATATTTGTTCAGCCTAGAGAAGATTCATAGTCCTGGTAACTCAATATTGACATTAGCTTTATAAAATACCGTGGCTCAAATATTCAAACACCAATGAAATCATCAAAAGCTACACGAATTCATTAGTCATCAGAGAGATGTCAATGAAATCCACAGTGAAGGTACTACTGTACACTCATTAGAAGGCTAAAATGAGAAAGACAGATAATACCAAGAGTTGATGAGGATGAGAAGCAACTGGAGTTCTCAATTTACAGCAAAGAATAAATGGGTACAGCCATTAGGAAAACTGTTGGACAGGATCTACCAAAGCGAAAAGATAACTTACTGAATGGGAGAACATATTTGCAAATGATTTGACCAATAAGCGATTAATATCTTATTAATATAATATCAACATACATAAACAACTCAACATCCAAAAATCAAACAACCTGATTAATAAATGGGCAGAATAACTGAATAGACATTTTTCTAAAGAGGAAATACAGGTGGCCAACAGGCACATGAGAAGATTCTCAACATTGCTAATCATCACAGAAATGCATATCAAAACCACAATGAGATATCACCTCACACCTGTCAACATGGTTGTCATCAAAAAGACACAAATAACAGAGGTTGATGAGGGTGTGGAGAAAAGAGAACTCTCGTACACTGTGGGTCAGAATGTAAATTGGTGCAGCCACTGTGGAAAACAGTATGGAGGTTTCTCAAAAAACTAAAAATAGAACTACCATATGACCCAGGAATTTCACTCCTGGGTATATATCCAAACAAGAGAGAGAGAGAATGTGGAATACTACTCAGCCATAAAAAAGAATGAAATTTTGCCATTTGTAGCAACATCGATGGACTTGGAGGGCATTACACTCCAAGTGATATCATACAGTATTTGACTTTCTCTGTCTGATTATCAGAGATTATCAGACAGAGAAAGTCAAATACTGTATGATATCACTTATCTATGGAATGTAAAAAATACAACAAACTAGTGAATAAAACAAAAAAGAAGCAGACTCACAGATAATAAAGAACAAAGTAGTGGTTACCAGTGGGAAGAGGGAAGAGGGTAGGGACAAGATAGGGGTAGGGGGTTAAAGGGGGTTATTATGGAATTATATGAAACCATGTATGTGAAACTTTTGAAAATTTTAAGGCACTATAGAATTTAAAGAGTCTTTCAAACAAAATGTGAGAAAAAAATAAAACTGAACACAAGCGTGTCTTATGACTCAACAATTTCATTTCTAAATAAATACCAAACAGAAAGGTGTACATATATGTCCTAAAAGATGTGCACATGAAAGTTCATGACAGCACTGTTCAGAGAGCCCAGTTTGGAACAACCCAAAGTGAAATGTGGTGTATTTATTCAATTGATACCTTGCAATAATTGCTACATGTGATAAAACAGATAAATTTCGTAAACATAATGGTGAACATAGGAACCACAGTGAAGAGCCCATTCTGTATGAGTTCATTCATATAAGTTAAAAACTAAGCTCTGTTGTAAGTCAGGGACTTGATGATTGGGAAGGGAGCTTTTATGGTACTAGTAATGTTCTGTTTCTTGCATCCCATACACGGATGTGATCTTTCCTGTGTGTGAGATACGCATTAATAACATACTTACCTAATGGTTAAGTTGCTTCGTGGTTTCTCTTACCATCTTAAAAGCAGAGCTCACATTTCTGCCTTTGGTTTTTCTCCCAAAACTCTTACACCAGGTGCTCTGTAAGTGCAAGTGACAGCACTCTTAGGGTGAACAAGACAGGTGGACATATTAGGGAATGTTCCAGCTGCCTTACGAATTGACCTAGATGGAAAAACAACAGTCTTAACTTTAGTAAATCACACTCTAAGTCTCACTCGCTTTTCCAGTTTCAACATAAAATTTCAAAACTATTCAGATGTCCTTGATGCCATTTCATTGTGTATTTGATCCTGAATGGATTTTTGCTAATCCTTGTGCTTTCCCAGCAGAAATGTCACCCAGCACTGTCATCACCCAGAGCCTAGCTCCTGCTCTGTGCCATTTGCTGTAACTAATTGGCCTAGACCGCATGAGATCCCATTTAACAAAACATTTGATGGCTCCTCTGGTTGACATGTGCTTCAGAAAGCTCCCTGAGTATCTAAGGTTTTCATTAGTTGGTAGAACCCACTGAGTTAATTATATCATGCAGTAGGTTTTTAGGTTGAACAGTCAACAAGAGAAAGGCGTAAACCTGGAGATGCTGGAAAGGAGTAAACCTTTTCTTACTTTGGCAGCCTTCAAACATTACCCTCAGAACTTGAAACCTTTCACTGAGGCCTTTCTCTAGGCAAAAAGTTGATGACCTGGGAGTGACTTAGTAGATCCAGGTGGCCCTTAGAAGAGATAAAATAAGACCTCACCCCTTGCTGGAATGTGTAATTTGTGTTAAAACTGGAGGGGGCCCCTTGCAATCTGTTGACGGCATTCCTTGAAAGGTCAGGACAAAAGAAAAGCTAAAGAGGCAAACCCAGTTAAATTCTGCTGTTACTCCGGAGTCCACAGAGCTGTGTCATGGCGGGGCATGGGTGTCAAAGAAGGGGAGGTGTGCTTAAGATTGCAGTGATGTCCATTCTCTGCGTAACATTACTGGGGAGAAAATGGGGCCATTTTCTCTATAATCAGTTTCAGTGCCAGGACCAGTGGAAGTGGAAGTTAGCTTTATGACAGTTTCTGGGTCCGAATTCTTATGCTGAACAGGAATGTGGCAGCCATACTACATCACGAAACTCTTGAGAGTTTTTGCAGTATTGTCAGGCATGCTGCTTATCACAGCAGTGGTGTATATGAGAAGAATTTGGAGGAAGCCTGATCAATCCTTAGTCCTGAATGGAGTCCGTAGTTTCTGGATGTAAAGCTCGTTGTCATGAAGCATTCTTTTACTACTGGGAATTAACTCAGGGACCCTATCTCATTCACAGACCCAGCAGAGTATTTGGGTTCTGTTTACAGGACTTTGCAGGTTAGGCATCTATCCTAAGACAACTCATTATATCAACTTTATGGACTATACCAAGGACAAGAATTATTGCAGTATTACTTTCTTCAGTCATGCATATATGGTACATACTTTAAGTATGGAGTAGATATAGATACAGGTATGGGTATCAATTATAGATATGGCTGTGAATATGGATTATAGATATAGGTATGAATTATATCTATAGATATAGATAATGATATAAATATAGACAATGATTTGTAATGAATTATGGTATATTCACATAAAGGAGGCCGAGACACAAAGTGAAGAAAGAGCTGTATTAGGTCATTCAGATGCTTTTAAAACAGGTCTGCCTCTCCTGATCAACGTTGAAGATTAGTTCTAAAAATCTAAGTATTTGAGAAAACAATGAACTTTACGTATACATCATAATGAAAGTGACTTGGAATGCGAGATCCTTGAAGGCAAAGATAACGTATTTTTTGTCTCTGTATCCCTAGCACCTTTCACCTGATAGATGATATATGGTTGGTGAATGAATACATGAGAAAAGGAATAAATGACTTGTGACTATACCTCAATTCATTCTAAATAAAGCTAATAATAATAATAATCAGCCTCTAAACAGTTCCCCTCCATACCCAGATGCTGCATATCCAGCTTCTTACTCTAAGGAAAAAAGGTAAAAATTGTAACGTTCTTGTCCCATGACTTCCCAAAGTAATGCCTAGGTGTCCCTATAAGTTTCTGCGGGGGGAGCGGGGAGGGCAGCTCACGGCCCCAGCACCGGAGTGATTGCAGCTGTGCCCTGGGATGATAAAGAGAGGTTGACAGCAAGGGTGTTTGCAGCTGAAAGCACTCTCAACCACTGCAGCTTATTAAGACCACCACCACAACAAAAAACAAACACCGGAGATGAATAGAAGACAGATGATTTTGTTTATCTCAAGTGGAAAAGACAAGCAATGAGACCCCTGGGATCCCTGAAATGAGAAACTTCTAAAGCTAATTGAGATATGATTAAAAAGATGGTTGTGCGTCATTGCCAGCAGTCATGGAGTTTTGTCATTAGGTTCCCCAGTGTTGGGGCATCTAACCAGTTATGGCTTTAGCAAGCAGCAGAGTTTACTATACACATTTTCTTGTAAAACGATAACTATTAAGGGTATAAGTGGAGTTTCTGAAACAAATTCATTCAATGTACCTTAAGAAATTTCTCTCTCTGGTATCATTTGTCAGTCTCAGACGTATCAGTTGAATTCCGTCTCTCTATATAGCAGTGCCATCCAATGCAAGTCATATGTATAATTTTAAATTCTCTTCTAACCACATTATAAAAAGTAAAAAGAAACAGGAGAAATTACGTTTAATAATATTTTCATTTAACCTGATACATCTAAAATAATATCATTTCAACATGTACTCAATATACAAAAATATTAATGAGATCTTTTGCATTCTTTTTTAGGTGCTAAGTCTTTGAAATCCAGTGTGTGTTTTATACTTATGGATTATCCCAATTTTGTCCAGCCATGTCATGATTCATGGCTAGTGGTTACCATATTGGACAGGGCAAGACCATAGCTCTTCTTCTACGTGGTTACTGTAAGAGATCTATTAAGCTACGTCCCTTCAACTATGCCACTTGAAAATTTCAGGACTGCACCTTTTTAGTGATGTTAACTTTGCTAATGGAAAGAAATTCTCTTTCTGCACTAATCTTTCTGTGAATCTCCCAATATGTGAAAGAATTTCTGATCATAAAGAGCACATCATGGTTTCTCTGATCACAAAGAGCAATGGTTTTCCAGGAAAACATTGAAAAGTAATATTATTTGTTTAATTATACATTGAGCATGCCCCAAATTATTATTCAAGGCAAAATTTCAGGGTACAAACTATCCAGCTTTTATATATGGTTCATGGCAATGTGTTACAGATTAAAAAATCCCCACTGAAGTAGAACAGAACTACCATTCACAAGATCATCTTGAGAAAAAATGGTACTGTGTACTGGGAAAGCCTCTTTCATCTTGGTACCACTGGACATTTGACAAGTGCTGCTTATTGAAAACATTAGAATTTTCCCATTGATAAGATACTGATCATTTATCAGTATGCTACGCATCATTTTTCTAAATAGTATCATCCAATGACACTGTCAGAGATACAGCATATAGAAAAAAAACACAGAAATCCATTCTGACACAAGTAGGTTATTAAATTTACTTGAGAGTAGAAGGTATTTTTAGTTTAATTTCTTATCTCCAATTTCTATATATTATAGTTGCTTTCACAGGGTATTCAAAAGGTCTTGAGCTATTTATAGCATTTAAGAAATCAGACTTGGGGAGAAGGGAGGCTAGCTGGAGGGCTGAAGGTCAGGCCACTTGTGTGTAGAACCACTAGTGCGTTTAAGAACTGTGAACCACAAATATGTCAGCTAAATAGGAAAAGGCTCTCCTAGCTTCTTAGCCTGGCTTCCTAATTCCTCTTCCCTTTCTTTCTCTCTGCTGTATCTTATCCATCCTCCCTCTGCTTTTCTCCACTTGTGAGACCTACAGACGTGTAGCAACAGCTGAAGGACAATAGATGCTTAAGCCAAGTGTGAAATAATGTCGCCCATATGGTGTGTTTGGGCATAGTACGTTGAAGGAATTTGATGTATCACCCCATTACCCATGGGATTTCTATAGGAAAAAAAACTTCTGAGAGGGAAAATATCTTAGTTATCCTTGAAGAGTTGTTTGAAATGGTGGAGAGATTGGTAGGATCTCTCACAGTGCCATTAAATTCAGTGATTCTACTCATCAGGAGTATTTCTGCTGAGAGTATGTGCAGAACAATAGAACAAAGAGGAAACAATGGCAGCAACACACCCATGATGATGGACTGAAGTAGAAAATCCATTGTGTGGCATTGGTGGTAAGTGAGATGGAGAAGAAGGAACAAACGGTTATTGAAGACATATGTCCATTATCCTTAGGAACTGGTGAAATGATGAGGGACGTTTGTCTTGGCTCCCCCTCTTAGTGGATTTTGATAGTTAATCAAAATCCATTTATTCATGTCTGCAATATGAAGACATCAACATCCACATAGTTTAATGGCCCCTACACAGCATTAATATTTAGCCAGATTAAGTATTTGTTGTTAAATTCAGACCTCTTGTCCCTTGGTTTCTATAGAAGTGGAGGATTCGAATTCTGCATTTTCAGGCCCCAAAAAAAGCCAAGCTGGAAAATGAAAATGTTGTTTTAGCAGAAAATAAAAAAGTATCCTGAATGCTTGGAATCCCACAAATAAGCCACAAACTATATTAAACATGAATGAGCCGTAAAGAGCTCTTCAGAACTCAAATTTGGAGTCATTAGAGTCGCTTTGAATTTGCACTACTTGGTCGATAATTAAAACATGTTCACAGAATCTCACACGTGGGAACAATTACAGAGTTATTGTTTCACAATGAAGTTAGCAAATCATTTAAACAAAAACTGCAGAAGCAGAAGACTTGGTAGAACCTGAGCGTTATGAATGGTGGATCTGTTCTTCTGTTTGTATGAGTCAATAGCATTTAACAGTCATCTACACTTTTGAGAAATTGAAATTTCACCCCTTGCTTCGTCACTAGGGCACTTAAAATTAAGAATTCCTTTGAGGATAAGATTTTCATCCCTTTTTCTAAAATCAAAGCAGAATTTAGGTTTGTATGTTTTTAATAACTTATTTGAATACTTTCAAATGTAGACTATGTCTATTTAAAATCAACAAATTGTGCATGGTGACATGGTAAAGCTAAAAATAATAAGCCAATTGATATATCCCAAAACAGGCACATGAAAATTAGTTCTGGTATGATTAACATTTTAATAAATAGCCAGTTACCTGATTATTAATATCACAAATATTTTCCTTTCTATTCTTCTCCTGTAAAAAACAAAGAGCAATAAAGCTTGCAAAGAGAAACCATGAAAATTGATAATCAGTAATGGTTGATAATGGGTTACAAGCCATTTGAAATCTTCCCGAGATTACGGTGTATAATAAATAAATAAAGCATTAAATTACGTTAGCTCAAAGTTCAAATTATATTTCCCCTAATATATTTAATGGGTAGACCTTAAATTTTATCCTAAAATTTAAGACTAGTATATAGTCTGTTCCCGTTAGCCACACTTAGTCCATATGTGTATGTAAATTTCCCTTTTAGCAACAAATGCCAGTGGGTGATAATGATTTATGTTTTAATAAAAATATTTGCTGTTTTATATTTTCCACTATAAAGTAAAAAGTAAGGGGCTGGTCATAATAATTCAAGGAAGAACAGTGAAATATTCCACGCATACATGGTTTCTGCATCCGGGACTCCAAAGACTCATCTGAGATCGAGGACCAAGGATGCGTAGAGAATGGTGAGGGAAGGAGGCAAACTTTTACGAAGTTGATCATGAAATTGATTCACCTGAAGAGCTAGACGGATTTCTACTTCGCCCTTCTCTTTAAGTTGAATGCTTGGTCAATTTTTGAAAATAAAATAATAATCACTATCATTATTGGGGCCTCTCTGGTACATTCCTCAGGCACCCCTATATTCCAGCCTATACCAAGGGCTGGAGTTGTGCAGTGCACATTCTGTACTGCCTTCCTGGTGGACCTGGCGCATTTCTACATCTACTAGGTATTTACGTCTATTCCTTGGCAAATAACTTTTGAGAAGTAGGTAATCTTTTACTGGAACTTAAATGGCTCGCCTCAGGGTCTGTTCTTTTTGCCTACAGAGGTGGCAGCCAGTACTTTCTCTGCAACTCCAGCATCACCTTAAAATGGGTGTTGAAAGGAAAAGCCTGCATCCTGAAATGGATTTAGCTGGAAAGAGAGTGCCAAGCTCTTGGCATTCTCAGCTTCAAGACTGAATTTGGATTTAGAAGAGTTTATCATCCCTCTATGCTAAAAAAAGACACATGCCACATTATCGAGGGCTCTCAGAGACCCAAACAGTCACATGTAAATGAATATAACCAGACTCTTAGGAGGCTGAAAACTCCCTTGAAACTAAAGATAAATGTGAGGAATTTCAGAATAGCTATATATCAAAACTTTAAATCTGTGGGAAACTTTTGCAGCAATTTGTAATCCAACTATGTGTGACAGCAGTACTGACATCTTTGAACTGTGAGTAATAGGATTGCTATTATGTCTCGTTGCCATATAAATACATCTATTTTTAATATGCTACCGCATAATTTTCAGTTGAAGATAATGCATGCCACTGCTCTTTAATGGTAGTGATGAATAGAATATTGATTAGCAAACAACCTAAATAACAGGTAATTGATAGAGGTGAGGGAAATGGGGCATTTCCAGCTGCATTTTTACATAATAACTACAGCCTTCTCAGCCACAATGATGTATATCAGGTACAATCAAGAGAATGTAATATATGCGTTAATTTTTTAAACTAAAATGTGTGATGCTTAAAGTAAACATAATCTTATGCCATAATTTGGCACTACAGATGAATTTGATACATTCAGCAAAGGAAAAAGGCATCATTTACGTAGGGGGATAGAGGATACTGATTAGTTTATGGCAAGACATTTAAATTTGTCTTTCAGTTCACTTCTTGGGTGGAAAGTGCATGTATTTGTGGAATCATGATACTCACAGAAAGGCATCCTTAAGATTCTTGTTTACTCTGATATATGTTAAAGGAACTCAGTAGTATGGGAAGTGTCTACTTCAGTTAGTTAAACCCAGAAAGGCGCAACATTTGCTATTGAAGTTTGCATAGTTTTCTGAGAAAGCAAAGATAAAGGGAATGAGGAAATGAGCTAGATATACCCATCTCCGTTTTCCAAGATGCCGTCATAGGCATTCTTTATAAATTTGACTTGTGCTCTTCCCTGAAACCATAGTTGTCTCTTCTCTTTCTTCCTGCTGTTTACTTTGAATATGTGCCTCAGAAGGTTCTGTTGTTATGGTCATCGCACTATGATTGGCCCACATGAGTTGACCAAAAAACTATTTGTAGAACTAGGATTCTGGTCAACATGGATTTCTTTCAAACCAGAAGACCTCTATTGTCTCTTAATGGATTTTTGGTGGCCTTAGAAGACCTTTAAAATATGAAGCTTTATTACTCATCTAAGTAAAGCTTCGATGAAAGTGCATGAAATTTTTCCTACATCTGTGCCACGTTTTCATAAGCATAGCTCCCATTCTCAAAAAATACTGAGGTTAAATAACGACAGCAGCACCATACTCCTTTTCAGAAGATAGTTGAAAAACTTGATAAAAGCAGTTAAAGGAAGACAAGCCAAAGTTGAGCACTCCTTGTTCATTGTTCATTTCTAGCCAATGCAATTTAATTAAATACAGTTTACATCTGTTTACCTGCTTTCACTAGGACTTGAGAGATTCAGGAGAGCTCTTGGTAATAAAAGAAGGCGAAAGTGAATAACATTTTCTGGGGGAAAAGTGTTTCTTTCTTAAAAATCAGCGAAGGCACTATTTATGGAAAAATCAAGTGAATGAATGTATTTTTTTATGGTTCTATTTTGTGAAAATGTAGGACTATGTGCTCTCTAGAAAACAGCTCTGACAAAGCATTATACTTATTTTTTAATGTCTTCTCAGGGCATTTGATGAGGCTAATAGTTCTGAAGCTTTTTCTGAGGTGGACTTTTCCTTTATCCTCAAACCTAAGTGCCCTGAAAACAAAACACCTAGAATTATACAACGTTTGAATTGAAGCGACACCAAAAACTCATGCCCCTGAACATTGGAGTCATGTCCCTCTAACCTCCCCTACCTTCTGACTGAAGGTGTGTACAACGTGTGCCAGACTACTGTCCTCTTTCCCACCCTGACAAACAACTTGCTGTGATATCAGTTCATTTCCTATTTTTATCCTTTGCAAATTTCAACACAGTGCAATCTAAATTAAGGAACATACTAGTGGTTCATGTCATATGGCTCAAAGCCTGCCAAATAGTGGTCTTTGCATAAATATTTGTGACTGATGGAATGTCTGAATGACTACGTGCCTTATCGTCATTGTCGTCGTCATCATCATCATTGCTTGGTTTCTCAAGCTACCACTAATGAACTGAATATCCTTGATTCACAGTAGAAAGAAGTTATTCTCAGAATAGTGGTATCTGGTCTGGCTTTGTGGACTGATCATATATGCGTGGTGACCAGAAAAGGATGACTTGGGTCATTGCATGATGGGTTTTGTCCCCCTTACATTGGTTTTCCATACAGCTTCTCACATTACCTTTACAATAAAATAAAAATCCGTATGATAACCACACCACAAATTTACTTAGAAACAACTTTAAGACAGAGCCAGAGAGGTTGTCAGCATTTTTTCATCCCGAGTGCGGTCCTCAAGGTTAGCATCATTATCATCAACACTTCCCATCATAGAAATGATTCTCAAAGATAAAGGAGTGGGTATGGGTAAGAGAGAGAGAAGTGAAGGTAAAGCACCCGTCAGGAGGAGTCTTATCAGGATTCCAGGTTATGGACTGGACAGTTTGAAAGAAAGGAAAGCAACTGTGGACTCTGGGGAGTCTGATCATCCTAATAATAGGACTACGCTCACTTCCTTCCCATCTTCCACCTTCAGAGTCACTGTTGTAGGACTTTTCTGGTTCATTAAACCCTGCTCTTATTTTAGTCTCTCCTCCGAAAAACTCACAATTCACATATATATGGAGTGTCTACTACGTGCCAGGCACCCTTCCTGGTTCTAGGAGCATAGCAGGCATTGAAGCCCTCAGGAAATTCCTGTCTGCGTGGAGTTTACCATCAGACAGGGGCTGTGGGGAATGAAGTCAGAGAGTAAAACACATAGGTTAACAGTTTGGTAGATGGTGAGAACTATCTTGGATAAAAATAAAATGAGGAAGGACATAGGGAATGTTGGGAGAGGAGGTTAGCAATATATGGGGCAGAAGAGAAGACCTCACTGAATTTGAATTAAAGACCTAAAGGAGAGGAAATGATCATGTTGTCACCCTCTATTTGGGACCTTCACTGTCCCCTTCAAATTACAATTGACGTAAGTCTTTGAACACTTGTGTTCAACAGCTAATATAACAGGGGTAGAGCACATTTAAAATTATAAATTACTGGACCGTGCTATAGAAATGAGACATGGTTATACTCTGCTACAGTCTGGTTTTAATTATATTTATAGTTCATTGTTGACGTACATTTTAAAGGAAATGTCCTAATCAGCCTTGTGCAGGAAAATGATGCTAGATTAGAGTGTGTAAAAAGCAACCACCTAAACAAAACATATAGCTGTGACACTAAATTATTTACTTTATAAACATTTCAAATGTCAGAGTCTGATTCAGTGGACAAGTGTCTTCTGAAAGCACTGGGTGGCAATTAGGGATCAAGACTGAAAAATGTCAAGGTCAAGAAGCAGCATTCTGTAATTGGGACAGAGTTTTAAGGCAGCTTTTTGCAAGGAGAAATTCATAACATGATCAGAATGATAAGTGGGACTGAAACTGATGAACAGTTTAATATTACAATTGCTTTGTTGTACTCTGACAGTATCACATTTGCTAAACAATGCAAATCCTTTATGAGATAAAATCTCCTGATCATATTTCAAAGGTTTTAGTAGAAAGCAAGTGACAGTTAAGGTTGCAAGATAGATTAGACGAGTTTAGTACTAATTCCACAGAGCAGAGATCTAAAATAATTGAAAAATAAATTCAGCTCCCAAAATACTTGATATAGAACTCCAAACTTTACAATCCCAATTACAATCTGGGACACTGTGGCCAAATTTGAGGCAGAGCTCCAAAAGGTCATTTACTTTCTGTGGAAAACTATCTCTTTTAAAAGAAAAAAATCATGCTGTTAACATGAATGGTGCTGGGAAAGCAATGGGTAATGCATTTTATTTCCTTTTCTTTTTAATTTTAGGTTTAGAATTAGATATGAAGTTATTGATTTTATAATTGTTTAGAAAGCTAAATATTTAATATACATATCATAAATATATTTTATTTGAACTTTATTTTCTATTTTGTTTGAACTTGTGTAGGATATGGATTACTTATCTGGAATCTTCTTAATCTCCCCCACAAGACATGCAGCCAGAGAAGATTACAATGCAGCCTCTCTTTACTCACATCCCAGTCCCACATATTTTTCTTCGTCATTACTTCTCTTGCAAACTCTGGGCTCCTGTGAACTTCCTTCCAGCATAGACAGCATGGCTCCACAGAGTTTCATTGCTATTGCATTGATCTCCCTATGTTTGAGAGTTAGATGTCTATAAATTCTCTGTGTCCATCCTTTCCTGCAGAAATAATGTTATTGATGGACAAATGTAGGAAATGAAACTCAGGATCATTTGTGTCTTTTTACTATTAGTTTTAATTGTCTCCTTAAAACGATCAGTCTTCTCTCCTCACACTTGTGCTCTGCTTGACCTGCTTGTAGTTTTAGACTGTATAACCGCTTGTTGACGTTCCTTTTTTTTCTTTTTAAGTATAGTTGACACAATATATTAGTCAGGTGGACAACACAGTGATTCGATATTTTTATAGACTATACTCCATATAAAGTTATCAATTACTGGCTATGTTCCCTGTGCTGTACATTACATCTTGTGTCTTATTTATTTTATATGTAGTATTCGGTACCTCTTAATCCCCTTCCCCTATCTTGCCCCTCCCCCATCCTTCTCCCCACTGGTGACCACTAGTTTGTTCTCTGTATCTGTAAGTCTGTTTCTGTTTTCTTATATTCGTTGGCTTGTTTTATTTTTTTAAGTTCCACATACAAGTGAAAACATACAGTATTTGTCTTTCCCCGTCTGACATATTTCACTAAGCATAATACATACCCTCCGCGTCTGTCCATGTTGTTGCAAATGGCAACATTTCATTCCTTTTGGTTTTTAATTATGCACTTTCCTAGTCCTCTAAATTCTCTGGGTAGTTCTCTCATCTTACATTGTTTCATCAAGTTATGATTCCTCCTAAGGTTGTAGTTTCCATTACTTAAACAGAACTATATTTGCTATGGTAGTATTTCAGTACCAGCAAGAACAAAGTCAGAAAATGAAAGAGGACAAAAAAAATATGCAATGCAATTGCAGAAAAAATATGACAAGTGTCAACTTATCTTGAGAGCTGCTGGATTAGCATATCCTGTGTAAGGATTAATTGGCCCTCTGCAGGTCCCAGGATGGATTCCAGTGATTGATTATCTTATAAGAAAGAACATGTACTACGCTTGACATTTGACATAAATAAATACTTTGTGGTGTCTGTTTTTATTTGTAGAGATTTGTCTTCCAACTGAAACTTGAGAACGAACATCTCAAAGTGGGAAAGATATGGAGATAAAATGATTCCACCTATGTGTGCCAAATGCTCTCCATTTAAATGTAAAGATGGTTGATTTTAGCTCATCCTACACTGGCCTTGCTTCTGTTTTGGGGATCTTTCTAGATGAGCAGAAATCTGTACTCTCAGGTGATTCATTGCCAGGGAGAGAATTAGAGAAACCTGCGCCTAAAATGCAGATTTTTAAATTCATAATCTGTGCTCTTTTGTTTATGCTATGGTTCAAGGAAAGGTTGCAGACATTGTGTAATTAGAATTTTTGCAAGCATTTTTCAAGTATCTCATGAAAACCTTGTGAACAAGATGGATACATGTGGGCCAGATGATGAGACAGACAAGTGGATTTGTGGCTGACTGAACCGTTGTTGATGAATGTGTTGGTATTAAGGTAGAGGTTGACATGTAAAGTCATTCCTCTGAGTGCTCTTCTTGGCAATGTTTTCTGGTTCATCACTTTTATCAAAGATCTGCACAATGACAGGAAGCATGCTCATCAAATTTGCTAATGATGGCAGGTTTGGATAAAATTAATGTCCTGGTGACAGAATCAATATCCAAGTGCTTTCAACTGCCTGGAGATATGGGTGCAAACAAATGAGATGTATATTGTCAACAAAATATTGGTACTCGACATTGGTGTCTCAAGCACTTGTGTACACAGCTTAGAGAGACTAAGACCTGGTTTCAGTGCAGGGAAATGGGTGCATAGGTCTAAATGGAAGGAGAAGTTTTAGGGAACACATGTAGAATTCCACAGAGAATATGAAGAGCGTTGGAGGCTACAGAAATGGAATGGAGGTGCAGAAATGAAACAGAGCTTAAGTAGCTGCCAGCAGTTGTTGAGAGAAATGGTGGACTGTGTATTGAATAATTTCTAAGTGCCTGCACTGGGAAACAGGCCTCAGACTTTTGCTCTCCCATGAGATAGAGACTGCAGGTAGAAAAGAAAATGTGCTGGAAAAGATAGGAACTTACTTTTGGACTTTAAAGTCCTTTTTTTTGTGAGACATCCCACGGTAGATCAGACAGATGCAAATACAGCAGACCATGTTGTGCAGGAAAAACACTAAAACTACGGTGTCCAAGACCTGGGCTCCAAATCTGTTTCTAATGCTTACAGTAAGCGTTTGAACTTAATTCTTCTGAGTCTCAGTATTTGTAACTGTTAAGTGTGGCTGACAGTTTTTAATCTTGATAAAGAAAGTAATAAATCATTAATTAGATGGAAACTTTTAAACTTATTAGCTTTAATCACTCATGTTAGCTTAACATTTTCTCTATAATTTTCACCATTTATTTTTACTGTGGCTCTTACATTCTGTTTCCCTCTCCCAACTTTCCTTGTTTATAGGTTTTTGCTTTTGAAGAAAAAAAAAAACTTTAATTTGCCTGAGATTTGTCTGTTTTATTAGAGTCTTGAATGAGCCAACTCTTTGTTGACATTTTCCTGATTTTAATGGTTTTAATATATTTACTGCTTGTTTCATCTTTATTATTTCCTTCCTTTTATTTTCCTTCCTAACCAAGATCTGAAGATCCATGCTTAACTCTCTTATTCTTATTTTCTCCTTTTCTTTTTTAAGTAATAGAAATATTTAACATCATGAATGTCTCTCTGTCTACTCCTTTGACCAATACATAACATCCCATGCTTCCATAAATATTCTTTCTAAGATGAGTTTATTTCTATCCTGACCAAGTTGTTACTTGGGAACACCGATGTTAAGTATTGTAAGATTTTTGCTGATACTTAATGACATTTATTTTTTTATTTTATTGACTTTACATTAGTGAAATTAACATATCTAACTCTTGATTTTTCTATTTTATTTTGTTTCTCTGCCTAATATATAAAAAAAATATCTGGGGGTACAAATAATTATTCCCCACTTGAAGGAGCTTAACCCATTTTATACTGTGCTTCTGTCCATTCCATATGATTCCCAGTTTTTGCTTCTGTGTCTGCTGTTAGCTCTGTGGTGGTTTTTCCCCTCCTGTGGCACTTACGCTGCTGACCCCTGCACACGGAAAGTCTCCACCCCCTTCACTTGCATGGCCAGTCCGTTTCCTGATCTCTCATTTCTCTGAACATTGTTTCTTTCCTTTCTCTTCCTCAGCTCAATCCTTACCTCCACAGGCATCATCTCTACCCAGGAAGCCTGCCTTCTGCCTGCTTTTCTGATCCATTCCCATGAGTTCCATCACCTCCTACGCTCTGCCGATTTATTCCTCTTCTCAGTACTCACCTCTGACCTCTCTAAGGCCTCCCCTACCTGGAGTCTCACCTGGGTCTTCAACTCAAAGGGTCTAAACTAAACTCATCGTCTTCCCCAAACCTGTTTTCCTGAGTCTCTTCTTTCTATTGGTCGATTCCCCCAGTTTCATAAGCAGGAAAAAAGGGGGTTCTCACCTCATCTGCCAACAAGCCTTGTCAATTTTGTAACACTAATATAGCTCTCAAATCTGTCTTCTCCTCTCCACCCTGATTGCCGGGAGCCCACATCCTTTCCGTAACCTTCCCACCTGGAAGGTCAGTCTATTCCCAATGCTGATGGGAGGGTTCACCATCTACATGCAAATTCAACTCATTATTTCCGGGACAAAACCAATCCTAGGTTCCCAGTTCTCCACAGAATAGGGTTCAGACTACCTCAGCATCGTTTACCTGATTTTTCCGTCCATAATGTGTACCTTTCCTTCCAGCCTCAGCTACCGTAATTCTTCTTGCTCCAAATGCTCCAACATTGCTAATGGTTGAGGTGTTCTCCCAAGTTCTATGCCCTGTGCTTTTGCACTATTTTTTTTCTATGCCTGGAATGTCTCCCCATTTGGCCTCCTACATAACGTAGAGAGTTCTTACTATTCTCTAGATTACTCTCCAGACATCCTCACCCATGATCCTCCCGGATACTCCCTCCTCTCTTTATCTCATAATTTAAATCCCTGACTGCTAGGCCATTACCTTGCATATGCTTTGTCATGTTTCCGTTATTGCATTTACCAAATTTTACTGGAGTTATATTTCTAGATGGCTTCGTCTCTCTTCCTGGGATGTTTTTTAGGGGAGGAAATGGGTCTTAAATCACATTCGCATTCACAGTGCTTAGTATAGTGCCTGGCTCATAGTATGACGTGATAATGTAAAAATAAAATGTGTGAAAGTAGTATATTTTGTGGATGAAGCTGGGATGCTGTGATTTCCTTATGACTGATTATCTTCTATAATGGTATGATCATTTTCTTTAGTCTAATGTACTTACTGTCTTCAATTTTACTTTGGTTGATATTACCAACCATAAGATTCTTTTCTTCAGATTTGATTGATAGATCTTTGTTGATTCTCTTAATTTTAGCCTTTCAAATGACATATTGCTTTTTAAGCAGCCAATTGTTGAATAATGTTAATGCAGTATGAGAATCTCTGCCTTTTAAATGAGGTGAGGAAGACAATCTTATGCTTAATGTCATAATTTCTATTTTTGGTCTCTTTCTACTTATCTAGTTTTGTGTTTGTACCATTTTTTAATACTTTAAGGTTTCTCTTTGCTCATCTTTTTATGTTTGTGTGGAATTTGCCATGTCTTCGTCTATTATTAAATGATTTAATTTTTTTTTTTTTTTGCGGTACGGGGGCCTCTCACTGTTGTGGCCTCTCCCGTTGCGGAGCACAGGCTCCGGACGCGCAGGCTCAGCGGCCATGGCTCACGGGCCCAGCCGCTCCACGGCATGTGGGATCTTCCCGGACCGGGGCACGAACCCGTGTCCCCTGCATCGGCAGGCGGACTGTCAACCACTGCGCCACCAGGGAAGCCCTATCACTCAATTTTTAATCATCGGTGCCTATTTTAGAATAGTTTGCAACCTTTTTAATTCTGTAGATTCTTATTTTTTTATAAACAACAAAGAATTTTTCTCTTTTTTGATTTTATATGCCACTCTCATTCTGTATCTGCTTCCATTTGTAATTAATCTGGACTTAATAATTATTTAAATTACTTAATATTATTAGCAGTAATCAGCAGAGTTCCTTTTTACTTACATCTTCAAATAGTTGGGTTTACTCTGGTAATTAATATAATACTTGGGGTAGATTTTCCAGCAGATGTTGTAGTAAATATCTTTATTTAGTAAATTGTCTAAGTCTTTCAAGAATGCCTGTTTTCATTCATGAATGAAAACTAACAATACCGCGATTAAAGTTTTTTTATGCTTTTACTTTCTCATAAACACCAAAAAACCTGATTTATATTCCATAATAGATTATATACATTTTCTTCCTAAAAGCACATAGAGTACAGATCTTTGTTTTGCATTGTTTCTTTTTTTTTTTGCGGTACACGGGCCTCTCGCTGTGGTGGCCTCTCCCATTGCGGAGCACAGGCTCCGGATGCGCAGGCTCAGTGGCCATGGCTCAGGGGTTCAGCCGCTCTGCGGCATGTGGGATCTTCCCAGACCGGGGCATGAACCCGCGTTCTCTGCATTGGCAAGCAGACTCTCAACCACTGCGCGATCATGGAAGGTCTGCGTTGTTTGTTTGAAATGAGACTCTTGAGTTGGATTCAGTTTCTGGTTGTTGTATATTATACAGGAATCAAAGATACTACTTCTAGTCCTGTTTGTGTTTCAGTTCTGAAATATTTAATCAGTCATGCTGTTTTTTCTTTCAAAATTATTATTTTTGCACGTTGAATCTCATCATCTATTATTCACATATCTCAACTTCTTACATGCTTTTTGTATTATTTAATTTTTTGGTCCTGGGTTTTTATTTTAAAGCCAGTTTTGTCTTTGATTGTTTTGACCTTAAATTCCTATTAATAATATATCACAGTTTACCTTTTTCCGACATACTTATCTCTTTAATAAGATTTTCAATCATACTATAACTTCATTTAAAATCTCTTAGGGATAGCCAATTTTAGATATTACTCCAAGAAATTCACCTTCTTCTATTTTTTTGTGATAGGGAATTTGTTTTCTTTGGTTTTCTTTATTTACTCTCCTTGACTTTTACTTGTTAAGCTTTGACTTTTGCTGCTTTTTTATTTATAATTCTTTTCTGAGGAGGGGTTTCTTGAAATGTAACCCATCATCATATTAAGAGTCTCATTTTCTTTTCGAACAGATTACATTAAATATTTTATACTTAAATAGTAAAGCAGTATTACAAAACATAAAAACTACAATAAATATGTGTAGCATATAGAGAGGGAGATGATTTCCATAGTATATGGAGAGTTCTACAAATATATTAATAATAAAATGTGACATCCTCAGGGAAAAAAGACAGGCCATAAACTGATATTATCCCCAAAAAAGTCAAGAGGCCAGTAGGCACACAGAAATTCTTCGACCTCACTAGTAGTGAAAGAAATGCAAAGTAAAATTACAAAATGTAATTCTATTTCTAACAAATTGCAATGGATTAAAATCATCCCATTTTGGAGAGAATATGGAAAAATGGGCATTTACATACAGTGCTTATTGAGGGGTTCTAACTTTCTGGACTTCAAATTTGGGTAATAACATTCTGTTCTTTTTAGAAATATTCTGAATTTTCCAACTTTTCTGCAATAAAGTACAGAAAATTGTAGAAAAAGAAAAGGTGTTGTATGCTTAAGCTTAATAATAAATGATGAAGAGACTGAGGAGAGAGAAAAATACATCTGGGGAAATGGTTAGGGAAAGCATCCCAGAATAAATAGAATTTAAGCAGTGTCTGTAAGAATTGATAAGATTTGTCAATAGAGACAATGGAGGGCAAAGGGCCACTTTTGGTTGAGGAGAAGGAATTAGCAAAAACAAAATATCAGGGTACTTAGATACTTGAAAATTTTTGAGAAAGTAGATCTTAAATGTTATCATCACACACACAGCAAATTGTAATTACGTGAAGGGATAGAGATGGTGATTATTTTGCGGTATATACGTATCTAATCATCATATTGTACACCTTAAACTTACATATGGTATATGTCAATAATATCTCAATAAAGCTGGAAAAATATATAAAATAAAAATACAGATTTTATAAATATAAAATAAAATACAAAATCTTAAAGAGGACAAAAAGGAGAACTACTGACCGTAATTTATTTCCAATGATAAAATTTGAGCTTTTAAGCAACAATTAGAAATTTGGAACACTTGGCTTCACCACCTGGAGCTTGACAGCATTCCCACATGTATACCATCAGATTGGTGGTGATATAAACAAATGTAACTTTTAAGCATTACATAATAAAAAGTGTCATCATTTACAAGATTGACATAACACAGGGCACCAGTGTCTTTCAAATGCCTAATGCACATTGATACAAAATCATGACTGCTTAAGAGTTCCATTCAAAGTGAAAGAGAGACCAATGGATTTTAATATAGCAGAGTACAAAAAGTTCATTGATATTGTTTCAGATCTTTATTGTTACTAACTTTTGAAAAAAACTCTCTTGTTGAAATTTTCATGGTGGATTGAAGAGGAATATCCACAGTTATCTGAAAAGTCTATTAAAATAGCTTCCACTTTTCCAAATGCATATCTAGTGCACTTTCTTCATGTACTTCAACTAAAACAACATATTGCAACATATTCAATGCAGAAGTAGATATGGGAAGCCACTATCTTTCATTAAGAGAGATATTAAAATTTTGCAAAAATGTAAAACAAGGCAACTTTTCTCACTAACTTGCTTTTATTTTGGAAAATATAGTTACTTTTCATAAAAGAAAAATTAAAAACCAAAAAACAAAACAGGGTGCTGAGGATATTTCCAAGATAACTTGTTGACCAGTGAACTGGAATGAAGTGTACTAGTGCTGAGAAGTAACAAAGATAATTTTTCTCCCTTTTGGTGAAAAATATGATTATTAAAACTAATATTATAATAAAATAGTGGACAATCACATATAACCATTCACTCAAAAATAAATAAATCAATAGAGCATGATCCTCTAGCCTGAGAATAATTTCTTCAGAGCTATATTTTCACAATTAAAACTTAATTTTAGTGGTTGATATAATTTCTATTTCAAACCAATTTGTGGTTAAATGTGTTATCCCCGAAGCAGATGGAGATATATTCAGTGTAAAAGATATTGCAATTGAGATAACAAACAAAAATAAACATACCCCAGCAGAGCCTACATGTTCTGAAGAGATTAAAGTCCAATACATTTGTTTGTATCATTGGCTATGAAACCAGAACTACAGTAGAAACAAGCTTGGTACTAACCAAGCTTAAATGACTCCAGCTAACCATTTCAGCCAACCCCTGGAGCTCTGGATGATTTTAGCTGGTTGGGTGGGTGGGCAGCAGGCCAGATGCATGGTAGCTTCTCAGTAAGGACTTAATTTGCCTGTTTCTGAACTGCCACTATGGTGGCTCCAAGGAGAGTGCAACACAGTTTGGACCTGTTGGTAGTGGTTCGTAGCAAGTCCTGCAACGATGTCTCTAGATGGCAGAGGAATATGCAGGGGTCGCTGTATGTGCTTACTTCTCCTTTGGAGACAAAGGCAATGTGCAAAAGCAGGAAGGAAGGAAAGCAGGAAGGCTATTTAATTTCTTTCTTTAGGCCACTTAAATTCCCAGTCTTTGCATCCTCACTTGCAGAGTGAGAAGCACAGTGCTGGCTACCTTACAAGAATAGAGTGTTGTTTTGCAAGTTACAGTTTTCCAAGTACTACCCCCCAAAAAGTATAAAATGCCTAGAAGTAACAGAAAGTAAAGCTGGAAGGGGCAGAGACAGAGGGGGGCTCATTTTCAGTATTCTGCTTCGGAAATCAGAGGATGGAGGGTGTGTGGCCTTACCCCCAACAGCAGATAGATGACGTAATACACTTTACTTTGTTCATCATTAGGTTTAGAGTTCTGAGAGTAAATTATTTTGAATGAGTTTTATAGTTTTTCTCCAATGACTGTGTGTCTGTCTCAGAATTGCTCCTTTGCTAGGATTTTTCAGAAATAGGCAATGTCTGCTTTGTTCCTCCGGGCATGGTCCTCTCCACTTTTAGCAGGAGGATTTATCTCCCCAGTCCCTTTTCCTACTGCCTCCCTTTTCTATCATTTCCATTCTGTCCTGTCACTTAAATTCTAGCCACGCCTTTCTGGTTTTTGTGGTCTGTATGTCAGTGTGGTTTTGACATGCTCTCTAGTAATTCTCTCTGACTCTATTTTCTCTGATAGTATTTCCAATATAATATTAATCAGTTCTGTTTTTTCTGATCAGCATGCTGATCAGAGCATACGGGATTAACTGGAGTTTTGATTGGAATGATGTGATTTGGGTTCTGTGGGTAAGTTTGTTCTGAGTAAGTGGAGTACCGCACAGAGTTTTTGTTTTCCAATCTGTCTTCGGTCAGAAGACCCTGCTAGGTTCTTAGACCAAGGGTAAACAAGCCATCTTACAAAACGTGATGATTTTTCCTCACTAATGTTCATCTGCAATGTGCACTTTGCACAGTGTACTAGACACACCATGTTCAGGAGCCCAGAGGGCTCTCTTGTTACCAGCCAAGGCTGAGCAGTTTCCCATTTCATGTCACACAAACGCTGTGCTCTTCACACAGGAGACGAGCTGTTACTTTTCTGTGTGTTTTGAATTTTTTTACAAAAAGCCCAGTGCAGTTGTAACCTACTACCTCTGGCTACCTGATAATTTGAGCTGCTGGCAAGCCCCGCAATCTAATTGATATCCTTGGGAAAGGTTTGATTGCCGTGCTGTCGATGGAGAGCTGAACTGACCATCCGCTGCAGAGTTGCCGTCTTGAAAGGGCACCCGTCAGTGTGGGTGAAGCATTCCAGGAATGTGTTCTCTCCTGTCATCCCCACAGGACCCATGGACCTACGGGCCCGATTCATGCCAGTGATGGCTGAGACATTTATGGGCCAGGCTGCGTGTCTTTTATCGAGAGACAATTACTGGGGTAGCGCTGAGGCACGAGTGAGCCTCTGGGCGTAGGAGCTGTCACACCTACTGCTGGGGTGTGTGAATTAACGATCAGATGGATACAGCAGGTTGCACAACATTAACTTGAAATTGTCAGCTCCACTGCGAGTGTCCGACTCTCTTCCTTTTATATGTTTGCTTTCATTCTGGGTCTGAATTTAAAAGAATAAACACTTGCTTCCTTGTTTTTAAGCCATTTAAAGAGCCGGAACAGGAATATTGGGAGTTCTTGTTTCCACGCTGGTAGCTTTGGTGATAGCACGTACAGAACGTGATGGAATGTTCCTTGCCTCAACTTCCTCATACTGAAACAGTAAAAGCCCCTGTTACCTCGCCGACCACAATGTCTCGCTACCTAGTGCCTGTAGAATGTGATCTGTGTCAGCATTGTGAGTATTTATATATGTAGCTCTGTGTTTGGCTTGGTGCTAAAATAACTTGCTGAACGCCATTGTTAGATTTTTTCTCATTTTTTAAACAATCAGCAATGTTTATTATTAGAATGAAGTTGTGCAGGGCAAATATCTTCCTGGCGATGCTTATCTTCCGTAACACAGCAGTGAGTGGAATATGTTTCGGTACCCTGGGCTGAAGGAAGGAATCCAAGGAGATTGAGCACGTAATAGTTGGAGAAGAATGACAGGCTGGTGGGCTACTTGGCTTCAGGGCTTCCTTGGAAGCCAGCAGGCTCTGTTAAACATCATGCAAAACTTCTGGCATTTTTAGCTTTAATGTTCTTGTGATGAATTAATGCATATTATAAAAGACTCAGATTTTCCACTATTCCCAACAAAGATGTTTTTGGAGGAAAAGGTTGTGTTTCATTTTAACGTAGAATCTCAATCAGCCTGAAATATTCATAACTCTGAGAACGTTAATTAGTTTGGGGTTATCCATCTAATTCGGAATTTTGGCAATCAGATAAGCTGTTTTGGATCCCCTTTTCCTTCCTCACCAGTATAATCCTCATACATACACCCACTAGCCAATATGCCTGTAGCCCTTCCTCTGCATTGCCTTTAGAATGAAAACAACTTCCCCAGCTAAAAGAGATGAATAATTAATCACTTAGTCCCACTGGGAGAAAATGACACATATGGCTGATTAGCAGGGGGTATTAAGAAAAAGAGCTGTGAAAGGGTGCCCTTTCTTCCCAAATGTTAAAGAACGCTATTTTTCTCTACACTTAGAATCAGAGTCTCAGCAGGTAATGATAGGAGCAAAACCCATGATGGTATTAAATAGAAGGATGTCTAGAAAGGCATAGAGCAAAGCTCATTTTTGATTTAAAAAACTGCAATAAGGATAACCATTGTTCTTAGGGGTAATTAATTCTATACTCATTTGGATTTCTGTTCCCTGAATTAAGTTAACGTTACCACCCTCTGAGGCTACGCAAGAGGGTCTAGGATGCACTTGGCTACTGTAAAGCCTGGACATATGTCTAGCATGATCCTATGATACAGATCTCCAGGAACTCCAGAGCTGATTCCAAGGGATGGGTAACAATTCGTAAGTGTACCAAGCATTGTCCACAGTATGAAAAAAATCTTATTTCACTCACGTATGTACTCACGTTCAAATGCAGATAGGTGCTGTTGTGATCGATAAAATATGGAATTAATTCATTTTATCCCTAAATACAGGGTAGGTTTGTATTTGTTTTGTTTTGATGCATATTCTCAATCAAGACATCCTAAAAGTACAGCTCATGGGGTCCAAATTTTGTTTTTGCCATTTGAGAGGGTCCTCACCTACCAGAAGACTGGGGCCCACCACTATATAAAGGATTTGGACCCAGCCTCCAGGTGGTAGAGCCCTGTACCTTGACAACCCAGAGCGAGATTTTCTCTGGAAGCATCAGCTTCTTTCTGTTGAAGTGCATCTCTATTAGGCCATCGTGGTCCCTGATGCAAATAACACATCATATTTGCCTTTGTAGGAGACACTATATTTCTAGCAGCTCAGAATAAGTCAATATGGATTATGTGGTAGAAATTTTCGAACCCTAGAAAGGCTCTGGTGTCATTTGAAATCCTTCTTGCTCACTGAAAGTTACATTAACTCAAGAATTTGATCTCTATTAAAACAGATACCCCTGGGAAAGACTAGCACTTCACGTTTGTATCATTGTTTATTTCTCGGTGTCCACAGCGGGTTTTAGAACCTCGACATTTGAAGTGGAGAAATGATACCTTCCAAAAAGGACAAAGAGAAGAAGGGACTCTCAAACCTGTGAGGATAGTTCATTTGCTCCAAATTTTGGCCTCACGTGTTGCTCTTCCATAAGTTAAGCCATCAGAATTTCTGAAGAAACTTTCGTTTGTATGTGAAAATAGAGTTTGTGGTGGACATACAATGTGCAACACTCAACAATATGCTTTAGAGAACAGGACTTTGTTTTTTTAAGTCTAGAAGAATCTCATTTCATATCATCAGAACATTTCTGTGTAAGGAAGATGTGCTGGAGTAATTCTCTAGTGATTTCTTTTGTTCCACCTGTAACTTTATCTCTAAAATTGATTTCCTCTGTGGTAGATAAAAATGGCTTATGTTCCTAGTGGAAGACATGTATGTGTTTACCGACACTCTAGCTCCATATATATATATATATATATATATATATTTTTTTTTTTTTTTTGCATTCCTAATAAGTTTCAAGGAGGTTAAACTTGGCAGCAGTCTATGTGGGGAATGTCGGCGGAAGTCCACCTGGGTTCCACCCTGGCTGGGGACAGCCTTTAGTGGAGGTGCTCTTGGCATTTGGGGTAATGCAATACTTCATTCTGTGGGACTGAATTGCACACTCCAGGATGTTTGGTGCACTGGCCACTAAATTCTAGAAGCAATTTGTAGTCATCTTGACAGCCAAAAATGAAATATCACCCCTGCCCATTTCTGTACACCTCAGAGAAGAGTTCCACCCCTGCTTGAACATCATAGTGTGGCCTCTTCTCCAAAGCAGAAACATGCTTGGAGGCATCTGGGCAAGTGGTCATCCACAAAGCTGGAACACCTTCTTCCAGTGATTCCAGATTGGCCACTCTGTAACTCCTGTCCTGAAAGCCTCAGGTCTTCATTCATTGACTACCTTTCGTTTTAAAATGTGTGTGTGAGCTAGATGATGCTGGAGTGCTTTGCTTGGTTTTTAGTGAGGATTCACCAACTGCCAAGACAGTGGGATGGGGATGCCGCTTAACTTGATCCTGGGTGTCTCCACCTTGCAGTGATGTGTGTGGAGAACTGGATTTCCCATCATTGAGGGCCTAAGAGATATATCAGTGAGAAATGGTTCTCTTTTCTTTTCCTTTATTCAAACTTCCCAATCTTTCCAGCTGTACTTGGGCTTTCAAAGTGCCACTGATAAGCTGACAATTTTGTTTTAGGGGCTTGATAGTGAGAGGGAGATTAAATACTGCTAGCTGTGAGCACTAACGCTGTCCCCTAGGCAAATAAACAAGAGCACTTCTGAAGGGATGTAAAATGGTTTTCCAGGCTTAACTTCTATTAAACTTCTGGTTTAATAGAGCTTGTAAAAATATACTTTAATTGCTCTGTGGCATTTTTTACATTGCAAAGATTCTCCTTCAAACGTTTTATGACTCCCTTGTTCTACAGGTAGTTGTTTATATTATGACAGATACCTCTAATTAGCTAAACAAGAAAAACCTACCAAATAACTCCCCACATGGAAATTAAACCTTCTGGACCAAGCTCTCAATGCCAACACTTTTTTTCTATGTTGTTTCTGATTCTCCATGTAAGTCCACGCACCTTCATAAATACACATAAGCAGCAGCTATTTGAAACCTGGTCCCTGTAGACACTGGGGTCCCCGATTCTGTGAATTCACACTGGGGATAGAAGATTGGAGATTCTAGGGCACAGCAAATATCCCTACAAAATCTTCTGGCAGATTGTATAGGAGACCTCCAGGCCGCTGGGTCTTCTCTGAGAGGCCCACAGAAGGCTGTGGCTTGGAGCAGCCTTGTGAGAGAATTACAGAGAACTCAGGCATTGAGAGACATGGTAGCTGGTTGCCTGGAGTTTGATGTTGCCCAGATCAATGGGAGGAATGAGAGGCAGTAGACACTTCTATTCTTCTTCAGCTTCTGAAACTCAGAGTGTAATCACCTCCATTGATCTGAAGTTCAGCAAACAGTTCTTTTTTATTCTTTTTTTTTAAAAAAATATTAATTTTATATTTGGCTGCGTTGGGTCTTCATTGCTGAGCGTGGGCTTTTGTCTACTTGCAGCGAGCGGAGGCTACTCTTCGTTGCGGTGCGTGGGCTTCTCATTGCAGTGGCTTCTCTTGTTGCGGAGCACGGGCTCTAGGCCCACGGACTTCAGTAGTTGCAGCACACGGGCTCAGTAGTTGTGGCTCACGGGCTCTAGAGCGCAGGCTCAGTAGTTGTGGCTCACGGGCTTAGTTGCTCTGCAGCATGTGGGATCTTCCCGGACCAGGGCTCAAACACATGTCCCCTGCATTGTCAGGCGGATTCTTAACCACTGTGCCACCAGGGAAGCCCTCAGCAAACAGTTCTTGATCCCTACTTCCAAATTATCAGGGCTTACTCCTCTAAGCGTTCCTTGTTGATCTCTTTCTAGGCGACAGTAATTCTCTGTCACATCCGTTCAGTCCTGCAGGCCAAGTCCTCAGCTCCTAGTCTTTTCTGTGTTCAGTAGAAGGAGTGACTCCAGAGCTTTGAAAGGAAGCTTTGCTATGGAATCTTCTGCTAAAATGCAGACATGGTAGGTGCTGCCATCTATAAACATTTCATATTGGGCTGGATAGTCTGGCCTTAGAAACGCAGGATGTGTAATTTCATAAGAAAAAAACAGGAAATAGTGAAGATTTCTATTTGAATTATTAATATCTTTAGGGACTTGGGCTGGACAATTTCCAAGGCCCCCTCCAGGACTAAAGTTCTGGGAGTCTAAATTAGATCCAGTCACTGGTCCTATAAGCAGTAATTACATTGAATATTTTCTCAGTTTTCCCCCATTTCTGGGTATTAATTTCCTGATCCTGAATGCTGGGTTCATGCATATAGTAGTTCAATCACGCTCGCTAACTGAATTTGTTTCTGAAATTACTAATCTGCTCACGTTGCATTTTTGGGTTCAGTGGTCAGAGCTTCACATAAGCTGATTTTGAGATGACTTTGATTTTCAGACTCAAAAAGAAACAAAAAGAGGCAACAGGGCATCCAACTGAGATGCAGCTGTTGCTAGTGGCGAGAGAGGAGGGTGCAAAAGGTCCCTGAGAAGGAAGTGGTATTGAGGAAGACAGTCTTGACCTATGTATCTAGGTTTATTTCTTTCCTCATTGTAACTTCTTTTTTTTTTTAATTAATTAATTAATTAATTTATGGCTGCATTGGGTCTTCGTTGCTGTGCGCGGGCTTCCTCTAGTTGCAGAGAGCGGGGGTTACTCTTTTTTTTTTTTTTTTTTTTTGCGGTACGCGGGCCTCTCACTGCTGTGGCCTCTCCCGTTGCGGAGCACAGGCTCCGGACACGCAGGCTCAGCGGCCATGGCTCACGGGCCCAGCCGCTCCGCGGCACGTGGGATCTTCCCGGACCGGGGCTCGAACCCGTGTCCCCTGCATCGGCAGGCGGATTCTCAACCACTGCGCCACCAGGGAAGCTCATAACTTCTTATTTGAATACATGTTTCTTCTTCCTCTCTTTCTCTCTCTCTCTCTCTCTCTATGCACATTTATATAAATATTTATATATAAATAGAATATATATATGAATTATTATATTCTTTGTTTTATATATGATTCATTCTCTGTGTAAAAAGAATAGATATGTATATGTCTACATCCATACATTTTTTTTCATACATTTTTATTTATATACATATTATATATCAGTATCCTCTATATAATACATACATTATTTAATAATAATACATATGGAGAATTAATATATATTAAAAATATGTCAATATATATAATAACTTCTATATGTGAGAAGAAAATTCTCATGTCATTAGGTATATTTATCTACAGATACAGGCCTTTTCATCTTAAGAATGCCAAGGGTTGTGTTTCCTTCCTTTTCCCTGAGCATGAAAGGGTCTCCCTGAATACCGCCCTTGCTCTTCATATCCATGGAAGTTGAGCACTGAATCATTTGTTGCTGCCGGGCTAATGTTGACTTCACTTCTTTTTAACCTGCTGGCATTTCCTAATTGTGCCATCGTTTTCTAACTTCCTGTGTTGTCGTGTGCATGTTTAATTTTTAATGTGAGTCTCTCTGTGATCTGACTGCTGAGTTTCTTTCCAGTCCCGGACCCTAATCCTACCTCTTTCCCCCTCTATCTCTGAGCCCTAAGGTCTAGCCATTTTGAAACATGTAGTGTTTCTCTTATGTTTTCAGAGGTTCTTTCTTTCTTGTTTCTCCTGTGTCAGTTAACCACCTGCCTGAATTTACATACTCCCCTCTCACTGCTTCACAAGATCCAGATCAAGTGTGCCCTCCTCCTGGAAATAAGTTGTAAGTTTTCTTGCCTCCCAGAGAGATGAGCACACCCTTGTTGGTGCTAATGTTGTCCATTGTACACGAGTCCATTATAACACTTTCAGGCTACTTCTCTTCTCTGTTGAGCTTCTCTCCCTTTCTAGACTGACCAAGCTTTATTCACTATTGTCCGTGTGTGTGTCTCTACTTGGGTCACCTGTGGCACATAGTAGCTGTATTTTAAAGCAAAGTGACTAGGGAAGAGACCAGCATTTCCATTGGTGGTTCCAGTGTCAGTGTTGAAGGACACTTTTATTTAACTTGTATGAAAACTTCACTAATGACTATGACTTTCAGTCAACATGGCAAGAATCCCTAAAGTTCACATCAGAGTAAATTATTATGCTGACAAGCAGTTTAGGATATGCTGTGGGCTTATAAGAAAGATTTTATATCTGTGCTATAAAACTAATATAACTTATTGCTTTTCTATGACCATAACTGTTTTGTATCAGATTTCATAATTTAGTAAGGATGGCTTTGACTTTTAGACCCAGTGGTAAGTCTAAAAAGAAAATCCTGATTTTAAGTGGTCCTGATATTTTGCTAAAAATCTCATTTCTAGAATTTTCTTCTATTGAACTAAGAGCATTAAAAAAGTGAAATCTTAATTTTCAGTTATGAATTAGAAAAAGTCAAACTAACTAACTGAAAGCCAACTGTGCATTCCATTGTGACAGGCAGGTCAGCTGCTTTTGGGGAGACAAGTCTAGAACTCAATACTTTTTGATTCCAGGATCATTTCCTCACTAATAAAATATTGATTCTATCATCTAAGTATGTACCATCAAGTGTAAAGATAAAATATCAGAAGTGTTGCAGGTGATAAATATCCTCTTTAAGTAATGATCCCTCTTCCAGCTTGACAGAGAGATAAAAGGGGAAAGATGCTAAGAGAACAGTTAATAACAGCTGTCGAGTTCCTTTATGTGCCAGATAGCATAATATGTATCACACAGGTATTAATTAAACAGATTTTTACAGAGCCCTAGAAAATAGGTGGTATCATTCCCATTAGATTCATGAACTTTCCCATTTGAGGCTTAGAGCTATTAAGTTACAAATAGCCAGAAGCAGCAGGGTCAAGAATGGGACCAAGTTACTGAGTGCTAAGCCCTTGACCTTGACCACCATGTTATGCTTCCTCTTGGGATTGGAGAATGTCCAAATGGCACCTTGGTTCTAGTAAGTGTTAGCGATATCCTAAGCATATCTGGAGACAAGAGGCCAATGGAAGGTCCCCTTACTTCTTGAGTAAGAGAAGACTTGACTTAGCAATGGACTAGAAAGTAAACTTTATGTGAACTCACCTTCTGGGAGTCTGGCTTGATCTCAGGCAAGCTCACAGCTTCAGAGCTCCAAAAGGTCATCCCGAACGTGAGTTGCATAAACACAGAGTAGACTGTGGGCAGAGAAAGTCCTGGCCTTTCTCCTAGACCTAAATACCTAAAAGGTCGTGCTTTTTTTTTTTTTTTAAGATTTCACGTATAATGTACAACATGGTGACTACAGTTGATAATACCGTATTGTATAATTGAAATTTGCGGATAGTAGAACTTAAGTGTTTTCACCAAAAAAAAAAAGGTAAATATGTGAGGTCGTGGATGTGTTAATTATCTCAATGGGGGGAATCCTTTCACAATGTATATGTGTATAAAATCATCACATTGTGTGCTTTAAATACCCTACAATTTTATTTGTCAACTATACCTCAATAAAGCTGGGGGGAAGAAAGGCCATGCCAACCATATTCTTCTCAGCAGAGCCCCAGGCTGCCACCCCTAAAACGTATCCCTTATTAAAATATACTTTGTAAAATACATATGCATGCTGAAGTAAGTTAATATGCCAACATTTAACATGCTTTCTCTGGCATTCACCTCAAAATTCCAGCAAATGATTGCCTGTTTATTTCCTCACTGGATTTAAAACCTGCTTTTTTGTTCCTCTAGTTACATAGGCTTTTGAGTCGACATTGCTCAGCAGCCTTTAAAGTCTGCAAAGCACCATGAAAAATCATTGAAATGAAAAGCACTAAAATGTGTAAATTGTTGCTATTGTTCTTAAGTGCTTCTTCACATAGGATGTGATCATTTCAAAGACAAAGTAAGATTTCTTGCAGGTCAACAGTGATTATGTTTACTGTATGAGATTAGTCTTCTATATATGAACATTATTAGTTTTGTAAAGTTTAAAAAAAAAGTTGTTTTAAACTTCTGGAATTCCTATTCCATTTCATTCACCTCTTTTGTTGGTCTTCCTGCCTTCTTTTTTTCCCTGTATTTTTGAAGGAAATTATCAGTTTGGAGGCAGTTGCCAAGGCATGCAATAGTAGTAAAATTGTCAGTAAGTAATTTTATATTAGACACTAGTTTCTAGACTCTGATTTTAAAAAACGGTTTAATTTTCCTTTAGTGTAAATATATCGACAAATATTGATTGAGGGGACGTGCACTCTGCTATGTATTATGTGAGCAAAGAGCTTAAAAGTTAATTCTTTAATGTAGACAGATTATAAACTAGCACAAAGAGGCACAGCTTCAATTTGCAGGAAGGTTATTTTTCTGACCTCGAGGTCGTGCTTAAGGCAGTTCCGTCTTCTTTTTCCTATCCTTCCCCAGCTACACTTATTAAAGGCAAAATTTTATTGCTTTAATGGTCAAACAATGACTTATTTGAGGTAAGTCTTCAGAAATTAGAAACAGTCTAATGCAGTTCTACAATCCTAGAGACTTCAAAGCAGGAAAAGTTTGTTGATGGTGTATTTTGGTGTCTGCTTTTGGAAGCGTAACGACTGTTCTCTCAGGAATCTTTCGGTCGGAGTTTCGACTGATGATGTGAGTAGATAAATGCTTCTTGACCTGTGGTCAGTGTAACAGCAAGGTTCTAGGGACAGGAGGTATCTGCCCAGAATGGAGCTGTAAGCATGGATGAAGAAGGTCCTGGAAAACACACAGGCAAAGAAGAAAAACCTACCAAGAGCAGAGTGGAATTCATGGACTGGCAGGGAATTTAAAAATAAAAGGTTATGCTTGACTTAGCTGTCACCGTTAAGCAAAGAAAACAAGATTTTAAAAAAATTATGCAAAGGCAAAAATGACCTAACCAGCATTTATGGATAAATCCATATTACGGTTCTAAGTCAGGTCCTGATGTGCTGGTACACAGATCAAATGCAGATCAATTTACTTGTTGCGTGACTGGCGACCATGCTAATTGTGACTCATAACTGTCAACCACCATTTGTGGTATTTGAGAGCAATTCTGATCATAGGTAATTATGGTAGCTTGCCCCTGTGCCAAGCAGACATTGCATAAGTCCTTCCGCTGAGGTAAGACTGACAAGCTGTGAGTAATAGACTGCACCTTGGAAAAGATTTATATTTGAGGCCCGGTTAGCTGAAGTGCTTTATACTTTTCATTTCTCAATAACTTGACTGGGACTAAGGCAGGCAAGTTATTTCCCAAATTCTCCCTTTTCATGATAGGATAATCAATAAAGAGCAACTATTAATTTAGAGTCACTCTGATATACTAGGACTAGACAGTTTAACTATGATATTGATTACTTGCGTAATTTACCACTGAACATAAATGCCAACATGATCCAGACACTTTGAAGGTCATTAGAAATAGGTTGCTTCTTAGTGATCAAGTTCACTTACTGGGAAGCACAAAGGTTTTGTTATAATCAGTTGGACTCCTTGATTCTTATGAGGCACAGGGCCCAAAGGAGCACAATTTCACCAATCATACATCACGTGGCACAGCCTAAAATAGAAGGGCAAACTTTAGAGGTGTTCTTTTTCTTTATGGATGAAGCTCTCAGAATGAGGTCCAGGAATGATTCTAGGCCACTGTCCTCCCATATCGCAGGATCTTGGGCAGCCCCCAGTATTATCCTGCACCTGATCATTCTTGGAGAGGTTTCCCTTCACAACCAGGTGTCATTCAAGAAGTTTTCAAATAAACAAAATTTTCTCTGTGACACCAGTTTCAAGTGTAGCCCGCAAAGATATCCTGGATCCTATTTTCTCCAAACTCCCATCATTGCCCATAGGATGTCTCAGATGAGACAGCTTGTGATTTCTCTTTTTTCATTTTTCTTTTGACAAATTAAAAATCTGTCAAACAGAATACATGAACTTGGTAAATTATCAACCTTCTCCTAGTATCATGTAAGTATGTTAACATTCTTGCTGACCACATGCTTTTTCCCCAAGAAGATCTGAGATTTTGGAATACTTCTCCAAGTTTTCGTCTCCTTTATCCTTTCTTTCTGGGCCATCTTCGGATCCTGCAAGACTGTAGCTCATCCCATGACCAGCTACCACATACATTCTAAGCAGCCTCGTCACATAGAATGGCAGGAACCACTGGCCATACCATTGTTTTAATAGGGTTGGCGCACTGCATCGTAGGTGGTATCTCCTGATTCCTTTGGAATTATCTCAATAGCTTCCTCCCTGGCCACCTAATTACTTAAAGCCCAGTGAGCCTGTTTTGTCTTTTTCAAACATATCAGCTTCTCATTTGGTTTTTAGTCCAAAATTTCCAAGCTTTAATGCATAGCAGACCCTTTGGCTACAAATATTCTCCCTCTTAACAAATCAGAACCCTTTGATGTTACAGAACTCTACCTTTGTTATATGAAACAATAAACTGCTCTTTTGAGATGTTTATAATATTTTGTTATATTTGATCTTGCCTAGTTTTTGACATGCCTTTTTTATAATTTCTTATGTGCGTTAGTTTTAACAATGAACCTTGCTAGCTCTGAACACTTTTTTAAGACTACAGTGTAAGGTTTGGTTCACATCTACTAGGGATAAATTAATTAGTGCCACTGATGAACCAACAAAATTTGAGACTCTCTGGGGTGTTGGATGTAACGATTTTTTGAGCAATTATTTTTACACACGAAAATTATTTGTTAGGAGAATATAAAGACACACACACACACGAAGCCAGCTATAACCAGGTTAATGACAAATTTATGTTAATAGCCATTGTGTGGGGTTAATTATAGAAGGGGTACATGGTCAAGGCGAAAATCAAAAGGAAGAAAAAATATAATCCTGGAAGACTAGAAATAAGTCTTTTGGGAAGAGTTAATAGAAGATAAAAATGAATAATTAGCATATGTTTTCATAAGTCCCTTTAGATGTAGCTAGATGTCTATGTAGTTGGAATAGATGCATGTTTTTATAGGCCACTGACCATGATCTGTTTTATGAAGCTATATAAAAATAAAGATATATAGTATCTTTCCATCACAAAGTTTGTATGTTCTCTGGAGGGACAACTTACTTAAAGTATTAGAAATCTCCATGCTTACAAATACATACAACCATTTATCACAGTTGATGAAGATGCATTGAAAAGCTGTTGAACATATTTTAAAAGTTTTCAAATAAGATGTACGGGGATGTAAACGTTATTTCCCTTAAATTAATATAAGTTCTTTAGATTGTAAACTTTTTAAGAAAGTGAGATAATTATAGCATACATTTCCACTCAGATTTCTTCAAGAGGATAGAATCATATTAAGACGGCAAAACTTTACCACTAAATTAATATTTGCCTCAGGTTACGTGCATCCCTCTTAGTGCAGGTTAATCTTTAGGGGGCAATTATGGTCCCATTTAACAAAAAATCACAATGGTGAGTTATATGTCACCCTAGAGAGACGGAGATACAGCACAATTAATGAATCCCAAAGGGGTCTTATCTGATTTCAGTGCCGACCTCATAAATGTAAAATCATTGCTCTTATCCCTGTTGAGAGAATTTTCAGTTCACGGAACAGGCCTGCGCCTTCACGAATAACATGGTACTGTTCTCAAGTTCTATCATTTTTCCTGGAAGCTAACTTTTTCTTATGATAGAAAAAATTCAGCGTTTGTAAAACTCAGCCTCTTAGCTCAAACACGACCCTATCTCCTACGTGTGAGTGCAACATCAGCTCGGTGACAAATGAACCATTAGTAAGTGCCACACGAACACCTGCCATGGACCTTTGATACCTCACTCAAGCTGTACTGTGGGTGTCCTAAGGTTTTTGTGCGGTCTGGCGTTAAGAGAGAAGAAGCTGTGTTCTAAGTTACTTAGGTTATAGTGCAGGACTTCTGTTCCTATCCAACTCTTAAATTTGTAACAACTGCTTGCTGACCATCATTCATCAAAAAGGGTGGACCATTAGAATCAAGCTTTTTTTTTTTTTCAGTGAAAGTAAAAAATTAAAGGAGATTTGTTGAAATCTACTGAGTACTTAGAGATCTGATTGGGTTGCGGTACAGTTCATAATGGATTTTGCATGTATACCTTGGAGGGCGATCTGAAACGTTTTCTTTGTTAAAGAGTGAAGTTAATCAATTTCATTAAGTTATTTTTATAGGATATTACATTATATCCAAGGAAAATCATTTTAAATGAACTTGAATTTGAGGAAGGAGAAGGAAAAATGATGCAAAGGGATGTAAGCATTTTCACCATCAAATCACCATTAAAAACATTGAGGTATTTGCCATAAGTATTATTACAAAATAAACACTGTTTGGGTACATTTTGTTGACACAATCCTGTACAATAGTGTTTCTTGAGACTGGTTTCATTCTCATGAAGCTAAACCACATACATTTAATTGTCTCCTTAAGCTTAGCTGAAGATCAGATAAATCTAATTGTTACTGGTGGCAAAAGCATCAGCTCCGTTTGGGTCACTCATTTCAGCTTGGTGGACACCCCTGACGGATGCAAAAACAAATCCCAGTGTGCTAGGATGCACTACTTTTTTCCTCAGTGGTGGAGACATTGGGCTCATTCTGCAGTGACTTGGGCTAAGTTCCCTGGAACTAGTGTTGATGTCGTTTCTTGAACATTAATCCTCAGTGACATAACTGTTACTTTTTTATTAATCAGTATGCTTAGCATTATACTACTGGGAAGCTACTGTCTGAAAAGAGATGCGCCGTAATGAAGGTACTCCTTTTGGAGATAATTTTGCTGCTTATCAGAGCAACAGCAGCTGTATTTTGGACTCAGAGTTTCTATTTAATGCACCATGAAAAAGCAACAAGTGCTCCACCAGAAAATTATATTCTGTTGAAAGAAGTAAAGCAAAATGAGCTGCAGTTCTATACCAAGGCATCTTAAAACAGCGAGGGGAAAATTAACTTGGGAGTATATTTTTTTCAGTGTTCTGAGTCACTTTTTTTTTTTTTTTTTAGTGTGTACTTAGTGAATATTGCCTCAGAGTAAAAATATTTTTGGAATCCTTATCAGTCAGAAAAATGCCTTCCAATCAAAATTTGTTGGAATCTGTAGCTAAAATAATGTCATTTTACTCGTTTGTGGAATGGCTGTTGAGGCTTTATTTTTACAAGCAAATGGCAAATGCTTGCTCCAATGTATAGCTGATGCAAATTAAGTGTATACTCTATTTCATAAATGAAGGAAGAATTATTGGAAACACTCTTTCCCTGATCACTAAAAACTGATTACCATCAAAGAAGGGCCTGATTACTAACCACCAGCTTAGTGTTTAGCTGGAACATCTGGCCGCCTCAGAGGGGAAAATTTGCTGAGCTTAAAAAGTGTTTATTCCAGCTTTCAATTCATGCATGTATAGAACACAGATGAGGAAACATCTGATGTCCTTCGGATTTCTGTTGTTAAACAAATGTAACTCATCTTCAAGGGAAAATTTAGTAAACTTCTTTTCTCACCGATTTGGCTTCTTAAGCTCTTGAGTAACAAGGACTAGAGGGAAAAAAAAATAAGAAAACTAAGGGTGAGTAGAGTCCTTAAAAGTATCTGAAGGATAGTTTTGACTTTACATTTCTTCATGTACACTTTGATCTAAGTGGACTTTTGTCATTTTAATTCAACTTATGGCGTTGAGTGAATGCCACGTTCAAGGTACAGAACTGAGTGCTTGGTGGAGACCATGAGCTCAGGACCTGCCAGTGCGTTGACTGCAACACTGTTGCTCTGCCCTATGCCCTGTCCATGGCACGGGTCTTCCCACCCCTAGTGCTTGGATAACTATTACTAGCCTGCAAAGCAAATGACTCTGCTTAAGTGTCATTTTCCCTGAGAATCCTTCCTTGACCATATAAGATTAGGTCCTTAAAGCCATAAGTTTATCTGTTCCTTAGCATGTAGAGTTGGCATCATGATTTCTTGTTTACTTACCAATCCTCCCTCCCCAAGCCTGTACACATGATTCAGTGACTATATTTTCATTCACCATTGTATTCTAGGCACTAGAATTAAGCCTGACACATGCCAGCCACTCAGTAAATATTGATTGAGTGAATGAATCAGATACTTCCTCTCTCCTCAGTGCAGTTTAAATCCTAGGGAACAAGGCATGTGTAAAAATGGTAACGAGGCAAAGCAGAGTAAGGGAAGTGCTGAAAGAGGGATACAATAAAAGGAGTGGTTATGGCAAGTTTCTTTCAGAAAAGAATGCTCTTTTACCAGACTCTTACCAGGCAGCTTCATGGATTACTTTTTCCCACTATCAAAGTGGGATTTCCTAGGGGCAAGACAGGAATAAAGACTCAGATGTAGAGAATGGACTTGAGGACACAGGGAGGGGGCAGGGTAAGCTGGGACAAAGTGAGAGAGTGGCATGGACATATATACACTACCAAATGTAAAATAGATAGCTAGTGGGAAGCAGCCGGGTAGCACAGGGAGATCAGCTCGGTGCTTTGTGACCACCTAGAGGGGTGGGATAGGGAGAGTGGGAGGGAGGGAGACGCAAGAAGGAGGAGATATGGGGACATATGTATATGCATAGCTGATTCACTTGATTATACAGCAGAAACTAACACAACAATGTAAAGCAATTATACTCCAATAAATGTGTTAAACACAAAAATATTAACCCAACAAAGTGGGATTTAAACCCTAATTTCCAAAAATATAGTAACTAGCTAAAATTAGCATGGATTTAATACTCTGGGTCAACTTAAAGTGACGTGTGAACATCGGCAAAAAAAAAAAGTTTGTAAATCTCACTGGGAATTATTCATTGGCTCATTCCATTACAATCTTTTTCTCAGGGATAAGGTTTTCTAAGTCAATATTTTCCTAAAAGCGTGCCCTTTTGTCTTCCACTAAATATGGTAATCTGTTTCTTCAATGACCACGTGAGAACAGAAAGAAAATTTCTTCTCAGAGAAGGCAGAGCAGAGGAATATATATTTCTTGCCAGAGGTTATCACAGTTTAATAGTATGAAGGAATGTAGACGTCTATAAACAGAATGTGCTATGCTTTCTGAAGTTGACACCATTTATTTAGTCTTATTAAACAGCTGGTAAGATGATCCAGGTTGTAGAGAAACACAAGCTGTGAGTGGCTGCTTCCTGCAGCAAATAAGAGCCCTGGAAAGCCGCAGAGGCTTCTGGGAGGAGAAGTGCTCAGTCAGCAGTCAGGGAGGGACCCCTCCCCCGCTGCTTCCTGCTCCCATGCCTACAGGCACTGCTTCCTCCTCTCACTCACCTTCACCTGATACCTGCTTGCCGGCCCATTCCCTCACCCTTACCCCTCCCACATGTTTTGATTAACATTTTTCTCTTGCATTATGCTCTTGCTTTTATGCTATAGTTATCTTAGGTGTGGTTTGGCACCTCCACCAGATGGGAATTCAGTCAGTATTTTCCACCATTGCCAGGCATCGGCATGATGTGGGAAGCCTTTTAAAACCAAGGATGCTTAACCTCTACCCTAGCCTTTCTGGGGCTTAGATTTCTGTGTTTATTCAACAAGTAGCTGAGAACAACTTAGTTTTTGAGGGAGGGGGTGGTCGATCGTTCTGAGGGATATCCTGACCTGCGTGCTAAAACCAAGACAACCCTGAGCAAATTGGGACAGTTGGTCGCCTTATTTGGTGGCCAATATCAGAACCAAAACGAAATCCATCTATCTACTTTCTTTCAATCCTAATTATTCTTTAAAAAAAAACAAAAAACTATACCTTTATGGGTATAAAATAAATAGATATATTATCTTTTTGATTGTTCAGATATGCCTCAGTTATGCCGTGGGTAAATATGTATAATAGCAACCATCTTATAACGATTTTAGAATTACATGAGATAAAATATGTAAAGCACTTAGTATAGTGCCTAATGCTAAGTGCTTAATACATATTAGCTATTAATTCACTTTCTGTGCACCCAAAGGTATATCCTTCTTGGTTTCTTGAAACACTAATCTTCGGTGAAGGTGGTTTTTCACTGGTCTTCTAAGCTAGCAACCGGTCTGATACATGCCACCATTTCTTTGAGCTGAGCCATTTAATACCATCTCCTCCAAAGCTGGGCCCCGCTAGCTAGTGTGCTAAGGGAATCTGTCCTCTCTCCACTCAGAGAGGCTGCTCCTGGAGAGACGCGCCAGCTCAGCAGTTTCGTGGCGGCTTAGAGGTGCGACCCAGTAAAATGCATACAGAAGCCAGTACAATGGCATCGGCTTTTGAGCAAAGAAAGAGCTTTATTGTGAGGTCCACCAGCAAGGAGACGGGAAACAGGGCTCATACCTGTCCACCTGATCCAGGGTTTAGGGTGAAATTTAAGGGGGTAGGAGAAAAATCAAACTCGGAAGCTGATTGGCTAGTCTCGAATCAGCCCATATAAGCTACTCCTGCTGCTGGAAGCCAGGTTTTCCTCATGGAAGGACTCCTCGCTTTGTCAAGAGCTCTGGTAGCAACACTTCTTTTCTCTGAGTTCCACAGACTGAAGATTCTCGGTCCTGAGGTCCTCCTGGAGACAGGCCTTCCCATCATGTGTACGCACAGTGCCGTCTTTGCAAAATAACTCCAGTTTTGAGTAATTAGCCGCCTGTTTGAGGATGCCAAGCCGGCTTAAGCTGGTGCTGTTTCAGTTTCCCCAACTTTTTCCACAACTTGGCTGTAAGAAGACCCTGTAAGAAGACATTCTGCCAAAGGTAAGAGCAGATGTTTGGGCTGAAGGGAGGCCAGGAGTAACAACATTGGTGGTGGTGCTGAAGGCCATGAGGGTCTGAGGCCTCGGGCTGAAGGTATTCTACCTGGAAATTGCCTAGACATCTAGATTGGGTGTGTGTAACCTTTGCTGGCAAGGTGAAATGTTTTGGCCATCTCCCGGGAACATTAAACCCCAACAGGCTCAGAAACAAAGTGAGGCCTTGGGTGTTTCAACCTGTACACTCTGAATTTCTCTCTCAAATTCAGCTCTGAGGGCTTCCCTGGTGGCGCAAGTGGTTGAGGGTCCGCCTGCCGATGCGGGGGACACGGGTACGTGCCCCGGTCTGGGGGGATCCCGCGTGCCGCGGAGCGGCTGGGCCCGTGAGCCATGGCCGCTGAGCCTGCGCGTCCGGAGCCTGTGCTCCGCAACGGGAGAGGCCGCAGCGGTGAGAGGCCCGCATACCACAAAAAAAAAAAAAAAAAAAAAATTCAGCTCTGAGTCTCAGACAGCCTCCCCACGTCACTTTCTTCAAAGTGATACTCTTCTTTTCCACCCTCTTCCCTATCAGGTACGTTTTTCAAGGTTTTGAGAGAGAGGAAGCCCGGACTCCCATAGGCCGCCCTGCAATAGGCAAGCCTGCCCTCAGCACATGGGGGGAAACTACTAGGAAACTCTGACCAAACTGGGGACAGTCTGGGAACTGCTGGGCAGATTCTTTGGCAGCTGGGTGGCATGAGTGACTTTTAGGATATAGGTCTTGACAGTCATCTCTAGTGGAAAGCTTTCAGTGTTCCCTGAGTGAACCCTCACATCTAAGCTACTCATCGTTGAGACTTTTCTTTTTTCCTCTGTGGCTTCTCCACGGAATTCTTACAGCCAAGTTGTGGATAGTTACTACAGCATTTGCTTCTTACTTTCCAGAAACCAAACTAGGAGATGAAACTGGTTCCTAAATCCCGAGGCACTCGCTTTCTCTCTCATGCCTCTTCAGGCTGTTTGAATTCACTCTTTTTTGGGGGAGGGAGTGAGGGAAGACCACTTTCTAGAGATCTGCAGTCTGTAAACTGTTCTTAGCTCTTGGGTTTGAAACCTGGGTCGTTGGCTAAGCCTTTCACTTGGGGGCTGCCTGCTCACGAGCTGTCTCCAAACATCCATCCTGAGAGGGGCAGGTTAATCCCTTAGAACCAGCTCTAAGGGGGAGGCAAGCCCCTAGTGTGCCCAGGTGCTTCCTGTAAAGGAACAAAGCATGCTCTGAGCCACAGATTGGCAAATCCTGGTGCTTCCCTTTTTCTCCCATGATCGCAAGGGTTTTCCAGGTGCAGCCAATATTGCTGCATCCCACAGACTTCAAGTTTCTGATAAGACTGCTGGTTGATATCAGGCCAATCCAGGAAGGCTGGGAAGAGGCGGCAGGAATTCACTAAGGCAGTTGTTCCAGGCTCTTCCATTGTTTTGCTGGCCAAGAAATAAGCTATTTTGAGCCCTAGAGTAGAGGAAACCCAGTCAGCCAACTGCAAAGCTCAGACTTCACTAAGGGCTTGTTTTTCTTCAGGGCATGGTGAACTCAGATGGTGAACTCTTGGCCGTCCTACCATCAGTTCTGCCTTGCACTGTGTTTACCACCTTTCCTCAGGTCAAGAGTGGGCAAGTACCAGTAGTGGGTTAACAATATATGACCTCGACTGGTTTTTCTAAGTTATTTTGCAGAATAAGAATTTGCAGAAGAGTTGTGAAAGTATGGCTCAGAGGGAAGACCTTCAGAAAAGCCCGTCTCCCCTGAGTCAGAGCCTAGGGGTTATCTCGACTTCCTACATTTTCTTCCTCCTTTGGCCCCTCCCGAGGTTTTCCGCCTTATGGAGGGGAATCCCTGCCCAGGCTCCCCCCCACCATCCTCTTCTAGCCACAGATGTAGTCCTTGCTTCTCCACACTCTTCATGGCAGGAGAGGGATTCTTCTTGCCTTCTTTCTGGATTCTTCTGTGGATTCTGATGACTTCTTAGTAGATATCTGTTCCAAGACCCAGCGATTTTGCTATTTGAAATTCCCTTGCAGAAGTCAGCTTTCCAACTTCTTTGTCTAGTTTTTCTCAGCACTTCAGCTTAGGGTGATAATTAGACGAAGACCCACTTCTTCTGGGAAATAAATCCTTTCCACCCACATACTTTCTTGGTCAAATAAGGTTACAGTCCTATTAGACGCTTACTGAAGCAGCTCTCGTCAGGAGGACGGTTTACAGTTTGCTGACCAATTAAAACACAAAACAAAAGGTAGAAAAGGAAGTACCTTCTAACCTCATTCCACTGCTCCTTGTCATCCTGTCCTCCCAGTCTCTGAGTCCTATTTTGATCACCAAGGTCTTTGATCATCCTGTCTCTTTTGTGCTAAACATAATTTGTATATATACCAAAGGATTGTTGGCATTCCCCCTGCCCAGGATAACTAAACAAGTAATCTGTAAATGCAAGTTGTTTTAGTCTCTTTGATAGAAGTTAAGCAGCCTACAAGGTCATGCAGTAAGTCAGTGAACTGACTGGAAACAGAACCCAAGATGACTGACTCCCAGGTCTGTGCTTTGCACTAGATCACGCTTCCTTCCTCGGTGAAAGGCTTCCCACGGCAGGAAGAACCAGAGAGCAAGCCTCTAAATTATACATGACTGTATGTCTCATTTTCCCTCCGTGGCTAATTGAAGATGCAGGACAGTGCTGCTTTTTTGGCTTCGCCTCTCATATCACCTCATTTGTCTCACGAGCAATGGGGAGCACACACTGCGATTTTGTTTCATTAAGGGCCGGACGGAACTCGGTGGGCTTTGGGGGGGTCTCAGGATTACAGGTTTGGTGTCTTGGTTCACACTTAGGTATGCAGTTCATTGTTTGTTTGGTTACCCTTTAGACTAAATTAAAGAGACACGTACCTTTTAAAAGTCAGCCACATGAGATGTGTAGTTGATAGGACAGGAATGTGGGTGACTGAAGAAAAACCATCAGAATCTTCCACTGCCAAATAAGGAAAATGTAGACGTTCCCTACCCGTATGAATTCGAAACGTGGGAGGTATCACACTTGGATTAGGTTTGACAATAGAAGTTCAGAGTTTATTGTACCCTGTTTAGTCTAATAAAGATTAGGACGGGAGAGTCGACCCAAGTTGCCAAAACCGCAGTTCTGCGTGGTCACTCACAAATGATACTTTGGAGAGAGAATTTATACCATATCTGACAGTATGCTTTTGGGTATAGTCCTCATTGCATTTCCTCTTACACGGTATTTGTTCAGTGGTCTTTGAGAACTAAGCACCAAAACTTTGATAAAATATTACTAATGATAAAAAGTAATGACATCCAATATTATGACATAGTGTGAGTGTGTTTCGTGTTTGGTCATTGCAATCACTGTTGCTCCTGTTGTGGTCATCCGTTTACAATGCTTGGTGTCAGTTTATTTATCTCTTGTAAAAATAAAATACAGTGTGTGTGAAAAAAAAAAAAGTAATGACATCAACTTATGCTAGATAACTGTAGGATGATTCCTTAGTTCTGTGTCCCTTTTGTTCTTATTTACAAAGATATCAGCATTGCTTAGGTTTAGGGCTTTCTCAGTGTGTTCAAATTTGCAACAGCACAAGCCTATATCTCCTGCTTCCCTCCTTTCTGGTGTATAATATGGAGTTTGTGCATAGTTTGGACTCTGCATGGATAGAAATGAAGGGTTTCAGTTGGAAGGCCTGACCTTGTACATCTGGTGGTGGGCAATGAGGCACCATTTGAGAGAACAGTGGTGTAAGGAGAGGTGAACTTTGGGGATATTAAAAAGGCAGAATGTGGGCTTCCCTGGTGGTGCAGTGGTTGAGAGTCCGCCTGCCGATGCAGGGGACACGGGCTCGTGCCCCGGCCCGGGAAGATCCTGCATGCCGCAGAGCGGCTGGGTCCGTGAGCCATGGCTGCTGAGCCTGCGCGTCCGGAGCCTGTGCTCCGCAGCGGGAGAGGCCACAACAGTGAGAGGCCCACACACTGCAGAAGAAAAAAAAAAAAGGCAGCATGTACAGAAGGAAGAGAAATGAGAAGAAAGAAGTCTGGGTAGACACTCCTGTAATTTTCTACGTGGAAGAAAACAAAAACAAAACAAACAGAGTGTTGTCATAACGGATGCTGGGTGTGGAGGAAGAGTGATGGAATTTCAGGAGGTTGGATCCACCCTGGCTTTGCCAGTCACATCTTGCTGCTCAGTCTTCAGGTGAGGACGTCTCCTAAGAAGCTGAGGGGCAGATGCCCTATCACAGCATCATTCTGAGGGGTTGTATGATCCCACCCAGAAGCTGGCGTTCTTGACTGTCTCCCTCATCCTTTTCTATTATGACATGCTGCCTTTAGGAATGACTAGAGCCCTAGGAAAAGAAGGAGTCGTGTCAAATATCAGAATCCCTTCTATTCAGAGGTTGTATTCTCTACTGCTTACATGGTGGGACATTTTCCCTTTCTTATCTTCCATGACAGGGAATTTCCTCGCAGTCCAGTGGTGAGGACTCAGCACTTTCACTGCCAGGGGCCTGGGTTCAATCCCTGGTCTGGTAATTACGATCTCACAAGCCTCCTGGTGCAGCCAGAAAATGATAATAATAATAATAATGATATCTTCCATGACAGTTAGGACACTGCCTATCCTTGCAAAGAAAGCACTTTTACAAAGAATTTAGCCAACGAAACAAGTAGAGAATAAGAAATGGAGATCGTTTCAAGAGAGAGTATTGAAGAGTCATTCCAGCTTGCATATTTATTGAGCTTATATATCTACAGTTCAACTTCTTCATTTAGCCTCTGTACTACAAGAAATTCCCAAATAGACTCAAAATAGTCCAATCCTAGTCTTCATGCCTAATTCCCATGTCTCACTTACTGCTGTCTGACTGTAGGGATTCCCTGCTTCTGTGAACTCACCTTTCTGCCAAACTCCTTGGCTAATCAGAAGTTGGAGCAGCCTTCTCTCCCATGGTTTTCTCACCTACTTTTCAGTCTATGCCCTTTGATTAGGAAACCTCTTTTCAAAATATTATCTGTGGGGCTTCCCTGGTGGCGCAGTGGTTGACAGTCCGCCTGCCAATGCAGGGGACACGGGTTCGTGCCCCGGTCTGGGAGGATCCCACATGCCGCGGAGCGGCTGGGCCCGTGAGCCATGGCCACTGAGCCTGCATACACTGAGAGGCCCGCATACCGCCAAAACAAAAAACAAACAAAATATTATCTGTGATTTCCGTAGCCATCAAACCATGTCCTGTCCTGCTTTGCCCACCAGGTGTCTTATTAGGATCTACTGAGCACTGAGTCTCAAAAGACTGCCCTTAATCAGCTCTGGCTGCCATAACAAAATATGAAGACTGGGTGGCTTAACCATCAGGAATGTATTTCTCACAGTTCTGGAGGCTGGAAATCCAAAGTCCAGGTGTCTCAGTTGTTTTTTTTGTTTGTTTTGTTTTTGTGGTACGTGGGCCCCTCACTGTTGTGGCCTCTCCCACTGCGGAGCACAGCTCCGGACGCGCAGGCCTAGCGGCCATGGCTCGCAGGCCCAGCCGCTCCGCGGCATGTGGGATCTTCCCAGACCGGGGCATGAACCCGTGTCCCCTGCATCGGCAGGCAGACTCTCAACCACTGCGCCACCAGGGAAGCCCCAGGTGTCTCAGTTTTGATTCCTGGTGAGTGTCCTCTTCCTGACTGTACTGGCCACCATCTCTCTGTGTCCTCACACAGCAGAGAGATGGTGAACTCCTGTCTCTTCCTCTTCTTATAAAGTCGCTCATCCCATCATGGAGTCCCTACCTTTTTGACTTCATCTAAACCTAATTACCTCCCAAAGGCCCCACCTGCAAATACCATCACATTGGGGTTTAGGGCTTCATTATATGAATTTGAGAGGGGCACACACACTGAGTCCATAACAGCTGCCGTTGGTCATACTGGCCTTGGATTCATTCGAGAGGTGTAAGATGGAAAGCACAGCCTGGCAGCAGGGTAGCTTCAAGAGTTCTCTTCAGGCAGAGGCCCTAGAACTGGCCGTAGAGCTGCACAGACCTCTTTTTGCCATGTGGCAGGCAGTCAGGTGCAGGGAGATAAGTTAAAATCAGGCAGACAGAAGAGCCGCTTTGGCTTAGATGCCTCATGCCCCAGAGCTGCCAGTGTTTCTGACAGATCCATGGGCATAGCTGTTCTTGTATATGACGAGGGGCATGACAGAAAAGTCAGGACCTTCAGGGACACCCAAGACTGTGAAGACCATTCCAGACATTTACAGTGTATTTCTAGTTCTTCCCGGACTAGACTTAATTTGTCAATTAGGGTCATTTTTCCTGTAGGTACTATTCCTAAGTAACATAGCTGGTATATATCAAGTGACCGGGGAACAGAGCTAGTATATATTCACTGAAGGTCAATTTGTCACAAAAAAGAAAAAGGAGGTGTATTAACCCCTTGCCCACACTCCTGGTTTAGCAGTCACCTTTGCCTCTATCCCACTTCTCAGAGCCATTTCTAAGAGCACTGGAGCATTTTGGGAAGTTATCACAAAATGTCTTATACTTTTAACTTGATTAGGAGGTAAGTTATGCTAATATAATACACTTTTCTCCAACCTCTCCTTAGCATATTACTTTTACCAGAATCCCAGACACTAATGACACACTTGATGCTATAATTAGTAAAAGTCATGTATAATGCCCGTGTGATGGAGTAACTTTTTCAGGAACTCTCTTTAATATGCTGTACTCTGAGTAACATCCAGGGCATAAGTGAGTGAACATGGAGGTATGCTACTCATAATCATAATGAGTCGGTTCATCAATAAGCGATCATTTAGAAGCCCCAGAGACCCATGGCCTGTCCTGGGCTCTGGAAAGTCACGGTGAAAAAGACACAGAAAGTCCCTCCTTTGAGGAGCTTGCACTTGACTGGGGTAGACCATCACCAGTTTTCAAAAGTAAATAAAATCGTTTCAGTTACAGTCAGGTCATGCACCAGACAGGGCTTAGTGGCTGGTGGGTTTAGGGCCAGTGTGGTGGGGAGATGAGGAGTGGCTGCTTTAACCAGAAAGATCCGGACCAGCCAAGGCCCCTGGGAGGAGATGCCACCTGATTTGAGAAAGGAAAGGTTGAGAAGGGAACACCTGTGCAAAGCTCGAGGGAGGAGTGTTCCAAGAACAGGAGGAGCAAAGGCAAATGCCCAGAAATAGGAAAGTACTTGGTATCACAACAATACAACAGCAATAAACAATGCAGTACAAAATCACAACAATAAACAATCACAATAAACAACACGGTACAAAATCACAATGATAAACCATTATTGTACTTATTGCCAATATTTTGGGGCTGACAGTGTGCCTGGCCCTGGGCTAAGTACTTAATGCCCGTTGTCTCATTTATGTTTCCAACTGCTCACAAGACTTTACCCATGTGGAGACAGGCCTACAGAGGTTAGGTTGTATGCTGAAAGTCACATGGAGTTTAGGTTTCATGTCTGAGATTTGAACCCAGGTCCAAAGCCTAAATTCTAAAGCACTCTCTTCAAGCTAAATCTAGAATTTTCTAGAACCAGGTCGTTGTTGCTGCCTTCGGGCCTCCTCTGCTTCTGAAATGCTGAGTGATGCTACAAAAAAGACGATGCCAAGAGTGATCAGGGAGAAATAGGAAGCACATGTATTTGGCCAAGCAAGTATAACTTTGCAGTGTATTAGCTGTGGTTAAATATTTAGCACCTTTGAAAGCTCTGTGTTGATGACATTTTCGGATTGCCAATTTCTGTTTACTTTGGGGCAGACTGCAACATTACCGTATTCAAGAACAGTCGGCCCGGCCTTACTCTGCTAAAACTGAGTGGTTCGCTCTTAACACCCAAGGCAGAAGTTGGCGAACATTGTCTAAACAAACCAGTTTAAACAGAATTTTAAAGTTACTCAGATATATTGCTGTCAGAAAATAATGCTCTGAAAAGTCACAAAATTCTGCAATGTGACTCATTATTTGCTGACTGTTTTTGTAGAATAATTGACTTTTTAAAAAGTAGTGCTGCAGCCAGAAACAATAACCACCCCCCGCTTGGAAAACACACAATCCGGTTTCATTTGCCTTTAAAACCCTTTTTTTTCCACATTTTTACTAAGCACTGGCCTGGAGAAACACCCAAACATCTTTTCACGGAGAACTATTTTAAAACACACACACACACACAATCTAAGTAATCTCTCAAAGCGATATTTTACAGAATTAGGAGGTTGAATTTTATTTTACTAATTGTATTAATAATAATAATAGCTCATGTGTATTGGACCCTCACTATGTGCAGGCAGGGTTGGGAGCACTTTAAGGGCAGTTCTGAAATAGACACTAAGAACATCCCTGTCTTACAGATGAAATAACTGAGACCAACACAGGTTAACCAACTCTCTTTTACTACCTCATTAAGCTATGTCCAGAAGGATGTGCATAGCATCTCCTTTTGCGCCCCAGTGTCAGATTGGAACAGTGAACCAATATCTGGAGCTATTAATCCATTTCTCTAGTTGATCTTTCAAGGTATGTTCAGTATATTCAGCATACATTCTCTATTAAGCCCTGCCTTTGGCTCCACTAAGAGGAAGTTTGGAAACCCCCATGTGGTGGGCAGTTACTAGGTCAGTTGTGATGCTGTGCACTGTATATCAGGCTTACTCTGTCCCTGTTAAACCATTAAATCCATCCCCTTCCCTGCTGACCGGTTGGCAGGCTTCAGAAATGTCAGGTGCTGTGGAGGTGAGTAGAATTTGGGCCATTCTTTCACCCAACAGTGACCAGCCACACAGAAGACAGTTCTGTTAATATGATGATGAAACACATTTGCCCATAGAGCTAACCCCTGTCTTGTTTCCTCGTCCACAGAGATACCTGTAATAATAAAGGCTGGGACTTAAACCCATATCTGGTTGAGTTCAAACCCAGTGGTCTTCCAAAAAAGACACACTCCTCATTTCCTATCCTTCTGACCCCAGCCCAGTTTGTAACTTCTGAGTTTAGCTTTCTAAGTGGCACCATGCTGCTGTCATCGCACAGCTAGAGGTAAAAGGATCTCACACGTGGACTGCAACAGGTGCTTAAGCAAATGTCGATTTCCTCTCTCAAGCCCACTTCCTGCTTTCTTATTTTCTCCACTTCCCAGTGTTTTTTATTTCTTACATTCTGACACTTCCTTGTATTTCCTAACTCTTATGTTAGCTGAGATTGATGCTTTCCACCAATATTAGATAAGCCAAGCTAAACCTTTCCATTTGCCCAGATAACTCCCCCAAACCTGGCAAATCACATTCTAACCTTTTACTTGGGCATTCCTGTATGCTCTGACTTGACTGATCTCTTTGTTGCCAATGAGGTTTTTATGATTTGCTTAACAATTTATTTCGTTAAGTGAATGGATTTAGGGATTCATTTGGTTTTATTTTATTACTGGCTTGGGAAAAAGATATACAACTTTTGTTAGGGGAATATGTCAAAAAATAGGATCTGTTCCTATACAGACATTATTTTTATAATTTATTTCTCTGTATAGTAATAAAATTATTTTATAGGTTTACATTAATACATTTAATTGCTGCCTTGAGAATTCCAAAGCTAATATGCACAAAGGTACTGCTAATGCCCATCGCATTCTATATCAGTAAATCACACTCATTCATATATCTTTATCTGTAGATATATATATTATTTATATCTACATCTATATCTATATGTAGATTTATATCTATATCTTAGGTCAGCTAAGAGTTCTCTTTCGTTAAGTATGGGTTGCCATATTAAATAAAAACTACTTTGTACTAAAACATACTAACGAAAAAGCAAGTTATCAAGTCTACTGAACTTTCATTTATAACACCGGAGGAACACTCAGTGTAAGTGAGATCTTGAAAGAGAAGTCAAAGGTGAGCTTTTTCAGTGCTGGTAATTAATTCTTGCTTTGCATAGGCTAATTGAGGGCAGTCATTGAATACTTGATGTCATTTCATTTCCCAGCTGTCAATGGGACTACAACCTGCTTCCCCTGCTAAATCTGATAACCTCTGTGTTAAAGATAGAGGGGGACCAAGAGCTTTGTTCTTTTTTGTGAATGTCAGTAGTTTCCTTCATTTGAGTGTTGTTCCTTTGACAGATTTTTCTTTTCCTAGCATCTCTGTTAAGGTACACACAGACATGCACAAACAGCAGTAAGAAAATTGGAGGACCAAAATGAAGAGAGTGAACTGGAAGCTATTTCTTAGATAGGCTGTCTTATGTGGTAGGCTAACTGGTGTTACAGTACATGCAAATATATTCAATAATTCACTGAGTAAATACTGACTGTGTATGTACTAACCTATAAGTACTGGGCTAAGTATTGGAAAAGTGAGAAAAGAGGCAGCAACTCTGCCTGAGAGCAGCTCAAAGACCATTGTTGAGGTTGGGGTGACATCAGTACACCTGTTTGGGTATGGCCCTGGGCATCACTGGTAATTTTCTTGTGTACCCATGTGTCTGTCTGTCTGTCTTAGGACAAGTCACTTCTGTCACTTTCCTCAGTCCCTTTTGCTTACCATCTTCCTTTTCTAAACTCCCACCCCTGCCCAGAAAAATTGCGTTCCAAGCAAATGTCTTATTTGGCAATGTCTACAGAGCCAAGTCTTCCCATGGGAAGATGTGTTTTGAGTTTCTAGGTTGGCTGGATACGTTTGCCTTGATGTCCAGTGAGATTATGGCCATGTCTACTTACATCAAATAACTCAGAGAACTGCAGCAAATCCAAGCTGAACAAATCACGTTTCTTCTAAAAGATAATTGACATAACGTTTCTGTTTTTCTTTTTTTCTTAACTACTTGACAATTTTGATCTCACTAAACTGTATGTTTAGACCTAGTGTTTTACAGTTTTGTGTTTTTTTGAAAATTTTATATTTACCTGCCAAATACGGTTTTCTATCTCATATTGGTTTGTTTTTTTTTTTCTTTTTTTTGCGGTACACGGGCCTCTCACTGTTGTGGCCTCTCCCGTTGCGGAGCACAGGCTCCGGACGTGCAGAGTCAGCGGCCATGGCTCACGGGCCCAGCCGCTCCGCGGCATGTGGGATCTTGCCGGACCGGGGCACGAACCCGCGTCCCCTGCATCGGCAGGCGGACTCTCAACCACTGTGCCACCAGGGAAGCCCTCTCATATTGTTTTCTAACCCAGTTTATTATTTCTGTCATTTTCCATGCATAGTTTTGTGTGTCCTTTGGAGGAAGGGACTGAGACTACTTCTTTGTAACCTGCTCAGAGCTGATTGTTGTGCTGACACAGTGGAGGAACTGAATACGTTAAGCTGAATTTATTGGGTGTTAATCAACGTTAATTATAATTTTTTGTATTATATAAAAAGAATTTATATCCAAAATAGCCTTTTAACACCTTAATGACATTCTGAATCAGGTTTGCTTCATTTCTTTCTGGTGTCTATAGTTAAAAATTACTGATCAGGTGTTTATCACTCATATTAAGTCTAGGGACAATTTGGAAAAATAATACAAAGCCTCCAAGAATTCATGTATCAGTAGAGTACATCACTTACCTGAAGTTGCAGTAATGCAACTATATAGTGGATAGAGTGCCCCTATGTTTCATATTGTCCATCATAATATGATGAGATCCAGCTTCTGTGGTTCAGTTTCTGTGGAGAGATGATTTTATTATCTCCAAAACACCCAACTGGATAATGTTAGTATAGTCTATGATGTTTTTGCCCCAGTGTTCACTGTGTTCCTTTTTCTTGAGGGTCATGGGGAGCAATTCTTTGTCCTTTTGCCAAACAGAGATGATGTGGTCCTTGCAATTGTGAATACAAAATTCGGAGATCACCTCCTTCCCTGATTTCCCCAGAGGCACTGTGCACTCACCTTAGAGCTTAATGTCAGAGAAATGACAAACTGTGTGATCTGATGAAAGGTGAGGCTCTTCTACTCTACAGAGAAAGACCATTCTGGGCCTTTCTTTAGATTTCCCAAACGTGTGCACATGATCTGTTGGAGCGGAAAGGCTATACAGCTCTTCTCCACTGGTGGAGTTTGTCATAAAGGGCTGAGAACGTTTTTTTTCCTTATAAATCTAAGGAATACAGGTTATCTTACAAGTGGGGAATCACACGGTACACATATAGAAGGGTACCAAGATCAGGAAAGATAGGCGAGAATAAGGCAAAACTAGTCCAATAATGTAAATTGGACGTAAAGTCACTAAGAAATAAAAAAAAAAAAAGATTAAAAAATACAATAAGTTTTTTTCTCAAAATGTGAAGAAAACTTCTATGTCATCAACTTAAATATACGTGTGTATATGTGTGTGTGTAGGTATCAAATTCATTAAACGAAAACTTAAATAAATAAGCAAAAAAAAAAAAAAAACACCAAAAAACATTTTTTCCTTAAGGGCATTTCACTGTAGGCTACATACACAGTCAGTTACACCCCACCATATCAGATTCCATTAACTATTGTAAACAATTAGCTCAGCCATCATTGTGAATTTATTTTTTCCAATCTCTTCATCTTCGAATGACCCCTGGCTTAGTTGAATTGTTAAAAACAGCATATAAAACAGCCCCTGAAGCTTTCTCCAAACTGGTACACAGCATTATTCATTATTAAACAGCTGGCCCTATAGATATATGAAATTTCATTAAATTGACCTCAATGCCTTAACATAAAAAAAAATGCAATAAATGTTTAAGATGCAATTTCTACCCTTATCTAAGACCACTCCTATTAAAGGTTTGACGTTGTTGTTTGAAACAAGTCTTAGAGCACTTGAACAACCTATATTTTATCTGTATCTTCGAATCTTTATTTTGGGCATCACCTTTATGTTTCTTTGTTATGTACTTCTTGTTATCATAGTAAAAATTTTATTAACAACGAAATAACTGGATTTTATTTGATATAACAATTTTTATTTCTGTTTGATTGTGACCTTATTGACTAAAAGTTTATATTTTGATGACCTATGGGTGTGAAGTAGTGTTATAGGCAGAGCATAAAAAATGTGCCCATGAAACAAACAAACCTATTTTCAAGGGTCTTACAGGCTAAAAGAAATATATAATGATACTTTCTTCAATTGTTTCTTCTTTTGTAACAAAAGGCTTTCACAAGCATTGTTTTGATCCTGTGCAGACTGTAGGAACCATTCCTATTTTGTAGACGAAAAGCAGGGCCATTGCTTTTCATGCTTTTTTCTAAACATCATTCAGAAGCAGTTAATCGGCTAACCCGAGAGATAATTAAAGGAAGAGCCAAGATTTGGACCTTGTGCACATCCAAGATCCTTTATACTACATTCCCACCTCTGGAATTGGGGTTCTGAAAATTTATGAGTTAGGAGCATTTGAAATTGTCACCATGAGAAAAGTAGGGAAGAGGGGGCAAAGGCCACTGATGAAATTAGAAGTAGCCTTATGGGGTGGTTCCAGAGATTAAGATGATGCAATCTTCTCAGAATATCTGAGACTACCTGTTTGAGCCATAATGTTAAACAGAGGACAGATGAGCCAGGGCCAATACAATAACAAAATCTTGTCTTTTTCTAAGTGTATACACAAAATATTTTTTTTTCTTTTACGATCAGCTCCTTCTGAAAAAAAAAAAAAACACCTTTTTTTAAGAAACGAAAGGTTTAGAAAGTGATATAATAAATGCCCATGGACCCACCACTCATCACTGATATTCTCCCAAGTCACCAGCAATATCCCAGTCTCTACTGGAAGGTCCATGTTCTCCCACCTACCACACTCCTACATTCCGTTATAGATGCTGCTTCCCCAACCTGTCAAGCATATTCATGCTTCTGTGCTTTCAGTGATTCTGTTTCCTCTTCCTAGAATCATCTTGCTGCTTATTGCCACTTATGTGAAAGTGATTCATTCTTCAAGATCTTTCTCAATTGCCCGGCTAGAACTGCCTTCACCTCTTTGTCCTTATAGCATCGGGTTTATACCAAAAAATTAAAAGTAGAAATAATAGTAGTTGTAAATGTTCCAGGGTCTTTGGCCATACTGCATAGACCTTATTTACCGTGATGTCCCTGCACCTAATATGATACCGTGTATGTCATGTAGCCCCTATAAATGAATCTTTATTTAAGAGAATCAAGAGAAATAATTGGAGAGTGGGGTTGGAGTGTGAAATGGGGTGACAGATAGAATAATAGGCTTTTATTCATGATCCAGAAGGGATGACTTTGAAAACTATTGGAAGTAGCTGTTTCCTGTGGGTCAGCTCACAGAACAAAGAGACCTGAATACTTGCCTTCACTTTACTGGACCAGAGCCACCCTGATCAGATATAATGGCTATTGGTTGCTTCCTTCCATCTAAAGTATTCTATACCTCTGGGGCCCCTGAGCAAACAGAGAGGTAGGGAAATTTCCATTTTTGTAACACACCCCGACTGAGCAGGCGTTTTTCACCTCCCTCCAAAGATGGAGTTACACAGCCATAGTTTTGCTCACACTAACTTCCAACTAAAACATATACCTTTCAGCTTCTCTCCCAGATGCAGAAGTAAATTCCTAAGACCAAGATTTATTTTGAGTTCGTTTGATCTGTTTCAGGATGACATTGCTAAACTCTCTTTTTCTATTCCCACTCCCTTTTTTTCCCCTGTGTCCCTAACAGAAGTGGTCTGTCATCTGTGTGTATGCTTAAAGAGAAATTCTCAAAGTTGCTTGAAATTCATGCTGGTATGTTTTTGTAAACTGGAATTATAGTCAAATCAATATTTTTTTCCATTGAAATGGGCGAATGATTGTGCTATGATGCCTCAACCCAGATACAAATAACCATGATAGAAACATAGATTGTGTCTGAATGCTTTCGGGGCAGGGGCTGGGGAGCAGGCCACTGAAAGTGGTCAGGCAGCCTTTCATGGAGGATGCCCGTTTAAAGTGAACTTTGTATAAGAAATGCACTGAATTTAGTGAAAATGGCAAGGTACCCGGAAAAACTTGAGCGGAGTACAGAGTTAGAACAGGGAATATGTGTTTAAGAATAGCAAGTAATCTAATTCTCTTGAGGAGAGGATTTTGTAGGCGTTAACGAGGTGCTTTAACTAACAAGATGTCGTTAATATCAAGTAGGAAAAGGGTGCATTTCACTAGAAATGATTAGAATGTTAGACTTATGATACTAAGTGACAATCCGGCAGCATCAGAAGATTAGAAGCAAGGGAATCATTTCAAAGGTTTCTGATTATCCAGACATGAGGGATAAGGGCCTGGATTAGAGTAGAAGGAAAGAAATCTATCGTAGAGAATGTGATAAATGGAGTAGAAAGGAGGATATAGTCTTCCAAAATTTTTTATAAGTTTGGAAAATGTGTGGCATTGGTCCTCAAAGTCTGGCATGTGTAATTTTCATCTGGGGGTTTGTTAAAATGGCTCATTGGTGTGGCAGTGTTTCCCAAGGCCGGGGCTGGGACTTTTGAATTGATATTGCAAGAGAATGGCTCGGTTATTTCTGGCACAGGTGGTTCATAGATCACAATTTGAGAAACACCAGCTTAATGCCTGTTTGAGGAAGGAAAGAAAAGTGTGGTTCTGGGGACTATCAAACAAGTCTACTGTATAAGTCTACAAGTCCACTGATTGTTTTCTGATTGTAAACTTTATTCACTAGACATTTGTTAATTTAATATTGTAGAATAAATACAGGGGACTCACCAATAAATTTTGAAAAGGAAGAGTAGTGAGGGTAAAGCCCCCATTAACATGCATTAAAATGCTGTAACAATGGTAGAAGTGTCTGACAAACACGGAAATACTGCCCTGGAGCTCCAGGTAGAGTTGGGCTCCACTGTTCAGATGTTACAGCCAAAACCGTACGATTAGGTGAAAGAGGATAGAGAGGAAGAGAAGAAAAGTGCCGGAAACAAAAGAGTAACAATGTCCCCAAAAGTGGAGACAGGAGGGAAAAGGTCAAGGTGCAAAATACTCTAAACTGGAACTTTGAGACAGCATCAGGACCATCCTGTCCTGGTCAGCAAAGTTCGGGGAGGTTCACATCTCAGGCTGAACTCTTTTGTTTGCTTCTTGTTTGAAAACTCTAGGCTTTTGGATGACCATAGTATTTCCCATTATTATGACTATCGTCTTATTAAAATGCTACAGTAAATAAGAAGAAAAATAACTGATTGTTCATATGGATGTCTTCTCCGAGTGGTCATAATTACCATAGTCTCTTCCCTTTTTCACTAATGAAATGACATAAGCTATTAGGCACATGCACAGCTACTATACAACGTCAGCCACTCAGCTGCAAAATTTCAAGCTAAAAAAAATCATTTTGTGAACCATTAAAATGCAGTAAAGCATTTGAAGACTGAAAACTTTTGTTCAATCAAACATAAAAGTTAATGAAATTACTTAAATACGTGCAATTCAAAAACAGTTTAAAAATCCCTCGCATGCTGTGTCTAAGCAAGCTGGAGTATATTTGAGGGGAAAACGCTACACATGTGGAAAATAAGAGGTTAATAAAGATTGTCAGTGAAACCTGAACTCAACTTAGTAAGTGGCACCGGATTAGTCTTTGTGTTTAGAAAAATGTGATATTACTTCCAACCTAGTGAGCCTATTATGTCTGCATCTCCTCAGATTTTTACACGGCGTGAGCAATTTGGGCTGGAGCCAGATATAACATTTTTATTTCAGCAAATCACTTCCCATTGTTGTACATTTTAAGGATGTACTGAAAGGTACTTTCAAGTCTGAAAATATCAGCTTGATCATACAGCAATGATACCTCACTTACAGGGGTCTTTATATAAACCACAATGTTTTCTTTAACAATTAAACTATCTCAGGAATACTAATAAATATGAACTACTCTATCACCACATTAAAAAAAATAACAAAAACAAACTTTTTTAAAACAGTGCCGTTAACCTAACCCATGAGAAAGTCATATACTTTTAAATTCTGCCCCTCTTCCTCCCCAGGAAACTACTTTCTATGACAGTGGTTGGCAAACTTTTTCTTTATGGGACCAGAGAGTAAATATGTTCAGCTTTAAGGAGCCAAAGGGTCTCTGTCCTGACAACTTACCTCTGCCCCTGTAGTGTGAAAGCAGCTGTAGATAATATATAAATGAATGGGTACGCCTACATTCCAATAAAACTTTATTCACAAAAACAGAGAGTGGGCCAGATTTGGTCTGCAGACTATAGTTTTCCAGCCCCTGTTCTATGTGATTGTTTTTCTAATATTTCAGTAGTATAAATAGAGGTATTTGGAAATTATTGAGAAATTCTGTAAGACATAGGGTATAGTTGGATAGGTTACTTCTGGTAAGTAACAATGAAGTACATTATAGCACTACAAATGGGGTCTGGAAAAATACCATTTACTGAAATACTGTTCATCACTCCTCTTCACACAACACACAAACCTTGTCTGCCTGACAGACTTCTATTTCTTCCCCAGATTATTCTCTCTGTAATCCTGCCCCTAGACTAAGCAGGATACCTCCCAAGTGCCTGGATTTCTATTTGTGGTTATTAAGCCCCATTGTACTTTTTTGCCTGCATGGCAATTACTAGAGCACGGAGACTGTGGGCATAAGCTCTTTAGTGATCCAGGGAAAGATGATGGTGGTTTGAACCAGGAGGGAGGCAGGCAAGGTAGAGAGACGTATTAAGATTCAGATTTTATTGTGGAGGTAGCACCCTAAGTTTTGCCAATAAATTGGATGTGAGAGAAGGAAAAAAAATCATGTATAGCTTCAATGTTTTTGGCTTAAACAATTAGGAAGTTTATGGTACCGTGTACCAAGGATGCTACTGATAATTTGTGAGAGAAAATAAAAGTTCTATCTTGTCTCTTTTATTTGAAATACCTAATGGGTGAGGATATTGAACAGGCAATCAGCCATAGGAATGGGGATGAGAAAATGAGTCAGGACAGAAGGTATTCATGCCTTGCAATGTCTGGAGCTGTCAGTAATCCATGAGAATTCACTGTGTGCTCATCTTGTGCCTACTCCTAGACCGTGGCTCTTAAGAGGATAAAAAGAAACAATATGTGTCTTCTACTTGCAAACAACCTTAAATATACCCATAATTACAGTACTAGACTTAAATGTTTGAATGAACAATGTTCAGTGTATCGCCAGGCAGTATACAGCTAATTGCTGATATATGCAACAGTACCTAGAGTTGTTCAGAGAAAGCTACAGTAGCTCAGCTCCAACACTGAATACATAGACTGCCATGGACTTTGAATGAAGTGGGGTGGCTCCAAGGAGAATGCCGTTTGATTGGCATTAGTACAAGCAACAGGCCCACAACTCTATTCGTAAAGGGGTAGCTAGGAGAGAAGTAAAATCAAGAACAAGTGAGGGTTTTTGGTTGTGATCTTAGGGATAAGAAGAAACATACACTGCTTTTCCTCTATAATTCTCATTTGGTTTGCCCACAGCTGGAATGAAAGGAGGTAAAACTCCTTTTTTATAAAACAGCAAAAAGATTTGGAATATATAAACATGTCTTGCAAAATCAGTCATTGAAAATGCAGTGTATATGAAGCCATCTGTAAATATCAATATTAAACGCAAAAGTAGACTTTAGGTTAAAGAAGGTGACATCACTATATTCAGTCTACCACTGGGTATTTGTTTGAACGAACTTTTTTTTTTTAATTGGGGTATAGTTATTTTAAAGTGTTGTGTTAGTTTCTACTATACAACGAAGTAGAGTTCCCTGTCCTATACAGCAGGTTCTCATTAATTATCTATTTTATACATATTCTCTTATAGGCAATAGTTAAAAATACGTAAGTTATGCCCAGTTAGGAGTCAAAAGCTTGAGGCTTTTCTTAGGACTTTCAAACAAGACAATAGATGAGTACCATTCAATTCACAATCTTGAAACACAAGATTGTTTCCTGTGGGGAAATCTGTATTTCCATTTTTTATAAAACAGAACGTAACGTTTTGGGGTTAATCTCTGTAAATGTGAACAGTACAAATTCCAATATATTTATTTTACATAGAATAGATATAAATAGTCTAATCTCCAATTCCAGAGAACTGGAAGCCTATAACGAAAGTGTTAGGTTTGAGAATAGTGTCAGAAAAAAATATCACAGATACTTTACTGGTAATTCAGATTTCAGCTATTAAGTATTAATTGGTTACTGGTGAGTTACAATAGTAATAACATGTGTCTAGGGGTGTTTTCCTCACTTATTCTCTTAGGGAAATCACATTGCCATATATAAAGTGCCATTGGAAACTACAATTTAAAAAAGGTAGTTGGGGTCTTTGAGAAGATAAACAAAATTGATAAACCATTATCCAGACTCATCAAGAAAAAAAGGGAGAATACTCAAATCAATAGAATTAGAAATGAAAAAGGAGAAGTAACAGCTGACTGCAGAAATACAAAGGATCATGAGAGATTACTACAAGCAACTATATGCCAATAAAGTAGACAACCTGGAAAAAATGGACACATTCTTAGAAAAGCACAACCTCCTAAGACTGAACCAGGAAGAAATACCAAATATAAACAGACCAATCATAAGCACTGAAAATGAAACTGTGATTTAAAATCTTCCAACAAACAAAAGCCCAGGACCAGATGGCTTCACAGGTGAATTCAAATATTTAGAGAAGAGCTAACACCTATCCTTCTCAAACTCTTCCAAAATATAGCAGAGGGAGGAACACTCCCAAACTCATTCTATGAGGCTACCATTACCCTGATACCAAAACCCCACAAAGATGTCACAATAAAAGAAAACTACCAGCCAATATCACTGATGAACATAGATGCAAAAAGCCTCAACAAAATACTAGCAAACAGAATCCAACAGCACATTAAAAGGAACATACACCATGATCAAGTGGGGTTTATCCCAGGAATGCAAGGATTCTTCGCTATATGTAAATCAATCAGTGTGATAAATCATATTAACAAATTGAAGGATAAAAACCATATGATCATCTCAATAGATGCAGAAAAACGTTTTGACAAAATTCAACACCCATTTATGATAAAAGCCCTTCAGAAACTAGGCATAGCGGGAACTTACCTCAACATAATAAAGGCCATATATGAAAAACCGAAGCCAACATCGTTCTCAGTGGTGAAAAACTGAAACCATTTCCACTAAGATCAGGAAAAAGACAAGGTTGCCCACTCTCACCCCTATTATTCAACATAGTTTTAGAAGTTTTAGCCAGAGCAATCAGAGAAGAAAAAGAAATAAAAGGAATCCAAATTGGAAAAGAAGAAGTAAGACTGTCACTGTTTGCAGATGACATGATACTAGATATAGAGAATCCTAAAGATGCTACCAGAAAACTACTAGAGCTAATCAATGAATTTGGTAAAGTAGCAGGATACAAAATTAATGCGTAGAAATCTCTTGCATTCCTATACACTAATGATGAAAAATCTGAAAGAGAAATTAAAGAAACACTCCCATTTACCATTGCAACAAAAAAAATAAAATACCTAGGAATAAACCTACCTAGGGAGACAAAAGACCTGTATGCAGAACACTATAAGACACTGATGAAAGAAATTAAAGATGATACAAACAGATGGAGAGATATACCATGTTCTTGGATTCGAAGAATCAACATTGTGAAAATGACTACACTACCCAAAGAAATCTACAGATTCAATGCAATCCCTATCAAACTACCACTGGCATTTTTCACAGAACTAGAACAAAAAATTTCACAGTTTGTATGGAAACACAAAAGACCCCAAATAGCCAAAGCAATCTTGAGAAAGAAAAACAAAGCTGCAGGAATCAGGCTCCTGGACTTCAGACTATACTACAAAGCTACAGTAATCAAGACAGTATGGTACTGGCACAAAAACAGAAAGATAGATCAATGGAACAGGATAGAAAGCCCAGAGATAAACCCATGCACATATGGTCACCTTATCTTTGATAAAGGAGGCAAGAATATACAGTGGAGAAAAGACACCCTCTTCAATACATAGTGCTGGGAAAACTGGACAGCTTCATGTAAAAGAATGAAAATAGAACACTCCCTAACACCATACACAAAAATAAACTCAAAATGGATTAAACACCTAAAGTAAAACCAGACACTATAAAACTCTTAGAGGAAAACTTGGGCAGAACAATCTATTACATAAATCACAGCAAGATCCTTTCTGACCCACCTCCTAGAAAAATGGAAATAAAAACAAAGATAAACAAATGGGACCTAATGAAACTTAAAAGCTTTTGCACAGCAAAGGAAACCATAAACAAGATGAAAAGACAACCCTTAGAATGGGAGAAAATATTTGCAAACGAAGTACCTGACAAAGGATTAATCCCAAAATATACAAGCGGGTCATACAACTCAATATCAAAAAAACAGCCCAATCCAAAAATGGGCAGAAGACCTAAATAGACATTTCTCCAAAGAAGATATAGAGATCACCAACAAACACATGAAAGGATGCTCAACATCACTAATCATTAGAGAAATGCAAATCAAAAGTACAATGAGCTATCACCTCACACTGGTCAGAATGGCTATCATCAAAAAATCTACAAACAGTCAATGCTGGAGAGGGTGTGGAGCAAAGGGAACTCTCTTGCACTGTTAGTGGGAATGTCATTTGGTACAGCCACTATGGAGCACAGTATGGAGGTTCCTTAAAAAACTAAAAATAGAACTACCATACGACCCAACAATCCCACTACTGGGCATATACCTTGAGAAAACCATAATTCAAAGAGTCATGTAGCACAATGTTCATTGCAGCTCTATTTACAGTAGCCAGGACATGGAAGCAACCTAAGTGTCCACCAACAGATGAATGGATAAAGAGGTTGTGGCACATATATACAATGGAATAGTACTCAGCCATGAAAAGAAACAAAATTGAGTTATTTGTAGTGAGGCGGATGGACCTAGAGACTGTCATACAGAGTGAAGTAAGTCAGGAAGAGAAAAACAAATACCATATGCTAACACATGTATATGGAATCTAAAAAAAAATAATGGTTCTGAAGAACTTAGGGGCAGGATAGGAATAAAGATGCAGACGTAGAGAATGGAATTGAGGACATGGGGAGGGGGAAGGGTAAGCTGGGGCAAAGTGAGACAGTGGCATGGACATATATACACTACCAAATGTAAAATAGATAGCTAGTGGGAAACAGCCGCATAGCATAGTGAGATCAGCTAGGTCCTTTGTGTCCACCTAGAGGGAGGGTGGGAGGGAGACACAAGAGGGAGGGGATATGGAGATGTATGTATATCTGTTCACTTTGTTATAAAGCAGAAACTAACACACCATTATAAAGCAATTATACTCCAATAAAGATGTTTAAAAAATTTAAATAAAATAGAAAAGGTAGTTGAAGAAGACAAACTACTTTCATTGCTAGAACGATGACAAGTTTATTGACAGTTTTCACAGCTATAGTAACTCTACTAATAAGGAAGTCAGAACATTTTCCCAACAGACTGACCAGCCTAAAGCAAAGGCATATCTGATATTTGTTCAGTGAAACCAAGATGTTCTCCAGGGTCTGTTATATGTATACATAATATGAAAAATATGTCCCAGGTCATTGACGGTGTTCTCATGTCAAAAACCATGTCTATGAAAAATGTGTTGACTATTCAGTTGAGGTTGTATTGAACGTAAAAAGGCAGTTTAAGGTATTTGAATAATGATCATATTTTTAAGAACGTTATCAAAACGTGTACTGTGCATCATTGCTATCGTCACAGTCTAGTCAAGGGTTTTATAGACATCATAGCCTCCTTCCCCGAGTTATGGCAGATTCCAAGGATAGGCACTAGTGAGCACAAGCTCTTGTATTTAGAACCAACTATCTTTTTGGAGTCAAGAATACAACTTTTATACCTACCCTTTCACTTCAATAGATGGTGTCACTCCTCTACTTCTCCCCCTTTAATCCAATTTTATTAAATAAGGTTTATCATATGCCTAAATCATAAATGCACGCACACACACACACACGCACACAGACACACACACACACAGACACACATATTCAAGGCATTCGTTTAGGCAAAAGAGGATACTAAGATGAGTAAGGCATGGTCCTGGAACTCAGGAAGGGGCCAGTCTAGTGGAAGAGACAGCATGTAGCATATTCACATTAGTTATCATGTAGCGTTTTAAGTACAAAGGATGGAATAGTTGATTCTAAATGAAGAGTGAGAATGTCTGCCCAGTGGAGGACAGTGAAGCTGGGCCTTCATTTGGGGAAAGATTTTACAAGTAGCAACAAAGAGCTGCTTTTAAAGATCATTCCAGGCACAGGGAACAGGAAATTGTTTGCTTTGAATCAAATCATTTCAGAGGGTAGTTGTAAGAAATATTTAGTTTCTGAAAAGGGGAACTAGTGAGAAGCCTCATAACCCCTTGCATTTCTGCTTCCAATAAAATTTAAAACGTTACTTCCACAAGTGGCGATCAATTCACTGATGAATGAGTAGTAATACCTGTTATGTGTGACCTGTGCTATCATTGGTATCAGTGGTGCTTCTCAAGTCACATGGGTACTTTATTCATCTGTTCAAAAATAGTACAGGGTTGCTGCTGTATGCCAGAAAATTTGCAGACTAGAGTTGTAGAAATGATCCCTGTCTTGTCAAAGCCTGCAGTACAACAGGAAACAAATCTTTTCTTTTACTTTTTTTTTTACCCTTTTAAATCAGAGCTATTTAAAGAGCTGTTCACTTGCAAAAGATTCAAGTATTTCCTAGGAAGATTTCATTTTTTCCTAAGGTCTATTACTTGAAATAGCAGTTAAGTCAGCATAGCTATTGATATTTTAAGGTGAATGACATAGAATTATTATACACTTATTTCCAAAGAAATTCAGCAAGAAACAGTATTTAACACCAATGCTTATATTTAAAAATACCACTAAACAGTGTTAAATGAGAACCTGACAAAAATAGTCCCATCTCCACACCATTTCCACAGCACATTAATTAAAATGTTAAAACATCTTGAAATATGTGACTCTCCTGTTTGTTTTTTTTAGAAGAAAATATCAAAACCACTGTTGACACACTGACAGTCTGTTGACAGGCTTAGCTTCCAGAGTGTTTGAGAGACTGTTCCCGAAGTATTACATTTAAAAAGGGTTCAGAGGGATTGTAAACTTGTTTAGATTGTGATATTAAAAACAACACAGGGGGCTTCCCTGGTGGCGCAGTGGTTGAGAATCTGCCTGCTAATGCAGGGGACACGGGTTCGAGCCCTGGTCTGGGCAGATCCCACATGCCACGGAGCAACTAGACCCGTGAGCCACAACTACTGAGCCTGCGCGTCGAGCCTGTGGTCCGCAACAAGAGAGGCCGCGATAGTGAGAGGCCTGCTCACCGCAATGAAGAGTGGCCTCCGCTCGCCGCAACTAGAGAAAGCCCTCGCACAGAAACTAAGACCCAACACAGCCAAAAATTAATTAATTAATTAATTAAGGAGCCAGATTAAAAAAAAACACAGGGTGAGTTGTCCTTATAGCTGTATCCAGTAATTCTGTTAACATCACTGTCCCTTCCCAGGAGTAGCTGGAAATTAATTTTCCATGCATAGTCTTATTCCCTAAGGATTCTACCCAGTGAAAGAGACAGAATTGTGAAGTTTTATTTTGTTTGCTTCAAAAATTGTTTTCTAAAGAATCACCTATTAAGTTTCGTGTTGGACAAATGTAATGTGACAAACACAACCATGAAAAGTAATTCCCTTCTTTCTAAACCATTTTTGAAAAATTAACAAGGAGAGGAATTAACAATGAAAAGTACAAATGAAAAATTAACAATGGAGATACTATGACCTCTTTCTAGCAGTGGGGAGCAGAAGAGAGAAAGCCCCTCCCTTTATGCCTTTATGCAGGTAATACTCTCACTTCTCAGCTTGGCCATGTGGCTCCATCCTTAGTTTTCTCTGATTTCTGACCCTAAGGGTAACACGTTAGTGGTTTTCCTGTCTTTTCTAAAGCTGCATAGTCAGGTCCACAGGCGTTTCAAAGCTCTGCTTCCCACTTGTCAAGGGAAAATCAGGTTGCATAATGTTGAGGAAGCCTTGCAGGGGGAAACGTGGTCTTCACATTAATTCTTAAGGGCAGGAGGTGTGTAAGTTCTGCTGGTGTGGGAGAGTACATCCTGAAGGTTTGATTACCCAGATCAAACTCAAATCAGGAGAATGGGTGTATGGAGAATAGTGGTGAGCTTCTCAGGACAATCAGGCTTAAAAGATACATGTCCCCGGATCCGGGAAAATAATCTCGCATGGAGTAACGACACCTGCTTTGCTCCTTACCTGCCATGTGACCTGACAATTCAGCTTCTGAACTTTCTGATGTTCGTACCTCTCGTCTATAAAATGAGGAATACTATTGACAAGGTGATTGCTAAGATGTCTGAGAAATTGGTTTGTAATAATAGCCTATTAAAATGTGAAGCATTCTAGTCTAGGATATTTGTCTGCTAGATCATATCCTGAACGTCTTGATGAGCCACACATTCATTTCTGATGTGGATTCCATCTTTTTCCATTATGGGGTATATATCCTTAGAAACTTCTATATGCTTTGATTGAACTGTTCATCAGCCATTCTCAACTGGGACCCTAAGCCATTCGTTTAATGTAATGAATTAATTCTAGAATGGGACTACTGAGTCCCATCCCTGGGAGAATTGCAAAAATAGTCACTCAAATCCTGTTTTTTATTCTCTGCCTCAGTTGCAACTTCTAATGAGAAAGGCTGTGAGATACTAACTACTCCTTCTCTCTGAATGGTCAAGTTAAAGGAAACCAAAAGATCAATGAAAGAGTTAAATATTTTATTTTATATCCCCTTGTTTTAGAATTTCAGAATGTCTCTATTGACTTTTTCGTGTTGTGTGAATTCCTCATTAAGAATATAGATGAACTTTTGTATTGAGTCCCTTGCGCATTCTGTATTGTGTTGAGGGCTGGAGCAGGAGAAGAACTGCAAATGTTAATAAGATGTATCTTGTAATAATTAGCATAGAACCAAGCACTTTTAATAATTCCTATTAACTACTTTTATGATGGCAATGAAGATGATGGAGGACCAAAACTCTAAAATACTAGCAATTATCAAATAAAAAGAAATCTAAGCTCTAGGGGTATTTTACATTTCCAGATTACTTTTTTTTTTGCGGTACGCGGGCCTCTCACTGTTGTGGCCTCTCCCGTTGCGGAGCACAGGCTCCAGACGTGCAGGCTCAGCGGCCATGGCTCACGGGCCCAGCCGCTCCGCGGCATGTGGGATCTTCCCGGACTGGGGCACGAACCCGCGTCCCCTGCATCGGCAGGCGGACTCTCAACCACTGTGCCACCAGGGAAGCCACCAGATTACTTTCTTAACAAACTGAGCAAATCAACTGATTTGCATCTTTATGATAGGAATCCACGATTTTATTTTTATTTTGCTAAGAAATGTTCAACATTCATTCTCAGTTTATTAAGCCATTTTGCTGTGAATGCTGGCCAATCTAAAACAAATGTCTTTACATGTCTATTAACGTTTTTGTGTTTATTAAACATTGTCCATAGATCATGCATGTGTGTGTGCCTAGATTTCACCTAAGGATTATAATTTCAATACTGTAAATGAAAAATCTTGAAAGATCAGGAGGCCAGAGATAACAGCCTACAGTTATGAAAATCCTGTGATAGTCTCATGCCCTTTCCACATTCATTTCTGACTTCAAATTTATTATGAATTTTATGAGAGTATAAGGTTCAAAGAGAAGCAGTAATTTAAAAGATGCCCAGAGAAAGACCCAATAAGATTTTTATTAAATACTTCTCAGAACAATCATGGACTAGAAGATATTACCATAAAGTGATTCTTGAAGTGTGGTCCAGAACCAGCAGTATCAGTATCACCTGGAAGCTTGTTAGACAAGCCAGTTCTCGGGTCCTTCCCCAGATATACTGAATCAGAAACTGCAGATGGGGCCCGGTAATCTGTTTGAAGCAGCCTACAGGTGATTCTGCTACATGGTCAAGTTTGAGAAGCAAACTTCTGGTACAAGGCCTCACCCTCTTACTTAAATGATCTCACGATCCCAGTTTTCTAGTTTAACACACATCGGCACTTTAAACACCACATTTTGGGGAGAATTTGGAAAAGTGGGGAAGGACTCCCAGCCCACACCGAAGAAACAGAGTTGTGTTTCAGTGACATCAGTAATTTAATGGGGGGAAGAGGGGGACGATGCACCTGAGAACTCACGTTTCCCGCTGGGGTCATGGTTGGTCGTGTGACTCATCAGTGGGGATGGTGATATATTCACAGCTGCCTGTAAGTCACTTAAGTTGGAAGCTTCACAGTATTCAAGGATCTAAATAGGGCAGACGAGGTGTCGTATTTAAAGCACGGAGTACTGCTATAAATTCAGTAAGTGTGAGCATTATGATGTGAATATTCAATTTAAAGGTTCTTTGAAAGATTTTATTTCAAAAATATTCGTGGTATTATTTGTGCTTTTCAAGCATACTTTAAGAAGTATATCAGCCTTTCCCATCACCTCTGAGACTGGGTCACAGAGCAGAATGGTAGCCACTATATACCAAAAGCCCCCAGCATACACACAGTGCAAGATTCTGTTTAGGAAATGGGGTTTTACTTGGCACAAAAAGTGGCATAAATGTGAAAACTCTTCTGTAAGCTATAGCAGAGCCAACCCCACTCATCAGAAAGTAAGGACTGTGTTAAAAAGCAAAATTCAACCCTAGTAAATTTTAAAGATTGAATTGGCTTTATTGAATGAGTCATGAATCAGGCAGCGTCCCATGTGGCAAGTAAGAGGGGAGCTCCAAAGGGCTACAGAAAGGGAAGGGTTTTTAAAGGCAAGAGAAGGAAGTCATAAAGGAAAAGGATTATTTCAGGCTTAGGTAACCTGCCTGTGGGGAAGGAAGGGGTCTGTGTGGCAACTTACTTCATCTTTCTTTGGGGGACGGAGAGGACCCATGTGACAAATTACCTGATTGGTGCTGACCAGAAATTCCTGACTCACTGGTTAGGACTAAATTTCTCAGGGAGGTTGAAGCTTCAACTAGGTTAGGTATTAAGACCCGGTTTAATGATGTGGCCTAGCGTAAGTGACTTTATTTTGGGCCTGTAGTTTTCTTTTTATCAAGACTAAATACATTAACAAAAGTACTAGGATGATTGATAACCTGTAGTGTCTTACGATCGGTAGGTGTGTTCTGTTATCAACATTTGGCCAGGATACTTACAAGTAAGTTAGAGACATTAAAAGAAAAAAACACTGTACACTCTATTACCTCACATAGATTTGCATTTAATACATCTGGTTCGTAGGTGAGTGGGTATTGTTCACATTATTTGGGTTCAGGAAGGTTCTCCATTGCCAATGACGAATCAGTCACCATCTGTGGACGAGGCAGTGTGTACTCATGACCTGTAGGTTGTGTCAGAAAGATAATGTTTGTGGAAAGATTTTGAAAGAGGTAAGAACTTCATTTGGAAAGGCATCCAGAGAATTGATTTTGGTTTATTCTAAGGGTCAAAAATCAAGGGGCTTCGTTTAAAAAAAAATTGTAACTTCCTATTAGCAGTCTAGTAATTGTGGATAGTTTTCATTTAATAGAGAAAAAAACAAAGTGAATATCTGTTAATGGGAGTATATATTTTTAATAACAATAGCTTCATTTTTACCGTGCTGTTTTTTAGTACTTTTCCTAACTTATTTTTAGTATTTTAAGTAGTAGACCTTTTTTTAAGCATGAACTTATGTGTGTGACATGGCTTTGACCTAGAAATCACAGGACTAATGGGCTTCACATCTGTTTATTTTCCCTGAAATGTGAATATTTTGACAGAAAACACTGTTGATGAAGTTTTTGCAAAAGATGGCATTCTGAACATATTAGGCATATAAAATAAAAAATGTTTAAAGGACAGTAAGACTGGAAACACTTTTGCATTGATGGAAGGATTCAGAAGTAATTTCAAAACAAAGAGGGAATGAGGGGGAAATTTCCTCCTTCCTCCCCCTTCTTCCCAACAGCATAACCTTTTCCCTCCTTATTTTGGAATATGAATTTATTAGCTTTAACCTCTTCCTGGCCCCAAAGTGAAATCTATTGTTTTCAAAAGGGCTAAGAAAGTGTGTGCCTTAGAGGAAGAAAACACATAGTTGATTTCATGGTGGCAAGCTTGCATTTCCTCAGGCTTTGCCACTTCAATAAGAGCTTAAGCTTTTTCATCTTAACTCTGATGCACCATCTTAATTTAAAATGTATGAGGTTTGCCCTGATGTGCTGTTGCATCAGTTTCTGTTATCAACAAAATCAAAGCTCCTAACTTTCTTGATACAAAGGGATGACTTGTGAATACCAGGTGAATTTTCACAAGTCAACCTCCCAGCAAAACAAAGAAGACAAGATAGCTCTGTCTGAAAGAAAAAGTAGCCTCGCCTAAGAACAGATGAAGTTTTATTTCTAGTATTCCTGGCAGTAGCCCAGATGCTGGGCCGTAATTATCATTCCAATTTTCATTTAATACAGCAGTAATTCTCAAGCGTTGCTTTGGAAATGAAACTCTTGAGGATCTTGTTAAAAGGTAGGTTCTTATTCCCTAGGCCGGGGGTGGGGCCTGAGATGCTGCATTTCTAACAGCCTCCAGATATCAGATGCTGCCGAACCAGTTACCGTATTTTGTCACATTGGGTACCAAGGACATGTATGTTGTGGAGATGCACCCTTTTATACCACCTTCACAGAGGTTAGGCAAACCAGAGCAAGAAACCAATTGAGGGCAGATTTTTTTTTCCAGTACAGTCTTCATATACATGCAATGTTTAGCTCATGAAAATGGAAATTTCTGGGCTTCAGTTTCCTCTTGTATAACTTGAGAGGCTTGGAACCTCCTCCTAGACCTAATATTTTAGGATTCTGTTAAGCACTATGTAAATACTCTAAATGAATGAATACGGAAATGAATAAATTTGGGGTTACCAGGATAATTACAAGGGAGTGATATCCTATTGTCCTCCTGTGGTTACTATAGAGAATTTGGGGCGTATTTGAGTCATTTTATTAGCTTTAGGTGAGGGAGAAAGTGTGGAACAGTAGTTTAAGAGCATGAGAGTGAATAGAGGGCAGGAAATACAGTGGGTCGACCGGGCAAAATACTGTCAGTTTTGGGTTGGAGACCGCAAATATAAGCTGATACCAGTCTACAAGGCTGTGTGTTTTCTTGGAGTTTTTTTGTCATTGTCTGTAATCATGACAGAGTGAGTGACTATTTAGAACATGGAAATGAAATTGTCTGGGTCTCAATTTCCAATTGTTAACAAAGGTTACAATTTTGCTAGTTTTAACAAGGGATATAGTTTGGCCAGGGAGTTGAGTCTGGATTAGGAGGGGCGTGAGGTCCTGAGGGACAGAGAGAAGGTGGTAGAATAATGGATTGTACATCCCAGGGGTTTGCACATCCCTAGAAGATTGTTGAAGTGGGAGTAGTAGGAGGGAAGGGCTGGTGGTCAGAGAGTAGAATGCTTGAACTTGAGATTATGGAAGGGTAGCCATTATGAATAACGGCAAGGTCTAGGGTATGACTGTGTAAGTCACATAACATCACTTCTCTGCTCCCAGATATTTTTGAAGGTGATGCAGGTGTGAAAAAGAGAAGCTGCACTTACAGCTTTGAAGATGTATTTTCTAATTGGGACCAGACTTAAAACAGACATAGGTCTTCTGTGAATCCAGTTACTTGACATGTACAAGTGTAAGTGACATGCAGTATTTGATAGAGCAGCTCTGAAATTTCAGCCAAAATGGTGATAAGGAGTTGAATTTTAAACCCTGGAAAATTAGGTCAACCATATAAAAACAAGATTTAATAAGCAGCAGATGCCATTTTGTCCAACTCTGTTAGATTTTTGTGGTGCAAAAATATCCCAGGCCGTGCACATCATGCTATGCTATGCTATGAAGAGCTGAATGGAGTCTCTGCTGAAACCACACTACATCTTCTGTTAAAGAAGCACATGTGGTGATGGGTGAAAGGTCATTGGAAATGTGTACTCACAGCAATAACAGTCATTTAGCTCTTAGGTGGACATAGTAGCAAAAGTGAAAATTTCATGGGCAAAAAAGTTAAAAAGCTACGTAGTCTACTTTGGGGTAATATTTTATGATTTCATGCCAACACTTAATCTGCTATTAAATTCAGTTCTTTCTCAGTGTTGAGTAGTCTCTCAAGTAATGATTCATATTGACAAAAGTGCAGTGGCAGTGTACTCAAGCAGATGTTACTGTCTCTGCGAACCTAGATATTTCATTAAGTCTCCATCTCCTAACGTTTAGTGGGTTTATAGTTCAGTTACATGGGATAAAGGCATGAGTGTCATAGTTGTGTTACTTGTTAAAAAATCTTGCCTGCATGAAATCCTCCCTCATTTAATGTTCTTTCAATCTGAGTTATTTATAGGATAGATAGACAGATAGATAAATAGACACACACACATATGGGGGGAGGAGAGGAATGATCCAATATATATACCTAAATATAAATAATATGCGTAAATATATATGGTTAAATTTAATACAGTCACTGGTTTTTGAAAATATACAATTTTATCTCTAGGCACAAAGAAAATATATAACTGCATAAGGATATATAACTACAATTGACCCTTGAACAACACCTGGGTAAGGGGTGCTGACCCTTCAAGCAGTTAAAATTTCTTGTATAAACTTTTGACTCCCCCCAAATTTAGCTAATAGTTTACTGTTGACCTTATCAATAACATAAAGGGTTGATTAACGCATATTTTGTATGTTATAAGTATTGTATACTGTCTTCTTGCAATAAAGTAAGCTAAAGAAAATATTAAGAAAATCATAAGGGAGAGAAAATACATTTATAACACTTATATGTATTTTATTGAAAAAAATCCACATATGAGCAGACCCGCCACAGTTCAAACCCATACTGTTCAAGGGTCAACTGTGTATAAAATAAACCACATATGAATTTTTAACTGCCAGTGAAGACCAGATACTTCTGTTCTGAGGTGTATGAATTATCGATTTATCCAGCACTTGCTCCCTTGTCAGTTAACAGCAAGGAAGAGAAATGAATTGGCCTAAACTTCAAGGCAGTGATATTGACAGCCTGCAGAGAGGTAGACAGAGCAGCATAGTGGAAGGCGTGGCTTTTTGGAGTTAGACAACCTGAGTCCCAAACTTGTTCTGTGGCTCTGTGCCACCCACAGGTTCCTCTTCCGTAAATAATAGAAATGCCTTCTCTGGAGCAGTTATGAGGGTTACAATGGATAAACAGCCTCTGGTACGGTGCTTGGCTCTGTAAAACAGAGCCCGACCTTACTCTCTCAAGATGCCTTCATGGTCACAATGCTATATGTCATACTGCGCTGGGCACGGAATGGGATACGTAGATTCATGAGGCATCATTTTCACCTTCAAAGAAATCACTCTCCAGTGGAAAAAAATTCAACTTTCATATACCTCCAGATGTATTTACTGAACACTTCATGCAGTGGGCAGCGCCCTGGCTGCTAGGGGCAGGACAGACAAAACTGAATAGAGTGAACGTGTTCTCTCAGCTTATGTTAAAAGGTAGAGAGAGCTAACGGAGGCTTCTCTCAAGGATTGAATTGAACGTGTTTGAGAAAACAGCATCACTGGGACAGAGGAATTACTCAGACCTCACTGTGATCCCTAGGGCATCTCAAACAGCATCCCAAAGAGAAAGTGAAAGTGCCCTTAGAGGAAAGACTAGTGTCGTGACAAAACTGTATGTTGTATGAAGTGAGTGATCATAAAGAGAGTTACGTGTGATGTTATGCTTTCCAGGAAAGCATCTGTAGTGAACTAGAATTGTGCAAATCTCTATGAGAATGTGGCCTATAAAAGTGATTTTCACAAGTCATTCCATCTGTAAGCAATGTGCATGAAATAGGTTTTGTTAAAATAAAGGAAATTGAATTTAAAGTGTGCCCTCAAAACTATCCTATCAGCATGAACACCAGCCTAGAAATTGGATGCAGTCACCTCCTGTATTGCATATTTTAACATTCCCCAATATCTTGGAGTATTTCTCCAATTCATGAATCTGTCTGCCAAAGCTGTAAATCTGTATTATTTTAAAATGTTTCAAGTCACTCGGCAGACAAGGTAGGACAAGGATAAGTTGGATCTTGAAGTTGGATGGATTTATATGCGTCGGTGTTAAATTTACCTCCAGTCAGGCCACAGAAACTCTGAATGGCAAAATTAGTCTCTAAATGGCTGACAGGTCAAAAGAGACTATAGCCAAAAGTCTGAAAAGTTCTAGTAAAAAGCACTGGGCCTTATTTGGAAAAAAAATTGTTGGTTCAAAAGACTTCTGTAGTGTTTGCTTTTCAGGATTGAGTAGCAGAGCCAGTGTGGCTGTTGTCTGTTGTCTCTGGCTGGGTCTTTTAGAGAGTTAGGCCACTGAGAACAAATTATCCTTAACTATAGCATAGGCAGGGTCTTTTCTAGCTGTATGTAGTTACGATAAACATAGAGTAGACTTAAAGATAAAAGAGAAGACAAATGAACATACCAACAGCTACAGCCTCCTAAAATATAAAGCAGGATAGTCACATCTACTTTCTGCAAGTGGTGATAGAAAATAGGTTTGATTTTTCTTGAATGCTATTCACTTCACTTTTTTTTAATTCTTAATAATTTTTATTTTGAAATATTTAAACGATAACAGACAAGTACAGTGAGTAACATAAAGAACCCCTGTGGGGACTTCCCTGGTGGTCCAGTGGTTAAGACTCCATACTTCCACTGCAGGGGGCACAGGTACTATCCCTGGTCCGGAAACTAAGATTCCGTGCCAAAAAAAAAAAAAAAAAAAACCCCTGTGTATGTATCACAGTGCTCTATCTCACTTCACTTTTCTTGAATTCTATTGATTATTGGGCATCTTTTGGTCTGGTTCTTAGTCAGACACCATCCAGATGTCTGACTCCTGAAGCTGATGGTTGTATACCTTCTCCTCTTCCCTCATCCCACTCTGCAGGGCCCTCTCGGTCCTAGATTCTGTCAACTGGTACGGCTCCCCATTCCTGGTAGATGGGCCCCCTCCGGAGATGAAAAGCTTTCCTATCTGTCCAAGCCAAAGAGGGGAAAATTAAAATGTTGAATAAAAGGGTGTAGAGATTTCTATTCTGTTTTATTGGTTCATGTTGGTTTATTTGAGAGTTCAATTGGAGAGTCTTATAAATTTTATAAATGTAATAGTAATAGAAATCTGGACGAGATGGGAAACATAGATGAACAAAGGCAGAGTCCCTCTTTGACCCTTTTTTCCACCTAAACTTCTAGCTTTATTTCTGACCTCCTTATAAGTGTCCTACATGCTAAACAAATTCATCTTTGGTAATTCCACACCTTGGAATTTCACACCTCTCTGCTTTGAAGAACCTTCTTCCTATTAGTCTATGTTCTATCTCCTCTTCACTCTCTGAATGAATGAATGATTAGAATGTTTCTCTTTAGGGTGTTTTAATAGGTAGTGTACTAAATTTTAAAATCATTTCCATAATCTGTTTTGTGTTATTGTTCTATTGTCCCTTTTAGTTCCTTAGGAAACTGTTCTTTTGTCCCTATAGTTCCTTAGGAAACTGTACTGTAAATTTCCAAGTAATTGCAATTTTAGTTTAATTTTGTTGTTAATTATGACAGTTACTTTTCATGCTAAATAAAGAATATAAAAGAGAAACTTAAATAACATATAGTTATCATCATTTTGTGTACACGTTTTCTTCTGTCAGCTGTCATCTTGTTTCCAAAATATGGAAACATTTTTTAAATGTTTTTCTCTATGTTTTGCTTTGTCTCCTAATCACCTAAGATATTTGGATGTGGGCAACCTGCTGTTATTTCTACTGTTTAGTAACTTAGATACTTCCAAAATGAAATTCCTATGTCTAATTGTCAAGGGAAATCAAATACATGAAAATAACTTTTGGTAGTCATTTACAGAAGAAAGAAAAGTGATGACATGAAAAATAGTGTATCTGGTGGACAAAACCTAGTAATTTAACTGTGAATAATAAGTATATCTCTAGAAGACAAAGAAACACCTGAGAGAGAAAAATAAATTGTAGTATAGTAGAAGAAAACTTGTTCTGCTAAAAAAAAAATCTGAGTTTAGCAATTGAGTTTCATATGTACCAGGCTTAGCTCTCAACATCACTTATTTAGTACTCATTGCGCCTACCATATTTTAAAATATTTTATTCTACATGAACTATGAAACAATGTCTCCAAAGTCAGACATCTGTCTATGGAAGGAGAATTAGATTTTGAATTTAGCTTACTTGAATTAATGCTGACTTTATTTAACCCATCCTAGAGCAGCTTCTTATACTTGTATTTCCTAATTTGTATTTGAATTTTTTAAAGCACAGGAAATCATGAGGTTTAAAGAGGAGATTGAATGGGAGAAAATATTTGCAAATCATATATCTGGTAAGGGACTTATATTTGGAATGTAAAAAGAATTCTTACACCTCAACAATAAAAACACAAATAACTCGATTGAGAAATAGGCAGAGGATTTGAATAGACATTTTTTCAAAGAATATATACACATGGCCAATATAAAAGATGTTCAACATTATTATCCATTACTAAAATGCTTATCAATACCACGAGATACCTCTCCCTACCCATTAAGATTGCTATAATCAAAAATATAAATAATACGGGCTTCCCTGGTGGCGCAGTGGTTGAGAATCTGCCTGCCAATGCAGGGGACATGGGTTCGAGCCCTGGTCTGGGAAGATCCCACATGCCGCGGAGCAACTAGCCCCGTGAGCCACAATTACTGAGCCTGCGCGTCTGGAGCCTGTGCTCTGCAACAAGAGAGGCCGCGATAGTGAGAGGCCCGCGCACCGCGATGAAGAGTGGCCCCCGCTTGCCGCAACTAGAGGAAGCCCTCGCATAGAAACGAAGACCCAACACAGCCATAAATTAATTAATTAATTTTAAAAAATATATAAATAATAACAAGATTTGGCAAGAAAATTGGAAACCTCACACATGGCTGGTGGGAATGTAAAATGGTGCAATTGCTGTGGACAAGTTTGACGGTTCCTCAAAAATAAAGTACAAAATTACCATCTGACCCAGCAATTCCATTCCTAAGAGAAATAAAAAATATACGTTCACGTGAAAACTTGTACGTGAATGCTCTTAGGAGCATTATCCATAGTAGCCGAAGTGTGGAAATAAAGTGAGAATCAACTGGAGTGGATAAAGAAAGGTAGTACATCCGTACAATGGAAAGTTATTCAGCCGTAAACAGGTGTGAAGACCTGGCACATACTGCAACGTGGATGAACTTGGCACTCATTATGCTAAGGTGAAGGATCTCATCATAAAAGATATATTACGTATTTCTGTTATATGAAAAGGCAAACCTATAGAATCAGAAAGTAGATAAGTGGTTGCCTGAGCTGGGGGTTGGGGAATAGTGGGGAGGTTGCGAGAAAATCAGGGTGACTGCTAATGTATATGCAGTTTGCTTCTGAGATGATGAAAATGTTCTAAAATAGATTGTGGTGATCACTGCACAACTGTGAATATAATACTAAGTACCATTAAATTATACACCTTAAACAAGTGAATTGAATGGTACATGAATTATATCTTACTAAAGCTGTTTAAAAAAGGGTATAGGGACCTCCCTGGTGGTGCAGTGGTTGAGAATCCACCTACTAATGCAGGGGACATGGGTTCGAGCCCTGGTCCAGGAAGATCCCACATGCTGTGGAGCAACAGAGCCTGTGCTCCACAACTACTGAGCCTGTGCTCTAGAGCCTGTGAGCCACAACTACTGAGCCCGCGTGCCACAACTACTGAAGCCCGCATGTCTAGAGCCCGTGCCCTGCAACAAGAGAAGCCATCACAATGAGAAGCCCGTGCACTGCAACGCAGAGTAGCCCCTGCTCGCCGCAACTAAAGAAAGCCCACGCACAGCAACGAAGACCCAACACAGCCAAAAATAAGTAAAAAAAAAAAAAAAAAAAAAAAGGGTGTAACACTAAAGCGAACAAACAGAAAAAGAGGCATATTCTAAGCAATATTTGATTAGTTTCCAGGTCTCTAATGGAGGTTAATAAAAAGGAAAAGGATGAGGTCTCCATATGATGTTACACCAATTATGCCTAAAATTTTATATGCTCAGTGGAATGATTCTCCAAAAAGTGTATTTTCCACTTTTTCTAGAAAATGCATGCATTTCAAATTTTCTCATAAGTTGATAATATAGAATTGCTAATATGTAAACAAGGAATAGGGGCCATTATAACATATGTACATAACCTTGAAATTCCTCTGATTGAATTGCTTCAAGAATGCATTTATTCTTACAGTATCATTTCAAGATCTAAATTTATTTTTTGGACGTCTTACCTATCATTTAGTTCCATATTTCGAACTGCCTCCAGAACATTTCAATTTTAATACCTTAATTCTATATTCCTTAAGTAAATAAATCCACATGCTATGTGGAATTAATTTTTCCCACTTAGATTATAATCTGTAATTAAGCAAATTCCTCTGCACTCCAAAGAGCTAACAAAGCCCCAACCCCCATCAATAAAGAGCCTACCTCCCAAACCCTTGGTTTTTGGTGTATGAAGATCTTATTAACTCCTTCTCTCCCTTCCCAGGAAGGGAAGGAATCATGGGTTCTCCTTTGACAATTGTCCTAGTTTCCTATTATATTCCAGGCAGTGTTTGAACTCCAATCCAATTTGGGTTTTTCCATTTAATAGCTGTATGATGTTAGCACATTACTTAAACTATCTGAGTCTCAGTGAACTAGAGAATAGAGTCATTTCTTTTCTTCCATCCTAATAGCACTGGTAGGAGGACTAATTGATAGACCAGTAGTTTGTGAGTTGCCATTTTGAAAAAAACTCTATCAGCTTTTTATAGAACTTATCACATGTAGCATTTAATCCTTTCACTTATAAGTGCTTAATCAAGAATTCTCTATTTGATTTAAAAATAACAGCCACACAAATTCATAGGGAGAAAAGGACCAGGAAGTAATCAGGGCATCTAAGATAATCTAAGGGCTAATGAGGTTGCACAACATTTTAAAATAAAACCCATATGAGTAGTGAGGATACAGCTTTCAAATGTGTCACTGTTGGGCTTCCCTGGTGGTGCAGTGGTTGAGGGTACGTCTGCCAATGCAGGGGACACAGGTTCGTGCCCCGGTCCGGGAAGATCCCACATGCCGCAGAGCGGCTGGGCCCGTGAGCCATGGCCGCTGAGCCTGCGCGTCCGGAGCCTGTCCTCTGCAACAGGAGAGGCCACAACAGTGAGAGGCCCGTGTACCGCAAAAAAATCAAATCTGTACTTACATCTACTACTACTACTACTACTATTTAACACTTAGTGCATACCATTTGCCACTCTGTATTCTAAATGCTTTACGTATATTGCTATTATACCCTATCTCCAGGACATCCTTCAGTTGAAGGATGTCTCTGAAAGTCATTTAATAATGATGAATAGAGAATAATAAGTAAAGAATTTGAAAGAATATATAAAAACCAGTATTTGGGGAGAATAATACACATTTTAACTTTTCAGGGAGAAGTTCCAGGTTAGACTATCATAAACAACATTTGAGTAACAGGTAATTAAACTATGTATTGCATGGGTAGGTGTATAATGTACATCATACATAAATATAATTCATACATACTTCTTACCACTACTAATTCTAGACTATCTCTTTCTCCGTAAAGGATATTTGTTTGCACAGACTGAAAAGAAGGAGCAGTTTCCCTGTCTTTTGTAATATTTACTCATGTTGAAATACAGCTTATCTATCAATTAAATTTGGTCCGGTGATTGAGCTGCTAGTTTCAACTTAATTCCCTCATTTATTCCCCTTTTATTCAAGCAAAATGCCATTCAATTTATGCCTTCTTTTCTCTCCCTCCAGCCTAAGCCTCTTAGAAAATAAATGAGGCTATAAGTCCTCATTTAGCCCTTCTTAGTCGTGTTGATTCGAGCTGAGGATTTGAATCTTGTCAGTCATTCACCAACCTGTTCTTTCAGGTCATCATCGCTCCTTCAGCTCTATCCTTTTTTTTTTTCCTTGCAGAAAGTTGTAAGGGTATTTTGGTAGGAATCTTGAGAGTAGAGCAGCCATATAGTTTTAATCAGAATCAGGGTCTTAGAACCCAATGGAATTCATACGTGCTTTGGCACCCTTGGGGTCACCTGGAAATAACTGGAGACTGGAGTGAGGTCCCTAAGCCTTCTCTCAGCTATCATTAATCTGCTCGGTTTGGAGAATGTGTTCAGGGGCCTCTGTTCCATTGTGCACCAACTGGATGGATATGTTGGCCAGTGGTGCTAATGTACTCCATGTAATTTTTCCACTTGGCACAGTTTTTGATTTAGGCAAATATTAATATACGGTCTGTTTGAATTCCTGTAGACAGAGAGAGAAGATATACAACATTAGAATTCTTAGCTAACAAGGGATACTGCCAAATGATAAAATATTAATTCTATTACTTTGTATGCAGATATCTGAGTGCTAGAAGCAATTACCCTGACTCTAATTGCTTCATAGATGAATACAATTATGATGTTACACTCATTCTGTCTGTATTCTCAGTATACAAGAACATTCACATAAGACAGTCAGAAATTTCATTTAAAAGTAAACCTTACCAATGTGAAATATATTAAGGCAATAAACCAAGAGATTAAACTTTCATAAACAGTAAGAGATCATTGTTTTGTAAATGAGTGTATAATAATATCTTTGCAGTGCAAATGAAACCGTAAAACTGACTGGGGACCTCACTTTTTTTCTGCAAACTTTTGATTTATCTTTTTAATCTGTTCTTAGCATTGTAAAGCAATTAAACATTGAAAACAGGCTCTAGTCTTCTTGCCACATTGCTCTTCTCCCATTTCACTTCTGTCATTTCTTTTATAATGACAAGCAATTTAGAGGAACAAGAAACAATTAAAATGTAAGTAGCTCCTGCTGTCACAGATGTTTTCTACTAATGAATAAAAACCACTGGAATAGTAGAAAGGTGTGATTTAAGGAAAGATCTCTCAGGGGTTAGAAGATTTAAAGATCTGTGGACAAAATGCAGAAGTTAAGTACAGATCCCCAAATAATGGTTATATCAAGGAATTTGGTAAGTAAGAGTTCCTTGTTGGAAGCGGTACCCATATGTGTAGGTCGGCCGAACGATATTGCTCTTCTAATATAGTTCTCAAACTTTAGTGTACGTTGGAATCACTGGAAAGCTTATTAAAACACACACTCATGGGCCCCACCCCAGTGTTACTGATTCAGTAGGACTGGGATGGAACCAAGAATTTGCACACAACTATATGTGAAATAGATAACTATTAAGAACCTACCATATAGTTCAGGGAACTCTACTCAATACGTTGTAATGGCCTATATGGGAAAAGAATCTAAAAAAGAGTGGATGTATGTGTATGTATAACAGATTCACTTTGCTGTACACCTGAAAGTAACACACCATTGTAAATCAGCTATACCCCGATAAAATTTAAAAACACAAACAACAAAACAAACGAAAACCACACATTCATGGGCCCCACCCCAGTGTTACTGATTCAGTAGGAGTTCAATGAAGCCAAGAATTTGTACTGTAGCACATTTCCAGGTCCAAAGACAGCATTTTGAGAATCTCTGGTCTAACATAAGGCACTGGTTTGTGCATTCTTGCATCCACCTCCTCTCAAGAAAATCCTGGAATGCTTGACAGGGACACTCTGAAGGTCATGATCATGTGGCACTGGTGTATGGTAGACCCAGGTAATAAGAGACTCACTTGGGATATAGAGATTTACAGATGACCCAGTGACTCACCTATAGCCATACAGCTGAACCATACTGGAAACCCAAGAGGACCTCCCTTCTAATTCAGTCCTCTGCTCTCTTCAGTAAGCTGTGTTCATCCAAAAGAAGTTCCTGGAATATTCCCCATTCTTCTAAAGTTAACAGTTTAAGGAAACATAATTTTGTTTTTAATTATATTTCAAACTTAATGCAGAACAGATGGGTGACTCAAACAACAAGTAGTTACGAAATTAAATGGGCCACTAAGATAAGCTTCACTTCCTTTTTCTTAATTGACCTATAGTTGATTTATAATGTTGTATGTGTGTCTACACACACACACACACACACACACACACACACACACATTCTTTTTCAGATTCTTTTCCATTATAAGTTACTACAAGATACTGAATATAGTTCTCTATGCTATACAGTAGGTCCTTGTTGGTTATCTATTTTATATACAGTAGTGTGTATCTGTTAATCCCAAACACCTAATTTATCTCCGCCTTCCCCCTTTGGTATACATAAGTTTGTTTTCTATGTCTGTGAGTCTATTTCTGCTCTGTAAATAAGTTCATTTGGATCATTTTTTAGATTCTACATATAAGTGATATCAGATGACATTTGTATTTCTCTGACTGACTGACGTTACTCAGTATGATCTCTAGGTTCATCCATGTTGCTGCTAATGGCAGTATTTCACTCTTTTTTTATGGCTGAGTAATAATCTATTGTATATATATATATGCCACATATTCTTTATCCATTCATCTGTCAATGACATTCATCATGTCAATAGCCATGTCTTGGCTATTATAAATAGTGCTGCTGTGAACACTGGGGTACGTGTATCTTTTTGAATTAGAGTTTTCGTCTTTTCCAGATATATGCACAGGAGTGGAATTGCTAGGTTATATGGTAGTTATATTTTTAGTTTTTTAAGGAACCTCCAAACTGTTCTCCATAGTGGCTGCACCAACTTACATTTCCTCCAAGCTTCACTTTCCTGAGTCTCCCCCATGTCTGTGTAATACAACAGGGGTCAAACAATTTCTTGCTTATAAAACCTCAGCTTCAGGACTTCCCTGGTGGCTCAGTGGTTAAGAATCCACCTGCCGGGCTTCCCTGGTGGCACAGTGGTTGAGAGTCTGCCTGCCGATGCAGGGGACACCGGTTCGTGCCCCGGTCCGGGAAGATCCCACATGCCGCAGAGCAGCTAGGCCCGTGAGCCATGGCCGCTGAGCCTGCGCGTCTGGAGCCTGTGCTCCGCAACGGGAGAGGCCACAACAGTGAGAGGCCTGTGTACTGCAAAAAAAAAAAAAAAAAAGAATCCACCTGCCGATGCAGGGGACACAGGTTCAAGCCCTGGTCTGGGAAGATCCCACATACCATGGAGCAACTAAGCCCATGCGCCACAACTGCTGAGCCTGTGCTCTAGAGCCTGTGAGCCACAACTACTGAAGCCCGCGCACCTAGAGCCCATGCTCTGCAACAAGAGAAGCCACCGCAATGAGAAGCCCGCGCACCGCAGAGAAGAGTAGCCCCCGCTCACCACAACTGGAGAAAGCCCGCGCACAAAACACAGCCAAAAATAAATTAATTAAAAAAAAGATTTATTATAAAAAGAAAACCTCAGCTTCTAATGTTTATAATTTATTCAGCAAAGACAAGATTTATTTAAGCTCATGAGGTAGTAATATACACTTGATAGCTCTATCTGTATGAAGAAACGAAACGAAAGAAGAAACGAAAAATTAGAACATTTTCATCCTAATCTTTGTAATATTATGCAAAATGTGTTTCTCATAAAATTCACTGTCGTGTTGCTTTGTATCTGTACCAGACATTGAGAGAAAATAAAATGGCGAGTTAGTGAATGTTAATAGGGACACAGAAACAAAGGGGGGGGGGAAAGGTTATGTAAATTGCAAGTCAGCCTCATCTTTAAGCTACACAAACAATAACTCCTCTGTTTGATGTGATTTCAGCAAGCATCTTTGATCCCAAACACTTCTTTCCCAAACAACTTGCTCAATAACTAAATTCCCTGTAACATGAACCAGCGCCTTTCATATAATAATTTAAGTCTTAATCCCTATCAATAACTACGTGTCTCCCACAGTCCAGGCTTTGAACTTACGTGTATTTATAATGAAGGGCATACGATTAAACAGAACTTCTCTGGTGAGGAGGTTTTTTCCCCGCAACTATGAAAGAGCATAAATTCATTTGACAGATATCAACTGAGCACCTACTGTGTTTCAGATGCGCTTCTTGGAGCTTGAGCTACCTCAGTGAATGTAACCAGACAGCCAAGATCCCTGTCCTTTTGAGCTTCCTGTTTAGGGCAAGGGTGTGGAAATCATCAGTAAATAGGAACGTCACTGTAGGAAGCCAGAAATGGAAGCAAGGAATCAGTTAGGAGACAGTTGCAGTGAGGCAGGTGACAGATGAGGGGGCCCCGATCACAGTGCGGGCTGCAGAGCTAGTGAAGGGTGGTTGGATTCTGTACATGTCCTGAAAACCTCAACAAAAGGACTTATGGATGGATAGGATAGAAGTGGGGAGAGCAAGAAAATAGGGGAGTGTGTGAAGAGAGGAGAAAATAGAAATTCATCCATTTTAAGAGGAAAAAATGGATTGCACTGGTTTACTATAGGTCCTGCAACTCTCAACAATCCTCACTCTTCCGACTGCGTTGCAAATACTCCTCGATCCTTCCCACTCCTCACAGCTAAATAGGATGGATTCTCACTTGAGTCAGACGCTTACAGTCCTTGTGCTGCAAAAAAAAAAAATAGTTCCCAGGATCATTTTCAATCTGGGGAATCAACAGATAAGTTTATAAGATATAATTAGTGGGATAATTTTCTTCATTTCAATGAAGACTGCCTTTAAAATCAATTTGCATAATTAAAAGCTCTTACTTAAAACCTTGTGACTTTAGGGGGCGTGGCATAAAATGTGGATGTCTTTGGCTCTCACCAACTTTGGGGTATAGTTAAGAATGTCCTGGCAGTGATATCCCTAGTTCACAAGCAAGATATTCTTCCCCCGTCATGGTATATGTTTGACAGCCATTTCACTAACACCCATCAAGGTCTCTCTAGTTGTTTCTTGCTGAATCCAGAGTATTTGCATATATGTGCCCCCTACCACTTCACTTCTTCCCTGCTTTGCTGCCTGTGTTGCTGTTCATGGGCCCTTGCAGGGCTTATTTATATATATAAATTCTTTTTCCTTATAGGTTATTACAAAATATTGAGTATAGTTCCCTGTGCTATCCAGTTGGTCCTTGCTGGTTATTTATTTTCTATACTGTAGTGTGTATATGTTAATCCCAACCTCCTAATTTATCCATCACTTTTCTAAATTAAACATAGAACCCCACCTTTGTGTTGTAAATTGCCCTGGATTTCCACACAAACCCATGTGGAATAATAGAGCTACAAGCCTGTGTTAACTTGAAACTGACTTGAAATGATTTGTGTCTTGGTTTTAAGATTGTTTTTGTTTGAATGTGACTGTTTTTCCGAGGTCCATTGACACTCTGGCTGGCTTTGAAATTCATATAGTAAGAGATGACATTTCCTCAGGGGAGAGCTAAAACAAGTTGATAAATTGTTATTGTGCTACCTTTCAGAGGATGGCCTATAATTAAACCACACACTCACAAAAAGGACATTACAGAAATGTGATGGATCTGATTCAACCTCTTGAAATCAAAGAAGTTCAAAATTAATGTCCAAAGCCCAGAGTCAAGTGTGCAGTATTGAGTACTGTGGAAGTAATTGTGCTCTTGGGGAAAACATTAGCTGATGCCTGGATCTGAAAAATACCACAGCAGGATATATAACAAAAGCCCAAAATTTGCTTTAAGTTTTTATTCATTTTATTTAGATGCATATGTATATTTTCCTATATATATACTTTTGATAAGGAAAAGGTTTTATAACCAATTTGTTTAATGCTGTATCTGTTTCTATAGATCTGAACTTGACTGCATGGTCATGTTCAAACTGATTCAGAACAAATGCCTCCTCTTTTCCTAAGCAGTGAAGATCTATGTATTTGACTTTGAAATCAACAACTGTGTAGCATTTAATGCCAAATCAAATGCAACATCAAATTACCTTGTATTCATTTAAGTGAATTTGCAGATTTATGGCAGACTGGCACAGATCCAGAGAACTAGGGAAAGGACAATCACAGCAGACGACTGTAAGGAAGGAATATGAAGTAAATATCTGGGAATTAATTACCTGTAGGGTTAAGGTCCATTCTTGGAAAGAGTCAGGAGCAATTTATTCCACAATCAGTTTGCAAGCACCGGGAGTGTAACAAACTAACAGGTAACATGGACTGTTCAAAAACAAGCCATGGCTGGGCTTCCCTGGTGGCGCAGTGGTTGAGAGTCCGCCTGCCGATGCGGGGCACACCGGTTCGTGCCCTGGTCTGGGAGGATCCCACGTGCCGCGGAGCGGCTGGGCCTGTGGGCCGTGGCCGCTGAGCCTGCGCATCCGGAGCCTGTGCTCCGCGGCGGGGAAGGCCACAGCGGTGAGAGGCCCGCGTACCGCAAAAAAAAAAACAAGCCATGCCAAACAAAACTAATTTCCCTCTTCGACAAAGTGACTGATCCTATAGACTGTAAGACCCACTGGTTACAGCCCAGTTTGACCTTTGCACAGTTATCAGTGGTATTTCACATGGAATGGTCATTGACAAGCTTGCAAAAAATGGCTTGGATGGAATAATAATCAGGTAGATATTGAACTGGTTGGGAAAATGTTATTAGGCTTTGTCAGTAAAGAGTTATCAGGACAAGTTTGTGGTTATTTAGAAGTTTCCACAGATTTGATTATGGATCTGTTATCGTTTTTGTTTGTTTTGTTTTGTTTTAAATAAATGGCTTCATGAGAGAACAGAAAATACGTTCAGAGACTTGAAGCAAAGTCAGGTTTGTTGGAGCTTCTTTGCCGGAATCTCTGAAAAAAAGAGTGGGAATCCAAGATGAGTTTTAAGAAATCAGAATTTGCGATCTAAACTAATTGGGAAGGAATTGCTGAGTGGTTAATACTAAAAAATATGCCAAAGGAAATAAAAACACTAAATTCCATAAATGCAAAATGTGAAAACAAAGCTGTTGTTTACATTAGTATCAACTACTTGCTCTGCCTCTTATACTGAATCTCTGGCCCAAACCACACTTCCTGTTGCAAAGGAAAGATACCAGGCATGTCTGAGCTGGGACCAACATAGATCAACAATGTCGTTCGAAATAAAGATGTACACACACAATTATAGAAGGAGGATATTGTTCACCTCAAGAGAGAATAATAGATACATAATTTTTACAGGAATATATTTAATTTGACATTAAATTATCTTTTTGATCAAGTGCTGGGGAGGCAGAAGATTTCTTTCTTCTACTCTTCTAGGTTCTTAGACTGGTCTAAGAATAAAATTAACATGAGAGAGATTAACAGGGTGAAATCATATAAAAGTTTAATAACATGTATACATGGGAGAGACCCAGGAGAACTGAGTAACTCATCAATATAGCCATCCTCAGCTAAAGACAAAAGAGGATATTGGGGGTAAGGGATCTGGGACTTCAAAGGAGAGGAAGGCAATTGACGTGAATATGCAAAAGCAAATGTTGGTAACTGTTTGCTGGGCCATCCAGAGACAAAGGGACAGAGAGTGGACTCTGATCTCTAAGAGTTTCCCTCACCCCACCTAGCCCACATTTGCAGTATCTCCAGCAATAGCTCTATTCTGGGAACAGGCCATTTATCTATATAATTCTTTTAGGCGGTTAGGGGGGAAGTCAAAGTTTCTTCCTAAGTCTTTTGGGCCTTAAAAATAATCTAAATTAATCCTCATGCCAGAGACATATTTTGGGGTGGCAAATTTTGCTCCCCTACATAAGGATATCACACAACAACTAGTATATTACATCTATTTTTGCCACCAAATACATTTTTGGGGACCATTCTCAATAAAAATACTTCATAATGTCTGTTCAGCTCCTCTGCCCATTTTCAATTGAGTTATTTGGGTTTTCTGTTGTTGAGTTGTCTGAGTTTTTATATTTTTGCATATTAACCCCTTATTGTATATACGATTTGCAAATATCTTCACCCATTTGGTAGGTTATCTTTTTGTTTTGTAGATTGTTTCCTTAGCTGTGCAGAGCCTTTTTGTTTGATGTAGTCCCACTTGTTTATTTTTCTTTTTGTTTCCCTTGCCTGAGGAAGCATATCAAAAAATATATATATTGCTAAGACTGATGTCAAAGAGCTAATGCCTAGGTTTTCTTCTAGGAGTCTTATGGTTTCAGGTCTTACATTCAAGGATTTAATTCATTTTGAGTTAATTTTTGTATATGGTGTGAGATGGTAGTCTAGTTTAATTCTTCTACACGTGTCCATCCAGTTTTCCCAACACAATTTATTGAAGAGACTGTCCTTTCTCCATTGTCCATTCTTTGCTCCTTTGTCATAAACTGATTGTCCATATATGTGTGGGTTTATTTCTGGGCTCTCAGTTCTGTCTCATTGACCTAAATATATGTCTCTTCTTCTGCCAATATCATGCTGCTTTGATTACTATAACTTTGTAATATAATTTGAAATCCACATAGATACATTGAACAGAGTAGTGGTTACCAGAGGGAAAGAGGAGTTGGGGGAAAACAAAAAGGGTAAAGGGAATCAACAATGTGGTGACGGATGAAAACTAAACTCTTGGTGATGAGCATGCTATAGTATATACAGAAGTCTAAATATAATATTGTATGCATGAAACTTACATAGTATTATGAACCAATAAAAAAATACTTCATAATACCTCATTGGGCTAGTATGATGAGAAAAATAATGTTGTCTTATACACCAAATATAGATTTTCAGTGGATAATAATGGTCATGGTTATTATTAACAAGTGTTTTCATTCTTGAGACAGTACTAATAATAGCTGACAATTATATATTCCTTATTATGACCCAGACACTCTCATAATTACTTTCTGTATATCATTTAATCTTTACAACATCCTATGAGGAAGATGCTATTATTATTTCCATTTTATAGATGAGGCACTAAGAGTAACTGGCATATGCCTACATCTCAAATTTTGGTAAAACCAAGAGAATCCCAGTATTTGTCACTGATGCATCTCTCTAATTATGTCATGATGTATGTCCAGTCTAACTCAGAGGCAGTGCTTTATACATTCATATCCCTTCTGTTAGGACTGCTTTAGGTAACATTCTGCAAACTGTTAGATTGTATTTTTTCTGCACAGAGAAGGTAGAATATAGCTTGGTGGTTCCTGTGTCTCAGTACAAGATAACAATTTTAACCTCATCAATTTCATATTACCAAATAAATAAATAAGAATACACAATGATTATTCCAAGAAATTTTAAAACATCTGTAAAATAATCTAAATGACATTCTCTAATTTTGCATAACCTCTTTGGAGAATGTAGTCTCAGAATTTTTTTTCATAAATTTATTTATTTTAGGCTGTGTTGGGTCTTTGTTGCTGCATGCGGGATTTCTCTAGTTGCGGCGAGCAGGGGCTACTCTTCTTGCAGTGCACGGGCTTCTCATTGCGGTGGCTTCTCTTGTTGCGGAGCACGGGCTCTAGGCACGCGGGCTTCAATAGTTGTGGCTCGCGGGCTCTAGAACACAGGCTCAGTAGTTGTGGCGCACAGGCTTAGTTGCTCCGTGGCGTGTAGGATCTTGCCGGACCAGGGCTTGAACCCATGCCCTCTGCATTACAGGCGGATTCTTAACCACTGCGCCACCAGGGAAGCCCTCAGATTTATTTTTGTTTATTTATTTTTATTTTTTATTTATTTATTTTTTCGCGGTACGCGGGCCTCTCCGGTTGTGGAGCACAGGCTCCGGACGTGCAGGCTCAGCGGCCATGGCTCACGGGCCCAGCCGCTCCGCGGCATGTGGGATCTTCCCAGACCGGGGCACGAACCCGTGTCCCCTGCATCGGCAGGCGGACTCTCAACCACTGCGCCACCAGGGAAGCCCTCAGATTTATTTTTAATAAGAATTTGTCAGATGTTCTTCAGCTACATTATTGAAATGAAAGAGCAAAACATCCCAGCTAAACGTTTTATTTTAAATATACAATTGATTATAATTGTTTCATTTCAAAGCCTTATTTAATTAGTAAAACACAGTAAGGGTAATCAATTATGATTGATTTAAAAATATCTCTGGGAAAATTGTTCTGCTATGATATTGAAAATATAAGTAATTGCAAAGTACTGTTTTAATGAAATAACATTTAAAATTTTAAGAATTTTTTACAATTTAAATATAGATACGTATATATAAATTTAACTTTCTCACTTTGTAAAACTCTTTTTTATAGAATGAACAAAACTTTTATACTACATTGCAAAATATGTAATTAAGGATTAAAATTAATTATAAAAGTGATGATACACATATGTATCATCAGTATCACGTATAGTAGTATACAATTATTAGCATTCTTTAAATTTGAATATTTTACCTTCCATGATAGTTTGCTAATGTTATCCTACAGATAAGTAACACATTTTAGGAGTATTCTTAACATGGAACTCCTTATGGTTTTCCTTTCTCATTTTCTTATTAGGAGTTAACTGCAGGCTTGTATATGGAAGAGGTAATTTTAAATAATGAGACATTATGGACAGGAAAAATACATGAAGCCTTTTGTAAGGATTAATCATTGCTCTTAGAGGAATAGAGTTTGGTCCTGATCTTTTTCTTCATGTGTATGTAGTACTTATTCTTGATTTATTTCATTTAATATTCTTTGACTTTTATTTCTAGAAAAATTTTGAACAGATACCCTCGTAATATTCAAAAAGCACCATATGTTTTAACTCTTGGTTTTGATTTCCGTTAGGCATTTATTTGAAATGGAAATCTCTAAATTATCATTTGGAATTTATACTTAAGGATCACAGTACTGGCAGTTATACTAAGCCATTGGTGTTGTCAACATGGTTAGCCTTGATTCACTTTTCTAGTACAGTAGGTATAATTTGAGCAAAATTAAAATTATGGCCAGTAGAGTTTTTGTCACATGTACTAAAATAATGTTATTCTCAAGTTTTCCCCGTTTTACTTTGGAAATGCCTTCTGCAGCCTGCTTAATTTGACATCTTTGGCACAATGAACCAGAACCTGGCTTGGAAAGACAGAAAAACTGCTTTGGCAAATGATCTGCCAAGTGACCCATGAACAAAAGCGAGATTGGATTGCCCTTTGAAATAAACCTATTTGAATTTTATTATCTCCAGCGCACCCTGTGTCTCTAATCTTGTGAAAGGTTAGTAGTCTATCCATCAGAGAAAGATAAGAGTGCTGGTTGATGTCTGCTCTTGATGATAACTGAATCCAGCAGTTGGAGCTGGAAGAAGGAGATTCATTACCATCAGCAGTTCAAAAAGAGAGAGGAGAATGGCCATGGAGGGAGTCATTCACAACAAGCCATGTTTTCCTAGGTCAGGGTATTTAAAACAAAGCGAAACAAAAAATGAAGAACTGCTATATTGAAGAAGCTTTGCAGAGCCCTTTAAAGAAGTCCCCCTAAATCAGAGCTGTTTTAAGACCACCCTTTGTAGAGATTACCAATTTCTAATATATAGATACTTTCTTTAAAACTATGGCTAATTGCTTTGGGGAAGTTTTTATGACAAACATCAGAATAAAAATAAGAGTGATATCATATCACTATATAACATATGGCTAATAATGAACAAATATTATAAAATATCCAATGAAGTCTAAAATAATCAGCCTGTGGTACAAATAAAACTTTTTTAAAGCTAACTGAATATATTATTTTGTGGACTTTTACGATCTATGTAATTCAGAAGTTGGGATAGAGGTCATCTAAAAGTTATTTGTAAATTTAAAACATACCAGTGGATCAAAATAAGCATGTCCTTTATCTAGGGGTTACTTTAATTTTGACATTATGAGAAATAGGATGCGTACATTCAACATTGTAGAATTTCATAAAAGATATGACACTCAATAATTGATACTTTATGAAATGTTCAATAATAATTGTTTTTGTTCATTGCATTCCAAATGATTGGTGTTATAAAAGTAAAATAGCCGTCATACAACATGAGATTAATGAATTCAGTATTTTTTTCTTTGAGAAGAATCTGGTAAATGACTGGCAAAGTGAATGTAACCAATTTCAAGCAAATTTAGATCGAAGTTAAATTAATGCATCTGTATTTATATCTTACACAAGAATACTGTAAGTCTTATTATATACCTATACCAGGATATCCATCGTTTATGCATTCATCAAAACAATATAGCTACATTTGAATTAAACATCTATGTTGCCAAGTGGGGCTGATGTTCATTTCCCTTTGATAGATTTAAGGAATCAAATGATTCCTAAGATATGACCTGGGGAGGCTGTGCCATCTCTTAGTCTTGTCCAACAAGCTCAAGCATGTGGTGAGTGACAAAGGTGGTTGGAAGTTGCCCTGACTTTCGTTACATTTTTGTTGTTGTCAAATGTTTATAGAAACATTCCTAGAATTACACAATTTATCATCCTGTGCTAATGTTCATCCAATGCCCACCAAAAGCTCTGCAGAGAAGACAATGACTTTAAATTCATAATAATTGAAATCTGAAACTGATGGGTTTTTTTCTTTAGTTTGAGGTGACATCTGTAATAATGAGCAATGGAATTTTGTTGAACACTGATTACATCAATTAGAGAAATCCTTTCTCCATCTAGAAATAAATAGAAATTATCTGTATTTTTCAGAACATTTATTCAAAAACCCAAAGTGTAGATGTTTTTAATGTTAATAGATAATTACCTAACATTACTGAGAGCATTATTTTATAGCCAGCATGCTGTACTTTTTATTTCTTTTTTTATTAATTAAGTCCTTTTTACTAATCAGTAGGAATCCACCAGATTTAAAGTCAAAAGACTCAAATTCTATTCCTTCTACTTTGCTGGTATAGTCTGTAATTTTGAGCAAATTTCTTGTTTATTTTCGGCCCTCTCTGTGCATTTAGGTATTTCCCCTCTGTCATCAAGCAGTATTTTTGTGTTTAAGAGGGATTTTCATGTTAAAATAATATCTATTTTTTTTTTCCAAATATAAAAGCAATGTATAGTCATTGCACAAACTCTGGAAAATTAACAATGTACAGAGAAGAAAATACAAATAAGCCATAACATTCTACCCATTGTAAACTGTTTTTGCATATGTATTTTTTAAATTTTTCTCAGTGTGTATGTGTTTATCATTTATTTATTTATTTTTACAAAATTGGGATTGTACTTGATACATCCTTTTGTATCATTTTATATCTTACCAATTTCTGTCATCATGTCTTATACTGGAGGTAGATTTCCCATGAATCTGGTAAAGTTTGTTTCAAGACACTTCACTTGAATAGACCCTGTCCAAGGTCCTATGCCTTATTTTGTGTTTGTAATTTTGTATTATATTTGTTTAAAAAGAGTTTTCTAAATTTATAAGCTTCAATTCTCATATTATCTATAGAGTCTGTAGATTCTGAAGCCATACTGCCTGGGTTTGTAATCCCAGCTACACACCTGTTAGCTATGTACCTTGTAAGTTACTTAACTTTTCTGTGCTTCTGTTTCCCCAAATGTAAAATTCAGACCATAATAATAACTATCTCATAGGGTTGCTGACAAGATTAAATTAGTTAACACATGAGAAGCCCTTTGAACTGTAGCTCACTCATAGTGCTTAGTAAGAGCTAGCTTTTAAATGTTCTTTAAAAATAATTAGAAACGTCACATAATATTTTACAGTGTGGATTAGTCATTCTTTGGGGATTTTTAATTTTTCTCTCCTTTTTGCTAAAATAAATAAAGGAGGAATATCTTTACACACATAGTTTTGACCTTACTTTGCATTTGAACCATCTTCTTTTATTAGAGGTAGTCTGCGTTTCACTTTTTCTTTAAAAAAAAACAAAGACAAGTAGTAGATAGCAAAAAAGTTAACATTCTTCTTTTGCAAAATGTAGATAGTTAAAAACAACTCAAAACTGAAGGTGGGGTATAGCAAAATATGTGAATATATTATTATTTGATTTATTTTTTTAAACTTATACTTTGTACTGACTTTTGCTTTCATTTAAACATCTGTTAAGCAAAGTAAAAAAGTCCTTTTTATTCCAGGACTTTTCACATGTTTTTGGTATTGCAGGGTTTTGATGGGCCAGAAAGGATACCACTTAATAAGTTAGTGTTAAATTAAGATATAATATTTTCACAAAAACTGTTATATTTAATTATGCTTTTGCAACTCAGCATTTCCCAATACACAACTTCTTCCTCCTGTTGTCCATGTTATGTGCTTAATTGATGCCCTGATTAGACTTTTGTAATCATTCCATTTCCCTTTGTCATGAATTAATTCGGACATTATCAGACCTTCTTCCTCCCTCTTCCCATACTGTACCCCTCCTTCCCTCACCATGGGATAAGCCCCTTGTCCTGAAGGCAGAGGGTGACTGGGGAGGGGGTGTTAAGTGGTGGAAAAGGAAAAAGAGATGGAAGACAAAGGAAAAGAGACTAGCACACTCTTATCCCCCAGGACCACTGCCAGTGCTCTTCATGTAGTCTTGGCACTGACCAATGCTTGGCTGCCTTCCCAAGACCAGAACGCTAATTTTCTACTGCAGGAAAAGAGAGAAGGGAAAGTAAGTGAAGGGAAGGAGAAAATAGGGTCTTTCCTGATGTATAATATGGCTTCTCCCTCCATCGTTATTACTCCTTTCCCTGCCCATTTCATCATCAATCATGCATTGACCTAAAATGAAAGTATTAGAGAACAGAGAAGGGCTCCAGTGATTTTCAGTCTTGGCTATACTTTGGGATCACTTGCAGAGCTTGAAGATATATCGATACCTGGATCTCACTCTGATGGATTATAATTTAGTCTAGAATGCAGCCTGGGCATCAAGATTTTTTTTTTAATTTTTTTTAATCAAGATTTTTGTAAGTGATTTTAATGGGCAGCCAAGAGGGAAAAAGAAGTAAATTTCATTTGGTTCTTCTTCCTTACTCTCCCTAAAAGCCTACATAATCTCTTGTTCCAGTACCCCCAGGTCCTTATCATTGACTTTTCACCTACAAACTACCTTTAGCCCCACTTCCCAGAGTTCACCCTTGGTGGTTTGATACTGGAGAGGTGTGTTCTACCCTCTGGCCCAGTGAGTAGTTGGGTGAAGAAGTCAGGGGAGCTGGAAAAAGAACTGGATTGTAAAGAGAGAAATATACTATGAAGAGAGCATATACCCCATGCTGTGGGTAATGTCATCAGAAAAAAATGGAAGCAGGGTGTTGGGCAAGGCCTAAAGAACACTGTCCGTAGGCCAAAGCTAAGGAGCTGCGCGATGATAGAGGTGAACTCAGTAAACATCCCTGATTTCAATTTCATATGCATTGCTTAGGGTGAGATACAAATACCATCTGCAGTCTCAAAACACTTGTTTCCTTTTGGCAGCAACCGTCAGCAACTTTCAAACTTAACTCATGACTCCCAGCATTAATAGTTTATCTATACCACCTTGTGAACATAAGTGGCCTAATCAGTCTTTCTTACTTTAAAAGAGATCTTTGGGAGAAATAACCTACCAAGAAATAAAACATTTATCAATCTAATGTGTAAAGGATCATTAAGTATAGAAAAAATTTCACCTTGTGAAATGTGAATTCAAATCAACAATTTCCATAAACTGCTCTATTGCTTCAAATCTCCCTGTATTGGCCAATTACAGAGTGCTGCTTCCAGGCAACTTTTCTTTTTGCAGCTGAATTACACACCTGATTCTGAAAAATCTCCTGGCTTTGGGTCTCTTCAGCTGACTTTACCTTAATGGTATTGAATTAAAGGACTTTGTTGCAAGATATTGGTTATTTTTAACAAATACTCATGATTGTAAACTGATGACTTCTCATTAAAAATTTCTTCATGGAAAAGTCTAGTCAACTTGATTAGCTACCTTGGAAGAATATAGAATGGTGGTGTCCAGTTGAGCTGAATAATGTGTTTAAAAATGCATTTGCTGTATCCTAAGTTTTGGGGCATTTTTTTTCCTGACTTATTGGTTAGAAGTATTTCCCCAGAACTCTTACGTTTCTACTTATTTAGATATAGTTTATAAGAATTTCCAACATACAATGGGAGTAATGTAGTGAAAATAACCTTTGGATTAATATAGCAAACAACTTTTGACTTCTGTATTGTAACATTTTAAACAGCTGATATATTTATTATTTTTTGAAAATAATTCTCCTAGATTTATTATTAGCATTTTATTTTGTTGTAGGGCCTTGTACGATGTTAAAAGATTGTTTAAATTTTTATTTTCATTAATTATCATGAAAAGAAATTTGGAAAAGAAAATTGTATTTTTTTTTTAACCTTAACGTAGTATCAGAGGAGAATGTTATTTTTTCTTTTCCTTTTTCATTTTTATACTGTCTATTTTACATTCCAGGTTTAGATTTTCTCTTCATGAAAATCTCCAGGGACTCATTAAACCACAATCTTAGAAAAATTTAGGGTGTCTACTTTAAAATCACTAAAGTCACCTAAATCCTTTAAATCATTTAAGTGATTTAAGAATTTACTTTTGGATTTTAGTTACCTCGCAGGGGAATATAAAGAGATGAACAGGCTGCAGGGCTGTCAGAGCAAATTTTAACATATAAGATAAAATAATGGAGGAAAGAACTTTTATTCTACTACTAAGAGATAACAGACTAATAATTAAATTGCCTTCCTACTTATAAGAATTCAAAGGCATAATACATTCTGTTTGATTAATTTATCTTAAAACATTTCACTTAGGATTTTTTTTGTTGTTGTTTTTGTTGTTCACGGGCCTCTCACTGCTGTGGCCTCTCCCGTTGCGGAGCACAGGCTCCAGACGCGCAGGCTCAGCGGCCATGGCTCACGGGCCCAGCCGCTCCGCGGCATGTGGGATCTTCCCAGACCGGGGCACGAACCCGTGTCCCCTGCATCGGCAGGCGGACTCTCAACCACTGCGCCACCAGGGAAGCCCTCACTTAGGATTTTGACCCTTTATGCCAGGGATTGGCAAAATTTTTTGGTAAAGGGCTGGATATTAAATATTTGGAGCATTTTGTTCCCATGTTCTTTGCCATTGTTGGTTTATATTTTGCTTGTTTGAATTTATTCAAATGTTTAAATGTATTTGTTGATAATATATACATGTTATTATAAAACAGTATCTACAATATATGTGTATATATATATATGTTATAAAATGGGACATATATAAAGTCAAATATTTTTAGCATCCTTTTGCATACCAGTCACTGTTCTGTGCACTGTAGCTGTAATCACAGGTTCGGTCCCTGATTTTCTTCTAGTGGAAGCCACTCCTTTGAGGAAGATATACCAACCCTAGGGATTTGCATGTGCTCTCCAGTTTCAGTTATCTACATTAGCTAATTAGTATTAGTGGAAAAATAATCACACATGAAAATTATTTTTAAAAGATAATTTAGATTTGATTTTAGAATGCACTTTGCAATTTATATTTAAGTATGGTTTTACCCAGTGTCCCAGGAGTTTATTATACTTCTCATTAATTATTCAAATCACAGTGTGAAAATTGGACTTCGTGTAAACTACAAAACTGCCCTGCTGTCCTGTTGTCTCTTGCGCTCTGGGTCGTGCGCCAGTTTAGTGGTCTAGGGCAACTTGCTTAACATTTCTGGGCCTCAATTTCCTCACCTGCAGTTTGATTATAATAATCCCTCAAACAGGAAATCTGTAGATTACTACTGTTAACTCACTTTGAAATTATATAGGCTTCTATTAATTCCTGGGATGAACTGACTGAATAAATCATAATGCGTATTATAACATAATAAACATAATCTATGAAAACATACACACACAGAGCAAGGGAAAGTATGAATTAAGAGATAAAGAAGGGGCAAATCACAAATGAAGTTTTGCTTACAGCAACTTCGTCTCAGTAATTACGGATTCTGATTTCTCCCTTGTTGAATAAATTGTTATTTTGAAAATCATTTTATTTAATTTCAACCCCATAATTTTTAAAAATGCCTACTGAGGGTCTGTTTCTTACACAAAAACGCAACTGATGTTTAAGAAAAACTACAAAGATGATATAATAGGATATCTATTCAAAATAGTTCTCCTCTTTCCCTGACATAATTATTTAACCTGAATAATGACGAAATAAAACGTGGCAGTGTCTTGCTCACTGAAAACAACAGAGTTCCAAACTGTGTTTATTTGACCAGCTATTGGATGGAAGGAGGCTTCAGTGCAGTGTAGGAGACAGGGTGGTTTAAGAGTTAACTCATGCGAGCCACTGCCTAAGTGAAGCGCGCGAGTGAATGTGAATGCAGGCAGCTTGGTGAGATCGTGGGCCGTGGGGTTAAGGCCCAGCAGGACCAGCAGCAGGAGAGGCAGCAGTGAAACCAGGCAAAGCATGGCTCAGAACAGGCGGAGATGTCCAGAGAGGAAGTGAGGGTCTGGTAGAGCCGTCTTGACAACCACCATGCTTTTGAGCAGAGGCCACGGGGCATTGTACCTGTAGATGCACATGACCGTGGAGCATGGGAGGATGTGAATGTTTATATATTTATAAATGCATGAGTTTGGAGGATGACAGTAGAGCACATCAGTTATGTCTGCTCTAAGATGTGGTTGTAGCATCTCTCTCTCACAGTGATTACTGTCTAAGAGGAGCTTGGTCCATGTGGAGTCAGGATGTATTTCACTGGGTGTTCATGTTCACCATCTATTTGTTCGTTCACTAGTCACCACGTTTTAAGGCCCTACCCTGTGATAGGCACCATCCAGGAAATGGTAGTATTGGACCAGCAGTCTTACCTGTGAATAGGATGTGTGTTTCAGCTCCTTTCACTTAAAGCACACACAGCTCCTCAAGTTCATCTTGTAAATAAATTGCGAGGCTGATGAGGTCTAGAAATGTGCTGGCTTTTTCTTGGAATGTTTTGATAGCCTCTTTCTAGGCTTCTGGAATTTATCAGAAGAAGGGTGGTGCTCAGTGGGTAGGGTGAGTGTGATTTTGTCCCCCTGGGGGACATTTGATAATGTCTGCAGACAATTTTGTCATCACTACTGGAGAAAGGATGTGCCAATACCATGTAGTAGGTGGAAGCCAGGGATGCTACTTATTATCTTACAATGCACAGGACAGACACCCAACAACGACTGTCCAGCCTAGGGAATTCCTGGTGGTCCAGTGGTTAGGACTCCGTGAGTTCACTCTGAGGGCCTGAGTTCAATCCCTGGTTGGGGAACTAAGATCCCACAAGCCGCATGGTGGGGCAAAAATAATAATAATAAATTTTTAAAATTTTTTTTAATTTTAAAAATTAAAAAAAAAAGATTGTCCAAGGAATAGATACGCAGACGTAGAGAATGGACTTGAGGACATGCGGAGGGGGAAGGGTAACCTGGGACGAAGTGAGAGAGTAGCATTGACATATATACACTACCAAATGTAAAATAGCTAGTGGGAAGCAGCTGCATAGCACAGGGAGATCAGCTCGGTGCTTTGTGACCCCCTGGAGGGGTGGGATAGGCAGGGTGGGAGGGAGGGAGACGCAAGAGGGAGGGGATATGGGGATATACGTATATGTGTAGCTGATTCACTTTGTTATACAGCAGAAACTAACACACCGTTGTAAAGCAGTTATACTCCAATAACGATGTTTTAAAAAATAAGATAAAGTAAAATAAAATAATTTAAAAAAAGATTGTCCAGCTCAAAATGTCAGCAGTGCTGAGGCAGAGACCCCTGATGTAGAAGACTGGCATCCAGCTGCCCATTCCACATAAGCCATGACCTGCCAAGGGTGACATTGCATGTGGCAAGGACTCCCTGTGCAGCACCAATCTTCTTACAGAGTCTCAGCGTCTGGGGAGTGGGGAGAAGTGGGTCATTTAGGGACCATGTGTAAGTCTACCAGAGAAGAGAGTAAATGGCGCTGGGGTTCTTCTTCCTCCTTATCCCAGCATTTCCCTGCTGGTCACATCAGGTTATGATGTAAGCAAGGGGACTTTGAAAGGAGAAGTCATCTCAGAAGATATGCTTGAAAGCTGACAGGTGTGTGCAGAGGGAAGGACTCTCCTAGTCACTTAACCTTGAAAAGGGCCTGGGTCGGGGGCAGGGTGGTAGCTTTCCTGTGTCTATGAAACATAGTCCTTATAGGATACCAGCTTTCTGAATCATTTACCCTCCATGCCAGCAACTTGAGGTTTTTCCGTAGCCAGAGCTTGGGTTCTGCGCTGGCTGAACTGATTTAGCATGCTTTTGTGGAGAGGATGACAGAAAGAAAGAGATTACGAGAGTAACACACTCAACACAAATATGTGGGTTTAGGGAAGCAAATTGACTCTACCTGCTTCCCCTGGTGAGACAGATGCTGTCTGTGATCATGCATAGATACAGTCTCCACTGACACCAGTGACCAAAGCTTTTCTCTCACTGGGTTCTGGGATGATGTGGATTTATACCACCATCTGAAACACTCATTTTAAATGACCTTTCAATGAGAAGTGTTTTGGAGAGCACGAGAATAGAATAGGAAGATGCTACAATTTCTAGGTTAATGCTAAACAGTGCTTGATCCAGTTGCCATGCCCAGTCCCCCTACGATAATATTAACTAGATAATACTTCCAGCTTAAATGGGCCCAGCTTTTGCTGTTTTGTGCGGACTGCAGATTCCTTGAGAGCCCTTAGTCTGCCTTTCTCTTCGGGCTTGCACCTCCCCTTGGTCCTGTGTGCACCTTACATTTTGAGGCATTCATTTGGAGACTTTATTTGAAGCCTTTCTCAGATATCCTTAGGGTACCTTTTGACTCCTAGGAGTTGATTTTTGCCCATTAAGAGGCCTCTCCAAGCGATCAGTGGCATGCGTAGACTTTCTTTTTGCTTTTGGAACAGTGGTGGTTTTTATCTACAAGATTGTTCTCCCACTTGGGGCAGTCTGCCCCGCAGCAAACAGATGTTCACATCCAGATCTCCCCTCTAGATGAATAAAATCCTCCCAGAGGCTACTGCTGGCTGGAAGAAATTCTTTTGTGCATTTATAAAGCATAAATGAGCCCTAAGCAACCATCTTTGATGTATATTTTGTGATTGGGGAAGGAAAACATTTTTTAAAACATCTTCATCTGCCAAACTCTTACACATGAGAATTTTTGTTGACTGAAGCCTTTATCCACTGTGAGCTTTGACCTCTCCCATTAAGCAAAGGGTTAGATTGAGGGTTTTTGTTTGTTTGTTTGTTGTTACATGGCTCTTCAATTTTATTCTCTATGCTGTTTGGGCATAATACTTGCTCAGCAAAATGGGTGTGATAACTGTCTTCCAAATCCCCATCTTGTTTGGTTTGCTGAGACAGTTTTCATCCAAGCATAAAATACTTTGTTCAAAGAGTCACAGTTCAAAAGGTGGAAGTTTAAGTCTGTGGGCATGCTAAAAATGAAATGAGAATACTTATGTTTTGGAGGACATTAGTTTTGCCTCACTACCTTGGATTCCCATCTTTCATAAGATCTAAGATCAATGTACTTTAGGGTACCAACATTTTTCGTAATTGGCTAATGCATTAACATCCTTCAATACCAAGTATTAACTTTGACTGTGAGATCACTAAACCGTATAATGATTTTGAACATGGAATAATAACTTGACTTTTGAGGACCACTGAAGCTAAGAGCAAACTTTTGAGACAATGACATACCCTTAAACACAAATTTAATCCTGGAATCTAATAATAAAATGTTTCTTGAGCCATATTTATGGAAATCTGATAACTTAGTTTCTTTATTCAATTATGATACTAATTTAGGCATAAAGACACAAACCACAAAGCACAGTGAGTGGACAATCTGATTTTAACTCTTCAGCTACAAAATGGTCATAAGCCTAATATTTAATTTTCCCCGTGTCAGGAGAGGAAAAGTCTAGGAATGTAACCTTCTGTAAAAGAAAAAACAAAATTTTCATCGCTGCAGAGAAGGATTTATACCTGAAATCTTTGGAGAACAATGAGAACCAGAAGATTTTTCTTTCTTTTTTTTTTTCTCTTGCAAATCCAGATCACACTACTGATTACTGACATTCATTGCTGAAGGCAGTACTCTGTATTCAATAAATTAAGCTTTTATTTCAGAGTCCAACAAAATAATTGACCTCAAAAAGAAGATAAATGAATAGGCTATCCGGAGCTCGTGATGAAAATCTACTTTCCAGTCTCATTATATTAGTATTTTTCAATTCGGTGATTTTTCCATTCTTTCATAGTTTCTTTCACAATTATAACACCTTTCACTCTGCTCCTATATGAACAAGGCCAAGCTATTTTCATCCTTGGTTTCAAGACTGAAAGGTTTTACTATGCTATTTTTATGCTTTGTTATTAATATTAATAATTTAATATAGTTTCCATTTTAGGATAAGTTACTAGTAAATTTCTGAAAAACTTCTGAAATGTTTCTTATTTCATAAAATCATAAATAACATAGACATATAGCATATATAAATATTTTGATTAATTAATCCTTTGACAGTTTTGAACATTTTTGCCCTAAGTGATTTTCCTTAATGAATCCTCGAAGATTAGGGAGGTTTAAAACTATTTAGCCTGATTTTTACATTTGGGAAAAATTAAAATAAGAACTATTTGGTGCCTTGAACAAGATTACCCAGGGGTGATAAGCCATGACTTTCAGATAATCCCTCAGTTTTTGCTACCAGTGTAGCAACATAATTTCTGTATTTAAGAAAAAAAAAGTATTCTTTCGTAGTAAGAGGATAAACATTGAACAGAGTCCTTTTTAAGATTTAGTGTATTGGTTTTATTTGAAAACAAATACAAAATAATCACCATTATAGACACCATTTTATCAAGACGTGATTCAATGCTATATTATTTGGAATTGAAGTAGCTAAATCAAGTGCTTCTTCAGGTACCTTCTGATAAAGACAAAATTAGGTGTAGCTTCCATAGAATTCATAGAGACAGTCATTGCTTTTTCTCTTCTGCATCTCAGGAAAAGAATCCCACAAGCCCCTAGAAAAAGGAAGAGGTTTTTATTTGATTCCTACTGGGATTCCTTGAGGTATCCAGGACTTGCTTTTTCCCCGGCTTTAACTGAGAGGGGCCGTAGCTTCTGGGAATAAAAGGGAACTGTAGGAGGTAAAGCAGAATTACTCAGTTGTTGGTAACTTGGATTTACAGACTCAGAAGAATGATCTTTCCATAGCCTTTTTCCCACCCCCAGTCACATTCTCTGAATGGGATAAAACTTGAGCTTGCTCTACCCAGGCTCATTTGTGCAAATGGATAAGTATCTTACACATATGCACTGCGTCTTGAGGAAGACTAATATGAGGACCTACCAGTACCCAGGGACGTTGTTTTTGCCATCCTATTTTTTTGCCTACTACTACTACTCCCAGAAACACTCAAGTGCTACTGCAGGATGGAAGAGGTCATTTCTTGGTAGACACTCTTTCATTTAGAACCTCTTAACCAGAAAGCCCAAATGCCTATATTTTATTCAAGTGCTATAAAATGATAGTGATAGCGTATGATGATAATGCATGGTACTTCATAACTTTCTTATGCATTATGGCAGCCTAAATTATGTTTACTATAGCCTTGGCTTTAAGTGCATTTAATTGCATTATGAATCTCTAAACACTGATAATTGATTGCTATATATAGCAACTACAAAGAGTCCAAATATTACATTGATTTGAATATCCCATTTATGAACTTTTCCAAATAAAAGCAATTTAATGGAATTTGGTGGTAGAACAGATTTGTAAACAGACTGGAGCAAATGTTTTTATCACTTATGCATTTATTATTATATTAATGACAATACTTAGCCACATGTTCTGATTTGCGTTAATTTGAAAGCATAGGATTTTCTAAAATTAACAATAAATGGAAATATAATTGAACCTTTTTGGAGGAGTATTAAATGGTAAATTCCTAATGTTAATGGATGTTCTTTCAGACAGAATCCCATGATCTTCTGTTTTCTTTGACTCAGAGAAGATCACAGATGTAGGTCAAATCTCACTTAAAATACTATCAGTTCATTGATACCTTAATCACAGGATACATTTTTTTTCTGTGAAAATAACCATTAGAAGCAGTTGTTTTTAAGGTAAGTAGATGCCTTGGACTTCCTAGATCTTGCTAATTTATGACTGCTTACTTGTTTTATCTGCAGAATTTTTCCGAGAGCTTCTGGAAAATGCGGAGAAGTCACTAAATGATATGTTTGTACGGACCTATGGCATGCTGTACATGCAGAATTCGGAAGTGTTCCAGGACCTCTTCACAGAGCTAAAAAGATACTACACTGGGGGCAATGTGAATCTGGAGGAGATGCTCAATGACTTCTGGGCTCGGCTCCTGGAACGAATGTTTCAGCTGATCAACCCACAGTATCACTTCAGCGAGGACTACTTGGAGTGCGTGAGCAAATACACAGACCAGCTGAAACCATTCGGAGATGTTCCCCGGAAGCTGAAAATTCAGGTCACTCGCGCCTTCATTGCTGCTCGGACATTTGTCCAGGGGCTGACCGTGGGCAGAGAAGTTGCAAATCGAGTTTCCAAGGTAATTGAAAATCTACTGTCTTTCTAATTGGCCTTTCTCATTTTTTGTTTGTTTGTTTGTTTTTAAAACCAACGTTTAAAAAAGAAATTCAAGGTAAAAGTTCTCACTTACAGTGGTTCTTGCTCGTAGAGAAATCAATTAAATGTTAAAGCTTAATTCTTTGTGTGAGAGAAGCCAGGATTTCAAGCCATTGCGTGTGGTTTGAAACATAATGTCAATATTTATCAGCAATTCAGCAGAGAAGCTTTTATCAAAAAATGCGCGAAAACAGGTGTCTTGTAACCATGACCACCTGGCATTTCTGATCAGTTTTAAGGATGATAAATACTCATGAAGCAGTCCATCCGGAGGTTATAATCCTCTAGGAAGTCCCAAGGAGACAGTCTTATGGTGCTGGCAAGTGGAGGCAAGTTGTTGCTCCGAACACCAGCACCTGGCATTTCTTCTTCTTCATCACCCTTGTCAAAGCGGCCGAATTCCTTACTAGTAAAAGAAGAGCTGACACCTGTAGAACTGGACTAGGGACGACTAATGAACGCAAAGTGTAGAATCTGGCGGAGAATTCTTTTTGTTATCCATTATCTTTGCAATTCAATGCCGTGTATTGCGTTGGGCTTATGAGAAAGATAAATCAGTAACACGCGTCTGTGCCGTTCCTTGAGGATGTCTCTAAACCTTTACTGCACGGGGTTTTTTTTTTCCACTGCTGTTTTTAAAACATTGAGTGTTTCCTGTGTAGAGGATATATGCCTTCGTTTAAATTCTTCCTTGACATTCAACTGCTCTTATGAGATGAGCTTGCCCATTTATGAGGGCAGTCCAACAAGTAAACTGAAAGATGATTACTTTAAGAGGTAAAGTTAAAACAATAGATAACAGAAGTCTGGTATTATGTCACCCCAAGAAGGTCATGTTTGTACAAAGATTATTGATAAATATTACTTTCTTACTGCAGGGTCGTGCCAAAGAGCCATATATTTTTTATAACTATTAGTACCATCCTGGCATGTTTCTTTTTTCCCCACTTTAATCTCCTCAGTATTTACATCTTGGTATCAAGATGTATATACGGTTAAAAATGTTTCTCTGTGGCTCTGTTTGTAACATTCATAGCAATCCATTTTTTTAATTATCAATTCTTAAAAAGTTTACTTGAGCATATGGAAAGATTATTTGGAAGAACGCTTTGATGAGGATAAACACAGGGATTTAATAATATAAAGGGCCTATAACCTTGATGTTAAAAACAATTTTTTTATTGAAAATCAACAATATTCTACATACCAAAGGAAATAGAACCCCAAAAGTGGATTAATAAGGAGTTGGCCAGGTGGAGTAATAAGAGGAAATATGATTATCTGGGAAAGTCTGTGAAATATAGATAGATATAAGAAATAAATATATATTCCATATATTCTTGAGAGATAGATTTTGTTTAAAAAAAAGCTTAGTCACAGTGACTTCAAATTGAAGTCTTTGCTTTTATTGAAGAATGAGAAACGTGAGGTAAGAAATTCAAGGCATGGATTAATATATGCAATATTCCTGATTGTTTATGTAGAATCTGCCTGAGTGTGAATAATGATTAGGTGCATATATTTTGGTCTGGGGAGGTCTCAGTGAGGTAAGAGAATATTTTCTATCAAAGCATCTAAAAAGCCAGAGGAGAGGTTGCTGCTGACTGACTGACTGTCTCTCCTGTATCTCAGAGGATGGCATTAACAACAGCCCAGAAATGGTACCTCCCCTTTGTCATTCCCTGACTGTCTTATTCTGAGGTCTTTGTGTACCAAAAATCTAATGTGTCCAGCTTCATGGTAAAGGTTGATATCATGGACCAACCATCAGTAGAGTACGACCTTTAGTTTTTTACCAGATGTGAGGAGAGATAGACTCAGCAACCCTGAGATCTTTCTTCCCTTGATTTCTTCATGACCAACATTCATTTGCAGAACAGCTGCTGTGGGTTTGCAATGTAGTTTGTGGTCGTGTAACTATGAATGTTTACTGTTCTATGCAGATATTAGCTTTTCTGACCTGAGTTTCATTAGCCCTAACCTACTCAAATCATAAATCCCATGCTGACATCTGGTCACTGCCTTCTAGTGGGTGGATGGATGGATGGATGGATGGATGGATGGATGGATGGGTGGATGGATGGATGGATGGATGGATGGGTGGATGGATGGATGGAGAGAGAGAGAGAGAGAGTTGGATGTGGATATATAGCCTTGGTTTAAAAGAAGAAGCTAAGCAATTTTTTCTCAAATAATTTACGACTCAGGGATTTAAGTATTTTATCAGTGAACTTTCTCACCTAATGATTACCAGATGGTCTGTAGCTGAGTAAATCAGATACAGATCTGCTAGTGCCATTTGGGTGCTTATGACAATGACTTACGGCACCGAAACCATTCTCTGTGATAAGAATAAAATATTACAAGACTAACTATATTAAGAGGAGAAGCAAGAATTGTGTTGGACGTTTAGCCCTTCATATATCAGAAGTTTCCCTGTTGTCTGTTAACTGAGTGAGTTAGAGTTTGTGAAATGACTGCAGAAGAGTTAAGGAATTCAAGGCAAAATTCCCAAATAGCGATCCACAAACTTCCTTATCTCCTGCACCTTGGCTTGGGGGATATTTTTTTCCTTCAGTTTCTCTCTTCTCTTGCAGTGGCTTCTTAAATCTAGGAAGGCATCATTAATAGCTTCTAATTAAGTGTTTTGACGGGAAAATTTAGCTCTTTGGCAAAACACAGCAGTTTGACACAAATGTTTTGACACAACGTTTGGGGAATTTCCTTACCAGAAAAATGGAGGACTAATTTGTCAACGTCAACATAACTATTTTTAAAACTTACTCTTGCCGTCTCAGATACGAACATTGTCTTTTTCCAGGCTTTGGATGGAGCAAGTTAATTTTAAATAACGATTTGAAAATAGCTGTGCTATTGAATACATGCATATCTTAAAATTGCAACTCTACCCCTGGACATACTGCTTCACATGTGTACGAATATATGTGTAGGATTCATAGTAGCCTTTTTACAATAACATAAAAAGTAGAAATATCACAAATATCCCATCTGCATAAATGGTGATCTCTTCACACCATGATATCCTATGGAGCATTGAAAATAAGTGAATTCTAGCCACAGGCATGGATGAATCAATTGCAGAAATCTCATTTTGAGATTAAAAAATAAATAAAATCACCAAAGAATATATACCATTTATATAAAGTTTAAAAATGTAAAACTAAGCAATACATCATTTAGGAATTAAAATACAATATATGTGGTAAAACTCTGAAGAAAACTTCAAAATGTTAAACACAAACATCAGATGGTAATTACCTCTAAGGGTTAGGTTTGGAGGTCTTATAAAGGAGAGATATTCAGAGGTTTCCACAGTTATCAATAACATACTGTTTCTTAAGCTCTGTGCTGTGTGTGTGTGTGCAGGTTTAAAATTTTTTTAACGAAAGAGATTAAAATGGGAGAGACTTCACCGTTGTTCATCTATGATTCTTTCCATCTCTGTAGTTATGATCAAGTCCCTGAGCTAGCCTCAGTGATTTATCAGACTTACTGCTGTTTGTGGATTTGACCATTTACTTTCCATGTTCCATCCCGTACTAAATGATACCAAGTAGGCATGGGAGACAAAGCTCTAAAATGAACATAAAAGCACATTTTGATAATATAGTGGTCTTGAGAGAAAGGATTCAGGCTATTTTCCTTAGCACGGTCCCTTTTTTAAAGCACCACCTTTACCCCCCTATATATACCCATTCGTGAATGGGAACTTGGGTGCCAGCAGTCCCTCTGAGGCTTGCCTAGCACTGTGACGAACAGAAAGAAGGCTGAGTAGAGATAGTAACAGTTGTCTGCTTAGACTGAGCCTCCATTTTTCATCATGAAGGCAAGTGACTTAAGTGTCTTCACTGGTCCATCTTGATTCCATTTAAACAAAGAAGACATGACTTTCATATCTTTTTGCTTTAATAAAAGTGACTTCTATGAGGAAAATCTGTAAATTGTGTCAGTAGCAACCACTTCAACTATGAAAATCATGTCATGGATTCATTCCAGACAAATTAGGTAGGTAATGGAATTGGAATCTATAGGACCTGAACTATTGCCAAATACTGTCATTTATCTCTATCTATGTATCTATCTATCTGTCTGTCTAACTATTTTCTGTCTCTTTTCTTATCTAAATTATTTCTGCCTTGTGGGTCGTGACTTTGAAAAGAATGTCTGGCTTTCGTAAGACCAGAATATTTGTATCAACAGTCACCTGCCTATGTCTGCTACCCATAATAGTATCTTTGCATGGAGAGCCTCTTAACTGGTCCATCCAGCTGAGTAAACAGTCTTAAATTAACAGTGTGTGCCTAGAAAGCAATAAGCAGAGAGTCAATTTTCAATAAATGTAGTTGATAAATTATGAGGCTGAAAAAATTTATCATCAAATTTGATGAAATGAAGCCTATGAAATACATCCCTTCAGAACATTCTCTGATCAAAATGGAAAACCATTCTGAAGAATTTGCCATGGATATAGTTTACAAGGGAAATGGTATTCTATTTAGCTGTTTCCTTCTGAGATAGAATTTAATATATAAACAAAGACCACCTGTTATACCTGTCACCTGAATGATTTGTTTTGCTCCTTCTGTGGTGATCTTTTGTGTGTGTGTGTGTGGTGATCTTTTGATTGGAGTTAATTTTTTTAGAGTCATCCAGAAATGAAAAAGGCCATGAAGAGGCCTTAGGTGAATGAAAGCTTTTTTATTTCTTTTGTGGTCAGTGTATTCTCTTCTGTAATTGATGATTATCCAGTGTAGGTTAGTTCAATAACATACAATGTTAGGAAGAATAGGTAAACCTTTTGAAATGATCAATAATACGTTTACAACTTTTAAGTCAGCATAAATAAAATATGCTTGCTGTTTTATGATGATGGTGTGGACATTATATTATATTTAGAAAGCACTTTGCCATCAATAAATAATATCATGATAAAAAATAGTAACAAAATAACATTAGTACAAGAGGCCAAAACAACAAAAATAGCTTATTAATATAATTCATTGGAAACGTATGAATTTTACCATGGTCCAGATGCAGTGATAAGCCCTGGAAATCACAAGAGTGTGAGGAAATCCAGGTTTCAGCGGAAGAAAAGAGCCTCTACCCTGAAGAGTAGCATATGGTGTTCTACAGAGGACTCCAGAGAACTAAGAGCTGAGGTCCCATTTTGATGAAAAAAATTTGGTTACTTTGATTAAAACAATGAATGAAATCTTTATTACTAATTTTAAGTTCTTTTGCAGAATGCCTAGCTTTGGTGTGTAATTTTGGAAAATAGTTAAGAGAGTGAAAATTGAGGAGAATGAAGCCATTTATTTCCAGTGCATTAAAAGCTATTTGTGTATCCTTTCTTTTTAGTCTTTTTGTAGCTTATGTCTGTTTCTAATAACCTATGCCTGTTAGGCTATTTTATTTAAAATTATACTATCTTTTGGAATTCCATTAAAATGAGTACATTTCTCCCCATCGAACCTAGGTTTGAAGTTTTATTCATAATGAAAGGAGAAGGTAAGGGGTATGTCAATGTAACATAGCTGGAACAAGTTTGGGAACCACAGTTATGAACATACCTAACAGGTGTAATCTTTCTCTCCCCTACAGTCCAAGATGGGTGGTTATAATAGCTCAACAGTCATTTGATCCAAATGTGGATTTTTGTAAAAGTGGAGCCATTGTGGCAGTTTAGCTCATGCCTCATCAATAAGCATTAGTTCCGTGTGTTTTATACGTCAGGTACTGTTGATAAGTTCTTAAGATACAAAGACTAAGCAAATTAAAGTACTTGCAAGTACTAATTGGGAGAGAGACAGAAACAAATAATGTCAGTATCTAATGTGAGCATTCTGCAATAGATGTCTTGGGAACAGATAGAGGCACCTAGCTTAACCTTGGAGTGCAGGGAGACTTTCAGGGATATAGATGCCGAATGATGTGTTGAAGGATGCCTGGGCATTGGGACAGATGACGAGGGCACCTGGCATAGGGGAGGGTGCTTCAGACAGAGGCAACAACTCAGCAGAAGCACAGCGTGAAACCACAGATGTGTGCAGGGAGCTGCAAGCGTGTGGTATTCCTGAGGCATGAAGTACAAGACAGTGAACAGGCAGAGATAAGACTGGAAAACCTAAAGGAACCCTTGAATAAAAACTGCCTATTTCGCTAATGATTTTGTGCTTGTCTATTTTGCCTGCATAATTCAAAAGTAACCTTTCTTTTTTTAATTGAAGTATAGTCAATTTGCAATGTTGTGTTAGTTTCAAGTGTACAGCAAAGTGATTTAGTTATACACACATATATATTCTTTTTCAGATTCTTTTCCATTATAAGTTATTACGATATTAAGTAAAGTTCCCTGTACTATACAGTAGGTCTTTGTTGTTTACCTATTTTGTATATAGGAGCGTGCATATGTTAATGCCAAACTCTTAATTTATCACCCCCCCACTCTCCCCTTTGGTAACCATAAGTTTGTTTTCTATGTCTGTGAGTCTATTTCTGTTTTGTAAATAAGTTCATTTTTATCATTTTTTTAGATTCTACATATAAGTAATACCATATGATGTCTGTCTTTCTTTGCTTAAAAGCATTCCACTCCATTTGAGAGGCAAATGTGCCGAGTACCTGCTATTCGCTGGGCATTGTTCCGTAAGAAACAGGAAATAACAATGAACAGCATTGTCCTTGAGGAAATCACAGTCTATCCAACAGAGATAGAGGTGTAAAAGTTTCAGTGCGGCACAGGGGATCAGGATGAAGATAGAAGTGTGGGTAAAATGCTATGTGAATCAAGAGAAATGCATGCTTCCCTTTGCCTTGGGAAACTGGAAAAGGCACCTTAGAGTAGGTTATAGTCAGACTTGGACTTACAGAATGAATAGGGTCTTACAGAAGAAGAAAAGATCTAGGGCTTTCTTGCCAGGGACCCAGCAGGTTCAAAGGCATGAGCCACGGAAGGTCCTGTTTTTGTGGAGATGAGGCCAGGAGGTAGATCTGGATCATATTATTTGAGCTTTATATTTCAAGCTAAGGAATTTGAAGGACACTGCATAGGCCAAGAGGTGATAGCTAAGATTTTTCAAAAGGCAAATATGTGGTCAGATTTTTACTTGTGAAAGATCGTTCATGGAGATGATAAACTGGAGTGGGGGAAACTGATGGTGGGTGCAGGGGTGGAAACTATTGTCATTGCCCAGGTGAGCGGTGATGAGACCTGAGTCCAAGCAGGTGGAGTGGAGTGGAGCGTGCATCTGGAGAAACAAAGGAACAAACAGGCAGGGTATAAATACAGTGTGTCTTCTCAGATTGTTCCCCCAGCACCAAGCACATTTCCTGGCATGCTGTTTGTTCCCATTTAGTAACAGTTGTCTGCCTGCTGACTGGTTTGAGGAGCACCAACACAGAAATGTTTGCTGGCAAAGGACAGTAACATTTAGCTGGAGAAAAGAGAGAACGGGATCAGATGAAACATCAGGGAGTATAAATATTTAAAGAGGATACAGTAGGGCTTCCCTGGTGGCGCAGTGGTTGAGAGTCCGCCTGCCGATGCAGGGGACACAGATTCGTGCCCCGGTCCGGGAGGATCCCACATGCCACAGAGAGGCTGGGCCCGTGAGCCATGGCCACTGAGCCTGCGCGTCCGGAGCCTGTGCTCCGCAACGGGAGAGGCCACGACAGTGAGAGGCCCGCGTACCGCAAAAAAAAAAAAGAAAAAAGAGGATACAGTAAAGGAAGACAAACGACCCAAAGCATATTGTTCTGAAAGTAGAGGGAGAGAGGCACTCAAGAAATAGGGTAATCAACAGCATCAAATGTCGTGGATAGTCAAATGGGAGGGGCAGAGAACATAGACCTTTGATTTGGCCGTAAGGATGCTACTAGCTTTAGCAAGTGCAGTTTGACTAGAGTGGTTTTAATTGATTGAGAAGTTAACTCTTCTGCCCCTGTACTTTCTAGAACAGGCTGAACAAAGCATCGTCCATGGACTGGAGCCCATCCACGAGCAGACTGTTATGGTTCTGCAACAAGTACAAAAATTTAAGGCATTTAGAAAATCTTGATAGCAATTTCACATTGCCCCAACATCCAAGACCCCACCCGTTGACTCTTCTTAAATGTTGTTGAACTTGTACAGTGTGTCTCCTTGGCATGAGGTGCGTCTTAGTTATGCTCTTGAGGATTAGATATCAGGTCGTGACATCCTGGGAAAAATCAAACAGCCAGCCAAAGCCTGTCCAGATCCTTTGAGCCTCAAACAGATAGTTTGAAATGTACTATTCCAGAACAGTGCTAAGGATAGGAAAACAGTGAACGTAAATTGATTGATTCTGTTGGTGTGTTTGAGCTTTTTCCTTCCGTATTCAGCCTCCCTTTACCCCTTTTTGTGCCTCCCTGCCCTAACTTTCTTCCCCTGGGGTGCTTTCTCTACGTTGCCAACCATGATGGGCTCTCATAAATCCACTTTGATTGGCATGTCTGCTGTTTGCCTGTGCCCTGCAAGTACAACAATTCCTCTGGGGCCATGGAAGACGTGGGTGACAAGCAGACGTCTTTGTTACTAATAGGGAACATCCACGGGTGAAATGTGCCAATTAAGGTACAACACAAATAAAAAAGGACCAAGTTTAAAACTCTAGTGCTGTAACTCAAAGGATGCTGCTTCTAAAATGGCTTCATAAAGAAAAGCGGACCTAACAGTTTATCCCAATGTCAGTGCTGACTCTGTTCTTGGATAATTATCTCTGAATGCATGTATGCTTTTTCTACAAGAAGGTTCTGTGAAACAAGATTTGAACAATAGTCTTGCTGTAATTATTTTCACGTGCAAAAGCGTGTTCAGAGTGCTGACAGGAGACGTTGCAGGCTGTGTGATATCATAGCTGAACTTGAAAGTTTGGAGGATTTTTCTTTTATTGTCCCATCTTCAGAGATTCAGTGTTACAAGGACATTCCCTGAGGCAATATCAGGCACTGAGGAGGTTTATGAGCCAAGATACACATCAAAAATAATTTTAATAAAGCTTGACAGATATATTGCATTAATACTGCTGACAGAGAGGAGCAGTACTTATGTAGAGAGTATGACATGTTGGTATTTTTTTTTTAATTGAGGTATTAGGTCATACAGATTTTTGACTGTAAGAAAGACTGGGGGTATGTTATTACATACCATAGATTTTCTCCACTGTTATCTTTGTGATGACAAGCAAGGGTTATTCCCCTTCATGCATTTGCTTTATACCTCTCCGTCTTTTTTTTTTGCGGTACGCAGGCCTCTCACCGTTGTGGCCTCTCCCGTTGCAGAGCACAGGCTCCGGACGCGCAGGCTCAGCGGCCATGGCTCAGGGGCTCAGCCGCTCCGCTGCACGTGGGATCTTCCCAGACTGGGGCACGAACCCGTGTCCCCTGCATCGGCAGGCAGACTCTCAACCACTGCGCCACCAGGGAAGCCCTATACCTCTCCGTAGACACAATGGGTCAATCCCAGACACCTAGAAAATAGTCATCATCCCAGACAATATCGAAACTCTACATTTTCCTGTACCTAAATTGGATAACCAAGAGTGAAAATGGACAGTTTAGAGTGTCAGTAATTGGATAATGGTGGCTTTGACCTTTAGAGGTGAGTAAAACTGTAGATGCCCCAAGTTAACATCAGCTGACACTTAAGTGGCTGACATAAACAGATTTTTAAAGATTCATTTTCATCCTTGCAGGAATATGCTGCATGTCAGAAGTGCCACTGTCATATTTAATACTCAGCAGATAGCAAGATTTTATATGGAAATGTAATCTTCTTCAGTTCATAATGTCTTAAGTCAGGAAGGCAAACTATCCTGTGTTCATCTTGTAGAGGATTTCGGCAATCAAAGAAGGTCATCCATTCAACATTTTAAACTTTCATAAATACAGTCATTACGGAAACATTATTATTCTGCGTATCATTCTCATAGTAGCTATAAATATGAGTTTCTCCATAAAGAAATATGTCCGTTTATAAATAATGGGTGTTAAAACGTTCCTCGTTTGCTCTCAGCTTTCTAAAAACACATCCTCTTGCTAAAAATACTTCTAGATGCAAGGCAACATTTATTTCACTGTTTTTCAATGAAAGTGGGCTACATTTAGTCAGAAATAATAGGATTTGATACTGCTTTAAAAATTAGTAGAAACCAAGCGCTCTGCGGAAGTCCTTTCCTCTTAGAGTTCTGTTGCTCAAGTTAAAGGCTGGGCCAAAGAGAATCCAACTGTGCTTGCAATAAAGTGTTTTATTGAAAAGACGAACCTTATGGTATCCTGCAGCATTTGTAGGCAGAAGATAACTGTATAAAATATTTATGTCAGTATTTCCATAAGGAATGAGAAATATCTATTTTGGAGTGGAGAAAAAAAAGTACCCTGGCATTTTGGCTGGGATAGCAGATAGAATACAGATTGAAAGTCTCTCTTGTTTCTTTTCTTTTTTTTAAAGTGTGAAAGTGATAGGGTTTTCCGTAGAAAGTCTGATATACCAATTGTTTAATAAATTATAAAGCCTTTGACTCTCAGCTATCCAGGGTCTCCCTCCTGATCAATTTATAGTTCATTACTTGTTTTGTGATTATGAGAAAAAGGGAATTGGGGAAATGAGATAATCTTGTAAATCACTCAAGCCAAATGAACATTTTTGTCCCTTCAAATTACCAAGAGGGTTCAGATAAAACTGTCACCCTAGCTTAAATCACCTGGATATTTACTTTTTGTTGGTGGTCAGAAAAATAGTATTTTCACATGTTTTTTCTGACTATAAAATCAATATGGGCTCATCCAAAAAGAAAATGTGGAGAGTGCAGAAGAATACAAAGAAGAAAACAAAGTAATCCTAAATTCCCACTAACCAGTGTCAAAATTTGCATTTCTAGTGTTTTTGTAGCTCTAAAATAGTTTTATCTTATGTATTGCTAAATCATGGGGGATACTTAATACTGGGTCCTACTTTTTTCACCTCAATAGCATTTCTATTAAAAAATCTTACTTTTAAAGATTTATTTTACAATCTAAAGGATTTGCTTGCTGCCAGTATATCTGGGCATCTTTCACAGTAGTCATTCCCTGGACATTCTTTCTAAGAGAAGGAAACAACTGTAGTCTACATGTGTGCACACGTGGGTGTTTAACTCACTCTGCACTCTCAGTGCCAGCCTACTTGGGAGTTTTGTGACTCCCTTATCATGTATTTCACTATTGAAATTTCTTGGTTGTTTTATACGTACTCCAGACAGTTACAAGAATTAGAAGCAATTTTTTTGAGGGAACAATGGTGTAGACATAAGGTAGAGGTAGGAATGAGGCTGATAGAAAAACGTTTATTAGAACTCCCTGACTAATACTTCCCATTGGGCCAAAAGTCACCATCAAAGGCAGACTGCAAACTGGCTTACAGACATGTTCATCTGGGCACACCTTTTTTTTTTTTTTGCCATGCCATGTGGCTTATGGGCTCTTAGTTCCCCAATGAGGGATTGAACCAGGGCCCTAGGCAGTGAAAGCATGGAGTCCTAGCCACTGGACCTCCAGGAAATTCTCGGCACAACTTCTTTAAGAGTTTGAATGTTTTAAAATGAGGAGGATTGACATAAATTGTGGATTGCTGCAATTTCTGAAGATATGACCAACCTGGGCCTGTGTTCTGCATGGCAAAATCAGCTGGCGCTAAAGAATATTTACACGGAATTTGTTGTAGCTGGAGAATCCGTGCTGTGGTCTGACTTGGGTCTGATCACTCCTGTGGTTAGGTTGGCCTGATTCTGAAGTCAGCGTGGGCTGCCATCTATCACAGTGTTTGGCTCTTTTTATCACAACAGAGAAATTTTCTCTGTACCTGTGTGGTTTTTTTCGGTTTTTTTGTTTTGTTTTGTCTTGTTTTTATAAATTTATTTATTTTTGGCTGTGTTGTGTCTTCACTGTTGCGTGCGGGCTTTCTCTAGTTGTGGCGAGCAGGGGCTACTCTTGGTTGCGGTGCACAGGCTTCTCATTTGCGGTGGCTTCTCTTATTGCAGAGCACGTACTCTAGGCGCATGGGCTTCAGTAGTTGTGGTGCACGGGCTCAGTAGTTGTGGCTTGCAGGCTCTAGAGCACAAGCTCAGTAGTTGTGGTGCACGGGATTAGTTGCTCCACAGCATGTGGGATCTTCCTGGACCAAGGCTCGGACCCGTGTCCCCTGCATTGGCAGGTGGATTCTCAACCACTGCGCCACCAGGGAAGCCCTGTACCTATGTCTTTACTAAAAACAAAATAAGTGAAAGATGAATAGGGTCTTGTTTCAGGAAAAAATAGTAGGAAGCTTATTTTATTTTTTTGGAAGTATACAATATTCTAACTATTTAATATGCAAGTAGTAACTATGATTCAAAAATACAGTCAATTAACTTCACCCATGGTTATTGACTCTGTAGCGTTTGAATTTGCAAACCTTCTTCTAAGCTTTCTATTAGCCATCACTATGAGCCAAACTTTATTCTTTAATCAAATAAAAGCAAACCAGCCACTAAAAAAAACCCTGCTATTCCTGATGTTGGGAATCAGAAAAGAATCCTCTCCTTTAACGTCTTCGAGAACGTTCTTATCATGAACACAGCTAGAAGTTTACTCCTGCTGAAATGGATCTTAGCAAGCAGAGGCCTAGAATTTTTCTGGTCAGTGTCATCATAACATCATCACCATTATCAAGTTCACTTCCTGTCGAATGTAAATGGAATCTAACAGTTATTGAGTGCTTGCCAGCCCTGTAGTAAGTACTTTTCACACACTGGCATTTAATCCTTGCATTAAACCCGTGAGATAGGTATGGTTATTGCATTGCATTTATTGGGTAAGGAACTTGGGATTGAATGACAAGATACCTATGCTGTAAATCCACACTGCCTCTCCCAGTGCTGAGGCTTTTTTCTGAATACAGCAACCCGGTATAAAACTCCTTGGTCTACGGCAGTGCTGTCCAGTAGGAATAGGATGAAAATCAAATTCAGAATCTTCTGTAAGCACATTAACATAAAAAGAAACAGGTGAAACCAATTTTAACAATAAATTTTTAACCCAGTATATCCAAAATATTTTCATGTAAATTTATAAGCAATACAAAAATTATTAATGAGCTATTTTAATTTTTTGTGTTAAGTCCAAATTTTGGCATGCATTTTATACTTATAGCAGATGTCACTTTGAGACTAGTCATATTTCAAATGCCAGGCTAGTGGCTGATGTCGGGGACGATTCATATCTAGTTTTAATGCATCATCCTCCTATTTAAAGCAAAGAATGTTAGGAATTCACACCAGGAAGTCTAAACCCTTGTGGTTGATTATTCATACAGCTCCTCTGGTTATGAGGAAAATAGAGAAAGATTCTGTCTTTTCATAATGCATTTTGGGCCCTGACTGGAACTCTGACATAAATAACAAAGACATTTTATTGAGAGATTTGTTCTCAGTCCCTCAAAGGCTGGCTCTGTATGTGGTACTGCCGTGGCCCCTAAGTGTAATGAGTACCAGAAGATTGTCAGTCATCGTGCCTGAATTAATCCGCGGTTTTCAGTCTGCCCTGGGGAGGTGGAGGAGACTACTTAATGCAGGAGGTGGGAAGCATCTATGGATGTCAGCATCAGTAGTAAACAAAAGAAATAAATGCCCAACTATTATCACAGGGAGCTCTCTGAGATATTTAATTCTTGAAAAGGGGCCCTAATGCTCATAAAGGTGGCCCATCACTGGATTAAATGACTCAAAACCACATGACTAATTGGTGTCTAGATTTGAGAGGACTTCCACACTTTTTTTTGCGGGGTGGGGGGGCTTGATAAAGAAGGTACTTTTCAGGTGAAAGCCCCTGAAATATTGGTTCTCGTAGATTTCTCATAAAAACATTTTAGGGCATAGTTTTTTTTTTTTTTAATTAACTGGGAAATTACAATTTTAGTCAATTACTATTTGGGTGCACAAAGTGATGCCCTAGGGGTTGACAAAGTTGGCATTCATCCTCCCAAATGGTCTGTCACTGTCAGGGAAGAGCTTATCGAGAGAGGGATCCAACTCAATAATTCCTATTATGTAATTGGTACTTTCCTCACCATGCCATGCTGCAAACTGTGATTTGTTAATGGTTTGTTTGTGATACAGAGAATCAGATCAACCTGGCACAGGCAACTGGCTCTGTGGCAGCTACCGTGTTCTGGATCCAGGCTCATCATACCGTAGTGCTAGAGAGCTGACGTTGACTTGCTTTATAATTCTATTCATTAAATTAATTTAGGGTATATAAACTGATTTATTGTGAGATTTAAATTCATTTTCCTCAAGAGAGCCCAGAATATTAGGTTAGCAGTTTTCTGAGCACAAGTTTGACTCAGTTTCAGAGGACAGGTAATTTAATGTCAGCATCCCATAATTTTAGCTACACAATATCATTTTCTCTCGACTTTTCACTGCTGAGTCACAAATCTATTCGAAAGGGTACAAGTGTGTCAGAGCATTTCCGGTGGAGAGAAAGTTCCTGGATGACTTCGGTCTCTCTGCAGCCTCAAATTCCTGGTCTTCATTCCAACATCTATAGTTGCATTTCTTTTTCGATACTCAGCGATCCCACAAACTCAGTATTTAAAACTGAGCTTAATAATTTGGAGCAGAACTCTGTAGCCTCATTGTAGGTCATTCTCTTTCTGCGTTGCTTCCTGTTTGTATTTCTCCCTTTCCATTGCCTCAGTTTCTGCTAAAATCTGAACTCCAATCACATCAAGTGTAGGCTACTGCCCACTCAAGGCAACTTCCCCAGACTTTAGGCTGCATCCCTTCTTTTGGGAATCCTAAGAACATTTCATCAGTGCCATTTTGATTAAGTCACTATCCTGTTCATAAATCCCAGCGGTAAGTGTCAATTTCTCCAATAACCTGGAATGTTTACTAAGTGCTTAGCTCTCTGCTAAGTGTAGACTTGACTGCCAGATCCTCTCATTCAACTTGCTGCCCTGTATCATTAGTCCCAACTCAATTTGTCTGAGCAAATGTATTCAAGCTTTGCCCCACATGAAAGTTTGGGTGACTTTCTCTGCCATTTTCCTTACTCGTCATGCCTTCCTCTCCCCTTCCCATCAAATGATCTCCCTTATTTCACTCAAAACTTGCTAAGACCTACTCATTGCCACTTCTGGTATCCCCAGGAAACTCCTTTCATCCATATCAGTTGTTTTTTTCTTTTACTCGCTTCTTTTCAGAACCTCTATTCTAAGCTTTTGTCATGTTCTGTGTAGAGTTCTACATATGTTGCTTCAAAGTTTCCATGACATTTTCCTGTGCCATGGGCCTTGTCAACCTGAATATTGTAACTTATCAAAAAAAGGAACATGCCTTCCATCTTTAATGCTCCTTAGAGCAAGCACTACTGCAATTTGGGTATGGTAGATGCTGAGTAAAGGTATTACTGCTGGTATATTACTCTTTTCCCTTCTTTAAGTCTTATCATGGTTGGAAGGGGTAACATCCATATGTCATAACATCTCCCACTTTATTATAAATACTGCCCTGAATATTTCTGATTGTTTTAGAAAAGGATGTACTATGTAGTTCCTTCTAGAATTCTGCCACCTCTCCCCCCAAAATAAACTTAAATACTCAGTGCATGTGGTTACCCAACAGAACTATAGGTCCTTTTTATGCTTGTTGGGACATCCAGGTGGAAAGACATTGTAGACAGCTGAAATATTAACGACTGAATATAGGCTGAGAAGCCATGCATTCCCTTAGCTGTCGCCTAAATGATGTAGTACCTTGAGGTCTGTGGAAGAGCAATGAATCTTCCTTTGTATTCCAGATTGCCAGAATATCTGTATCATCTAGCTCTATGTAGATGTAGCTATCTATACTGTTTCCATCCTTACTGGAGCAACTATTATTTTGCTCACATGTTTCCTTTACGTCTCAGAACTCACCTATCCAGAAGCGTACTGACACCATGATCACAATTTAGTTCAGCGAATTATTGGTGGAGAGAAGTGTGGTTTCATAGCCTTTAAGCATCAACATTGCAGATTTCCTTAAAAGTGGTTAAGTTGAAGCGGAAGATGTGCCAGCATGCCGAAATGCTGGGAATATTTCTTACTGTGAGTTATAAGGATTACTAAAGAGAAAGGAAAGAAATAAAGGGAAAATCCACTAATCTCTTTGGTAAAGTGCTCACACCGCACATTTACAATTAAGCTGTTCTGATTTCTGTAATTAAAATAATTTCCTCTGAGAGGCCTCAATAGTTCATGCCCACGTGTAAAAAAATGCTGTTGTCATGAATGAACGATTGAAAGAAAGGTCTTATTCACATGTTTTCGTTCTCATGAGAAATCTTTGAAAACAAACCAGGCATGAAAAAGACAGTCAGTAGGGTTAGCCCAGGGTTGTTTTAGCAATCCATGGGAGGTACCAGCTCACGCATGCATTCATCCGTTCATTCAGCAAACATTTATTGAGCAGTAACTCTTTGGCCAGTGCAATGGGTACAGTGATGAGTAAGACCTAGCCTTGCCCTAAAAGAACTCCCATTCCAGAGTGGGTACCAGACAGATGAATAGTAAAGGCCAATAAGTGCTAACCAGAGGTATGGGTGGGTGTAAGAATGGAAGTGTTCACTGATACAAGCCCATCCCTTGGAGACGTCTACAGCCTTTTAAAAAAGGCCTTAGAGCATTTTATTTTGCCAGTCATGGATGGAATGACAACAGGGGCATACATTTTAATAGATATGAAAATTCAGTGTTTAATTATTGAGAAAATAAAATTGCACAAATAATTAGTATATATGTATTGATTAGGCATAAAGTATACGTTACTATCACTAGGAACATTTTATTGCATGTTACTATATACGTATATAATATGAATACATGTCATACCATAAACATAATATGAATAAAATAGGGGGGAAAGTAAAGAGGAGAAACTTGATGTAATCCAGAGCTCACTAGAGCAAGCATAGGACACAGCTGGAATTGAATTCTTACTTCGGCCCTAATTAGTTGTCTGAATTACTTCATTTCTTTCCTCCTTGGTGAAATGAATGGGAGAGACTAGACGAAATGCTTTACTGGGAGTGAAATTCCAAGAGTGGCAATTATTAAGGTCATCGATGTATGACCTAGGAAGTAAGATATATACTCAGGACTGCACATCTGGCTGACTAGATCTATGTGGGGAAAAGCTGGTCAAGTAATTCACTAGCAATTCATTGGAAAGTTTTAGGCCATGCCTTATTTAGCATCCCCCTTAGTGGTTTTGAACGTGGCTTTGGAATTTATCTACTACTTCTGGTTGTCACTCTTGTGATTGGGCTCGTCTCTAATTTGGGGGTGACAGTTTATTCTTACAGTGCTAGTTTGTTGCTCTTTTCATAAATCACTTCAAATTCCAAAGACACTGTTGAGCAGCAGGTCACCTGAGTGCTTGATGAGTCTCCGTGGGCCTCCTAGAACTGAACCTCTCCACTGGGCAGATTCAAGCACCTACATCTACTATGCTGCATTTTCTTCCACAACTCATAATTTTAATTTTGGCATTCAAGATATATTTGGTGTTAATGTGTATTACTGCCAAAGATAATGGGTGCCCTGCTGGAGAGATGGCATTTTCACTGTTCTCTATTAAACCCCACACTTGATTGGCAGGTGTGTCCTAGAAAAATTGGCGTACCACCTTGTTAGAGGGCACAGTGTCTTCTAACAGTCGGGAGGAAGTTAGGCTGAAAAGTGGTCATAAGTGAAGTCAGCTGGGAGTGTTCAAGAATGAATTTTTCAAGCTCTCCGGAGTAGAGGGAAGTAAATACTCTTATGAAAATCTTTTTCTTCTTTTATGCAAAAGTTTCCACTGACTATAACTTTTTGGGGATATCTCAGGAAGATTGGAAGACTCTTTGGCTAACTTAGAAGAATGATATTTAAAATTTAATTGTATGATAAAGTTGCATAATGGCATGATGTTTGTATTTACTCTACTGTTTGTTAAATCAATATGCAGGTGATTTTAATGCATCAAACTACACTAGCATTTGACTTGTGTGTGTAGAGTGGGGAATGAGTAAGAGATGTTATTCTTCTGCGACACATTAGCCGGTAAAATTTTCTGAGTTACTGAGCTTCTGTTATCTCACCTGCAGAGCGGGGATGATGAGAAGTGGACATGAAGAATGGTTACATGACATAGAAAGATAAAAAAAAAAAAATGTGTCTGGTAAATGAAAGTGGATTCTCATAATTAAAAATATTAGATAGTATTAATGTTTTATGGAAAAGTGGAACAAATAAAATATATTCCAAAGTAGTCAAGTATAAAAACCTACTAGGGCAGTATCAGTTTTAAAAATTGTCATGTTATGAATATGGTGGTCCTAATTATGGGATGCTCTATCTGCTTTGAGGAATAAGCTTTCCTTCTCTGTGCCCTGTCGTCATTATGCACTGCAATGGACTTCTACAAACAAAGAAAAACACATGAATGTCATCTAGGTTTTTGTTCTTTTCTAGTGTTTTTAAGTATCTGCACAATCCTCTTTGGAAATGTGTGCTTTCTACACTGCAAGTAAGGTACACATGGGGCTGAATCTCACTGCAGTTTTAACTAAACCCATGTCCTAACCAGCTAAGCAAAGAACAGTGAGGACTGGTTCATTTGTAAAAGAGGATTTGGTCTTTAAAAAATTAAAGCTCAGTGAGGGCTTCCCTGGTGGTGCAGTGGTTAAGAATCCTGCCGGGCTTCCCTGATGGCGCAGTGGTCGAGAGTCCGCCTGCTGATGCAGGGGACACGGATTCGTGCCCCGGTCTGGGAAGATCCCACATGCCGTGGAGCGGCTGGGCCGGTGAGCCATGGTCGCTGAGCCTGCATGTCCGGAGCCTGTGCTCCGCAACGGCAGAGGCCACAGCAGTGAGAGTCCCGCGTACCGCAAAAAAAAAAAAAGAATCCTCCTGCCAATGCAGCGGACACGGGTTCGAGCCCTGGGTCTGGGAAGATTCCCACATGCCGCGGAGCAACTAAGACCATGCCCCACAACTACTGAGCCTGCGCTCTAGAGCCCGTGAGCGACAACTACTGAGCCCGCGTGCTGCAACTACTGAAGCCCACGTGCCTAGAGCCCGTGCTCTGCAACAAGAGAAGCCACCGCAATGAGAAGCCCACTCACCGCAACGAGAGCAGCCCCCGCTCGCCGCAACTAGAGAAAAGCCCGCACACAGAAACGAAGACCCAATGCAGCCAAAAATTAATTAATTAATTAATTAAAAAAATTAAAGTTCAGTGAGACATCGCACTCCTAGTCTTTTCTTTACACACCCTTCAAAACATCTTTAAGATTTTTGTTCTAGACAATTACATAATTAAAGCCAAAATAAGTATTCCAAATAATTTCACAATTTCTACCGGAAAATCCCCACACTTACTGAGCCATGGTCCAATATTTCTAAAATAAATGCCATCAGTCCTTCCTAATGCAGAGTCCTGCAGGGTAAAGTGAAAAATGAAAACTTTCTTATTCGCCAGTCTCTTTAGCTGTCCAGTTTGTAATTGAAAACCCCTAGCAAGAGAAGATTTCTTTTTCACACACGTTCAGTTCTTATACACCTGGTTTTATTATTGATTGTACATGAGAACAGGCTGTGATCCCATTACTTGTACTTTTATCGTTCCCTGAGTGTTGACTTCAGAATTGTACTTTTTCTCTGTTGGATCTTCCAAACGACTGTGATCCATTTTCCAACCTAGATGGATAGTTTACCCTCTCTCCTCCTGGCTAGGATTCACAGTAGTGAACTGCTTCTGTGCTAATTATTAGGGCTACTTTGGGACAAAACTTAGGTTCCCAGTCTTAGTATTTTATCATTTTTTAATGTTGAATGTCAAGGAGTTCAAGTAGTACTTTAAAATCCAGAAGAAATCCAGAAGAAGCACTATGAACAATGTTCTATTATTTATTGCCTCTTCTGACTTCATAATTAATAATGAAAAGAAGTTTTATCTAGAACCCAAAACACAGTCCAAGAATAAGCTGTTTAAATGGTGTGAATTATTTAAAAAATGCAATCAGTCTTCGGGAGTATATTTCTAGTAGATTCTATGACATCTTATTGTTTTTATGTGTTCTTCCCTGTATGTAGTATTCTTTTTCTTCTTGGTAAATTGTGTTGGTATGTACAGGGTCTTGGCACCATAAGGGGAAAGGAACCACTACATTTATAGATAATGTAAGACAATCGGTTTATTTTCACTTTACTGGTCTCTACTACAAATTTTATTACCATTCAAAAACTCTATAGATGTTAAAGTTTATACCTGATTCACTGAGTAAAACTTGCAAAATCATGGTCCTTAATCAGATTCTTTATATTCAGGATGAATTTTTCTAATAGACTTTTCTATAAAATGTCTAAAGTGCTATATTTTCCCTCCTAAAATCTTCAGCTGAGATGGAATCACAGGTAAGAATTTTTAAATTTTACTATATTTAGTACATGTATATAATTTGTTTACTTTCTCAGTTAGTCAATTCCTTTAGACTTACAGTGTGACAATTTTAATTCCTATGAAGTAGCATAGTTTTTTTTTTTTAACATCTTTATTGGAGTATAATTGCTTTACATTGTTGTGTTAGTTTCTGCTGTATAACAAAGTGAATCAGCTATACATATACATATATCCTCATACCCCCTCCCTCTCGCGTCTCCCTCCCACCCTCCCTATCCCACCCCTCTAGGTGGTCACAAAGCACAGAGCTATCTCCCTGTGCTATGCGGCTGCTTCCCACTAGCTATCTGTTTTACATTTGGTAGTGTATATATGTCCATGCCACTCTCTCACTTCATCCCAGCTTACCCTTCCCCCTCCCTGTGTCCTCAAGTCCATTCTCTACGTCTGCGTCTTTATTCCTGTCCTGCCCCTAGGTTCTTCAGAACCATTTTTTTTTTTTATTCCATATATATGTGTTAGCATACGGTATTTGTTTTTCTCTTTCTGACTTACTTCACTGTGTATGACAGACTCTAGATCCATCCATCTCACTACAAATAACTCAATTTTGTTTCTTTTTATGGCTGAGTAATATTCCATTGTATATATGTGCCACATCTTCTTTATCCATTCATCTGTCGATGGACACTTAGGTTGTGAAGTAGCATAGTTGATCAAACGCAGACTCCGTTCATGAGACTCGTGTGCTAATGTGCTGTGATTACATTATACATAGTGATACATGCTATGTGTTTTATGAATTTCCTTATTAGATCTCCAGAAAGGAAGACAAGCCCATTTTTTATGGTTTTATTTTCCCAAATTCAAGTTATTATTGTCCTTATGACATGAGAATATTTAAATACTGTATATGAACACTGTTGAAATTCACAAAACTACTGAAGTTAATGAAACAAAATAGCACGTTTGTAGGGACAAGATAAAATGACTAACAATTGTCAGATGTCAGAATTGCTTTAGTCTTTTCCATAAATCATGGTGGGAGTATCATTAGCATATGTGATTAATGACACTTCGTGTTGTGAATTTGATTACAACCACAAAACAAATAAAGTAAAGAGGAAATCACTCATGAGCACCTTACACGAAAAGGTTGAGATGTCTCCTCCAAATTGTCATAGTTTGATTACTCAGCAAGTCTGTTAAGCACAATTCATTGAAGCCCACAGAAACCTAACAGAGATTTTCCCAGTGATATTCAAATCCCTTTCAATTCTTTTTTCATAAATACAATGAGCAGTTTGGGGACTAGCAATAATCTCTTTTCCTCCATCCCATTTCTTATGTGGAAATTTCTGAATTCCTGTTTATGGTTCCATAGTACCTCATACTGAAACAGTGTTTTCCTTTCACAGAAGTAGTGTTTGATTTATTCAGAGATAACCTTAAACTTCATTATTTTGAGACAATGTTATTTTCTTTAATAAATATATGCTTTCAGTTCTTTAAGTTCCAAATCTATTATCCCTTTACAGAATGAAATTGCATATTTTCATTTGGATGATAGTGTTAAAATTTCACTGGCAATCCACAGAAGGCCCAAGTGAGGATACTCTTGGTATTACCTGTTAAAAATGGTTTTAATATGTAAATTATTAACACTGAAAAAAGATACGTTTTACCTAGTCATTTTTTTACCTAGTCAAAGTCATTTTTTTACCTAGTCAAAGACATTTTCCAATTTTTAGGAAGCATCTCTATTCATGGGATCATACATTTTAATTATAAACGACGCAGTATTCATATCCATTAATTATGAACAAATCCATCAATATATTCTACTTGACAACACATTCTTTGTCTCATTTATGTTATTTATATAAATTTACAATAATAAACCTTCTTTCAGTAGAACAGTTTAAAGAATCTGCCTAATTTACCTTCCCACCTCTAGGGATCTAAATCAGATTTATTTCTTAGATGAGTATGAATTTGTGAGAGGGTATAAGCAAAATTCTCTGACTCCCAACTTGTGCTGAGGATAAGGCACATGTCCAAAATTAGTTTTCAGTCCTCTAAACATTAATATTCAACAAATATTAATGGAGCATTTAACTCGCCTCAAGTGCTGTGATAGGCAGAGTGGATCAAAAGATCCAGGAGACGGGGACCCTGGCTACAAAAGCCACATATTAAGAGATACAGGAATGTAAACAAATGAGTAAACTATAGGGGAATGAGTAAAACGTCTGGAAAAATGGTATTTGCACAGTTTACACTGAGGAGTAAGTGATAAACTCTGCATTGGTGGTGGGGAGAATAGTTGGTGAGCACGCCTGGAAAGGACCCAGATCTACCGATGGTAGTGTTCCTTTTGCAAAGATGAAGATGAGTTTTCCAGGTGGACAATGTGTAGAAGTTTATTGCAAGTGGCACTGTGAGGGACAAAGATGTGAAAGAGGGTGACGTGTTTTGAGGTGACCATGGTGTAAATTACAAGGAACCAATAGATTGGAGAAGTAAGCCATATCTGGATTGTGACTCTTGACCTTGGTCATGGGTCATCATACATCATCAGCTGTCCTCCATAGTTGGTTCATTGTTCCACTATCTTGGAGAAAACTTGCAGTTAGGCAAAACAAAATTTTTCATGGCTTTCATGAAAGTAGAAGTTGAAGAAAAACAACTACCTTTTCTCATTGTCACTGCTTGCTACCTATTCCTAGCTGTAGATTCTTGTTCAGCAATTCCTGTATTAAAATGGCGGGACAATAAACAATTTATAGTCACATATCATTTGTTTATATATTTGTTCAGCCGCATACGATACACTTCGCTTGTCACTCCTGTCATTCTGAATGCTTTTTTCCACATTGGTCACTATGAGAGGGGCTGTAAAAAGTCATCTTTATTGGAAAGAGGAAAATAGATCACAATAAATTGCAAACACATCAGGGAGTTTACTTATAAGCAGCAGGAGAGAATCACACCGACTTTTCATATAGAAAGAAAGCGACAGACTGAAAGAAGCACTCTGTGGGAGATGGCAAAGCATAAAAATATCAGAGATGTTGTGAAAGATTTGGAAAGATTCAGCTGTGTCAACCCATTGTGAATTCTGTAGATAGTTTAAGGTTTGTGCTGGTGCCGTCCAGAGTAATTTGATCAGCTCTTGACTCCTTTAGAGGATAAAAAAAAATGGCGGTTTTGCCAGCAGGTGCAAGTAATACCATGACAGATTATTTGTACCCTTGAAAATTAGAATTCTTCTTTATTTCTGAATAAAAAGAACAAATGGAAGATTCAGCCCGTTTTCAGGGGCTTTGGAAGATATGCAAAGCAAGGTAGGAAAAGAGAATGTTCTAATGGAAATAGAACAAAATATTGGAGGTTATCATATATTATAATAAGACTATCGTTAACTATTACATTGCTTTCTGAAGAGGAATGTGTGTTAAAGCATAGAGGTTATCTTGTAGGGTTATCCCAATAAACTGACGTTTATTAAGCATCACCTAGTTTTTACTATTCTGAGAGTTTGAGGAAAAGAAAAGATAGAATAGGCCCTTGAGTCACTTACTCATGATTTATCTAAAAAGATGGAATGAACATAGAAATACCGAAAATAAAGAATAAAAATGAAATGTAACTGCCAAAGTATGTAGCATAGTCCACAAGTAATACATGGGGTCAAAAAGAATAGTGTTCTTTGTGGGCTGCGGATAATGGGGGAGAGGAAGGAATTGAATCATACCACTAACATTTCATTTTACTCTGAGAGTGAGCAAATCACTGCTAACACACATTAATTAAACAATGTTATAGTTCAAATTCTACCCTAAAACAAAAAAAAAACTACAACCACTATTAATAATCACTTATTTTAAATAATATTAATTACAATATAAGAATATGAACTATCTACCACCTACTATTTGATGGGTTAGTTGGTGTCTTCAGGCCCAAAAGCCCTTTTTATTGATATGTACTTATTCATAGCATTTCACCTTTTCTCATCATAGTGAAATTAGTCCCAGTTACTACCCATTGTTATACCAGCCCAGTCCACTGCAGTTATATTATTAATAGATCCTGTATGAATGAATAACGGCTGATGGTTTATGCTTTATATGTGAGGTCTGTTAGATATGGAATTTAAACTTGCTGCTTTGGTTCCATAACATAATTTTCCATCTCAACCTTATTATTTTGAAAATATGGAAAATGTAAACCCTACTTCCAGTAGAAGAACACAGTATTATATTTATCCATTCATTTCGAGTTTTTGTTCTAATATCCTAATGCTTATAAATCCTGTCTTTTCCTTATCGCTACTCTTCTTTTCACTCCAATGTAAAATATGTTTTCTGCTCTTCAGGTCTGATTGAAGGGTTTTGAGCAAAGGAATATGATGAACTGGTTTATAGCAACTCTGGATACTATGTTGGAAACAGACTGTAGGAAGAAAGAGGAGAAGGAAGTACACCAGTCAGACTATTATATTCAAATCAGCTAACAGTGGAAGTAGTGAGAAATGGTTGAATTCTGTTTTGTTTTGAAGGTAGAAACAGGTTGTGGAATGGAAAAGAAAGGAAAAAATCTATGATGATGCCATGTAAGGGTTTTTTTCCCTGAGCAGCAGGAAATATGTTGTTGCCTTTAGCTGAGATGGTGAAGACTGGAAAGTAGTGCAGTTTGGGGGAAGAATATGAGATCAGTTTCAGACAGATGAGGTTTAAGAGATCTTTTGTCTATCTGAGTGGAGACGTTGAGTAAGCAATTGAATGTATGAATCTAGAGTCCTAAGGAAAGGTTTTGTCTGGATATATACAAGCGGGCGGCATCAGACTACGGATGATATTTAGAGCTGTATGTTAAATGACATCACCAAGGGAGTGAGTGTATATAGAGAAGAGTGGATATCCAAGGACTCGATCTCGAGAAATCTGGCAGAAGTGGACAAATCAGCAAACAGGACAGGGAAGATCAACCAGTGAGATAGAAAAAAAAAAACCGTGAGAATATGATGTTCTAGAAGACCAGTGAGAAAACCTTTAGCAAGTGGGAACGTATGATAACCATGCCAAATTTTGCCGATGGGTCAATATAAAATCAGGATGAGAAGGGACTACTGAATTAAGCAATGTGGAGATCATCAATAGTCTTGACTAACATTTTTGTTGGGGTTGATGATGGTGAAAGTCTAAGTGGTTTTAAGAGAGAATGGGAGAAGCGTCATAGGCTGTAAGAATTAACAAGTCTTTTGAGGCATTTTGTTATAAAAAGGAAGGGGAGAAATTGAAACTGACTTTGAAGTAAGGTCAAGGGAAGGAAATCATTATGTATTCGTATTAACAATTATTGTCATACTGTTATTATTTTAAGATGGGAGAAATGAGAATTGCTATTGTACTAATGGGAAAGAGTCAGTACAGAGAAAAACTTCCACGTATTTAACATTATTTACTCATGTAATCTCAGCAACTCTGTGGAGTATATTCTATTTAATAGAAGCAGAGACTGGATATGTGTAGCAGGTGGGCAGTCATCCTTGGCAATCTTGTCCAAAGTCTGAGCTCTTAACCACTTAGCTTGATTACCACTGCAAAGACTGTTTCCAGCTAAGGTCGCATTCTGAGGCACTGGGGGTTAAGACTTCAACATATCTTTTTCAAGGAATAACATAATTCAACCCTTAACAACTATATTAGTATTTTATGTGAATTGAGATTTATTTGAACTTGAGAATTGTAGCTATAGCAACATACAGTTCTGTAGCCATATTACTGATCCATCCCCTTTCACTCAGTTTTCTATCCACACTGGAAATATGTGAATTTGGGGAAAATGAGACAAAGGCTAATATATTGACTAATACATTATTGGCTTCCCAGTACTCCTGGGGTAAGCACAAAGCTCCTTAACATGACACCAGGCCCTCAAGAATCTTATCTCAACCCCAAATGCCTGGACCTTCCTTTCCAACCCCTCTGGCTGTATTTCACCTCTTTACACCCTCACCCTTCATGCTTCCCTCACCTTAGGGTCTTTGCTTGTGTCTTTTGCCCTTCCTCTTCCTTTCCTTCCACTCTTAGCCAACCTCTACTTATTCCTTAGATAACAGCACTACCACTGCTTCCTTAAGGAAGTCTATGGATTACCTAGAAAAAATTCTTCCTTCATAGGTTTTTAGAGCAAGGTTCACCTCTTTGTCTTAACTCTATCACATTGCAGTTTTTGCATTTTGCGTGTGTGATCATTTGATGAATGTGTGCCTCTCACAGACCCACAGGAGAGGGGCATGTATCTCCAAGGCTGCGTTAGTGCCAGACCCAGAGTAGACATTCAATACTTTGTACAGTTTTTTTAAGGAAGAGGTGTTTAAATTGTTGGACCCTTTACTTCCACTTTCTTTTTTAACATAAATTTATTTATTTATTTATTTTTGGCTGCATTGGGTCTTCGTTGCTGTGAGCAGGCTTTCTCTAGTTGCGGTGAGCGGGGGCTATTCTTCATTGCGGTGCGCGGGCTTCTCATTGCGGTGGCTTCTCTTGTTGTGGAGCACGGGCTCTAGGCGCGCAGGCTTCAGTAGTTGTGGCACGTGGGTCAGTAGTTGTGGCTTACGGGCTCTAGAGCTCAGGCTCTGTAGTTGTGGTGCACGGGCTTTGTTGTTACGTGGCATGTGGGATCCTCCCAGACCGGGGCGTGAACCCATGTCCCTTGCATTGACAGGCAGATTCTTAACCACTGCGCCAACAGGGAAGCCCTCCACTTTCTTAAATGTGAGCAGGAGAAAGCTAATTTTCATCTCTTCTTGGGAGCAGGGGAGTTTTTTCTGATATACATTGAGTTACACATGGACCTACATTTGCTGCTTGGCAATCTTTCACACCAGTATATGTGGTTGATGATGTGTCAGAATAAAGAAGTTTGGAATTCCTTGGCAGAATGTCCCGATATCGTTCATGGATGTGATAAGGCAATTGTAGAGTTGTTTCATATAATATTCTTATGTCTGCCTTATAACTTTCCCCAGTACTTTTAAGGTGGGGAGTGAGATGGGCATTCCAAATTTATTTTGTACTTTTGTGACATGGAGAATGGTTAAGTTAGAATAATGAAGACTCTTGAACCTTAACGATCTTTATAGCTGGCCAAGATCTGTCATAGCTAATGCTATCGCACAAAATAACTATTGTAACAATATTTTGAATCCCATTTTGTCTTAGCTGCTCTCAGTATAGTAAAATTTTTAAAAGTTAACTTGCTGTATAATTTTTGTAGCTGAGAAGGTGGACTCAGGGGCCAGAATTTAGGGGTTTGAATGCTGACCTAGGAACCTCTACTTTCTAGTTTGGGGACCGCATTACAGTTACTTAATATCTCTATGCTTCAGTTTCTTTTTTTCTGTAAAATGGGTACTCATAGTCCCCTGTAGGTCTGTCTTGAGAATTAAAAGGTTAGATCCATGTAAATCCCTTAGAACAGTGCCTGGCCATTCAAAAATGCTACCTATTATTATTAATATTATTTTATTACAACTTTGTATGGCCCTTTTTTTATTATTCATGAACTTTATGAAGAAGGTTTGCTGAGCACCGACTGTATACCGATTGTATGCCAGTGTTTCAGGTCTTGGGAATATAAATGAATAAGAATAAGACATTGATTTCAGAGATGACACACCTAACTCTATACAATAATTAAACTCAAAAGGTAAGCAAACATTTATAATTTTTAGTAGTGTAGGTTTAGCAAAATCTTCAAGTACAAGTATACATATGTATTTTAATATCTGTGTCTGTTACCACATAAAGCATATACAAACGCTTATTTTATCAAAGAATCTACCAGAAGAGTGCCACCAGGGAGGGATGGTGGTGGGTGAGTAACAGGAAGCCCAGGTCTTAATTCTCTCCTGTCAAGGCATTTCAAACTTTTATTTTACGCCTCCTCCTGGCACCTGGTGTCATTCACCTCTTGAAAGGCATTGCTTTTAATGCCGCCAGTTTACTCTGAGCTGTCAGTAATGAATTTCATTATCTCATTTTGTCTTTTTTATTTTAAATCTGTATACGAGCACAAAGTAGAGACCCTCGGGAAACAGTGAAAAGAGCTCTGGTCCAGAATAAACCCCTTCCTGCCTCTGTGATATCACTCTATGACCTCTTAACTGGGTGAGTTACTTCATCCTCTCGGCCTTTTTCACTCTTCTGTAGATCAGAAGGGCTGTACTCAGTGATATTAAATCCTGGGAGATCACCCTTGGCTCTCGGAGCCCTACTCTGCCTAGCAGGCAGGTAGGGGGCCCCCGTCCCAGCTGCTCCGAGGATAATATAAGTCACAGGGTGTGGAACTGGCTGGGCCACCATGAAGCCTGCGTCAGTGTTGTGATTCATGGAATGACAGTAGACCCGTTTAGGAGTTCTCTTGGGTGATTATAAAAGTTTTTGTGCAATTTGATTTTCAGAAATGACAGCACAGTAAAAGCAATAGGCTCTAGTGCCTAGAAAGTTCACCAAGATTGAATGAAGAACAAATGTAATTCTATCAGTGTTGAATCTTTCTTAAGTTCTCTCCCCACAGTACCAGCTAAGTGGCATTTCTAACGTGTTTAGGAGGGAGGGTTCTTAGAGCTTTGCCACTCACATGAAAGTTTAGCTGACTTCTGGGGAAAATAAGCAAGCCTGAGAGTGCACTTTCCTTTCTGTCAGGGAGACATTTCCACTGCTTTATGGCTCCTTGAGTTGCTATTTAGGGAGTCTACGCAGGGGACTAACCAGAACGGAAAGTCCCTCGAGGTACTGCATTTGACGCAGGCAGGAAGTTGAGTCCCCAAGCAAATAGTATAGAAGTAGGAGGGAGGAGTTTGTGGTGCATATACCTTAGATAGGATTTAATCCAATTCAGACTCTCAGTTCTGAAGATAAAATCCTGCCCTAGTCTACGTCCCTGGGAACTACATGGGAGAAAGTGGCTATAAAGAAAATGGTATAAACCAAAATATATTGGACAAGGGAGCTTACTTGCCACTGTATATAAAGAGGCAAATCCAATCATGGACCTTCCAGAGTAATACCCCCATCGACATTTATTATTCCCTTCTGTTCCCACCATAGTATATTCTATTTGTTTGTTTCCCTGCTTTCTATCCCTATGAAGTTTATAGACTTTCAAAATTTACCATTTTTTAATCTATTTTTTCTCTCTCTCTGGTTAGGCACATTCTTTTTTTTTTTTTTTTTTTTTTTTTTTTGCGGTACGCAGGCCTCTCACTGTTGTGGCCTCTCCCGTTGCAGAGCACAGGCTCCGGATGCACAGGCTCAGCGGCCATGGCTCACTGGCCCAGCCGCTCCACGGCATGTGGGATCTTCCCGGACCGGGGCACGAACCCGTGTCCCCTGCATCGGCAGGCAGACTCTCAACCACTGCGCCACCAGGGAAGCCAAGACACATTCTTTTGATAACATCTTTTAAGATACAGAAGAGGAAGGGATTGTGGCTCTTTCATCTACTCATCCTTCCTCCTAGCACCGTGTCTGGCCCAAAGAATGAATCCCTGCATGCTGTTCGACCCATAGCTAAGAAGGTATAGAAACGAAAATTGGCCCCTTCTAATTTAGACCTTCCCCTTTGGTCTAAAGACCAAGAGCTGCAAAACATACCCGAGACAACCAAATAGTAAAAAATTATCTTTTTAAATTAATTTATTGTAGACTAAGTGGCGACCAACTACGGCCTGAGGACCAAAGCTGGTCTGCATCCTGTTTTTGTTAATAACATCTTATTTGAACATAGTCACACTCATTCACTTACATGTTATCTGTGACTGCTTTCTCACTACAAGCACAGAGTTGAGTAGTTGCTACGGAAACCATACAGTCTGCAAAGCTGGAAATGTATATGATCTGACCCTTTACAGTTAAAGTTTGTCAGTCTCTATTGTAGATTATTCAGAAGTAGAAAATTTTATAATCATCATTTTTTTGTTGGTAGTTTGTTAAATCCAACAGAACAGTGTTCTTGTGCCACCGTCAGCCAAAGGCCTTATTTTTTTCAGGATTTTAATATTCTCCAAGCACATTCATCACACATTACATGTTAGTGGAAACAGTAAACTGGTTATACTGTGTTTACGGTAAAAAATCTTCTGTTTGGTACAGCTAAAGGAGTTTTCCTCACTGGACAGTCATAAATATAACTCCGATTCATTGTGACATCATAAACTTCTTGTTTGTAGTTAGTTTACCCTGATGAAAATAGCATCTCTATGGCATTCTGACTTACTATGACATTCTCATACTGGGGTACAGTTTATGAGACAAATGGGTCCAGCCTCCACTGTTACTCTCAGATTTCCAGAGTCCTTTAGTAAATGGGAGTCCACTATGTAGGACATGCATTTGTGTGGCAAGAGGAAGAAGTGGTTTCCCAGACTCACTCAGAGGCGTGTTGGGAAAGAACCTTTGCACTGGAAAAGGAAAAGGTGAAGTCACTTCTAGTCAAAACCTTTAAAATATGACTCTCCTGCTTCCAAAATGCCTCTCCATCTTGCCTGTATGGGGCACACTTTTAAAATTACATTGCTCCTTGAAAATGGGCTTAGTCAACTTTATGAGCAAAATTTCCCAGTTTTCTTTTTTCTTCTGTATTTTGGATATACTGTAATCCTACCTAGTTTCAAATGAGCTACAGTAGCAAATACTTAGGCATTGTGAAGAAAATGCTTACCTTATAATAACTGGATCAATGTTTCAGTCTTAGTTGTATATGATTATGTACTCGCTATATAAATATAACTATCACTTCTCCATCTGCTACAACACCCCCCTCCTCTGGCCAGTCCTCCCAGGTGCATCCAGCACTGCCCTTAACTGATGTTGCACTAAGTGACTGTTCTGCACAATTAGCGGCTCGTCTGATGCCGCCTGTGAGTAAGAGACACATCGTTTAAACCTTCCTTCCATCTGTACAAAATGCCAATAGTGTACAGTACTGCCTGGTACCCTCTGTGCTTCCTTTCTCTGTAGGCCTTGTTACCCCACGCCTCAATGATATTGACTGATTCTCATAGAAGGAGATCTAGCCTTCCACTTATTCTCTTAGACTCCAGAGGATGTAGGAGGGCAATAATAATGTCTAATACTTATTGAGCTCTTCTTCTATGCCAGGCATTTGTTACTTCATTTAATCTATGCAATGACCTTCAAAGATAGTTGCTATTATTGTATTATCATTCTCGTTTTACAGATACTAAACCTGACACAAGGAGGCTAAGCTAGTTGCCTGAGGTTGCAAACCTAGTGAAGGTAGAGCTAGAATGTGACACCTCCATCATCTGGCCTGATCTTAGAACGCAAGACACTGTGCCACACTGCAGGTGCCTAGGAGCTAAATCCTGGGTTAAGTGGGTAGTTATTGATGCACAGAGATGATTTCTGCCATGTAAGAACTAGTGACTTAAGTTACCCAAGTTCTGGGTGAAGATGATAAAAATACATGTTTCAAAATGCACTTGAAAATAGGTTTGTTTGGGGTTTTTTTTACCTTAAATATACTAAAAAGGGCTTAGGGCATTAAATGTGTTAGTGAACGGACATGGCCTCACAACTGGATTGTGGTAGGTGACATCAGGCAAAACTAAAATCAGCCGGGAAGACGTTTTAGAGGATATGGTTTGTAAAAGTTCCTTTGAGGCCCTTAGAAAAGACGGTAAATGTACTGTCCCCAAATCCTGCTTTTCCTCATTTGGAAGATAAAATGGCTGTTATAATCATGGGTAACTTCAAGTTCAGTGGAACTGACTGTCTGGGAAAAGAATGGCCAAATGAAAAGCAGGCTTTCTACCTATTGCCATGATAACTGTCTGACCTACGTCAAGATCCTTTTGCTGAGGTTCAACTCATTTCCATGCAGTCAGGTCTGACATGCCAATAATGATGCAGAGCATGAAACACCAAAGGATTCTACAGATTATCACTTCTGCTCTGCAGACAGACAGCACTTCACTTAAGCGACTTTCCAGATATCTCCATTGTGGATCTGATGGAAGGATTTAGTCTAAGGCCAGAGGTTGTAACCTTTTGTCTGGGAGATGGAGCCTTTGACCAGAGGTGTAGCCCAGAAACCGCCACCCTGTGGCATCCCGACTACCCAGCAAGCTTTGCAGGCCACGCTGACTGTCACATTTTTGTCTTCTTTCATCAAGGAACACGATAACAAAGATATTCCTTCATCTCTCATGCGTTGAGATTTTCTTCTTTACTAATCCAGCATGTTTTGATTGCCTTTGGGAGTGAAGAGTAATTCAGACATAGAATTTCATTAGTTTCAGAAACCTATGGCAGAGGAAGAGCTGCTAGAGAATTTGAAAGAACTGGTCTGTGCAGTGCTCACTGCTACCCTCGTATCATCAGCTCATGGTGACTTCATTGGGATGTGATTATAGGTCGATTTAGAGAGATGGGATTCTCTGAGCTCCCACAACTTGAACTGAACCAAAACTCAGATCAAAATTGGATTAAGAGCCATGCAGAAACAGAAACTGTGAGTCAAAGCTGAAGGACACTTGATGAGCAGAGGCAGAGAGTCCTTAGAGCCAAAATCAAAGGCACATTGTGTCCAAGACCAAAGAGCCGTGGGCTCTGCAAACTTTGAAAAACAGGTGAGTGATGGGACAGTTCATTGTAGCAGTAGTCTCAAGAGGGAGCTCCTATATGCCTTCTTAGAAATCATGCTATTTTCATCCAGAAACTGGAAATAACTCAACTGTGTATCAACAGGAGAATGGGCAAGCAGTCGTAGTGCAGTCATGCAGAGGAATACTACGCAGCAGGAAAAAGAGACAAAATATTGATAAGCGGATTGTTGTGGATGAATCTCAAAGATATTCTGCTGAGCCCAGGACTCCAGACACAAAGGACTGCCTTCTGTATGATCCTCCCTTGACCTGAAGTTCTGAAAAAAGCAGAGCTTATATATACTAGCTGAAAGCAGATTACTGCTTGCCTGGGGCTAGTGGTTGAGGCAATAAATGACTGTAATGTATACTTCAGTGTTTTTTTTTTAAGTGAAGCTATTTTCAGAAATTTCATTTCTCCGGAATGTTCCAGAACATTGCCAATTCATAAAACAAGGTTGCTTATGTTATGGTAAAGTGCCTTTGAGCGACAATGTTATGGGTTACATTTTTATATGTGTTCCAGAAAACCCTTTGTCGACAACCTTGAGCGTTTCATTGTCTGCTTGATAAATCCTGTTTGCTCTTTTGAGGTTCCTCTCACATGGAGGGAGAATATGACACCCTAGAAGCAGAGGAGTCTGCAGCCTGGGGTTGATGATTCGGCTTTGCCATTCATTAGCTACAGGATGTTGGGCAAGTTACTTAACATCTTTTATCCTCAATTCTTTATCTCTGAAGTGGGGTTAATAATAAAACCCTCCTTATAATTCATTGAGAAGATTATATAAATAAGATAGTGACTACGAAGCACCCAGCATCATGTCTCGCGTGTAGTAAGCTCTCAGTAAAGACTGGCTGTTCCGTCAGTGTAACCTCTCCTCTGGAACCTTCTCCATCATGCCCCAAAATGAGTGAATCAACATGTCATCTATTACTGTGCTGACGGGTTCCATCACTGTTGTGGGGTAACCTCTGTACCTCTCCTGCTCTCCTGGGAGCTGTTCCAGATGATTACAATTGTGTCTTATCTATGTCTTTATTCCCAGCACCCAACACCACAGCTTTTACATGATACGTTCTCAAATCAGTGTAAGAACGACATCCTGGAAGCTTAAACAATCCACTGGCCTTTCAGTCTTACACTTTTCTTCAGAATGAGCTGCTATGGGATTCAAGCCTTGGTGATAGACCAAGCTCTAAAGCCTTGATGGATATGAAGAATGGTATAAGAGAAACTGGAGTTAGAGCTAAAACGGCATGTTTTCGTGCCTCTCCCCTTTATATTAGACACATGGAAATCGGAGTGAAGTTCCCAGAGTTCCTCTGGAGGAGGCTCGGGCAAAGCATCCATGGATTTTTTTTCCTTTCTTTTTTCGGCCATGCCACGCAGTTTGCGGGATCTTAGTTCCCGGATCGGGGGTCGAACCTGTGCCCCCTGCAGTGGAAGCACGGAGTCTTAACCACTGGACTGCTCGAGAATTCCTGCTTCCGTGGATTTTCTACAGTGCAGGATCAAATGAATAATGTGTCCACATTTGAGTGAGACTTCAGAAATGGTGAAAGTTTGAGGTATGATATCCTTTTTTAGCCCATGATGCTTCTTCTCATGGTGCCCATTTATCATCCTCACAAACATTGACTTGATTTACCAGCTTTCATTCCCTGCGGAACCTGGGCCTGTCCTCTTTCAGTAATGTTAGTTGGGTTCTCTGTACACGTGAACACTTACCTTTAGATCTTAAGTCCCAATAGCCTATATTTAGAAATTAAAAAATTTCTGCCTGCATACATACATCTCCCTGTACTCTTTTCTGTTAAGTAAACAAAAATTATGTTAATAATTATTATAATAAATGATAAGTAAAATTATAAAATAAATAATTTGCCTTAGGGCATCGCTTCAATGTGCATGGTGGCATGTTATTTTTCTCATCAGTGACATCTTCGGATATTTGTGGAGGAAGGAAGGAGTTAATTTGGGTTACAGGATCTAGGTAAGGGTGCCTCCCTCCCTCCCTCCCCCTCTCTCTCTCTCTCTCTCTCTCTCTCTCTCTCTCTCTCTCTCTCTCTCTCTCTCTCTCTCTTCTATCACTAAACTGAAAAATAAATCCTCAGGCAAATATCTGATACTACCTAGAAGTGTCTGTCTCAACAACACGTTGCTGAAAGAGCTTTTACCTACGCTTTATATTATTTGAGTGGCAAGCAGACATACCAAACCAAACAGAAACCAAGATAAAGCAAATATATTAATGTAGGATTTTAACCTGACTGAACCCTCTTCTGAATATATCTATGTGCTATCTGCCCTGGCCAACAACAGAAACACTAAATACAAATCTTTCTCTCTATCATAGATACTACTGGTTGCAGGTGGGAGGAGAGGAAGTTGGGAAATGCTTTTATTCCATACGTAGTGCTCAACTGAGTAAGATTCTCTTTATGCAACATTTAAAAACTTAATTTTTAGTCAGGATGCAAGACCTAAGAAAATTTAACTCCTTTTAATACATCCATGCCACTGACAGATGCAGCAAAATACATGGAAAGTAACAGAATCCCTCATACTGTCATTGAAGTTTCTTTTTTTTTCCACAGCCTTGGGTGGGAAGGCTTTCACACATTCCTATGCTTTGCATTGTTGATCGGCTTATTCTCCAGTTTAACTCCAAACAGGAGTCAAGGTGAGAACAATGCAGTGCGACATGACCTCTGAGAAAATTATTTCCCTCAAGCTGAGATAGCGCACACAGATGTGGTGCGTGTTTACAGCCCAGCTAACCTGTCCAGTTACCTGGACAGCCATAGATCCTGTCTGACAGGGCCCATCTGCCACCCCACGAGGCGGTCACTGCTAGGAAGGAGGGTGATGAAAAACAAAACTCCCTGCTGACATAATAGTATAAGGAGCCAATCATGTGATGTAGAACAAAGAGCCAATGATTCCTTTCCTTTGTGCCATTGTCAACTGTTATTTCGGAAATACCAATGCTTCTTAAAGAGTTTGCTTAGCTGGTTAAGGGAAGGAAATGGATTCTCCCCTAGAGCCTCCAGAAGGAACTCAGCCCTGCCAACACCTTGACTTTAGCCCAGTGAGACCCATTTCATATTTCTGACCTCCAGAATCGTAAGATAATAAATTTGTATCGTTTTAACCCACCCCACTCCCCCACCCCCCCAAAAAAAAACAAACGAATTCACTTAAAATTGCATTGCAGTCACCTGGGAATTCATGCCTGGTCTCACGTCCCTGTAATTTCTCAGCCACTTAACATGCATCCATGGAAAGCTCCAAGGTGTAAATATATTCATGTAGAGGGCAATTTTAAAAGGAGAATCAGTAATTCCCCTAGCATGTGTTTTAACCGTGGAGTATTTTCTATATACCCAGTGTTGCACTGTCTCTAATCACATTCTTTCCAATGGGCGATATGGTTTTGTGATTTTTCTGTGCAGTAGAGGAATAAAGGAGATAAATAAATGAACACATTTTGCTTGGTATCCTCTACAGCTCATTTTAAAGGAATATTTTAAAAAGAGAACAATGATGGGGGAAGGAATACAGTAGCCCAAGGCAGGAGGTACAAGTTTTCAACTCAGCTCAGCCTTCGCTATGTGACCTTGGGCAAGTCATTTTCACTTAAGAAACATGATGTTTCTTAAGATGAAGAAGCTGATGTTCGGCAGAGCCAGGGTTTGAATCCATACCTGCCTCGCAAGTGAGGCATCCTGACCTTCTAAGATTCTCGGCCACGACTGTCTCCATTTTCTTTTCTTCCCTCCTCACCTAGCCTCGGTTGTCCTGCTTATAACCCAAGGATGACACTTTCTGTTTTTGGTTGTTGTAAAGATTATATGAGATCTGTGTGCCTCGAACTTAGTCAGTCATTTGGTTTATAGACATGCCTCAATCATGAAGGCTCTCATCATCCTCCTTGCTGTGGTTTATTAGGACATCTGCCCCTGCTAAGTACTACTACTATTTTTCCAATGGCAATTACCTTATGCCCTACTGACATTAATATACTTCCTACATAAATATGCTGGAGAATCCAAATTTGGCTAGTTTTTATTATAAAACAGTATGATTGCTATTCTAGTTCTATATTTCTGAATAACAGGCTGCCCCAAAACTTATTTTAGAGGCTGAATTGTGTCCTCTCAAACCTTGCATGTTGAAGCCCTAACCCCTAGCAGCTCAGAATGTGATCATTTCAAGATGGGGCTTCTAAAGAGGTAATTAAGTAAAAATGGATGGGCCCCATCCTGTGTAACTGGTGTGCTTAGAGGAAGGAGATTAGAACTAACACACACACACACACACACACACACACACACACACACACACACAGAAGGAAGACCGTGTGAATGCACAGGGAGAAGACAGCATCTACATGCCAAGGGGAGAGGCCTCAGAATGAAACCAACCCTTCTGACGGTTTGATCTTGAACATCTATCCTCTAAAACTGTGAGGAAATAAATTAGTGTTGTTTAACCACTCAGTCTGTGTTATTTTATTATGGCAGCCCATGATCAAAACAGTTATAAGTATTAGCAAACTAATACATTTACTAACTTAAACAACAATAATATCTATTTTGATCATAAATCTACAATTTGAGCAGGGACAGCTGGACTCTGCTTGACTCGGTTCATTCAGCTGAGGCAGCTGGAGGGAATTTTTCTGGAATCATCTAAGGCTCATTCACACACACATCTGGTGGTTGATACTGGCAGCCAGCTGGGATTTGATAGGATCTGTTGGCGTAAGACCTCCGTGTTGCCTGGGTTTTCTTACAACATGGTGCCTGGTTCCAGGGGAGGGTTCCAAGAGAGGCCAGGCAGAGGCTCCATCACATTTTCTAACCTAGCCTTGGGAGGTATAGAGTATCACTTCTGACACTTTTTATTCATCATAACCAAGTCATAGTAGTCAGCCCAGTTCAAGGGAAAGGAATTGGTCTCCACATTTTCATGGGCATCATGCCAAAGATTGTACAGCTACATTTTAAAATTCCCAGAGTTGTGCAATCAAAACTGTGTGTGTATGTATATGTGTGTGTGTGTGTGTGTGTGTGTGTGTATATATATATGGTAAAATATATAAACTACATATATATTAATTTCATGTTAATTAAGTATCAACACTGTAATATGTGGGAAGATATAAACAAAGACTATCACAGGTATTTTTTATGGAGTCTATATACTGACTTCTATTAAATTACTTTGAAATTTCTTAATCTTAATTCTGTTATCCATTTCTTTCTAAGCAAAAGCAAGACAGTTAAAATTCTTTGTCACTCCTCTGAGACTAGGTTTTGTATGACGTCACTAATCATTTTGGCATCTGTACCTAATGTGTCTAAAGTGAGGAGGAAACAGGAGAGAGTGGGAGGTTCAAGGTATACTGGACGACATACACTTTAGCATCAGACTCTACAGCTGCATTCTTTCCGAATTCTGACCTTGTCACTTACTAAGTTGTCTGACCTTTGGCAAGTTACTTAAATACTCAGAACTCTAGATTTTTCAATTATAGAGTGGGGTTACTAACACTATCTCAAGGGAGTGTGGTGAGGATTAAATAAGATATTGTTTGTAAAGCCCCGAGCTCTAAACCATGCGTGTTAATCGTACTCCCCTTCGCCCTTTAAGGTAATAAACACAGATCAAAATATCAGAGTTCAGTTTATTAAACTATAATGACTTCATAGAGGATGATAATCAGTTGTTCTTAAAATAACCCGTTTGATCCGTGATAATCGACTTTATCCTCCGTCTTTGTGTAACACCAGACTAAACATCACACCAGAAGTTCACGATAGCACTTCATTATAGAGTGAATTTTGATGTCAGACACATTTTGTCCCTTTTCTAAAGGTTTTTGTATATCAGAACAGATTGGAAGTCAGGTGTTATAACATTTCTGTCTTGTAGAAACCACTGGTTTTACTTATTATTATTTTAAGCCAGTGTTACTGGTACAAGGAACTGAGGTATTCCCTGTGTTTCTAAATGAGGATCTTTTGGAGTGAGGAAAAGCAGAACAAAATATGGTGATGGAGATTCAAATGTTAAATTTCTTTTTTTACTTGAAATTTTACCCTAAGTGTATTAATGAAGATGATTTTTGCATTTCATTTTCACTGCATTTATTTTTTGATTAATGTAGTTCCTATTTTTCAGATAAGAAGCAGGGAAAGAAATAAACCAGGTTTTCAGACTGATTGCTAATTTATGTGAATTCATGTATTCAAATTTATGATCTTTGAATCAAATATAAGTGTTCAATGCTATTTTTCAAATCTCTGACATTATTTACATAAAAGCCTTTTTGAAATATCAAACGAGATTATTTGTCATTGAGGAAATTTCAATAGTATCCTGATGTTTCCTGAAGATGTTTTGAAGGTACGTGAGAACAAAATACATTTGGAAGTTAAAACTTGCCAGTGAAAAACACTTGAGGAGAAATACTCAAATGGATTTTTCTCAGCTTTTTAGTTTATTTGAAACTCTGATACAACAGTTAATCAAAAGATATGTTTTTGTGGTTAAAAACAGAAACTTTACAGTAAAGAACAGTTTATTCTATACCATATAGTCTTATGAAGTGATGTATCGGTTTTCTATCTGCTCTAACAAATTACTGCAAACGTTTTGGCTTAAAGCCACACATCTATTCTCTTACAGTTCTGGAGGTCAGAAGTCCAAAATGGTCCTTACTCAGTTAAAATCAAGATGTGTTCAGTGCTGCATTCCTTCTGGAGGCTCTAGGGGACAGTCCATTTCCTGGCCTTGTCCAGCTTCTGGAGGACACCAGCATTCCTTAGCTGGCGATGCCTTCCCCCGTCTTCAAAGTCAGCAGCATCGCATCTTCAAATCTCTGACTGACCTTCCTTCTCCCACTTGCATCATTTAAGGATCCTTGTGATGACACTGCACCCACTCAGATAATCCAGAATAATCTCCCCATCTCAAGATACTTAATTGTTGCACATTTTCAAAATCTGTTTTGCTGTGTAAAATAAGGTATTAAAACATTTCAGGGATTAGGATGCAGACATCCAGGAAAAAGGGGATCCACTTCTCTGCCTACCACAAATGGTTTTAGCCACTTTATTTGTTCCAAAATATCTTAGATTTTAAATAATAATTTTAAAAATTAAATATTAAAGAAACATTTTTTAATTTCAGTATATTTTGAATATAGAAAAACGTTGCAACCAAATTTTAGAATGGAATTTTTTTTTTCCAAAATAGAAAACAGCCATGTGCTAAAAATCTCCAGTGCTTCTGGAAACCCTTAATGGCTGGCATGCATTCAACAAAAGTTGCCAAATTGTACCTTCATGTGAGACACTAAAACAACAATTTAGAAGAAAATTCAACTATTCACTAAACAGTTACACTGTTCTTTACCATTTTTTAGAGGAGGGAGGAACACTTGGTGTTAATTTCTTTTTCTTTTTTTAATCATTGAGGAAAGTCATACTGATGCCCACTTGTGTAAAACAATCACTAAACTATTTATTACTATTTGCCAGAATTTTCTATAAGAAAGCCTTACACTGTCAACTTCTTTCTTATTTTAATTTGTAAAATATTGACAGTTAAAGTTAACTACAACATTGTAATTCTGTTAACACTGCCATCATTTTGGGGGCGTGGGGAGTGACTAAGAGTCAATTTCTATTATATTCAGGGAAATAATTTTTCCTAGCCTGGAGAAGCGGCCTCTCTTGACTCTGATATTCTGCTTTGGTTGCATATAGAGAGAATATATATATTCTCAACTGTGGCAGTTTTGCCCCTGAGGGGACACTTGGCAATGTCTGGAGACTTTTTTGGATGTCACAATTTGAAGGATGTGATTGGCGTCATGTGGGCAGAGGCCAGGAATGCTACTAAACATCATACAGTGCACTGAACAGCCCCGCATTACAACCTATCAATGGGGCCGAGATTGAAAGGCCTTGTTGTTAAATGATCTGGAACTTGAGATGGAAGAATCTTTGTCACCATTTTACTAACGTAATGAATACAAGCATGTGCAAAGGGGAATCTTCATGTATCAGCAGGGTTCTCGAACTTGCTCAGATTTCTCTCCTTCTCCAAACCGGTTCCTCGCCAGTCATCCCTGATTAGAGTAAGGCACCACCTTCTACGAAGTGTTCACAAGAAAGAAACTCAGGAGCGTCCTCGATTCTGCTACTTCTCTCACTGTCCACACTCAATCCACTAGTAATTCCCGAGTGTTCTACCTTTAGAATCTATCTCAGTGTGACCACCTCACTCCGTCTCCATTGCCTCCCTCTTCCTAAGCCACTATCATATCTTGGATGCCTGGATTCTGCACAGCCTCCTGAATGGCCTCCCAACATCCTTTCTTGCCCTTGGCGGTGCGTTGTTCAGCAGACAGATTGTAAAGTTTGCATCGCATCATGGTATTCCATCCCATGGCCTCTCGTTGCAGATGGAAGGACATCTAAACTTCCTACCAGGGAGAACCATCCTTGCCTGACTGAGCCCCATGTAACTCTCCACTTTCACCGCCAGTGATTCTCTCTCTCCAGTCAGACTAGCATCCCCCAGGTGCCCTGAACCCACAAACTGTTCCTGACACAGGCTTTTACACTTACTATCCTCGCCACCTGGAATGATTCCCCCGCCCTCTCCTCCAGACCCCCCTGTATCTGGCACTTGCAGATCGTCTCCACTCAGAGACACCCTCTGACATGCCCTTATCCTACTCACATCCCATCACATTCTACAGTTTTATTTCTCCCTTAGGACTTGTCATTATCTAAAATCATCATATTTAATTTTGTGCTTATTTTATTGTTACTTTCCTCTCCCACATGAGTTCAGGAGGGCAGAGATTTTGGTCTGAATTATTACCACTCTATGTCTATCATTTAATTATAGACTGATCTTTAGTAAGCTCTCAAAAGAGTAAGAAAGAATAAATGAGTTCATTGATAAATTGACTTCGTTAGTAGCTTTGGTTTTTAACCATGCTAAGTATTCCAGAACACATCAGAATAAAGCAGAGATTTCAAATTTGGTGAGTTCCCTTCAAGTATGTATACAGATATACTTTGCATGCTGGACTCTAATTTCTAGTTTGTGTCCCAAGGTTACTCTGCAAAACTATCCCGATCTGCCATCTCCTTTCTCCTTTTTCTCTTTTTCACGTCCAACTCCACTTCTGTTTGTCCCCAAGGTAAAGATTCTTTTAGGTGATTCTTCTTATATGAATATCAGCAGAAGTTTTCACTGGACTGTTGAGATTAGATTTCATCATGATAACCACCACAGTCTTCTTAATAATCTTTAGAAAAGAACATTGTTGTCTCAGTTATAAATGCAATACATCGTGAGATCAATTCAAATAACTAAGAAATGTGTAAAATTACAATCAGTAGACTCCACCAGCCTGCCTCTTCTAATGACCATTTAGCCCACGCCCTGAGGAAAGAGCGTGGGTGTGTCGTGCGGGATGCTGTGTTTTTGTTCTGCTAAGTGCCTGGCACACGTGGTCTTTTAGTAAATATGTGTAGCATGAATGAGATAATGTAGAGACAGCAGTTAGCGTGGCCTGTGACACCTGGCAGGGGCCCAATAAATGATTCATGTGGCATGGGAGTGATATTTAAGCTAATCACCTGCCTCCTGCTAGTAATTGGGCCATTTGGGGAACCCACCAAAGTCAAAATTGTGGAGAAAGAGATGAGCTTCAGGAAACAGAGAACCAGTTCCTGTCCCAGAGAGGGACTCATTGGAAGAGCTGAACGGGTCTCCTGAGGAAGGCTGGTGTCAAAATTAACAGCATCTTTCCAACAAGGCTCAGGCATTTAATTAAAATGAATTTAATACCAAAGTCAGTTGCAGGACTGAAGTGCCACAGGCAAGAGTTGACCAGTAGTGGAGCCCAGCCAGTGATCAGTGTCAGCGTGGAAGTACTGCTTGCAGGGACCCCAGCAATCACACAGCAGCTTCCTGCAGCTGAAATTAGTAAGAGTTGATGCAGGAATAGATATGATAGTTTAAGTTTTTCTCTGAAAAGTACTTATTTGCACTCGTTTTGTGCATTGCTTAAAACTGAGGAGTAAAGGATTAATTATATTGTTAATTTTTCGGAGAGCCATGTTTTTGTAGAGAAATGACTGCAAACTTGATATCAGGACCTGGGGAAAAGGCTCCCTTTTATCACAAGCAGCTCTTAAGCAAGTAATACTAGTTGGCTTATAGTAAATAATAAAGCTAAAGAAGGTAGCATTTGAAGTTAGCTTCTTTTCTACAAGTACATCCGTCACCGTGCCGCGCCATGCCATTCCAGGTAAAGGACACTAATCTATGATCTCTCCAGGTGAAAGACATATGATCTGGCTTTTAGAGGACATTCAATAAGTGCTTTTTGTTGCCTAAAAATGAGAGGTTCAGAATGGGTTAATTCTTATTTATCTTAACCTCTTTCCCATCTAAAGATTTCTTTTTAATATTCTCATATTGCTGTTAGAATCTGATAGTCGTTCAAAGGTAATTGCAAAATAGTTCTTTCATTTCAATCCAACTAATGTATTTCCCATTCCTGCCTTAAAAGAAAAGGTATCCTTTCTTCTAGAATTAGCTTGGAAGGAAATGTGGGGTTTTTTTCTTTTTTCTTTTTCTTTTTTTTTTTATTTTTAGGAGACTTGTTTAGTCAAAATGAGCAAACTCTTTACTCTCATACTGAATGCAAAGGTAAAGAACTCATTTCCTATTGCCCCATCTTGTTAGAGGTTCATATTCTCTGGGTGTGTTTCCCAAGTACATGAGCCCCCAAGCACTCAGGTCACACATGTCTGAACTCTAAAGATTTGTTCCTGTCCATTAGAGCTCATTTCCAAGGCTGTCTAAGTTGTTGGTAGATTTGGACATTGCTATAAACCTTGTACTTGTGGTGAAGGTGACATCATCCTATCCTCAACATGACAAAATGCAAGAATGTGTATGTCTTTCTATAGGAAATATAACTAACACTGCATAATTTTGCTTCTATAGGCATTGGAAATATATCACATAAACTTAAGTCAAACAGCTATGGATGGAATATATTATTAGCCTTAAATTTAAGGCAAAAGTACTAATTGATAGATTTAATAACAAACAAGAAAAACAATTTATTATACTGGTACACATGGTATGGCTAGTGCCTACTTTACACCTAACCATTATATATGAAGTGGTGAACTCTATCATGAGTGAACTTTCAGAAGCTGAAACACAAAGAAAGAGGCACATAACCTAGAATATAAATTCTGATCCAGTTATTTTTGGGGCTTCCTTTATAAATCCATTGTAAAAATATTTTTTAATTACCTTTTTTCAAAAACTTAGACATTTTATAATAAACTTTTCAAATAAGAAAATCTAATTCACATACGCACAACGAGGAATAATCTTACATAATTTTCAGATGTATCCAGCTTTCAAATTACTATTTCTAATGAAGTTTACCCAAGATATTATATTATTTTTTAACTTCACAAATTAGTATATGATAGATGTAAATCCCTGAAATCTGTGTTAAGGAATCCAGTTTTTTAGTTCCTATTCCCAACAAATGTGTCCTTAATTAAATTTGTCTTTAACGGTTAGTAGCAATAAGTAGCACAAAGATAAAGATCTATTTTATTTAATCACTGAGAGTTATCATTCTGTTTCATAGAAGAGTTGTAAATGTCCGGTTTGTGAGAGTGGGTGGAGACAATACCCCTTCTGTTACTTTGTCTTCTGTGTTAGAATCCTGGTAGTTGATTGCACTGGTAGAGACAGAATGGCATGGAGGTGGTGATACTGATACGTGGTGCATTAATAAACAGAAGAGTCAGAAGGTGGAGGTGATGTCAGATAGAACATGGGAAATTTGGTTTGAGCAGCAGTAAGTTTTCAAGTTATCTAGGAGGCAGATGGAAATGTGAGAGTTATGGAAATGTGAGAGTTTATCTTTGGGAGAGTGTTGATGCTGGAAAGAGTAATTTGATATTCATCTAAAACACAGGTGGTGATTGTGGGAGCTGTGGAATGAATGAGTTTACAGGGAGAATGAGAGGTGAGTTAGAAGAGAAGAGGGGCAGGGATGCCATCTGGGGAGAAAATGCATTTAGAAGAGGAAGAGTTAGGAAAAGCTGGAGCAGTGGTCAAAGAAGAGAGAGAAGAAACATGAAAGCGGGTCCAGGGTGGAGAAGAAATAAGAGTTTCTTAAAAGTCAGAACCAGAAGAGTAGTCAAAAAGAAGCAAGAAAGACCAGAAATACATGTATCTTTCAAGCAGAGGAGGAAGGAATTTTTTTTTAACATCTTTATTGGAGTATAATTGCTTTACAATGGTGTGTTAGATTCCGCTTTATAACAAAGTGAATCAGTTATACATATACATATATTCCCATATCTCTTCCCTCTTGCGTCTCCCTCCCTCCCACCCTCCCTATCCCACCCCTCTAGGTGGTCACAAACCTCCTAGCTGATCTCCCTGTGCTATGTGGCTGCTTCCCACTAGCTATCTATTTTACGTTTGGTAGTGTATATATATCCATGCCACACTCTCACTTTGTCACAGCTTACCCTTCCCCCTCCCCATATCCTCAAATCCATTCTCTAGTAGGTCTGTATCTTTATTCCCGTCTTACACCTAGGTTCTTCACAACATTTTTTTTCCCTTAGATTCCATATATATGTGTTAGCACACTGTATTTATTTTTCTCTTTCTGACTTACTTCACTCTGTATGACAGACTTTAGGTCCATCCACCTCACTACAAATAACTCAATTTCGTTTCTTTTATGGCTGAGTAATATTCCATTGTATATATGTGCCACATCTTCTTTATCCATTCATCTGATGATGGACACTTAGGTTGCTTCCATGTCCTGGCTATTGTAAATAGAGCTGCAGTAAACATTTTGGTACATGACTCTTTTTGAATTATGGTTTTTTCAGGGTATATGCCCAGTAGTGAGATTGCTGGGTCATATGGTAGTTCTATTTTTAGTTTTTTAAGGAACTTCCATACTGTTCTCCATAGTGGCTGTATCAATTTACATTCCCACCAGCAGTGCACAAGGGTTCCCCTTTCTCCACACCCTCTCCAGCATTTATTGTTTCTAGATTTTGTGATGATGGCCATTCTGACTGGTGTGAGATCATATCTCATTGTAGTTTTGATTTGCATTTCTCTAATGATCAATGATGTTGAGCATTCTTTCATGTGTTTGCTGGCAATCTGTATATCTTCTTTGCAGAAATGTCTACTTATGTCTTCTGCCCATTTTTGGATTGGGTTGTTTGTTTTTTTGTTATTGAGCTGCATGAGCTGCTTCTAAATCTTAGAGATTAATCCTTTGTCAGTTGCTTCATTTGCAAATATTTTCTCCCATTCTGAGGGTTGTCTTTTGGTCTTGTTTATGGTTTCCTTTGCTGTGCAGAAGCTTTTAAGTTTCATTAGGTCCCATTTGTTTATTTTTGTTTTTATTTCCATTTCTCTAGGAGGTGGGTCAAAAAGGATCTTGCTATGATTAATGTCATAGAGTGTTCTGCCTGTGTTTTCCTCTAAGAGTTTTATAGTGTCTGGCCTTACATTTAGGTCCTTAATCCAATTTGAGTTTATTTTTGTGTGTGGTGTTAACGAGTGTTCTAATCTCATACTTTTACTTGTAGCTGTCCAGTTTTCCCAGCACCACTTATTGAAGAGGCTGTCTTTTCTCCACTGTATATTCTTGCCTCCTTTATCAAAGATAAGGTGACCATATGTGCATGGGTTTATCTTTGGGGTTTCTATCCTGTTCCATTGATATATATTTCTGTTTTTGTGCCAGTACCATACTGTCTTGATTACTGTAGCTTTGTAGTATAGTCTGAAGTCAGGGAACCTGATTCCTCCAGCTCCATTTTCGTTCTCAAGATTGCTTTGGCTATTTGGGGTCTTTTGTGTTTCTATACAAATTGTGAAATTTTTTGTTCTAGTTTTGTGAAAAATGCCAGTGGTAGTTTGATAGGGATTGCATTGAATCTGTAGATTGCTTTGGGTAGTAGAGTCATTTTCAGAATGTTGATTCTTCCACTCCAAGAACATGGTATCTCTCTCCATCTATTTGTATCATCTTTAATTTCTTTCATCCTTGTCTTACAGTTTTCTGCATACAGGTCTTCTGTCTCCTTAGGTAGGTTTATTCCTATTTTATTCTTTTTGTTGCAGTGGTAAATGGGAGTGTTTTCTTAATTTCACTTTCAGATTTTTCATCATTTGTGTATAGGAATGCAAGAGATTTCTGTGCGTTAATTTTGTATCCTGCTACTTTACCAAATTCATTGATTAGCTCTAGTAGTTTTCTGGTAGCATCTTTAGGATACTCTATGTACAGTATCATGTCATCTGCAAACAGTGACAGCTTTACTTCTTCTTTTCTGATTTGGATTCCTTTTATTTATTTTTCTTCTCTGATTGCTGTGGCTAAAACTTCCAAAACTATGTTGAATAATAGTGGTGATAGTGGGCATCCTTGTCTTGTTCCTGATCTTAGTGGAAATGGTTTCAGTTTTTCACCGTTGAGGATGATGCTGGTTGTGGGTTTGTCATATATGGCCTTTATTATTTTGAGCTAAGTACCCTCTTTGCCTACTGTGTGGAGGGTTTTTATTGTAAATAGGTGTTGAATTTGGTCAAAAGCTTTCTCTGCACCTATTGAGATGATCATATGGTTTTTTTCCTTCAGTTTGTTAATATGGTGTATCACATTGATTGATTTGCGTATATTGAAGAATCCTTGCATTCCTGGAATAAACCCCACTTGATCATGGTGTATGATCCTTTTAATGTGCTGTTGGATTCTGTTTGCTAGTATTTTGCTGAGGATTTTTGCATCCATGTTCATCAGTGATATTGGCCTGTAGTTTTCTTTCTTTGTGACATCTTTGTCTGGTTTTGGTATCAGGGTGATGGTGGCCTCGTAGAATGAGTTTGGGAGTGTTCCTCCCTCTGCTATATTTTGGAAGAGTTTGAGAAGGATATGTGTTATCTCTTCTCTGAATGTTTGATAGAATTCGCCTGTGAAGCCATCTGGTCCTGGGCTTTTGTTTGTTGGAAGATTTTTAATCACAGTCTCAATTTCAGTGCTTGTGATTGGTCTGTTTATATTTTCTATTTCTTCCTGGTTCAGACTCGGCAGGTTGTGGATTTCTAAGAAGGTGTCCATTTCTTCCAGGTTGTCCATTTTATTGGCATAGAGTTGCTTGTAGTAATCTCTCATGATCCTTTGTATTTCTGCAGTGTTAGTTGTTTCTTCTTTTTCATTAATAATTCTATTGATTTGAGTCTTCTCCCTTTTTTTCTTGATGAGTCTAGCTAATGGTTTATCAATTTTATTTATCTTCTCAAAGAAACAGCTTTTAGTTTTATTGATCTTTGCTATCGTTTCCTTCATTTCTTTTTCATTTATTTCTGATCTGATCTTTATGATTTCTTTCCTTCTGCTAACTTTAGGGTTTTTTTGTTCTTCTCTCTCTAATTGCTTCTTGAGGTGTAAGGTTAGGTTGTTTATTTGAGATGTTTCCTGTTTGTTAAGGTAGGATTGTATCGCTATAAACTTCCCTCTTAGAACTGCTTTTGCTGCATCCCATAAGTTTTGGATCATCGTGTCTCCACTGGCATTTGTTTCTAGGTATTTTTTGATTTCCTTTTTTTTTTTTTTTTTTGCGGTACAAGGGCCTCTCACTGTTGTGGCCTCTCCCGGCACAGGCTCCAGACGCGCAGGCTCAGCGGCCATGGCTCATGGGCCCAGCTGCTCCGCAGCATGTGGGATCTTCCCAGACCGGGGCACGAACCCGTGTCCCCTGCATCAGCAGGCACACTCTCAACCACGGCGCCACCAGGGAAGCCCTTTGATTTCCTCTTTGATTTCTTCAGTGATCACTTCGTTATTAAGTAGTGTATTGTTTAGCCCTTTGATTTCCTCTTTGATTTCTTCAGTGATCACTTCGTTATTAAGTAGTGTATTGTTTAGCCTCCATGTGTTTGTATATTTTACAGATCTTTTCCTGTAATTGATATCTAGTCTCATAGCGTTGTGGTCATACAATTTCAATTTTCTTAAATTTACCAAGGCTTGATTTGTGACCCAAGATATGATCTATCCTGGAGAACATTCCATCAGCACTTGAGAAAAATGTGTATTCTGTTGTTTTTGGATGGAATGTCCTATAAATATCAATTATGTCCATCTTGTTTAATGTATCATTTAAAGCTTGTGTTTCCTTATTTATTTTCATTTTGGATGATCTGTCCATTGGTGAAAGTGGGCTGTTAAAGTCCTCTAGTATGATTGTGTTACTGTCGATTTCCCCTTTTATGAGTGTTAGCATTTGCCTTATGTATTGAGGTGCTCCTATGCTGGGTGCATAAATATTTACAATTGTTATATCTTCTTCTTGGATCGATCCCTTGAGCATTATGTAGTGTCCTTCTTTGTCTCTTGTAATAGTCTTTATTTTAAAGTCTCTTTTGTCTGATATGAGAATTGCTACTCCAGCTTTCTTTTGATTTTCATGGAATATCTTTTTCCATCCCCTCACTTTCAGTCTGTGTGTGTCCCTAGGTCTGAAGTGGGTCTCTTGTAGACAGCATATTTATGGGTTTTGTTTTTGTATCCATTCAGCCAGTCTGTGTCATTTGGTGGGAGCCTTTAACCCATTTACATTAAGGTAATTATCGATATGTATGTTCCTATTTCCATTTTCTTAATTGTTTTGGGTTTGTTATTTTAGGTCTTTTCCTTCTCTTGTGTTTCTTGCCGAGAAAAGTTCCTTTAGCATCTGTTGTAAAGTTGGTTTGGTGGTGCTGAACTCTCTCAGCTTTTGCTTGTCTGTAAAGGTTTTAATTTCTCCATCAAATCTGGTTGAGATCCTTGCTGGGTAGAGTAATCTTGGTTGTAGGTTTTTCTCCTTCATCACTTTAAATATGTCCTGCCACTCCCTTCTGGCTTGCAGAGTTTCTGCTGAAAGATCAGCTGTTAACCTTATGGGGATTCCTTTGTATTTTATTTGTTGTTTTTCCCTTGCTGCTTTTAATATTTTTTCTTTGTATTTAATTTTTGATAGTTTGATTAATATGTGTCTTGATGTGTTTCTCCTTGGATTTATCCTGTATGGGACTCTCTGTGCTTCCTGGACTTGATTAACTATTTCCTTTCCCATATTGGGGAAGTTTTCAACTATAATCTCTTCAAATATCTTCTCAGTCCCTTTCTTTTTCTCTTCTTCTTCCGGGACCCCAGAACATAATTCGAATATTTGTGCGTTTAATGTTGTCCCAGAGGTCTCTGAGATTGTCCTCAGTTCTTTTCATTCCTTTTTCTTTATTCTGCTCTACAGTAGTTATTTCCACTCTTTTATCTTCCAGGTCACTCTTCCATTCTTCTGCTTCGGTTATTCTGCTATTGATCCCTTCTAGAGTATTTGTATTTTTATTTATTGTGTTGTTCATTGTTTCTTGTTTCCTCTTAGTTCTTCTAAGTCCTTTTAAATGTTTCTTGTATTTTCTCTATTCTATTTCCAAGATTTTGGATCATCTTTACTATCATAATTCTGAATTCTTTTTCAGGTAGATTGCCTATTTCCTCTTCATTGGTTAGGTCTGGTGGGTGTTTACCTTGCTCCTTCATCTGCTGTGTGTTTTTCTGTCTTTTCATTTTACTTATCTTACTGTGTTTGGGGTCTCCTTTTTGCAGGCTGCAGGTTCACAGTTCCCGTTGTTTTTGGTGTCTGTCCCCAGTTGCTAAGGTTGGTTCAGTGGGTTGTGTAGGCTTCCCGTTGGAGGAGACTCGTGCCTGTGTTCTGGTGTATGAGGCTGGATCTTGACTTTCTGGTGGGCAGGTCCACGTCTGGTGATGTGTTTTGGGGTGTCTGTGGCCTTATTATGATTTTAGGCAGCCTTTCTGCTAATGGGTGGGTTTGTGTTCCTGTCTTGCTAGTTGTTTGGCATAGGGTGTCCAGCACTGTAGCTTGCTGGTCGTTGAGTTAAGATGGGTCTTGGTATTGAGATGGAGATCTCTGGGAGATTTTTGCTGTTTGATATTATGTGGAGCTGGGACGTCTCTTGTGGACCAGTGTCCTGAGGTTGGCTCTCCCACCTCAGAGGCACAGCACTGACTCCTGGCTGCAGCACCAAGAGCCTTTCATCCACACAGCTCAGAATTAAAGGGAGAAAAAGTAGAAAGAAAGGAAGAAAGAAAGAGAATAAAATAATTAAAGTAAAAAATAATTATTAAGAAAAAAAACTTTTTTAAATATAAAAAAAAAAACGGACGTACAGAACCCTAGGACCAATGGTGAAAGCAAAGCTATACAGACAAAATCTCACACAGAAGCATACACATACACACTCACAGAAAGAGGAAAAGGGGGAAAAGTAATATATCTTGCTCCCAAAGTCCACCTCCTCAATTTGGGATGATTCACTGTCTATTCAGGTATTCCACAGATGCAGGGTACATCAAGTTGATTGTGGAGCTTTAATCCGCTGCTTCTGAGGCTGCTGGGAGAGATTCCCTTTCTCTTCTTTGTTCTCACAGCTCCCGGGGCTCAGCTTTGGATTTGGCCCCGCCTCTGCGTGTAGGTCGCCTCAGGGCATTTGTTTCCGGCTCAGACAGGACGGGGTTAAAGGAGCAGCTGACTCCGGGGCTCTGGCTCACTCAGGCCGGAGGGGAGGGAGGGGCACGGAGTGCGGGGCGGGCCTGCGGCGGCAGAGGCCTGCGTGACGTCGCACCAGCCCGAGGCGCGCGCCGTGTGTTCTCCCGGGGGAGTTGTCCCTGGATCCCGGGACCCTGGCAGTGGCGGGCTGCACAGGCTCCCCGGAAGTGGGGTGTGGAGAGTGACCTGTGCTCGCACACAGGCTTTTTGGCGGCGGCAGCAGCAGCCTTAGCGTCTCATGCCCGTCTCTGGGGTCCGCGCTTTTAGCCGCGGCTCGCGCCCGTCTCTTGAGCTCCTTTAAGCAGCGCTCTTAACCCCTCTCCCGGCGCACCAGGAAATAAAGGGGCAAGGAAAAGTCTGTTGCCTCTTATTTAGGTCCAGACTTTTCCCCGGACTCCCTCCCGGCTAGCTGTCGTGCACTAGCCCCTTCAGGCTGTGTTCACGCAGCAACCACAGTCCTCTCCCTGCACTCAGAAGCCCGAGCCTCAGCTCCCAGCCCCGCCTGCCCCGGCGGGGGAGCAGACAAGCCTCTCGGACTGGTGAGTACTGGTCGGCACCGACCCTCTTTGCGGGCATCTCTCCGCTTTGCCCTCCGCACCCCTGTTGCTGTGCTCTCCACCGCGGCTCCGAAGCTTTCCCCCTTTGCCACTCGCAGTCTCCACCTGCGAAGGGGCTTCCTAGTGTGTGGAAACATTTCCTCCTTCACAGCTCCCTCCCACTGGTGCAGGTCCCGTCCCTATCCTTTAGTCTCTGTTGTTTCTTTTTTCTTTTGCCCTACCCAGGTACATGGGGAGTTTCTTGCCTTTTGGGAGGTCTGAGGTCTTCTGCCAGCGTTCAGTAGGTGTTCTGTAGGAGTTGTTCCACGTGTAGATGTATTTCTAATGTATCTGTGGGGAGGAAGGTGATCTCCGCGTCTTGCTCTTCCGCCATCTTCTCCGACCCCCCAGGAAGGAATTTCAATAAGGAAGAGGTCAACAGTATAAAAATCCAAGTTATCTAACGACAAGTTATAAATTTGTTAATTCTAAGCATAGCAAACCCACCATCATTCAGTGCTGTTTATCATTCATTGCTGTTGCTTACGTTGCGAGCCCTGGAACAGCCCTTGAATTTAATCCCAGTGGTAATGCCCGTTCCTTTTCCCTACTGGGAAGGTCCAAATGGGGTGTGAATGGAGCCGGTGTGCAGTGTGCTGGTGAGCACGGCCTGCTGTCATAGTCTCTGTTTCCCTTTGGCTTTTTGTTTCTCTGCATTGTTATTGCTGAGACCTTAGAAAGCAATGTAAACATACTTATTTCTTTTATATACATGTATATATATATCTTTATTGGAGTATAATTGCTTTACATTGTGTTGGTTTCTGCTGCACAACCAAGTGAACATACTTATTTCTTTGGAAAAAATGGGTGTTCACGGTAAATGATGGACAAAGGATTTTATGGGCTAAAGATTAGCAGAATTTAAAGAATAGTATCTTTGTCTTGCTTCTCAGCACGTGCTGTACAAGGCATGTTGATAACAAACATCAAAATTACATTGGAAGCTAATGAGCAAAATTTAAATGGTGTTAAGATAACCTAAGGTCAGATTTCTAAGGCAGACTTAAGATGGTAGGCTGAAAAGCTCTGTCAAATGCAGCCTAATGTTCAGCTCAACTGGCATGTCAAGCCAGTTCTCTCTGACCACCTAGAGTGAAATGCCATAAACCCCATGCATGAGGAGGGCTCGGACGGCCCCGCAGGGAGTGGCACTTTATTTCTAGTCATGTACCTCAGAGTGTGCAAACTCTTGTGAAATGACCCCTGTATCTACATCTTGTCTCTTAATGGAGGACTGTCTTTCCAGTGCTTTGAATCTCCCATACTTTCTTTCCCCTCCTACTTCCTTAAATAAAATCCAAATTCCCCAGAGAATTGTCTCAGGCTCCCAGTCTTACTGCAGCCTCATCTCCTGTCTCTCTGGTCCTCTCTTGAACCTGAACTTGTCAGTTTCCAAAAGTGACAGCTTTTGGCATAACAGCAGAGTAATGCATGATTGTAGCGAAACTGTAGGAAAAACAGAGCAAGGAAACCAAGCACGCAGAGATAAATGGCCAGATGTCTAGAAGGAGACTTGCTGGATCAAAGGGTAGGCAAGTTTTTACAGCTTTTACATCACCAAATAGCCCTGCAGAATGACTATCAATTTACACTCTGCCAACATGGTTAATGGGCTGTAGTGTAATTGTCTGTTTATCTATCTGTTATCCTCATTAGGCTGTAAGCACTTCAAGGACTTTTCAGTCTCTCAGTGCCCAGCGTCTAGCATGTAGCCTGATACAAAGTAGGCTGTCATTAGCCCACTTCCCTCTCCTTACTTCTAAATTCTCTGAAGCCCCAAACAATGGGCCAATTGATATCATAGAATATGTGGATGAATGATAAGGCGTAGTGGGTATTAAAATATTCCAGAATTTTCCCCCCAAACTCAACACATCCATAAGCTCTTATATAAAGTTTAACATCTACCATGCATAATGAAGTCTTCATTAATAGGTAGCTTTAGATAACCTTATGTTAGGTACTGTTTGTCTTGAATTAGCATCGAACACTGAAGGTGCATAGATGTAGAAGTGTATGTTTATGGATATTTTAAATAAATTATCTTCCAAAATTCAACTACATTAGTAAATGAAATTGCAGTAACTTCCTGCAGGGTGAAAATTTTGAGAGCATGTTACTATGGCGATTATTTTAAAATGTCATGTAAGATTATAGTTTTCTTTCTGGAATAAAAAATCTCTAAAAATCTTCAAGGAATATACTTACTTGCATGTGAAATCTTTAGTAAAGCTATAAAATCAACATTATGATACCTTTCTTTGAAGAACCAGAGCGTTTAAAGATAAAGATCCAGGATAATTTACTTAAAACATGACTGGAACAAGTATCACGTATATTTTGAAGAAATACATATATGCTAAGGATACAAAGACTTAATGACACACAAGCAACAATTGAGAACACATATTCTGGAATAGGAGATGGGCATAAAAAGAAGTAAGTTAAATACAGTAAAACAACCACTGTGATAGAGATCATAAACAAAATCTGTGGGAAAAAGATGAGGAAATAGCTCACCTTAGAACTATTTCCATGTGTCAAGGTTCCTTTGAGATATTTCCGTTTCAGATTTTTTTTCTAATGATCCTAACTGGGAAGGATGCTTTTCACTACCTGAGTAATTTAGCTGCACCTCTTCTTACAAGACAAAACATTTACTGAGCAGCTGCCATGTGCCAAGTACATAGGCACAGGCAAAAGCCTCAGGTTGACAAAGAACTTTAACATATTTTGTTACAGATCTTATGTTTAACAATTCAAGTTCAGTCCATGCTTTATAACTATTTATATATATTTTGTGTGTATGGTGTGTACAATCATGAAAACATGTATTGTTTTTATTAGTTACACTGTTCTTAATAAATATCTGTTGAATGAATAAATGGGTGAACATGTAAAGAATTCATGTATTTAATTATTCATAGAGAACCAAGTTGTGTTCTTTACAAAACCATAGATCTGAGCTACAACCATTTGACATTCAATAAATATTTGGCAAAACCATAGTTGGGGCAAAATTGGAAGAAGGATAAAAATACTTAGAAGAGTCAAAATGGTTAAGAAAAGTGATTAAGGAAAAAAATATTTCTCTTAACAGTACGACTTTGAACAAGAACATTGATCTCAGCTGTGTCTCTGTATTCTCTATTTTCATGATTGGTCATCTCTTTATAATGAAGAAAATGTGCTTTTCAGTACTAATATTTCTAATGTAAGTATGCCTAGCCAACTGAGACATAACTTAGACATCGAAGCTTGCTCATTGATAAAATATAACAAATTGTCAATAGTCCAAGTTAATATCCCTAATAGCACTTACGTTGGCACTGGAATTGTAGTAGTATTGTAATACTATAAGCCTTTCTTTTAAGTAAAATAATAGCACATGTAAATCACCATCGTTTTCTTTTAGGGACATGAAAAAATTATGACCCACTTTTGTATATTAGAGAGATGAGATTTTTGTCAGTGATTCAGCCAACAGATATATTCATAGTTCAGTTGGATTTTAGTCATGAGAAAATATAGGCAAAAATTGTTTACTTTTTTTTAATTTATGAAAACATGTAGAAGCCTTCTGCACAGTTACTATAATTGGAATGTTATTGAAATAACCATCAGGGCATTCTCACAGAATGAATAAAATATTGATTTTAACTGAAATGAAAATCATGGCTTGGCCAAAGTTTGGGGGTTTTAAATGGGCAAAAGTGTTTACAGCTATCAAGATCAACACATTTCTTTCTAACAGTTTCTCTGGCTTTCAGAATGTGGTCTTGTTTTGATCTTCAAAGAATGTTGTTAGAATAATTGGAAATCTGCTAGAATGGCAATGATCCTGTTGTGGAAAAGGCAAAAAAAAAAGGAAAAAAATTCTAGCTTCAATACTGGAAAATTATAAAGAGCTTAGAAAAGCTGTGGTGGTGTGATAGGGTTGCCTGAGTTTGGTTGTTGCTAGGGAGAATCTGATGAGACGCCATCCCCAGTGGGAATTCTGTCTGTTTCCCCCACCCTAAATCTTGCAGGATAAAAGCCATTTGGAAAGTATCAAAGTATCTGACTTCGAAAAGTTTGGCTCCATTGAAGCATTGTATAGATTCTGATCCTTTCCCTGCTGTTCTGAATGATGGCTAGCAGAACCGCAGAGAAGCAGACCACCCATAAAAATGGAAACCAGCCGTTCATTCGTTGTATGATTTCTGTGTGATTTCTAGCTTCTTTCAATATTGATGTACAGGCATGTGATGACTTTTGTAGATTAGTTTGATATTCATATACAGTCAGCCTTCCGTATCATCGGGTTACACGTCTATGGAGCAACCAATCATGGATTAAAAATATTCAGGAAAAAAATTCCAGAAAGTTCTAAAAAGCAAAACTTGAATTTGCTGCCCACTAGCAACTATTTACATAGCATTTACATTGTATTAGGTATTATGGGTAATCTAGATTTGATTTAAAGTATAGTATATCAGAGGTTATATGCAAATAATACACTATTTTGTATGAGGGACTTTGCATCCACAGATTTTTGTATCAGCGGGTATCCTAGAACCAGTCCTCCAACTATACCTAAGGGACAACTCTATTGCAATTTTGGGCATTTCTCATCCTTGATCTTTTCTGTTTAAAATTTTATCTCAATACAATTTCACTGATAAAATTTAGAATATTGGAAATTTGATCCTCAAATTTCACTTTGAGGATTTCAGTTCTACTCAGTCCATTATGTAACCTGAGAAAGCAGAAATTATCTGATTAATTATAAATTATATTTTTTGATGTATGTGAAATACATGTTTTTAACTGGACTTACTACGTTAAAATTTTTTGAACTATCGGCTCACATTCTAATTACCTATTATATCTTGTGCACATTGGCATGTTATATGGTTCTCTTCTCTCTTGAAGTCAAAAATATTAAGAATTTATGTTCCTAAAGTGGAAGAGTCCAAATGTAAATAAATATATATCTTTCAACACTGGATTATATGTGTAGAGAGCAGACACCACAAATAACATGTTCTGAAATTTTGCAATCATATTTTGAAACAGGAAGAGCACACGGGATACCATATATAATCTGAAATTTATTTGCCTTTAAATACACTCATTTAACTCACTAAATATAATTACATTTTTATTCTGTAATGTGACAATGAGATGAGAACCTAAAGTCAATAAGAAACATAATAATAAATATAATTTGGCTTGAATAAATACAGTCAGCAATGATCAACATAACAGTTGGTGAGTAGGTTTGGGATTTAAGTATGTATCTCAAAAGATATTCTTAACACTTATGAATCAAGTTGTTCTGAGATAATAAGAGACTAGTGAATTGAAGGAGAGTCACTGAACACAGAGATTACACCCACTGGAATTATTCAAGACTTCAAATTTGAGATGATTCTATCTTATGTGCTATATGGTATCTGCATTTGAACACCTCAGTGATACTGATACTTCTTATCAGTGAAGATAGCTGCATTGACCTTAGGAGTAAAGAGATAATTCGGGGGAAATTTCAGTCATGTTTCTAATATACCTTTCACTGTCATGAAAGAGCCTCTATGAGAAGTTGGTGACCTCATGATATGATTTCTGAACCTTTAGTTTCTAAAATGATACAATCTCATTGAATTCATGAAAGATGGGATCATAAAGCCAGACATAACTTTCAGGCTTAATAATCCATTTAGGTTTCTCAGTATGTAGAACTAAGAAAACACCCAGTTGATTTCAAAGATAGCAAGATTATCTGTATAAAATTAATAATGTAATTGGCCCATTAATGAACATAGTTAGATCTAGCTATCAAGATGGTCACCCGGACATTCTGGCTGTGAGTGGTGGCTCATGGTCAGCAGTGAAACACAATTCACACGACCTCTGAAAAGTAACTGATACCAAAACAAAACCAAGAACGGCTGAACAGCTATCTTATGAGTCAATCCTACAAAGTCCTTTTTGTTTCTGTATTCCTTCATTTCAGTTATTTTAACTTCTGCTGAACAGGTGACCCTGACTAGGGAAGTCAACAAAGTAGTATAAGATTTTTGACAACTGTTTCCAAGTTGAGGACACTTTGCTCAGTCAACTTCCAGTCACTTACAAAGTGGAAGACAGCAACCAGTCAGCTCCATTTTATGCAGCCTGTTTTCTGTCTCATGAGGCGATCATCAAAATCAAGAAAGGATCTAGGATACAGCAGTCATTTATTTTTTTTCAAATTTAAGTAGATTATTTTCTAAGACCACTAAATGTGCTTTCTTAGGTATGCATAGCACAATGATCATCCTTGCTTCTCTCAGGTAGTACGCCTAGTGCCTTGTCCCTTAGGTGTAAGAGATTCCCTCTTGGTACTGTTTCTAGACAGAAGGTCACTTTCGGACAGGGAGATTAAAAGCAATATTAATTCCTGCAATGTATGGAAGTCAGATTAGACTTGGAAAACACTTTGCACTTACCTGATCATGTGGCCAGAATGTGTAGGCTGATAATTAGAGTACCCAACTATCCAGAAATCTCTCTGAGGCCTCATCTGAGGTATAAGACATTCTTCTATCAGTTGCTTTTGGTCATAAGTTTCTTCTTGACGGTGATAGGAACATAAAAATACACATTAATTTTTTCATGAAAGAAATACTTATATTTTCAGAACACATAGCCCCTAATTAAATTACTGCTGATGGAATAAGCATTCTGCAATAGCAGGAGAGGAATGAAATTTAATTTCCCAGTGCCATAGGAAGGGCTTGACTATTCAAAAACTGTCTCTAAATCTTAGGAACTATGCTTTCAAGGGCTAAGCTAACAGAACTGAGCAGGAAATAAGCCTGATTAGTATTTTGTAAATAATTTTGAGCGCAAAAGATATATTTACAATATATTTATATATTGTAAATATATCTTTACAATATATATTGTATATATATATACAATATATATACAATATATATACATATATATGTATATACATACAATATATGTATATATTGTATGTATATTGTATGTATATATATTGTATGTATATATATACATACAATATATATATAATATATATATGTATATGTATATACAATATATATATACATATGTATATGTATATATATACAATATATATATACAATATATATACTATATATATATATATATTTACAATATATATTTACAATAATAGCCAAGACTTATCATCTACTGTTGAACTCAACACCGGCAAAAATAAAAAAGTAAATTGAATTCATTAAAACGGCATCAAATAAATTATGCTGTTCATTTTCTTGTGCACTGCTTATCACTTTTTAATTTTTAGAACTTTGGTTGGATATCTCTAGATCCTAATAAGGAGAAATGGGTTAGCATTGATTTGATGACTTATGAAACATTTAGACACAAATTACTCACTTGTTGCTCTCAATTTATAACACAGTTTTCTCAAGGCTCCTCACTTTAATACAGCCTGTCAATCACTGCTATCTATAATAAGGAGGCATGGAGGCTTGTATTTTTTTTTTCACCCATGCAGTTTAAAAATATAACCTCTGGCTTTTTGCTAAAGAACTGTTTTGTGTCTTTCCACTCGGCACAGGGTAATCGAAGCAATTTTTGTGGTTGGAAACACATTGATAGTGCTCAGTAAATGTAAATCTAATAACCGTATTATTCACCAGGTTTGGAAAGGAAACAAGAGATTTACATGGGGCTACAGTTATAATTAAGGGAACAAATAGCCCTTTTTACAGAATTTCAATATAGGCTTTCCCCCCTCACTTATAACGTGTACTAGCTGTCGCTAAGATTACTCTGTCTTGGGTATTCGTGGTACTTTATAATAAAGATAACTTTGTGAAAGAGAATAAAGCTTTCACTTTCTGCTGAGCACCTGTCTCGTCTTGAATTTTCAGGAGCAGCCGGTGAGAAGTCAAAGGTGTCCTTTCTTCCCAGACCCACGGGGAAAGATTTGTCATTTGATAACCGCAGTCTACTTTTCTGCTTCTTCTAGGCGTTTGTCATGGTCGCATCAAGCAGCTCCTTTAGAGCGTGATCTGTACCTCTTCCCTATATCTAAGGGTGACCTGCAAAGGCTTATTTTATCAACAAACTGCACATTCTGCTATTTTGATGAAACCAGTAATTCAGTGAAATTTGTGGATGTAATCATACCATTCTGTAGAAACATTAAATTTTTAAAAATCTTAGACAGGAAAAAGAAAATAGGTGGCTTTGGCAGAGAACCTAAAGCATGTGGAAATTGAGATGATAAAGGAAAACCAGTTATCACTTCAGTGACCAAAGTGTTTCACATATGCTGGCTGACTGTCGTACGAAACTGGGCATCTTATGATTCTACAGGCTATGTCCCCAATATTGCAATGGCTCCTGATGATTTCTGTGCCAACAGTAGATTATTGTATTGTACTGGAACTAATCTCTTCCTTTTCCAAACTATCAGAATGCTTATTCAGATCTCTGCTATGATACTTGTAGGTTATATTACAGTTATTTGTGTACGTGTCTTATCACCACTATTACAGACTATTAAGGTAAGGAACTTGCGCATGGCTTAGTATACCTTCAGTGACTTGTTTACATGATCAATATACATTTGTTGATGGATGGGTGACTAGTTTTGCGGATCCAAATCTGAATCAAGGACAGATACATGTAGGTTGTTTTTTATATATATATATTTATTTATTTGTTTGTTTATTTATTTTAACATCTTTACTAGAGTGTAATTGCTTTACAATGGTGTGTTAGTTTCTGCTGTATAACAAAGTGAATCATCTATACGTATACCTATATCCCCATATCTCCTCCCTCTTGCGTCTCCCTCCCGCCCTCCCTATCCCACCCCTCTAGGTGGTCACAAAGCACTGAGCTGATCTCCCTGTGCTATGTGGCTGCTTCCCACTAGCTATCTATTTTACGTTTGGTAGTGTATATATATCCATGCCACACTCTCACTTCGTCCCAGCTTACCCTTCCCCCTCCCCGTGTCCTCAAGTCCATTCTCTAGGTCTGCGTCTTTATTTCTGTCCTGCCCCTAGGTTCTTCAGAACCATTATTTTTATTTTTTTTAGATTCCATATATATGTGTTAGCATATGGTATTTATTTTTATCTTTCTGACTTACTTCAATCTGTATGACAGTCTCTAGGTCCATCCACCTCACTACAAATAACTCAATTTTGTTTCCTTTTATGGCTGAGTAATATTCCATAGTATATATGTGCCACATCTTCTTTATCCATTCATCTGTCAGTGGACACTTAGGTTGTTTCCATGTCCTGGCTATTGTAAATAGAGCTGCAATGAACGTTGTGGTACATGACTCTTTTTGAATAATGGTTTTCTCAGGGTATATGCCCAGTAGTGGGATTCCTGGATCGTATGGTAGTTCTATTTTTAGTATTTTGAGGAACCTCCATAATGTTCTCCATAGTGGCCGTATCAATTTACATTCCCACTAACAGTGCACAAGGGTTCCCTTTTCTCCACACCTTCTCCAGCATTTATTGTTCGTAGACTTTTTGATGATGGCCATTCTGACCTGTGTGAGGTGATACCTCATTGTAGTTTTCATCTGCATTTCTCTAATGATTAGTGATGTTGAGCATTCTTTCATGTGTTTGTTGGCAATCTGTATATCTTCTTTGCAGAAATGTCTCTTTAGGTCTTCTGCCCATTTTTGGATTGGATTGTTTGCTTTTTTGATATTGAGCTGCCTGAGCTGTTTGTAAATTTTGGAGATTAATTGTCAGTTGCTTCATTTGCAAATATTTTCTCCCATTCTGAGGGTTGTCTTTTCATCTTGTTTATGGTTTCCTTTGGTGTGCAAAAGCTTTTAAGTTTCATTAGGTCCCTTTTGTTTATTTTTGTTTTTATTTCCATTTCTCTAGGAGGTAGGTCAAAAAGGATCTTGCTGTGATTTATGTAATAGTGTGTTCTGCCTATGTTTTCCTCTGAGAGTTTTATAGTGTCTGGCTTTACATTTAGGTCTTTAATCCATTGTGAGTTTATTTTTGTCTATGGTGTTAATGAGTGTTCTAATTTCATTCTTTTACATGTAGCTGTCCAGTTTTCCCAGCACCACTTATTGAAGAGGTTGTCTTTTCTCCACTGTATACTCTTACCTCCTTTATCAAAAATATGGTGACCATATGTGCGTGGGTTTATCGCTGGACTTTCTATCCTGTTCCATTGATCTATATTTCTGTTCTTGTGCCAGTACCATACTGTCTTCATTACTGCAGCTTTGTAGTATAGTCTGAAGTCCAGAAGCCTAATTCCTCCAGCTCTGTTTTTCTTTCTCAAGATTGCTTTGGCTATTCAGGGTCTCATGTGTCCATATAAATTGTGAAATTTTTTGTTCTAGTTCTGTGAAAAATGCCATTGGTAGTTTGATAGGGATTGCATTCAATCTGTAGATTGCTTTGGGTAGTAGAGTCATTTTCACAATGTTGATTCTTCAAATCCAAGAACATAGTATATCTCTCCATCTGTTTGTATCATCTTTAATTTCTTTCATCAGTGTCTTATAGTTTTCTGCATACAGGTCTTTTGTTTCCTTAGGTATTTTATTCTTTATTTATTCCTAGGTATTTTATTCTTTTTGTTGCAATGGTAAATGGGAATGTTTCCTTAATTTCTATTTCAGATTTTTCCTCATTAGTGTATAGGAATGCAAGAGATTTCTGTGCATTAATTTTGTATCCTGCTTTACCAAATTCATTGATTTGCTCTAGTAGTTTTCTGGTAGCATCTTTAGGATTCTCTATATATAGTATCATGTCATCTGGAAACAGTGACAGTTTTACTTCTTTTCTGATTTGGATTCCTTTTATTTATTTTTCTTCTCTGATTGCTGTGGCTAAAACTTCCAAAACTATGTTGAATAATAGCTGTGAGAGTGGACAACCTTGTCTTGTTCCTGATCTAGAGGAAATGGTTTCAGTTTTTCACCATTGAGAATGATGTTTGCTGTGGGTTTGTCATATATGGCCTTTATTATTTTGAGCTAAGTACCCTCTATGCCTACTGTGTGGAGGGTTTTTATCATAAATGGGTGTTGAATTTTGTCGAAAGCTTTCTCTGCATCTATTGAGATGATCATATGGTTTTTTTCCTTCAGTTTGTTAATATGGTGTATTACATTGATTGATTTGCATATATGGGAGAGTCCTTGCATTCCTGGTATACACCCCACTTGATCATAGTGTATGATCCTTTTAATGTGGTGTTGGATTCTGTTTACTAGTATTTTGCTGAAAATTTTTGCATCTTTGTTCATCAGTGATATTCCCCTATAGTTTTCTTTCCTTGTGACATCTTTTTCTGGTTTTGGTATCAGGGTGATGGTGGCCTCGTAGAATGAGTTTGGGAGTGTTCCTCCGTCTGCTGTATTTTGGAAGAGTTTGAGAAGGATAGGTGTTAGCTCTTCTCTAAATGTTTGATAGAATTCGCCTGTGAAGCCATCTGGTCCTGGGCTTTTGTTTATTGGAAGATTTTTAATCACAGTCTCAATTTCAGTTCTTGTGATTGGTCTGTTTATATTTGCTATTTCTTCCTGGTTCAGTCATCTTGTGCTTTTCTAAGAATTTGTCCATTTCTTCCAGGTTGTCCATTTTATTGGCATAGAATTGCTTGTAGTAATCTCTCATGATCCCTTGTATTTCTGCAGTGTTACATCTCCTTTTTCATTTCTAATTCTATTGATTTGAGTCTTCTCCCTTTTTTTCTTGATGAGTCTGGCTAATGGTTTATCAATTTTGTTTATCTTCTTAAAGAACCAGCTTTTAGCTTTACTGATCTTTGCTATCATTTCCTTCATTTCTTTTTCATTTATTTCTGATCTGATCTTGATTTCTTTCCTTCTGCTAAGTTTGGGGGTTTTTTGTTCTTCTTTCTCTAATTGCTTGAGGTGTAAGATTAGGTTGTTTATTTGAGATGTTTCTTGTTTCTTGAGGTAGGTATTGCTGTAAACTTCCCTCTTAGAACTGCTTTTGCTGCATCCCATAGGTTTTGGGTTGTTGTCTTTTCATTGTCTTTTGTTTCTAGGTATTTTTTTGTGTCCTCTTTGATTTCTTCAGTGATCTCTGGTTATTAAGTAGTGTATTGTTTAGCCTCCATGGGTTTGTATTGTTTACAAATTTTTTCCCTGTAATTAATATCTAGTCTCATAGCTTTCTGGTCGGAAAAGATATGTGATATGATTTCAGTTTTCTTAAATTTACCAGGGCTTGATTTGTGACCCAAGATATGATCTATCCTGGAGAACATTCCATCAGCACTTGAGAAGAAAGTGTATTCTGTTGTTTTTGGATGGAATGTCCTATAAATATCAATTAAGTCCATCTTGTTTAATGTATCATTTAAAGCTTGTGTTTCCTTATTTAATTTCATTTTGGATGATCTTTCCATTGGTGAAAGTGGGGTGTTAAAGTCCCCTCCTATAATTGTGTTACTGTTGATTTCCCCTTTTATGGGTGTTAGCATTTGCCATATGTATTGAGGTGCTCCTGTGCTGGGTGCATAAATATTTACAATTGTTATATCTTCTTCTTGGATCGATCCCTTGAGCATTATGTAGTGTCCTTCTTTGTCTCTTGTAATAGTCTTTATTTTAAAGTCTATTTTGTCTGATATGAGAATTGGTACTCCAGCTTTCTTTTGATTTTCATTTGCATGAAGTATCTTTTTCCATCCCTTCACTTTCAGTCTGTGTGTGTCCCTAGGTCTGAAGTGCGTCTCTTGTAGACAGCATATATACGGGTCTTGGTTTTGTATCTATTCAGCCAGTCTATGTCTTCTGTTTGGAGCATTTAATCTATTTACATTGAAGGTAGTTATCGATATGTATGTTACTATTCCCATTTTCTTAATTGTTTTGGGTTTGTTATTGTGGTCTTTTCCTTCTCATGTTTCCTTCCTAGAGAAGATCCTTTATCATTTGTTGTAAAGCTGGTTTGGTGGTGCTGAATTCTCTTAGCTTTTGCTTGTCTGTAAAGGTTTTTATTTCTCCATCAAATCTGAATGAGATCCTTGCTGGGTAGAGTAACCTTGGTTGTAGGTTTTTCCCTTTCATCTCTTTAAATATGTCCTGCCACTCCCTTCTGGCTTGCAGAGTTTCTGCTGAAAGATCAGCTGTTAACCTTATGGGGATTCCTTTGTATGTTATTTGTTGTTTTTCCCTTGCTGCTTTTAATATTTTTTCTTTGTATTTAATTTTTGATAGTTTGATTAATATGTGTCTTGATGTGTTTCTCCTTGGATTTATCCTGTATGGGACTCTCTGTGCTTACTGGACTTGCTTGACTATTTCCTTTCCCATATTAGGGAAGTTGTCAACTGTAATCTCTTCAAATATTTTCTCAGACCCTTTCTTTTTCTCTTCTTCTTCTGGGACCCCTGTAGTTCGAATGCTGGTAATTTTAGTGTTGTTCCAGAGGTCTCTAAGACTGTCTTCAATTCTTTTAATTCTTTTTTCTTTATTCTGCTCTGCAGTAGTTATTTCCACTATTTTATCTTCCAGGTCACTTATCTGTTCTTCTGCCTCAGTTATTTTGCTATTGATTCCTTCTAGAGAATTTTTATTTTCATTTATTCTGTTGTTCATCATTGTTTGTTTGCTCTTTAGTTCTTCTAGGTCCTTGTTAGATGTTTCTTGTATTTTCTCCATTCTATTTCCAAGATGTTGGATATCTTTACTATTATTATTCTGAATTCTTTTTCAAGTAGATGCCTGTTTTCTCTTCATTTGTTTGGTCTGGTGGGTTTTTACCTTGATCCTTCATGTGCTGTGTGTTTCTCTGTCTTCTTATTTTGCTTAACTTATTGTGTTTGCGGTCTCCCTTTCACAGGCTACAGGTTCATACTTCCCGTTGTTGTTGGTTGTTTTTGCCCCCAGTGGCTAAGATTGGTTCAGTCGATTGTGTAGGCTTCCTGGTGGAGGGGACTAGTGCCTGTTTTCTGGTGGATGAGGCTGGAGCTTGTCTTTGTGGTGGGCAGGACTGCGTCCAGTGGTGTGTTTTGGGGTGTCTGTGACCTTATTATGATTTTAGGCAGCCTGTCTGCTAATGGGTGGGGTTGTGTTCCTGTCTTGCTAGTTGTTTACCATGGGGTTTCCAGCACTGTAGCTTGCTGGTTGTTGAGTGGAGCTGGGTTTTAGCATTGAGATGGAGATCTCTCAGAGAGCTTTCACCTTGATACTATGTGGAGGTGGGAGATTTCTGGTGGACCAGTGTCCTGAACTCCGATCTCCCACCTCAGAGGCACAGGCCTGACACCTGGCCAGAGCACAAAGACCCTGTCAGCCACATGGCTCAGAAGAAAAGGGAGAAATAAATAAATAAATAAAATGAAAAGAAATAAAGTTATCAAAATAATTTTTTTAATTATTAAAAATAAAAAAGTAATTAAACAAAAGAAAAAAGAAAGAAAGAAGAGAGCAACCAAACCAAAAAACATATCCACCAATGAAAACAAGGGCTATAAACTATATTTTAAAAAAAAAAAAAAAAAAAAAGGACAGACAGACCCCTAGGACAAATGGTAAAAGCAAAACTATACAGAGAAAATCACACAAAATCCCCTGCCTCAATTTTGGGATGATTTGTTGTCTACTCAGGTATTTCACAGATGCAGGTACATCAAGTTGATTGTGGGGATTTAATCCGCTGCTCCTGGTGCTGCTGGGAGAGATTTCCGTTTCTCTTCTTTGTTTGCACAGCTCCTGGGGTTCACCTTCGGGTTTGGACCCGCCTCTGCGTGTAGGTCGCCTGAGGGTGTCTGTTCTTCGCTCAGACAGGACGGGGTTAAAGGAGCCACTGATTCGGGGGCTCTGGCTCACTCAGGCCAGGGGGGAGGGAGGGGCATGGAGTGCGGGGCGGGCTTGAGGTGGCAGAGGCCGGTGGGACGTTGCACCAGCCTGAGGCGCACCGTGCGTGCTCCCGGGGAAGTTGTCCCTGGATCCCGGGACCCTGGCAGTGGCGGGCTGCACAGGCTCCCGGGAGGGGAGGTGAACAGTGACCTGTGCTCGCACACAGGCTTCTTGGTGGCGGCAGCAGCAGCCTTAGCATCTCATGCCCGTCCCTGGGGTCCGCGCTGTTAGCCCGGTCTGGAGCTCCTTTAAGCTGCGCTCTGAATCCCCTCTCCTCGTGCACCAGGAAACAAAGAGGGAAAGAAAAAGTCTCTTGCCTCTTCGGCAGGTCCAGACTTTTCCCCGGACTCCCTCCCGGCCAGCCGTGGTGCACTAGCCCCCTGCAGGCTGTGTTCACGCCGCCAACCCCAGTCCTCTCCGGGCGCTCCGACCAAAGCCCGAGCCTCAGCTCCCAGCCCCGCCCGCCCCGGCGGATGAGCAGACAAGCCTCTCGGGCTGGTGAGTGCCGGTCGGCACCCATCCTCTGTGCGGGAATCTCTCCGCTTTGCCCTCCGCACCCCTGTTGCTGTGCTCTCCTCCACACCTCCGAAGCTTCCCCCCTCCGCCACCCACAGTCTCCGCCCGCGAAGGGGCTTCTAGTGTGTGGAAAGCTTTCCTCCTTCACGGCTCCCTCCCACTGGTGTGGGTCCCGTCCCTATTCTTTTGTCTATGTTTTTTCTTTTTTCTTTTGTCCTATCCAGGTACATGGGGAGTTTCTTGTCTTTTGGGAGGTCTGAGGTCTTCTGCCAGCGCTCAGTAGGTATTCTGTAGGGGTTATGCCACATGTAGATGTATTTCTGGTGTATTTGTGGGGAGGAAGGTGATCTCCACGTCTTACTCCTCCGCCATCTTGAAGGTCTCCTAGGTTGTTATATTGAATGTTTTAAAGTAGCCCTTTTATTGTTACCGTAGAGACTGCCATCATAGACCAGGTTTAGATGAAAACTCATGATGCAGGTCAGGACCATTTTGTACTTTTGCTGTACAAGCTCACCTGTGCATATGACCTCTGTGCATGACCTCCATCAGTAATTTATACCAGATTGCTTCAACACACAGCACATTACAACTGGGTTTGTAGTTTTCGGCTCTATTTTTTTCTTAATGTTTTGCTTAGGAAAAGTTATATTTTGTGGAGAAAAAGTTGTCTTATTCTTTTCCTCTCTTACATAATCCCCATTCTTTCTGGAATTTTCTTTTTTTTTAATACTAATAAAAGAGACTCGGTTTCTTGAACACTAAGTTTCTGTTGTTGTTAGTTTTGCCATAGTTTATTTGTAGTGTCACACTAGTAAGACTTGTTAAGGAATACTAAAGTTACCAAAAAAATCCCTGAAGTATGGACGTATCTGTAGAAATACAAAGAAATAGCAAAAAAAAAAAAAGCATTAAAATATAAAAGTAATATTAACCACCACAAAAACCCTGTTCCCAAGTGCTATTGATGATTGTACTGCTGTTCAGTTTAACTGCCCTAGTACTTTAATGTTCATAATGTACATTGGTATGTGTGTTTTACTATTCAAAATGTACTTAAAGTTGGAATCTGGGAAAAGCAAACTCTGCTGATGTCATTATGCTTAGTGTTTTATTCTGTGAGTCAACTCCTTTCAGATTTTGGTGAGGTTACTTTGTTTGGTTTTCCCTCTCTATATCTCTATTAACATCTGAACCTCAGGAGAAATTACCTTTCAGTTGGTAATTGTACCTCGGCCCTGCCATTTGCTGACACTCCTTCATAGCCCTGCATTGTTCAGAGAAAGATTTGCCAAATCAAGTTGCCCTTGCAGAAGCACAGCTCCAACCACCATCTGCTCAAGGCAACGGTTTGGAACAGTAGAAGATCTCCAAAAATTTTGTCTCCATACAATTTACTTAAAATTAGTTGCTTCTTGAAAACATGTACACCTTCTCTGTCAGCCATTTATATGCATATATATATTTTTTTTTCATAATGACTGTGCTTAGCCATCCCCATATTTTAAAAAAGCGTATGTATAAGTCACACTGATGTTTGGCCTAGAATGAATCTAGATGTGTGAGGCCCCAATACAGGCACTCCAGAAATACTTATAGTGGTAATTTCCTGCCTGATTCCCTACAAGGAAAATGACGGCACTTTGAAAATCAGAGAGCTATATTCTCACTTAAACTTTTGTGAACTTTCTTTATTATTCCATGCTCAAATATGGGTTTAATAATAAGGAAACAAACTAAATGCTTTGTTATTCTGGACCAAAAATTAAACATTGGTCTCATGTGATCTCTCCAATTCTCTAAATACTTATTTATCTGTTTTAAAGTTCATTTTGCTATTTAGTTATGCTAATAACTAATTTGCAATAGAAAGCAAAAGAAAACATTAGACACAGTCAACATTTTTTTGCATAACATAACCCAGTTTTTATATACAAAATGCACATGATAATGTAATCACATTATAGATATCAAGAAACGGACAGGTAGATACAAAAGAGTTCATATAACTCACTCTTCTGTAATCTGCTTTTGTCACTCAACAACATATCATTAACCTCTTTGTAGTTTCATAAATCAAAATCTAGTTTGAATGATAGCTCTTAAAAATCTATACTGTATAGTGTTCCGCTAAAGAAATGCCTCTTCATAAGCTACTCAACCTTTTCCCTATTAATTGGATAGTAAAGCTGTTTTCTGTTTGCTGTTATCCTAAACATCACTCTGATAATGATCCCTGTACAAACATGCTTGCATGCATCCATAATCATTTCTTTAGGAAAAATTCCTAAATGTAAATTTGTAACTATAAAATGTGAAAAATATATACTATATTAAAGGTTTTTAATGCATGTCGTTGTACTGCTCCTCAGTTTGAGAAATAAGCAAACTTTTGTCAATGCTGGCTATGCCAATTTTTTTGAGTTCTGGCAGTCTGTCAGAAAGAAGTGTCTTGATTTGATTTACTTCTTTAAAAAAATTACTAATGATGTAGAAATATCTTAATCTATTCATTGCTCTTTTGGTTGCATTAGAAAATTCGAGTCAACGTATTGCGTAAAGGATCATCTAGCATTTGCCTACAACATAAATTACTCGGTCTTTTTCTGGCCCCCATTAAATCAGCTCTTTCTCATACTCTATTTGTGCAATGATTAGTTGAACATGTGTACAAGTGTTAATTTATATATATTCTGAGTCTTTTACTAAAAATATTCTTACCAAAATATTCTCACTAATATTCTTACTAAATATTCTTTACTAAAAATATTCACTTTATTTTGAAGTACTTCAGCACTTTAGGAATTCTTGTTTATTCATCACACATACCACCTTTCCTTTTCAGCTTGATGTATCGTACAAATTTGGTAAACATTTATTACATTCGATAGAAAGTTGATCAGAACAACTCAAGGGCTGAGCTCTCTTTCTAGAACCTCTTCTAGGTCAACAAGGCTATTTTCACCCCTTTTGCAGTCAAGTTGTCCAATGAGTTTTGAAGCAACCTAATGTTACTGTTATTCAGCTGATGTTTCGCTTACTTGCCCACAAGGATCTCATGATACACGTTGTCAAATGCCATGAAGACATCAATGTCTGGTAGAAAAGGATTAAAAAAAAAAAAATCCAAAGACCTGGACTTTCTTTCCTCGCTTCTACCCTTTACTGACTGGTTAATTTCCTTATTGAGATTCTGCTGTCATCTCTAAAACAGAGGGCTTCCCTTAGTTTATTTTTTCTATCCTTTTTCAATTTTAGCAGCAGAGCTCAATTTTTTTCCTCCAAATCCAGGATACAACTCTTCCACAGATGCAGCTTTCAATAAGCTTTACCTAAGTCCTCTTACTTTTTCTTCAATCCAGGACACCTGTCCATGTGCAGCTCACGTAAATATCAGACGTTTTAGACAGGAAGACAGACTCAAGGGTGGCGCTTATTGGGTGCCTTCGACAGGAAGACAAGTACCCCACACACACTTTCTGGTTTACTGTGATGACACCACCCCTCAATAATTAACTGAATTAATATTTTATGGCTTCTTCTGGACAACTGAGTGTTTGCTGCCTATGTTTACCTTTAGATTTCTGGATTTGGGGTATCCTTGAGACATCTACTAAGCTGTCATATTCCTTAGGCCTCATCTTTGGTCATAACTCTTCAGCTTGCTGCATGGCCCCTAGGCAGAAGCCAAATAGGAAAATCAGTCTCACATCTTTAAAAATTAAATGAAAATGGTTTTGTATGACTTGCAACTCTTGGCAAAAGTGGAAGTTATCATTAACAGGACACAGCATTCTTTCTATGAATATTCTAATCTGTAGTTAGTCCAAGCTCTGAAAGCATTCCAAAAGAGAAGTTTCATGCTTGGTTTAATAGTGACTTCATCATGGGATTAAAGTGTATGCGGCCTCCCAAGATGACTATTGCAGACATTAACTTCCTTATTACTTTGTAAGTTCTTTATAGTTAAAGCTCATATATCTCATATATACTCATCAAACTATTTTCCACCCATCTACTATATCATACCAAAATTTTAAATGCTTATATAATAAAAATAAATCTATCCTATGTATTTATAGATAGTTATGTGAAATAATTTTGATCAAGGTTGTACTAACACTGTTCCATGCCTTATTTAATATTTATCCATAACACCGAGTTTACTTGGCCATTGACTCTTATCAGAGGAGATTGGAGGTAGTGGTTTTGCCCGCACATGAACTCCTTGACTGATAAATTTGTAGCTTCCATTCACCTTCACAAACAGTCTAATAGGTTGAGAAAAGAAAATGCTATCAAAGATCACCAGTTTATATTAATGCAATCATATTTGGGACTACACATAAAAATTCAAATCGAGCCCATTTTTTTAATGACTAGTATATAAAGTGATGTGTTATCTTGGTCTTCCATTTGAACTCCCAGTTTTTGATTTATGATAATCTTATTCTGAAATATCTACTTTTCAACCATCCTCTGGGCAATATTTTAAAGTCACTGAATGCATATAGAGTAACTTATAACCTTCATAATGTTGAGAGAAAGCACTTCCTCTTTTAAGACATACTCTAACACACGAACCTCTCACAGCAAAAAAAAAATATATATATATATATGATGTTAGTAATGTTCACACAAGAGTTTTTACCATGAACCCTGCATGAGTTTGAGGCTGTGCTGTGCAGTCATCTGTCAGGCTTTATGAGGTAAATAGGTTACAGAAATAGAAGCACATTACAAACATAATGTTTCTTCTAGGGGTCACTTCATTCTGGCTATCAGTGTGGTTAGACTCTAAAGAATTCTTTAAATTAAATGGAAGTCTTGCTTGGGAACTGATTCAAGTAAAAAGAGTAGCAATAGAAAATGCATTTTAATTTTTAATATTTTTCTTCCTTTAGTATTTCACACCCCCGATCCCCCCATCAACCTATTTGATGGCGAGTTCATTTATATAAACCACGACGTTTTCCAGAGTTGTTTAAATAATGCTACATCTTGTTTTGTTCTATGAAACCAATTAGTTACTCTGAACTCCACATGCTACCTTAAAGACAATATTATGGAAAAGTAACTGGCTTTTACTATTCTGGAAAAAGCGATTCTCTATCACAGCATAAACACCCACAGGTGTGATCTGATGAATGGATTCAAGTTTGATATTTGAACTTTATAAACTGCTCTAAGACAGCTTTCAGGGGGAGAAAATATTTCCCACCAAAGTTATAAAATACATTTTTTTCCCGGACAGACATGGATAAATATTGTAGAGTAGGAAAAAATGTTTAATCCATACAGACTTTTTTTCCACCTTTAAATTAATGGTTCCGTATTGGAGTAATCCCCACACAAGTTGAGTTTTAAAGAAAACACAAGAAGTCACATTTTTTGACCTTTAAAATTTTTTTTAGACTTCGATCATTTCTTGCTTGTTTACAAAATCAAATGGCTAGTATGAACTTCAACAAGCCAAAAGGGAAAATAGAGTCTCCCAAAACTTCGAAAACAATTTTTCCCCAGAAATGGATAAAAATTGTATAGCAGGAAAAAATGTAGTTTCATATGTAAATGTTATTGCCCAGTATCAGAATAATGTTACCTAGAGACACAGTCACCATTTGAGTTTTAAATGAGACTCTGAAATGAATGTTGGGAATTCCAACAGAAACATACAAAAAAAAGATATAAAAATATCTCTAGATGTCTATATGTAAGTCTAACATTTGTTTAAAGCTCGTAACCAATTATTGAGGCTGGGTAGAATATAAGACTTGCTGTTCTTGCTTACAAAATTTCCCTACTGTTAAGGATTATTTTCCTTCAAGTATTAACTGTACTTCTTTTTAGCAAAATCATGTTTTCCCATTTAAGGAGCACACAAACATTTAAAATGTAATGGCAGCCTATCCCAATTAATGAATTAAAAATGCACCTCTTCAGATTCATCATAGAATTTTACGTTCATTTTCCTCTTAAATGTTGAAAGCGTATATCCATGTGTTCCGGATTTATGATGTACTTTATTAAATGGTGCAGCATCTGCAGTGAGTCCTTCAGGGTGGAAAATATTCAGCTATGAGACATTCCCCTCATTCATTAAAACCATCCACCAGGATGGAGACTCAGCTGCCAGATGACTGACTGCCTTTAGGGGGTACATATGTGATTTCCTCAGAAAATGCTAAATAGTGTACCTTGTCAAAAAGTCCCTCATTCCCCTTTTAATGTGTTTATTCCTTCACATATTTCATTATATTTTTCCCTTTGCCTACATCCATCCTTGCTTTACTTTCACTCATATAATCTAAAACTGTAGTATACTTTTCACGAAAATATAAGGAATACAACAAGCATAAACAGCAAAAGGATGGCTGAGGAGGTTTTCTATTATCCAAGGAAAAGTCTTTGTTAATTGACTGTAATTAAAAAAAAAAAATACAACCAAGCATTTCAGACTGTCTTGGCTTCTAAAAGTCAAGCAATTAAATGAGCATGTGGAGATTAGTAACTGTCTTATTGCATTATCTGGTTCTATTTCTTAATAATGACCTGAATTTGAGTTCAGAATGCCCATTTATTCATTCAACCTTCGTTATACGCATCGATCATTGTATTGACACCATAATGACGTTGACATAATGTAGAAGACAGCACAGTCCCTGCCCTTATGGGCTTATGGTGGGAAAAACAGACATCAAGCAAATAATTATCAATATAATCATGTTACAAAAAGGAAAATGGCATGTGTTAGGAAAGCATATGAAAATCAAGAGTCCACACTTGCCTTGGTGATCTTTCCTTGACGCCTACGTGGATGAAAGTGGGTGTGAAGCCTAGTTTGGTCTAAAGCATGAGATGGAGTCTAGTCCTGTACTTAAACAAATGAATCAGCAGACTAACCAGTTTGACTTAAGAGGTGTCCAAACCAGCAAGATATCCAGATCAACTTCCGAACCTCATGAATGCTTTTTCCAAATCTCCCGACTGTCTTTGTCTCTGTTGTGAAGGCAGTAAAATCTGTTGTTTAAATGTTATCTGAGAGATATTTTCCTCAGCTAAAAATCAATGGAATTGAATAGATTGTGGAAAAAAATGTGGCCAACTTTTATGTAAGAGAGACTGGGATTACGCAGGACAGCAGTGAGTGTGTGTGTGTGAGTGTGTGAGTGTATTTTGTTGTTGTCATTTTATCTCTAATACCTATCTTCTGCTTTGTCATCACCTTTGTTTGCCAGGTGCAAAAATGTATGTAACCATAGTCTTCCGTTAGCTCCTTTTTTGGGGGGAAGTATAGTTTGAGGATCCTGCTGCCTAGTCTGTAGTAAGAAACATGCAGGTTTGGGGGAAGTTCCTGCTGTATAACAATTTGTCTGTTACACCATCTCATCAGTTTAGATCAAGTTTCCATTGCAGTGGTCTAGGGGAGTTTGTGGCAACAGATTCTGAAGGCATCAGCTTCCAGATCCTTTGAGACTTCAAGCATTGCTGTTGTATTCATTATACTGTATGGAAGTAAGTCTCTTGTGCCATGTTTCTTTACCCCTTTGGGAAATATATGCTCCCCTCAACCTCCTTGATATAATTTATATGCTTTGATGACTTCTGGGCAACCAGTCAAATTCATTCCTTCACTGTCAGTCAGTCAGCCATTTAATCATTCTTTCTTCCATTTACCCATAATTTTGAACACTAAATATTCATTGTGTTTAATGCTGTGCAAAAAAATACTTCATAGGATCCCTAACATAGAGCTTTCCAACTTGTAGGGCAAGCTCCTAGGCATTTGACAAGAAAGTTAAGTAACGAGTATGTACTAATTATATAGGGCAGTACAAGAATGACTCAGATTTAGTGGTCAAGATCACTGTGACTTGGAGTGATCAGAAGCAAAAGTTAAACTTGAGTGAAACAGTCTGATTCTTGAAGGATGGGTGAAAGTTACATGGAGAAGAAAGAGAGGGAATTCCATGGAGGGAGAAAAATTTGCAGGAAATCTTGAGTTGGGCATATCCAGGAAGCAGAAATATGAACAAATATGGTATGTATTACCTGGAATATGTTAGATGCTTAATGAAAGAATGAATAAATGCATGCATGTAAACAGGAACTGGAAGAAAGTTTAGAAGGGGGGATGGTTGGCAGTAAGATTTTAACTGAGAAGACTTCATAAACAACATGATTGATGGAGAGCTATAAGATAATAAAAAGGCCTGAAGAGGTCATTTCACATACAATCCAAAACAACCAGTTTTCATCTGCCATCAGTTTAATTTGTGTCTGTCAAGGTCTTGGAGGAAATGGAAATTCAAATTATTTATCTAGTGAATATAAATATTAGGACAACATGTGTTAATTAAGGAATGTTTATCAGGCAACAGCGCTTCAAAAATATGTTTCTGATTATATGGAAGTTACAGGTTAATCAAGTAGTTTGGAAAATAATAAATTAGATAATTTTACAGGTTAAATAGTATTGTCAGCCCCTCACAGTTGCACTAATGCATCAGTTTTACTTCTGAAAATAATTTGTGTAGTCATACAGATTTCTTCACCTTCAACCTTCAACTATGAATCTGAGATTGCTGATGAAATTTGTGTCCTAAGGCTCCCTTCATTTTCCTGAACTATCTGTATGATTTAAGTACTTGCTTATTTTTTTAAAGTGATTTAAGCATCTTTAGCACTCAATTAAAAATCATTATTAACTCTCAGACCTAAAAAAAATTCATGGCATCATGAATCATAATTAAGGCTTCTAGTTTGGGGCACATAAAAAGGCAAACATTCAGTTGGCCTCTTTCATATCTATTTTAGATGCTCTAGTGATTCATTTTTCATCTTTCTCACAATTTGACTCAAATTTCTGGGCTCTTTTTCTTTCTATTGTTGATCCTCTAGGGATGTGAAATGTTTTAGTGATAAAACAAAAATGACTTGGAAACACATGAAAACGTGGACTGTATTTTTGAATGAAAACATGCTGTACCCCCTGCTACCACTTTACAGCTCTTCTGTAAAGAAATGACCAGATGTTTAAAAATAGAAAGTTGGCAGATCTTTTACTCTTCCCTAACCTTTACATTTTTCTGCTGCTATTTGATCTGAGTCAGAGCGCTGTGATCATAACTTATGTATTCAGCAGTATTATGCTGATTTTCCTCACAAAGCTTTTGTTTACAGAAAGCTTCTGTATGGTTTTTGGTAAAACTTGGATACTGTATAAAAAGGAACACAAAAGAGGTATCAGCATGCAAAAATATTAAGGGCAAATAAAGATGGTGTGGGAAAAAGAAGAATATGTTTTTAAATCTACTGTAAGCTGGATTGTAATGAGCAAAGTATCAGAGAGGAATCCCTGCTGGGGAATTGTGAACATTATTTTAAGAGGAAGAAATCCCATATGATACAACTGGTTTTTTGTTAGGTTGGACCCTGTTCTTGGTCATAGGTAATGCAAAAAGCTCGTCCTGGTCTTTTTTTCCAAAACTCCTATCCCAAATATTCATTTGACCAAAGGAAAAGAAAGATGTCTTTCTTGAGATAAAGGTCTAAGCGGATTTGTTTTATTTTTGTAATTTTTAAAATTGATCAAAAAGACTTAGTGCCACTGAACTGTACAGTTAAATATGGTTAAAATAGTATATTTTATATTATGTGACTTCTACCACCATTTAAAAAAAAATTAAAAAAAAAAAAGACTGGCCGACAGTGTCTTAGACTTTCTGGCTAAGGATCCCAACATTGATTTCTCTACTTAGAAGTCCATCCTCCAAATCACCTGAAATATGTACTCTATCACCGGAAAACTAGTGCTAGCATCATTTGTTTCAAAATATGGTAAGCAAAATGAAACAAAAAAAAAAAACCACATATGTCTAACTATTTCTTCCTCTGGGCATAAGTATTATACTTCTTATAGCCACAACTCACTACTTTTTCCCTGAAGTGAAATTTTCTTTTTCTCAAAATTCAAAAGATCCTTTTAACTTTAGGGGTGGAAATTAGAGGAAAAACCCTGAGAATAAGCTTTTTAAATATATATATCTTTCAGTCGTTTTTCACACTTCTTTTGTTCTCAGGACAATTGCTTAAAATTTTTAAATTATCTGGGTAAAAATTTGGTAGAGTAGAAGACCTCTTACTATTTAAGAACAAGATATAACCCGTTGATTTGTCCTTTTCATTGGCCCAGATAACTGTCCTTTTCTTTTCTTCCTACACTAACCCCATAGTTTTGACCCATATTGTTTGGCATATCAACTGTTGCCTTTACCTGCTTTTCATTACAAGTAATTTTTCTCCTTTAGCTTTTCTAAACCATTCCTGCATCCTATCCTCAGGCTGCTCTGGAACTTCCAAAGGTATCCATTCAATTGCTTGCAGCAATGCCAACTGCAAATTCCAGTTTACTCTTGTTAACGCTCCAGCATTCTGAAATGTGGTTGTCTTCCATGTCTTTGCTTGGGCTGTTTATTTTTTATTTATTTATTTTTTGCGGTACGCGGGCCTCTCACTGTTGTGGCCTCTCCCGTTGCGGAGCACAGACTCCGGACACGCAGGCTCAGCGGCCATGGCTCACGGGCCCAGCCTCTCTGCGGCATGTGGGATCTTCCCGGACCGGGGCACGAACCTGTGTCCCCTGCATCGGCAGGCAGACTCTCAACCACTGCGCCCCCAGGGAAGCCCAGGCTGTTTATTGTAACATAAACTTTAGGAGCCAGAATTTTCTGTGTTTGAATTTCTATTCCTCTATTTGGAAAATGACTTCTCTGAGCCTCTGCTGCTTATCTGTAAAAATTGGAGAAAATATTAATACAAACCTTAATAATTTGCGGTGGGGATTCATTGAGATAATGCATATATAGTCCCTAGATTAGTGCTTGGGACATAATGAGTTTTCCACAGTAGTAGCTGCTGCATGCCCTCCAGTCTACCTGCCACCACCAATCACTTTTAGACATCCTACTCATCGTCCAAACCAAGTTTATTTCCCGCATTCTCCGTGAGCCTTTATGTGATCAGTTATTAGAACCACTCGTATGGCTTGTCCATTTTCTTTTCCTGTGTGTAGTGTCATCCCCCCAAGTAAATTACAAGGAAGAATACATCCTGTCTTTTAACACTATGTTTTGCACATTTTGTGTTGATTAATAGTTAAAAGTGATACTTGTCATAACAGTTTATCAGCGTTGTCCAAGCAGAGAATATGGATGGCAGCAGGCTAACCAAACAGCTGTTACAGGATGAGCTTAAGTGCAGTGAACAGAGGAGGTTTATACAAACCACCTCAGAAAATGGACCAGAGCCCTGGAATGCTGGGAAATCACCACGTCTGACAGATTATAGTGGATGCAGTAAGCAGAAAAAGGGGCGGCTCATTTTAAGCAAAGATTTTGAGTAGATTATGAGGTTAAAGAGAACTGCAGATAGAAACAAACCTTGCAAATAGTAACGGCAGCTGCAAAGAAAAAGGGACATCTTCGTGAGAACTTATTGTGGTAAGGAATGCTGGTCATAAAACAGTCTTCAGCCCCATCTATACAGCAAAGAGCTATCGCATTAGTGATGTGATCATCCCCAAAGCTTAGAAGACAATGCACGATGGTAGCCTATTATGATCTGTCAGGAGGAGAGAAAATAACGTTTTATTTTTGGAATGGTCTAGTAAAAATTTTATACTCTTTGGAATGGTAATACATTTTTTTAATTTAAAAAGTTTAATGTCATTATCTTTACTTTTAAATTTGTGCTAATTTTTCTAAGAATTCATATTTTTTTGTCTCTCTAGATAACGAGGTAAAACTTTTGGGGGGTATCTTTCCCTCTTTCCAATTGTAGGATGTATAGGGGTGATTATTTATTTAGAAACCACTTGGTGTAGTAGAAACAACCTTTGTGCTGAGATCCACAGGGAACTGGATTCAAATCAAAGTTTTGCCTCTTATTGTATATTCTTTCAAAGTAGTTTAACCTTAATAAACCTCTCCATTAAACCTAATAGGGCTATTTCAATGATTATTCATGCCATATAAAAAAAATGCCATAAGAGTACCTAACCCATATCAGGTCCTTGAGAAAAGCAACTATTATTATAATCTGAGGTAATAAGAGATTCATTAATTTTCCAGCCAGTCATACTGGTAAAAAGACTGGAACAAATTATAATTAATTCACTGTAATTATTTCAGGAACCACAGTTTTCTAAACAAGGATGTCAGGTTTTAGGGTCAAATGCAGTATTTGTTAAACTCACATCTGATTCTGAGACATATTTATTTGATTGGATCAAGTAAGAAGATAGAAGCTAAATTAAGGAATAAGCATGTTTCGGAGTTTGGTTTCACCACACAGAAGTATGGACGGAAGACAAATAGCTGCTTTCTCTCTTCAGCATTAGGCGAGAATAATCCAATGTGAGGGATAAGTTTTTAATGACCTAATGAATGAATCCAGCCAGGAGTTCTGAATTCTGTGTTTTAAGCCAAGACTGACAGATAAGAGTTGAAATAAGCAGGAAGAGACCTAGACAAAGAGAACAATGAGGAGTGAAAAATCACAATGAAGGACCAAGAAGGTCCATGGAGGACCTCACCCACAGATGGTGATTTTGTAAGGGGTGGTTTATTCTTCTGAGAGGATATCAGAAAATTAGAAATCAATAAATATTAGAACACTCACTTATTGTTTGTTGATATTACTTCAGAGACTGTTATTATCAGAAATATTTGGTTGCAAGCAACAGAAACCAGTTTGTTAGTGTTAACAGGCAAAAAGGGAATTTATTGTAAGGATCCAGGGGTGTTCCATTACCCCAGGGCAAGAATGCAGCCTGGCTCCTGAGACGAAGAGTTTTTCTCTCTCTCTCTCCCTCCCCCTCCCCCTCCCCCTCTCCCTCTCTCTCTCTCTCTCTCTCTCTCTCTCTCTCTCTCTCTCTCTCTCTCTCTCCCTCCCCCCCCCTCCCTCTCCCTCTATCTCCCTCTCTCCTCCTCCCTCCCTCCCTCCCCCTGCCCCCTCCCTCCCCTGTCCCCCCTCCCCCCTCCCCCAGCCATCCACTCCCCACTTTCCTTCTCTCTGTGGATCGTCACCATCCTGTCATTCTTGGTTTTGGCAGATCATCTTTCTCAATTACTCAATCCACCTATTGGAAAATGCCATAGTGCTAGATTTCATATCTTCTGCCTTTAAGAGACCAGCTTTTACTACTGTTGGACACATACAGTTACAATTCCAAACTCCCAGAGAAGGAACTCCAATTTGCCAAATTTTTCACTGCATACACTGAACAACTTACTGTATTTAAGAATCAAATGATATTGATGGAACAAATGCTCATGACACTGTCTTGCAGAGAGCTGTTCATTTACAAATTTGCTACTCAGTGGTCTAAATCCAACACTTATGAAGATCCCACCAAGGCTATCACTGTATGTGACACAAAACTTTCCATGGATAATATCCTTTTTCAGTAAAAATTATCGTCATTACCAGATACTTATTTAAGGCAACTGAGTCACCATATTGATGTTTTCTTCATATAGAAAAGCTTTCAGATTAAATTTACAGGTAAGACATAGAAAGTACAGAGGGAGAGGGTGTGTGTTTGGATGGCTTTTACATCTCAGCACCACCTCTCATTCCACTTTAAGTATCTTTGTTCTCCCATGTAACACTCCAGACCTAAGAACCATATGCCAACACGGTGGCGAATAAAACTCTGAGAGTGAAAAAATGAAGGATTCGCTGGTAGATTTTAAAACATCAAAGAGCTGATTCTAGTACGGCTTCTTTTTCTGACTAAGAGATATGTATAGACTTTCCAGTCTCTTTTTAGTTTACTAGTCAATTTGTTTTTAGTGATTGTCAAAAATCCATATTCAAAGACATATTTATTCAATATACATGTACATATAAGAGCAAGAGTTAATTTTCCAATTTTTGTCACAGTGATTTGGTGAGAGTACAGGGAGGAGAAATTAAATAAGAATTAGACAATTCCTTTTTAAGAGAAAATAAAAATCTGTAAATTCCTTGAAGGAAATTTAGGGTTTGAAATGGTAGATAAGGTCTACCACCCTTCAATTCGTAAGAAGAAATGCCTCCAAAGGAATGTGCTCAGAGACATGCTATAATCCTTTATTTTATTTAAATTTCCTTAATAATAATATTTAGCAACCCAAAAGTCTCTCATTGTTCTAACACTTCACTGACCTAGCAATCTTGTTGGCATAATACGGTGCAAAAGTAGAATTTTCTCCTCCATTTTTGATGGGCTATATTGTGGTGGTATTCAGGTTTTTGTCTAATTCTAGTTCTCCACCTAACTTTAAAAGCACTTGATCTGTACTCCTTAATCACTGGTTGTTAGAAAAGTAGTTTTTTGAATAGTTGATTTTCATTACTCTCTCCAGAAACACCTATGGTTGGAATTTTCCTCTATCAAATAACACTTGGATATCACTGCAGTCTTTATCTTTATTAAGATTTATAGATGAAGACATAGACAAAGATTAATAACTCGTTCAAGGTCATTCGGGAAGGGAGAGGAGGATCAGACTTAATCTAGACCTTTGAGGTTGTAACTCTATTTAGTAACTACATCAGACTTAATAGATTTACTTGCCTACAGATAAATAATCAATATCAGAATTAAGAAATAATTTGCAGCTCTATCTGAGTGTATGACAGCAATTCCTTCTCAAATGTAAGTTTACAAGAATAACTGTCTTAGAGAAGAAACAAAAATATATGAAAACCTTGGGTGAGATGCTGAGATTGGTTGTAGAGAGTGAAAATACAAGGCAAAAAAAAAAAAATCTTATGACCCAAGCAGATTTTCTCTATAAAGATTAGCCATTTTAAAAGTTTTATCACAGCAGTTTGAAGCCACAAAGATTTCTGCCTAAAGGTGAAGGAAGATTAACCAACTATGACCAACAGTTCAGCCAATAACTCAGATTAAAACACAAAGGAATAAATTGCAGGCTTCATAAATACTTTCGGTATGTCAAGGTCAGATAAGGACCAGAGTCTGAATAGAAATGCTTTTGGAAGCCTGAATAGTTATGATACTATGTGATTAAAGGACAAATGAAGTCATGTACTGTATTTGGGAAGTGACAGATCATGTTCTGATTAAACTGCAGAGTCCCTGGGTAATTCAGTGAATACATCTACAGCCAATGTGAAATGGAGGCTGAAAAGCAACTGTAGCCCCATGGGTTTCCCTTTGTGTTCCCGGCATTTACACTTGTTTGTGTTTGCAGTAATAATGGTGCTGACAATGAGGGTGATCCTAACTCTTTCCCTCTAATGCTTTCGTTTTCTTCTTAGAACTTACCGCTACCTGACCCATGTATCTATATATTAACTGTCTTTCCCAATAGAATAAAAGTCATACAAAGGCATGCACTTGAGTATTTTGTTCACCATTACGTTTTCAGAGCCTAGGGCTGAGCCTGACATGCGATAAATTTCTGCTGAAAGAATGAGTGAAACTTGTGCTCTTTTTGGAGGAATATAAGTGTGTTATCCAATTAAAATCTGGTAGGAGTCCTCTGTAAAGAAAATGCTAAAATAATTTTAAAAACACATGGTATTCAAAGCAAAACATAAATATAATATTGACCTTATTCTGGAAGACTACTGAGAATTGAGCAAGTATGAATATTACATCACTTTCATAGAACACTGTGGGCTTGATAAGTGAAGAAAAGTAAGAAACATAATGAAAAGCAAAAATGAAAGAGCAGAAAATAGCACTGTAGTTATTAGTTTCACTGAAAAAAGAAATGGTGACTATTAAAAAAAGAGAAGCCTCAATGGAAATTACTCTTGAGAAAACTGTGAGTAACAAATGGGGCTTTCCAGCCAATCCAGTTCTCACAATAAAGTCCATTGTTATCATTCTATCTGATCAAGTCCTGTTTGAAAGGTCTGACCCCTCTTAAGGAGACTTTAGATATCAGTGTCACCCCCTTTGATTTGACCCATGATAGAGAGCTCAGGTATATTAAATGGAAGTGAAGGGGTTTTAGGAAAAAAATTCTTGAAGTCAAACTTCTTAACCTTTGGTTTAGAAGCAGCTTTACACACAAAGTGACTTTAAATCTTCCTTTCTGAGGCTTCCCAGTTTCCATTTCCAGAAGGATATTGTGTATGATTTCTCCTCTGTCTCTGTCCGTCTCTCATCTCCAGTTCTATCATTCAACAGTGTGGTTTCTCCTACACTCTTTGCCTGTACCAGGATGAGGGTATAGCAGCTTTCACTGAAATTTCTGTATGTCAGTTTTTTGAGTAATACAGGGAAAGGATCAACAATAAAACTAGAAGAAAATTTTATAGCTGGTGTGTGTGTTTGGAGTTTTGTAGGGGTGGAGGAAGGGGAGAGGGAGAGATTGGTGGATAGATCTAATGGAGTATTCATCTCACCTCTGGAGGAATCACTTGGGATATTTTTATCACTGACTTATTACTCCCAACTCTGAAGCTAGGTTGGTCTCATTGGTTCATTCAATGTGGTCTCCTTGGTTCTTCCCAAACAGCCAAGCCGATGGAAGAGAAAAATACCCCAAGGTCCTAAAATATGCATGAAGTGTCAGGAGAAGGAGAGGTTCAGCCTCCCAAAGGTCTTGCCTCCCTTCCTTAATCCAGTCAAGCATTAAACAGGTCACTTAGCCTGACAGAACCAGTAAGTTTTATGAATTATTCAGAAATACTTTTTATTTGTTTTCAGGTAAGATAAGCTCTGTTTCACAGAGGGCATGCAGGACCCAAGGGCTCCCCACTGTACTATATATCAGAGTTCTCATAACCAAAAGCAGTACATATACACATTTCCTGTTCCTGCAATTCAACACTGTGCTCTATCCTCAAACGCTGGAGATACTCAGATGTGGCCTTCCTTGAAAGCAGAAAGCAATATTGTCTCTAAGAGGTGATTTAATGGAGAGTGTGTAGGTGCTAATTTCCAACTCAAATATTTTTTTCACTTTTAATGAAAGGTCTAAGGAAGGGGTAGATGGGAAGTCTTAACTTCTATGTAAACAGGGGCAAATAGAGTTCAGAGGTGTTCAAGGGTCAGGTCCACATAGGTCCTTTGTATAGCCAACCCTTAAGAAAATCCAGAATAGTCAGAAAAGGGATCTGATGAAATTTCCTTACTAGAGAATCTATTTGGCAACCGCAGGCCTCATGTATGTATCAGTCAGGCCTAACAAGGACCCAGGCTGTGAGGCCACACCTTCCGAAAATAGAAACAGGGACCAAGGAAAGAGATTGAAAGAAATATGTATTTATATATTTTCAGGTGTATATATATAATATATATTGAATATAGTTGATCCTTATTATTCACAGATTCTGTGCTTGCAAATTTGCCTAGTCACTAAAATTTATTTGAGCCCCTAAATTCATACTCACTGTACTTTTGCAGTAGTTCAGAGACATGTGCAGAGCAGTGAAAAATTTGAGTTACCCATGTCCCCCACTGAGGTTGAACTAGGAAGTGCCCTTCCTTGTCGTTCCAGCTCCACACAGAGACAACCAGAGGATAGAGACCATATAGAGACCACTGCAGTTTAGTGCAAGAAGCTCCCACTCTGGGGAGTTGAATGGGGTTTGAATCCCAACTCTGGCACCTGTTAGTGGGGCAGCCTCCAGTGAGTCACTTAACACTAAGAAACCTCATTTTCTCTTTTGTAAAATGAAGGTAGAACCTTCTTATTATTAGGTTATTCTTAGGATTTAAGATTACAATCTATGTTAGTTGTGTGTGTATGTGTGTGTGTGTATGTGTGTGTGTGTGTGTGTGTGTAACACCAAATTTAGGGTGGACCCACCCTAAATCCAGGATGATCGCATCCCAAGATCCATAATTTAATTATATCTGCAAATAAGGTCATTTTTTTGTTAGTTCAGGATGCTTTAACAAAGTGTCATAGATTGGGTGGATTATAAACAACAATTTATTTCTCACAGTTCTGGAGACTGGAAGTCCAAGATCAGGGTACCAGAATCGTAAGATTCTTGCATGAGCCCTTTCTGGGTTGCAGGCTGACATCTTCTGTTATGTTCTCACATGGCAGAAACAGGGCAGAGTGTTCTCTGGAGACTCTTATAAAAGGGCACTAATCTTATTCATGAGGGCCCCATCCTCATGACCTAATTACCTCCTACAAACCTCCAACTCTAAATACCATCACACTGGGGGGTTAGGATTTCAGCATATGAATTTGGGGAGGACACAAACGTTTAGTCACTAACAGTCAACATTCACAGAAACTGGGGCTTGGCCATATTTTTTTTGTGGGACCCTATCATACCTACTATATAGAAAATGAAATTAAAACATGATTAAAAACCTATTTGAAATCTTTCAGCTATCCATAGGCTGCCTGCCTTTTCCCTTTTAAAGAGGTCAAAGAGTGAAGAATCTTTTGTTGAAGGTCCCTTGATCTTGCTTCATTGAACATAAGCCCTTGGTATCAGTACACCCGTTAGGGGCAAAAATCATCTTTACCTGAGAAGGGATGTTGAAGTTCACTTCGGTACCCAATACAGCAAGAGAAACACATCCTTTACAAACCTGTCACCAATTTGAAAACACGTTCCCTCTCTGTGTTGTCCTTTGCTATAATGTTTTTTGGAAATTCGCCTTTAAATTGATCTGTTTTCTCTCACAGTCTGGAAATGGGTGCTCTAATTTCAAATGCTGAGGGTGTCGTCTAGTTTTTCTTCTTTAACAAAGTCGCATGTGGATGTTGACTGATTATGCATCTCGTTCTGCTTTTAACATGCCATTTCTTCTTTCCTCCTTTTTTGGGAGGGGAGGTGCAATAGTGATATTACCCTCACACTGGAGAAGGATGGGGGTGACACCACCTTTTGTCACTCCCAGCATTTCGTGATTGAAGGGTTAACTGCCTGCCATTTTAAAGCTTCAGGACTAGCAAATTCAGACTGAGGACCCCTCCCCCAAAACAACCAAAGATCCAGGTCCCTGCCAACAGGGTTTACTCAGCTGTTTCTCATGTATCCACTTTAGGCTCCCCACACTTTTCATTTCTAGATTTTCTTCTTCATTCCACAGATACCAGTTGGCTGCACTATTCAGTTTCACATTTAATTTCACTGTTTTATTTTATTATTGATCTATATTGAACTTTTTTATCTTTCTCATTAGATTTTAAACTCCTAAAGTACAGAAACTACATTGCTCTTTTACTTCTTTTATTCTTTTTTTTTGCGGTATGCGGGCCTCTCACTGTTGTGGCCTCTCCCGTTGCGGAGCACAGGCTCCGGACGCGCAGGCTCAGCGGCCATGGCTCACGGGCCCAGCCGCTCCGCGGCATGTGGGATCTTCCCGGACCGGGGCACGAACCTGCGTCCCCTGCATTGGCAGGCGGACTCTCAACCACTGCGCCACCAGGGAAGCCCTACTTCTTTTATTCTTATTGCACTTCCTGGTAGGTTTTCAGCAAACCCTTACTGAGTTCATTGAAGTTAAAGATGCAAATTGACTGTAAAATTTCTCATAGGCCTTACCCTCAAATGAAGCACTGACCTCTGTCTTATTAGAATGCCATTTTATCACATCTACTAATTAGGAGCAGGCCTTTCCTTTAACTCTACTTAACTAATAAGCAACAAGAAGAGTAAAGATGACCAGGACAGGAGAGAATAAATGGGATGCAAATGAGTACACGCTCAAGAGCCTTGAAAAACACAGACAACAGAAAAACATTAAGGACCGAGAGAATTTATGAGATTAGAAGGGAAATTCCATAACTCATTGGAGAAAGTCAGCAGTGTCTACCCTATTCCTAGCAATGGGTGAGTAATTCAGGAACTGTAAATTGTGCCAGACCCTTCTTAACCACACAGAACTTAGATCTCCTAACCAAACTTGGCAACCATATTTTTCTCTGTTTTTTTCCCAGCTTCACGGAGGTATAATTGACAGATAAAATTGTATTATATTTAAAGTGTACAACATGATGTTTTGATATATGTTCCCTCAATTGAAGAAATTCCCTCAATTGAGTTAATTGACACATGCATCATGTCACATATTTACCTTTTTTTTTTTTGTGGGTACACAAGTTCTACTCTATTAGCAAATTTCAATTATATAATGAAGTACTATCAACTGTAGTCACTACTTTATACAGTAGATCCTGAGACCTTATTCATCTTATAACTGAAAGTTTGACCCTTACCAACTTCTTCCTGCTTCCCCTGCCTCCCCACCCCACCCCTGGCAACCACTGTTCAACTCTCTGTTTCTATGAGTTCAACTTTTTTTCTTTTCTTTTTTTTTTTTTTTTTTTGCGGTGCGCGGGCCTCTCACTGTTGTGGCCTCTCCCTGTTGTGGCCTCTCCCGTTGCGGAGCGCAGGCTCCGGATGCGCAGGCTCAGCGGCCATGACTCACGGGCCCAGCCTCTCCGCGGCACGGGGGAATCTTCCCGGACCGGGGCACGAACCCGTGTCCCCTGCATCGGCAGGCGGACCCCCAACCACTGCACCACCAGGGAAGCCCTTTTTTTCTTTTTTAGATTCTACATAGAAATGATACCATGCAGTATATATCTTTCTCTGTCTGACTCATTTTACTTAGCATAATGTCCTCTGGGTTCTTCTATGTTGTTGCAAATGATACAATTTCCTTCTTTTTTATGGTTAAATAATGTGTAATTATACTGATATATAGTGTATATATCATATACACCTTGTCTATTGTGCATAATGCTGCAATGAATATTGAAGTACAGATATCTCTTCAAGATAATGGTTTCATTTCCTGTGGATGCATACCCAGAAGTGGGATTCTAGATCACATGGTAGTTCTATTTTTAATTTCTCGAGGAACCTCCATACTCTTTCGAATAGTGGCTGTACCAGTTTACGTCCCTTCCAACAGTGTATAAAGGTTTCCTTTTCTCTACATCCTCACCAGCATTTGTTATCTCTCGTCTTTTTAATAATAGACATCCTAACAGGAATGAGGTGATATCTCACTGTGGTTTTGATTTGTTTCCCTTACGTTCAGTGAGGTGTGGCACTTTTTCATGTACTTATTGGCCATCACTACGTCTTCTTTGGAAAGCTGTCTATTTAGATCCTTTCCTTGCAAGAAGTGTTTATGCTTCCAGTTAAAAACTGCTTTTGTTTGTTTGTTTCACATGGTCCTGTGAGAGTCTGGAATGATAAGTCATGTTGGCTATCAAAGGTGATTTGAGGTCCCATCCCCCAGATGACTGCCGCAAAAGTTGGGCACTGGATGTGTGTACAAGTTCCTTCGAGGAAGCAGATGGAGCCTTGGTCTTATTGTTGGAGTGAGCCAGGGGGAGAATGTGGGGAAGTGCTCCCCGGTGCTCTCAGGCTTGCAGAAGGATTACCATGAGCACCTAGATGCATTCTGATTGGAAGCCAGATGTCAGGCAGCAGCCTGTCAAGTATGCAGTCAGACCCCTTCCAGGAAAAGACTGGAAGATGGGCATGTTTGCCTCTTCCCTCTGCACTGAGCCCTGGGAAACAGCCATGGCGAATGCTCACATGTCCGTTGACAACTCTTTCTTTGTTTGCTCTAGTCCTGTGGGATTTGTGAACTCAAGGCTCATTGACTTTCAGATCTGATGAATTGAAGGTCCATCCCTCACGTGGCAGTCTTAAAAGCCAGGGTGCTAGATGTATGGTCCAAGCCTTTTGCTCCTCAGGGAGAATCTGGGAGTGGGGTTTCCCTCCCAACTGTATGGCACTCTGCTGGGGGCAGGGGTTATGGTGAGAGTGTCTCAGTCTTTCCTACACGTTTCGATGTGGGTATTTTCTCAGTCGCCTGTTGTGTAGGAGTCATTCAGCTAGTTTCTAGATTTCTCTGAGGGAATTCTCCACGTGTAGCTTTATACTTGGTGCTTTTATGGGAGGAGGGAAATTCAGGAGCCCCATCTTGGCGATGTCCTCCAGCCACCGTATTTTTCTAAATGAGCATTTTCACATGAACATCTTTCTGATCCTTCGAGCTCAGCATATTCCAAACTGAAATAAATTTCCCTCTCAAACTACCCCTCTTGCTGGTGATGTGAAAGGTAGCATGTATATTCCTAGCCGTTATGCTTTAAATCTGGGATTCTCCTGGGCTTTTCTCTCTCCTTCTCCCTGCCAGATTAACCAGGAGTCATTTGCTGTCATTTACTGAGCTTCACATCTTATGTCACTAGAATTTTCTGTATGTTATCTTGTTTCACACTTGTGACAGCCTTATGTGGTACCTATTAGTATCCCAAGAGAAGTTGTGTAATTCACCCAAGGTATAAATGGTGCTATAAATGTATCAAAAATGCATTTGAGAGAATAAATATCGTGGTATGCTGCCTAAAGACTATGCTATCTATGCTTTCCCCTGTACATTTTAAAATTTATCACACTGCACTGCCTTGTTAGACCCCTGTAGCATTTACCAAAACAACTTTGCTAGTATATCATTGTCCAATATTGAAGAGTTGAAAAAACAATGCTATGAAAATCATTATTTTGCATCCTGTTAACAAGGATGCCATTTATTCTCTTAAACTGTGTCAGGGTACCATAGGAAGAATCTTTCCATGACTCAGTAGTAGGATTCGTTGTATTCTGAGCAACTAACTTGATCTTATTTTATGGGTTTCGTGAACCATATAACTGATGATCTTTTTTTTTTTTTCCTGTTGAAAAGTTCAGAATCAAATCAGTGATGCAAATCTAAGAATTTCACTGAACCTTCTTAGATTCCCTTGACTACCTCCTCCTTTCTTCCTTGGCTGTCTCCCCACCTAAGCTATGTCTGTCTCCTCTTCTGAAATTGAAAGCAATGAAAGACAAATGGGATTTAACATCCCGTGTGGCTACAAAGTAGCCAGAAACAACCAAAAAATACAGGGGACGCGGGGGGAGGGCTCCCCATTGGCGAACTATATATTACACAGGAGGCCAGGGGGGCCAGGCCAAAGTGGCTCTCCTTCCTGTTCTCTGGGCCACTCCAAGGTGTGGTTCCTTCTCGGGACCCTTCCCAGGAATTCTGACGTAAGGGTAAGTAAGTGTGCCGTCCAAGAGGCCAGCCGAGTTTCTTGTGATGCAGTAGCCAGTGCAGCGATGTTTCCTATCACAATGCTTAACTTACTTCCTCGCTTCATTTCTCCTTTTCTCCTCTCACTGCTTCAGGCTTAAACCCCTGAAATAAAATGTCTGTACCTTGATCCATGCTTCATGTTCTGCTTTCTTGAGAGGTGGGGCTAAGACAAATAGAAAAAATTTGTTGCAAGCTTAAATCAGACCTTCTCCTTGCTGCCTTTTGGTTGGTTGGGTGGCTTTAAGGGTAGCGACCACCTTTTTTGATCACTGAACTGGGTCTACATTGCCAAGAATTTGTATTTGGCAGCAAACTTTTCCTTTTGATGTCTTAATAGAAACTAAGTGTAATTCCAATGTTATCCCCCCAACTCCAACATTTTGACCCCTTATTTCTAGTTGGAACTACAGGAATGACAGGAAACACAAAAGAGCAACTGACTGTAGCCTGCTGTTAACATGGTTGACATAAGTTGTCAGACTTCCACTGTGAAAGCAGATTTTTTTTCAGCTGGCAGAAGTCAGAAGAAGTGCTATAAAATCAGAAATAAGCTGTGAAATGTACTTTAAGTGAATATGAAAGTGTGCTTGTTCCCTTGACCTGGCATTCTGAAAAGCAAGCAGTGTTGTCTTTTGAAGGATAATAAAACTGCAATGGGGATTTCTTTGTGTCCGGGAGTTGAGGCAGGGGGAGGATTCTCTTTTTATTTATTTACTATTTTGTGGCAAAATAAAAGTGACAGTTCTCTGTGACCTGAGTCAGAAATAAGTCCTAAAACAGAATGTTAGCAATTTTTATGGTTCATCCATCTTAGCCACCCTAACAGCACCACTCACAGAGTTTTATGTGTACCCTAAGTTCACTTTTTGCCCACAATGTGTTTTCCCCTGTAGTGTTTCTAATTATTTTGATCTTTCGTAACAAGTTAACAAGACATCTCTTTCATAAATAAATGTGTGTGCTTGATATGAGAGAGCCTTTATTTCTCCCTCAATGGACTCTGTTTGGTCAAAGCAGAATATGGGCAGTGTACTCTCTCCCTCTCAAAGACCATTTTAATTTTACTACCTTTTTTTTTTTTTTAATATTCAGAAACAACTCATGGCAGGGAAATAATCAGCTCATGTTAAAAGTAAGGCCATTTTTTTTTCTCATTGCTTGTCCTTGTTTACGAGAACTGAGGAATAGGAAAAACAAAAAACTGTTAGGAATTATCTACAAAGCAACAAAGAACCAGCGATTGCAAGGAGAAACCCAACATTTTGTTTTTCAAATTTCAAACCCTGCCACAGGAAAACATATTACGTAGAGGTCTGTTCCAGTGCATTCCAAGTCTTCTGGATGCACCATGGCATCTATTCTGAGGCCATTAAAGAACGTTCTCCTTGATCTTGTCTTCCAAGGTACTTTTGGGAAGAGGAAGCATTGCACTCAGTGAAAAATGAGGGAGATGCTCTCTGCTCTGGCCAGAGGACACAGAGTAAAGGAACCCTGGGAACTTTGTGGGGTCTGATCCCATGCCCTGGAGATGAGAATTTGCTATAAACCTACATGCTGAAGTCTTGGGAAGCAGTGATTAGAAGCCTGACTTTGAGATGAAAGGCCTGGACGAGATCCCAGCCACATCAGCCGACGACCCCAGGGCCTGCCGTGTCATAATCTTCCTGAGTCTTGCTTTTCTCAACTGTTAAAAATTGAAAATATTCACAACCACCTCATAAAGTACTCAGAGATCAATGATATCATTTTAATATAGCTGTTAGGCCATCATCGTTTCATGAGATGGGGGCAGATTTTTTTTTAGTTGTTTTCATCAGTGTATTTTTAGCACCTAATGCATAGCAGGCCCTCAAGATTAATTTATCAAGTGGTTTAAGAGGACTTAAAATTACCATTGACTGACCTATGTGCCAGGCAATCTTCTATTATTATTGGGATGATTACAGTGTTATTTTGTTCAGGATTTGATTGGTTTCTTGGGAATGATCAAAGAGAGTGTTTTTTTTGTTTTTTTGCCGTACGTGGGCCTCTCACTGTTGTGGCCTCTCCCGTTGCGGAGCACAGGCTCCGGACGCGCAGGCTCAGCGGCCATGGCTCACGGGCCCAGCCGCTCCGTGGCATGTGGGATCTTCCCGGACCGGGGCACGAACCTGTGTCCCCTGCATTGGCAGGCGGACTCTCAACCACTGCGCCACCAGGGAAGCCCTAAAGAGAGCAGTTTTTAAGCTGCTCTTCCTTGGAGCGGTCTCAAGGTCACTGCAGGCTGTTAATGAAGGCTAAAAAGATGTGACTCTGGCCATCTTTATTCTCCTGGTCACCATAAAAGTGCCTCCACTTATATCAATTTTCTCCTCTGAGGTTTCCACGTTGAGTTGATAAGAGCGTTCCAGGGCTAAAACAGCGTTTGGAAACGACTCATCTCAACACAGCTCAGCTTCCACACTAACTGATGGTCCCGCCAGAAACAACACCCTTACTTCTTGGGTCTTTGGAGTGTCCACCTTTGTCAGGAGGCCCCAAAAAGCCCCTGAGAACATCTTGAGAGCCTAGACTGTGTCTCCATTAACCTGACCAAGAAGATGCTCATGTCATGCACTTGTATTTCCAAGATCTCCATGGGGGGAGAGACCACCTTCCAGCTGTGCCAAGTTACGATCCGTTCCCTGTCAGTTAGTAAACTAGAGGGTTGGGCTTCCGGAATCCCGAATATGCAGTCAGTGCTCTGTCGTTGAGGAAGGATGGAATTAGGTGCCTTGATAGCAACCCTAGCTAGAGCCTCTCCAATCCGTGTGAAAACCACTGCTTTTATGGCCCTGCTGGCAGCTTCCTTCAGTCAGTTATGAAGTGGTTTGTTAAAGTAGGTGTTAGCCCGTTACACCTCCTTCCTGCATCCCCTTTAAAATTCTAGAATTTTCTTTGTCCTTCTTCAGTGCATACAGATGTAAGGCCCATCAGGTTTATCGGGTACTTATTTGAAGTAAAGGGTGCTAGAATATGAGGGACAGGGCACTCATATTAATGGATGCTTTGATTAATGAATCTGGCAGTTCAGAAATGAAGGCAAAATAATCTGAATTATATGCTGTCCTTGCCTTATTTTTCATAGTGTAAACCTAAAATGCTGGTATTCTGGTGTCCTTTTTTTTTTTTAAAGGCATGTTTGTTTGTTTTTTTAAGATTTTTTTTTTTTTAATGTGGACCATTTTTGAAGTCTTTATTGAATTTGTTACAATATTGCTTGTATTCTGTGTTTTGGTTTTTTGGCCCTGAGGCATGTGGGATCTTAGCTCCCCGACCAGGGATCGAACCTGTACCCCCTGCATTGGAAGGCGAAATCTTAACCACTGGACTGCCAGGGAAGTCCCTCTGGTGTCCATTTTTAACTTGACACCGCTTGGCTGTGTTTCTTCTCGTTTCTCTTTTGCATGCTCAGATTTAGGTTTCCAGAACCACGGTTTAGGACTAGAAGGAGACACAGAAGGCCTACGAAGAAGTAGCTTATTATTGGGAATCGGTGATTTGGGTGCTTTTCCTGCTGCATGGAGACAGTTGTAGAAGCCTCCAGCCTAGAAATGCACCCTCTCCTTAATACCAATCATCCTTCTTCTCCTCCCTCCTTTTCCAGTGTTCATGTCCTCCCTCACCAACCCCCCGCAGATTTTAAAGTCCAGTTTCTCCCATAATCATCTACAGTAACTGTTCCCTTGGTGGGTCGTGATAGCTTCCTAATAATCCATCAGTCTGTCCTCAGCCTTTATCATCCTTAACCCTTCCGTAGCTTTTAACCACCCCTAATTTCTCCAATCTAACCTTTGCTTAGTTTTTAATCCTCATTCTATGACAACTGTTCTGATTACTTCTTCTCCGTCTCTTTCATTTGCTTCTCTTCCATTTTCACGCCTTGGAATGAGAGCATCCCCCGAGATCCTGTCTCTTTTCCTCCTCTTTCTCATCCAGTTTCTGGGACTTTAACTCTCATCCTCATATAAATCATTACTTCATCTCCAACCTCTCATTTTAGCTTCATTCTAATTTTCTGAGTTGCATGATAGAAGTGTCTGCTTGAAGGTCTCCCTAATATCTCAAGTTCAACAAGTCCAGAGCTGAACTCATCATATTTCCCCTGCGGCTCTTCCTTCTGAGTCCATATTTCTTTTAATGAGTCCACCATTATACCAGAAGCCTTGAATGGATTCTAAATCATTCCCTTTTTTCACTTTCTGTATATAGTCCAGGGCCATTCTAACAACTTTCTCACTGTCTGACTTGCTAATTCTTCTTCGTCTCCCCTAGAGCCATCCCCTTCATTCAAGCTGCCATTACCTAACTAGTCCCCCATGTCCATTTTCTTTACCTTCCAATCCATCTGTCCACTGCTATCCAGATTAATCTTCCTCATGTATCTACTGGCTTGTGACATTCCCTTGCTACAAAATCTTCCAGAGTTCTTTCTTGAAGCCTAACAAAGTAGAAATTTTTTCATTAACCTTACGTTCTTCCAGCTTCTATAGCCAACCGCCATGTGTGTTCTTTAACTGTCAGTAGTTTCCTGAGCCACCGCTCACTGCAGAAAATGGGACTAGAAGCCATTCTCCATCAATGCTCTACACTTTGCTGACGCAGAGCTTCTGTTCATTCAGTTGCCTCTCTCTGTCCTGCCACGAAGCCGTAGTTCTCCACCTGTCACCTTTAAAAAAAATTGGGTCCCGCACTCTAGTTATTATGCTAAGCAGCTGAGAAAAACATCTTCATCATTGGATATAAAAATGCTCAATAGATGTTTATTAAATAGAATTCAAATAAATCAAACTAAGGAAACATTTTAAGACTTCCATATTGAATCATATCAGAAGGAGCAAGAAAGGAAAATAAAAAGAGAGAAATGAAGAGGAAGAGAAGAGAGACGTGAAAATAGAAAGTTGTGGGAAGGAGTCAGAGGTTTTAAACTTTTACTTGATGCATGCGAAAATCCACACGTAGTGTCTGAGCCCGATTAAAAACAATGTCTCCTTGACTCTATTTATCCTGTTAGGGAGACTGACATGGAGGAGACTTGAACTCTCTGTAGTGGTTGCAAAGGGTAACAGAATGGCTTAGGTATGACCTCTTGATAATAATGTAAGCAAGCAAATAAAAAAACATCTTTCAAATAAACGTATGGAATGAGCTCTCTTTTGTTCAATTTGGTACTTGAGGACTTAATATTACCTAAGAAAAGGGCAGTTTTTCTGAACTTCCTCACATTAAATAAGAATACTTTATGTGTAGATCAACATTTCTCAACCCTGGCACTATTGTCATTTTGTGGCAGACACTTCTCTATTGTGAGGGTTACCCTGTGCGTTGTCAGATGTTTAGCAGTGTCCCTAGTCTCTACCGACTAGATGACAGTAGCATCCTCTGACCGCCTTCCAAGCTGTGTCAAATAAAAATGTGTCTAGACATTGCCAAATAGCCCCTGTGTAGTAAAGTCTGAATTTAGATAGAGATACGTATGTTTAAAATGCATGTTGTTCCTCCGAAAGCATTGAAAATGGCCAGGCTAACGCATTTTCCCATGGAAAAGCAACTGCGCCCATTTTTAGGTCTTCATTCCAAAATCCCTCCTGTTTACATTCCTTTGGGCTGAGCTTCTAATCAGTCTGTATTCTGCAATATTATGCAAAATTCTTTAACATCCATAATACTTGATAGCTATGAAACAGACAAGACTCACAGGCACCATTCCAAACCACCTCTTATAACGAATATACAAATATGGAAGGAAGGAGCCCAACTGTCCAAACGCTGTGGGATCTTCCTGGACCGGGGCATGAACCCGTGTCCCCTGCATCGGCAGGCGGACTCTCAACCACTGCGCCACCAGGGAAGCCCCTCTGATAACTCTTGATTGGGGTCTAGTGAACACTTCAGTCATAAACATCCCCTCATTATGACAGAGCAGACAGATGAAAAAAAAGAAGAAAAGAAAAGGGCATCATGCTAAAAGGCATTTCTATACGAGAATCCGTTTTCCTTTTAAACAACTTCCCACACTGTTCAGCACTGATCTGTGTACCTGAAGTGCATTTTATGTTATGTTTCATTTTGCTTTTATGCAAATACAGTCCCGGGCTACAGATGCACTGAGTTATTTTTAATGGTAGTGGTGTTATTTGTAATACTCAACCAAGGGGTAGAATGAATCTAGAATGTTAAATAAATTTGGAGTAGAATTACAGAGAGGCAGCAGCTGCATTGGAACGAGGGCAGTGGTCACCTGCTATTCGCCTGCCGAGTGGCAGATTATTAGGTGACCATGTAGAACTTTGACTCCTAGTATCACAAAATCCCATTCTTACAGGTCACCAAAACCCTTGGAGAGGTTACTACTCTATTTCAGTTGTAGATAAAGAGATCAAAAAACAAATTGGCCATTCTGGAAACCTGTTTGTATTTTTTAAATAGACACTTCCCTCCACTTTTAGCACATACAGTCCTTTTGTCTTAACAGACACATTTCTAGAATTTAAGTTTAAAACTTTAAATTGCTTTTCCCGTAAAACTTACTGAAAGAAACCAATCCCTGTTTTGATCAAGGCAATAAAATATGTTTTTTCTCTCCAAATAAAAGATGTGTTAAAAGAACCCATGGCAGAGTGATCTGGGGCTGAGCTGTATGTGTACTTTATACAATTACTGTCAGTACTGGCTCTGTGGCAAATGTGTTTAGACTCAGCTCCCTTCTTTAGTATGTGTTTATTACAATGCAGGACCAATTTATTACCCATTAGTCTATCGTTCTCACTCTTCCTGTTTATTATTCAGCTTCTTATTTGTGTACAAAGCGATGTAGCTTCAGATTTGTGAATCTACACAAAGTGACACTGTATGTGCCGCAGCAGCGTAACTGAGGCCTTATTTCATTTTCTATTGTTTGCATTGCTGATGAGTCTACCGGCAACACTCTAAATTTGTGGGCTCTGTAAACTCCTAAGTTATGATGGTTCTTCAGATGTTAATTATCCCCGTTCATATGCCCTCTTTATTATACACGTGATATGCAGTATATACGGCTGTCCTTTGTAGTAGTCTGAGATAATGCTGCTGATGGTGGTTCCTGTCTCTGTGGCTGGCAGTGCAGAAAAAGGCAGCATGGGCCAAGCAGCGCTTCCCACTCTGCATACACAGGGCAGTGTTCAGAAATGAGCAATGCCCGGCTTCAGTTAGAGCTGTTAAAATCGTCTGCATGTCCTCCTGCAACAAAGCCACCAAGTTTAGGGTATTTTAACAAAAATTTTATGCTAAGGAAAAGGAAACCAAAAAATGTATATTTTTCCCCAAATTCTCTTATGGATTTTTAGGAAAAGAGTGCATTCTTATACATCCTGGACCTGCCGTAAATTCTTCTTTCAATCCACTATTCACTTAAAGGAAACAAGTGATACAAGTTTCTCTTGAATTCAAGGTTCACATGGCAACTTTTATTCCAGAATGTAAATACCTTCTTTGACCCAGGTTAATTGATATGTTAGAGAAGTGGTTTTCTTTCTTTCTTTTTTTTTTTTGAAGCTGGGATATCACTTGTTCAAGGTAAAGCTTATGCCAAAACTTGAGGTTTTATATGTGTGTGTACATATACACGTACGCAGTTGTGTGTACATATACATGCATGTGATTGTGCATGTACACACATGTGATGTGTGTTATGCATGTACACACGTGCTTGCATTGCGTATGCAGACATGCAGTTGTGTGTGTGCATGTGCACGTATGCAATTGTGTGTTGTACATATGCATGTGGTTGTGTGTGCATATACACACATGTGATTGTGTGAGTGTGCTATACACACATGCAATTGTGTGTGCATATACACATGCAATTGTGTGTTGTGCATATGCATGCATGTGATTGTATGTACATATACACACATGCGATTGTGTGTGCATATACATGCATGTGATTGTGTGTTGTACACATGCGATTGTGTGTGCATATACATGCATGTGATTGTGTGTTGTACACATGCGATTGTGTGTTGTACGCACATGCGATTGTGTGTGTTGTACATATACATGCATGTGATTGTGTGTGCATATACACTGATGCAATTGTGTGTGTACGTATACACACATACAATTGTGTGTGTGTGTACACATCATACATATGGAAGGTTAAATCCAGGATGAAAATCAATATGGCTCCTCCCTGCCACCCCTGCCAGTGTGCCAGGGAACCTCAGGGGTACCCTGTTACTGCCTGAGGTCCACAATATATAAAGCACTGCCTTGAAAAATAACTTCAAATGGTCATCAAATGCTGATAACGTGTGCAGTTGTACAGTGGTTCATGGAACTTTCACACTGACTTGGCTCTGACAGACAGATCAGAGCTCTAATCTCCATTTGACAATAAAAGGAAGGAGGTGACACTTTAAGGGAGACCCAGAATAGTGGATATAAATGTGAAAAAGAGGTGGTATCTAGTGGAAAGAGGCAGGATGTGAGCATGTGGAGGAAGCCAATGTAAATAGAATGAGAATAACCAGCAACACAAGGAGAATTTGGGGGAGATGCAAGGTCACTTGATGACAAGGGGAAATCATGCGGGTGAAGGGAGCTGCTAGCATCTGTATGTCAGTCACTAAGCTAAGTTTTCCACATGTTGTCCCCCAAACGAGTCTAGGAGGTCAGAGGTCTGTTCGTCCCATCTTAGAAGACAGAAATCAGAGCTCGAGAATGTAGAGGACAGACAGATAGCAGTGTTAGACTTGAAATCAGCCTCTGGACTTCAGGCTGATTCCCTGAGCCACTAGGTCATACTCGATGCTAGAAACAGAAGGAATGGATCCAACCTATATGTGCAGAACAATAGATCAAAGAGTCAGAGAGATCCTTCCCCATATAGCTGAGCTACTGGGGGTGGTTGGCGTGACACAGAGGGCCTGGCCCTGCTCTAGAAGAAATGGATCCTTGTCCCAACTCTATCACAAAATCGCCCTGAGACGTCTGACCTTTTCCCTTCATTTATGTTAAGACTGTCTCCTCATCTATAAAATAAGGAGGTTAAGATAGATGATTTCTGTGATCCCTTCCATCTTCTATGATATTTGTATGAAACTGAAACAAAGGGATACGCAGAGCCTGCTGAGAGCTGAGGCAGTGTCATCCCCTGCCCTTGAAAGCCGCGTCAGCCTGACTGACACCTGCCGACACTGGCTTGCAGGTATATCCTGAACCACTCCCGTACCTTGCAGCTTACTTCCACTGAGATGGTGCTTTTTAAAAGACTTTTATTGAAGTATAGTTGATTTACAGTGTTGTGTTAATTTCTTCTGTACAGCAAAGTGACTAAGTTATACATATATATATATATTCTTTTCCACTATGGTTTGTCACAGGATATTGAATATAGTTCCCTGTGCTATACAGAAGGACGTTGTTGTTTATCCATCCTCTCTATATATAATGGTTTGCCTCTGCTAATCCCAAACTCCCAATCCATTCCTCCCCTACCTGCCCTCACCCTTGGCAACCACAAGTCTGTTCTCTATGTCTCTGAGTCTGTTTTTGTTTCATAGATATGTTGATTTGTGTCATATTTTAGATTCCACATATAAGTGATATCATATGGTATTTGTCTTTCTCTTCCTGACTTACTTCGCTTAGTAGGGGATGGTGCTTCTGTATTCTAAGCCTTCCTGAGTACACATCGGGGCTGACGAATGACCTGAGAGGTAGAATGAGGTCACCTTCAGGACTTTCCCTTCTGAGCTGGCCTCCTCAGATCTTGAGTCACGTTAGGCAAAAGATGATACCCAGTTTTGATTACTTCAACTTAAGAGTCTGTGAAGAAACGAAGATGCCTAAAGATCAGAAGGGGATAACATTTGAAAGGCTAGCATTTAATACCATTTATTACATCCAACACAGTGCTCAGCCCTTCACCTACTACTTTGTCTCATATTAACCCTCTCAGCAAACAAATAATTTAGGCACCATTACCCCATATTGCAAGGCAGGAAACGGAAGCTCACTGAGATCTGCAAACCCACTTAGGGCTGTGTCATCTTAAGTAGCAGAGCTGAAATCCAAATGGAGGCGGGGTGTCTCCTTGACTCCAAAGGCGCCTCTGTTTTTCGTGGGGTTTTTTTGCGGGTTTTTTTTGCGGTACGCGGGCCTCTCACTGTTGTGGCTTCTCCCGTTGCGGAGCACAGGCTCCGGACACGCAGGCTCAGTGGCCATGGGTCACGGGCCCAGTCGCTCCGCGGCATGTGGGATCTTCCCGGTCCGGGGCACGAACCTGTGTCCCTTGCATCGTCAGGCGGACTCTCAACCACTGCGCCACCAGGGAAGCCCCGTGTCGCCTCTGTTTTTTATAATCGTGTTGTAGAGAAACATAGGTGGTAATTTAAGAATGACTTTTAGATATGAAAGCAGTAATTTTGTAAAAGTCTGTGACTGGATATTCTCTGTATTATCTGAGAATAGAAAAAAAATGAGCTCTATTTATAACATGAGAAATTTGAGTTGGTTATAAAAAAAATAGTTTCTTGACAAAACTTGTATGAGTAACTGGCCTTTCCTTGAAAGGGCTTATGTCAGCTCCCTTTGAAGTCTAAGCAGAACAAATTCTACATTGGGTCTTAACTTTTAGAATAAATTCACTTTTACCAGTAAGTTTTTAGAGCACTGATAAAATCCTAATCTGATTATCTATTGCTCTGTAACAAACTACACCAAAACTAAGAAAATGACAACTATGTTATCTTACCTATGATTCTCTGTGCCTAAAATTCTGGCAAAATAAAACTGGGACAACTCTTTGCATTCTGACATCTGGCCTCACCCAGGGAGACTTGAATGGGGGAAGTGGTGGAAGTGGCTCAAATGAGGCATTGTATCTAAGACTTTCTTTCTGGCTGTTCAGTGATTTCCTTGGTTCTTCTCTGCATGCCATCTTTTGGGACTATAATACACAAGATGGCTTATTACCCACATGTCTAGTCTTTCAGCTGGGATGGCTGGACCAGGTGGGAGCTGGCCAATCATCCCTCTCTCTTGCTCTTTACATGGCCTTTTCATGTTGGTATCTTGGGCATCTTCACCACATGGAAGTATCAGGGCAGTTGGACTTCTTACATGGCAACTGGCTTCCAGCAAGCATTCCAACGGATTACAAGGATTCCAAAAATCTAGTCTTAGAAGTCACACGAAGTCAATTCTACTCTATTATTTTGGTCACACAGATAAGTCCAGGTGCCATGTGAGAGGGGACTAGACGGGGTATAAACACTGGAAGCCGTGGCTCATTGGAGGCCATCTTTGGAGACTAGCTTCATAAGCCCCATGGAATTTTAGGGCTGAAAGACACATAAGTGCTACACAAATAACCATTCACCTAAGGGGAAAAAAAGAATATACTAAAAAGAGACAAGTAGTCTTCTAGACCACCAAGGAGGGTTTTATGTGTGGATTAAAGGTAGTTAATGTACTCCCCAAATATTCTAACATCTCTCTAGGCAGAAAAATTGCGTAAGTCTCAAGTGAATTACATAGTAATAATTTGTCTTTTCCCATTTATAAGGGTAAAAATAGCCTGGGGCTATAACTTGTAGCTTTCAATTTGCATCTTCATTGCACCAGGGAAGGCTGCTATGTGACACATATGTTTGACTATCCTAGCTGAAAATAAAGTAGTATGGGTTTAATTTTATTGGCAAGAGACCAGCTTTCCATAATTCTAACCTAGTGAATCGTTATGGACCATAATTCAGATTTAATGATCTGACTCATTGAAATGATAAGATCCCAGCTTTGGGCAGGCATATTGTTGCTTCTCATCCGAAAGTCTATTATTTTACATGTCAGGTACTCCCTCCCGCTTCCTGTGCACCTTTAAATAGAAGGCAGATGCTGTCAGCTGGCCCTAACCAGCACAAATGATTGAGTCACTAGAGCTTATGTGAACACGTGCGGTTCTGTATTTGAATCTCTTAAGTCCATTGCTAATGACGCTGTACAGTTCAGAGATTTCACTGTTGACAAAGACCATATGTTCCCCCAGCAGCTTCCTGTGTAATGTTCTGTTTACTGTATATTCAGCAGAGGATTTGAACAGCTTTACCTGGAGCAAAATATTCTATCCACAGGCTGTTTGACGTGATGTGCTACCCAAAATAGATAAATGTTTCTAAAATATGTGAGAAGTGAGTTCTCTCACTAAGACAGCCTTGAATGAGATACCTTTGCTGCTAGGATATACAATGTCTTTGCCCATCTGGAGACCAAAAGAGAATTAGGTTGAGTCTCACATAAAACAAAGCACACAAAAAACTAAGATTAATTTTAAAACATAGCCAAATATCTTCTGTTGATAATAAAGGCCAGGAATAATGAATTTATTTCTTCCACCCACTCATAGTCAGGAAGGCCACCTCTTACTTGCCCATTGGCATCCTGTTCTCAAATCTCTTGAAGTTAAATTGGTTATACTCTTTTATTTAGAAAGCAGAGGAGTTAAATCTGACCAATTTGATTGACCAGAAAATACTGAAATAACAGGAAAGGTTCTTATAGTGATTTGCTTCCTTGTTCTACTATTTTGACTGTTTAAGACCAAAAGCATGCAAAGTTTAATGGTTTAGCAGTTAAGAGAATACATCCTAAAAACATTCATCAGGGTGGAATCCTGGGTCCGCCAAGTAGTAAAATGTGACTTTGGCAAGTTCCTTAAGCTCTCTTAGCCTCAGTTTCCTTCTTTGTGAAAAGAAGGGGGTGTAACGCTGTTGACTTCTTTAGATGGCTATGAAGGTTCGTTCAAACATTTAACACAATTCCTGATATATAAGCACTGAATAAATATGAACTTTTATCCAAACCACTGGAATATTTTTTTTTTTAGTCTATGAATTAACTGTGAATGTTATTACTCAAACTTCCAATATTACCCACGGAGGCATACGCCAATTAGACTCAACTGAAAATAGAGGGGATGAAGGTTAGAATCCAGGGGTGTTTTGAAGTTAATCATATTATAATACTTTGAGATGATCTATTTCTGATTTATTTTACATAGTGTGGGCAATTATTTAGATGTGACTTCTTAATTCAATTCCTGCACAGACACTTAACAGTTAAAAGTCCAACTTTCAAGTGCCTCATGGAACCAGTAACAACTTCCAGCAGTGGCCAGTTCAGTCTCACCCCCACTGCAGAGTAAATTTAAACTAAACTGGACAGTTGGGGCATAGGTGGAGTTGCACTCTGATTACCATAATTCTATATCTTGAAGTATTAAACTCCATAGAGAAACAAAATGTTCTTTCATGGTTTCCTTGAAAGACCAGTGTGGGGATAAGGTTATTTATATATTTTTCTCAACCACAGCCCAGATTTTAGGGCTTCTTCAGTTTGTTTTAATAAAAGAGGAATGTATAGAGTGTAGCTATTCTTTGTAGTTGCTGGCAAGATAATACAATAATCACAGAGATGCTGTATGATGAAACTTGGTACCTCAAGCAGTAAATTTAAGGAGCTTATAAAACAATGGTTCAGGTTCAAATACTCCTAGCAACAGTAATAAGGAAAGTAAGGGAGAAAGATCCTCAAATCTTTGTTTCACACTGACAAGGCCTCGATATAATTAAAGTTGTCCCAAAGAATACATTTTCTTCCTTCACTCAAACAAAACCTTCAGATGCTCATTTCTGGAGTCAAGTTCACAGGCATCTCTATGACCCAGAGAAAGATAATTCTGTACAAGTCATCGAGGTAGACAGGTGATAAATGAGAAAAGGGGATTCATTTTGCCTCTGACTGTTTCAGAGGGAATTCTCTTCATTGAGATATCCTGAGAGAGGACTTTCTGCTTGCTCTGTGTGTGTGTGTTTAATTACAAGTACCAGAGGCAGTAGGCTGTGTTTCCATCTTATCCTGGGTGTTACCTTTTCAGTGCTAGTAAAGCTTTCCTGAGGAAGAAAACACTGTATTCTGCTGAGTGTTCTTGTCATTGACAATCTCCTCACCCCTGTGGATACTTCAGAAAGTTATGTCAAATCCTCACTATCTACAAGGATTTTGCTTTTATGATTCAGACCTGGCACTTTCCATGCTTGCCTTTCAGGTCAAAAGCCAGAAAGTCAGCATCTTCAGAACTCTGATTAGCACTTGAACTTCAGGAGATTTATGACCACTAGACTTGATTTCTAAAGCAGTTTTATTCAAGTACAGACCATTTATTCTGTGGACAGTGATATTTATATCCATATGTTTTATACCTAAAATCTGCAACTTTGCTATTCTTTTCATTGCTATGGATAATGAATTTTTATTTTTATTTAGAATGTTAATGATATCTTCCTCAAGTGGAGTACGTCATCAGTTTGTTTTGTTTGGGTTTTTTTGGTGGTTTTTTTTTTTTTTTTTTTTTTTTGCGGTACGCGGGCCTCTCACTGTTGTGGCCTCTCCCGTTGCGGAGCACAGGCTCCGGACGCGCAGGCTCAGCGGCCATGGCTCACGGGCCCAGCCGCTCCGCGGCATGTGGGATCTTCCCGGACCGGGGCACGAACTCGTGTCCCCCGCATCGGCAGGCGGACTCTCAACCACTGCGCCACCAGGGAAGCCCCATCAGTTTAATGTGAATTTTAAAAAAAAATCTCTAATCAGTATCTTACAGGCAATGAAGAGAGTCTGACAATGTACCAACTATACTGCTGAATGTATGACCTATGTTTTAAAACTCAAGGTCTACTACTTGCCCTACATTTATTATTTGTCTACTCTATACCAGGCAGTTTTGGGCACTGCACAAATTACAAAGAAAAAGGTAACTAGAACTTTTTGCCCTCAAGGAGTTCAAGGTCTAGTTCAGCACTGAAAATAGAGATATAATGTGAGTCACATTTGTAATTGTAAAAATTCTAATAGCCACATTAAACCAAGTAAAAATAAACAAGTTAAATTAATTTTAATAATATATTTCATTTAAGTCAGTATATCCAAAATATTATCTTTTCAACATGGAAACAATTTTAAAAGTTATGAATGATGTAGTTTATGTTTTTTCTTTTGAAATCCAGTATGTATATTAATCTTACAGCAAGTTTCAGTTTGGCAAAACCACATTTTAATAGCCTGTTAGTCTAATGTCATTTGGACAACATAGGTCTAGTTGTTGGAATAAGAAGGGCAATGGGGGCTTCCTGGTGGCGCAGTGGTTGAGAGTCCACCTGCCGATGCGGGGGACAAGGGTTCGTGCCCCGGTCCGGGAAGATCCCACATGCCGCGGAGCGGCTGGGCCCATGAGCCATGGCCGCCGAGCCTGTGTGTCCGGAGCCTGTGCTCCGCAACGGGAGAGGCCACAACAGTGAGAGGCCTGCGTACCGCAAAAAAAAAAAAAAAAGAAAAAGAAAAAAGGGCAATGATCATAAACACAGGTTGAGGAAGATGTGACCATGGCATTATGAGGGGAGAGGGTACCTCCCGTAGCTTGGTTGGCAATGGATAATCAGGCTCTGCTTCCAACTTAAAGTCAGACTTCACCTGTCCTTAAATGAAAATTAGGAGTCATTCAGTCCATCTTAGTTGTAAGAATATAGATTGGGGAGTCAGTTAGGCCAGGGTTTGAGTCCCAGCTTTACCACTTACTGTTTGGATTCCTTGGGCAAGTTACTAGCTTCTTTAATACTGAATTTCCTCTTGGTAGCATTGTGATGAGTTTAACATAAGAAATGTACTGGGCACATTGACTGCCATGTAGTAGATATGCTTAGTGAATGTTAGTGGCTATGATTATAACTGCATAGAAGGACAATAATGCAAAGTATCCTACTGAGTGTGATGGCAAAAAGACAAGTCATCCTCAGTCCTGGCTGCACATTAGAATTTTCTGGGAAGTTTTAAAAAGTAACGATGGGAAATTCAGGAAAGGGACAAGTCAAATGACACCTCAAGGAAACTGACTGATAATTCCAGAAAGTAGCACATTCTACAGGATAATCAATTCATTTCCAGAATAAATCAATGGTAGAAGGAAAAGAAGGGCTTAATTGTAGGGGAGAGGCCTGTTCTAGATTTTAAAAGGTCTAATAGATTTAATAACCAAATGTGATGTGTCCGTTTATTTAATTCTTATTCAAAGAAACCAACTGCAGAAAGACATTTTTGATAGAACTGGGAAAATATCGTGTGGTCTAAGGTATTAGATAACAGCTAAGAATTAGTGTTCATTGCTTGTGAAATGGTGATGTCTGGAATTTGTTTTAAAATGTTTAAACAAAAAGAGCATAGGTCAACGTGTATGGCAAAATCTTAATAATTGTCGAATCTGACTGATAAGATTCATTGCACCACCTTCTCGTCTTTCGTTGAAGTTTGAAATTTTTCAAAATTAAAAAATACATACTTATTAAACAATACTTAGAAAATGCCAAAACGAAACACTGCTTCTTGGGCCCCAAGATTCTATTTTAGTTTGTCTTGGGAGTAAATGGGGATTGGGGCATTGCTGTCTTTTAAAAGCTGCTGAAATACTTCTAGCATACAGCCACCATTAACAGGTAGAAGCCTTGCAGGCAGGTGCTGATGTTGATAGGAGGGGAGTCTGGAGGTGGAGGCAGGTGTCATGCTATCATAAAGGGTATTTCAAGGTTACTGGGAGCCAGAGTTTTAAGCTGGGAAATGATATAGTCATACACACGTTTTATCAAAAGACCACTCTAGCAGGGCTGTCGAGAATGGATGACGAATGGACAAATTATAGGCAGGGAAAGAGATAGGCAAGAAATGATGAGGCTCTAAACTCAGGGAGTGAATGTGTAGATTTAAAGGGAGAGACAGGGTGTAACAGCCATCCGCAGGGTAGGACATAACCAGAATTGTTGAGATTGGTGGCAGAGGTGGGGAACTAGGCGTGAACCAGAGGAAGGAGATCTGATGTCACCCTACTTACTAATTAAATAAAGGGATGGAGGTGACATTTATTAAAATGAAAAATCTTGGCAGATTTTCAGGGAACAGAGAGGGAAGGCATGGCTTCTGCTGTGATCCATATAGTTGGAGGTCACAGTGGAAATGCTGTATGTAGGCAGGAAAAGCGAGTAGGAAAGAATCGGGAGGTATCGTGGAGTAATCGGGCAGTGTGCTGAATGCTTTCATTGTCTTGGGAATCCTCACCACAGTCCTCTCAGGCAGGTTCTGTAATCATGTCCGTGTGACAGTTGAGGAAACTGTAGCTTTAAGTGGTTCAATAATTTGCTCAAGGACTCACAGCAAGTAGGCACAGGCTTGAGGGCTTGGAGCTGTCCAACTCCACAGTCCACAGTCCGTACTTTTAATCACCATGTTATAGAGCCATCCAGAGTGGTAAATTGATTCGGAAATGGGAAGAAAGAACAAAAATAATAGACTTGTAGGCCTTCATATTTAGAAGCCAAATATTTAGAAATGCAAATGACCCATAAACACAATTCTGATAACGAGAGTTTTGCATAATGAGAACATTTTTCTTGAATAGACTATTACTTCATTTAAGGATCTATTAATGCCTTTTCCAATATTTGAATTGTCTTACAGGCAGGGCGCATAGGTCAGATTAATCTGCTGCTTAATCATAATGCTAAAAAGAATGCTGATTGCGAGTCTAAGTTTTGTTGCCGTTACTTATATTTCTCTTTGAAGGAAGTTTTGTGTAGATAGATGTCTCCAGAAGTTTAGAAATGAATGGCCAGTCAAAATGATCCGCGTCAGTGGTAGCACAAGTGTTTAAGGACATTGGTCTGCATTGCCTGAGGATACCTTTATTCTACTTCTCTCTTTAAATTTATAAGAATCTCTTTCCCAGATTGATATGGAAATCACCAGAATCCTTTCCTCAAGTGTAACTAACCATCAAAGTGAAAATGATTGCCATTAATATTAAAAATTGCTAATTTTAAAAAGTATTTTTTCAATTAGAAAGGGGTGTTTGTTTCCAGACCTCCCCCAAAGAATGTTGTCTATGCTCTAAATCTTCAAATTGTCAGGGATGATTAAATATCGTATTATATTGGGGTATTGGAGACATAAGTGGAACACCTCAGGGTAAGTAGGAAAAGCTCAGATGTTGCATAAGGTGCCCTAGTTTTAAATCTTGGTTCCACCCTTCCTGGTTTTGGGACCCTAGGCAAGTTGTTTAACATTTCCGGTTTGCAATTGCCTAATCATGAAAATGGGAATAAGAAAAGCCACCGGACAGCATCATGGTGACATTTGGCCAAGAACTGTATTCATTTTCTACTGCCACTAAAACAAATTCCCCTGAACTTAGAGGCTTAAAGCATCACAGATTTATTTTCTTTCAGTGCAGGAGGCCAGAAGTCCAAAATGGGTCTTACTGGGCTAAAGTCGAGGTGTGAGCAGGACTGGTTTCTTCCGGGGGTTCTAAAAGAGAGTCAGCTTCCTTGCTTTTCTCAGCTTCTAGAAGCCACTTAGATTTCTTGGCTTATGGCCCTTTTGCCGAATCACTCCATCCTCTTGCTTCTCTTGTTGCATCTCCTGCCTTAAGGCACCTATCGCTCTCTGTACACGTTACAGGGAGATAATTCAGTATATGGCAGTGGGTCTCAAGCAGGGGCGATTTTGCTCCCCAGCAAGGAGATGTCTGGAGACCGCTTTGGTTGTTACAACTTGGAGTGGGTGGGCGCTACTGCTATCTAGTTGGTAGAGTCTAGGCATGCTGCCGAACCTCCCACAGCGCTCATGACAAGCCCGCCCAGCAAAGAAGTATCCTCCCTAAAGTGGCAATAGTGGTGAGATTGAAAAAACCCTGGCATCTAGTCTAAGATTACTAATCCCAGAGTTCAAGTGCCTGGCTTCACACCTGGCTCCACCACCCGCTAAAGTGGCCTCGGCCATGTGGCACCATCTCTCTGAGCCTCAGGTGGTTGGTTTGTTTTTCCGTTTTTTCTGTCTGTAGAATGGGAATGATAATCATACCCACTATATAGAGTTGTTGTGAGGAGTGGATAAGATAAGGTACGCAAAGCCCTCAGAATAGTGCTTGACCCATGGTAAGCATTCAATAAATGTTAGTTCTCATTAGCGCTGTTACTGGTACTCAGTGAAGAGCAGTCATTGATTTTGTCTGTGCTTTTCAGATGCCCTTCAGAATATATTGTAAACAAGTGTAAGTGAAACCTTGTCAGTGTTTTATAAATACAGTGCATTTAAGTCCAATAGTAAGCCAAAGTTTTGTACCAACCATTGTTTAGAAAATCAAGATCTTTGTAGAATTTTAAGACCAGCTGATGAGGTATCTAAACCCCAGCTGCCTCCATTGAGTCTATCTGTCCTCCTTCATAAGATCTGAGGCCACAGAGAAGGACATGAGAGTAAATAGCTTCATATCCCACAGAATGTATCTCAGGTAATCAGACCTCGGCAAAACCACTTAGCATGATGCATTTCTGGCTAACATAATATACCCTATTGCCCTATTGGCTTTGGTGGATACATGTAAATTAAGAGACTTAGCAAATCACTGGTTTTACCGTGGTGTAATTTGTTTACTTTTGAACATGCCGTCCTCCAACTCTGTGCTGTCCAATATGGTAGCCACTAGCCACACGTAGCTGTCAGTCACTCAAAATGGGGCTATTTCAAATTGAGATGGGCTGTTAAGTATAAATTATATACTACATTCTGAAGATTTAGCATGAAAAAAGAATATAACATCTCAATATTTTTATATTGATTACATATTGTAATGACAATATTTTGGATATATTGAGTTGAATAAAATGTATTATTAAAATTAAATTTCACCCGTTTCTTTTTATCTTTTAAATGGGGCTATAATAAACTTTAAAATTAGATACGTAATTCACAATATATCTCTATTGGATAGCACCATGCTAAACTTTGCTCTATTGTGTTATTCTGAGTCAGACACCGTATGAAGCAACCTGTTTTAAATGAATAGAACATGCCAATGAACACAAGGAGGAATTGCAAAGAAGTTCAACTAAAAGATGAGATTTCAGTCCCCACAGGTACTATTTCTCAAAGGTTAATTTTTTTTTTTTTTTTTTTTTTTTTTTGCGGTACGCGGGCCTCTCACTGTTGTGGCCCCTCCCGTTGCTGAGCACAGGTTCCGGACGCGCAGGCTCAGTGGCCATGGCTCAGGACCCAGCTGCTCCGCAGCATGTGGGATCCTCCCAGACCGGGGCACGAACCCGTGTCCCCTGCATCAGCAGGCGGACTCTCAACCACTGCGCCACCAGGGAAGCCCTCAAAGATTAATTCCTGGACCACTTGTATCATATTCCCTTGGGGTGGTTGTAAAAAATGCAGATTCCTGGGTTTCAGTCAGTTACAACCACTCAGAATCTCTGTGCCCAGGAATCTGCATTTTAACAAATTCCTGCTTGATTCTTACTTGCACTAAATTTTGAGAATCACTGACAGACAAACTTATCGAGACTAAAGGAAGAAAAAAGAGACGACAAATACATAGACACATGAACGACAGTATTATACATGATACTACTCACCACTATACATGAGAACTAAAGCAATGGCTACCAGTGAGTTACATTTGGGCTTTAGAGGATCTAGAATTCCAATATCACTTCCACAGTAAGACACAGAGTACCTCATAGCTTTCTGGATGCAAAGTCATCTTATCCAGAAAACGTAAATGGAGTTTACCCATCTCTGTCTTCACCCTATTAAGTCATCCATAGGCCAAACTGCAAGAAAAAGTGTTTCTTTCTTAGAAGAAAACACTGATTATCAAGTGTCTCTTTTAAAGAACAAACTTCACTGGAGGAGAGGGGAATGTGCATGTGTGTGTGTGTGTCTGTGTGTGTATATGCATGTGTGTGTGTATGTATATATATATATATATGTATTTTTTATTACTGAGTTAGCTAAATAACGTACATATTAGAAATCCAAAGAAATCATTTGTGTGATAAATGAGCTTTCTTATTACTAAGCTACTATGACTATAACGGTTTTATGAAATTTTAATTACATTACACGCCTACTCAAATATTGGTTTTGAACATTAATCGAGTTACTTGAGAAGCAGTTCATGAAATGGGAAATAAAAATGAAATGGTTTATTTACTTATCCCAATGCATTAAAATAAAATTCAGTAGGGAAACTCATAAGAAAAAAATGAGAACCCTACCCAGAAATCTCATTCAATAGAAACCACGAGCGGGTTTTCAGCTGCATAAATCACCTTCCATTGTTGAATAGCATCATAGTTACGCTCATAAGACAGCGCTTAAAATGCAATATATATGACTTAGAAGTAAGTTACAGCTTACTATTTCTTGCAGCGTTATAAGATGAGAAACCCAACAGACATGTTGTCGTTATTAGGTGGGCAAGATGCCTCTTAATTCTATTCAAAACCAATGCTATTTGTCAGGTCCAGAAATCAATAGAAAGAATGGATGAGAAGATGGTAGTAAAAGCCTAAGGAGAAGTAGAAGGAAAGTACAGCCAGAGACTGACACTGAATTGAAATGACAGCTCCATACGGTGCTATTGTATGTTTTCTGTCCCAGTGGTTTCTTTCCTGTTATAAATTACATGGGACAGTGACTTTACTAACCTAGATGTCAAACTACTGTAGTACTGCTTCATATATATTCATTTTTTAATTACCCTTAAAAAGATCCTAGATTCAAGTTAGTAGCCCAGGTTGGAATGGAAATTTCATGGGATAGCCAAGCATTCATTTTATTCAAGAACAGCCTTTAAACAAGTATTGTCAGCTGTACGGTGGCAAAGGACTTTTGTCAGTTATCAAATCAGTCATATCATTGTCACCGACATGGAGGAATGTCTTTTGCAATCTAACTGGGACACCTCCAAATTAGCTCTCTATATATCTACAGTCAGAAATGATAGCCTTAAAAACTACATCCACAGCAGAGGTTTTCACCTACATGTGATACTCTCAAAAATGAACCAATAATAGTATTACCTTTAATATAACTTCTAAGAAAGAGCAACTATAGAAATGCATACAGAATTTAATTTTTAAAGACTTTTACGCATATAGAGTTGCCTTGCGAAACAGACACAAAAGGTCTCTTATGATCATAATTGTGAGAACCAACCCTCCAAGATAATTGCCATGGCATGCAAGTTCATTCTGAATGTTGAGGTGATACTTCAGATATTTTTAAAAATTAATATAAGTATAACCACTTTTTCTTGATAATAATCAAACAAAACTCAGAAACAAGCCCAACTGATGCTGAATTCATAAGTAAATTCATTTTTAAGTGTTATTTAATTCTAGTCCATAAATAACGTATTTAAGCATTAAAGCCTAAAATATTACTTAAATTCAACCAGTTTCATTTCAGTTTAATTTGAACTCCAGTGATTCTTTCTTAATTTGTAGAATTAAGGCTGAAATGCCACAGCTGTCTGGCTCATAGGATTTAATGTTCACAAATTCTTAAGGCTTTAGGGAACTTACCATGTTATTTTAATAATTAATTGGGTTTTAAAATGTCATTAGGTATATAAAATGGTTTGGCTGAAAAAAATGGTGTCCAGGGGCTTCCCTGGTGGCGCAGTGGCTGGGGGTCTGCCTGCGAATGCAGGGGATGCGGATTCAAGCCCCGGTCCGGGAGGATCCCACATGCCGCGGAGCGGCTGGGCCCGTGAGCCATGGCCGCTGAGCCTGCGCTTCCGGAGCCTGTGCTCCGCAACGGGAGAGGCCACAGCAGTGAGAGGCCCGCGTACCGCAAAAAAAAAAAAAAAAAAAAATTTTTTAAAAATTTAAAGATGGTGTCCAAAATATAAAATTCCAATGAGCAAGATTTTCCAGGCAAGTAAAAAGAGAGAAACTTAGAAAGGCATCAGAAAATTGAATGACAAAGACAATCCTCCTTGATGTTCTAAGAGCTTTTGGAGGTTATGAAGGTGACAGATTCTAAATTAGAAGCGTTCAGTTCACATTTTTTTTTTAAATTGGAACAGGATTTTTTTGCAGGAAAAGAAGAAACATTAGGCTGTATGAAAAGGGATCTTGCAGTTGAGTCCTGACTGACTTGCAATTAAAAATGAAGGAGCAATTGAACATGTCAGAAAACGTTCGATTCTCTATGCATTGGGCATGCCTGAATAGTTTAAATTGTCAAAAGACAGAAATTCTTCTTTAATGTTTGGAGAAAAGCACTGGCTTGCCCAATATAAATTAGGGATAAGGAAACAAATGTAAAAGTGTTTAATATAAAGCCAGAATTTTGACAGCCTGCATTGTTATCTTAATTGTTTACATTTACATAGGAAAGAAAATATTTATTCAGAGAAAGGCTTAGAGTTACGTTTGTTCAGTTCACATCTGCTGACATGACAGGTGAGTCATAAAAGAACAAGAGAAGCAAAATTTTAAGGACACTAAACAGTCCTTTTTTAATATTAATGAACAAATGTACATGTATAACATACATTAAATGTATCACATACATTACCTCAATTTCATGCTCACAAAAACTGGAAGGTAAATATAAACATTTTCTCCAGTTTTCAGAGGGGGAAACTGAGGCACGGAAGCCATAAGTAACTTTCAGAGCTCATAAAGTCGAGTGGCACAGCTGTGGTAATTATGGAGACTAACTTAAATTTTCTTTTCTTATGTAGAATAATATGTATAACTTATGCAAAATAGTGGAAAGAGAATTTTTTTTTCATTTTTTAAGAAGTTTTTTATTCTTGCTCTGAGCTCCTAAACCATTTTATTCAACCTCTCTTTTGATACTTATTATTTTCTACCTTGCATTATCATTTACACGCTCTTCTTAAGTTCCCATTGAACTTTAAAATTCTTAGTAGTTTCTTGACTTCATTCTTTTTCTACATGTATCTGCTTCAATTTAATAGAAGCCATTACTTTAAAAATATATGAGAATTAGGAATATTAACTTGTCTTCCCCCAGCTTTTCTAGTGTTTTTGAATTTTGTGACAGAGAAAGCCTCCTCTGTAGCCCTTACAGATGAGGTATTAGATCTAGTGTGGATGGATGGATGTTTGGATGGATAGATAGATATCAGGCATAATGAATTGCTTCTGAGTTGAATGGTGCCTCTAGATCTTAAGGTCATATATAAGAACTGAATAGCACAAAAAAGGTGAGTGAAATGTATTTATAAGAATACTTATAAGACAGTTAAAGGCTGAACACTGAACTTATTTAGGATGTGTTTTCATTTTTAAGCATAATAACGGTATTGTGGTTTTGTTTGTTAAGAGTCTTTATCTCATATCAACACATAGTGAATATTTACGGATGAAATATAAAGATGTCTGGGACTTGATTTAAAATAATTTTACCATCATGGGATGGATGGAGAGTAGACAAACAAGATTGTTTTCTTAATAATTGCTGAAGCTGAATGATAAGTGCATGGAGGTTCTCCCTATTTCTCTGGGTGAAATTTTCCCTATTTCTCTGGGTGAAATTTTCCAAAATAAAAAAGTAAAAATCAAGAAGAGTTTTGACACATAATTGGTATTGCATTAAATTAACAATCTCATTTCTGACCTTCTCGTAAAGTGCTATCGTTAGATGTGAGCAACAGGCCCTAAAAGACGTGCTCCAACACAAACATCTGTCATGCTGGATTCAATAAACCCACTGAATATCTAAAATAGCCCATATAAAACGTCTGTTATATCCAAAATACATAATGTTTGAACAGCTACACAAAATAGAAATCAAGATTTTAAAATTCTCTAATGGGTACTTAGAAACTGAATAGTGTAGTACAACACTGACTGGTGGATGCAGGCGATATAGTTCTTACTAGGTGATCTCTAACACCCCTTGTAACTGGAAAACTTGATTTTTTTCAGATCCGCTGGCCCACCATGTGAATTCATCAGAGGGATGTCAGTTGGGGCCTGTGATTAGGGTACAAGCCAATGGTTTGAAATGTTGGCAGTGACAGTCCAGTACACGCTGCTCCCAAGATATATTTTGACACACTAGTCAGTAGTGGATTTTATTTTTATTTTCAAAGCCTTGTATAATACATGGAATAGTTGAGTGATTTCTGAAGCAGTCAAAATATCAACTTCTTCCACATGAACGAACCAAAGCACATTTTTGTACAGCTGCTTTGCCTGTCCTTAGAGAGAGATGATATGCCAATTATTCCAGTCCTAATAAGACCTTCCAGGAAGTAGTATATTCATCAAAATAGACACTTAAATATAAACTCTTTTGTAGGACATGTCTCAGGTCTCCAGGACCCTATGCAAGAGGAGAGGCAATATATCTTTACCTTGGCTAATCCCCAGGACTTGAAAAAGTATGTTTATTTATTTTTTAATTAATTAATTTATTTTTGGCTGCATTGGGTCTTCGTTGCTGCATGCGGGCTTTCTCTAGTTGCAGTGAGCAGGGGCTACTCTTCGTTGTGGGGCGTGGGCTTCTCACTGCAGTAGCTTCTCTTGTTGCAGACCATGGGCTCTAGGTGCGTGGGCTTCAGTAGTTGTGGCACATGGGCTCCGTAGTTGTGGCTCGCAGGCTCTATAGCTCAGTCTCAGTAGTTGTGGCGCATGGGCTTAATTGCTCCATGGCATGTGGGATATTCCCGGACCAGGGCTCGAACCTGTGTCCCCTGCATTGGCAGGCGGATTCCTAACCACTGCACCACCAGGGAAGTCCCTAAAAAGTATGTTTAAATTGGTCTTTAAAAATGTACAGAACTTTAGTATGATGCAAAATGATGTAATATCAGTTTTGATTCTTGTATTAGTAGAGTCTTTCTTTAGCGGTACCTCATGAACAGAAATCTCTTACATGATGCCATCTGAGCTGGTCAGCTATATGTAGGGAAGATATTTGAACATTGAAGAGAATTCCTAAGTCTGGGCTGGGATGCAAAGTTTAACATCTTATTACATAACAGAAACCTTGTCTAAATGTGAAACTTAGCTACTGTCCCCATTCATGATAGTAGAAAGCATTTCACCCAGAGGGTAGCATGCTAACTAAATTAGTCATCTAATGCTACAGAACAAATTACTCTGAAACTTATTTAGCATCTTAAAACAACACACCTTTATTGTCTCCAAGTTTCCATGGTCAGGAATCTGGGTGAAGCTTAGCTGTGTGTCTCTGCCTCAGGGTTACTCATTAGGCTAGAGTCAAGGTGTCAGCTAGGTCTGTGGTCTCATCTGAAGGCTCTACTGTAATAGGATCTGCTTCCAAGCTCACTTATGGGCTTTTGTACTGAGAACCTCAGGTCTTCATTGGCTGTTGGTTGGAGGCCTCCTGTAGTTCCTTGTCACATGGGCTTCTCCACAGGGGAGTTCAGCACATGTGAACTGCCTTCCCACAAAGTGAGCAGGCAAGAGAGGTAGAAGAAGAAAAAAGCCACAGGCTCTTTGTAACCTAATCATGGAAGTGACATACCATCACTTCTGTCATATTCTGTTCATTAGAAGTGAGTTCCTATGTCCAGCTCACACTCAAGGAGAGGGATTGCACAAGGGTATGAATGCCAGGAGGTGGGGATCTATGGGGGCCATCTTAGATGTTGCCAAACCACACTAATAATATTTTCAAACTACTTGACAAATGTTACATGAAAGTAGCTGCAGAGCAATGTAACAATGTAGCAGTGTAGGTTTTGATGCTGATGGAAGGCTATTTTGTGACTCCCACATTTTCTCTTTCATTTTTTCTGCTCCTTCTGCCTGCATTGTCTTACCCCATTCCTTTTTCCCAAAGTTCACAAATATCTGCCCATCTTTCAAAATGAAACCCAACGTCCCTTTGTTTATGGCTCCTTTATTTATTTATTTATTTAACTTCTACAAGGTCGAGCTGACCTCTGCCTTCTTGGCTCTCCCACAGGGCTCTGTGCAGGTTTTTGATGGCCCCAATAGCTCTTGATTGTACATATAGTCTCTGTGTCTCTATTCATCCAAAAAATTGTATGTAGCTTAAGGCAAAGACAGTAAATATTGGTTGCAGGAGTGAATAATGGATTCTCTCTCAATTGCTACACGCTTCCGTGCATAGTACATTCTACACGGAATCCCATGATAGAAGGCGGGAGGGTCTAAAGTCGTAAATAAGGCAAGAATTGCTTAGAATCAGAATCAAGAAACTGGCTTAACCCATTGACAACCTACATAAGAGATACTCAAAACTGACACATTGATAAGAGAATAGAAAAGTCACATCCCTCATCTCACTCTCACTCTGGTGCATAATTTCATTCAGTGGAATCGCACGCATCCCAATCGCAGAGTTCCTCATAGGAACGGCTGAGGTCTCCGTTGCAGCCACATTGCAGTCCATTTCTGCCCTCTGTCCAAATCTGTTTATCTGACTCTTATTTCTCCTGCGCTCAAATATATGCCTCAGAGTCTGTTTCCAGGTACCCAACTGAAAGATGCCTGCTTGCCCTCAAATCCAAGTTTCAGGAGCTTTTTTAAAACATTTTCCCCTTCCCCTATCTCTCCAGTCTTGTTTCTCATGACTGTTCTACTCTTCTGCATTAAAAAGCCTCAAGGAATGGGTGGCACTAACTCTTATCTGAGAATGAGTTAGCAGGAAGAGCTAAGGACAGTTGAAGGAGGGAAGGCTCTAATTTTGCACATTAGTAAATGCTGTCCTTGCCCCAGTCCTCTGGTTTGATTGAAATGTATTTTATGAATGATGTGTTATTTTTCCTGAAATAACAGGGTCAGTCACAAATCCCACAACTAAGCTCTCCCATCACCAAACATCCTCCCCTCAGCGAGGTTCCACATAGTAGCTGCTAGTCCTACGTGGTTCCCCTCAGACAGCCAGGCCATTTGTGGGATGAAATGCCTCTGTACAAGGGATTTCTGTAACTACAGCAAGTCTCTATAAGCTGGAACAAACTCCCATTTCTTCTAGCACCTTGGTAATTTGAAGAAAGACCTAATTTAAACATAAGATACGTAGGTTTTATTTTGCTTGTTCTACAGCCACTAGACAGTTAAAAAACAAAAATCCCAACCCCATTTGTGCCTTATCTTTAAGGACTTTCAGTAAATATGATGTTTTTCATGTTCTTATATCTCAAGGGGTCTATTAGTTGTAATTCGTAGTTCTTACAGGATGAATATTGCTATTTTTTGTGTTTGGTTAATCATGGTCATGGTGAATTGTTTGGAGTTTTGATTGTGGGCTCATCCTCAGTAGGACTTCACCTGCGGAATAGTAGATAAATTGGAATTTGGGTGAGTCTCTCCAGAAAGGATTTCTGTTGGCTTCCACCAGACTTCCCAAGGGTACCATTGACGAGGACTGTTTTCGGGGAGAATCCTTGGATCACATAAGTGGTATAAATTTGCATTCCAAACTCAAGTGAGAACAGACCCAAGGTTAAAATTTTCTGGGGTCTGGTTTGTTTCTCTTTTCCTACTGGGAATTTATGTTGTCTCCCCTGTACTAGTGGGTCATTTTTTTTTTTCCTAAGCGATATATTTCACAGAGTGTAAGCTCACTGCTGTGCTGATAAATGTCTAAGAACCAGCTCTTTGGGGGAAAGAAAGGTTACACACACACACACACACACACACACACACACACACAGATTTATTATAAATCTTAATAAGAAAGGATATATAGTGCACCTATTACAAGTAATAATAAAATATAAAATACTCTTAATTTTAAGTTCCATATGGCCAGTTGATTCTCATAGAATGCTTTTGTGGGTATAATCAAAGACCCGCAAGTGAGAATAAACAGAGGCTCTATATTCAGAGCTTGCCCTATCAAGGGATTCAGCCATCCATCGCATGCATTTGGCAGAGACAGAAAGGCATTCGATGTAGGGCGGTGGGAAAGCTTTAGGGGGAAAATGGGGAAGCTTCAGGTATGCTCTGATTGGAGGTTGTTGAGAAGGGCAGGCTAATTAGAAGCCGTCATCTTCTGTGATGAGATTGGGAGCTATTCGGTTCTCTGATTCATCCTCATTTGGAAGGGAGGATGAAAAAAAAAGGGAAGTTTGAAGACATAGACCAAGTCCTGAATGTTCTGGGGCAATTGCTGCAGAAGTTTTAGGTCAGAGTTCTGTTGTCCTACACGGTCTAGATATTGTCCATTTGTACAGTCAGTCTTTCATTGATTTGTGCCCAACTCTTGTAGCTGTAGCCTCCCTATGGTTGCAACTGGCAAATGAGTGTAGTTCCAACATGAATGTTGGTTGGTATTTCTGGTTTTTTTAGTGAGTAACAACAAAGATGAATGTATGTTGGAATTTCATTTGTTCATCAATAATATGAATGACTGCTGAAATGAATAAACTAGATTTCAAACACTCAGTTTTTTCATGCGACTCACAATGTAGTAAGTACAGACATGCCACACTTTTAAGGTTAATCTTCCTTATTAACAAAATCTCCATCACTTTCCTAAGTCTAGAAAATCAGCAAAGCAGTAAATGAAATGAAGCCCTGTAGCCTCTGCCATTTTCCGTAGTACAGTACTCCTATCATGGACAATTTCATGGTGCCAATGTGACATTACGGAACATGGAGTTTGGAAGAAATGTGCAGAAGAACAACACCATTTTGTAATATTTTCACTCTAGAGAGACAATAGACATAAATAACCTCAAATGTATGGTAATAAATAGGAAGAAATACATTTTGAGAATTTATTACCTTTGTCTTTAATGAAATTTATTTAGTTGCAAATTTACATAATTTAAAATAATGGCTCTGTTTGACACCAGATTTACAAAATTTGTGAAAATTTAATGATTGCCAACATATTTTTGGTGCAAAGACACACAGAGTTTATATCAATAAGCGAAATAGTTAATGTCTTAGTCTTCCTGTTTTTGAGAATTTCAGTGTGTGTTTTTGTTCCACCGTGCACAGGCCAGGCCTCATCTCTTCCCTTTGAAAGACATTAAAACCCAAAGCCCTTGATTACTAGACTCTCAACCCCCAGGCCCACCCACTCCAGCAGCCAGATAGGGCATCTTGCTGTTCTTTAGTTTCATCTTGATTTTGGCCCTTGGAGATTTTCCCTACTTTTTTTTCCAGCTATTATACATTTAAAAGAGTGTTTTTAGTATCTCATCCAGCATATCGGGGTGTTTTGTCATGGGGAAGTTTTAAGGTATCTGATTTGAAGATTTAAGAAATATCGCCAGGAATCTGGAAGGCACCTGTCTTACATTAGCACTTTGTAGAAATTTCTGACTCTTTAGAAGGAAGTTTTTCTGACCTTCAAGATTCAGCTTTTCAAGACTTAATAATAGCCAAGTTCAGTTTACTTCCTACATAAAAACTTCTTTGGTGATTCTTATCATCTGTGGCCTTCAAGAGACATACTTTGATTGAGAAAATGAGGAAATGCTCATTTCTAGGTGAGCAGATAGTGAAGGACATGCTGTAAAAGCAGAGCTGCCGGGCTTCCCAGGTGGCGCAGTGGTTGAGAGTCCTCCTGCCGATGCAGGGGACACGGGTTCGTGCCCCGGTCCGGGAAGATCCCACGCGCCACGGAGCGGCTGGGCCCGTGAGCCATGGCCGCTGAGCCTGGGCATCCGGAGCCTGTGCTCCGCAACGGGAGAGGCCACAACAGTGAGAGGCCCGCGTATCGCAAAAAAAGAAAAAAAAAGCCCTTATTAATACTGTATTCTTCCTATCATATTTAATTCTGTATTCTTCCTATTGTATTTTCTCTGATTTAAATAATATTCAACGGGAGAGGCCACAACAGTGAGAGGCCCGCGTATCGCAAAAAAAGAAAAAAAAAGCCCTTATTAATACTGTATTCTTCCTATCATATTTAATTCTGTATTCTTCCTATTGTATTTTCTCTGATTTAAATAATATTCATGTAGTATAGATTTCATTTTATGCAGAAATGACAACCAGTCGTGTCAGGCTAGATGGATCTGATTGATTTGCTTAACAAATGTCTTCTTTTAGACGATCCAGTTATTCTTATAGGCCATCTTGGCAAATGTATGCTCGTTCAGTAGCTTGATTCCTGGCCGTGGATTCATTTAATCATGTATCACTATAAATTCATGAGCTATAGGTAGTGGTATCCAAGAAATTTTTTTTCTTAAATTATTAATAGATGTATCCAGTGTTGGGTGTGGATTTAAATTGTTGTCCCTGGGACCAAATATGTTTTGTAGCAAAAGTATGATTTAATGCATAATTTATTTAAGGTTTCGTAAAGATGCAGAAGGTGTTCTTTTCCAAATGCAAACACATCGAAAAACTCTGCTAGATAAGTAAACATGATACTTTAAGAGGGAGTGTGTGAGGCAATAGATGTCATACCCAACACAGATAAACAGTAAAAGTATATTTATGTGATGATGGAGATGTTTTTGTGGCATCCATGTACCTTTGAAACACAGCGAGGATTATTGATGAATATGCCCTTTATAGTTGCTTTGGTTTACTTGTTTTTTGTTTGCTTTTTAGTGATCTTTGACAGATAAAATTGTTTTTCCATTAATCCCCCTTCATTCCAATTATTTTTTAAATTCCCATATGTTCTGATATTTCCAAAACAGTGAGTTGAGATATAAAACTTATCTGTGGAGATGACAAGGTTTCCCCCCTTCATTTTAAACTGGGATTTGTTATTAACAGGATATTTATCTTTTTTTGTATTTATTTATTTATTATTTTTGGCTGTGCTGGGTCCTCGTTGCTGTGCGCGGGCTTCTCACTGCGGTGGCTTCTCTTGGTGCAGAGCACGGGCTCTAGGCGCACAGGCTCCAGTAGTTGTGGCTTGTGGGCTCTAGAGCACAGGCTCAGTAGTTGTGGCTCACGGGCCCAGCTGCTCCGTGGCATGTGGGATCCTCCCGGACCAGGGCACGAACCCGTGTCCCCTGCATCGGCAGGCGGACTCTCAACCACTGCGCCACCAGGGAAGTCCCGGATATTTATCTTTTACCCTAACTTTGGGAACCTTCTACACTGTTGTATTCTGTTTTGTTTTGCTTTGTTCCATAGGCAAGGTCCTGTCTTTGGCTCAGATTTAATAGTTCCAAATTAATCTTTAATTTTTTTTTCACTTCAAAAGATGTTTGTTTTCATAATCAATGAGAGATTTTGGTAACACTCTGGGATACTTCCTTAGTGCCTATAACCTGCAATTTAGAAAATGAAGCAATTTCCAGTCATCAACTCATGTTCTGCTTTGCCTAGCACCGGCCATGACATTTTTTCTTGGCGAAGTCAATAGATTTTTGCATTGGTTGGTACACGTTTATATGTGAGTGTATATGTGTGTCAAATTCTGGTTGAATGCCCGATAAGAAATAAGCAAGTGAATAGATCCCTAATATTCTAGTGACATAAAATTTGAGTTTTTCAAGAATCCCCATATTCACAATAAATGTTTGTATGATACGTGAGTAATGGTCAACAAAGTGGAATTGAAATGGATATTGTCAACATTAACCAAACTCAGTCATTACTCAAGTGACATCGTATACCAGCCTTGCAGCTTGGTGAGTTTGAATTGGGTTCTACAAAATAAAAATGTCTAAGAAAGTCTAACAGAGCGTACCAAGTGTTGGAGGGAAGAAGAGATGGGGAGTTACTGATCGATGAGTATAAAGTTTCTGTTAGGGATGAGGAAAAATTTCTGGAAATAGAGGTGATGTTGGCATAACACCGCAAATGTACTTATCGCCACTAAATTGTACATTTAAAAATGTTTTAAATGATAAATTTCATGTTATGTGTATTTTACCACAATAAAAATTAAGTAACTAATTAGCTAATTAAAAAATTAAATGTCATAAAAGTTGAGGAACAACAAATAGGAAATGCTGACCATGTTAAATCCCTAAATGCCAAGGATCGGCCATATTAGCTAGTGGTATTTATGTGCAAGCTCTAGGAGACGGGGCACCTATTACTCTACTACACTTAAGTAATAAATGTACAAATGTAAAAGCTAAAGGAATGTGCTATTTTTTCACCCCTGTAATACCTAGAGCTGTAAACCATGTCTTTTTCAGCATTCTGCAGATAACCGTTCCCTACTCATTAAGATGAGTAGACTTCAAAGTTACTAATGATGATGATATTAATTATGATAAATTTATGCTGATTCCACTTGTCCTTACTGGTCACAATTGCTTAGTCTGATCCCTTGTCTCCTGGTAGTTTACCTAACCAGGTGATTAAGTGATGATGACAGAGGGCTACTCTCTATTCACTTTGATTCACCTACAAACATCCATGTTTTCATGATTCTGGCCTTTTCATAGATCCATCTGTAACCTTCTCTTGTACTTGACAGAGTTGGTTGTTCATCCAGAAAGTATCCTGAAGCCAGGGTAATTTTTTATTGTCAAAGCTCGTAGGAGTCAGATATTCCTAGAGGAGAAATCTCAAGTTCTCAAAACTAATTTTTGCCCTGAGGTTACTGGAGAAGTTATATATCATACTCTTCTACCCTAGCAGACAGGACACTTCTTCTTTAGAAGAACTTGACTGACTCCGTGGTCCTAGGAGCAAAGAGTGAGTTTGGGCTTGGCTATATTAATCTTTAAATCAATAACAGAAAATTGCATAAATAAGACTTTATCTTGTTTTACATCCAAGGTAAATTCAAGCAACATTGAAAATGTAATATGTATGTTTCAGGAAAATTATTTAGGCAGGAAGAGTAAGTATTCTACTTCATGCCTCCCACTCCTACTGGCCTTTTATTTTCCTGATAAATTATTTTCATCCTCAACCAAAGGTGAACCGTTACTTCCTGTTTGATACCTTCCTCAACCTTCTCAAGTATAATTTTTTTTTTTTTTTTTTTGGCGGTATGCAGGCCTCTCACTGGTGTGGCCTCTCCCGTTGCGGAGCACAGGCTCCGGACGCGCAGGCTCCGCGGCCACGGCTCCCGGGCCCAGCCGCTCTGCGGCATATGGGATCTTCCCGGACCGGGGCATGAACCCGTGTGCCCTGCATCAGCAGGCGGACTCTCAACCACTGCGCCACCAGGGAAGCCCTCAAGTATAATTATTGTGAGCCTACCAAGCTTAATTATTTTTGTTTGATTTTAAGTCTGTTATTCCCTTTAGTCTTTGGAGCCCTTTAGGGCCAGGACTATGTCCTAATTCATTTTTCCACCATCTTCCTAATGCTTCAGCAACATCATCTTCCTGCTTTTTTTGACCAGGAAGTCTGTCTATCTAAGTGAATGAATGAATGAGTGCCTGAATGAATGAATGAATATATAAGTAAATGAAAAATATCCCACCTTATGCATTTTATTTGTTCTTCTATTTTGCTGATATCTAATAATGGCTTTGGAGTCAGTTAAGGGTTCAATTTTAATTTCTGATCCTTAGAAGCAGTGAAACCCTGGATCAATTTACCCAGCCCCTCTAAGCCTTAGTTTCTTCATCTGTATAGTAAAAATAATAATACCTATTTCAGAGGCTCTATAGTGAAGACAGGATAAATGAAGTCAGGTGATTACTATTAGCAATCTCTCAAAAAGAACTAATAGCGGCACCAAAAATAGGCATAAACAAAAGCTTGAATTTTTCTTAAAAGACAACAGGGGGCTTCCCTGGTGGCACAGTGGTTGAGAGTCCGCCTGCCGATGCAGGGGACACGGGTTTGTGCCCCGGTCCGGGAAGATCCCACATGCCGTGGAGCGGCTGGGCCCGTGAGCCATGGCCACTGAGCCTGCGCGTCCGGAGCCTGTGCTCCACGACGGGAGAGGCCGCAACAGTGAGAGGCCCGCGTACAGGAAAAAAAAAAAAAGACAACAGTCAGGAGAGAAATCAATAGCCTCAAAGGTCACTGGAGCTAATTAGAAACAAGGGATAAAATGATGGACATATTTCATAAGCAATCTTCAACCCAGAATAAATGGGTTGTGTTTTGGATGATTGCTTCTGAGTCAATTGCCTTAGAGCTGAGAAATAATGTTCTTCCATAGAAACAACATGCCAGTCGATAATTCAGTTCTTAGAACAGCCAACAGAGTGCTACTCACACAATAGCAGTGTTGCTGGTTAAAACACGTGGGAGAAGACAGAGAAGTTTAGCTATTGAGCAGGTCCAGAAAATCGAACTTACTGGAAACGTGATAAATTTAAAATGAAGTTTAAAATGGGCTTTTATACCATTTTCAAGATGATAATCAAAATTAAACAGGAATCTCATGAACGAGTATTTACAGAATCTATTAGATGGGGAAGAACTGGAGGACCATTATTGTTAAGGAGAACTAAATTAAAATCCTGTTAGCCATGCAAGACTCTGGAATTGTGAAGACTGTACAGAGCCTCTTGAGTTTTAATTTCCTGACATGCAAAATGAGAACATTGAAACTAGACACAGTTGCCGAGAAAGATTACATGCTACCATTTATTTTGATTCATTAGGAATATCTTTCTAGTATCGTTTGTCTTTCACTTTGGACCTCCAACTTTAGCTCACATCTATGTACCAAAATCTATAGATTTTCTTGTCACTGAAACTATTCTATTATGAACATCTCCATTATTCAGGTGTTTTCTTTCTACAGAATTTTCAACTTTCCATGTTTTTTCTTAAGCCAACTATTTCTCTTTATCCTCATGGCACCCACCCTTCAACGTCAGAAATTCATTTTGCTCAGGCTTCTGTTGATTTTATCACCCTGACTCTGAACCAGATCTCTGTGATCCTGGATTTCCACAACTTTTGCTCCAGTGCTTAACCTCTCTTTTCTTCTATCTTCTCCTTAAAACCCATCTACAACCTGGATGAGTTTTCAACGTCTGTTGAGTGTTCTCTCTTGAAGATTTTATCTAGCTTTTTTTTTATTGGAGTATAATTGCTTTACAATGTTGTGTTAGTTTCTGCTGTACAGTGACGTGAATCAGCTACATGTATACATATAGCCCCACCCTCTTGGACCTCCCTCCCACCCCACCCCCCCATCCCACCCAGAAGATGTTATTTAGCTTTGAACGCTGCCTTTGAACGTTGTTCTCTTTCCCCGCTGATCCTTCCTGTGTGGTCTTTATCTTCTGCACGCTTGCTTCCCTCCTTCCCTCTCAGTCTAGGGCTTTCAGTCTGACTCTAGTGGAATATTTATTCATTTCTTTTGTTTTTCTTCATTATTGCCCTCATTCTTGGTGTCTTTCTTTTCTTTCTTGAGCAGACCTGCCTCCCCTTAAAACGTCCTCTCTTTCTCTTTTTATTAAAACCGTTCTGTCCCATGTTTTATCCTCCAGAATCTGTTCCTTTTAGAAATTTGTTTTTTCTCATGTGACTTTCCTTACATTTGAAATCCATCCATTTATTTGCTATCGTTTTATTTTGACTTGCTATGCAACATTCTAAATTCATCTTGGCAGGCTTTTTTTTTTTTCTTTCTTTCTGTCTCTTCAGACTGGCTTTTGTTTTTCTGGCTCCCTTTTCCTAGGATCTGTTTCTGGAAAGTTTGCACTGATACATCAAATATAAAGTCATAAAATTGTAGAGGTGGAAGGAATCGTAAATATCACTTATCCAGACCGTGTGTATTACCAAGAAGAAAAATGACTGAAAAACATCTTCCAAAATCCCAGCTCATAAGTGTCACCTCCTTCCTCAGAAACTTTAGGTATAGCCTCATGGTGCGTTGAGTGTATTGATATTGTCAATTTCTACCTGTCTGTATTTCAGTCATTTTTCTATTAAGAAATGGATGGATACAGTGCATATGCTTTTAAAGATTTTGATAAAATACACATAACATAAAAATCATTGTTTTAACCATTTTAAAGCATTCGATTCAGTAGCATTTAGTACATTCACAGTGTTGTGCAACCATCACCATTATCTAGTTCCAGAACATTTTTTATCATCTAAAAGGAAACTCCTTACCCCTTAAGCAGTCCCTCTCTAGTTCTCCTTTGCGCCCAGCCCCTGGCAACCACCAATCTGCTTTCTGTCTCTAAGGATTTACCTATTCTGCATTCTTCACATAAATGGAATCACAGAATGTAGCCTTTTGTGTCTGGTCCCTTTCAGCATATATAGTTTTATAGCATACATATATGTGTATACATACATATAATAAATTTTTTCCCTTAAATATTATTCTACACGTATAAGACTCTTTTCCATTCCAAAATTTTGCACGCTTTGCTTTTACTAGTGGAAGCATTGTGTCCTTTTTCCTACAACCGAAACATCTTTTCTGAAGTAGCGTTAACTCACGAAGCACACAGATGAAGCGTGTCTTAGATTGGCCTACATAACAGTTGTACACCTGTCACAGGCCTGCAGGGGAAGCTCCCAGAGGACATTCAGTCTCACTTGACAAAGTTCCTTCACTCATTCTGGTCTTTGTCCTCCAGTCTCTAAAATAAATCCAAGAGGTAGACGGATAGGAAGCTTCCAAAAACTCTTCCCTTGCCCCAGACTTCGTAACTCCAAACGTGTCCAAAGGCCACCTGTCTCCTTCAACATCCACCATCTTCTAATGTAGTTGAGAACAAGATTTGTCACACTTATGCCCTTGAGTTGTTCCCATGGCAACTGGTTGCACTTGCCCTCCACCAGTGACCTCTGCTTTTACTTTTTGCAAATCTCTGTCCACAAGTTGTGCACTATTATCCTCCTTGACAGAATGCTGGGCCCCTTGTATGCCATTGACCAAGGAATGAATGGTGGCTGGTTATTCTTGCTTTATCCACCGCGCCATCCCTGTCTCTTTACTCTTTATTATCTCTAACACCACATCTTATCTCCCTGCCAGTGTGAGGTACAGAAAGAAGCTGGTTATTCGGTGGTTAACTCTTACATGAAACACACACACGTACACACACAAACACACACATACACACACCTACCTGCAAAATACAGATGTTAATTATCAGCAGTAATATAGTGTAATCTTCTAGCAATAATATACTGTAATCTTCCTTTTAGTTTGCTTGAAGGAAGCGAACTTTTTCCTGAATGCAATATAATCTACTCAGATCACTATCTTCAAACACAGCAGGGTTCAGTATTCATTATTATGCAGATTGCTATCAATCACACACACTGATTAACAAACAACAATATTTACCTTCTGCCACCAAGGCTGTGCCCAAGAGCCCACCTACATGAAAAACAGAGTCATCTACTCATGGATGACAATACAAGCCCATGGTAGAGGTTTAGAATTACTGCTTTTCTGTCCCTTAACACAAAATCACATTTCTAGGCAACACCTCACTGCTTTTTTTTCCCCCCCAGCAGATGGTTATTTGAGCATCTCATACAAATCAGGGGGCTGTTTGTGGGGGAGGGAGGGGGTATTGAGATTGGGGGGAGGTTGTTTTTCCAGTGTCAAGTTCTTTAGGTTCATCCCATTTTAATTAACAATATGACTCATCACAATTTAAAAAATCGTCACAATATTATTTCTATCTCAGTGACTGTTATACTCTTGAGAGACAGCCTTTTACAATAAACCTTACCTAGAAAGAATTGAACAGATATATCTTAAAAAGTGATTCAATAGTCTTACCTTCTGTCTTCTTTTTTTTCCCACCTTCATCTTGATAGGAAAGTCAGCACTAATTAGCACGTATTTTCTTTTTCCGTTCTTTTCTTCACCATAATGCTGTCTTTCCTTCCTCTACCTACCCCAGTGAATTTTTTCAGCTTTCTGGCTGTCTAATCTCTTCTTCAGCCAACTACAGCTTACACCTACGACTCACTCACCCTGTCTTGTCCTGGATGGCTGAGAGAGATGGAAACCATCTTGACAGAGCACATGTACAGCCCCGACCGTTCTTCATCTCCTCCAGGTCTCCTGTCATTGGTCATCTTCACTCCTCGACGTCCTTGAACTTCTGCAAGCCCCACCCATTTCCCTGTGTCTCTCTGGCTGGTGATCATGTTAGCTTCCTCCAAGCATGCAACATGCACTCATCAGACCCTTGTGACAATTCTCCAAGCAACCTGATGACTTACCATTTTCATCTTTCACCCAATGAATGACCTATTAAAAAGACTGGGGTCAAGACCCCTGCTTCTCTGCCTCCAAATATGATTCTTTATCCTCCTGTTACTGCCAAAATAGTGATGTCAGTCATGTCAACGTTAAAACTGGCCAACGTCAGACTGCCTTCCTGGAGAGATCATAGTATACAGAAGTGATGAGTGCTGTTTCTCTAGGTCACAAGTCAGGAAGGATTTTCTCCAAAACAGAACTGTCAAATATTGGAGAATTAGTATGTGAAAGCACACCCCGGTGTTCCCACTTCTGCCCTAATCCTAGATTGGGATGACACTATCAATTAATCAAGCAAGTATTTGTTCAGCATATACGCTGCCCTAAACAGAATTAAAGCCAAAAGAGCCACATTTTTCAAGTGATGTAAAGGGCAAAAATATATCTGTGTCCAACCGGGCATATTTGTTGTCAGCAGATGGATGGGCACCCGCTTCTATTCATCTGTGTTTCATTGACTTCCTTTGCAAATGCATGTTCAGCAACCACAGTCTCCTTTGGAAATCTTCCTCATTTGCAAACAGAGAAAATCCTTCTGCCACCTTGTCCTTTTCAAGGTGATTCATCTGGAGTCTGTGTACCACCCGTGTACAGGTTATTTGTAAAACCATTTTGCATATTATTGTATTTTCTTCCTAGAAATTTATAGTAGTCTAGTATCCCAAAGTTGTCCCATGATCTAAACCCATTTTCAGGCCACCTGTGAGGAGCAAGATGTCTGGGTCCTCCTGGCATCCAGGCAGCAGGTGAGAATTACGTGTCCTCAATGTTATCACGAGATGAGGGAGTTTGTAACAACATCTGATGTTTAGAAATCAATGCTTCTAATTTGGGATTCCTGCAAGGGATAGCGTTATCTCTGGACCCTTTTAGGCTGTGCTAACTCACCTGAATGCATACTTGGTTGAGCATGTGGACCAGCCAGACTGGAACTCAGGGGTAAACCGGGTAGATACTGCCAGAGCCTTTTTTTTTTTTTTTTTTTTTTTTTTTGCGGTACGCGGGCCTCTCACTGCCGCGGCTTCTCCCGTTGCGGAGCACAGGCTCCGGACGCACAGGCTCAGCGGTCATGGCTCACAGGCCCAGCCGCTCCACAGCATGTGGGATCTTCCCGGACCGGGGCACGAACCCGCGTCCCCTGCATCGGCAGGTGGACTCTCAACCACTGTGCCACCAAGGAAGCCCTGCTAGAGCCTTTTTATGAGGCAGGCACTGTTCTAAGTGTTTTACAGGTATTAATTCATTAAATCCTCACATTAACCCTGGGATCTGGATAGAAATTATCCTCATTTTACAAATGAGGAAACTGAAGCATAAAAAGTTTAATTGCCTAAGGTCACACAGCTAGTAAGTGTCAGAACTGGGGTTTCTACGCAGACAGTCCAGCTCCTTCTCTGCCTCTAAAAGCCTTGTGAGTTACAGATTTGGGGTTTTTTTTTTTTACCTTGCTTATCTTATCTAGCCTCCCACAGGAATGAACTGCAAGTGACCTCCCACACCTTTAAGTGTGTTCCTCTAGAGACATCAGATACTGTCTGGGAGATAGTGAAAGGGTAGGAAAAGTAAATCACTGATCTCTCCACTTTCAGCATGATCCCCTCCCTCCTGGTATTTCCTCAAACTATGGAAGGTGAGCTATTCTCTTAGAGGGTCTTATGACTCTTATTTTATCAGAGAAAAAGGATTTTAAGATGGTGCATAATCATAGATGAAATACACACACACACACACACAAAATTGCACATTGGCCCTTGGAGGACTGGAGCAAGTTCCTCTGAGACAAGTTTAACTCACTGATCTGTATCATTCTCTCGCATCGCAGCCACAACACATCCCAGGCAGGTGTCTGAGTAGTCAGCAACATGTTTTGTAATTGTAAGTCACCTCTGTACTCCCCCAAATACACTCTGATTGATGGCAGCCAGGGTCATTCTATGACTTGGTCCTCTACACAAATGTTCATGGGATGGAAGAAGCATGGCAGAAGGGAGTAACTGGAAGATGGGGTAAGAGGCAGGGGGGCTGTTAAAAAAATAGGAGTCAGGACACCTTGGTCCATGAGGCTCTTGTCTTCCATCACTCCTAGAGGGAGCACCTCTAAACGTCCAGAAGCACTGGCGCACTTCATAGATTGGAACGCAAGTTTTTTCCTACCTCATGTGATTTTCTTCAGTGACCTTAGATTCTCAGTCTCTGTGATGCTGACACCATCACTGTACTAATGTGAATTACACGATATCATGCAGAACAACCAGTTCACTGATGGAATGTTTTATCTTGCCAACTGATTGGTTGTTTTCGCATCCTGTTGGGAGTCACTAGGTGCCATTTAAAATGTACCACTTGAATCTGAATTTTAAGAGGAAATCTTAAAATCTAAACTGAAAAATTTTATGTAATATCTTTGGTCTAAGCTGGCTGGCCAAGCAATTAAAAAACCTTTAATACAGTACTGCTAGTGGAATAACTCATCTCTAAATTTAATTCACCATAGCTTTAACCTTTAGCCAGGTGTTTAGAAAATAAGTAGTGAGAAGAGGTGATAAAGACAAAATTTGACTTTACATGAAAAATTTAGATTGCCACCTCTCTCTTCTTATATGCAAGTAAAAACATTCAGTTGAATCTTTCAAAGTTGGAATATATTTCCAAAAGAAAAAACCATTCATTATTTACTAAGTTATGTTGCTGACATAACAAAGAAACAATCAATAGCTTTTGGAATGCATAGCCCATCACAGTTCTTTGGAGTGATGAAGAGAAATATTAACATGCTTTGATTTTGCCAACACGTACCAGACATTGTCTGCCATTAGCGTAGTGAGCAGTTCAAAGGTAGAGGAGATGATTGATGAACATCTCCTTCAACTTCACAAAAGACTTGAAGGTTTAGTTTGATTGCAGTACAACTAACTTCATATGTTCTGAGCTGTTTTAAGTTGAAATTTTACCTTCTTGAAACAATGCGTTTAAATAACAGAGGTTTTAGACAATTGTCCACATGTTTATTTGTTCCATGAGCAATTTCTACTAAAATACTTAAGCCGAGCTAGTGTACTTCACTTGAGGGTGGACTCTCTCATTAGATCACCTAGCTTAAAACTACTATTCACAGCAGCTGGAGTTGGCCATTGTTTATTGAGACCCTGTTGTACACTGTTCACCAAGCACGTGACATAAATTACTTCTAGTCTTCAAAACAGCCCATCTGGGTCGACATTATTATCTTCATTTTACAAATGAAGACAAGGTTTCAGGGAAGTTAAGATAAAATGGCTGGTTTGAACCCTATTGCTTTCTTGATAAAATGGAGTCCATTACTATAAGTTTGTAAACACATGGTTATAAATTTTATTTCACCAAGGATAATAGTCTGAGAATCAAGCTTCAGTTAGGTTCAATTAGGTATATGGCATATTTCATCTTAAATAAGTAATAGCATTTTTTTAACCTCTTAAGCGTCTGATACGGTTTTCTTGTCCAAACTGATTCTTTACAAGTGTGATCTAGTAAAAGGATGAAAAGGATGAAATTCACCCCAGGTCACAAAATTCACCAACAGTGCTTGGCAAAAAGGAATTTTTTTCTCTCTCACTTGGATTCTTTCCTTCTTACTCTGTATCCCCAGTGCTTACCCCAGGGCTTCCTACATCCTAGATGATTCATAAATATTTGCTGAAAGACTGAATGCATGAATGAATAAGTACATGAAGGAATGAACACGTAAATCAACACATTACCTACGCGTGCATTTGCTATTCTTAAAGGTCTCTTATTTGGTGACATGGATTCACATGCCCTTAGAAATCTGAATCCAGATGATGAAGACCTGGAATAACTAGTTAGTCTATTACACAGATGCTGTTTCTGTCACCCCAAGAAGTACTATAAAGTGGTTTCAATGTATCATAAATTAAGCATGATCTCTTCCTTGCTCTTTGGACAGAAAATGACTAGGAAATGAAAGTCTATGGACACATACAGTGGTGTTTGTTAAACCTTTGTTGGATTAAATGGAACATTGCACAGCAGTGGCAGTAGGTAATTTTTTTTTTTTTTTTTTTGCGGTACGCGGGCCTCTCACTGTTGTGGCCTCTCCCGTTGCGGAGCACAGGCTCCGGACGCGCAGGCTCAGCGGCCATGGCTCACGGGCCTAGCCGCTCACGGGCCTAGCCGCTCACGGCCATGGCTCACGGGCATGTGGGATCTTCCCAGACCGGGGCACGAACCCATGTCCCCTGCATCGGCAGGCAGATTCTCAACCACGGCGCCACCAGGGAAGCCCACAGTAGGTAATTTTAATTAAACTCCCAAGTACCCTGTGACAGTTGTTCTCATTAGTTTATCTCATCATTAATTAAGATTTCTTGAAGTAAAATCCATCAAAACGAGTTCATAATGTCTCCTGTCTGGAATTTAATGGCATCACGCACATTACTTTTTCCTATTAAGTATACCTATCTCCCAAATTTTGCATCATTATTTTGTTTTTGTAGATTCTTTCCTTTCTGCTTTGATACTCATTTTACAATTGAGTAATTGCCTCTTTTTATTAGAGATTTGCCCCCAGTGCTCTAGATTTTTCAGGATCACTCTGAGCATTAAGTAAAATCATGAGTCACAGAGAAAAGTGTTTTAAAAGTGTTTTAGTGGTTCTGGTGACGTTATGTATTCTTTCTGCAGTGACCTCACATATTCTAGCTTCTGAGTAAAAGCTGCAAATAAACGCTTTTATCTGTTTGTGATTCTTAGATAAAATAGAAGTTTTCAATGGTTTAGTCTCCGTTGGGAAAATTTTGTAAATATCTTCCACATTTTCAAATGTCAGCTGTTCCCAAGAGAGGATGCTTAAATAAACATCATCTATAGTCTTAGCAGATGTTATCAATGCATACCACTTTACCTGCAGTTTTCCAATATCTGTGCTGTTAATAACAGTTCAGAGAAGATTTGAAGTGCTTTTGATTTGAATCAATGGTCATTTGAAAACTAGCTGTGTTAAATGATATATGTTTATCTTTGGATCATCTCCCTTAAACAGATGGTATCTTTTGAATTGTTGTGACACTTCATTGTTTCTGGTGGTTGATGACTGGTAGGAAAATCCCAGTGTACACAATACATGAAAATAAGATTGTTTGGTGTTCTTTGCTACAGCTAATTGTTGAACGGAATTTCAACAGATGTGACAATTTTACCAAGATGTCAAAATAAGAGCAACCCACTGACAAATCAAATCTGTCTCATGTTTGGCCCTTTGGTATCACTTGGGTTTGTTTCCAGTATCAGGAGACTTTGTATTAATGTCATCCCTGATAACTTGATCATTTCAGATGGCACATTGTCAATTTTTTGTCCTTCTGGATGGCTCGGTTGGCAGTCACATGCAACACTTCCAGGTTTGTCCTCCCCTCTACCTCCCCCACCCACAAAATTACCAGAGGAACAGTGTCTCATCTTTTTTAGACTTGTTTGGAAATAAAATGAGATCATCCCCCAGGAACTTTTGGAGGTCATGGGGAAAGATGTTCCATGATGGAGGAACTCACAGTGTGCTAAGGAATTTCGAATTTAGCTGTGAATCTGTTAGACTGATATAACCTTGCATAGTAACTCCCATAACGATTCAGAGTCACTGTATCCTTGACCAACATGGCAGGACCAGCTCTGAGGAAATGAGGTCAGCACACAGTGGTATCGTGCATTATTTTGTGTGTCATAAAAGTGGCCCATTATCATCAATGGCAACTGGACAGGCAATAATGTTAAAATACCAGGTTCTCATTACAGTGTGGTGACATGGCAGAATACTCAGACCCACTCTGGATAGCCCAGCACAAAAGCCTTTTATGATGTGTCATCCTCCCCAAGGGCTAATCAGAAACAGAGATAAAAGAGAGGAGGTGATAACGATTGTGCAAAGTAAGTCCTACTCTAAAGGGGTAATGAGACTCAGGTGTTATTTCGTTTTTTACAGAGAACCAACTGGTGTGGTGTATGGTAAAAATTCTTAGCTGCATTTTCTCTGGATAGCATATTTTTATCTCTGATCAGACTCCCAGAAATACCCATGGGACAAAGATGTAACTAACTAAAAAGAATACAATGAAAATTCTATTGTTTCTTCTGTTTATGGAGTGACTGGTGTTATGTTGTACTTGTGCTGCACTGTTCAGCTATGAGAAAGGAAAACGTAGCCTTACGTTTTCTGTTCTGTTTAGGTTCAAGTAGTTCTCATTCTTTTCCATAGGCTTCTGCATGGGAATAGAATATATTACAGCATGTGATATAGTTCAGAAAATACCTCACACTCAAAACCCTTATCAAGAGAAGCAAGTTATAGTACTGTTTTTACCATATAGAAAAAAAAAAAAGAGAGAGACCACTTAGGATTTTCATTTACATGCTTAATAAGTATCACCTTAATTATTAAGTATTTGGGAAATACTTAAGTATAATATTAAATATAAAATTATTAAGTATTTGGAAAACACTGTAGGTTTAATGTTTTTTTGAGCAAAGGAAGTTTGGTAGATTAAAAATGACCACAAATAATTTGTAGTGCCTCCTGGCGGGAGGAGTGGTCTGTTTCTCTGCCCCCTGTATCTGGGCTGACCCTGTATCTTGCTTTGGCTGTGGAGTGGGGTGGATGTGATTCTGTGAGACCTCTCAGCGGGAGCCTCATGAGGCCTGGGAGCTTCCTCCCTCAGCCTCTGGGAGTGCTGTTACCAGGAGGTGAATGGAGCTGGCCTGCCAGAGAGGCGAGCGGAGAAGAACCCAGGTGCCCTGGCGGCCAGCCTTCAATGTCAGATGTGTGTGCAAAGCCTGCTAGGCATTCCAGCCCCAGTTAAGCCACCAGATGACTGTGGCTTCATTCATGATTTCAAATGAGGCCAGCCAAAAAACCAACCAGCTGAGGCCAACCGAAATCACTGATTCCCGGAATCACAATCAAATAAACGATTGTTGTATGAAGCCGCTAGGTTTTGTGGCAATACGTTATGTAGGAAAAGATGACTAGTACTGGAAAAGTAGGGTGAAAAGTCACACCTGGCCTGGCCAGCCCTCTCCCCATGGCCCAGCACACTCATCAGCTCCATCTCTCCTGCTGTGATCACAGGCCAGTTGTAGAAGGAGCAGCACCATGGTCCTCTGACATGAACTTTGTGCCTTTACGTTTCCTAGGAAAAATTATTTCACTAAGGTCTTTGACTGAGTTAAATTACAAGGTGAGAAACCCTTCCTGGGGCACCTTTTCTTGTCTGGCCCACCTTAATGCCAAATGATTGATTCTGGTGCCCTTCTTAGTGTTACAAGGTGCAGGCAAATCTGCTTAACTGATAACTCAAATAAATTTGATGATATAATAGGAATCAGAATGTAACTCTAGTACAGCTAGATAGCAATGGGATGACCATTGAGGACTTGGAGGGTCCCCAATTCCTGTACTTGCCTGAAATAGAAAAAAGAGTGACACAAGGTCTGTGAGAACTAAGGTAAATTTCTTCTCTTCTAGTGGATTTTTTACTTCGCGTGAGCTACCAGATCCCTACCTTTGGGCACACCTTTGATAGACAGCCCACTTATGTACTTTAATCTCCTATGCATCCTTTGCTCTATTTATTTGCTGGTCCAAGAAAGTGCAAGCGGCCTTAGCTGAGCCCAAGTCACGAGCTTGCACTAACCTTGGTGGCCTGGCCTAGCACAGCTACTAAGTGCTTTAAGAGCAAAGGAGTGTTTACTATCAATTTTGTTTGTTTGTTTTTCTTTTTTTTTTTTTTTTTTTTCTTAGGACTGAAAGTGATGTCATGGGTTTAAGCAGTTTCTCCCTAACCAGTGTTTTGGACTTGAATAATAAGGCAGAAGGAAGAGTGAGGAAGGGAAGCTTGATGGAAAATCTCCAAATACAGAAAGGAGTGACGTGACTTTGCCACTTTTTTACTCCATTTCATTTCCATAAGTGATGATGGAGTGACTGCAGTGTGACACTCATTCTGCTGGTGCCGAGGGGACTGAGATGAGAAGAGTGAGACACCTGTAGTCAGAAGGTTGGCATCCATTGGTGACGGCCAACTGTGCAAATGAGTAATTGTAATTCAGTGCTACATGTACTATGATAAAAGTACATGTCTCGATGTACAGAAGTAGTAGTTTCGATTATGAACAGACGGGAGAAGTGAATAGGAGAGGTCTCTGAAAGCTGTACTGTGTTTCCCAATACCACGTACACTTCTGTGCCGGAAATGGTTTGTGTTCCATACATATGTGCTCATGTTTGCTTAAGAAGACTGAAGATGCTGTGTGTCCCCTTATAGTTCCCAGGTTTAAGCACACAGTAGAAGTTCAGTAAGTATGTGTGATTCCTGATGCAACACATGTTACTGCTCTCTTCCACCTGACCTCGAGTTACGAACTGTGAAAGATCTTTCTGCTGTTCATTCTACACAGTACCTATCACTGCATAGACCTATGAAGGCTTCTATCTGATAATAACCAAGTGACCTAAGACAAATATTTAAGGAACGGATTAGAGAAATTTGTCATTGCATTAAATCAAATCATTTTTAGATAAATAATGAACATTCTAAGGTGCATTCTAAATGCCTTACTCTCTTTACTAATCAGGATTCATTGCAAGCTCCCAAGACGTAGATATAACATCGTGGTCCCCTAAATCCCTTGAACGCTAGACACACTGTAACCCTTCAACAACTGTTGACAAATTTACTGAATTAGTTTTTAGAATCTAATAAGTAATCCCCTGGCCAATGACTCAGTAAAATTAACTGTCATTTCTTAAGCTCTTTCTAGAAATGCTTATGAATGTATGGTAAAAATAAGTGTTAGAGGTTCTCATTTTAAGGTACAATTTGTAACTGAACTTATTATTTTAATTCCTTTCAATTCAGATCTTCCAAAAGAACTCAAGTATAAGGCGTAGGTTTGATCTGGCGCCCTTAGCAAAGTGACCATTAAAATAGAGGAAGTGAGGGGCTTCCCTGGTGGCGCAGTGGTTGAGAGTCTGCCTGCCGACGCAAGGGACACGGGTTCGTGCCCCAGTCCGGGAAGATCCCACATGCCGCGGAGCGGCTGGGCCCGTGAGCCATGGCCGCTGAGCCTGCGCGTCCGGAGCCTGTGCTCCGCAGCGGGAGAGGCCACAGCAGTGAGAGGCCCGCGTACCGCAAAAAAAAAAAAAAAAAAAAAAAAAAAAAAATAGAGGAAGTGAAAGAATGCCCATTTGCTGTGGGGCAGAGTGGGCTTTGGAAGTGAAGAGCCAGAAAACAGAAAATACTGAGAAAAGTAAGAGCGCGATACATTTAATTTTTTTATCTTAAAGAAGAAAATTAATTATGAAGATCAAAGGTCTCTTAAATCTTTAAATTTCTATAGCCTTACCCAAAGGCAGTTTTACAATTCTATATAATTATAATTTAATTCTGTGACAAGGAACTGGCTAACAAAATTAGTTTAAAAAATAGTGATTAATACAGTATTTACAAGGCTATTCACTTGCATTTTACTAGCTTTTTCTTTAACTGAATGTGTTCCTTAACGTAAAACAATTTTCAGGAAGTACTATCTTATTTGTAGCAAAACCTTTTCTGAAAAAGCACATGGTTAGTTACAAACGACCTGAAATCAAAGACTTAGAGGAAAGTCACATTTAATCCAATTAAAATGGCCATACACTTTCATATCCTTTTTAAACAAAATTTCAAATTAGAAACCTTTATAGGTTTTCTTGGACTGGCTTTAGAATACATAAAAGTGATCTCATCATATCCTATTCTAATGAATAGGGATTATGGAAATTTCCATAGAAATTCATTTAATATTAAATATGTAGTTATAGATACATGGATATATTAATACATATTTATAATATACACATTTATGGACATGAAAAATTAGAGTTTGGTGTGTGCAGTACTCTCATGAATTAGTATTTAACTATTTGGAATGATCTAGTAACTAAAAGGCTTGAGAAATTTTTGATACCTGACATTGGTATTTGATTTAATTTCCCCTGTTCCTCAGTATTTCCAGATCCTACAAGGATCTGGGCATCGTCTGTCAACAATGGCTTCTTACTAAGCAAGGTTTGTACCTTTGTGCTGTCTTGACATTAGATATTCAGAAGATCCTCAGGAGCATGAAAAATAATCTGGCAGCAGCTGAAGAGATAAGAAAAATACGCTGTACCTTGTAGTCATCTGACAAGTGACTTTCTATTGATACTTTTCCCAGTTTTATGGCTGCCAGGTGGTTTGGGTGAGGTTAATATTAACTGTAGTTTGGTACTGATTGTATTGGTTCCATCAGCAAAGCCCATCTGCTTGGTTCATATATGGACACATGACTCAATTCAGACCAAGGAGAAATGAAGAGATAGTTGATGGGTGCTTTAGAAGAAGGGTCTCCTTTGCCCTACTGTGACAGCTACTAGAAGAAACCCTCACTACCCCTGGATGTAGAAAAGGAAACCCAGGGTCCTGACTGTGCAGCATGTAGCACGTAGTAACCTTAGGATGAAGTGTAGCCTAAGGAGACATAAAAGGCATCCATTTCCTCGATGGTATCACTGAGCTGGAAACCCAGCCAAACATGAAGCTGTCCTCACCTCTGCATCTCCTGGTATTCTCTCCCTCTTACTTCTCTTTTTAAAGCTGTCCCTGCACCATCCTGTCACTCTTTTCTCTGTTTTGCCATTGAAGGTCCTCTACTTGTTACAGTGAACATATTAATGCTTTTAAGCAATCAGCAAACAAAGGACTGTCACATTCAGGATTTCATCTGACTCTCACTGAGTATGATTATTATCCCCATTCTACAGGGGAAGAAAGTGAGAGAGAGAAAATTAAGGGACTTATCTAAGATCCATATGGTGAATTGAACTGCACTTTGCAAGATATTTTGAAAAAAATAGAGATCTTAAGGGACCTCTTTTTATGTTTTACTTTTTTAATCAGAACATTTTTATTGAGATATAAGTGACATATAACATTGTGTAAGTTTGTGTACACGTGTTGATTTGACACATTTATATATTGCAGTACAATTACTGCCGCAGTGTTAGCATCTCCATCGTGTCCTGTAGTTATCGTTTCTTTTTTTGTGGTGAGAACATTTAAGATCTAGTTTCTTAGCAACTTTAAAATATAAATGCAGTATGGAATTCAGCCATGAGAAAGAAGAAAATCCTGCCATTTTCTACAACAGGGATGGACCCTGAAGGCATTATGCTAAGTGAGATAAGTCAGGCAGAGAAAGACAAATACTGTATGATATCACTTATATGTGGAATTGAAGCATCCTCTTTCTAGTCGTTCTCTTATTGGTCATACCTCCACAGAGAGTATACCTAAGCTGAGTCTCCAGGAATGGCACCAAACCAGCGATTGTTCTAAAGGGCTCTTTTGTAGCCTACTGTAGCCCCCAACCCACGTGCCACGCACAGAAGTCCTGGTACCATAAATCAGCTCTGCTTAAGGAATGAGTATTCACAGATACAGCAAAACCTGAGAAACAAAAACTGAGAGAGGAGGTGTTATCTCACTGGAAAGGTTTAAAAGAAGGCAGCGTATGGGGAGCAAAACTCAAGAGTTCATCAAATGCAAAAAGTGCTTAACCTGTTCTTTCTGAGATGGCCAACCTCATCTGGAACGTAATTATGCTTATGGTAGGCTGACACCTCCTTTTTAGCAGGATATTCTTCCCAGCTCTGCTAGGACACCCTTCCATACCCACTGTTGCTGCTGCTGGAAATCTAAAATTAAATGAGTAATGAGGCACCCAGTGATAGGACACTGAGTTCTATCAAGGAACCTCCAGTCACTCACACTTCACACCTCATTAATTAGGTGCTAATTGCGGGAGCTACTTGAAAGTAGTTTTTGCCTTACCCTGTGCCCTGACAAGCTGATCTTGGTAAGAAGCTCCCGTCAACATCAAAGCCTCAGAGAAATAGGTCTAGTATTTGCAATGTTGAGGTTACAGATTTTAGCCTCAAAGGAAAGATGTGCAAAAGCCTAAGTTTTCCTAGCTGGGCTAATGTCCTCATCGTATATTCAACCTGCTTTCAAAGGGACAAAATACAGCACGGCACAATTATCTTTCCTACAAGGACTTGTATTTTGATAGTTGCCTATTAATCAGTTATTCAGAGTAAGGGTCATGTAATTTCAAAAAATGAAAAGGACGTTACTCAAAAGCAAATTAGATTTCTCCTAAGACAACAAATTTTAAAATATTTTTGTGGGACTTCCCTGGTGGCACAGCGGTTGAGAATCCGCCTGCCAGTGCAGGGGACACAGGTTCAACCCCTGGTCAAGGAAGATCCCACATGCCTCACAGCAACTAAGCCCGTGTGCCACAGCTACTGAGCCTGTGTGTCACAACTACTGAGCCTGTGTGCCACAACTACTGAGCCTGTGTGTCACAACTACTGAAGCCCACATGCCTAGAGCCCGTGCACCGTAACGAAGAGTAGCCCCTGCTCGCCACAACTAGAGAAAAGCCTGTGCACAGCAACAAAGACCCAATGCAGCCCCAAAAAAAGAAAGAAAGAAAGGAAATATCTTTGCAATTACAATACAGTATTCTACACTGAGGATCGGTTTCAATGAGGATATTCAACTTTAATAAATCAACTGTTTCTGCCTGATTTAGTTCAAAACAAATTAGTTCACTTCCTTAAAGTTGAGTCGCTAACTCTTCTACTTTGCATGATGAAGACATGGCTAAACATATTCACAAAAATTTTCTAAAAGAATTCACCTTTGAATAAGTAATTTATTAACAAAATCACTAGAGAATAAGAGACTTGAAAGAAACTAAAATATGAGATGTAAATTTTGGAAGTTTCTTTTACTGAGCTAAAATATTTTATATTCTAAGGAAAACCACAGTCTAAACTCAGATAAATTACCAAAAAAACTTGTGAAATATAACTTGTTTGAAATATAGGGATTATCGGTAAGTAATCCCTTGTTACAGTATGTACCAAATTATTGAATGCCACTAAAAGAGTTCATGCGTCATATTTAAAACTTTGCGCTTGGAGCAAAAGGAAGCTCTCCTACGCTACTGATAAAAATCACTTGAAAACACATCTATTGACCAAAAATCAATGTGACCCTCCTGGATTGTCTTTTATCTTAAGGAGAGTGTAGTTTAAGACAGATGATGGTTGCAACCCAGAAATACAGAAGATATGCAGCTTAGAGTGGCTTTTGTCTTTCCCTAGGGAAGCTTAGACTAGGGCCTTATGGGGCTTTAGTGACAGTCTGGAAGCAAGAGGGCCAGGGTGGAAAATACCCACTAAACTATGGGATTCCTCCCTCTCCTTACCTCAGTGAAGGATCACCAGCCCCAACGACTGTGTCCCAATATCCTTCATCTTTGATTTTGATAGCTAAGATGCCACGATACAGTAACCCTCATGCTGGGCAGCAGGAATATTTAGCATCAGGGCAATGACAGCATTGGGAATGGGAAGCTCAGACCGGTTGGATGGCTCTGATGAGGACAGACCCATCTCATAAGGCAGAGAAGGCTGACAAAATCAGACAGGGTGTTTGGGCCCCAGCCTGGACTGAAGAACTGGTGTCCCGGCCTCCAGATGAAGCCACAAAGGCCAGGCCCAGTCATACTAATTAGGCAAATGGAGCCTCGCAGGCAGCAAAATGGTAAACCCTCCCCAAGCACACTTCACCCTGAATTGGCAAGATTTATTGCCACCCGCTGTCTAATGACTGAGGTGCTTGCTAGGACTGGTTTATTGGCTTAGGGCAGAGCTGGCAGATCGAAGGTCTTCAGTGACATCCACTGAGCAAGCCTAAAAAAAAAAAAAAAAGAATAGGGATTGATAGCCTCTGCGTATATGGATTTTTAATTTGGGATTATTTAGTTTCTTCAGGGAGCCTGTGAAAGTCCCTAGAGATCTTTATAAATAGAAAGGATACTCGGTCAGAAATCAGGGAGAGGAAATCAATCATTTCTGGAGATGTTTTGCATCCTATGTGGCGCTTTCAAGTTCTCCCTGTATGGCATTTTCCATCACTTTACTTTGGGATGCGTAAACCGTCATGAGGTCATGTCCCTAAGAGCATAAATCCCAGAGTAGAGACTTCCTGTTAGTTCTCTCCCCTTCTTTTTGAAGCTACTGAAGACCCCTGTTAAAAAATGAATATAAATTTTAAAAGGTTGTGTCCCGCAATTATGTGACTGCCTATTTTTTCCTTCCAAATTAGAGAATGCTATTGGAAAACTTCTGAAAAGCCAAAAAAAAAAGATAATAGGCCCCTTGCCCCAATGAGATGCAAATTCCAGGTGCTCGCCTGGGCTGGTTCACTAGCTAAATGACTCTTTCATAGAAGCCTTGCAAATTTTTATCTCAGCAAAATGAAAGATTTCTGTAGGTCATAAAAGATGTCTCTCTTTCTCTGATGGTCACAACTCATTAGTGTTAAATCCGCAATTGTCGAGATTCTACTGAACTAATTCAATTACGATATTTGGTCTGCAATTGGGATAAACTCTTTTCCAAGGGACAACAGGATTAGAACTTTAGTTGGGATAATCAGGTGCCTCTTGATGTAGTCAACTGAGCCCAAGAGAATAGCATGATTTTCCACTTACTTACGATTTTCTATAAAAACGAGAATGTGTTTTTATTCTGTTCTGTTCTGCAGTGAAATGGCAAAGCATAGCCATTTCAGAATAAAATGTTTAAAATAACATATACTTAAAGTTTTAAGAAAATGGTAACATCTGTAAAGATTTGAGTGCTTTTCTCATTACTATTTACCTTGTTTCAGTTATTTTAAGTCAAAGTTTCTTCATGGGAGATGTACAAGGTCAACTTCAGAGAGATCGTTGACTCTCCCACCCAAAGTGTGTGTGTGTGTGTGTGTGTGTGTGTGTGTGTGTGTTACTGAGGAGGAGGTTGTGAGGTTTTCACCAGGTTCTAAAAGGGATGCATGATCCAAAAAAGGTAAAGAACTCAGATTTGAAATGAAGCCTACGGTCCTCTCTGCCTTTCTTCACAGAAGTAGTCTCAGGCATGAGTAGGGTAGCTCTTCCAACTTGCTTGGAATCCTTTCATGTGTCTGGGTCAGATACACCACTTGGCTCCAGAGCATCGTGGCTTCAGAGTAGCTTTTCCTCTAACTGCTTAAACATGATCTTCTCCTTTGGTGCCATAGCAGCTCCTAGTTTCCCAAGAGAAGTTTAACTTTCCCAAGGGTCTCCTTTTGACAGCCCCTCCTACGCCAATTTCCCGATTTCCTCATCGACAAAAGTCACACAGCAGCCTGATGCCTTGGGAATTTGTGATTCCCCAATTGTTTGTTCCATTAACATTTATGCTAAGGTCTTTCTGTGATTAAAAAGTAATACCCATTTATTACCCGCTACCAAAAAACCCGGAATAGAGAGAAAAGGTCATAACAGTATAGTAACCATTACCCATTAAGCAGAAACAATGACTTTTAAGCTTTTTAAAAACTATTTTCTTCCATATAGCTATAATATTATGTACACTTTGATAATGCATTATTGTATATGGTTACACATATTTAAGCAAAAAATGTAGATTACACTCTATGTATCAAAGCAATACCTGTTTTAAACAGAATATAAAATAGCTAGGTGGCACAGTAAAGAGGTGTCATTCTTGGTATGAAGTTGGACTGTTTTTTATTTAAAAAGATAATCACCCTCCTGCCGTTAACAAGATGTTTGATGTTTGATTCTTGAATATGGGTGCATCTCGATTCGGTGATATACACCTTTCTTTCCAAAGGAGATCTCTGTCTGACTAGGGTGCATTCAGAGTTTTTTCTTGAATCCATTTACTTATAATTTTGCCATTCCTATTCCGAGTAGGAACTGATTTATTATTAGCCATTTGCTATATTCTAAGCAACCCACATGCATTTTTCTCCTTTAGTATCTACCAAGATCCTGTGTTGTAGGCACTGCTTTTATCCTCATTTTAGATAAAGAAACTAAGGCTTAGAGAAGCTAAATAACTTATCCAGGGTCTTAAGGCCAGGAAGTGGCCGAGTCGGGTAAGCCCAGCTCGCTCTAAGCTGGAAGCCTGTATGCTAATCTGCTTTGCTAGTGGTTTTCAAAGTATGGTCCCCAGACCAGCAGCATCAGCATCAACTGGGACTTGGTTAGAAATGCAAATTCTCAAGCCCCATACTGAACCTATTGAATCAGAAATGCTGTGGGGTGGGACCCAGCAATCCGCACAAGCCTTCCAGGTGGTTAGCTGCATGCAAACCTCTGAGGACCGAGCTTTGCAATAGACTGCAACCAAATCTTCAAATGTAGCTGATGCTATACATTTTTTAAAAATCTATGTTTTTTAAAAAAAATCATGTTAGACTCGCCAAAGTATTAAGTTAGTGTTTTATTGCTTAAGCATTCAGAATTTTTCTTTGGGGATTCCTTGAGTGTTTTATGCATTCGTTCATAATAATTGAAACTTATAGACCAAGGCACCAGGGCTTTCGGTGAAAATGAAGGCCGGGGCATGGTGACTGAACGCAGTTGGCACGGCCAAACCATCCTTACGTTGTTCACGATGAGCTGGGTTAGGATTCAGCTGGACAGATGACTAAAAAAAAATAAAATGCCGTTATACAAGTCAGGCTTACTGATTGTGAATAAGAAAAATGAAAATGAGTTTTAAAACTGACATATTTTTCAAATTAAGTGGGTTCTTTATTGGAAACTACAGCAACCCCATAATCTTAGTTCTGTCGACCCAATGCGGTTTTCATACCCCAGGGTCTGCTATCTTGATCCCGGTTTTTATGGTTTGGTTTTATTTTTTTTTCTTTACTCTGATGTGGCTACTGATGAAGGAAAAACTCATACATTTAGAATCTCACTTACATATTTCTGAAGTCCAAGGCCTTTTGGTGGTAAATGTATTAGATTTTTAAGAACTTAGATGTGATCGAGTATAATTTAATATAGATATGGCCAGCCTTGGTGTCCCTGGGTAACTGAAATTCAATTTTTTTTAATTAGTATTTGAAAGGGAAGACCTCCTCTAGCCGTCGTAATCACATTTTCACTGTATTTTTATTCCTTTCCAGATCTGACTGTCTTAAAATTTAATTACTGTTAGCAAGACCTTTATGAAAAGAATAGAAATATTCTCCTAATAGTGTTAGCATATTAAATGCAATTTGCAGGTGGCCCTCCTAGGATGCCAGCACTCTTCAGTAGAGCCAATGTAGCCACCTTTTTTCTGTCCTGACAGTCCACATGCATTCAACTCACAGATGTATCCTTTCCCTGACTCCTCTGATGCTATTAGAACTTTGTTGTCCTAGTAGTAGAGTGTTCATTCGTTTGTGATAAGATTGTCAAATCTGATATGCATTTTAATGCTGTTTGTATGAATACTATTAAATGTGCTGATTATAGCCCTTCGAGGCCTTAATGCAGACTTGTGTTGGTTTGTTGTTCTGTTTCTTTTTAACCATGTTAATTGTTTACAATTCAAAATAGGAGCATTTTGAAAAAGAAAAGTCAAAGATTGCCCTATAAGAACGTAAAGAAAAAATAGACATGGTTGCAGAAAAACCAAGGAAATAGTGACTCAAGAATTAAAACAAGTGGTTAAAAGTTGTAACTGACCAAGTGTTAAAAGAAATATGTAAAGGGATGTCAGACCTGGAAGTCTGAAGAAATGTGAGGGACAGCTTGTCTGGACCAATGAAGGCTCAGGGCAGTCCCCCCTGCTGCCCCTTGGGTACCATCTCACTTCCGATGAGAGCAGCTGAGTGTCATTGGGCTCTAGTACTCTCAGGCAACTCCTGGCACTTCTGACAGGACAAGGACGGACACCTGCAGCCTTTTACTCACCCCCAAGAGGTGATTTGTCAGCCTGTAGGCTCCTAATTACTTGGAATTAACATATCCCTATTTCTGTGTTTGGTTTTTTTTTTTAATTTATTTATTTTTTTATTTTTGATGGTGTTGGGTCTTCGTTTCTGTGCAAGGGCTTTCTCTAGTTGCGACGAGCAGGGGCCACTCTTCATTGTGGTGCGCGGGCCTCTATCGCGGGCTCTCTTGTTGCGGAGCACAGGCTCCAGACGCGCAGGCTCAGTAGTTGTGGTTCACGGGCCTAGTTGCTCCGCGGCATGTGGGATCTTCCCAGACCAGGGCTCGAACCCATGTCCCCTGCATTGGCAGGCAGACTCTCAACCACTGCGCCACCAGGGAAGCCCCTGTGTTTGGTTTTAATTGAGATGTTTCTTCCCTAAATCAGAAATAGCGTAAGAATCTAAACAAGATGTCTCTCGCATTTTGATTGTTTGTAATAGTATATCTTCTTTTTTCTTGTAACCAATACAGAGTGTTCTGTTGAATTATAATAAATTAGGGCTCCTAGCCTCCAGTCGGTGACATATTAATTCTACTTTTAAAAAGCGACACCGAGAGTGGATTTTAGCAGAGCTCGGTATATGGCGGTTGTGCACAGGGTTCCAATAGTTTGGGTTATTTAGCTTTCAGCTGCCTCTTAAAAGTGAGTCGGAGAAAACTTGATGTCTGCTTTTCAGAACTAGACCACATTTTCATTCCATTATTTTTAATACGGGATAGTAAATAACTCAAAAGAGCCCAAGTTCATTGCCGTATTTTGCTTTCTGTCAGAGAAAAAGACAGAGAGACAGCTATATGGGCTTCATTGTAGGGTCAGTTAATGAATTTTCAATTCCCATTGCATTTATGCTTTATTATTTAAATTTATAGACGTTTGGGCTGTCATCCCAAGCGATGTGGTTTTTTGCAATTTGCCAAGATGAGAAATACCCATCTCTGACTCTATCAATCATCTATCTATATACCTATCTACCTATCTTTCTACCTATATATCTTCATGTGTGCTTATTTCATTTATATGCATGATGTTCCTTTTGGTTTGCAACAAAACTGGTTGGAGAGAACCTAAACCTGATGTTAGCACACTGGATGTTACTTTAAGGATATAAAACACAGTATCTTGATGTTAATAATTTGTGGCACAGAAGGGATGCGCGGAATTCATGGCTGGAAATGGCAACATTCATCCTACCTTCTGCGTCAGCCCGCCTCTCTCAGCATCCCTTGTAAGTACTGCTCCCTCGTAAGTACTGCCTACAGCGGTGTCTGTGACCTGCAGACATTCAGTCTCCTGGGAATGCAATGGAGCGGATGAAAAAGTCCAGAGCTGTTAAAAGGAAGCATTATAATATATGAACCCTTAATTGTTTGTTTTCTCCCTGAGCAATTAGTGAAATAGAAGAAAGGCAAAGAATGGAGAGCTTTGGCAACTGCCCAAAGTATTTTATGTTAAAAAAACAAATAACAGTAGAGTTCCTAATCAGATGACCTTAACATTGGGAATTGTCCTGGGTTATCCTGGTGGACCCAATGTAATCACAAGGGTCCTTGAAAGTGGAAGAGGGAAGCTGAAGAGGAGGTTAGAAGATGCTATGTGAGAAAGATTTCATTGGAGATGCAGGAAGAGGCCAAGAACCAAGGACTGCAGGCTGCCTCTAAAAGCTGGAAAAGGTAGTGAAACAGATTCCTCACTAAACCCTTCAGAAAGGAGTGCAACCCTGCTGACTGACACCTTGATCTTAACCCCGTAAGACTCATGTTGGACTTCTGATCTCCAAAACTGTTAGATAATAAATTTGTGTTGTTTAACGCCACTAAAAAAATAAATAGCCAAAGTTTTGTATATCGCAAAGAACGTCAGAACGTACCCACTTTGAATAAGAAGAGGACATATTAAATGAATTTATTTTTCATTTTTAGCAGTTCTTAAGACAGAATTTTAAAACATGGTCTACAAGTATAACTGAAATAGGAATATATATGAACATATATACATATTTGTGTGTGGATATATATATTTATATACTCCCATATATATTCCACTTCTTTAATACTTAGTCAATCTCTATTCTTTCTTCAAGGTCAACTTAGGTCTCACCCTTTAGCGTAGGCTTTTTTGGTTATTCTAGTCTACAAGGTAAACTCCCTATACTCAACTGGTCTTTTTCTTATAACCTCAAATAGTTCATAATCTAGCCAAAGAAGGAGAAACTTCTTATCTACATCATTTATTGAAAGCATAGCTAAAATCACTTTGTATTTTTATTTTCTAAATACTGCTGACTCCCTAACCATTCTATAAGTACTTTGAGTACATGCACTGATAATTCTTTTCTTTATTTTGAATGCTAATGGTTAATATAGTGCCCTAAAAGTTGATAATGACATGATGATACTGAGAACTGGGAAAGATCTTTTTTGTGAGCCTTAAGATAGCTCTGATATGTTGATAAAGACACAATGATGTTAGTAGGAAGTGCCCAAAACGTACTTGGATTGAAACGACAGAAAAATGTATGGTGGTCCTAGGGCAGCGTTAGCTGAGAGACCTTTCTAGAGTTATGGAAATACCCTGTATCTGTACTCTCCAGTATAGTAGCTACTAGCCGTGTGGCTATTAATCACTTGCAGTGTGGCTAGTCACTGAAGAACTGACTTTCTATTTTAATTGACATAAATTTAAATTAAATGGCCACATGTGGCTAGTGGCTACCATATTGGACAGCATGCCTACACTTCTAGTTTGATAGATCACTCTCCAAGTTCTGAGGGTAGGGGAGTAAAGGAATAGGGTCATTTTCATCTTACCTAACAGTCTTGTACCTGAAGCAGTGAATTAATAACGGTAGAGCAGTGGTACCCAAAGAGTGTTCTGCAACTTAGACCAGTCAATGAACTGCTATTCACTAGTCCATGACAGATTGAGTACAGAAATTGAGAGTAAGCATTTAGAAACTTCTATAACCACTTGACATTGATGTAACATCCAAATGTGGAGTCAGGGGACTCATCTCACTGAATAGGGCATAGACCTCTCCAGGTTTTTTCAAGCCTGCACAGTGAGTGCCATCTGGTGTGAGCACAGGCAGGTGCAGTAGGACCATATATTATACTGGCCCATGAAAGATTAGGAGTTTCTAAAAAGGTGTCCTCTCACAGAACAGCTACAAATAGTTTGAGAAGCCCAGGTGTAAGAAGCCCAGGAATCAGAGGCCAGCAGTCTAGTCTGTTCACCATAAGCTGGCTAAGTTATACTGACTCTCAGAAAAATAGGTCTTAAAAACAGAAGCACCCTTCGAAATTATAGACTCCAACCCTGGACAACTAACAAATGGAAAAACCAAGTTCTAGGAAGGATGTGACATACCTCAACACTTTTATCAGAGCTTGAAGAACTCCATTCCTGCCTCTCAGGCAGACTGTTTCTCCACTATGCCAAATGGACTGGGGCCAAGAGACGTCTGATTCCCTAGCACAGCAAATGGAAGCCTAAGAACATGACTACAACACATCCAGAAAACCCACCTTGCAGACAGTGCGTGCCTGTACCAGCTGAGGTTCTCCTCCCCCCTTTAATGGGTTGTCACCAAAGGGAATTTTAAAAACCAAAGCTAATGAGGTATCCACAGGGATTGGTGCGTATGAAAAAACAAATCAGTGGAACCAGCCCTTCTATTAAAGGTTTAGATTTTGAATAAACTATTGAATAATTTCTATGTTTTCCTGACCCATAAAAGGATGGTTTGACTTTTGATTCCCCCCCACCCTTGATTTGTTCTTAGTCAGTGGAAAGATGGTAATGGGATGCAGTGGTTTATGACCTCGTATAAGAAGCCCAGGAAGAATCCAGCTAAGCGGTATTCTTTATATTGGAAATAGCGCAGCTGTTTGAGCGAGTGTGTAATGGATAGTGTTGGTGCCACACTCGGATCCCCTGTAGAGGCTTCCAAGACCCACAGCCACACCTCTCTCCCAAAACTGCGCCCGTCACAGGAGCCGTCTGGCTTGAGAAGTTGCACTTGTTTCCCTTCCTCTCTCTCCAGGAGATGGGGGCAATCTGCCACCACGGATGGACTGACTGATAGGGAGTTTCCTGTCTCACGAAGTCTCTGTGTGTTTGGATGGGGAAATAGACAAAAAGGCTGTCCCTTTGCCTCAAGGCAGGATTTACCCTGTGGGGCAGCTCACTCTCCAGAGCTCTTTGTAGGATCAGGCTGAAAGCAGCCTCCAGCTGGAAGCATACCTGTGCGAGCTCCATCCCTTTCCTTATCCTGCCTCTCACTTCCTTACAGATTCCTCTTGAGCATGTACCCCCAATATACCACTCCTACAAGCATCCCCGTCTCAGGCTGTGCTTCTAGGGAATTTGACCAACAACGGAGTGTAAACTAACTAAAACCTTTTAAATAGCTATTAATTTATTACCTCAAATATTTTGTGCTTTGGCTTGAATTCAAAATAATGTTTAATTGTTAAAAAAAAGAGATATATGAACTTTCAGATCCTTTGGAAATATCTTGAAAAGTCTTCATCTCCTGCCTGATTTTGGACTCATTATCTTTTTTTTTTTTTTTTTTCAGTGCTGAGGGGCGGGGCTGAGGATGTGGGATGAGGAAGGGGTGCGATGGGGAATCAGAGAAAACTTCCGGAGGGGAGCTCTCCACTGCCAGCCCGTGAACTGCTAAGGCAGGGTCCTGTTCGGGAAAAGGGGCACTCGGTGAGCACACAGTGCCAGGGACCAGGAAGCAACACAAATCAGTGGGAAGAAAGACATGTACGAAAGCTCCAGGGTTTGCAAGGGACAGGAGAGAACCCTCCAAACACGGGGAAAGGCTTTCAGCAACTCCTCTCCCTGCACTATCAATGACCAGGGCACGGGCAGCCCACGATGGACTCATTATCTTTGATTCCTGATTTCAGAGCAAAACGTCTGCTCTATCACAGGGCAGGTAGCTATTCCTGAGCATGTGTTAATTGCTCTTTCTTATCTGATGAGACCCCTGGAAAAGTTTCTCAGGAAGAATATAACAACATAGCCCAAGTACATGACTGTTTTCTTATGCAAATAAAAAATACCCCATCTTTTAGAATCAATGAATATTTTTACTCTGTTATTTAGTGGGAGAATTAATCATCCAAAATTTGTCCTTGTAGGGGGAGTAGGAGAAGCGGGCTTTATTAATTTGTGATAAATAAAAATTTGTTTAAAATAAAAAACTTGGGAAATTTAAATTTTCCATTTTGTATTCAAATCATGTCAGTGGCAGAGGAAATGGAATTTATTAGGGAAAATGCTGTGACTATTTGCATAATTTTCTGGTGCTGAAACATGAGAAAGATCTGGTTGCTTATTACTCTAGCCCAGTTTAACTTTGCTTTCAGATGCTCATTCACCAACCTAAGCCTTTCTCTTTCCTCAATCTCTGTGGCACTCACATAAAATATGCACTTAAGCTCATGTAAAAATAATGCATTCTTCCATTTTCCTCCAAATTATTTCACAGCCTCCTGTGTTTGTTAATAAATTAGTTGTCAGTCATCTCTTTTGGTAGCTGTTTCCATTAGAGATATTGTAACGGTGTGGAAGCCACTGCAATTCCAATTGCTGTCTTCAACAATACTTTATTTCTCTTTATTTTATCCATTCATGCGACCCAGTTTCTTACTGATCATTCAAGAAACATCTGATAAATGACGTCTTCCTTTTCTTCTATTTCCTCCTGCAATCATAATAGTACGGCAGAGGGACTTCCCTGGTGGTCCAGCGGACAGGACTCCGCGCTCCCAATGCAGGGGACATGGGTTTGATCCCTGGTCAGGGAACTAAGATCCCACATCGCACATGGGGCGCGGGCAAAAAAAAAATAATAATAATAGTACGGCAGAATCCCTTTCAAATTTGCAGAACTCCCCCGCCCCCAAAGAGTTCTGTGGAATGACGTACTTTGGGTGAATACAACTAAACTAGAAATTTTCTATGATCGTGAATGGAAGCAAATCATTGCTAATCATTTCTAACTTTCATCCATTGCGAATAGGGGCCCATGATCTACTACAGTTTAACCAGAGCAAGACTTTCCCATAAAACAATGAAATATACATTTTTGTGCACAATTAAATAAATATTTATTGTCAGCCAATGGGATTCAAAAATGCAATCCCTGTGTTCAAAGCGATCAAATTCTAAAGGATAAGACAAACACAGAAACAAGCATCCCTAATACAAAGTGATTTAGTACCAGATGTTTGGACAAGAGTCTGGAAGCAGAGAGAGGTGGGGGAAAACTTGCCCATCTGCTGTTTGGGAGAGACTTAGGGAGAGGTCAGGGAAGAGTTTTAGTTGCTATAGCTTGAAAATTTTAACTGAAAAGGTTAGTTGTAAAGGTATTAACACTAAATTATTTAATTCACTTATAGATCGTTACTTAGGTAGTTCTTTTTCCTCTAGGTCAAACATCAAACTGTCCCTTTTGTGCTAAGAGCTTTCATTTCTCTCATAACTACTTTCCTTCCGCAGTCACCAACTTAGTAAGGATTGGTGTGTCGTCTAGTGACAGGAAATCCAAAATAAAAATGGCTTCTATAAGATGGAGCAGATTTTCCCAGCTGTTGGATTGTAAAATATACTGTTGATCAAACTCTGTAAAACTGGTTTTTGCTTCAGCAACACCTCCTCTGCCATATGGTGTTGACATGAGTTTATACAAAGACAGCCCTGCTGTTCCTATGGCCTGCCTGCAGCTCTCGTTCTCATAGATCTACTCAAAAGATTTTTGGATGGGCTATTTAGAATTTTTTATTCTTACATTTGGGAAATCCAGTTCCTTCTGAGAATAAAGAGAGCTGTGTCAGTTCTAGGGGCTCCCCTTCTATGGTATGGATCTGGGAGGTGTACATCCTAATTTGGGTTGATATTCCAGCTATTCGTGTCATTGAAGAAGATGTGCCTTTGTCTGACTACCTTTGACTGAATTCATGAGAAAATAACTTTATATTTAATAGGCAATATTTCTGTATTAGTTGATGGTCAGGAAATTAAGAGAATACTAGGAAGATCTTTCACACAAAAGAAAAATTTGTGCAAAACCTGAACACTGGGAACATACATGTTCATAGTAAATGCCAATTTGCCAGTGCAAAAACCAGAACTCTACTTTGGGCAATACTGGGTGCAGCAAATGTAGATGTTTATCTCCTGATGGCCACATTGTATTGAATGTATAATTGAGGCTAAGTGTTGAATGAATTAGCAACTGAATAATACCAGCTTTCAGATATGTGGGCAAATCACACACCTAGAACAAAATACTGTCTTATTAAATTCCTCCTTTAGTTAGTAGCAAAGGCATTTACAGCCCTTTAACGTTATAAAAGCATGTACAACTGTTAAGATGAGTCCTAAAAGAGACAGAGACAGAGAGAGACAGGAGACAGAGAGAATTATTCAAACCTCCAATAGTGGGCTTCCCTGGTGGCTCAGTGGTTGAGAGTCCGCCTGCCGATGCAGGGGACACGGGTTCGTGCTCTGGTCCGGGAAGATCCCACATGCCGCGGAGCGGCTGGGCCCGTGAGCCATGCCCACTGAGCCTGCGCGTCCGGAGTCTGTGCTCCGCAACGGGAGAGGCCACAACAGTGAGAGGCCCGCGTACCGCAAAAAAAACCTCCAATAGTGAACATTTCTGAGTGTCTGTGAATACTGTTCCTCGGTATGTGTGTGTGTGTGTGTGTGTATATATTTGTCACAAGATTTACTTACATCACAAACAAGGAAAATTGTTCTCAAGAGTTCTGGACTGATTAGAAATCCAGACAGTAACTGGTTCTTTGCCTCATGTGAACTAGAACACTAGTTTGGGGAATGAAGAGCAAATGAAATTTTTCCTGAAATCACACACCTGTTTTTCCATAACAGAAAAAAAGTTGAAAGGAGCAAAATCATTTAGCTGGAATTTGAGGGACAATTGCTCTTCTTTTTTTGTACTAAAGAATTATCGCAAGACATTGTCTATTGTTTCAAACACTGGGGCCTCCTGCAGCTCAGAATTGTGCTGGCCTCCTCTGGTTCCCAGGATTGTGATTGATCTCAGCTGTCTTGTTTTGATTCAGTAGCTCCCAGAATAATCCCAAAAGTACATCATCACAGGGCTATGAAGCTACATAATTATTGAGGAGGTGGGCGCCATTTTTCTTTCTGTACATGTTTTGACATTATCCGGGGCATTATTTGATGCATGAAGTAGGCTTTACATAAGTAATAAAAAAGCTGTTTTTCTTTTATTGTCGCTCAGTTTTTATCCCTGTAATAAAACAATACCACAGAATGAATGCTCCCAAACTGAAACAAAGATAGCAGAGTAAATAGGATCTCAAAAAGCCAAAAATTTATTCATTTTGCATAATGTGATCATTAAATAAATTTCGTGAAAATTTCCTTTTGCAATAAAGAGAGTCAAATTTATTATAGCACCTTCCTTAGATGACACATAAAGATATTTGTGTCAAAAATGAGATACTTGTGTAGAGAAATGAAGATTCTGAGCAGAGAAATAAAACATGTAGAATTAATTTTTATTAAAGAACCCTCAAATATAATTTCACTGAAACTAGGTAAATGTGGTAACAAAGAGGGGAAAAGCTCTTGCTAAATTACATCTACATGGGCAAACTAAAAGGCATACCTAAGAATTAGCCCTACAAATTAAAACAAAAACTAAAAATATTCTTTCTTTAATTCATTATCTGCATGTATAAGTATTTTTTTTAAATGAGGCAAGGGGCAATATCTTGATAATTATCTCTAACTTTATTTGAATAATTAAATATAAGCCCCAAAATGGCTTCTTCAATTGAATAACGTTTCCTGTCTTCAAATAACAGGAAAATCAAAGTAACTGCTGAATCCAAATAAAATGTTTTTCTCTTATGTAAATAAAGCCCAGCTGTTAACAGTACAGAGCTGACAAGGTAGCTCTGTAATCAATAAGAACAGCCCAAGGTCTATCTTGTTGCTCTGCCATCTCCACACGTGGCTACTTAAGGGCCCAAGAGACTGGTTAAGCTCAACCATCACATCTCCTTTCCATCTAGAAGAAAAAAAGCTCAAAGAATGTCATTTTTTTCTCTTTTTTTTATGCAGGTCAGTGGAGTTTTTTAGTCTTATTAGTCATCTTTTTATTATTAATGTTACCAAATAGACAGCAGCTCCTTGTAGGCTAAAGGTGTGAATTGATCTGTTGCCCAACCCAGTTTCACTTTAAAGAAAAAAAAAAAAATTAATGCTGAGTGGCATCATTTTAACCTCAATTTTTTTTTTTGTCTTTTATATAGTTACACCTAGAGTTTCCAAAACAAAACTTTGCTTTGTTTTCTTGAGAGGTTCAGTTTCATCAGGGCTACTTGCATATAAATACCTCCTTGACTAGTGAAGTTACTTATCCGTTAATGTATTCATTATTTTATTTATCCCTTAGTGGCATCTAAATTTGAAACACGCTCATAAACATTAAATTCTGTGATCTTACAGATAGTTCATCACCAAATATATTTTCAAGGCCAATGAAGGATGTAACGAAAGTTGTCTTGTGTTATAATTTTGTTGGAAAATTTATTTGGAACAAAGATGAAAGAAGTAGGGTCACTATAACTCTTAGGGTAAAGTAAATAGAAGATAAGAAATGAAAAAAATGGAGAAAAATAAAACTTGGGTAACTTTGGAATAACAGGAATTCAAATATATTTCAGAATATGGCAGACAGCAGGAAAGTGATGACTGTATGTTATAAACTATTCTCTCCTTCTTTAAACAACAGTTATACTTTAAATATTTTTCTTTTTATTATACTGTTAGAACCTGTTACTTGTAGAGACATATATAGAAGAGTGTAAAGAATAAAAAACTTATTATTATTCACTGTTCTGTCTCCCAGGGAAAAAAATGCTAACTACTCTTAATATTTTGTTGTGTGTTATGTTAGTATTTTACATATATTTATAATTGTGTATATTTTTAAACTGGGTTAATTTTTTTACACACTGTGCTGCAAATCACCTACTCTTCTGCAAATCATCTTTTTTTCAATCAACATGAGAAAATGCTTGAAACATAGTACTAAGCTGTCTTGTAAAGCATGACTTAAATGGTTGCATAGTATTTTTATCATGTGTCTGTTGCAAAATTTAACTAGTTCCATATTGAAAGAGCTGTTGGTCATGGAGTTTAGTGTGCATACACGGTAGCAGACCAGCCTATGTTCCAATCCTGATGACATCTTTACTTTAAAAAAACTTTAGATCAAATTTGACCTTCAGTTTCCTCACTTGTGAAGTGGGACTAATACTGGGACCTACCTCATGAGTGTATGCTAAGGATCAAAAGCAGTGCATAGTAAGGACTTATCCCTGTGAACAAGTTTTTATTGGACATTAGAATATTTCTAATTTTATGTTATCATAAATAACTGTTGACCCAGCACACTGTTGGATGAGGCATAAATTACCATTTTAATCAAACATACATACATACATTCACTCCCTCATTCAGACAACCTTTATTGAGCAGCTCCCATTTTCCAGGTACTCTTACATTTTATAATGAACCTCTTTATCATGTGCCTAATAAGAACCAGTTACTATTGTTTTGACAAAAACTTTTAGCTGCAGTTATTATATAATGCTAACTCTTAGGTAAATGATGCTTCAAATATCCAGTAAAGATTCTGTGAAAAGATGAGTCTAGAAAATGTAAAAGTGACTTTAAATCTGACTAGTTCTATGAAAATACTCTTTCTAAAGAGCTTTCCCGGTATTCAAATTCCTGTTTTGATCATTCAGATGAAACTAGTGTCACTTTCCTACGTGTAGGGGCAAAAAGCAATGGAGCAAAAGTGTCACGTTCAAAGCTGTTTCTGCACAACCGAAATGCTTTGGAGCTTAAACATTCTGCAGTCCTTCTTTACTCTTCCTGACGTCTCTTGGAAAGCCTTGTCAAGATAAAGGAGTCAAATGGTACTACATTTATTCTCTGTTATTATTATTGTTATTTTGCATCTAAAGAGAGGTTCTTTACAAAATCTGCAAAGACCTGATCAGATCTCAAAGGTAGAATGTTTAATAATGAATAAAATGACCTCAAAGTGGGTGTACCAGTCTCATCCACAAAGGGTCCAGCCCTCTCCCTGCCTCTCCTTCTCCCTTCCCAAGCCTCTCCCACACGGCAGAGGGGTCTTCCTGAATCTCAGATCCCTCCCTGACTCTCTTCTCAGGGTCCCTATCTACTCCATTTCACTGTGTCTCTCACTGATTTCAACATCTGACTTGGGCGCAGGGGTGTTTTTCAGAAATACAGATCCCTGAGTTTCTGCCAGAAACACTGAATCAGAAACATCTGTGTGTGGGGCTTGAGAATTGTTATAGGTGATTCTGATGCAGTCCAAAGACTGGCATTGGGAAGTTCTCACCCTATGGTCAGGGTCTGTGAAGCCCCCCACCCCGTTTTCACCCTATGCTACCCACATGACCTGGATTCTGCCTCCATCACCTCATCTATTGTTACTCCCAGCCCCTTCGTCTGCCACATGCCAGCCTTAGAAATGACAGATGACATTTAGCAAGTGTCCTTTTGTGATAGGCCTTCTACTATATAAAAGTACTAAACCAGTTAATATACTTAACGCATAACATTAAATGACATATATATGATGTTAGAACCATGGCTGATGCATAGAAAGCATACAGTGAATGTTAATGGAGTATATGTTTAATTAAATATCATAGGTAGATAATGGCATGTACTATTATCTTTCAGATTTATTAAGATATAGCTGACATATACCATTGTATATGTTAAGGTGTATAACGTGATGATTTGGTACAAACGTATATGATGAAATGAGTACCAGTAAGGTGAGTTATCATATCGGTCACCTCACATAATTACCATTTTTGTGTGTGTGGTGAGAACATTTAAGGTTTATTCTCTTAGCAACTTTCAAGTATACAATATAGTCCATATAGTATTGTTAACTGTAGTTGCTATGCTGTACATTAGATCCCCACGACGAGTTTACTCATCTTTTAACTGGAAGTCTGCACCTTTTGACCAACATCTGACCGTTTCCCCCACCCCCTAGCCCCTGGCAACCATCAATCTACTCTTTGTTTCTATGAGTTCAGATTTTTTAGATTCCACATGTAAGTGAGATCATACAGTATTGCTCTTTCTCTGTCTGACTTATTACACTTAGAATAATGCTCTCAAGTTTTGTCCATGTTGTCACAAATGACAGGACTTCCTTTTTTATGGCTGAATAATATTCCATTGTGTATATGTATATACCACACTTTCTTTATCCTTTCATCCACTGATTAGACACTCAGGTTATTTTCATTATCGCTAGGCTATTGTGAATAATGCTGCAGTGAACCTGGGGGTTGCAGATATCTCTTTGAAATAGTGATTTCATTTCCTTCTGTTATATTGCCCAAAGTAGAATTGCTGGATCATTTGGTAATTCTATTTTTATTTTTGGGGGAACCTCCGTACTGTTCTCCATAGTGGCTGTATCATTTTACATTCCCACCAACAGTGCAGAAGTATTCCCTTTTCTCCACACCCTCTCCAGCACTTGTTATCCTTTGCCTTTTTTATCATAATGGTATGCATTTTTTTTTTGTCCTATCCATTCTTAACCAGCTAAGCTCAGACTAGCCATAGATGACTCCCAGTTCCTAGAAAACAACTCAGGCAAACTTCCTATTCGTTTTTTTTCTTTTTTTAAATGAAGTATGGCATGTATTATTTTAGTTAATCATTATAGCAACACTGTGAGGTAGATGCCATTATTTTCCCCATTTTACAGAATAGGAAAGTGAGGTCCTGTTCATAGAAAGAGAAAACAGTGACCCAATTATGAACATTTGTCATTCCTTGAATATGCTGTGATTTCTCACCTTGCTGAATAAGGTGAGAAAATTCATGTGCTGTATTCTCACCAACCCCAAATCCCTGACAATTGCTTTCCCATGTAGTCCCTATTCACACTTCATTGGTTGTCATTGCCTGTTTTACACATTGGTTTTGCCAACTAGATTTTAAATTTCTCAAGTGCAGAGATCATGTTTTATTGAAAAATGCATGGCCAAGACCTATACTGAGTATGATACATGGCTATTGTTCAGTAGCTTAATAAAAGAAACAAAATACAGGCACACCTTGTTTTACTGTGCTTCACTGTGTTGTGCTTTGCAGATATTGCATTTTTTAAAAAAATGAAAGTTGGTGGCAACTCTGAGCTGAGCAAATCTCCTGGCGCCATTTTTCCAACATCATTTGCTCACTTCATGTCTCTGTGTCACATTTTGGTAATTTTTGCCATATTTCAAACTTTTTCATTATTATTATATTTGTTGTGGCGATTTGTGATCAGTGCTCTTTGATGTTTCTAATGTAATTGTTCAGGGTGCCACAAACCACGCCCATAATGATAAATGTGTGTGTTCTGACTGCTCCACCAATCAGCCGTTCTCCCGTCTGTCTCCTTCTCTTGGGCCTCCCTATTCCCTGAGATGCAACAATATTGGAATTAGGTCAGTTAATAACCCTACAGTGGTCTCTAAGTGTTCAAGTGAAAGGTAGAGTCACCCATCTCTCACTTTAAATCAAAAGCTAGAAATGATTAAGCTTAGAGAGGAAGGCATATGAAAGGCCTAAGCTAGACCTCTTGCGTCAGTTAGCCAAGTTGTGGATGCAAAGGAAAAGTTCTTGAAAGAAATTAAAAGTGCTACTCCAGTGAATACAAGGATGATAAGAAAGGAAAACAGCCTTCTTGCTGAAACGGAGGAAGTTTGAGTGGTCTGGAGAGAAGATCTAACCAGCCACAAAATTCCCTTAAGCCAAAGCCTAATCCAGAGCAAGCCTCTAACTCTCTTTAAGTCTGTGAAAGCTGAGAAAAGTGAGGAAGCTACAGAAGAAAAGTTTGAAGCTGGCAGAGGTTGGTTCATGACATTTAAGGAGAGAAGTCATCTCCATAACATAAAAGTGCAAGGTAAGGCAGCAAGTGCTGATATAGAAGCTGCAGCAAGTTATCCAGGAGATGTAGCTAAGATAACTAATGATAACTAATGGTGGCTACAGTAAACAAGAGATTTTCAATGTAGATGAAACATTGCAATAATGTATTAGAAGAAGATGCCAAATAGGACTTCATAGCTAGAGAGGAGAAGTCAATGCCTGGCTTCAAAGCTTCAAAGGACAGGCTGACTCTCTTTTTAGGGGCTAGGGAAGCTAGTGACTTTAAGTTGAATCCATTGCTCACTTATTTTTTAAAAAATCCTAGGGCTGTTAAGAATTATGCTAAATCTACTCTGCCTGTGCTCTGTAAATGGAACAACAAAGCCTGGATGATAGCACATCTGTTCCCAACATGGTTTACTGAATACTTTAAGCCCACTGTTGAGACCTACTTCTCAAGAGAAAAGATTCCTTTCAAAATCTTACTGCCCACTGACAATATGCACCTGGCCACCCAAGAGCTCTGATGGAGATGTACAAGGAGACTGATGTTTTCACGCATGCTAACATAACATCCATTCTGCAGCCCTTGGATTAAGGAGCCATTTTTGAATTTCAAGTCTTATTGTTTAAGAAATACATTTCGTGAGGCTATAGCTGCCACACATAGTGATTCCTCTAATGGATCTGGGCAAAGTCAATTGAAAATATTCTTAAAATGATTCACTGTTCTAGATGCCGTTAAGAACATTCTTGATTCATGGAGAGAGGCCAAAATAGCAACATTATCAGGAGTTCAGAAGCAGTTGATTCCAACTCTCATGGATTACTTTGAGGGGTTTGAGACTTCAGTGGAGGAAGTAACTGCAGATGTGGTAGAAATAGCAAGAGAACTAGAATTAGAAGTGGTGCCTGAAGATGTGACTGAATTGCTGCCATCTCATGATCAGACTTCTTATGAATGAACAAAGTAAGTGGTTTCTTGAGATGGAATCTTCTCCTGGTGGAGATGCTGTAACTATTGTTGAGATGACAAGAAAGGATTTAGAGTATTACATAAACTTAGTTGATAAAGCAGCAGCAGGGTTTGAGAGGATTGAAGGATTGCCTCCAATTTTGAAAGTTCTGTTGTAGGTAAAATGCTATCAAACTGCATTGCGTGCTACAGAGAAATCATTTATGAAAGGAAGAGTCAATCAATGGGGCAAATTTCATTGTTGTCTAATTTTAAGACATTGCTGCAGCCACTCCAAGCTTCAGCACGCACCACCCTGATCAGTCAGCGGCCATGAACATAGAAGCAAGACACTCCACCAACAGAATAATTGTGACTTGCTGAAGGCTCAGATGATGCTTAGTGTTTTATAGAAAACAGTATTCTTAAACTAAGGTATGTACATTGTTTTTTTAGACATGATGTTAATGCACACTTAGTAGACTACAGTTAGTGTAAACATAACTTCTATATGCATTGGGAAACCAGAGAAATTGTGACTCACTTTATTGTGACCTTCACTTTATTGTGGTGGTCTGGAAGGGAACTCTGATGTATGCCTGTCCGCTGATAGCTACCACTGCCCACCTGGTGGTAACTAGTGGAATCTCAGTCGTAGAACCTCAGGAAGAACTAGCCTCTAGAGCAAGAATAACAAAAGAGATTCAGCTCTCCATCCAGCCAACTCCATTCATTTGGAAATGGTTTTCTAGAGCACAGTGTTGAGAAGGATTCTGAGATTAAGTCTGGACACAGAGCCAGAGAACCGTCACCCACGTCACCTGTGGTCTTGGGAGAGGGAGCGTGGAGATATGCATGCACTGCATTTGCCGTCCTCCTGTGGTCAGGCTTTGAAAATCAGTAAGAACACTTGACTGGATTTTAAACGGCTTTAGACAGACTGACAAAGTGGTGCCCATTCGACTGAATGATTGATCTTTCTTTAGGCTATATTTTATGAGGAGGTGATTGAATTAGAATAAAGATTACAGTTTAGTCAACATTTTGATATGTTTGGTGCCGTTCCTAAATGAAATGGAATTTGAAGAATGTGAAATACAAAGGGTCAGTTTTCCACACAACTGAACTTTAAATGTTTTCTTTGTTTACTATGTATAAGCAAATAATGTGGGGAAAAAGGTATAAGCAAAGGTAAACCACAGCTTTGAAAGACACGCACGTGCGCACACACACAAAATGAACTTTTATTTCATGGAAGTGTAAATGTTCATCTTCAAACATCACAGAAAATGTACTTGACACTGTCACAGATAAAATATAATAATCGTCCTACTGCCCACTGAATTCTAGAGCCATTTTGTTAATGAAGAACAAACTTGAATTATGTTATTCAGGATCAAAAAAATAAGTCTAACCTAGTGATACGGAAAGAATGGTAATGTCTGCCTCTTTTTAGAATTTACTTTCTTCTCAGCACTTATCTTCATAAACAGTGATATTTGATATTTCCACAGGAGCAAAGGAAGAAGAGTGTTACGTTTTGATGGAACATTGTGACTTGCAAGTCCCACAACTGTATGAATTAAGCCAAGCCCTTAGGGACACATCTAGGATAATAGTTCATAAGGCTAAATGTAGAGTTGGGAGGAAAACATAGGATTTGAAATTTTGTGTAACGTCAGAGTAGGCAGTACTTACATATCTTTCTTAAGTGGAGACGTGGCCTTTATTACCAACATCTTGTTACTGTAGAAACCATAAATATATGACAAATCTTAATATGTTACTGATGTTTAAAAGCTCATTGCTCCATTGATTTTCTTTCTTCCTTAGTAAAATCAGAATGGATAAAACAAGGCAGAAAGTTGAGGACATTAATATGAACATCCCAGCTAAGTGTTCCTAAAAACTCAGTGTAGTACAGTGAAAAGTCCCACATCAAATATTGCATTTTATAAACCAAAAAGGAGCTACATAATGAAATTATTATTATAACATGTTTCTTTATCTTATCCTCCCAGTTACTTTAGGAAATATTACTTAGGAAGAAGAAATACATACATATTATCAAATATTTTCTTCTGTTCTCTCTAGAAAAAGTAACTGACAATACAGATTTTTATCTCATATCAGTTCATGACACTTTATCCCCTGTATCTTTTTTTTTAATTAAGCAATGGTTGATTTACAATATTGTGTTAGTTTCAGGTGTACATCTTCAGATTCTTTTCCATTATACGTTATTACAAAATATTGAATATAGTTCCGTGTACTATACAGCAAATCTTTGTTGTTTATCCCCTGTATCTTTAACCATTAATAAAATACCATGCCAGGGTATTTTCTTCCACACCATATATCTTCCATTTGAGAACTAGACATTCAATAGAAATTATTTTATAATGTTTTAAAGGTTTTTCCAGTTGTGTATAAAAACATTTTCCCTCATTTTGAATGCCAAGCACATTTTAATTTCTACTCACACTTGATTTATAGGACAATCCATGAAATACATTTATGCAATTCTACAGTGGTAGTTAGGTTTTAAGGAATGCTTCCAAGGATATAATGTAATTGTGAAGGTACAAAACTGTACCTATGAGAGCATTTTTCAACATACAGGAAGTGGTAGGTGAAAGACAGGGCCATGGCTGAAGTGTGCTCTTGAGTTCTGTCACGTGAGATTGCTTGGCTAAATCACCATTACACATCACTTAGGGATGATGGGTGCCTTGGTGTGTATAGTGATGTAACATCACTCTATCAATATGAAACTTTAGAATTGACATGTATTTTAATTTTATAAATCTGAAGATTTAAAAAATATTCTCTCTGTACGTACGACCTAGAGCTAGTTTTGTATATTCCCATAAAACTGTGTATATACATATAGTATACAGACAAACATACAGGTAAACAATCTACTTATATAGTATATGTAGACACATATCTATGTATATTTATACGTATATTCCAGGCATATATACATGTGTACTTCATGTAATTTACATTATATAATATATACATATTTATAGTTTATATGTATGTGCGTATACATATATGTGTATTTTTAAATTTTTGGTTTTTATAGATCCTGTATTAGATCAACAAACCTCATTTTGTAAGTTTAGTTCTGATGTAGCATGTATTTGTTTAAGGTTAATATTAATTATTAAAACTAGAATCTATAATGCAACCATATAAGGTGTGAAAGAACATGCCTTTTCAATGAAATAGAAGGGTGTTTTGTCCCTTCACTTGAAAGTGTAGCTTTTCTAAATTGATCAGTTTAATTATTTACTTTTTCTATAAAGGCAGTGCTTTTTTTTTTTTGGCGGTACGCGGACCTCTCACCGTTGCGGCCTCTCCCGTTGTGGAGCACAGGCTCCGAACGCGCAGGCTCAGCGGCCATGGCTTACGGGCCCAGCCGCTCCGCGGCATGTGGGATCTTCCCAGACCAGGGCACGAACCCGCGTCCCCTGCATCGGCAGGTGGACTCTCAACCACTGCGCCACCAGGGAAGCCCAAGGCAGTGCTTTTTTTTTTTTTTTTTTTCCTCCAGCTTTACTGAGGTATAATTGGCAAAATCATATATATTTAAAGTATACAATGTGATAATTTGATTTGCGTTTTATATATTTTTTAAATTTTATATAATGTGTTGTTACCTTTGGTGCTATCTTCGTCAAAGCAATTAGGGAGAGGAGATTGTTTGCTTATTTGATAGCCTAACGGAGAATATTATTCTTGCTTTTATTTTTAACCTGTGGTGTACTCAAGGTTAATTCAAGGTATCAGGAAGGTGTAACTGTGACAAGATTTAGTGAAGACAGGGCAAATTAATTCAAGATCAGTGGTCTGGATATCAATTCTTATCATGGGATCTTGGCACAATGAAGTCATTACTTCATTAGACTTTTAGGTATACTAATAAATGGTTCTCAGAATAGACTGTCCTTAGCTTTGATGTTGGCAGTTCTGTCATCACTTATGAACTTAAAAGGACAGTGAAGAAGAAATTTAGGGAAGTGGTAGAATCATTATAGACACAGAAGAAAAGCATATGTGCTAAGCTTTTTTTCTGTGCAAGGAAGACAGATAGTTTCTCTCCAAACCTGTTAGTTCTCAGAACCCCTTGGTGAATATAAAGAGGTCTAGTTGATCTTTTTACAAAATTCTCATGGAGCTTATCATATCTGATTTCTTTTTGATAGAAACAACTTAGTGAAGTGAACCCTGGTTTTGGAGCAATTTCAGTAAGATTTTGGAGCCTGCAGATGGGTTTATACTAAATTCCTTCCTTATCCACAGTTTTCGAATGCTGAGTCTGAGAGCGAATAATGAAACTTCTTACCTGCATCATGTCATAGAAGACAAATAATACATATCTGTATAAGCTACATTTGCTTATGTAAATCAATGTATTTGGATCTGATTCTCTCTTGCAAATTTCATTTTTTAAAGTAATAAGAAATTTCAATTCATGAAAATTCTTAGTATTTTCAAAATAATTTGTTTTCTTCTTAGCCAAGTATAAAAATAAATGTGTCTCATCCACTGAAATTTGTTTCAGATTTAGTTTGCACTGAAAACACTATCATTGTGCTTTGTGTGAATTAGTGCTATGAGAATTCAGTTGGAGACATTTTTTTAAGAATTCATATTGTTTTTATTTAAAAAATACAATGTAGCTATTAGTTGATTATTTATAGTTTTAAAAAAAACTATTTTTTGGCCCAAATTGCCATCATTTTTAAAGAGCACACTGTACTTGGGAATATTATTTTAAATATGGAGTAAACCCAAAGTAGATAAACCACCTTATGTTGTTTCCCAGACATAAAATGTTTATGTTTGTTTCTTCATTTTATTTAAAAGACTACAGTGACCTGGTATAGTGAAAACAAAATACTTTTATTTACAAGGTATCAAAAAATTAAGAAGGCCTTTATTTCAAACATACTCCTAGAGGAGATTTTTTTTTTCAAATTAAAAAAGATAAAATATAAGTTTTATCAAAGAATAGTTTCAAACTCACACTTGTGTTTTTCTGTTCAAAAATTTTAAATTTCCACTTAAATAGGCGCATGACCCTAATCTATCCCAGGTAACTGTCATATTCTTGGTGAAGTTTATGCCAATGTGATAACCTCTTGCTCTGGGAATCTAATTGCATGTACAGGAATATTTTACCTTAAAAAACTATAATATTGCCTCATAAGTTATTTTTATCTTCACTAGTTAATTTGATATTTCAAAATATTATTAACCTTTTGAAATTAGGGCATTGTGGATTGACTATTTGTTCTTATAGAGCACGTTTTTGTTTTAGCCCTGGTCATTTAGTTTCCATTACTTTTCCCCAAAACAGGTTAAGAATCATTGCTGATTCTAAAAAAGAAAATTTGATTCTACTTTACTTCATTATTCAACCCTGGGAAGGTGGAAATCAGTATGTGCCCCTCATTAACAGCTCTCCAAAGCACAGCCGAGAAGCACAGTCAGTGAGTGAAGGTGTTACAGCAGTGCCTGAAGACATTAGTTCTGGAAGGCTGGCGCTAACGGTGTCTGTTGCTGATCTTTACATTTAAAGATGCGAGCGCTTCTCATTTGTGTAGTTGTGTTTTGTCTTTCCAATCTGTGCTTTAAGTTTATAGCTTTGGTCAGTACCTTGTACTATTTTTAAATGAACCCACTCATTCATTTATTCACTCATTTAATAAACATTTATCATATATATACTGTGGGTCAAGTTCTACATTGTATGCTGAGAACTGAATGAGATAGAAGACAGACAGAACCTGTGCTCAAGTAAAGCTTAAATTTTAGCGGTTCTATACTATAGGTGTCATTTTGCAATGGGGCTTTCAATAGAAACACTTATTATATACTTCTTCTGGCCTGATTCCAGTTTCTTGGAACATGAATTTGATATAAATGTTGACTTCTCATTTTTTAAAGTATTACAATGGCACACAAAGCCCTTCTATATATGGCTCTTGCTGGCATTTCCTGTTTTATCTCTTACATGACCCCTTCTGCATTGCACCCTGTGCTCCAGCTAGTATTAATTGTTGGCATTTCTTAAGTTCTGTTGCCTCAGATCCTCTGATCCCTTTCATACATTAAGTAGAATTAGCCTGGTCTTCGTCAAAATTTGTTTTTAGTTGTTCTAGGGAGCAAACAAGCATGGTCTTGGAACTTAGTGTTCAGTGATGACACTAATGGTTATTATTTGAAAAGTAATCATACAAATATATTTTTCAATTGTAGTTTTGTAGTGATGGAATAAGAATAACTGGAATTTAAAATGAAAAGTATTTTCCTCCAACTTCATGGAAATATTTTGAGTATTTTCCATGACCCTCATAAAAATTATCTCAACAGTAGCTGCTGGGACTATGAAGTAGAGAAACTAGTACATGTCTATATTGCGATCATTCCCCGAAAAGATGCATGAAAAAGCAAACGGCTATGAATGAGTTTCATCATGTTGAGATATCCTAAGAAAACTTAGCTTTTTTTTTTCAGAAGAAAATGAAGGAGTTATTTTATTTTTATATGTTCCACGCTGATCATTTTAATCAACACATTAGAATCAAATCAATTGTGATTTCTCTGTGCTTATTTCCTGGAATCATTCTTACGTGAAATCTGACATCTTTCCGCAACCACTTTGAAGATGTAGTCCACAACTGAATGAGTTTACTCTTAAAACTGCAGTTTCCCTGAGAATGCTTGGAATGGTATAATGGTGATTGTGTAATTATAATCTCAAGGTGCACAAAGTAAATACAGAAGACAGATGAAGGTTGAGCTGTGAATGCAGACTTCATTGGGAACAGTTTCTGATCATTTCAGCTACTTCATTTTTGAGTTTGAGTATTTATTCTGCAGAAAAGAGCTTTCTTTTCTGCCACACACTGTGCTTGAGATTATCAGACTTGGTTTCCATAAAACTTTTCCATTGGTGTAGCGATCTTGCCTTCCAGGGAATCACAGTGACATTCCAAGAGGGAGGTTTAGAATCCTTAGGTGCATGGACCAGAGAGAATATGTTTCTCACTGGTTAATGCTTTCTTGTTTCCACTTGCCTTTTTATTGAGAATAGTTAAAAAAAGCAAATGGTCTCCTGATTAGATAAGCACCACTCCAGCTCACAGTAAGAGGCCAATGTTTTAAACAAAATAATGTTTCAGAATTCTGTGGCGTTCATGTCAACTGGTCCAAGGAAACAATTTAAAATAAGAGATTCTGTGTGGATTTCAAAATATATCTTTACTCTCGGGATTTCATTTGTCTTTCCGTGATATTTATTTAAGTAGGGTTGTGCAAGCTAGTCATTTTTTACCAAAATAGTCACATGTCTAGAAATGGAGTTGTAGCAATCTTGATTTAGAAGAAAGCAAGCCAATTTCTGATCCTGGGCTTGGCTACCATTTAAGAAAGTCATCTATCTTTTGGCGAACTTCAGTTTCCTCATTGGAAAAATCAAGGGGTTGTCTTGCAGGTGTGGTATTCGAACTGTGATCAACAGAGAGCCAAAGCTCCTAGTGGGGGTCAGGACTAAGTAGGCTGATAAGGGATGCTCCAGGTCCCCTCCCCACTCCCCCCCCGCACCGTCTAAATCCAAACCTCTCCAATTTTTCCTCTGTTTTAAAAATGTTGTTTTTCAGTAACAGCTTTTAGCATTGGATTTCCTTGATGAAGGACTGACTGAATGAATGAATGATTGAACAAATAGTTCATGTTGGCTCTAAAATTCCATAAGGGGCATGTTATTAGGCCAGATTTATGCCCTTCATGTGCAAGAAAAGGCAAGTGTATACTTGCTACTTCATCTGTTAAAAGCAATTAAATTCCTGTCTTTGTATATACTTTAGAATAAAGTGGACTTTCTTCTGAGCATCTTACCCCATTGGCTAAGTAGCTACTGTAGACATCAGTCCCCAGACAAAATAGTGACATTGTGGGGGAAATTTGGGGGCTTCTCAACTCTTGGTGCCCAGGGCACTAAGGCTGTGGTAAAAGCTCTATTCTCTAAACCAAAAGAAGAAAGGCCTTTACCTCTTTTCTTAGCTGTTATCATACCAACCTAAAAAGACATGATTCCGGATGCATGTGTGTGTGTGTGTGTGTGTTTCAATTCAGAAATCTACCAGGATTTCAAGAATTTTGAGAAAGGAAGAAAGGAGCAATATCTTGGCTTTATTTCTTCAGAAAAGGAAAGAGTAGCCAATAAAATAGTGAAGTAAGATGATAAATAAAATGAGTTGTAAATGCTCTGCATTTGCTTTGTATCGGGAAAGTGTTCAATTAATGTTACTGATACGCAAGTGATGCTGAAAAGAGACAGCAGAGGCACCACAGCTTTATCAGCAAGTGAAGAGAAACGTAAGGGAAAATCAGGAGAATTAGACGTAGAGCAGGAGTCCTTCCCTTCCTTTTACCTCCTCTTTCCATCTCAAGCTCTGTGTTAGACTTTAATATATTCTGGCTGTGTTGATTTCAGATATGGGCACATGACTTGCTCTAGTCAATTTCTGTAAGTGACTAGTGTGGCCAGAAATGTTGAGCAACAACCGAAGCCCTCCTTTATAGAGTCTGCTGATTCCTGTGGTGCAAATCAGCACCAAATATGGAATGTGGAGGGATATGTCATACCATGCTGTTGTATATTTCACCACATAGATACAATAGATGTGGATAAACTCAACAGCATAGATGATAGTAAAACAGATCAAGAGGTGTTTTACTATGAACAGATTAATTAAACAATTAAGAGGTGATGAGTTTTGAGCATTTCTTCTTGGATTTTGATGTAATCTACCTAATTTTAAGTTTATATAATTACATCTCCCTCACCAAATTCCCAAAAACTTAACATTGCCTCTTGCAAGCTGATACAAGGCAACTCCAGCATACCACTACTTCAGCAAAACTGAGCCCAGTCCCTCTAGCGAAAGCTTTAAGGACAAGCTCATGGTTCACCATGCCTTCTCCACTCCCCTCTAACATAGCTGAAATATTCCAGATAGAAGTTGTGGCATCAGCGCTGGTCCCAGACCGAGACAGTGTGGGTCAGATGGAAAACAAGAAATAAACCTTTTTGTTGTAAGTCAATGAAATTTTGGGGTCAGTTGTTATCATGGTGTAACTCTAGCTATCCTGAGTTCAAATTCAAACTGTTTAACTTACAAGATATTTTGAATAAACCGTTATTCCCCTGATAAATGGATTGTGTTAGAGATTTTCCTGCATAGCTGAGTAGAGCATTTTCTCCTGAAGTTTAGGAGAATAGTAGAACCAAAACATTTATAGATTGTTGATATATATTAAATGACAAGGCAGTAAAACTCAATTTTCTCACAAAATAGCCATCAACTTGATTTTTCCTCGTTTGGCAAATCTGTCCAAAATTCTAATTTATACTTGGTTCCCAGAAATTTGGGAGTCTGCAAATTGGAAGCTTCTATAATGATCATTGTATGAGCATTCAGTATTTCCCTGTCTCTGTGCTTTTTCCTCCGTTGGGTCCCCTCTTCTTCAATACCCTGTTATACACCCCTATCTTTGCAGCTCCTACAAGCTCTTCTATAATGCCCCAAACTAGACATATAGACAATAAGTTCCATGAAATCAGGGATTTTACTCATTTTGCTCACTACTGTATTCCTAGTACCTGGCAAATAATTGGTGTTCAATTATGCTTGCCAAGTAAATCACTGAAAATAAAACACTTTTCTAACCTGTTCACACACTGATGTATGTGGTGTTCTATTTATCCTTCAATATTACATTGAAGGGACTTGTGTATGTGTGTTAGCATAAACCATAAGCCCCTTGAGGCCAGTGTCACTGTCATCATTCTGCATTAAGCCATTGCAATGCTTAGCACTCACAGCAGGAATTTAATAAATGTTTATTTCTGTTTGAACATCTCCTATACCTTCTGTATATAACAACGAGATGTCTTTCCATGGATATAAATTTTATTCAGAGTTGGACAGTTGGGGCCGAGAGTTTACGAATGACAAGAGTAAGAAGAGGTGCTGATGATGGGGTGTCATCATAAAATGTCTACAAAATAGGCCTGGTAAAAACTTAAAAGAGTACATGAATTCAGTTATCATAATGAAGATAATCATTTTGCATTTACGTAGCACTTTGCTGCAAAATGAATTTCAAAGCAATTTGCCAAACATTTTTTCAAAGCATCACTTGGCTGAGTCCCAAAGAGTGTCTTCTGGGGTGGGCCCCTGCAGCTGTTCACAGTGTATATCCAGACACCAAAGAGCTGGTTTACGGAGCTGAGGAGGGGAGATAGGCTTATGAGACACTGCCAGGGGACCCACACGGCCCTTCTCATAGGATGCCAGGTCCTGCTCCATACTGAGGGCTTGTCTCCCTCAGGTAAGTGCTACCATTTCTCAGAAGGAACATGGGGGAAGGATCTCTGACCTCTTTAAAACAGGCATATTACCCAGCTTAGAAAGAAGAAATAGGCAGAGTAATTGATTTAGTACCCGGAGGACAACCTAAGTCATTACAGTTCAATCCAGCAAACTTTTATTGAACACCTCAGGCAAGTTACCTAAACTCTGTAAACCTCAGTTTCCTTATTGGAAAAGTTCTTTCCTCAGAGATTATTAAATGAGGAATGAGTGTAAGTATTTAGCATAGCGCACGCCACACATCCCATTTACCTGGAATTATTTTTATTATCATCATTAATTCTGTACCTTGCATATCACTGTCTATAATTGAAACAAGATATTTGATTTTTCTTTACAATATTGTCTTTTTTTTGCATTTTTATGATTACAAATAGCTTCCATGATGCCTTTAGATTATTTTTATAAATTGAAGGATAATTGTTCAAAATCAATCTTATCAAGTCATGTGTACTCTAAACTCCTATATAAATGTAGGCCTCTGTTCATCTTATATGTAGGATTATAGTTATAATGAGTAAGTTATAAGTTATAATATAGTGAGTATAATATAATATAATGAGTAAGAATTATGACTATATTTAATCAGATCAAGCTAAATACCATACCACTCTCTAAATTGTTGTGCATTTCAGAGCACAATGAAAAGAACTCCAGAAAAACCTGAACAGGACCAAAATAGACTGGTAGATTCAAAAGTAACATGTTATATGTATGTGAATGAAAAAACAGATGATTTTATTCAACACTGTATTTGAGCAAGTTAAAGTAAATGAATTGTCAAAGAGAAATTGCACCAGATGCAGTTGAACAGGATGGAAGATTTTATTTAAGACTATTGCACTAAGTCCTCAGAAACAAAATGCAAGAGAGGTTTTAAGCACTGGGGTGAGCTACTGGGAAAGTACTGGAGGAGGCTGGGGGTGGGGTGAGGGGATCAATGTGATTAGGCCATTTTGTGTTTGCTAATTGGTACTTAATGAAGTTAGGCTCTTACCTTCCCATGAGACTGGGAGATAGGGCCCCTACCTTTCTTGATGATTACTTTTCAAAGGAATGACCCCCAGGTCCTTCAGAAAGATACTCCTGGCCTATAAAACTGGCAAGAGGCTAGAAGATTTACATTTCAAAGGGGCAAAGAATTTATAATTGCAAGTTTCCTAAAATAAATGCTATAAGAAAAGGGAGGTCAGGAAATTAATAGTCTGGAAGAAACCCAACTAAAGCTTAGTCAAGCTGAGGGGAATATTAAGGCCATCTTGGTCAATACCCTCCCATGAAACTTGGTCAGCTTCCTTCTCCAGAATTGTCTTAACACAATGAGGAAGAGTCAAAGCATGTTAAGCAATAGAGCATTTTATTTTCTCTATACTTACTGATCATGCAGCTGGGGAAAAGAATATAACAGATAAATATATTGGCAGAAATTATGAATTAGATTATCTCAATATTGACCTAGATTTATCTTAATTTATCCTAGAAATTAATCTACTTTCTCTTTTGCCAGAACATTTTCTTATTACAAATGAATTATCAATATATTATAGAAGCACACTTGGGATAGTGATTTAAAGCAAGGAGAATTATGGCATAAAATGTTGAAGAACACTGAATTCTATAAGCGTTCTTATGAGTTCCGTGTTTACATGTATATTCAGAAGAGGAATAAGTTCTCACAGTCTTAAAATAAGTAAAGACATAGAAAATCTTAAAAGTTTAGCAAAGGTTTTTGTAATTTTTTGTAGTTAATGGGAGATCTGAATGGGGCACATGGATCTCAGAGGCACTTTGTAGAGTTTGAGTTATCTCAATTGAGACTGAAAATATCCAGCTGAAGCCTGAGAAAGGGAAAAGGGCAATTATAAAGTGCTTTAATTTTTCTGAAATGGCTTTGCAAAGCACTAATGAAAAATCATTTTCAATGGGCCTTTGGTAGAATCCTGCGTGTTTCTGATTCAGACAGTTAAAGAAATCAACAGTAACACGGTCAGCTTGAAAGAGGCAAAAATTGGCCAAAGAAAAGTGAGTAATTCACATCTAGCTGTGAACAAAAATAGTCTGAAGCCACAGGTCACTAAGCCACACGCTCCTTTTCCAGTACTGGCAACCACGGTCAATAACGAGTCACAGCCAGGAAAGCAGTGTGTGATGGCAACAACGCCCGTCAATAAAGTAGAATTGGGACCTGCCAAGCAAGTAGTGTGTCAAAGGTGTATTTAAGCAGAAACTTAGACGTTGAACTGTTTGTATAAAAATTGAGCACATAGAATAATTATAAGTTGAAGAACTTTAAAAAGTTGGAACGTTGTAAATCTGCCACGAGAGTGACTTATGCTGTTGGAACATGACCACTGTGTCAATAAGGCTCAGTCAGAATAGAGGCAGAAGTGTCAACATCACGAAAAGGCGTGTTGCTTTCAGTAAGTCATTAAAGAGACGGGTGGGAGAAATGGACTGTGTCTCTTTGGTGGGGATAAGCAAGAAGAGTAAAATATCATTTCAGGAGACACAAGTGAAAATAAGACTATTTTTTTGTTAAGTCAATAAATAGGCTTTTGTGTGTGTGTGTGTGTGCGGTACGCGGGCCTCCCACTGCTGTGGCCTCTCCCGTGGCGGAGCACAGGCTCCGGACGCGCAGGCTCAGCGGCCATGGCTCACGGGCCCAGCCGCTCCGCGGCATGTGGGATCCTCCCGGACCGGGGCACGAACCCGTGTCCCCTGCATCGGCAGGTGGACTCTCAACCACTGCGCCACCACGGAAGCCCAATAAACAGGAATTTTATTATCTTTCGCTCATTAGGTGTTCAATCTACCATCATATAGTCTATTTAATTCAGACTTTCTTGACTCTCAAGACAAGATTACATGGTATTAAAAAGAAAATGGAGGCAAGATGCGCAATCCATTTCACTGCTGATTGGACAGGTAGAGTAGAGAATAAAAGTTAAGTCAGTTCTAAAGATCACGGATATTTAGGTCACTGTAATTATCTCTTCCTGAGACTCCAAATCCAGACGCTTTAACGGTAACACTGCCTGCCTTTCTCTGGCAGTCTTACTTTGGAGGCCAGAAAATATGTCAAATTTGCATATCTTAGCTCTGCCCTGTTCTAGGAATCAAAAACTACATTTTGCTACTAGTAGTACACAATCAAGGATATAGACTGATTAATGGTAGTTTTTAAGTAGAATAAATAGTGTCTAGTATCAGTTTCTTACACATAGCTTAGCATGTCATCAGCAAAATTGCATTAATCATTCCAGCATTCCCACAGGGTAATCTTGGTTTTCCTCCATGTCATTCTGCTGATAGATTGGGCCCTCGTCTATAGTGAATGCTATTTTGGAAAGGAAATTTTTATTTATAGCACAGACAAATTTAACATAAATTAATGCAGAGAAGGCCAAAAACTTGTTTGTACATTTTTCTCTTCTGTGCATTTCAACTCAAGTCAGGTAATTAAGGGACAGTGACATGGCACACTGGACAGGTGACATCAATGACTGACTTACTGACTCAGGTGTTACAAGGTTGGCTTGCTGTGGGGTAGCCCAGCAAGTCTTCCACTCCAATACCTCCACTCCCATGTCCATATTTGGTAAATTGACAAATAGCACTTGAAAGATATTGGAGCATGTAGATATTTTAGTTGAACCTAAATCTTTTTTTAATATCAAGGAGCACAAGCCTTATAACGATCAAATGACAGATTTTTTTAATACTTTTGTTTTCAAAATAATTTGGGGCTTCCCTGGTGGCGCAGCGGTTGAGAGTCCGCCTGCCGATGCAGGGGACACGGGTTCATGCCCCAGTCCGGGAGGATCCCACATGCCGCGGAGCAGCTGGGCCCGTGAGCCATGGCTGCTGAGCCTGCGCATCCAGAGCCTGTGCTCCGCAACGGGAGAGGCCACAACAGTGAGAGGCCCACGTACCGAAAAAAAAAAATAATAATAATAATTTACTGCGCTTCTTACTGGGTTTATCAATAAAGAAGACCTGAAGACAAGTTTTTAACCGAAACCTCTTTATGTATAGTTTGACTTCTTACTATGCCGCAACGTAAAATGCAATAACCAGAAGGATCAAAATCGAGCTTAAGGTTTGATACAATGCACGGTCTTCCATAGGCCTTTAAATCTGAATGTACATTAGAAACACATGAACAAATAACTGAGCGCAATTAGAAGGTACAATTGATTCGGTATTTAAGGAGGCATGGGAAATGACTTTGGAATTTCAAGATGAAACTGATTTTTATTAAAATTGTTCTAAATGCATATGCTTCACCTCATTTACATAATTTGTAGAATTATATCCCAGTTGGCTTGCATTTTACTGTGTCAGCATTGGCACCGTAGTTTACAAAGGCCATTTCAGGCTTCCTTGATAAGCCTTGTGGGGAGTTTTGTGATGACCCGTATAAAATAGCAGCCTTTTGGAAATATAGACTTTTCTTGTCTTATTGGCTCATCATTGGCCAAGTCCTTAAACGTCCCTCCTCTTTAAAAGGTGCAGTACAGAGTCACTATGAGCTGGTTCTTTGCAAGCTGGGTAACTTGGATATAGTAATATTGTGTGGAGGGAAAATAGACCAGGAGACAGTGCTCTTTTCCTAGTTGTACAACTAACTAATGTCACAAGGCATAAACAAGCCACTTCATTCCCAGGACTCAGTTTCCTTATCTGGAATTCCCTTGACTCTGTCCTTTTTGCATCAAGCCTGTATTCTCAAGTGTTCAGCAAAATATGCAGTTAGGAAAATGAGTCCTAGAAGATTAGACTGTTTTATTATTTTACTCTCATCCTGTTCTATCCAACTTATCTGTGTCTGCCTCTTCTAATGTCTTTTCTCAAGGAAAACTGCATATCTTCTTAAAATAAATATTTTCCGAGAACATAATTTATTTCTGATAAGTGTCTAAATTAGATCAGTTTTTTTCAATAATCTTTAATACCCTCTGCTTTAAAAAAAAAAAAAGGCCTATTTCGCTGATGTACTTTGGTTTAGAAATGCAAATGATGTTGAAATTCTTTCTTTCCTAAGGGTAAAAAGGCCATTAACCACCCACTTGTTTATTTGGCTCTAGTTAATCGCTACAATAAATGAACATGATAGATAGCACCAAGCTTCAGTGTTTTCACATTTTTACATAGACAAAGCTGGTACTTTAAAACAGAATCCCCATTAAATTAAGCCATGTCACTCACATACTCCTCAAAAGTGAACATGTATGTTTCTCTGAGTGTATTCTCATGGTGCTGCCGTGGAAATGGGTAGAAACCCGGAGATATCTTCTAGCTCCACATTTTTACTAGTTGTATGACTTTGGACAAGATATTTGACCTTTCTCCCTTCAATTTCCATAGATGAAATGGGGATCTTAAGGGCTAACTTCAAGTTTCAAATGAGATCATATGAATTGGAGTGTTTTGGAACCTGCAAAGTACTATGTAAAGAACTATTACTGTTTTCGATTATGTCAGCAATTTGACTTATTTATCATTCATGTTGGCGTCAGAAATGTTCATGTTCATGTCTTCCATTTTCTGGAAAAATAAACAAAATATCTTTCTTGAATCTTAATTCCTGTTCTAGTCACTATGTTATTTCTCTGTTTAAGAATAGACTTTTGAACAAAATAGTCCTCCAGTATTAACTTAAAAGTCTCCAAAATGGGCTCCTAAGTCCTAGATCCAATCATCTTCAGCATCTTCACACGAGTGACCACACCTTTCTTGCAGTTCCTCCCTTGGCTTTCATTATTATGATACTGTGCTCTGGAATTGTTCATTCATTCCTTTATTCAATCACTTATTCATCCAGTGATTCAACAAATATTGATTTACCCCTGACTGTAGTTAAGCACTGTTTCGAAGCCCTAGAGATGCAGCAGCAAACAGTGAACACAGCGCAGGAATCCCTGCCCTCATGGAGCTGCCATTCCATGGGGGAGACAGACAATTAACACATAGATATTTATAGCTATTGGTTGAGTACTGTCTTTGCATTCTGCCCACGTGTGACATGGCTACAGCTGCTGACCACAAAAAGGTCTTGGAAGGCTACACAGAGGGAAGTAGCGCAGTCACTGCCCTCAGTCCTCTCTGAGTCTCACTGGCCCCTCTTCTATTCCCACTGCCATGAAATGGAAATTATGTGATGTGTGGTCTCTGTCCTTTTCTCCCTTCAGATCTTTTTAGAAGTTTTTTTTTTTTAATTAATAAAACAATATCCACTGCTACATTAAGCCTTTATGGCCTGTCGGCATGTTTAAGTCCTCTACTTAAGACCCTGGACTTCTAGCTCATTAAAAGTACGAACTCCTTTTTCATTAGGGGACCCACTCATGATAAGTGATGCTAATAACTTATGTATAAGGATTTATTTTTTAATGTTTAAAGGGACACTTCTTTTCTCTGTATGTGCATCTAACAAACTTGTTAATGAAAAAATTCAGATACTTAGATAACCTTTTTAAAAAAAGAAGAAAGAAAAATTATTAGTAATGCAGAGCACCTGTTTTATTTTTCTGGGTTCAATTTATGTCTTTGTTCACATACATTCCAAAAAGTATAAATATTTTTCTACTGTCTGGTAAATTATAACAGCATCTGATTCCTTGCTTCTCTGTTCCGCTCTCCACATTGTAACAAGAATCATCTTTCTAAAACACAGCACATTTCACATCTCACCACATATACTCACACATATATGACCCCCTGGAAGCCCTCAGTGGCTTTGACCTTTATGCTCACACAGAAAATGGTGAGAATCTATTCCTTAAGGGCGTGATCAAAAACAGAATTAGAGGTAGAGATCCAGGACAACTGTCTTCACAGTTCTTTGTTCGTGTCTTCCCTAAAATAATTTCAAAATAGTTTTGTGTTTTTCTTATATAGGGTCATGACCTTTTTCTAGCTATCTAAAATGTTTATATAATAAATTTATAGTTCAAATAATTGCAAAGGATGTCATTTTTTTTTCTGCCATATTATAAATATTGACAGTTAAGATAAAATGTTACAGTACTCTTTTTATGTCAGTGAAATAAAAATCCAAATATCTCAGCAATATGTAATTCATTATTATCCATTTAAAAAGACAAACAAGCTTTCTTTAACAGTTGTTTTTCTTTCTCTGAACTTGTATTTACATTCTAGTTCTCCCACATAAATTTATGCTAATATAATGCATATTTATGTCTTGAAAAATTTAACAATGACCCTATCATTTCTGTGGCAAATGCATATACATCAAGTGAAGTTAATTTTCTTTAAATTTCCATGGCCATAAGGCTCCAACTGCTAACATTTCCTTCTGGATTGAGTTAGCATTATAATTATTATTGGTACTAAATTGATCAAAACCACACAAATATCTTATATTCTTTAATAATTAAAGTTTAAAATTTTATTGCAAATTCTTTCTTTAATGAAATGGTGGGAGCCACCTACTCCCCATTGGTTCATAAATCTTTGGATAAATTATTTCTTATATAGGGAATATTTCTACAACAGTTCCACTCCTTTTTATTGTTATAGAGTAGGTACTGAGAAACATTATTCAAATAAATGTTTAGCTAGGAATAAAAGGAATGTTGTTCAAGGAAAGTCACTCAATTCTTTGAACTTCTTCCAAGCTGTAGGCACAGTAGCTATCTTCAAAACTTATTTTTAATAATCTAGCAGCTGAAAGTTTGACTAGGTCTTCTTTCAAGTCTGTTGAAAGCAAAAAAATTAACAGCTATCTGCTTGTAAAGGGTCTGTTACCCAGCCATGAGAATGATTTATTTCTCTACATGGATAATAATATTTTGAATTGCTCCTAGTATCCCATTCCAATTACTTAGACTGTGGTGCTATTCATTATATTACACTTAGGGATGGTAGAGAAGAATGTCTTTTTTTGTGACTTGTAAGAAGTAAATGGTAAAAGAGATAGCCTTGACGGTAGACTCTTGAGATCTTGCAGATCTCTTCTAGGAAAGAATTCATGTAAATGATGATGTGGAAATGTATTCACATAAAACCATCTCTGTTCAGATATCTCTTGGAAAGGCCTCGTGTATCCTGTTTAAGGCCTAGAGGATAGGAAAGCAAGAAGTATATATCTACATCTAGAAACTGGATGGTGGTCTGAGGTCTATCGTCCGTGGGGAGGGAATGGACGTGGACTCAGGAAGGCTGTCCTGAGGGTCATGCATGTTCAGTGAAGGGCGATGGAGGAGAAGACACAGTTTTTCCATCTAGGTCTACGGGACACTGACATTTACAGCTAAGGTTCAGCACCTGTTACCTATTCATGACATAAAGGATGAGTTCAGTTAACATTGCTGTTTTAGTTGGTATTATATATTTTGATAGAAACTTTCAGGAGAAATAAAGCTCTGTAGATTATAGCCCTCTCAATTTATTGTCCCAGTAGCACAATAAACAGACAATATTTGAATCATTTAAAGTATTTTCATTGCCTGCAAAAACAAACAAAAATTCAAGGTCAAATCATCTATGCATCTTGTAAGAGAAAATGTGTTTTCTGTTAGTCGAACACATTGTGCTAGCATGACTCTTCCGATGGAATCTGGGAGAAAATGGTTTAAAAAGTAAATGCCAATGAAAATTTAGAAAGGAAATCTTAAAACTTCCTTCAAAAATGACTTGAAAAGATTCATTTAATCGTTCTTCCTAAGTGTGATAAGTACGTTTAATATTTCTTTGCTTTAAACAGATTAACACCAGAAGGCCAACCAAAAGATACTGCAATATCCAGTTTTTCCCTATTAACACAGTAGGGTACCTCTAGAAGCTGAATTAATTCTATCAGGTTGCAAAAGTTAATACACTGTTCTAAAAGGTATGCTTTATAATATACTAGTTTAATTACCAATGGACTGTGTGGTTGGGGGGATACTTCTTAAGGTGTTAGCACTTCCATGGCATATACAATAAGCTAATCGATTTTGTTGTTAGACTTAAGTGTGCTTATAATAACATGTAAATTATGTAATATTAGTGTTTAAGCACAGAAAACTCCTTGGGAGCATTCATAAGTTATATTTTTTTAGCTATCTACAGGACTTAGGACAATGTGAGACATATCCTTTATAGCTCAGTAAAATTGTACTTAATACTTCATCAGTGGGCTTTATATAATTCTTTTTAAATATAGAATTAATAGTGCACGGTATTTCTGGAGTTTGTACTGTGAATTGAAATAACATGAGTCTAATAGGATTTTTTATAAGAAAATGGTATTAGGGGGCGTATACCCCTGAGAAGGCCTCTGTGGCTGCAATAGAAATGAATAAAAGGCATCATATCTTAACCACCCAGAAATGGTACTGAAGTTTTCAAATTGGTATATACAATCACCAATTTAGTAACCACATAAATTATATTTATTGATAAACTACTATAATATGATAAATTATATTTACTGATAATCCTGCAATGAAGCACTATTTAACTTGTTCAGAACACCTTTCTTTTTACCAAAGGACAGGCACATCAGGGCCATGGAATTGGGAGGGTGTCTTCGGGGAAAAAAATTGTGGTAATGTTGGATGAAATGTCTAGGAAAAGCTTAGTCCCTCTCTTTACATTTCATCATTCTTTTTAAGTAATCACTATAAAAAATATTGCTTATTTCTATATCAAATATGCCATAACTTACACATTAGTTTCATTCTTCAAAGTAAACCTCTTTTGAGACCGAAGAATTATTCAAGGTGGTTCTGCATTATTTGAAGAACAACCTTTTAAACTTGACATGAGAAAATTAGAAATATTATTTTTATATCACTCTTCTACAAATTCCCACATAATTCATTTCATGGAATTTTGCTTTTGTGGGTATATTTTCCTCTCCCTCACCCATCCCCAGAACTCTAGGGAATATCTAAAGGGCTGAAAGGCACGATACGCCCAGTATTCCTATGTGGACTCCTATCAAGTTGTCCTTAGAAAATGTTTACTTAAGATAAAAATAACAGAAACATTAAATCAGTGAGTAATGCAAGGTCGCTGAATTCCCCGTGATCCCGCTATTCCATTTTGACCTTCTTCTCCTGTTCTCCTGGGGGTTTCTTATGGTCAGCTTCCCACTGGCCTCTCTTAGGTGAAATCAGGTTCTTCACGAGCTCTGTTTCTTGGCCAGTCATTCGAGCCCCAGTCATTCTCACCTGCCCTTCCTCAGCTGTGGATCTTGCTTCCTGGTAACTTTGAAATCCACCATTCGTCTTCATTATAGCTCCTCGAGCAGTGTCAGCACATGATGATTCTTATTAAATATTTATTGAATAAACTTAATGAGTTCATAGCATTCCATTCTATTAATACTGGAAGAAGAGAGAGAAAAAACTTTTTTTCTTGATGTGGTACTGTCTTTTTTACTCTCAAAGACCACCATCTTAGCTTTTTTTCTATTATTATTATTATTATTATTTTGAAGGTTAGAGTCACTACTGGCCTCTCTTGGAACGTATACCCTGAGAAAACCATAATTCAAAAAGAGACATGTACCACAATGTTCATTGTAGCACTGTTTACAATAGCCAGGACATAGAAGCAACCTAAGTGTCCATTGACAGGTGAACGGATAAAGAAGATGTGGCACATAGATACAATGGAATATTACTCAGCCATTAAAAGAAATGAAATTGAGTTATTTGTAGTGAGGTGGATGGACCTAGAGTCTGTCATACAGAGTGAAGTAAGTATGCTAACACATATATATGGAATCTTATAAAAAGAGATAATGTTTCTGAAGAACCTAAGGACAGGACAGGAATAAAGACGCAGATGTAGAGAATGGACTTGAGGACACGGGGAGGGGGAAGGGTAAGCTGGGACGAAGTGAGAGAGTGGCATGGACATATATACACTACCAAATATAAAATAGATAGCTAGTGGGAAGCAGCTGCATAGCACAGGGAGATCAGCTCGGTGCTTTGTGACCACCTAGAGAGGTGGGTTAGGAAGGTGGGAGGGAGATGCAAGAGGGAGGGGATATGGGGATATATGTATACATATAGCCGATTGACTGTTATACAGCAGAAACTAACACAACATTGTAAAGCAATTATACTCTAATAAAGATGTAAAAAAAAAAAATTTCCCCATTCCCATAGAAATTTCCAAGTAATGTTCTCTTCTTTGCTGATGACAGTCCGTGGCTCAGTCGTCAGCCAACTGATGAGAACATGGCCAAACTAGTGTTGTGTAATCTCCCCAAAACTGATATTGCTGTTGTTTCTTTTCTTCCTCATTAGGACTTTTTCTAAAAAGATCCATGCTGGTACTTTGCAGGATGAAGTGAAGAATAGGAATTTTCCGTGGAAACACACCAGTGTTTCGAGCCAAGGGAATGCTCATGTAGGGCTCATCAGGAATTAGAATGACTAATGTGAATCTCTTTGTGTGCTGACAGGATATTATCCATAAACTAGGTGACATCAGCTCTACTGGCAGGAAGGCATATCGCTGGTCATGGAGAACTGTCAATAGATAGATAGATACATAGATAGGTAATAAATGATAGATAATATTAACACAAGTTCCATATCCATGTGTTTTCCATCAAAAGTTACCAAAATAGGGCTTCCCTGGTGGCGCAGTGGTTGAGAGTCCGCCTGCCGATGCAGGGGACACGGGTTCGTGCCCCAGTCCGGGAAGATCCCACATGCTGTGAAGCGGCTGGTCCCGTGAGCCATGGCCACTGAGCCTGCGCATCCGGAGCCTGTGCTCCGCAACGGGAGAGGCCACAACAGTGAGAGGCCCGCGTACCGCAAAAAAAAAAAAAAAAAAGTTACCAAAATACCACAATATGGTGTTTGTCTATATTCTTGTGTACTAGGCATTTAAAGTTGTACATGTTCCTGAGGGAATGATTGATTTGGTTTTCCATTCTTGAAAATGACACATCCCTTTACTTTAAAAGCAGATTGTGTGTATTCAAAAGCAGCTACGTTAGAAATATGTTAGTTCCACAGCACAAAGGCTAGAAATTCATAGCTTTTACTAAAGTGGATTCTCACATCAAGAAGGGATACATGTATATGTATGGCCGAGTCTGCTGTGCACCTGAAACTATCACAACATTGTTAACTGGCTATACTCCAATATAAGATAAAAAGTTTTTAAAAAATGACTCATATTTAAACTCACCGCTAAAATGTTTCTTCTAAGTGAAGTGATATTTAAGCTATAATTTCTAACTGAGGAAGACAACTGTTCCCTGATGAGACATTTAGGGATTCTGTTTTACATTCTGTGTTCACGTTTTGAAAATTTACATTTGGGTAAATTTCGGAATGTCAAGCCGACTGCCCAACATCACCAAGACCTCATAATGATAGAGCGAGGTGAAATTAAAATGATGTTGTGTCCTATTGCGTAAACACATTAGAAGCCCTCCGAAATATGAATTTAGTGGAAAGAGCTAGTTTATTCTAATGGGTGAAAAATCTTCATTCGTGTGTGTATGTGTGTGTGCATAATTTATTTAAGTGCTATTTGGAGCTATTCCAAAGTGAAAAATAACATACATTTACTGCCCCGGCAGTTTTATTTACGTTTTAAGGCGTAAAATTAAATATACAAACTGGAGCTAGGTAGCATTGAATTTGTCATAATCTGACAAGCCCTAACAGGGCTCGCAAAAACTGATATAGACCTTAACTCACCTTACTTCCCATGGCCTGGTTCCGTTCCACAGCATTGAGGTTACTTAAACTTGACTTTGGAAATTTTGCAGTTATGGTTATTAGGTATGCAAATTGTATCTATTGCTTTTCTCCCCGACCCAGCAAGTTCCGTCATCATTTCATGGCTGGCAAATGCTTCATAAGCCTCATGCTTTTCTGAGGAGGCTTCTAGATAATAGGTAAATTACATTGTTAAACATAGGCTGAATTTTTATCACAGTGGCACTATAAACATTTGTCATCACGTAGGGAACATTTTTCCTTCAGGCTCTGTTTTGCAATTCGTAATTGTTTACTGTCTTTTTCTTTCTCAGTGGTACAAGATGGACAGAGATAGTTTTAGAGCATACACATTTTAATCAACATTCACACTGAATTGGAAGACCCAAAGGTTTTCTCTTTGCATGCACAAAAATTCGTCTCTGCCAGGCCACCATTAAGCAACAGCTGAAATAAAAGTTGACTTCTCAAGAGAAAGTGTTAAAATATCATTATGGTCATGCACATCAAACTAATTTTGGTATCTGTAATTCAAGGATAATATTATTTAAATATTTTTATATATAACTACATGGCTAAATTAAGTGTCTTGTTAGTGATAAAAAATTGTCTCTAACTCTTTAATTCCTTTAAAACTGCAAATATGGTAGTAGGAATTTAATCTGCTAAAGGTACTTTTATCTCTGTTTTCAAACAGCTTTATTGAGATACAATTTACATAGCATAAAGTTTACTCATTTAAAGTGTAAATGTCAATGGTATTTAGTATATTTACCGACAGTGTTGGGCAACCATTATTGTTTCTGTAAGCTAATTTTAGAACATTTTCATAACACAAAAAGAAAATGTGGATTCCACATATATGCATTAATATACGATACTTGTTTGTCTCTTTCTGACTTACTTCACTCTGTATGACAGACTCTAGGTCCATCCACATCTCTACAAATGACCCAATTTGGGCAGGAATAGAAAGGCAGATGGAGAGAATGGACATGTGGACACGGTGGGCAAGGGGAGTGTAGGATGAATTGGGAGATTAGGTTTGACATAAATACACTACCATGTGTAAAATAGGTAGCCAGTGGGAACCTGCTGTGTAGCACAGGGAGCTCAGCTTGGTGCTCTGTGATGGCCTAGTTGGGTGGGATGTCAGGGGAGGGATTCCAAGAGGGAGGGGATGTGTGTATGCATATGGCTGATTCACTTTGCTGTGCTGCAGAAACTAACACAACACTGTAAAGCAATTATACTCAAAAAAAAAAAAAAAGAAAAAGAAATAAATAATAATCTTTAAAAAAAAAAATGTGTACCTATTAGCAGTCACTCTCCATCCTTCACCACTGCTTCTCCCACTCTCTCACCCCAGCCTCTGACAACCATTAACCTACTTTCTGTCTCTACGGTTTTGCCTATTTGGGGCATTATATATATAAATGGAATCATACAATACAAGGTCTTCTGTCGTGTAGCATAATGTTGTTTCAGAGTTCATCCACGATGCAGCATGCATCAGAATTTCATTGCTTTTAATTGATGAACAACATTTCTTTGTATGGATATACTATGTTTAGTGTATCCATCCATCAATTGATGGACATTTGGATTGCTTCCAGGTTTTGCCTATTGTGAATGATGCTTCTGTCAATATAAACATTTATATACAAACTTTTATGTGGTATATATTTTCATTTCTCTTGAGTATATAACCAGGAATAGAATTGCTGATTCATATGGTAGTTCTGTGTTTCCAAAGTGGCTGTCATTGTACATTCCTATCAGCTATAATGTATTTAAGGATTCCAGTTTCTCCACATCCGTATCACTTGTTATTGTCTGTCTTTTTTATTATAGTCATCCTACAGGTGTGAGTGATACCTCATTTTGATTTGAGTTCATTAGTTAGTGATTAATGATGTTGAACATCTTTTCATGAACTTGTTAGCCATTTGCATGTCTTCTTTGGAGAAACATCTATTCAAGTCCCTTGCCAATTTTTTTTGCCAAATTTTTAATTGAGTTGTTTGTCTTCTTCTTACTGAGTTATAAGAGTTCTGTATATATATATATATTTTTTTCTGGATACAGATATATGATTTGCAAATATTTTCTCCCATTTGTAGGTTGTCTTTTCACTTTCTTGATGATGTCCTTTGATAAACAAAAGCATCATTTTAATGAATTCCAGTTTACTGGTTTTTTTGGTGTCATATCTGAGAGTCTGTTGCCAAATCCACGGTCATGAAGATTTATCCCATGTGTTTTCTTCCAAGAGTTTATAGATTTTTGCTCATATTTAGGCCACGGGATCCATTTTGAGAAATTTCTGTGCATGGTATGAGGTTAAGGTCCAACCTCATTGTTTTGTATCAGGATATCCAGTTGTCCCAATTTGTTGAAGAGACTGTTCTTGCCCCGTTGAATGATTTTCCCACCCTTGTGAAAATCAATTGGCCCTGAATATAAGTGTTTATTTCTGGTCTTTCAACACGATTTCACTGATCTATAGGTCTATCCTTATGCCAGTATCAAGATGTTGTCTTTATTATTATTTATTATTGTGAAGAAAACACAGAAAACACACGAGATCTACCCTCTTAAATTTTTAAATGTTCAATACAGCATTGTTAACTGCATGCCATTGTTATACAGCAGATCTCTAGAACTTTTTCATCTTGCATGATTGAAACGCTATATCCATTGAACGACAACCCCTCATTTCCGTCTCCCCAGCAGAACCCCCATGACTACTGTTCTGCTTTCTGCTGCTATGACTTTGACTATTTTAGATACCTCACATAAGTGCAATCAAGTAGTACTTGTCCTTCTGTGACGGGCTTACTTCACACAGCATAATGTTCTCAAGGATCATCAGTGTTGTTGCATACTGCAGGATTTCCTTCTCTTTTTTCAGGCTGAGTAATATTCCATTGCGTGTATACACTGCATTTTCTTTATTTATTCATCAGTCCATGGACATTTAGGTTGTTTCCACCTCTTGGTTACGGTAATAATGCTGCGATAAACATGGAGTGCAAATACCTCTTCCAGAACCTGTTTTCAATTCTTTTGAGTAAATACCCAGGAGTGGGGTTGCTGAAGAGTACCACGATGTTTTGATTACTTTAACTCTGTAGTAAGTTGTGGTAAGTTTTGAAATCAGGAAGTGTAAGTGCTACAAATCTGTTCCTTCTTTTTCAAGATTATTTTGGCTATGTGGGTCGCTTGCGTTTCTCTAAGAATCTGAGGATCAGCTTTTCCATTTTTACCAGGAAAAACTGTTGGAATTTTGATAAGGTTTGCAGTGAATCTAAATTACTTTGAGTAGTATTGCTATATTAACAATATTGTCTTCCAGTACATGAACACAGGATATCTTTCCATGTGTTTAGGTCTTCTTTAATTTCTTTCAGCAATGTTTTATAGTTTTCAATGTAAAATGCTATCACTTCCTTGGTTAAATGTATACCTAGGTATTTTATTCTTTGAATAGTGTTGTAAATGGAATTTTCTCGATTTCCTTTTTAGATTGTTCATTGCTAGTGTATACAAACTCAGTGGATGTTCCTGTGTTGATCTTGTACCCTATAACTTTGCTGAATTCATTTATTAGCTCTAGTAGTTTCTTGTGAGTTATTTGGGATTTCCTGTATGTATGATCATGTCACCTGTGAATAAAGATAGTTTTAATTCTTCCTTTTCAATTTGGATAACTTTTACTTCTTTGTCTGCCTAGTGACTCTAGCTAGAATTTTTAATACAATCTTGAACAGCAGAGGTGAAAGCAGGCCTCCTTGTCTTATTCCTCATCTTAGGGAGAAATCTTTCAATCTTTCACCATCAAGTATGATGTCAAATGTGGATTTTCATAAATTCCCTTTATCACATTTAGGAAGTTTCCTTCTGTTCCTAGTTTTCTGTAAGTATGTATCATGAAAGAGTGGTGAATTTTGTCAAAGGCTTCTTCTGCATCAGTTGAGATAATTGTGTGTGAGTTTTCTTTTATTCTATGAATATGGTGTATTATATTGATTGATTCTCTTATGATAACTTCCCTTGCATTACTGGGATAAATTCCACTTGGTCATGGTTTATAATCGTTTTAACATGGATTCAGTTTGCTGGTATTTTGTTGAGAATTTTTAATTTACATTTAAAAGGGGTATTGGTCTATACTTTTCTTTCCTTATTATGTCTTTGTCAGGCTTTGGTATCAGGTAATGCTAGTCTCTTAGAATGAGTTAGGAAATATTCCCTCACCTTCTATTTTTGGGAAGAGTTTAAGAAGAATTTTTACTAATTTTTCCTTAATTTTTGGTAGAATCCACCAGTGAAGGCATCTGTTTCAGGGTTTTTCTTTGTTGGGAGTCTTTTTTTTTTCTTTCTTTCTTTTTTTTTGCTGTACGCGGGCCTCTCACTGTTGTGGCCTCTCCCATTGCGGAGCACAGGCTCCGGACGCGCAGGTTCAGCGGCCATGGCTCACGGGCCCAGCCGCTCCGCGGCATGTGGGATCTTCCCAGACCGGGGCACGAACTTGTGTCCCCTGCATCGGCAGGCGGACTCTCAACCACTGCACCACCAGGGAAGCCCTGTTGGGAGTCTTTTGATTACCAATTCAATCTCTTTACTTGTTTTAGGTCTAGTCATATTTCTTGTTTTCTTGATTCAGTCTTTGTAGGTTGTGTATTTCTAGGAGTTTGTCCATTTCATCAAGGTTATTTAATTTGTTGGTGTATGAATTAGTTTCCTAGGGCTACCATAACATAGTACCACAAATTTTAGTGATTTAAAACAACAGAATTTTATTCTCCCACAGTTCAGTAAGCTAGAAATTTGAGGCTAAGGTGTCAGCAGAATTGATTCTTTCTAGAGGCTCAGAGGGAGAGACTATCCCATGCCTCTCTCCCCACTTCTGGGAGAAGAAAGATCTCTAATCAATAACCTAACGTACAGGCTCTTTGGTGAGGCTACTGGTGGACTCTGGGAGGGCTCATGCCAAGGAGTACTTCCCAGAACTTTTGCTGCCAGTGTCCTGTGGTGAGCCACAGCCACCCCCTGCCTCTGCAGGAGACCATCCAACACTAGCAGGTCCTGGAAGCTCACAGATGAGTTCTGCCTGCCTTTAAAAAAGACAGATAAACCCTCTTATCTATAAGTTGTTCCAGAAAAGAGAAAGTGGAAGAACACAGAGGGCAGAGAGCAGAAGCAAGAAGAACTACAATCCTGCAGCCTGTGGAACTAAAACCACATTTACAGGAAGATAAACGAGATGAAAAGGCAGAGGGCTATGTACCAGATGAAGGAACAAGATAAGACCCCAGAAAAACAACTAAATGAAGTGGAGATAGGCAAGCTTCCATAAAAAGAATTCAGAATAATGATAGTGAAGATGATCCAGGACCCAGAAAAAGAATGGAGGCAAAGATCGAGAAGGTGCAAGAAATATTTAACAAAGACCTAGAAGAGTTAAAGAACAAACAAACAGAGATGAACAATATAATAACTGAAATGAAAATACACTAGAAGGAATCAACAGCAGAATAACTGAGGCAGAAGAACGGATAAGTGACCTGAAAGACAGAATGGTGGAATTCACTGCTGCAGAACAGAATAAAGAAAAAAGAATGAAAAGAAATGAAGACAGCCTAAGAGACCTCTGGGACAACATTAAATGCAACAACATTCGCATTATAGGGGTCCCAGAAGGAGAAGAGAGAGAGAAAGGACCCGAGAAAATATTTGAGGAGATTATAGTTGAAAACTTCCTTAACATGGAAAGGAAATAGCCACCCAATTCCAGGAGGCGCAGAGAGTCCCATACAGGATAAACCCAAGGAGAAACATGCCAACACACATAGTAATCATACTGGCAAAAATTAAAGACAAAGAAAAATTATTGAAAGCAACAAGGGAAAAATGACAAATAACATACAAGGGGACTCCCATAAGGTTACCAGATGATTTCTTGGCAGAAACTCTACAAGCCAGAAAGGAGTAGCATGATATATCTAAAGTGATGAAAGGGAAGAACCTACAACCAAGATTACTCTACCGAGCAAGGATCTCATTCAGACTCGATGGAGAAATCAAAAGCTTTACAGACAGGCAAAAACTAAGAGAATTCAGCACCACCAAACCAGCTCTACAACAAATGCTAAAGGAACTTCTCTAAGTGGGAAACACAAGAGTAGAAAAGGACCCACAAAAACAAACCCAAAACAATTAAGAAAATGGTAATAGTAACATATATATTGATAATTACCTTAAATGTGAATGCATTAAACGCTCCAGCCGAAAGACACAGGCTCGCTGAATGGATACAGAAACAAGACCCATATATATGCCGTCTACAGGAGACCCACTTCAAACCTAGGGACACATACAGACTGAAAGTGAGGGGATGGAAAAAGATATTCCATACAAATGGAAATCAAAAGAAAGCTGGAGTAGCAATACTCATACCAGATAAAATAGACTTTAAAATAAAGAATGTTACAAGAGACAAGGAAGGACACTCCATAATGATCAAGGGATCAATCCAAGAAGAAGATATAACAATTATAAATATATATGCATCCAACATAGGAGCACCTTGATACATAAGGCAACTGCTAACAACTATAAAAGAGGAAATCAACAGTAACACAATAATAGTGGGGGACTTTAACACCTCACTAACACCAATGAACAGATCATCCAAACAGAAAATTAATAAGGAAACACAAGCTTTAAATGACACAATAGACCAGATAGATTTAATTGATATTTATAGGACATTCCATCCAAAAACAGCAGATTACACTTCCTTCTCAAGTGCGCACAGAACATTCTCCAGGATAGATCACACCTTGGGTCACAAATCAAGCCTCAGTAAATTTAAGAAAATTGAAATCGTATCAAACAGCTTTTCTGACCACAACGCTCTGAGATTAGAAATCAGTTACAGGCGAAAAAAAAGTAAAAAACACAAACACATGGAGGCTAAACAATACGTTACTAAATAACCAAGAGATCACTGAAGAAATCAAAGAGGAAATCAAAAAAAACCTAGAGACAAATGACAATGACGATCCAAAACCTATGGGATGCAGCAAAAGCAGTTCTAAGAGGGAAGTTTATAGCAATACAGTCCTACCTCAAGAAACAACAAACATCTCAAATAAACAATCTAACCTTACACCTAAAGGAACTAGAGACAGAAAAACAAACAAAACCCAAAGTTAGTATAAGGAAAGAAATCATAAAGATCAGAACAGAAATAAATGAAATAGAAACAAAGAAAACAATAGCAAAGATCAATAAAACTAAAAGTGGGTTTTTTGAGAAGATAAACAAAATTGATAAACCATTAACCAGACTCATCAAGAAAAAGAGGGAGAGTACTCAAATCAATAAAATTAGAAATGAAAACTGAGAAGTTACAACAGACACTGCAGAAATACAAAGCATCCTAAGAGACTACTACAGGCAACTCCATGCCAATAAAATGGACAACCTGGAAGAAATGGACAAATTCTTAGAAAGGTATAACCTTCCAAGACTGAACCAGGAAGAAATACCAAATATAAACAGACCAATCATAAGCACTGAAAATGAAACTGTGATTAAAAATCTTACAACAAACAGAAGTCCAGGACCAGATGGCTTCACAGGTGAATTCTATCAAACATTTAGAGAAGAGCTAACACCCATCCTTCTCAAACTCTTCCAAAAAAATGCAGAGGGAGGAACACTCCCAACTCATTCTATGAGGCCACCATCACCCTGATACCAAAACCAGACAAAGATACTACAAAAAACGAAAATTACAGACCAATATCACTGATGAATATAGATGCAAAAATCCTCAAGAAAATAGTAGCAAACAGAATCCAACAACACATTAAAAGCATCATACACCACGATCAAGTGGGCTTTATCCCAGGGATGCAAGGATTCTTCAATATATGCAAATCAATCAATGTGATACACCGTATTAACAAATTGAAGCAGAAAAACCATATGGTCATCTCAATAGATGCAGAAAAAGCTTTTGACAAAATTCAACACCCATTTATGATAAAAATTCTCCAGAAAGTGGGCACAGAGGGAACCTACCTCAACATAATAAAGGCCATATATGACAAACCCACAACAAACATCATTCTCAGTGGTGAAAAACTGAATGCATTTCCTCTAAGATCAGGAACAAGACAAGGATGTCCACTCTCACCACTATTATTCAACATAGTTTTGGAAGTCCTAGCCACGGTAATCAGAGAAGAAAAAGAAATAAAAGGAATACAAATTGAAAAAGAAGAAGTAAAACTGTCACTATTTGCAGATGATAGGATACTATACATAGAAAATCCTAAAGATGCTACCAGAAAACTACTAGAGCTAATCAATGAATTTGGTAAAGTTGCAGGATACAAAATTAATGCACAGAAATCTCTGGCATTCCTATACACTAATGATGAAAAATCTGAAAGAGAAATTAAGGAAATACTCCCATTTACCATTGCAACAAAAATAATAAAATGCCTAGGAATAAACCTACCTAGGGAGAAAAAAGACCTGTATGCAGAAAACTATAAGACACTGATGAAAGAAATTAAAGATGATACAAACAGATGGAGAGATATACCATGTTTTTGGATTAGAAGAATCAATATTGTGAAAATGACTATACTACCCAAATCAATCTACAGATTCAATGCAATCCCTATCAAATTACCAATGGCAGTTTTTACGGAACTAGAACAAAAAAATCTTAAAATCTGTATGGAGACAAAAAAGACCCTGAATAGCCGAAGTGGTCTCTAGGGAAAAAAACAGAGCTGGAGGAATCAGACTCCCTGACTTCAGACTACACTACAAACTACAGTAATCAGGACAATATGGTACTGGCACAAAAACAGAAATATAAATCAACGGAACAGGATAGAGAGCCCAGAGATAAACCCACGCACCTATGGTCAACTAATCTATGACAAAGGAGGCCAGGATATACAATGGATAAAAGGCAGTCTCTTCAATAAATGGTGCTGGGAAAACTGGACAGCTACATGTAAAAGAATGAAATTAGAGCACTCCCTAACACCATACACAAAAATAAAGTCAAAATGGATTAGAGACCTAAATGTAAGACTGGACACTATAAAACTCTTAGAGGAAAACATAGGAAGAACACTCTTTGACATAAATCACAGCAAGATCTTTTCTGATCCACCTGCTAGAATAATGGAAATAATAACAAAAATAAACAAATGGAACCTAATGAAACTTCAAAGCTTTTGCACAGCAAACTAAACTACAAACAAGACAAAAAGACAACCCTCAGATTGGGAGAAAATATTTGCAAATGAATCAGTGGACAAGGGATTAATCTCCAAAATATATAAACAGCTCATGCAGCTCAATATTAATAAAACAAACAACCCAATCCAAAAATGGCCAGAAGACCTAAATAGACACTTTTCCAAAGAAGACATACAGATGGCCAAGAAGCACATGAAAAGCTGCTCAACATCACTAATTATTAGAGAGATGCAAATCAAAACTACAATGAGATACCATCTCACACCAATTAGAATGGGCATCATCAGAAAATCTACAAACCACAAATGCTGGAGAGGGTGTGGAGAAAAGGGAACCCTCTTGCACTGTTGGTAGCAATGTAAATTGATACAGCCACTATGGAGAACAGTATGGAGGTTCCTTAGAAAACTAAAAATAGAATTGCCATATGATCCAGCAATCCCACTACTGGGCATATACCCAGAGAAAACCATAATTCAAAAAGACACATGCACCCCAATGTTCATTGCAGCTCTATTTGCAATAGCCAGGACATGGAAGCAACCTAAATGCCCATTGACAGATGAATGGTTAAAGAAGATGTGGTACATATATACAGTGGAATATTACTCTGCCATAAAAAGGAACAAAATTCGGTCATTTGTAGAGACGTGGATGGATCTAGAGACTGTCATACAGATTGAAGTAAGTCAGAAAGAGAAAAACAAATATTGTATATTAATGCATAAACGTGGAACCTAGAAAAATGGTACAGGTGAAGCAGTTTGCAGGGCAGAAATTGAGACACAGATGTAGAGAACAAACGTATGGACACTAAGGGAGGAAAATGGTTGGGATGGGGGTGGTGGTGGTGTGATGAATTGGGAGATTGGGATTGACATGTATACACTAATACGTATAAAATGGACAACTAATGAGAACCTGCTGTAGAAAATACATAAATAAATAATAAAAGAAAAGAAAAGAAAAGAATAACCTAATGTTATACCTTAAGGAACTAGGAAAAAAAAAGAGTAAACTGAAACCAACATTTTGTTTATCTCCACTCTAATCTTTATTATTTCCTTCCTTTTGCTAACTTTGGTTTTAGTCTGCTCTTATTTTTCTAGTTCCTTAAGTTATCACATTAGGTTATTAATTTGAGATATTCTCTTTTAATGTAGGCATTTGTGGCTATAATTTTTTGCATGTTGTGTTTTCATTTCTATTTAGCTAATTATTTTCTAATTTCCCTAGTGATTTCTTCTTTAACCTCTTGGTTGTATAGGTGTGTGTGGCTTAATTTCCACATATTCGTGAATTTTCCAGTTTTCCTTCTTACGTTGATTTCCAGCTTTATTCTGCTGTGATCAGAGGGGATACTTTATATGACTGCAGTCTTTTTAAATTTCCTGAGCCTTGAGATTTAGCAATGCGCTTTAAATGATGTTTAGCCATCTCATTAGTTTATTATTAAGCACCCTCCTAGTTGCTGTTTGTTTTTTTTAATTAGACTCCAGAGTTCCAATAAAGTTGATCCTGTCAGGTTTTACTAGTTTCATGGTTACTTCAGTGAAAGGACTGATTTTTGAAGTTTCCTACTCCACCATTTCTGTGATGTCACCCATCTCCCATGCTTATCTTGCAGACATCTGTTACTTGACTTTCTTCAGAAGCCATCCCTGTCTTTATCCTTACCTCCCAATTTTGAGCCAAATGCCCTTTTTTGGGGCTCCCTTTACACTGCACTTCCCGAAGACAAATAATTTTTTCCCTGAATTGATTTGGAAGTGAATGTATTCTGAACATCCCAACACTGGTAGAAGGTCTCCTTATTCATCCCCATAAATGTTGGATTAATGCAAGTTGCATGAGTGAATAAAGAAGAAACAGATTTACGTTCTCATGAACTTACTACAAAGCCAATTTATAGGTTGCTAATTGTTAAAGGATTATAATTAAAAAGTACTTAACAGGAAAGCTACTTTTAATGTAATTTAATCATTCTTGAGGACTTCAGAAGACACTTCAGAATCTCATGATACATTAGGTTGATGAGTAGAAACATCTTATCATTTAATATGACTACAGATTAGAAACTGTGGAGGATGGCATCTACTGTTGCTGAAAAGCACATTTTGAATTTATTCTAGTTAAATAAGTCATCTACATTAACTTGTTTGTCTTTGGAGACACATCTGTCTTCTGACAGATACGTTTATTTGATTATTTTGACTATATGATTTCCATAGAAACAAGCACTTGCTAGGTATTTGTTCATTGTATATAAGTAAAGATTTATAACTTTCCCATGGTTTTTTGCTTTTTAAAACTACTTGAAGCGACAATCTTATTTTACATTGGCTACTATTAGGAATTGTTAATGTGAGCACCAAAGCATGAAATGTTGGTCCAGGTACAGAAATCTTAAATATATTAAAGACCTGAAATGAATTGCTATTATATGGCTAAGGATACGCTATGCCTCAAATTGCATTTCGAAAACATAAGAATTACTTGCTATAACATCCTGACACACATGGTTAGCCAGGTAGATAAGTCTTAGTCCTACCTCCCAATACAGATTTATTAAGGACTCTTTTTGTATTCCTTGCCATGTTTCAATGCATCTTGCTTTTTTTACCTTTTAAAAAAGAAACACAAACAACAAAAAACCCACAAACTAAGAGCTCAATTATTTTTATGTTATTTAATTTATTTTTCTGTTAATTTTACAAGGAACTCTTGTTATAAATTGTATTGTTGCTCCTCAAGTTTTATTATTATTCCTCGAAACTAGTCAACTATAAGTCATTCATTATACAGACACAGCATCAAAAGAAGTTAACAGAAGGACTAAACCCATGATGCAAAGATTTCATATTGAAATATTACTTGGTTGACTCACAAACTTCTGTCTATCTTTCCCGGAGTGGGATAATGGAGTAAGAACCATTGACTATTTTCTTTTTTCCCTCTAATATTGTAAATTCTTGACAAAGTATTATTAGTGGTGAAGGACAACATGTAAAAGTTATGTGAAAACACAAATAAGTACAAAAAGGAATGTTGTCATCATCTTTTTTTTCTTCACTTAAAAACGTTGTTTTATTTGTGCCAAGTAGGCCCCACTTTCATAAACATTATAATTTACTCTTTTACCTAAGTTTATTTCCCAGTCTACATTGAATATCTAGGAAGCTACAGCTACATTTTTCAAAAATATCAAAAATCCACATTACCAACTAAAAAAACTCAACATTTGGTTTCTGTAGCTGTATTGTAGTCTTTATTGTTGCTAAATGAGCACAGTTTTCTTCAGTAGGAAATTTTTTCTAATAGTTCACAAAGTTTACAAATTCGTGGCATTGTATTTTTGAGATCTTATTCTATCCTAAATTTTAAATAAGAGTTTACAATATTTATTTATTTATTTACTTGGCTGCATTGGGTCCTAGTTGTGGCATGTGGGATCTTTTGTTGCAGCGCATGGGCTTCTCTAGTTGCGGCGTGTGGGCTTCTCTCTAGTTGTGGCATGGTCTCTAGAGCACACGGGCTCAGTGGTTGCACCACACGGGCTCTCTAGTTGTGGCACGTGGGCTCCAGAGTATGTGGGCTCAGTAGTTGTGGCATGCAGGCTCCAGAGCATGTGGGGTCAGTAGTTGTGGCACACAGGCTCCCTAGTTGTAGTGCTCCGGCTCCAGAGCATGTGGGCTCACTAGTCGCAGTGCGCAGGCTTAGTTGCCCCACGGCATGTGGGATCTTAGTTCCCTGACCAGAGATCTAACCCATGTCCCCTGCATTGGAAGGCGGATTCTCAACCATTGGACCACCAGAGAAGTCCTTAAATATGAGTTTTTAGAACTCCTTTCTTTACTTTGGTTTTGCTAAATATATAGTTGTATCTATTGTTTCAGAATTATTGTTGTTGTTGTTTTAATGTTGCATATTTTCTAGAGACCAGCTGGTGAATGGTTTTGTATCTGATGCGTATGAGAGCCTATTGAAATTAAAATCCTAGTATGGAAGTTACTCAGAGGAAACACCACAAATTTAAACATAGATAATACACCCATTAGAATGACTAAAACAAAAAACAGTAATAATACCAAATACTGGCATGGATGTGAGGAAAACTGGGTCTCTCGCGTATTGCTGGTGGAAATGTAGAACATGCCGCACTGATCTAGAAAATAATTTGGCAGTTTTTTACAAACTAAACACACTCACCATCTGATCCATCAATTGTGCTTTCGGGCATTTATCCCAGATAAATGAAAACTTATGTTTGTGCCAAAAAACTGTACATGAATGCTCATAGCGACTTTATTCCTAATAGCAAAGTACTGGAAACAACCCAAGTATCCTTCAGTGAGTGAAGAGCTCAACAAATTTGGTACATCCAAACAATAGAATACTACTCAGCAATAAAAAGGAGTGAATACATGCAACAACTTGAATGGACCTCCAAGGTATTATGCTCAGTTTAAAAAAAATGAAGCTCAATATGTTATCGGGTTGGCCAAAAAGTTCATTTGGGTTTTTCCATAAGATGGTATGGAAAAACCTGAACGAACGTTTTGGCCAGCCCACATACAAAGTATTGATATATGATTCCTAAAATGATAAGATTATAGAGATGACAGATAGGTTAGTGTTTGCCTGGTGATAGGGACAGGGGGTGGGGTGGAGGAAACACAAGAGAGTTCTTCTGTGGTGATGGAAAAGTTCTGTAAGTCGATTGTGGTGTGGTTACACAAATCTATTCATAGGATTAAATTGCATAGAAGTGTCTACACACACACACACACACACACACACACACACACACAAATGAATGCAGGTTGAAAAAATCATGAAAACTGAATAGGTCTATAAACTCACTGGCAGCAATGTATCAACCTTAATTTCCTCATTTTGATATTGTCCTACAGCTATATGAGATGTTTCCATTGAGGGAAGGTGAGTGAAGGGTACCCAGGACTCCACTGGTTTTGCCGCTTCTTATGAGTCTATATTGATTTCAATATTAAAAGATGTTTTAAGAGTAGCTGTGGCACAATTATTAAACACTATTAAACATTTAAAAATAGAACCAGCCCTTCATACAATTGGCATTTAGAACAACCTTCTTTTCAGAGGCTTACTTCTAAAAGTCTTCAGTTTGAAGTGGTGATTTTTTATTTCAATTCAAGCATGCAGTTGTGTCGAAAAATATGGTCTGTGAACATAAAAGCTTCAACTTTGCTCCTCCGCTCGGTTTTCTTCTTCTTAAAATGCCCTTTATTTGACCAAGAAGGATATCATTTCCCAAAGTACCGCGAGAGCCATATTTAACTTGAACAGCACTGTTCTTTTAGGTTATTAAGGCTGTTCAATTTTCACTATTTGTTGCTACCCTGAGTTGGAGACTCTTCTGAAACGTCAGACTGAGAAAACTGTACTAGTTCCAACACACACACACACACAGACACACACACACACACACACACAGAGCAAAGCTTTGGAATTAGTGCAATCAATAACCTTTGAAAACAGAATTTAAAAGCAACAATTGAATGCTAAGATGTATAAAACTATCTTGTGCCTTTTTTCTTTGAATATCAGCGTGACCAAGGAATCAAGAAACACACTACAGAGTTCAACTGAAAAAGCATTTATTGAGTAACTGTATATCATAATCGTAATACCTTATAATGACATGCATGTTATGCAGAGTGGCACAGGTTATAATGATGATAAAAGAGTCCACACTCTCCAAGAGATCTCCAATCTGCATCCTCCATATCGACAAATACCCTAGGTTTTACACTGGCACATTTAGTGAGAAGAAGCAAAGCATCATGTAATACCAATGGTGAGAAAACAAAAAATCCAACAGAGTCAAAGGAAGAAATAGCTTAGCCGGTTTGGGTGAAAATAGGATAGGTCTCTGGAGAGAGACATCAAGGTCAGGAGAGGAATTGCAAGGCTGTGAAAATCAAAACCCTATGGACAGTGGTTTGTAGGACTACAACCATATACCAAATAATAAAATGTATAAGAATTCGGAATTCCATAGACAGAGTTATCCTCTCTGTTCTCTGAATGGTACGGGATACATGTAGATAAAATAAATTAAAAAAAAAATTCTGCCTAATTGTGGATAAAATTTGGCATTTTCAACAAAATATCCTATAGATATTAGATATCCTATATCTATTAGATAAATAGACATGGTGGCACAGATGTATGCTCAAAAGAAAAATCACCAGACTCCTCTCTTTTGTTCTCATTTTTTCGTTTTTGTTTTGTTGTTGGAAAATATCTTAGAATTAGTGGATACTAATACATTCTTTAAATAGTTTTATAAATAAAGGCTAATTATGGACTTCCCTGGTGGCGCCGTGGTTAAGAATCCGCCTGCTAATGCAGGGGACACAGGTTCGAGCCCTGGTCCGGGAGGATCCCACATGCCGCGGAGCAACTAAGCCTATGCGCCACAACTACTGAGCCTGCGCTCTAGAGCCCGCAAGCCACAACTACTGAGCCCACGTGCCACAACCACTGAAGCCCACGCGCCTAGAGCCTGTGCTCTGCAACAAAGAGAAGCCACCGCAATGAAGAGTAGCCCCCACTCAATGCAACTGGAGAAAGCCCGCGCACAGCAACGAAGACCTAACGCAGGCAAAAATAAATAAATAAGGTTTTTTTAAATTAAAAACAAAAGAAAGGCTAGTTATATTTTACTTTATTTGATTTGGACTACTTAATGTGCTAACTTTTTATTGTTGATCGGGTTAATTCAGTTTTATTAAAGCCAACATTAAATTACCAGGAAAAATAAAAATCAAAAGGTTAATATGTTATTTTGAAATGTATTATAAATAAGGTGGATTAATGGATGGGTGAGAAGGATAGATAGATGTGTGAAAAATCAGTATAAGAAAACGTTAAATGTAGAATCTAGGAGTGGGGATATGGGTGTTCACTATAAAAATCTTTCAATTTGTCTGTATGTTTGAAAATTTTCATAAAATTTTGGAAAGAAAATGCAAAAAAGGAAAAACATCAAAAGGACAGCCAGAGATTTCGGCGCCCAGATAGATAGATAGATAGATAGACAGATAGATTGACAGATTGCTTCATTTCCTGAAATAATAAACTAGGGACTTTGTCAGTATTCTTGACCTCAAACAAATAGACTGCCAAATATTTCTCCAGCAAAGATGGTTTATTCAGGACCAACAGAGAATTGCAATTTAGCAAAGGAAAGAGAGCACTTCTTTAGAGGGAAAAGAAAGTTGGGAGGGCTGTGATAAACAAAGAGTCCATGGCTTTTCATTGGCTGAGTCCTTGCCAGGAAAGGAGTCTTTCTTCTTGCCATTGGGCTCTGCTCTCCTTGCAGGGCTTGAGAGCTCCCCCTTCTGGTCTCCCAACTCTATTTAATTGAGGGTTTCATTCATTAATTTTTTACAGTATACAGCAATTAAGAAAATGTTACAGAAACCAAAGCCTTGCATTAGAAACCTCAAATGTGGTTTCTAGGTAAAGGATAAAATGCTGGAGATTAGCTTTGGGAGTGGAAAGTATCCATTTATATGGAAATACCTTTTCCTGGCCCACCTTTACATTGTGTTATGCTTTGTCAGTATCTGAATGTTCTGGGCATATATTGTCACCTGGGGGCCCAGATCTGTCCGATAAGACTCTCACTCTCCAGGAGATCCAAATGATACAGGTTGGGCTTGCCTTCAGATGGAGAGCACAAGAACAGAAACAGGTAGCTACTTAACTTAAAGATAACATTATATGGAACCAACCAAAAAAATACCTCACTAATGTTTATATCCAGTCATGAAAAAGAGCTTTCTGTATTTTTTTCTGATTTTGGTCCACACCATTTTAAATATTCTTTCCTCTTAAAGTCAAATTGGAATTTTCAGTGAGTCTAAAAAAGACCTGATTGGTTTAGAATTGATTAACCTAGGAGTATTCACTGCTTATCGTATTCAAGGTAAATAGCACTTGATTATCGGTTGATTAGTAGCTCCTCTGAATTACTGCAAGCATTTCTCTTCACATTCAACATTGGATCCATCTTCCAAAGTTCCCAGAACTGCAAAGCTTCAGATTCCTGAAGAGGGTGCCTTGACAGTTCCATTGCTTCTAAGCAGGCCTGGATCTCAGCAATCCCAGACAAGCTGATATTGATCCTTTTTAAAAAGTTATGTACAAAGGAAGTGTTTCTGCAAACCTCCTTCAGAAACAGGGTCAAATAACCAGTTGGAAAATTTTCTAAAGGTGTCACATTAAACTTTAATAATACCTTCATTTTTATGGGGTTTTAACTTTGGAAATTGCTTTCACATGCATTATCTCATTGCATGTTCTATTTCATTGAAACAGTGTCTAGGTTTTAGGGCTAAATTGCAATGACATAGATATCAAAATGTTGACAAGGACAATTCAAGAAAAATGATTACTACTATGCCAAACAGAAGTATTGACAAGGAACTGACTGACTTTAAGATCAAGTACTACAGTGTGTTCAGATTCTGATGGTTCCTTTAGCCTGCTGCCCTACTGCTGGAGCTTTCTCAGAGCCATTTCACCTTTTTTTTTTCAAGGAGGAAATGAGTCACTTCTTTTTGTCTCCTTCCATCCTTCTTATTTCTGATTTTCTTTTTCTTTTCAATCAATCTCCAGGTGAGCCCGACCCCAGGCTGCATCCGTGCACTCATGAAGATGCTGTACTGCCCTTACTGTCGGGGACTCCCCACGGTGAGACCATGCAACAACTACTGCCTCAATGTCATGAAGGGCTGCCTGGCAAATCAGGCTGATCTCGACACCGAGTGGAATCTGTTTATAGGTAAGGAGCGGCTCAGCGGATCCAAGGACAGGGGTGTGGGAACAGCAGGCGTTCGTGGTACCTGATGGGCAGGTCCAAACTGGTGATGACTTGTAGAGACTAGGAGGATTAAAACAAACACAGGTGCGTGCGCGCGCGCGCACACACACACACACACACACACGGGCGCGCGCGCGCACACACAGCGTTTAGCAAATTATAAATATATTGCATTTTTCTTTATTTTTTGTAAACCTGAAAAATAAGACTTCCTGGTCTATTGTGAAGGACAGTCCTGTTAAAGGTTGTACGAACCAGCTGTACTGAATTAGCTGATCTCTCTGATGAAGATAAAAGTAATCTTGTTGAATTTCTGGGAGCTCCTGTGAGTAAGGGACATTTTAGAAAAGAATCTTGTTTTAAGAAAAAGCCCACAGTACTGTCTCTTTCTTATTTGTAGTATCTCAACATAGTCACAGATATTAGTAAACAATTCCTTCCTTAAACATCTATGATGAAAATAACTCAATATTTTTGCTAAAATATGCAGATTTTCTTCCTCAGTCTCTAGAGAAGAATGTTTTCAGCACAGCAGCATGAAACAGCCTTCCTGTCTTTAGAAGGGAGGAAGGAGGGAGGTGGGGAGATACAGGGAAGTTCTGTGAATCGCCACTGTGGTCTGGAGTGGCAGAAACCACTCATGGGTCTGCGCTGCCAAAAGATATTTCCCAAATAGCTATCCAAGGATGAAAGGACGAATTTCATAGGTAGGCTTCTCCCAGGAAAATACACAGACCTTGAAAGAGTAAATGTGTTTTCTCCCCCTCTGTCAAATGGCCTTCAAATAAAAGTACTCTCAATTGCTTTTACTGGGATTGCATAGTGACAAGCAGAGTGCTGCCAGTAACAGTGGCACTCGTCAGCCTCAGGGGGACTAAGTTATTTATGCAAACCTCTAAACCAGAAGGCTTGAGTAAAGTCTTCTGACATCTAAGATTTGGGTAGGAAAGGAAAAAGATGCATCGGAATGCAAAGAAACCTTAGCCCACCGTGCAAAAACGCGCATTCCATTACCTGACACACTATTATGCTTAGGAAGCCCAGAGAAAACTGTTTTGAAGTTTTAGAAAAAAGATTTTAGAGTGGGTAGATCCAAATGGAAGTCATCCAACAAAATCTCAGAAATCATTACAGAGAGAATAAACTGAGGTATTCTTCTCTCTCCCTTCAGTGGGAGGACAAAATCCTTTTGTATGATCTTGGGTTACCTCATTTGAGAAATGAAGGAGTTTTTTAAAAGTTAATCATTAAGGTACCTTTCTAACTCAAAAATGATATGATTCTTTGCTACGATTTTTGTTCTTTGCTGAGATTTTGGAGAGAAGTATGAATATTTTTTAAAAAGTAAGCTTGATCTTCTAAAATATGAATTTACATGAATTTTGGCAAAGACGCTACCTAAATAATGCTAATTAAAAAATACTCTCATCCTTCATTAGTCTACTCAATTCAAAAGGAAAAAGTAATTCAAGTGTATTATATGGGTATAATCATATTGTCACTTGCATACGTAAAGCCTAAACTAAAACAATTTTATAAATCATTGAGAGTGGTAAAATTAAAACAAATCTGTAAATTAAATGCAAACTATAAATAAAAAAAAACTTAACGTTACCCAAAAAAGTACTCTCATCAAGAAATCTAAAAAGATTTACCTATTTAGAAAAACAGGTAAAACCTCATAGCATCACCACTCTTGAGTCATAAAGATTATTCATACGGTTTGGTTGAAACTGCCATAATTCATAACACAGTTAAACTGTTTGGTCAGCTTGCAATCTATTGATGAAAGTAGGCATGTGGATTTTGTTAAGTAGAGCAGGACATGATTGAAAATGAGAATATGGGCTTTTTAACTTGTAAGAGCAACAGTGACTGCTTAATTGGCTTTTTTTCCTCAGTCCTGGCTGGGTATTTGACGTGAAACAAATCCTTATACTTCAATCAACCGGGTTTCCTAGATGCCAGTTTGATGTGAAATTGAATGTCTGGAAAATTATTTCATTTAAAAACCTAAAATTTGAACCCAGCCTATGTTGGAGTACCTGATGTTGTACCATACGTTGGAAGGGAACCTCATGGTAATCCTACCATCTTAATATATTTCATACCTCTTGCTCCCCTATCTCATTTTTTATTTGTCCTAGAGATCGCTAAGAAAATTCTTCCAATTTTCTTTCTTTGGGTTTTCCTATGGCATTGAGAATTGACCACCCACCTAGACTTATAGGGCAAAATATGTTCTTACTAATACTTGTCTGGATGTGAAGTGTTAGTTCACGAATTCAGTACGTGAATTAGTCAAATGTGCCAAGTCCATTTCCTATACAGATACATCCAAGATGACAGTGTTCATGAATGCAGCAGCAAAAGATCAGTGAGCAAATCAGTAATTCAACAAAAATTATATATAATAGCCCTCTCTCTGATTAGCACCTGCATCCTATCACTCCTGGGCTCCCAGCATCTTGTCATCAAACCCTTTACTCCTACTGCTGTCAATTGCACGTGCTGTCTCTGTCTGCTACGTTAATGTCCTAGTTTATACATTTTTAATACATGGTCATCTAAAATGTTAACAGTGACATTCAGGCAACCATCAATAAAAACAAAGATCGAACTGGTGGCACATTCTCATCATCTTTAATTATGAATTAATTGAAAGTGATTTGTAACGATTTAGAATTCAGTTGGTGTCTGCATCATGTCAAAAGAAAGGCACTCCACTGATAAAATGAAATGTTTTAAGTGTTCAAGTAAAAACCCCAGTGGTATTCCATTCAGTTCTGAGGTCCTGTAGTTTTTTTTTTTCTTTTTTGTTTTTTTTAATCCTAGGGGAAAAATAAATCAGGAGTTCTACTTGGGATATATTTTCATAGTCTGAGGGAAAACGGTTTGTGGGCAGAACGCAGTCGTTTCGGTAATGTCCTGTGGTTCTTTTGAGTGTTTGGCATTGATACCAGCGTTCCACAGATAAGAGTTGTTCCACTGGACAAGGGACCACGTTGCAGATTACACCTAGCTTGTGAGCACAAAAGTTAAGGCTGAAGTTACATTTATATGGCTATAATAAATCTTGCTTCTACTTAAAAATCTAGGATATGTGGGAAAGCCTCCTCCTAACATCTGGTACCTTCTGTAACTAGAGAATAGAATGGACTGAGAATTAGAAAGGAAAAAAAAATGGTTTTTCAGTATTAGGAAGCAAATGTTGGTGAGACTAAAGATGGATTCTGTGTTGTTCTGTAATTTTTTTATTACTGAGATGCTGTAGGATACTTATTACTGTAAGTAAAAGGCAAAATGATCTCTATAGTTCCATATAAAAGTGAGACCTTAACGTGTTTTTTCCCAACATGGGAGCTTAAGTTTTCAGGTTATCCCAGTTAGTGAACGCTTATACTCTTAACATATTAATTCAACTCATTATATTGAGTAAGCTAGACACGTACATTTTTTTGCCCTCAGGGAATTTGATGTAGTTAAATTAATTAATTATCAACTGTGATGAAGTGTTATGAAAATAGAAGCACGGGATGCTAAGTTTCTCCTCAGCGGGGGAACTTAACCTCATCTGGGGGGTCAGGGAAGCCCTACCTTGCTAAGTATAGAATAAAATACTTATTCTATTGAATAAGTATTGAATTATCATTGTCAAACATAGTTGATGTTGAGCAGCCGTAATATATAATTGTGACATTATAGGCCCCAAGTATTAGCAAGTCCCCGTGACGATTTCAATAGGTCTAGCGCGATCTATCAGCGGTTCTTAAATACTTGGTTTATTTTTGACACGTTTTATGATCAACTCTCACCACCACCACTGCAACTGACTTGAAATGGTAAGATTTGGAAAAATGTGTGTTCCTTTTTGTCCAGAAAAGGTTGAATTCTCTGGTCTATTGGTACCCTCTAATGAGGGAGAGACAGAAGAGCAGTATTTTTAATTTAAGCCTTTAGGCCTTGGGCACTCGTAGATCAGACAAACCAGTGATATCAAACTTTCTGGGCTTTCTTCCTCCTTTCAAACCAATCAATTACTAAAGTCTCAAGACAGCAAACTGGCATGAGAACACAAACAGAAAACCCAGTGTAAGTACCACATCTGTGCCAGGCCAAGAGACAGTGCAGTGGGTACTGTTCATTCATCCTCTCGTTTATTCATATATACAGCACATGTTTGCTGAGTGTCTAGCATGGATCTTGCTCTGGTGTAAGCATTGGAGTAGAGAAGATAAGGCCCTGCCTGCTGAGAACAGGGCTCCATATATGTTCTTTGAATGGAATAAATGGAAACAAGTAGGCAGAGGAATGGACAGGAATGCAGGAAGAGGCTGTTCTGTTTTACTTTGTAAGTCTACTCTTTTAATGGAAGTATGACTAATTCAGTCATTTAAAAAGTGCATATCCCTGCTGTTAACGGACTCTATGAGTGCAGGGATGGCAGAAACAAATCAGATAATGTGCCTGGTTCTTTCATTGTGACAGCTGCTATCAAGTTGTAAATTAGAGCCAGCCGCAAGGAAGCTGTGTTAGGTCAGTCAGAGGACTCGTGTCATATTATAAATGGCTGTTTGGGGGCGCGGATGACTTTCTTAGGACCTGTAAGAGTTGTTTTATCCTCAGGGTATTCAGTGTATTCACAACTTTCTATCTGGGGGAAATGTTGCTAGATAAACATGTATCGTTTCTTATAAGTAAACTTGGGTTATCTCTTTATAAAATGTACAGGACTGTGAGATGTTGCATTTCAGAAGGATATAAAATAAACACAAGGAGCTATTTCAAGCGTTTGTATAAGATACTCCTTTCAAAGACTTTCTTAAGCATGAAATCCTATAAATCTGATGCATGTTTTAGTTATAAAGAATTCCGTAGTAAATGTGATATGACTGTGGCTGATATATCCTGAAATGCCGTGTTTCAAAAACCTCTAGACCCTAAACATAGAAAATTATTTCAAGAACTGTAGCTAGCAGCAAGCTCTCAAGGCTTCTTCATCTCTACTTTGTATAGAGCAGACAAGAGCCTATTCAATAATACAGGCCAGAAACTCAACTCTTAAATTGAGGAACAATATAGCCAAAGCAATTATGGTAGAACCTGATCTCACTGTGAGCTATAGAACTTACTTTTGCCCTTGTGCGTTCCTAGAAGCACCAAGAAAGATTTAAAAAAAAAACAACAGAAACACTTTATTTTCTATCAGTTGAAATCTAACCTCTCTCAAACCTCTGCCTTCCTTCTATAGTCATTGATTCAATATTCCTCATTTCTCATGGACATTTATCATATGCTGTGTTCTCTCTGTAATGCTGGCAGAATGCATAAGCAATGCTAACTACTCACTGAGAAAAAGAAAAAAGAAAGAAAACAGTTGGCTGGTACCCAGCAGCCTTTCACGAGCAGCATTTGTTATCAATTTCCTACGTTTAGAGAGCGGTTTACTTCTGAACTCTGCATACGTGAAAATATTTCTCTATGGCACAAGAGGGTTAAAGTCTTAAGGGTGGTATAATGTATGGGGCGATTCAGCAAACACAGAGGGAGGCATTTCCTGACCTCTGAACACTGATCAGCAACTCAAGGGATTCATGGGACTTGAATTTCCATTCTGAATCAAGCAGATTTTCCCATGGATCAAAGCAGGCAAAGCACATGAAACCTAAAATTCCTTGGTGTAACAGACAAGCAGCCCTTCTAAGGTATGCATATGCGTTTCCCTGATCCCCAGTGCCAACTCCTGTTCGTCCATCTCTTCCAGTTCCCACATACTCAACTTCTGTACAATTTATAATTATAGTTATTCCATTTTCTACTTACTGATGACGATAACTGATATTCTAAATTAGAGTTTCAAGCTGTAGTTCATGGCACAATATAATACGACAGTAAGCAATGGTCTGTAACATGGCATACCTATTTTTGCAAGTATAAAATTCTTTAGGATATAAAATGTTCCATTTATAATGGGAATTTCACTGAAATACCTCTCCTGCCTTATCATGCTCTCCAATTTCCATGAGAACCAGTTACAGAAGGATTTCGTTTACCAGGAGAAAGCAGAGCACATCAGAATTATTCAAAGTGGCTCGAGAATTGCCTTTGTGTTTGGGATTTTACCTTTTGCTTTTAATTTACACTTCAATTTCAGGGTTTCCTAAAGATAAATGGTTTAATTTGATAATTATTTCAAAAAGTACTTGTGTTTAATAATCAACATCTGATTTTAGTAACATGATCGTTTTCACTGTCATGTTTTCAAGTTCAAACTATAACACAAGATGTCTGGCTTTGGGCATGCCAAGAGAAAATATTTGATGATTCTTTAGAATGGGATTCAACAGATTCCAAGTTAAATAGATCCCAGAAACCCAGGCAAAAATCAGACACTACCATTAGCCCGGTGACATGCTTAGCAATTCTGATTTCAGGAGATGAGAGAAACATGAGGTAGAAGAAAGCGTTGTGCTGTAGAAGCTGGAAAATAAGAAATATAGATAGGGTGACGTTAGTGGATTGGTAAAGAAAACACTAAAACACGTGACTGTTTACAAATAGCAAACTTATAACACGTCCCAAGGCCACTGCGACCTAAAAGTCCTTCATGTGGTGACCTGTTTAATAGAATAAAGGAGTGGGGGAAGTTACCTCCTGAAGTATTGAGATCACTCTAAAAGTCCTGATTAGTAGCTAAGATGAAAATCTTTATTTTAACCCAAATAAGAAATCCTTGTATAATGTTGCTGTACTTTATTAAAACATCTTAATAACAGTAGTGTTCAATGAGGGTACTTGGACTTCATTTCTCAAAAACATAACATTTACATTAACATAGATATAATTAAATCTTAAATAGAAGTATATTAGATAGAAGAATCAATAGATCCTCCAATTGCTCTAAAAGTTCCTTTAATTCATGATTATCTCAAGAGTAGAACTGCTGATCACGTCTTAATGTTTGAGTCACTTTTGAAATTAGTTTTGATTTTCCTCAGACTGTTTCTTTAACACTAAAAAAGTCTTTTTGAATCTTATTCTTTTCATCTTCTTTTCTTTGTGGATTGTTTATTATGAGCAACCTCCAAGGAACCAGGGGAGAAGCCAGATTAGAAGAGACGGGCCTGTGAATTATTCTGATGGTTAAAAACAGGTTTTCATTGGTTACTCTAAAAGGGAAATGGGTATAAATGTCCTTGGGAGTAATTTAAACTTTTGAGAACCTTCATGGTCTGTGAAAACTGTGAACTTGTAAGTCACTTAAAAATATTGTTTCGGGCTTCCCTGGTGGCGCAGTGGTTGAGAGTCTGCCTGCCGATGCAGGGGACATGGGTTCATGCCCCGGTCCGGGAAGATCCCACATGCCGCTAGCGGCTGGGCCCATGAGCCATGGCCGCTGAGCCTGCGCGTCGGAGCCTGTGCTCCGCAACGAGAGAGGCCACAACAGTGTGAGGCCCGCGTACGGCAAAAAAAAAAAAAAAAAATTGTGTCTACAGATGTTTGGGAAGATAGCCAGGAGAGAATTTAAATTAAAATAGAGCATGAAATATGCCTTGTCCTTCAAACAACAGCTTATATATAAATCCCACATAAAAAAAAGATATGTCCTCGATTTTTTTCTTTGCATGGATTTAAATAATTTGCTACATTAAGAATTCCTTTATTATGACCTCTGAAGAAGTGAAAATTAGAAAGAGAAATGAAAAATAAGTCATTGAATATATGACATTACCCCAAGAAGAGATATATCTATAAGTATCACATTTTTATTCTTTAAGGTGCAAGGATCTTCTAGAAAGAAAGATAACACTGATAATTAAATGTCAAAAAAAAAAAAAAGATCAGTATTCACCACTAAAATCTCAATGCTCAGGAAATTAACTGATTTAATGAGAGGCCTAAATATAATATCAGATGGAATAAATAAGCTGGTAGATGTGAGAGAGTTTTGGAAGTACTCTTGGGTTGCCAGAGCTGATGTGGTTTTGAGATTGACTGAATCAGAAAGTGGCTCCTGTCTTACCTCGGCCCTACATCTATCTCCCGTAGCGTCATACCAGCTTGAAAAAGTCACGTCTCCCAGAGGAAGCAGAACCATTCTTACGTAAAAGAGTTTGTTGACTTCAAGAAGGAGAGTATTCTCAGAATCCATGACAATCAGCTGGGGAGGGCAGTTTGGAGCCCTTGATCTTATTACTTACCGATAGGTCTCCTGATTTTCTAAATTCAATGTCCTAGACTTTTTTTAGATTAGTTCTTTATCTTTAACATAGTTTAGTGCTCCAGATTCTTCTGTGTTAACATAGTCATAGCAATGTATTCCGTAGTCCAAAATCTATGTGTGACACCCAACCAGATGGGAAAACTGAAATCACCGATAGTCCTAAGAGTGTTAGGCAGGAATAATTCTACAAATACAGTGCACAGTGCACTTTTAAGGTGTGGATCGTGCTAGGAGCTGACTTCTAGAAGGTAACTCCGCAAAGTGAAATATATATGCATACATCCCTTCATTCATCAGCCTTGTAGTATTTTCTGTTGAATTGCTGTGTCTGAATATAAAATATTTGGCAAGTTCACGGTGACCCGATTTAATATATGCCTAATACTGCCATTTATTGGTTGAAGATCCAAATCTGTACTCCTCAAGGTTGTCCATGAGAGAATGAATGTTCAAGTGTGCCTTGCTATTTACCTGCAGTTATAGTATCCAAATTCTAAAACTATGAGAGAAACTTTATTCCCCTTTTTGGGTGGTTCTGGGTTCCATTTGGAGAACATGACATGCGTATAACAATAGCTAACATGTATTGGACATTTACTTTCTATCAGGCAATATTGTAATCTTTTTACACTTTGCATCCTTACCACAACCCTATGAAGTGGTCAATATTATGATTTCCATTGTACAGATAAGTGACCTGTCCAAGGTCATCCAACATGCAATGCCAGGATTTGGCTTCAGAGCCCAGGTTTTACTAAGTGTTTAGGAAGTAACTCTTAGTCTCTGGCTATATGGATTGATGGGTATATTGGGAGAAATTGAGTATTTACTCTTGCCGGCGCTGTCCAATAGGATTTTTTGCATCAGTGGAAATAATCTAGGTCTGAGCTGTCCAGCACAGTATCACTAGCCACATGTAGCTATTGAGTACTTTAAATATGTCTAATGAGACTGATCAACTGAATTTTTATTTTATTTTATTTTGATTAATTTAAATTTAGTCACATGTAGCTTTTGAGCACTTAAAATGTGACTAATATGTCTGAGGAGCTAAATTTCTCGTTTCATTATTTTAATTTATTTTAATCTCTCTAAGTGGTTAGGGCTTACTCTATTGGACAGTGCAAGTTTAGACCATTAAAACACCTATAATTTCCATCACATGGCTCAGCATCTGAATATGTCCAGTTCTCTTCAAAAATGTGTTTATTAGATGCCTTTTTTGTGCTTAGATCAAGACTGGGCATATGGTGGACACAAAGGAAATAAAACCTGTACTACCCAATCCTGAGAAATTATAATTTTCCAAAGAGAAGAAAAGTGTGCTTTCAAAGTGGGAGTTTGGTTAAGTGAAGACCACATAGTTGCAAGCAGTAGTCCTTGAATCACTGCATGAATTTGAATCCTGACTCCACCATATATTATTGTGTGTGACTTGGCGAACATTATTTAACCTTCATAAATCTCAGGTGTTTTCTCATCAATTAACTGGAGATAATAGAACCCACCTCTTAGCTTTGTGAGGATTAAACTAGATAATGTATATACATACATCTGAAGGATAAGACATGTCCACAAAGGTGGCACTGAAGGAGAAGCCATGTGGGTTTCTGTTCAGGTAAATAACCTATGAAGGTATGAGCAGAAAATAGAAAGTAGGGAATAGAAAGCAACAGAGTAGGCAAGGAGACAGTGGAAGATCAGGGTACTAGAATCATGCATACAAAAGAGGTAACAAGGGCAGGCTGAAAACCACAGGAAAAATGGTAAGAGGATAGTTAATCAGGAAGAATTGAAGGGACAAGATTAGAGAAAGTGCACCTCATCACAAAAGCTTCTTTTTATGCCTGTTTCTGGGTTTGCCTTAGCTCCTGGGAGGCAGAATCCATCCCAGTAGAGAGGACCTTGCTGTTGCTCAGGTGAATAAGCACTTGGTGACACTAAGATGAAAAAACAGTGGTGCAAAGGTAAGAATAAGCATGATGTGCTTAAGTGCTTGTGAGGAAACCAGGCAAGCTGAAATAGACATGCTTGCTGGTGTGTACTGGAAGGTAGGATTGGTCAGGACTGAATCGTTGAAGCTTTGAAATTCAGGCCAAATACTTGACTTTCTTTTGTCTTGTAGGCAATGACAAGTCACAGGGCATTTTTATCCAAAGAATGGCAGGATCTAAGCAATAATCTGGCATCAGATAAAGGATGGATAAGACCACTGGTAGTGAGACTGTCACCTAAGCATGGCATGGGAGGAGAAAAGAAGACAGCACTAATGATAGACGTGAAAGTAACAATTTATAGGACTTCATGGCTAAATATAGGCAACTAAATGTAGAGGGTAAAGAAAGAAACACATCAGATCGAAGATAAACATGTGAAAGAAGGAGGGTGCTGTCAGCCAATAGAAAAGCTAGCTCAGGACATGGCAAACATGGATTTCTTCCATCTATTTAGTGCTTGTTGGACTTGAGAAACAGTGGTCCCCAAAATAGGAATGTCCAATTGAATGCTGAAAATAGTAGTGTTTTATGTTCTAGAACAGGAGACAGGGATGCCAAGAACCATTGGAGGGTTTCCACTCCAAATGATTCCGTAGCCAACTTCCCTAATCAACTCTGTCAGATGGTGTCCTGAATCCCTTCTTGTGGGTACCACACAGGTGCCTGCATGTTCTCCCCTGTGAGATTATACTATCTTTACCCCTAAATGTTAAACATTTAACAGCCTGCTCATCAATGTGAATTCTCAGAATGAGCCTTTTTCTGTACTCCCCAACCTCTTTAATCAAGTGTAGTTAGAATGTCAACTGTGTAAATATGTGAATGCTTAGCGGGATGAGTCAATGGAAACATGCATTGATTGCTCCCCAAGATATATTTTCTCACAATTCAGGAACCCCTTGATGGTCATATTTATCATATATATTGAGATTTTATCATTGCAGTCAATCCAAGAGGAAAGTATTTTCTATTGGCTTTGACTTTTGCCATCCTCAATGCATGAAATCTAGGGTTACTTTGTTCATTTCTGGCCAATGCCAAGTTCTGAATTTCATATTGAGGCATGGAATTTGTTAATTTTATAAAAACAAAACCATGCCTCTAGGGCATTCATTTCCTTCGCTGGCAAGAACGCCATGTATTAGAAAGCAGCCCCTTCATTGCATACCATATGGTACAGCTGTCACCAATGAAAACTCAACTTGTAAGGACCAATGTAATCTATTCATTAGTTTCTGAACATGGAGTCCCCCCTAGGAGCAAGGCAAACACACACAATGCAGCTTTTGCAATGCAACATTGGAAGGAGCGGTGAGATTTTTTTTTTTTTTTGAATCTCATAGTGCCAAGTTACTGATTTAAGAATGCCCTAGAGTATAAATTATTTCTCCAAACCCCTATAATGACTTTTGTCAAATGCCTTCTGCTTAGCCCATTAAAGGTGAAAACCATGAAATATTATTTGATTTGTAACCCAAGAAAATGCCCTAAAACCACCTGTCCCTCTTTGGAAAGCCGCCAGAATAAAGTGAGAGTAAAGGTCGCGTCTGAGAACAATCATTGGAGGTTGCAGCATGTGGCTCTGATCAAAGGTTGAGCCCATGGCTACATGTAGGCTTCCAGTCTCTTTGGGAGGATTTCCATTTATTTTTCTTAACCCACATAGGAATCCTGGGTTTTGAGGTCAACATTTCAAATAGTTTAATAGTGGCCATACAACATTAAAAAAAAAAAGAAAAAAACCTGACGTTGAATTGTGTTGAATAGTTATTATGTTTTCCTTTGAATTTGATTTGGAGAAGCTGATTTCAGGATACATTTAATTTCCATGTGGAATTGGTAGATATTAAACTCCACTTCTCCTGAGTGCCTCGGGTATTTTTTCAAAATCACTTGAATTCTGCTGTGCCATCCATCGATTCCTATACATTTCATCAGTGATCACTGGGCATCGGATTGCCAGCGTTCATCACAAGCTTGTTAAATTAACCTGCAACGTGTAAGACAAGAAAAGTTGAATTTAAAGCTACATCCGGGCATTTTTTAAGACGCAGAAATTAACAGCTTGGAAATGCAGTCATAAAGTTTAAGGATCATTTGACGAATTGATTATAAGATAAAAATCAAATTATTTTATCTGAAACTTCTTAATCTGGCAGAGAAACATGAGCGATGCTATGATGGTTTAGGAACGCGCCCGTGATCCTTCCTGATTAACTGTGTCCATTTATACAGGAATGTTGCAGTAATCTATACTAACTGAGAAAAGGACATCAGCATTATATTATCGCCTTCTAGAAGGAATTTGGGAACTTATTTAAGATTTAGGCTTGACTTTTTACTGACTACTTATTGACTGTCAGGTAATATTATATCTGATATTTTTATACTTTAAGAAATGAGCCACACTTAGCGTGTCATTTTTGCTTAGAGTGTTTCTTTATTTCATTTAAGTATCTTAACATTCTCTTGAACATACAAACTCTTTTTGTTGATCATTTAAAGAGACACTTTTAGCTAAGCCTTTAGTTGAATGAATAAAATTCCAAATTAGAGGATCTTACATACCAGGGGTTTAATATGTTTATATGCATTAAGTTTGACAAGTGGGTTTTGTATACTAGAGACTATGATAAAGAAATGGCTTTACAAATGGTTATTCTCCAATTTTGATCTGCTTGAAATCGAATTATTTTTTAACATTTATTTTGAAATAATTTTTGACGTACAGAAAAGTTGCAAAAATAGTATAGTTCACATATACCCTTATTCGTTTTATCCTAATGTTAACAACATATATACGTAACCATATAATACAACAGTCAAAACCAGGAAATTAACATCGATAAATAATTATAGATATATTGATATACTATATATTTATACTATTTATACTATACTATTTATACCATACTATTTATAGTATATTGATATACTATATATAGATATACTATTATTAACTAAACTACAGATCTCATTCTAATTTTACTAGTTTACCTTTTTCGTGTTTCAGGATCTAATTCAGGGTCCCACATGCATTTCGATGTCTTCTCTTCTCATTCTCTCCCAGTGTGTGACAGCTTCTCAACTCTCCTTGTCTTTTATGATCTTGATACTTTCAATGAGGACTAATCAGCTGTTGAGCAGATTTATTCTCAAATAATATTTTTTAATGTTGGGGAAACATTTTTATTGTTTCCTAAACTCGCATAATGTACCTGGACTTCATCACAAATGTTTTCCTGTAGTAGAGTTCTGAGAAATAAGTAGGAGCATGTGAAGACTACTGTAATTCCTGCAATTATGGAAAAGTAATTTACTGGCTGTATAAATTGAACAGATTTCAAATAGAGCGGATAGGCCGTAAAAAGCGAGCAGGATATTGAAAATAAATATTTTGGGAGCTGGGAAATTGCTGATTAAATGCACATACCAAACGTAAATATTTTGCTAACGTTTGTATAACTTAGTTTCTTAAAACTAAAACCATAAGATTTTTTTTTAATTAAAAAAAATCAAATAGGTGCTAAGACGATCGAATGTCTGCAGACATCATTCTTCCTCTTGTCCATCTGGTAGATATGAGACACCTAAAAAAACTTACATTTTGTGATAACTGGGTTAAAATTAAGCCAAAAAAAAAAAAAAAAACCTTGCAGAATTCTTTCTAAATTTATAATTAGTTAAAGCCCATTTAGGGATGATTCATTGTGGAAAATGGTGAAAATATTTAAAAGAGGTGGGGAGCATGATAGAGGAAAAGATCACGAAATCTGGTTCTAGAAGGACCTAAAGTAAAGCCCCAACTCAGCCACTTGTTAGTTGTCTAGAAATCTGTGGCCTCCAGCATTCACAGGTTCTTGTGCTCAAACCAGGTGGTTTTCCAAGAAAATAGCACTACCCCGAGGTATGTCCTCTGCCAAGGCCATGTTCACGTCTGCTCAAGCAAAACCCCCCAAGGGGCCTGTAAGCTTCAGAAGAGGATGTCAGTAACATGAATTACCTATATTAACAACAGCAAGTTCTTCTGCATTATTTTATTTAATCATCAAAACAGTCCTAAGAGACAGGTGAAATTATTGTCCCCATTTTACAGAGCAGGAAAGTGAGCCTCAGAGAGCTCCAGGTCACACCGCCCTGAAGTGGTGGATCCAGGGTGCCAGGCCAGGTTTGTCAGAAGCAAAGCCCACGTTTTTAATGGGTAGGCTGTGCGGCCCACCCAGAGGAGAGCCAGAGAAGGTAGGTCTGCTGCCAATCACAGACATAGAGAAACTGGCCTCCACATCCCATCCACAGCGGTAACTATGAACTCACTTTTTAGTTTGGTTTTTGATCAAAAAATAACATTTACAAAATGTTGCACACAGGCCCCTTAACCTTTCAGCTTAGATAAGATGTCTTCTGAATTATAAGACTGAAACCTGGTGGGCTGTATCACTTTGAACGCTTGTAGAATTACTTATACAACACTATACTCAGTCTGATCAGCAGTCTGCAGTGAAGTTCTTATAAGAACCGTCGGAGTTGAGCTCACTACTGAGCTAATTATGGAAATGCCCTGGAGAAAGCATCCCACTATATCATGCAGGGTCCCCTTTAATGGACTTAGAACAGTCAGGAAAATCTAGTTCCCAAACAGCTAGTTTGATCTCACCTAATGGAAAATGTAATTATCGTAAACAGTCATTTTTCCCCTCATTGCTTTGACCCATCGACGTTCAGAGCAGCCCACCTTTATTTCATGTAACATGAAAGTTTTATTATTACATCTTATCCGTGGAGTCATCTCATTTTTCACTTTTCTGGATTTCTCTTTTATTTATGTTCTTTCCCTGTGTTTCTCTGTCCATATGCCATTTATGTCTGGCTTTCAATAAGGTTAAATTTTAAATAAACCTGCTGTACATCCCCTTCGGCAAGTTGCTTAAGATTTCTGAATCTTGGTCTTATTAGTTACGAGGTGCCTTCCTTTCTTGGATGTCAGGATAAAAGTAATGTGTGTAAAATAGGCAATGTAATGCAACTTGGTGATTAATAGGAGCTACGAATTGCCCCCCCGAGAAGTTTAAGGATTGTACTTCTTAAAACAAGTTTAAAGGTGAGAAAGGAACTTAAAATCTGTAGTAATATGAGAGAAAATATAATTCTGAATTATTTTATGATTAATCTGTTTAAAGAGTATTAATAATCATAAAAGTCTAATTAGGAGCCCAAGTACTAGAGAAGCCACTGCAATGAGAAGCCCGTGCACTGCAACAAAGAGTAGCCCCTGCTCACCGCAACTAGAGAAAGCCCGCGCGCGGCAACGGAGACCCAAGGCAGCCATAACTAACTAACTAAATAAATAAATTTATAGAATAAAGTTTAAAAAAAAGTAAACACATTCCGTATTACTGGATATTCTCAAGATGTGTATTAAGGCATACTTAAATGAAAATATAAGAAGTTATTCTTAACTAAAGAATGCATAATGATTATATGAAATTAAAGGCCTCTTCTTTAGAGCATATAATTGTTCTTTTTTAAAAAAGAAGAACAATCTCGTGCATTCTGTGCCACAGTCAACATAGGTTCAAGGAGATTTTTGCCTCATCCTGTACTTTCAGTGCACGGAATTTTGGGCTGAAAGTGATATAAGCTATGGGAACAACTTTTAATGAATTTTAGAAATTCTTTGAAGGCTATATTTCTTATAAAAGATGTTATAAACACCATGAATTATATAAAACATTTTTTGATTCAACAATATTTGATAAATATCTAGAGTGGAGTTCTACCAAGCAAGGCAATAGGAATAAAAACATGAATAAGACACGGCACCTGTACACCAAGCTCTCAGTCTAGGGGAGAGAGACACACAAATAGTTAACTACAGTGTCGCGTTAATCCTGCTAAAATCCAGCTACATCTGTTGAAAAATGCTAGGGCAACACAGGTGGGAGTGATTAATGTTACCTAGATGAAGGCAAAGCAGGCTTTTCAAGGGAGGTGATATTTGAACTGGGTCTTGAAATATGAAAGGAAATTGACCAGGCACTCAGGCCAGCTTGTGCATTGCAAGCAGAGGGTGCAGCAAGGGCAAAGAAATGGTGCGACAAAAGTGCATGACTTGTTTTTTTTTTTTTTTAATTTATTTATTTATTTTTTTTATATTTATTTTTGTCTGTGTTGGGTCTTCATTTCTGTGCGAGGGCTTTCTCTAGTTGCGGCGAGCGGGGGCCACTCTTCATCGCGGTGCGCGGGCCTCTCACTATCGCGGCCTATCTTGTTGCGGAGCACAGGCTCCAGACACGCAGGCTCAGTAGTTGCTCCGCGGCATGTGGGATCTTCCCGGGCCAGGGCTCGAACCCGTGTCCCCTGCATTGGCAGGCAGATCCCCAACCACTGCGCCACCAGGGAAGCCCGCATGACTTGTTTTTAAAACTGGTCTAACTAAACCACAGAGTGCATAGGTGGGTTGGCAGGTGAGGGGAAAGGGAGAAAATGCCTACAGGTATAATTATTGAAAAATTGTCTGGGCCCAGGTTATGAACCATCTCATGTGCTATGCTGTGGCGTTGATGAATTTATGCCATGGAGATTCAAATTTATGCTGCAAGACTGGGAGACAATTAACTGTGCTTAAAATATATCAAATCCATGCCCCTCCTTCAAAACTTCTCTCAGTTTCCCCTGTCCTAAACCCTGTCAACTGCTGTTAGTGTCTGCTCCACAGAGTTTAACACTTAAGTAGTACTGATTTGTGTAGGGTGCTTCTTTTTCATTTGTTTCATTCTTCCCCCTGTCATCCTCTTCCACATCCAATTTTAAGTTTCTTGGAGGCTTATCTGAGTCAGGCTATTAATTATTTGGGTCTTAATGTCACCAAAGCTAAGGTGAGGAGCCATGTTGTTAATGGTTCTCCATCAAAGCTCTGCCCTCAGGGGTCTCTGGCTCTTTGGGGTCTCAGGGGATCCCTTAGGAAAGTTCTCCTTCTGCACCGCGCTTTCTCACACTCACCACCGTGGTGCTACTGTTCACAGGGCTCAGTACTCACTTAGGCGGCATCTTACAAATACATCCTCCTTAGGCAGCTGTCACATCATCTCCCATTTTTCTCAGCGCTCAGCTTCTACCAAATAAGCATGTCACAAAGGGTTGTAGGGAAACTTAAAAATCAGTGACTTCATTTTTGAGGAGAATGACTGTCGTGGGTAATTGACAGAATGTCTGCATCTTCTGAAGAGAAGCAGGGGAAATTGTGCAGAAGCTAAACGTTTTTGCCACTCGGTAGAGTTAAACTCTGGAACTACTTTCAAGGGGATATGTGCTGAGTGTTTTTCAACCGCTGGCTCTTGAATCGGAATTCTGCAGGGTCACTGGCATTTTTTTAAAAGCTCCACAGGTAATTTTAATAAATAACTAGAGCTGATTTCTTGGATTAGAAAGTTAGCACCACTTTTGAAATGTCATAGGGACTATAGATGTCACATGCTACATAATAAGAAGAATTATTGAATAGTTGTTGAAATATTGTTTTAAAATGTCTACCGCATCCTTTTGGCTGTTACCCAACAAACTCACAAGAGACTCTGAGAAAGAAATAGAGGCTACGCTGAACGAGGATCCTTGTTTAAATCTGACCACATACCCAATTAGCCCAGGACAGTCCCTGTGGACCTGGCATAGTTATAAACATCCACTTTCAAAATTGTTCTAGTTTAGGCAATAAATGATATGCTCACTCTATCTGTATTTGACTCCTGGGCTTTATGAGCCCATGTTCTGTGTAGTTACTACTTGGGGGAACATTGAGACATGCTTTTTCCATAATGACTAGGAGAAAAGGGGAAAAAAAGTAGCTTTCTAGGTGTTGTACTAATAAATCAACACAGAATAATACTTCCTTGTTTCAGAGATTTAGGTACTTATATTTAGAAAAACTACCTAGCTTAATTATTAAAATTAAGGAAATACAGGAAAAAGTATTAGCAGAAATAGGTTTTAAAAACAGAGTTCAGGAAAGCGAGTCTGGGCAGAGTAGATGCTAAATTAGAGAGACGTGAACATCCTGCTAATAGTAATAAGGATGAAAAGTCCTATAAGGCATATTTCTTAGTTTTTTTCTAACTCTTTGCGCACCAGATGGCATTCTGGGTCCTGATACGAGTTGTTCAGCTTCTGTGATCAAAAGAGTGGGGACTCTCAACAGAGGAGGTGAGACTTACTAGCTCTGGAGAGGAATACCTCCACTGCCACTATTAATTTTAAAATTGCCATTTCGGTTTATGCATGTGGTTATAGTTCGGACCAGTCTCACCAGGATGCCCAGTTGCCACTGGGTGTGCCGTAAAGCCCAGCCTCTGTGTCAGCGAACCTGAGGGGTGAACCTGAGCCAGTGGTAATTTCATTTAGGTCACTGGATCTCAAGGCTTAGGGAGCACTGGAACCATCTGGAGGGCTTATTGAACCATAGGGCACTGGGCACCACCCTCAGAATTTCTAATTCACTTTATCTGGTGTGGGGATTCTAACAGGACACAAGTGCTGCTGACTGGGCCCCACTTTGATAAGGACTAAACCAAATAATCCCACCTTTTGATGCCTCTTGGCAGCCAGCCAGCAGCCTCCCCAGAGCCTTGATCTGCCTTTCCTTCTCTTTGGAACCCTACCCACCTTCAAACCTGCCCCTAGGAAAAAGAATTCAGAAGAGTACATCTAATCCACGTGGCTCACAAAGCCAGCTATGTCGTCATTCCTTTGTACTTTATGAGAACGTGTTCACCGTGTGGGTGAGGAAACGTGGGAAATTCACTGAATTTCTTATATTAATCTGTCAATGTAATCATGGGGGAGTGATTTTGGCTTTAAAGCAAACACTTCTTGTGCACTCTATTATAGAGAGCTGTGGAGTGATCTGAGTTTGAAATCCCAATTCATCTTTTATTTTCCACACAGGCACACACACACACACACCACGTCCATATACAGATACACACAGCCTACAAAATTCACATTCCAAAGGTACTAAACAAATTTTTTAAATGAGTGCAAAATAAAAGTCACAGTATATCTCAGAAGCTTTGTATGACTCAAGTCAACAGGCCAGCTTCAGGCTCCTCATACGTTTGTATATTACCATCTGACATGGGCAGAAGTCAGCCTTTAGACTCTTCTCTCCCACCTGGTGCCTGAGAAAGCAGCCCCTGCGTGGAGACCGAGAATCAGCCCTGGTAAGGGCCGCTTTAACTCACATAAGGCTCTTTTAATTAAAAACTGGGTGAAGCAGTTATGCGCTTTCAGTGTATTAGCTGCAGTTCTACATTAGTGGGAGTGACGAGAGTAATATTGCAAACTTCAGTTACTAGCAAAGAAAGGGGGGAAAAACGAAAAGAGACAATCCTCTAGAATAGAACTGGCGAAAAATCCTGCTCAGCAAAAGATTAGAGTAATTCACTCTAAGTATGGCAAATGTTTTAAATTTAAATGTTAACCGAGTAAAATGCAAGTTGATATCTTACCTATGTATTAGATCTTCTGACCTAAGGCTTTTGGGACCATTTGAAAATAATAGTCTGTGGTTTGAAGAGAGATTTGTCATGGATCTGAGTGTAAGTAAACCAAATTAACATGTGTACTTTTAGCAAAAAACAGTTGTCACTTGGATTCTTAGCAAAAATTGTCGACATCTTCAAATGCATTTTTAAGAGCCTGGAACTTGACTTATTCTTCAATAAACCTAACCCAGTGGGTTTAACTAGTTTTGAATCACGGATCCCTTTCAGAAGTTGTTGGAAAGCAGGCTCGCTCTCCCTAGAAAAATAAATATGACTACACAGACATAGAATTTTGAGGATACATCAGAGTGTCCCTGGATACTCTAAAATCTATTGATGAGCTTCTAGTTGAAGATCCTGCCTGTAATCATAAGAGCGGGGGTTGAGGTTGAAGTTAGGTACACTGGCTTCCTTCTGACCACAGCACCAGCACCGACCAGGCATCTGACTCGGCCAAGCACACTTCTTTTTGGCTTCCTCATCAGTTAAAAGGAGGAGCTGGGCTGGAGGACTGTTTTGGTCCCTTCCGTCTCCAAGTATGTGATCGTCAGTCATCTGTGATGATCTGAGGACTGGTTCCTTCCTCTTTATTTGTTTCCCCTTTCCCACAGCTATTTCTGGAGTTTGGGACCAATATATATTATGGACCTCCCTAATCCCTTTATTTGATCAATTTAGGGACACTCCCCTTTCTATTATTCCCTCACTCCATCATCCTCTTCCCTCTGTTTAAGGCCTAACTACTGATATAGGGCATTTAAAAGGAAGAGGGGAAATCCCCAAGCCCTTAGAGGCTGCACTGGACCTGCAGGTCAGCTTGGTGATGGGGATTTCCTTCCTCGACTTTCAATAAAAGAAGATGGGGGCTTCCCTGGTGGCGCAGTGGTTGAGAGTCCGCCTGCCGATGCAGGGGACGCGGGTCCGTGCCCCGGTCCGGGAAGATCCCACATGCTGTGGAGCGGCTGGGCCCGTGAGCCATGGCCGCTGAGCCTGCGCGTCCGGAGCCTGTGCTCCGCAACAGGAGAGGCCACAACAGTGAGAGGCCCGAGTACCGCAAAAAAAAAAAAAAAAAAGAGAAGATGGGTGGGAAGCTAACTGCCTTCAGCAGAAGTTAGGTAATTACTTATATTCTGTGCCATTCTTCTATTCTACTGTGATTTTTTAAAAGATATTTTACTACTGCTTCTTGTAGACCAAAAATGCAAACAAGGTATTGATAGCGAAAAGCTAAATTTACAATAGAAAAGAGAAGCAGTGGCAGAGAAGAGAACTCCCTGGTGACACACCAAAGTGAGGATGGGAGATACACCTTAAGAGCTGCCTTGTGCTAAGCAGCACTTCTCAAGAATGCTCTAAAGGCTTTCCAAAACCCTGAAGTTACTTAACCTCTCAATGTGCTCCTGCACTTTGCTGATACTTCTACTCTGGATCTTAATACCTTGCTTGCAAGTATTCCTTTTTCCTCCTGTCTCTACCAAGCGAGTGTGAGTTCCTCCAAGGACTCTCCACATCACGCTTTTAATTCCAAGCTTGGGAACCTAAGAGATGCTCTAACTATTACTGGTAATGTTTACTATAATATCTCTACAATTATTACCACTCATATAATGAAAGGAATGGAGAAATTGATCGTTAACCTTTTCTACGGTGATCTTTTGTCGCTGTACTCACTGACAAATCACAAAAGCCTAGAATAGTGTCTGGCGCATGGTATGCTCTTACAAAGTATATTAATAATAAATATCTTAATTCAAATATATTTGAATGAGTATATAGTCCCATAAAGGATATTAGGGAGTTGCTCAAATATTAATAAAAATGAATATATAATTAAGAAATTATGAAGCTAATCCACTACCCATGGAGAATGTCACACTGAAAACACGTTAATGAATAATTAGCTTCCGTTGCAGACCAGGCTCTGAAAAGTGATAGTTTGTCTCTTCTGAGTAAATCTCTGAGGATGCCTGCAGGTGCGGGGAGCTAGAGCATGAAGTCAGTGTCTGAGAATCTGGAAGAAGCATATCAAATTTTAACAGCATCATCTAGTTTAGATAAACAAATCTCCTATAGTTATTATAATTATTCTCATGAGTAGTAGATGTATATTTAATTACTGAGAAATCCTCTACAGGTACTAACAATCAATATTGGAAAAACCATTAGCCCAATGATAATTTCTCCCATAACACTTAAATCCAATCTGAGTGGTCATGTAGTTTAAACAGAAAAAATGTCTTCTAAGTCAGCAATTCTTTGCACTTTCATCCAAAGCCATTATTCTTGGTGAGACAGAACAATCAAAATAGGAATGGCCATAGCCTGTTCTGGTTATCATTAGCATTACCTGAAATTTCAGTAATGGGAAAAAGATGCTTACAGTTATCTCATCAACGTATTATCTTGCATTTCTCTGTCATAACCACTCATACTTATATCCGTAATGTGGTTTATCTTAACAACGCTGTTACATTGGCTTGCAAGAGGTTTTGTTTTTTTTTTAAATCCATTCCCTTTTGCCTTTTGCGCTTAACGTATTCAAAATTTTTGTTTGCCATTTGAGAAGTAAACTTCATATAATATATTGAATGGGACTTAGAATTTGGTTGTGTTCAAATTAGTAGTTCTGTGGTTAGTAAAAGAATTGAAGGAAAGTATATCCTCTTTGTGAAAAACTGGTCAAATGACAGTCAGTTGTTTCTACAGGAATAATATGATATATGCAGATTTTTAAAACATTCCTCCAAATTCTCTATTCAGGGATGAAAACACTCCAAATAGTGAAACTTGTAATTTTGTCTGAAAATAATTATCCAGTGCCCATTGATACTGTTACCAATATTGTCTAAATATTTGACAATCTCCGTGTTTGCTGTTGCAGTACTAACTAGGATTATGTTTTTGCATTTCATTAATTCGTTTAAAATGGTAAGCAACAGAAATGAAAGAATTACTGGGGAATGAAAGAGAGGTAGTATCATCCAGAAAAGACACAAGTATACTAGGAACTCTTGTGAAATCTGTGAAATATATTCTACTGTTTTACACATGTGTGGTTTAGTTGTAGGTTTTTGAATAAATGCCTGAATGTGTGACCTTCAAAAGAAACAGACTTATTGCATGAAAGACAGTTGACAGAAACCAAGTGTTTCTTGGAGAACACATGGTGCTAATCAAGAAAAGCCCAGCAGAAATTCAACAGGACAGCTGATAAAAGACAGAAGATCATTTAGATGTATAGATTTAAAACGGAAACATGCTATATTCAAACTTAGTATAATTCATCTTGAAGATAAATTGATTTTGTAACTGCTCTCAGTATCTGAAACATAGCCCTAGAGACTCTGGTTGTTACCCCCAAATCTTTGTAAGTGGAGCTTAATTTATATCATAAGCAATTCAAGAGAAAGACTTAGTAAGAGTCCCATTATTCCTTAAATGGCAGAAAAATAAATACAGACAACTATTACAAAAAACATTTGCCTTTCGGGGGAGTAAGAGCCTAACATCCAAGACTTCTCCAAAACCCTATATAATTCACTTGAGAAAATCAGCAATAACATATATATATATATATATATATATATATATATATATATATATATATATATGTATATATATGTATATATATATTTATATTTATATTTATATTTATATATAAATAAAATAACATGCATTATATATCTGTGTCTATGTATACATATATACACATACGTATTTGATTTTATAAGCTTCATTGTGGAGTGCTGGAACACAAATACTTAAGATACAGTAATCAACGTGATTCTTGTCCTCTGTTTTCCCATCTGGCAGTGGAGGGACCTAGCCCAGGGCAAATGTTCACTTAACTTTCAATTGCTTATCTTCTTGGTAAGGATCATTCCTTCATTTGTTCAACAAATACACACTGGTGTTCTAGAAGTGATGTAAGTTGATTTGGTGTTAGTGATTTTCGGGTTCTTTGGCAGTTCCCACCAGGTTAAATGTTTTGGGGTTTATAAGTCTCATCCCACATCCTGACCCTTTAGGTGGTTACAACCAAAGCCAGCCCCAGACCAGGTTCTGACAGACTACATTTACCAGCAAATAGTGGCAAAGAAGGCAAAGTCTCTTAGCTTAACTTTGAAGGCTAAACCCAGGATTAGGCATTAACATGTTGTTCACAAATACGCTTGCAGCCAAGAAAGCATTTTTCTTTTTTTCCAGGAATCAGATACTGTTGTTTAGACAAAATAACAATGGCTGGTTGTGGATTAATATGCAGTGTTTCCACACGTGTGTGTCTCTCCAAGGAGTCCCTACGGGAAAGGAAATGTGTTTTCCCCTCACCTTCCCCTTCTGCTTTTCCCATCGTTCTCCACCTCTTACCACCTCATCTTCCTCATCTTGGCTGGCCTCAGACGTGTTACCTGTAACGCCTACAGTGAGACTGTAACTACAGATAGAAGTAAGGGAAAGAGGGTTGAAGGTGGGCGTGAGTCTAAAGCCAAACACGTATGTGATCTAATTTCTCCTTAATGTCCTTCTCCATCCCAACCACTAAAGAAGATCTGTCATCCTTCAGGATGGCCACAGTACCACCATTCACACACCTCTCCTCCATGTTTAGTCATCTCATCACCTCTTCACAGGTACCATCTCCTTCTGGCTTTCAAACCATCAAAAGAAATTTTGTAAACTTTTCTGTTTCCTTTTATTTGCTTGGTTCTTTGGAATTACCCTTTTCTTACTGAACAAAGAAGGACAATTCAGACCTTCTACTGATAGTTTAAAATATTGGAAGTGGAGGAGAGAACTCTCATGAAGAGGAGCCAACTCAGTGATTTTTAACCTAACAAATAACACACAAGCATATCTATTTAAAATTGCAGCCTGCCCTTCCTCCAATTCCCTGTACCCTGCTCCACTGTTTTTTTTTTAATTAATTAATTAATTTATTTTTGGCTGCATTGGGTCTTCGTTGCTGCATGCAGGCTTTCTCTAGCTGCAGCGAGTGGGGGCAACTCTTTGTTGCAGTGTGCGGGCTTCTCACTGTGGTGGCTTCTCTTGTTGCAGAGCACAGGATCTAGGCACAAGGGCTTCTGTAGTTGTGGCACGCGGGCTCAGTAGTTGTGGCTCACGGGCTTAGTTGCTCCGTGGCATGTGGGATCTTCCTGGACCTGGGCTTGAACCTGTGTCTCCTGCATTGGCAGGCGGATTCTTAACCACTGCACCACCTGGGAAGCCCCTGCTCCACTGTTGTTGTTGTTTTTTTCCCATTGCGTGTATTGCCTTCTATCCTTTACTTATTCCTTATTTTGAGTGTTCATTATGTCTCACCTCTACTAAAATGTAAGCTCCAGGAAGAGAAGGATCTAAAACAGTGCCTGGCACATAGTAGGTGCTCTGGCAATACATGGTGAAATGAATTAAAGAGAATTGCTACATTGCGTTTTAACAACTATCTCTGTTGTTTATGTCACTTGCTACCTCAGGCCATTTAAGACCCAAGGAATTGCAGTTCTCTCTCAACAACCACCATACCCTAAAAGGATGATAAAATCTGTACTTTTAATAGGTAGTTTCCACAAATACCCTGGTACATTTGAGCTTTTAGTAGAACTCAAAAGCCAACAAGAAGGAAGGGTGCAAAAACAAATCCCAAAGTTCATCTGAAGACAGTCTTTCATAATTAAGGCGTTAGAGATCATCACTCAGCCAGGTGTCATCTTGCACTAATATTAAAGATTAATATTTAGGAGTAATAATAGAGTCAAGTGTCTTCCTGGAAGTGTATGAATATCATATAAACTTTTAATTTGGCAAACTTTCTGATTAAAATGAATAAGTAGTTTCCTTTTGAAAGGAGCTATTGAAAATAATTGTACATGCAACACTTACAGAGCTTTTTTTATCTTGTAAAAGGATAATTTGCTAAACTTGATTAAAAATCAGACATTGAACTAGACCTATCTGAGATTGTTGCATATATACTGTTGAGTGACTTTAATCCAATTCAGCATTATTATCTTTTTATTTGCTTTTACTCTGCCTGCAAGTACAATAAAATGAAAATATGTAAGCAATGGGGCATATTTATAATACTAGTCACAGTGCCAGGTGGGTTGTAAAATAAATGTAATTGTTTTTAAAGATTGAACTAGATTAGCATGGATTAACACATTCATTTTGAAACCCATGGCAGGAAGTATTCTAAGCATGCCCTCAAACAACCCTTGTTACTCTGCTAATATCCTATCTTACTACTACAAAATCACTGCTCCATAAAACAGGGAGCATTTTAACTCCATTCATTTTCCTATGAAAGAAATACAATTTATTAAACAAGACAAGAAAGCAGTTGTCTGCCATATTGAAGGCCAGATTTGCAACGATTTGCACTCTGCTTTCAGCAGATGAACAACAGTGACAGACATGGGAGCCAGAATCGCGGCTGCGATAAATATTCATAACTGCTCCTGCCCAAGGAGCAAGGGAGGGGCGTCTGCATTTGCAGCACATGGCTAACAAAGGATGAATCGGGGCTAGGCGGTCAGAAGCGCATGCTGGCTTGGAAGCCCTGGGCAATTCAATGCTGAAATCCCTCGTGGCGAGTTGCTGGGTGATTTTGCAGTACCCTTGACTCGACTGAGGTGAAGTCTTTAGATACGGCCTGCTGATGCCATTAACCCTCCTCTCTAACCTTAAAATAAACCTGCTTGAGAAAGCATGTTGTCAGTATGATATCCAGCAGGGGAGAGTCAGCCCTCGGGGGGAAGTGGTTTCTGATGCAATTTAGGACCTAAGGCTGACTACAAGAAATCTGCCCACTTTTAAGAGGAATCAGTCCTTGGTGAATTATTCTCAGTGAAGCCTAAAGAAACATGTATTATAGAGTCTCTGGACAGGTTCGAAGCTTGCAGATCTTGTTTCTCTTACTCCAGTTATAAGTATCCCCTCATTTTACACTGAAAGACTATAATTCGTTTCTGTATTTACTGCAAGGATCTTGTCTACTAAGCACTGTAGTGTCACTCATGCAAGAAATGTCAATCGAATTTCCTGAGCGACTGGTCAATCTTCTGAACTAATCATATTTCCTTTTTTTGGTTTTGGTCACTCGGAAACTTGGGGTAGGAAAGTTTGTCTCGCAGATTCAGTAATTATATGAGCTCTTACCCACTGAATCTCTGTGTCCTGGTTCCTCTCTGTTTTCATCCAGATATCCTACCATTTTCTATTTGGCTTGATGGTTTTGAATCTTCCTTTATTTTGTGTATTTTTGTAAATAAGCCTAAGTCTTTTACGGAATGAACTATTATCTGGCACATGCACACGTGTACTGACTAATAAAATGGCAAATGGTATGAAGAAGTTGCTAAAATGGAGGAGATTTGCATTATTAAGCAGAGGTTATTCAGTTCACACCGTAGATTGGTCAGAATCACCGTAGATTGGTACTAACATTACCAGCACATATATAAATATATATATAGATGGAGACCATTATTTAAATCTTTAAGCTGACACCTTACAGATACTGACGAATATCTAAATAATTGACAGGGATGAAAAACTACCGATTTCACAACAGAAATAGACTAACGCATTAGGGTGCTTTCTCCTGGCTGTTAGTGAATTCTGAATGCCGTGCACGTGATCGAGTGTTATTTCTCCTGGGCATATGATCGCTGTGTGAGGTTTGGCCCGTGGGTGTCACGCTTGTTTGTTTTCAGTGACAACGTCGATGGCTCCAGTGATGCATACTAAGAAAACCTTAACTTGTAGACCTTCACTGATGCCTCCAGCTTCCCAGAACAATTGTGAGTGAGATCTCTTCAAAAATGAAATCCTTTCTCCCTGCCTAGTTGCTGTGAGAAGCTCATATGCTCCACAAATGTAGAACATGCTTGACACTCTGAGGAAGCAGGTTTTGCAGCGCCAGGTTCTGTTTGGGAATCCCTTTGTGATCCAAACATAGAGTTTATTCAACAAAACGTTTGAATGCTGCTGCAAGGGAGGGCTGTTAGGTTTTACCAGCAGTTACGCTTAGCCGTGGTGTAGAACGCTAGGGGGTGAAAACAACAGATTCTATTGTTTGAGACCACAACTGTAGGAATTTTTCAAAATCTGATCGTGAGGCATTATTTTCAGGTCAAATTGCCTTGTTTGTGCTTTGTTCTGTACTTGTTTTTCTCGTCTACATTGAGTTTTCTTACAGGATTCTATTAAACGTTAAAGGCATCCATGAGGTACCAACCACAGAAACAGAAAAAATAGCACTCGTTTGTCCCCTCTCAAATCCTGACCCCTCCCAGCTCATCTTTTCATTCTGGGAGAACTGATACGTTCATCAGGAAAACACATTATTTGGTGCTACAAGCAAAGAGAAGCATCTCTGAAACTGTTTTCTCCAGAGCCATTAACCACAGTTATATAAAAATATGGATGAAAGAAACATCACATTTCAGCATTTTATCCACAGTTTGTTTATGCATTATCTAGTTTGCCTCTAATTCCTTCAAGGAAAGATGCTTCCACCAATTTCCTTGGAGTTCTCACGGTTGGCAGCATTTTTATGACAGCTAGACTTACAGCATGCACTACAGAGAGCTGAGTCCTATTAGTTGAATAATGCGTGTCGCGAAGCGCAAGCCTCCATCCATGGCCCCCTTGGTGGAGGGTGAGTCACCCGGGAGCACAGTCGGCCCTCCATATCTTCAGGTTCCATATCTGTGGTTCAACCAACCGCGGATGGAAAATATTCGGAAAAAAAATTCCAGAAAGTTCCAAAAAGCAAAACTTGAATTTGCCCCTGCACTGGCAACAATTTACATAGCGTTTACATTGTATTTATATCAACTTACATGGCATTTACATTATATTAGGTATTACAAGTAATCTAAAGATGATTTAAAGTGTACAGGAGGATGTGTGGAGGTTATATGCAAATGCCACACCGTTTTATATAAGCGATTTAAGTTTTCCTGGATTTTGCTATCTGTGGGGGATTCTGGAACCAATCCCTCTCAGATACCCAGCGACACCTATGCAGATGGCAAACAAGAGATGTGATCTGAGTCTCTACTTTGACTCCACTGTGTTACCTCAGCTGCTCTGGGCCACTTTTACTTCATATGGTAAATGAGGGGATTGTGCTAAATTATCTCTAAGATGTTTTCTAAGCGCTAGCTGGTTATTATATTCACATTTTGTTTCATCTAAAACATACCTTGATTGATTGGCCTTTTAGAGAAAAACTATCAAAATAATGAGCGCTTTTTTTTTTTTTTGCATTTAATCCCCTATTTACCTCTATAGTACTTCGTCTCATTCCCATCCTAACACACCTGAGAAAGACAAATACCCTCCCATCAGAAACATGGGCTCCCTCTCTCCACAAGGGGTGCAGCGTGGAAACTGCCCCAGAGAAGTGTCGGACTTGTGGGTAGAGGAAAAGAACATGCATTGAATAAGGCCCACGGCTGATGTGGCCCGTTAAGAATCACTGAACTACGTTATCCATTTTGTGTCTTAACAGGGAAACCTGTCCTTTGCAAATGAACAGGACTCACTCTTGAATTTCCAAGGTGGTCCCACTCAAGCTTTTCTAAAGCCACTAAAGCAAAGTTCTCAAAGCTTGCCTGCCTCCCAGGGACCTTCTGATGCTGGCATCTTTGTTTGTGTTGTTCAGAACCCACACTGAGCACTGCGTTGAAACTCCCAGATCTAGGGGATTAAAAGCTCCCCTCTTTAGCATCTACCTTGCAGGACTTACCCTACTCCTACCTGAATCCCTGCTACAGAGTTGTGAGTCTAGTTCAAATAGACAATATTATAATTTACTTATTATCCACTAAGAATAAGTAAACCGCCCAAGTATTCTTGGTGTCGTTTCAGACGTCCACATTCTGCTAAGTATGTTCCTAAATGAATCATTATAGGTAAACATAGTTTACTCCTCGTTTACCTTGTAATAGTTATGCATGGCTCTGAGACTTCACAAAAGAGCATCAGGGGATTTTAGCATTTGCACAAACACCTTAGTAAATGCGGATTAAGTGAGATGCTGATCTTTAGAAATATGACAACTTTTGATCTTTGTGCCCTTTTTTGTGATGTGTCACCTCAGTAGTAAATCCTCATATGGTTTTGAAGACGATACACTAAAAAAAGGCATGACATGCGGTTTGCCCATTAATCCTACCTCTGCCAATTTGCAATGGAAAAGGAGTAAGTGGAGGGCAAGTTTTATAGTAAAGAAACCAAGGCAGTGTGATGAGTCTAAGCTGTTCAGTCAGAGAGAAATGGAGTCCAAGATGAACCCTAGCTTCTCAGTGCGCCATCTCTGATGAGGGCGTGCTGTAGAACCCTGAGATGAAATCCATAGTCAGGGCTAACTGACCAAGGCAATCATTTATGAAGTTTGATGCCTTGCTGGGAAGTCTTACATTGTGTTCTTATGTTAGGTGTGAATAACCCAAGTGTCATTATTACACATGAAATTATGCCCAATTAAATGTTATTTCCTGCAACTAACAGAGCTGAGTAGCACTGCGATTTTGCCATTCTCTTACTTTCTGAGCCTCCTCTGTAAATTTCTGGACATTCCTATATATTGGAGTTAGAACCTCTGAATTTTGACCACACAGTGAAAGTTAATGCTTCTCAGGACTCAAGAAATCTAAGTGCTGGTCCTGGTCTAATGCTTATCCGGCTTGTGGCCTCAGGCAAATGACCTAACCTTGTTGCGTGCTACTGTCTCTGTACAATTGAAGTACTGATGTGTAGCATCTCTGAACTCCTATTAGTCCATTCAGTATCTATTGAGTGTCTACTAGAAGATGGGCACTGTTAGAAATGAGAATGAGTTAGACTGATCATCCGTTGATCTTCCTAGAAACCCGTAATTACTCACTACAATAACATTTACGTTTTGATGAGTCAGCAAAGGGTTGAGCAATGCTGAATGCTAGAGATATTTGTTAGGTTTTTTTTTGAAGCAGAGAAGCATAATTCCTTTTTATTTCTTAACCTTTTTTTATTTGCTCTTAATTTTATTTCCTACACATGATCAGGTGTGGTTTTTCGAGTGGTCCTCAGTGAATTAGAATAGACAGTATAAATTGATTTTGTGAATAAAATTTTTTGAGACACTATATCAAATACTTCAGTAAAATCAAGATATATATTATTATACCCATTGTAGGTATTCATGGTCTACTCTTGTAATTATATTTTTTTAAATTGGATTTGTACAGCCTTATTATTCCAGTTATTCACCCCGTGCTGTTCATAGGTACATAAATGTTTATTGCTATATTCCTTAATGTCGGTTCATTGTACTTACTAGAAAGAATAATGTCAGAAGTAATTTCCATGATTTTTCTACTTTCTCAATTGTAAATATATAACTTGGATATACTTTTTCAATGGTCTGTTATTTCTTTAGGTAAGAAAAATTAATACAGCAATATAACATACAGTTTTTTTCCCCCAGTGCATAAGTTTGAGTGCTACTAAGCAATCATTTGGGGCTACATACCTTTAACTTTCAACTTCTAATAAAAGGACCATTCGTAAGTGGAACTCCATCTAAAGGCAATTTTGTCCTCAGTGGGCCATTTCTCTGGCTCTAAGGAGATTGTGAGACCCAGTGAAGAAGCCTGAGGTATATATAATCAAGTCTCAAAATTCGCTCAGGAAGATTTTTTAAGTGTCTACCCTATGGCTGGCACTGTAGGCTCTGAGAAACCAGAAGTGAATATGACAGGCCCCTTTCTGCAAGGAACTCACAGTTCTATGTAACTACTGACCACTTTTACTTTATAATATGGGTATAAAAATCTGAGTATCTGGATATAAATACTGGAATACTGGAATTTAATTCCCTTTCTGGAAAAGCTACCTGGGACAGATATATGATACCCTAGTCAGTCCAGCTGTCATCCTTGCATAGAATATAACTGGATAGTTTTAATATTTTCAGTGCATATGTTTTGGGGCAGGTTTTAATGATCTTTGAAACATTAATTCCACTGTTTTTTTTCACTTTCAAAGTATTTTCAACTATAATGTACTTACCGCTGTGGTAAGTAAGTTAGGCCACTAGATCTTCATTGTAACTAATAAGGAATACACTATATAGCAGACAAATTCTTCTTAACTGAAAAAATATCTCCTATTCAAATTCCTAAGTTATCAAGGACTGGACTAAAATACTGGGGTGAGTGTGCAGTATATAATAACTGATGATGTATCAAATTGGATCTTGGAGATAATTATTCATAAATCATAATATTTGGAGTTAGGATTTTATTTTACCACTGAGGAAAAGGAGATCTATAGATACAAAAATCATTGCCCAACATACATGAAAGAACTAACACTAGAATTCACATCTTCCCCTCCCCATCTGAGAATCCTTCTACTATGCCTTATTCTGCTACCAAAATTGTTAAGAAAGGTCATAAAATGCAAATGTCTATATTTGTATCTCTATCTGAATATTATGTCCATATCTATTATCTGTACATTCTGGTAATCATTTTAAGTGAAGCAGATAATACGTTTGCGTCTGAAGAATGTGAATTGAAAGTGTGTTTGCCTGTTGGCAACTGTAGATGTGAATCGTTACCACCTCAACGGTCCAAAGGTTGGAAACAGAGCACACACAATCCTCTGGTTTTCTAGTCTTAGCAAAAAATAGGAATTACCCATGGATATATGTCGATGTAGAGGACAAAAATGATCTAACTTTATGTCAGACACACCACTGTGTTGTTTCATGGAGGACAGCTATGTATTTGTGTATGCCCCAATGGTAGATGCTTTGTGAACCATGTTAAAAAGATGTACATTGATAAACAAAATTAAAATAGATCTAATTATTTTTAAAATCTCTAGTATCTGTAAGTACAAAGAACTCATAGGATGCAGTTTTTACCCTTTGCCTTCTTTTTTTTTTGCTGCTAAAAATGGATTTCACCAGATGAAGGGTATGATATGTAAAATATTAATTGTAACTAATAATTAAAAAGAATAATTGTCCTTCTTAGCTGGTGAAGGACCTGGAAACTATGCCACACGAGGTGCTGTTGAAGCATCTTAATATATTTTTAGCAAAGAGAAACCTAAAAGGAGAAGCCATGAGGTGGCTCTGTTGAATACTTAAAGTCTGTCTTTTATGGTGGAATTAGATTTACTCTGTGAGGACATGACAGAAAGACATATTTTGAATTAACGTAAGGAACAAATTTCTAACCTTTCTAAGAACTGGCGTTGTCTGAAAGTGACGTGCGTGCTAGTAAGGCAGGGGTTCTGTCCCTGAAAGTTTCAAAGACAGGTTACACCTTCTCTGGGTGATTCTGTAGCAGTTGTTTGAACCAGATGACCTCTAGTTCCTTTCAACAATGAATGTACAACCCTGCTAAGCCATTACGGAGCAATCGTGCCAATGGGAGTACAAAGGAAATCCCAAATCAGAGATAGTGTTTGGTTTTACTGATCCAAAAGAATGGTTGTGGCTGCCTGGAATTCTGTGTTCAGAAGGATCCTGAGGTCACCTCTGGGCTCAGTATAAATGAGCACTGTGATTGATTAATGGTACTGCACTAGGAAAGAAATGAAGGGATGACTTCATCCTGGCACACATGCCTGGCCTGTGCCATCTTGGCCTTAAAGGGCCATCTGTCTTTTCTCCAGCCTCTAGCATTTGATTATTCATTGTATTCCACCTCTGTTCTTTATGCACCTAAGCGTGTTTGGTTAACTCAGCTTTGAAATTCCTATGATAAATAGCCTTCCGTGTAGACGGTTTTTGAAATTAACCGAAAATTATACATTTATAACTTAGAATAAAGCACGTGGTGTATGTTATAGTCCCTTTTAGGATGACTTATGATTTGATTAAAGATTATAATGAACAATCAGAAGATTTAACTAAGATAAAATTTATTCAAATTGGCCGTTTAAATTATTGAAAATCTATCTGGCTTCGTGTTTGGGGAAGCTTCGTGTCTGCCTGCCACATGCCCTTTGTTCTTTTTTAAAGTTTGTCTGGCTTAAAGGAAATTATTCAATACGGAGCTCAGTTAAATGTGCTCTGACAGTCAGGAGGCTGTATCTGTGGTTTTATCGGGAACTCCAACAGAGGTGATGAAGAAGTCCCAATATAAATTCATACATCCACAACCAGTAGCAGTGCTTATCCTTCATCTAAACCTTCCGAAAAGACCAAATTTCAGAGAGCTTCTGGTTCAGAAAAGCAACAGTCCTTCCATGACTTTTTTTCTGATCGAATCTCTTTGTCTTAAAACGAAATGCAACGAAATATATGTGAATTTTTATATTGTGCAGACACTGTAAAAAATAAAAGTTAAAAAGGTAATGATAGTTACCAATATTTTGATTTTGGCCAAAAATCCGAGGGTTATGGGACATCCAAAAGTCTAATGACCTGGAGAGAATTGTAGGGTTTGAATTTCCATGGAGATGAACTTTGCTAAGCGATTTTTGCAGATACTTGTACACGGTTAAGTATTTATTCAATGTCAAGCATGATTAATGTCCTTTTCTTCCATTTATTTCCCCTTTTAAATATATTGATTTTGATCACGCTCTTTAGCAATTTTTTTACTCTGAGGCCTTGTACAAATAAGTAATAGATATAATAGAACCTAAAAACCGAGGCAGGGCCATTGGCTTGAGCTTCATATATAAAAGTTACTGTCTAGTTGTACCACTAATAGTTTACATGTGTTTATTTTTAGCATTTTACATATAACTTATACATAATTATCCTAAAATAAGTATATATTGAAAATCACAGCATGAATGTCTTAAAACATAGCGTGTCTTGCTTACATTTTTTCCTACCTCCCCATGGATGGCTTGAGAAAGCCCTTCATATATTAACTTGCACTCTGCCGGGCACCAGAGAAGCAACAATAAATACTGCAGAGTCACCAGCTCCTAATCTCAAGATGTTTTCAGTCTCGAGGGAGGAGACAGACAGACAAACATACAGGGGGATGTGATGTGTGCTTAATACATTGGAGTCCGTAGGATTCTACCTAACCTGGACCAAACAGGTGATGCCCAGCATCTCGGGGAGGATGGCAGCTGAGTAAAACCAGAAGGACAATACTTGTGAGTCAGATGAAGGGTGAGTGAGTTAGCAGAGTGGGATACGTACAAGAGAAGGAAACATGTGCAAAGACCTTGAGTTAAAAAATTCTGGGCCCCATTCAGGAAATTGTGGCTCTAAGGAAGAGAATAGCTCCATGCTGCAGAGAGGAAGAGAGTCATGTCTACACCTAATTATTTTCCAACTCACACATGAACTCTCCAGACATCCCTCTTCCTCCTGGACCTCTGCACTGAACGGCCATAAACGTGAAAGCCAGCCCTGTGCTAGAATAAGTAGTTCAGTGATGTCTTTGAACCAAAGCAATTGTTTGATTCCCATCCAGGAATACCGTCGTCATTACTCTCTCCTAAAGGATTCGCAGATGAAAGCAGTACACTCATGAGATGTGTGAGGCTCTTTACATAAGCTGCTTTTTTAAAAAAAAATCATTCTTTTGATCCCATCTCACAATCTACTTAAAGGAAAATACTTTCAAGATTTTGCTGTGACAGAGCTCAGCACAAAAATGGAGCTACCATAACGCCAGCAAGAACGTGGTTGCATGCGTTCCAATCAGAGACATTCTCTATAAAACTTTTTATAGGGGCTGCTGGTTAGATTTTCATCTGTCTGTACTTAACATGTGGAGAAGTCCTGGGCTTAAGAATAAATTATTTTCTCTTTGACGTCCTCACTCTTCATTCCCCTCATCACGGCTCTCTTGGAAATAGGAAGAGACCTTTCCCAACCTGGATGTCGAGTTATAGAACATAGCCATGTTCGGGTCACATGGAAACTCTGCCCATGAGACCTATTACATGGATCCAAGTATCAGGTGGTTCTAGGCATCCATGTTGTGGTCTTTCTTTTCTGAGCCACTAAGAAGCCAGGACCCTCCAGAATTGGCCTTTACATAATCTTGCTTTTTCTCACTAGAGATTTGTTCAAGCTTTGAGAGGAAATCTATGACTTATCAGTAATGATATATGAAAATAAGCGCTGGCAACCATCTAAACTATACCGGTTCTTATCTCTTTGCCACCTGGGAAATCATACTATTTGCAAGAATAAATACAGTAATGTTGTCATTTAAAAATGAAGGTGAAGCTATGTGTTAGAATTTAAGCAAAATCTGTGGATTTGGTGGCATTTTTGTTGTTTTAGAAATCAGTGCATGTTAGAGAACCACACATTAGCGGTTTGCATATTTTCCCAGCAGTGCGAATTTCTTCAGTCCACTGGAGTATGCGAGCATAAAAACATCATACTCTATTTGACAGACATCTTCAGTAGCCTTCGTGCATTTTTTCAGGGTAGCAATCATCATGTAAAAAAGCAGATTAAATAGCTCTGATTCAATAGCTCAGCAAAAATACTACTTTTTTAAAAGGTGGCAGATAAGTATGTCTTACACTCCTGTTCCCAGAGCATGTGTGGTGTAATATTTTCAGAAGACTATCAAATGCAGAATAAATGAAGTATGTTTTAAACATTACAATGAAGGTTTATAAATTATTTTCAACAGATTTCAAAAATCACATTGAATTAAAACTGCTTGAACTCCTTTTGCTCATAAATCCCATCCCTTCAGGATGCCCGTACTTGACATTATGTTTATTGAACTTGATACCCCTACAATAACAAGTAGGTTTTGCATACCCTTGACCTCAGATAGAAAGGTCAGCAGTGGTTGTTCTTTGATGCCCAGCGTTGAAGATGGAAACATAACAGACGGTTACCCAGATTTCCCTAGACTTTTCCCAGATGTCTGCTTAATATTTTGACTCTGACTTTTGGAAGTAAATCAGTAGAGCTGTCTTTGGAATTAAGTCAGCAAATAATTTCGTTTTCACCTTGCAAAGGAAGATGACCTACATAACATAAAACGCAAAGCATTTATCTCACTGTAATGTGTGTATGCTTTTTTTTGGTTAAAAGTTGGTTATACCGGGCTTCCCTGGTAGCGCAGTGGTTGAGAGTCCACCTGCCGATGCAGAGGGGCACGGGTTCGTGCCCCGGTCCGGGAGGATCCCACATGCCGCGGAGCGGCTGGGCCCGTGAGCCATGGCCGCTGAGCCTGCGCGTCCGGAGCCTGTGCTCTGCAACGGGAGAGGCCGCAGCAGTGAGAGGCCCGCGTACCGCAAAAAAAAAAAAAAAGAAAAGTTGATTATACCACAATGAATCCAGTATAACATAAATCTGGTACAATGAATAAACTTGAGAGAAAATGTAAAGTTTAACCTCTTTCCACAATGAAGGTGGTTATATAAAATTTAAAACCTGGGCAACAAATAGAGGGGCTGGCCTACCAGAGAGTTTTACTGTTGGATCTTAAAATTCTTTATATACTCATATGCTTACAAACTTGTATACATCCTTCAATTATAGAGCATAGGGAAATATCTTTGTATTTATCATGTAATAGTAACCATACTGCCTCATCTACATTAATGGTGTATGAAGCCATAACCACTTTATGAATATGATAATAATACAGGAAGCCTAAAAACATGATTAGAGTCTTCAAACTCTCGCATAGTAAGTATATTTTTATACATATAAAATTTTGCCAGGAACATTTTGCTCTAAGATTACAAATTGGAGGTAGAACCACCAATTAAATTCTGTGATTCTTACTTTCTCCCCATTTCCATTGTAGACACAGTGGTATTTCCGAGATGTCTAACAAGACAGATTAAAAGTAGGAGATAAATGTAAAGACAGGGATATGCTCTTATTTAGCGGTAGAAAGATCCACGCTGGGGGTGTTTTTCATGCCTGTGAATGTTTGTAGGGTCATTGAAATCTCTGCAGATGATGTATTGGAGTTTACTAAGGACCGTTATTTCACCCATGGTGAACTTAATGCAAAAATGTTTCTGCGAGCTGCTTTACACTTTAATATTTCTAACTAATAGGACACTTCAAGTGTGTATGCTACAGCTGTACATATGTGTCTACCTGCATTCCTCCTGACGTTATACATTTTTAAAATTTGTGAATAACGTAGACACTGCTTCCACGGGATTCCATAACCATCATATAATGCGTCTCCGTTACTACTCCTCACATTGTCGTGCAATTATTTATTTACATGTCTGTTTCCTGCACTAGACTTTTTACCTCCCTGGGTGAAAGGGTCAGATACCACTCACCTTCACTTCCCCAGCTCACATCATATTGCCTGGCACACGTACCGGAGCAAATGTTCGCTCATTGAATACAGTGTGCAATGAACACATTTGGTACCCAGACTATTGAGGGCACAATATCCTAGTGTTTTCAGTATTCTAATGCATCATAAGAAATGCCACAAATAATACCATTTGTTCTAGTACTTTCCCTCTTTTGGGGACATTATAATGCAGTTATTTCAGGCATCCCAATGAGATTTCATTTCTCATAGAAGAGAAAACCAGGGACCAGTTGAAATTCATCAACCCAGAATCTGACCTCAGAAGAATCCAGTTCTCCAACTCTCAGATGAAACTTCTTAAGAAAGGACAGGCTGGCTTAGTGTCTGGAAATTTAGGGTCTGTGAATCTGGGTTCCTGGACTGACTAAGACATGCATTTACTTTGTGACTGCATCTATTCAATCAGATTTGAAAGCTGGGAATTTGAAGAAAAGGCTGATAAGCAATTGCAATTATATTTGAAAAAATATATTGTGCTATAAGAGCAAATAACATAGAGAAAATCTACTCCTATGTGTTCATCTGTGGAGAAATCATTCAGAGACATTCGGGTGATTAGCCATCACCTTGGATAAACAGAGTGGATAAAAACCCCAGTGATAATAGTGAGAATGATAATCAATTTAATAAATTTTTCCATTCTGAGGGGAAACATTTCAGTTTTTCTTTAGCTCATCAATATCAAGGATGTCCTCCTAGAGTCTTCTGATGGGCTTCGTTACAATTTAATTGAAAATTTAAAATGGTAATGAGGGCTTCCCTGGTGGCGCAGTGGTTGAGAGTCCGCGTGCCGATGCAGGGGACGCGGGTCGTGCCCCGGTCCGGGAAGATCCCACATGCCGCGGAGCGGCTGGGCCCGTGAGCCATGGACGCTGAGCCTGCGCGTCCGGAGCCTGTGCTCTGCAATGGGAGAGGCCGCAGCAGTGAGGGGCCCACGTACTGCAAAAAAAAAAAAAAAAAATGGTAAAGAGTTGTAATGGAAGAGTATAAATACAGGAAGGTTCTGGGCACACTGGTGCAGAGCAGCAGGACTATCACCTAGATATTGTTACTAATATTGACTCTTAAGAGATTAATTAATTAAGAGATTAAAGAGATATCTCTGACTTTTTAATATTTTTATTAGTCAAATATTCAATGTATTTCTGACTGGTTTATTGTGTTTATCAAAATATATTTGTAGTAACAATAATAATGTTTAATTGTGAATGATCCTGAATTATTTATTTTCCAAATTGGAGGAAGTAATTCTCTGAAGCTCAAAAAACATATTTTCTTTCAATTATTCTCTCACTGGTTTGTCATGCAAACTGAAATTCCTATATTGTCTCTCTCTCTTTAAACTCAAATGGTTATAGTAACAATGGATATGTTCAACTGGTTAGAGAATGCACTGAACTACTAACATCTAGAATTACAAGAATATGACACAGGAGTGGCGAGGTTTAATGAGGAAAGCAGCAGAAGGAAAGGTCAGAAAAGCACTACACGTGTAGTTGTGTTGGGCTTGGAGAGGAAGAAGCTAAAAGTCCTGGAAAGAAACACTGGTGAGAGGGAATGACTCAGTTTGCAAAGACTAACTATATATTTAATTGTCAAGTCCAGGTACTGTGCAATAAATGTGGTTACTAAGTAACCTGTTAGTACACACATAATGAACCTATGGCTCTGCAGTTACACTGAGCTGACCTTATCTACCATTGGAATCTCCCACCTAACTATCCCAGTTCTATACTTCTACATTCTCTTCTTTTACTCTCTTACAAAAACTATTGAGATTGCACCTCCTTATTCTCCTATAACCCACCTGTCTCCCTGTCCTCCAATTCACTTTACTCCCCAAGTCCACTGCCTCTACTCAAAGTCAGGATTGTCACTTCATGCCGCCACCTATTAGCCGGTTTCCCTATCTTTGGGCTCTGGGTACTCTGCCCCACAGATAATTTGCCACCCCTCTCTGAACCCACCCAATCTATCCAACTGAATCTCCTTCCATTCTCCAAACATAAACTTTACAAGCCAAGCAGTCTCCTTGCCCTCTCTTGTGAATCTCCTTTAAAACAAGTATGGCCCTGGGGAAGACATTATCCTCCCTAAACTTAACCAGCTCTTCCCATGGTGATATCTACCTAATGTAGAGATAACCTAATGTAGAGTTAAAGGATTCAGGAAAACCACCTCCATCAACCGCCTTGCCCAGGACCTGGCTTACGGTTGATACTCAGTAAACTCTCCTCTCTTTGCCCTTCTTCTAGCCTTTGCCGATGCTTCCCACTCTGCCCATGTTCCTCATAAATCATTTTCTTTCATCCTCCATTTTTCTGGATTCTTTTTATCTTCAGAAGTTGAAGGTGCACATCCTCCATGATAGTCAGCAAGTGCTACAACCTTCCATCTCTGGATCCATTCTGTACACAGAATCAGTAACATGTAATCCATCATCAGTTATTCTCTAATTTCTACATTTGCCAAGCCAGTCTCTCCAGCCAAATTAGAGATTCTCTATGGGCTGGACCTTGTATTTCTTCTAGAACTCAGCACAGTGTAGAATGCTTAGGGGTTGGCCATGGTATATCTGATTCGTGGAGTGACCCATGATCTCTCAGACATTTTCATCTAGGTCTCTGCTTGAAAACCATCTGTTCAGAGAGGCATATCTCACCACTCCACTCAAATACCGGTTCCATGGAATTCCCTAGTAGTCCAGTGGTTGGGACTCCATGCTTTCACTGCTGTGGGCCTGGGTTCAGTCCCTGGTCAGGGAACTAAGATTCCACATCCCACACGCAGCAGGATGTAAAAAATGCAATACAGTACAATAGCCCTTCCATCATTCTGCACCCTTACTCTGCTCAAGATTTTCTTTATAGCACTTACCTCTACTTGGCTGTATGCTCATTATTTATCATTTTATGTCTTTACAGTCTACCCCACTCCCATAAAAATACAAGTTCCACGAGATCAGGTGCTTAATTTTTAACATTGCTAATAGCCCAGGGGACGAGAAGAATGCCTGGCACTTGATAGACACTGAAAAGTGTGGAAAGGAGTGAATCCATCTAGGATCAAGTTTTCTGACTGGCAATAAACAGTTATGATTTCGACTCAAATCCTAGTCCAGGTGAACAGGTGTAGGTTTTATATATCATTAAATGAATTGATGGCTGGTATCAATAAACATTTATTTGGACAGCTTTAACAGGAAGACCAGAAATCCCCAACTAGACAGGAGGCTTTAATGAGTAACCCTTTTCTTCTTACTTTTCTGATAAAACACAGAACCTAGATATATATATCTTTTTATTAATCTTTTCTCTGTCCACTGACTTAACGATAAACAGAGCACAGGGCTGTGTAATGCTCATCAGTTATCAAAATGAGGAGTTTTGGGATTAATGAACCTTTTGTGCAAGTGAAAATGGCTTTCCTGTTCATTACCAGTGGCTGTACTTCTCTCATCTCCCAAGAAGCTGAGGTTTATAAAGTGTGCTTCTTAAAGAAATTATTTTATGTCAATATTTAGTTACTATTATTAATGAAAATACTTGTGCCACTTTGTGAAATATTCTGTGAACATTTTTATTAACTGTAGCTATGTCCACAGAAACCATGCTCCTTTATTGCCACCTTTTCTTTTAGAAATTTGTATCCAAGGCTAAAACCTGAGTCATAGTGAGAAAACCTGCTGAATCAAAATTCTTTCTTTGTGGGCTTCTCCCATGCTACACAGAGCATCTCACTTTTCTACATAGTAAAGTACCATGTGTATATATATATATATATATATATATATATATATATATATATATATATATATATGAAATTTGAAAGAGGAAATTGACATATGAAAAGTTTTACTTATCCATGATTCATGATAGAAATAATTGAAATTCATATTGTCCATTATCTGCAAGAGTATGAATTCATACCCTCAGGTCTGCAATTATGAAAGTTGGTTATATGCAAATGAATTCAAATGTCAGTTAACTATTTCATATGAGAGTAAAGGCTATTTGTGACGAGGAAACTAAATACTCTCAGAGCTTCCCTCAACAACATAGAGAGGTTGGTTGGTTGATTTTAAATGCCATGAGTTGAAAGGGAATTGAGGAATCCTCTTATCCAGACCTTGGGAGTATTATTATCCCTTCTTAAGTTAATAAAGTTGACGTCCAGAGCGTTTGATTGACTTGCCTAAGATTATAAAGCTGATTTGGTAGAAGAAGAAGAGCCGGAACCTAAGAATAGGGCTTTTTATACTATGCTGAGTCACCTGAAGATGCTGTGATTGTGTCGGAGCTCAGACTTGGAGGATGGAGCACAGGGTATAGACGCTGGAAATCTCAGGGCTGATGAGGCAGTGAGGAGAGTGGTTTTGCCACAAGTGAAGTAAGAGTTAGTGTCAAGGATAAGCTATATAATGGAGTTCTACTTTATCTCATAAGCAGTGGTACAATTACAGAGTTTTTGTTTGTTTTGGAGGGCTTTTTGAGTGGGGGGAATTTGGGGTTACTTTTGCACAGGAAAATGGTATGTTTTAGATGACTAAACTAGCATTGAGATGCATGTTGAATAGGACAAGATATATACCAAGAAGCCAAGAGATGAGTTAGGAGGCTGTTTACAATGCTCTTGTTATGTTAAGGGCCTTCTACCAATAGTAGTATTTTACATTTTTATGACCTTATATTTTTCAAGCAATTCAAACACTTTTCACAAATATTATCATGTTTTATCATTACAAGACTGTGAAGAAAGCAGGGACAATTATAGCCATTGCATACGGTACAAAGAACAGCAGCCTGTAGACAATAGGTAACTTGTTCTCACTGCTAATATATTGTTGGACTGAGAGTGAAATTCTTAACTAATGTCTGAAAGTCTAGTGCCCTTTCCACTGTATATCTTGTTCTCTGTTCCCTTAACTATATAGGTACTGGAAACAGATACAGTTTTCCCTTAATAAGTTATCGGTCATGATAATCCTCCTTTTCTTCTATAAATATACTGGATATTTACTTTTTTTTCTTTTTCCTTTTGGTTTTTGTTTTCCTTTTTTGTTCGTAGGTTAGAGATTCAACCAGAGTGGTTTCTGCTTCTATAAATTTTTTAAAATACTTTATTCATTTGATCTAGCCACTTATTCACATTTTTAATTGAAAAAAGTTTTAGAAAAGAGAATTAAATAAAGACGCTCACACCACTATGCCACCAACAGCATTTGTGAAGCACTTATCTTCCAGCTCTCTTTTGAGGGCTAGAGCAGGTGATGGAGGGACTGGTGGACACGTGAAGTGGATTCACTGCCCCAAGGACAGAAAGTATGCAGCCAGAATGAGCGAGCACCGGTAGGATGAGATACTGGTCTGGGCTTTCTGGTATTGTGTACCACAAAGTCACCATTACAAGGGTTCGTGGGAAGTGGGTCACATTCAAATACATTTTCTTCATGATTAAGAAAAAATAATCTATAAATATTCTTATGACTCTTTAGGTGAACATGGGTCTTAAAAATTACAGGTGAAAGGGACTTCCCTGGTGGCACAGTGGTTAAGAATCCGCCTGCCAATGCAGGGGACATGGGTTTGAGCCCTGGTCTGGGAAGATCCCACACGCCATGGAGCAATGAAGCCCGTGTGCCACAACTACTGAGCCTGCGCTCTAGAGCCCATGAGTCACAAGTACTGAGCCCGCGTGCCACAACTACTGAAGCCCGTGTGCCTAGATCCCGTGCTCCGCAACATGAGAAGCCACCGCAATGAGAAGCCCATGCACCGCAATGAAGAGTAGCCCCCACTCGCCACCTAGAGAAAACCCTCGCACAGCAACAAAGACCCAACGCAGCCAAAAGTAAATAAATAAATAAATTTATTAAAAAAACAAATTACGGGTGAAAGAACATGACTTAGTGAATAGAGTATAAGACACCAAGAGCAGGAGTCCTGGTCTGATTCTTTCATCAGCTCCCTACACAGCCTTCATGATCCGGATCTCTATTTCCTCCAGTTAAATACAATAGGACGCTCGACCTTATACCTTGAAGAATATGATTGATTATACATCAGATAACTCTGTATTTTAACACTAATTATACAAAATGTAGCAAAAATCACTAGTAAACCAAAGAGACGTTAACAGTCTTCTCTTTTTTTTAATATATATTTTTATTTTTGGCTGCTTTGGGTCTTTGTTGCTATGTGTGGGCTTTCTCTAGTTGCAGCGAGCAGGGGCTACGTGAGCGGGCTTCTCATTTCAGTGGCTTCTCTTGTTGCGGAGCACGGGCTCTAGGCGCGCGGGCTCAGTAGTTGTGGCTTGCGGGCTCTAGAGCGCAGGCTCAGTGGTTGTGGTGCATGGGCTTAGTTGCTCCACGGAATGTGGGATCTTCCCGGGCCAGGGCTTGAACCCGTGTCCCCTGCACTGGCAAGTGGATTCTTAACCACTGCGCCACCAAGGAAGCCCTTTAACAGTCTTTAAAGAAAATTTTCTCAGGATAAAAGAAGCTGAAGGCGTTTATCTGAGAACTCTTTTTACTAAGAAGCAATTTTTCTAATTAAAAAAATCTGAATAAAAGTAAGGACATGGAGCTTCCCTGGTGGCGCAGTGGTTGAGAGTCTGCCTGCCGATGCAGGGGACATGGGTTTGTGCCCCGGTCCAGGAGGATCCCACATGCCGCGGAGCGGCTGGACCCGTGAGCCATGGCCGCTGAGCCTGCACGTCCGGGGCCTGTGCTCCGCAGCGGGAGAGGCCACAACAGTGAGAGGCCCACGTGCCAAAAAGAAAAAAAAAAAGCAAGGACATGTGTTTTTATTTGATGGACTATCTTGTTAGTGGTTCAAAAATAAGCCTGGTAATTACCCTGCCTTCAAAACAGGTAAAGTGAGTTTTCTCAGGGAACCTACTGTACAGTGAGCTATAGTGGAAAATTAGAGAAACTATGACTTTTACTTATTAACTCACCAGAGAAAGAGCTGGGGTTTGGTCAAGGAAAATCTCTCAGCAGTGCCTTCTAGAAATGATGGGGAAAGCCCCAACTGCACCTTATTACATGAACCATGGGTTGAAGTGGGATGTTTGAAGGTATTCATACATGCTCCATCTTGGGGAAAGTAGACAAATGAGCAAATCTAAGAAATTCTGCCTTTCATATTCGGGAATATGCCAAGAACCAGGGCAGAGACCTGCCAGCTATTGTATGTGCCAGAGAGTATGGGATCTGGGGAGCAAACCAGAGCCACGACATGTAAAACAGGGCCAGGGTGATTAAGTCACCTCCGAGGTGTAATCTATGAGCCAGAAACAGAAGCAAATGAGAACCAAGAAGCCAGCTGTCTAAGCCAGTACAAAGGAGAGAAGCAAAACAAAACCAAGCCAATTCAGGTATCATTGTTCGAGCAACTTCTTGGAACAAAGGGGCAAAAACTGATGTTTATTAAGAACCCAACATGTTCTAGGCACTGTAACTTTCCCTACAGAATCTCATCAAGTCTGGGCAGCAGTCCTAACAGGTCGTTGATAAAGATAACGAGGGCAGAGGAGAGATTTAGTAACCTGCCAAAGGTCACTTAGCTAATAACCATAAAATCAGAGGCGTGTGACTTCAGAGCTGGGGGTTCTTCACTACCTGGTGCCCTGCACTGGGGAAAAATGAATGGGTGAGACGTGCTCACATTTCCGGATGAAATTATGTAACAGCCCCATGGTCTTCTGTAGCCAAGCTTGTTTTGGAATCTAGCACTGCATGGGAACTTGGATTTGTGACCTGAGAGCCTGGTAAGCTCCTTTGCATCCCTTGGAGAAACACCGCACAGTAGTCATTCCTATGTGGGCATGAACACCAGCCTGTTGAACTCTGCTTTGTACAGAGGTCTCCATTCTTCTTCTTTAAACCTTTACACCTATTGCTAAGAGCATTTTGCTAATACTGGCAGACCTCTTGTATGAGACCTAGATGACGTTTATGAGTTTTTCTGTGAAGTCTTCCTCTGCACTAAGACAAGTCCAATTTCATAACATTTTAGAAATCTGATTGGGATTAACATATACACACTACTATATATAAAAGAGATGATCAACAAGGACCTACTGTGTAGCACAGGGAACTCTACTTGGTACTCTGTAATAACCTATATGGGAAAGGAATCTGAAAAAGAATAGATATATGTATCACAAAATCACTTTGCTGTACATCTGAAACTTAGACAACATTGTAAATCAACTATACTCCAATATAAAATAAAATTTTAAAAAAAGAAAGAGGGCTTCCCTGGTGGCGCAGTGGTTGAGACTCCGCTTGCCGATGCACGGGACATAGGTTCGTGCCCCGGTCTGGGAAGATCGCACATGCCGCGGAACGCCTGGGCCCGTGAGCCATGGCCGCTGAGCCTGCGCGTCCGGAGCCTGTGCTCCGCAACGGGAGAGGCCACAACAGTGAGAGGCCCGCATACCGCAAAAAAAAAAAAAAAGAAAGAAAGAAAGAAAAAAATCAAAGCTAAGGGAAAAGAAAAAAGAAATCTGAACACAAGTGGCACTCTGAAACGCCCCTGTTCCCAAGCCGGAAGCTATGGTGGTGGTATCCTCTGGCTGCCAGCCTCCCGAAGGATATAGGAGCCCATTCCATCTGATTTCCTAGAGCTGAAAACTAGACAGCCGTAGGATTATGTGAAGTCTGCATGGCCACATTCACTGGCATCTCTCTTCTCTGCACCGTCATTGAAAGTCTTTGGCTGGATTCCGGGTTTCCCTGGTGGAGGCTATGACCTAATCCATCTCTCACAGGCTGATTAGTCCAGTCACTATGCAGAGTCTGCAGGAGGCTGGGTGATCATTTTCATGTCTTCTCACCCCTGGGCTTCAAGAGCGTGGTCATTAGCATACAGCAGCTCCTGGATTACTGTACCAAGGACTTTTCATCATGTTCTAAATCAACTGAGTTGGAAGAGTTTCTCGGAGAAACTTCCTGGTGCCAACTTCCATGTCCTTTATTAAGCCTGAACCTGTTACGCTTCCAGGTCTTTACTCCACTGGCAAGGGAGAATATGCCAGATAAGCTCATCAATTCTGACAAAATCAATTATATGTCAGGTAAAGAGCTTTAAGATATCAGTGACCCCAGGGCAGTTAAAGGTGTTTAATACATAATCAAGTCTCAGACTACTGGCATCATTAAATAATTTTATAAAGCCAGTGGATGGAGATATCTTGACTTTTGTCCTCATATTTCCAGTGTTCTGCTGTACTCTGTTAGTCTAGAGCCACACTGGAATCCCAGGAGGACACCATCAATAATGTCATAAAAATAAGAAATTCCAACTGATTCAGGCCAGTTTTTTGTTTAGCTGCTGCTAATGGATCAATGCCGTAGTAGCCAGTAAAGTTAAGTATCCTCCTTTTCTTCTTAAAGGTTCCTGTGAGTTCCCTTAAAACTGAATGTATTGATGCAGCGTATGTGCCGTGATGATAATTATTATTATTTATAATTATTATATTGGCATTTTGTAAGCATTTATCATATATCAGGCTCTGAGTTACATACAGTCAATTCTCTTTATTCACGGTAATTATATTGTATAATGTCACTGTGAACGTGAGCACTAAATTATCGAATATTAAACCACGGCTCCTAAGGGAAATACAGGGTTAGGTTCCTGTGAGCCTCTGCTCTCAACATTTTCATGAGCTAATCAATACATAACCTTGTTTTATGTGGGTTTCTCCTTAAAGACACCTTATTTAATATATATTATTAATTCATTAATATTGGCCTCATAGCCAACAGCTCTATAACTCATGTCTGAATGAAGCTTGTCTAACACACATATTTTCTCCATAATGCACATCCCAGCACAGATTTCAGAAATACAAAAGCACCTCAGCTCTACACTTGGGACCCATTTTAAAGAGTGAAATGAACAAAAAGCACAAACACGTAAAAAATGTAGCACTAAATAGGCTGCAAAAAGGACAGTAGTTTATTGTATGAGAGCTGAAACAAGAAGGCAGAGCTTCATCTTGTTCAGCCTCAGCTGGGAACGTGGGCAGCAGAGGACTCCAATTCGTCACAGCTTTACGCATACACATGTCCACGAATGACCGCAAGTACTGAGCTGGGGGTTACAAATAAATTTTAGCAAGTAGGTGAATTTGCAATACAGCATCTGCAAATAATGAAGATCGACTGTATTTAGCAAGCATTCTTTATTTATTCCTCATGTCAACTCTACAAAATGAGAATTATTATCATGATCACAGTTTTACAGATAAGTATATAAATGGAAACTCGGATGCGGGTGCGTGTGAGGAAATTGGCCAGAGTTACACAGTTCCTAAGTGGAAGAACAAGGATTAAGACCCCGGCTGTCTGACTCTATAACCTATTTATCACACGATGGCTCTATCATCCCTCACTTGCCAATATATTGTAATATTTGAAATTATCAGATAGTGCAGAATCATACCTGGAAGATCAGAATTACTTCTGGCTCTTATAGAACCTCAAAATAGAAAGTGAAAGCCAACTTTTCGTTGCTTTAGTAGGCTGCATTTTGGGGACTTCATAGCCTGTCATAAAAGGTCAGTGAGTGCCAAAACATTTCCATCATTTCATCAAGATGAAGCTAGAACCCATTTTTTACAATGCTATGAAAGACTGGAAACGAAGAACAAATGTAGAAAGGCCTCACCAAAGATAATTTTTCTGGTTTGGTTGCTGTGACTGGGAAGAAAGTATCATCTGTTTTCCAGTTTCTGAAAATGGTAAAATGGAGAGGGCGACATTCAAGCTAGGAAAGCCACTGCCGTAGTACCTGGATTCTTGCCATTTCTGTGCCAGGGTATAAAGGTGTACTTTTGAAATTCAGGCTCTCGCTGAAACCAGAACAGCTATAAGAGTCTGATGTTATGATATCCCTGTTCTGAAGTGGAAGTGGGCTAACCTGATTGCAGTTTCGTAAATCAATCAATCAAGTACTTCCAACTTATAGAAAAGATAATATTCTTTTAATTCAGTTTTGGATAACAAATCAGGCGGATGATTTGTGGTGTTCTGAAGGGAATCACACGAAAAAGTTTGCATCAGAATTATAATTAGATGTAGCCAGTCCAAGTCGGCAAGCCATTAATTTTGTTACTTAGATCTCTGGAGCCAGTAATCCATGAACTTGACATTCACTAGGGAGTTATTTACATTGAATCTTTAAAACTCCAAATAGACCTTATTCATTAAAATAGGAAAGATGATGATAACCAGGAGATATGGGTGTCTGGGTCTATCAGTTTCAACTTGGGTTATAGAGCCGCTTAATTGAAAAGAGAACACAAGAGTCATAACCCCTTTTAATTTCATTTCTCACTATGGTAACTGGCAAGGAAAAAACCACAGAGCTAGAGATCAAATTCTGTGTGTGTGCGTGCGTGTGTGTGTGTGTGTGTGTGTGTGTGTGTGTGTGTTTTGTAAGGGCATCTTAAGCATATATTTTAAATTTTAAGTAGTTCTAAAGAATGAACACTTGCATACAGGATTGAGGGGTTATTTGAATTTATTTCACTTAATGACCTGATGGCAGAGGTTGTAAAATGAGGCCATCTGGATGTGATCAACACATCCAGTCCTGGAGAGAACTCACTGAGTATTCCATGTACATGCAGAGTTCCTGTGAAGTTTAAGATGATGCTAGCCCAGGCAAAATTACAAGAAAATTGGCCCTGAAATTTAAATGAACACATTTGAAAAGGCAGTATTTCAATTAAATATGAAAGAGAGTCCTGTTGATGTGGGAGATACCTAAGGACCATAAATGCAGCAATGGCATGATGCCGTCTTCACATTGCTATTTAGTTAGCTTGGTGCCCGGTTTATATCAGGGCATCATTCAACTTTACAATGATACTAGATTCAGCCACAGTGCTTGAAGATGTTCCTTCTGTTATTTCTGAAAAATGGAAACAGCTTCCATGCTATTTACGCTGTTCATAGGGTAACTGTACAGCTTTAACAGGGTAGACACAGTAGAGCAATAATGCTGGATAAACAAACGATATTTCAGCTTACGTAAGTCCCCAAGAGTTTGAAAGCTTAATCAGATAGCTTGAAACAAACACGTCTGCATATCTGGGTATCAGCGAAGGAAAGTCTGTTATGGAAATTACTGACACCTCTTGCTCCTCCAATTAGTCCAGCAGAACCCCAAAGCCTTGTAAATATGAAAGTAAAGTATTGCATATAAAACTTAAATGTGGTTTTGTTCAAACTGATAAGTGATGAGAAAAAGATGTAGACATGTTTTCTCCATTGGTGATGCCATTTCTCATCACTTCTTATTAAGAATGTTTTCCTTCTATTTTTGTCAAATTTACCTCAAAATGTGAGCACTGCTCTTCCACGATAAAAAAAAGAAATTGCAGTAAAATTTACCATCCCTTTTATATTAGCTCAGCGTTATGATTTGATTTTAATTATTAGCTTAGTCTTAAAGAGATTGTGAAGCTCGTAGTTGGCAGGATAATCAGGGCTCTAGGACACTCATGTAGATTACTTTCCCTTCATTTTATCACCACTTAAATATTTTTCATGTATGCTTTCTAGTGCCATCATTTTATGAAGAATTGCAGAATGCCCACTATGTAGGATTGCTAGATTTAGTAAATAGAAACACAGGACACCCAGGTACCTTTGAATTTCAGATAAATAACAAATAAGTTTTTAGTATAAGTATGTTCTAAATAGTTTGATGCTAAAACATTATTCCTTGGTTACCTGAAATTCAAATTTAATTGAGCATATTGTATTTTATCTGACAACTCCACCTTTAGGAAAGGGGCCATGCTATAGCTTACACAGATACAAATAAAACTTTAGATTTGGGTACTACCTTGAAAGAAACATGCCTGTAAGTTAAGATAAAAAGTAATCAGTAGTGCTAGGTTCCTTAAGATATGCATACGTAATATCAATGAGTTAAAAAGACCCAAAGAGAGAGAAATACTAGGAAAGGGACTGGAAGCAGTGAGTTTTCCAATTTTGTTAACATATGATCTATGAAAAAAAGGTGGTGGGAAGTAAGGGTGAGACTGGGGTTCATACCAGAGTAAGAGGTTTGAACTTGATTCTCCAGCTGTCCAACGGAAAAATAATGGGAGCTACCAATGCAAGTCACAAATATAATTTTAGGTTTTCTAGTAGCCACATTCAAAATGTAAAAAAAAGCAGGTAGGTAGCCAACACCCCCCCGCAAGAGGACTCCTGATAATTTGTGCTCTTCTTCATTCAATCCAACAATGGATTGGGGCTAGCCCTGTGCAGGTGACAGGATATAGCAAAAGTGATGGTGTGTGACGTCTGTAGATAGGTCATAACAGGCATTGCGGCTTCTGCCTTATCTGTTGGATCACTCTTCCTGGGGGAAGCCGGCTACCAGGGCTCGAGAACACTCAGGAAGCCTCATGGGTTGGCTCCCAGCCAACAGATAGAAGCAACCTGGCAGCCGTATGTGTAAACCACTTTAGAAGTGGGTTCTCCAGTCCCGGTCAGCCAAGTTGACATCTGACTGCAACTGCATGACACGCTACAAGGGACGACTGCTCAGCCAGGTCTTTCCAAATTCCTGAACAGAAATGATGAGAGGTAATAAGTGGTTCAGTACTACTCAGTTTGAGTGTGACTTGCTGTGCATCAGTAGTTAACCATAGAGTCATTAAATAAATTATGGTTCATCCATTCCATGTAATATCCTACAGTAAATAAAAACAATGTATCCCTACATATATTTGCAGCTATCTCTGGTTACTTAAAAAAAAAAACAACTACTAAATAACATGAGGTTATGGATAAAGAAAAGTCTGAAAGTATATTCACCAAAATATAAATAAGAAATATCTATAATGGTGAGAATTGGATCATTGTCACTGTATTCTTTCTAACTTGGTAGTATCTATGTTTTAAATCAATAAACATGTATCAGTTTTATAATAAAAAAGAAGCAGATGAAATCAATTTTAATAATATATCAGTATATCCAAAATATTTCTGTTTCAACATGTAATTGATATAAAATTATGAAAAAGATAGGTTTTTATGGACTATTCAAAATCTAGTGTGTATTTTACACTTTCAGGACATTTAATTCAGACTAACCACGTTTCAAGTGAGCAATCGTCACATGTGGCTGGTGGCTGACATGCTGGACAGCACAGCTTTAGAGATTAAGAATCCACTAACAGTTTGAGGGGAAAAGAGTCATGGGATCAGGGGGAACTTCAGATTAGCTGTATTTTTACATCAGATAGATGGAGAGGAAGAGATTGGGAAGGGAGAAAACATTTAATAGGCCATTCCAATAATGCATGAAACTTAAGGAAATTCTGACCTATAAAGCTAAAAAGAAAAGGGGATAAAGGAACTACAGAGAGAGGTGATGTTTACTAATGCTTCCTCTGTACACAATATCTTTATTTTCAGGCCCATGTGGATAGAATTAGATGAGACATTTTCTCTGATATCGTCAAGCATGCCATCCAAATAGAGAAAGCCGCACGGCCTTCTTCGAGTGAAAAGATCTTTGAGTCAAAAGATACTCAAATTACATATACAAATATATAGAAAAAAAGGAAAAGTTTTGCAGTAAAAGGCTTCTTCCTAGAAATTTTCACTTCTCACCAGTTTCTAGAGCTAAACACAGAAAGATATATTTATAACAAAACAGAAATGTCTTAAACTTTCTTTGGTACTGACAACATAAAATACAGAATTCTATTTCACTGGAATTTGTAGACTGAGAAAAAAAAAATTATGAGTATAAAAGAAGCAGAGCAGGGACTACAGCACTGAACCTGCCTTGGAATCAGAAGTTTAAATGTGTCTCAGCACCCATGTTTTTTCACTAAAGAAGTATTTCCATGTGAGTCATTGCGAAAATAGGGTTCTAGTTACAATGCTTCATAAATATACATTTTAACGATGGAATCCTGTTGTTAGCCAGGCTCCCGGTATAAACCAGTATATTTTAGAGAAATCTTATTGTTTCAGAGCCTTTTACATCCATTATCCCATATGATTTTTACCCCAGTAACTCCTGTGACACAGCATTGTTACCTACATCTTTCAGATGAGGAAACTGAAACTCTGAGAGAAGTAAGTTGTCCTAAATCACAGAGCTCAGAGGCCAGGTCAGAAAAAAAAAAAAAATCCCAGGCATTTGTATCCAAGTCTTAACACTTTGCCAGTGCTCACCGTAGCAGATAAGACTTTCCAATAAATTGGGAATTAACCAAGTCTTTATTTACAGCCAAACAGAATATTTACTGACTCTTGGGAATAGACTCTAAGCATCCTAGAAAAGAGAAATTTTAAAATGTTAGACATTACGATGAACAAGTGTGGGTGTGTATGAGGAAAACACAGAAGGAAGAGAACTGATGGTTTCATTTTCCTCAAAACCTGCCTGCTGCAGCAGTGAGTCTGTAATATCTCAGAACAATGGAATAATACTAATCATAATATTCATTGTCACTAGTGAAATATTGAGGAATAATACAAATTTTTTAATTGCCAATATAAAAATAGCAGTATTTTAAAGTAAAAAAGATCATAAAGTTAACATCTATAGAACTTTCTATTAATAACAATATGTTTAATATATTTTTACATTTTCTATAGTGAAGTACTTTTTGTAAAATGTTTTCAATTACATATGAATAAGACAATGTAAAGCCATAAACTCCGAAAAAAATGTAGTTTCCTCAGTGATTCCCATGACAAATATATTCTGAATACTTATTATGCACTTAACACAATACCCAGCACATAGTAAGTTCTCAAGCTTATGTGTAATATTATTAACATTTTGAGTAAAGGAAACATCAAATTAGGGACATATGTGAAAGTATTTTGAAGACAATCAAACAATGTGGAAATAAAGATACTGTTAAAATGAACCAAGTTGTTGTTTAATGAATATCAGGTTTCAGATTTTGCAAAATGAAAAATTTCTGGAGATGTTTCACAACAATGTGAATATACTTAACACTACTGAACTTTCCACCTAAAAATAGTTAAAATGGTGAATTTTATGATACTAATTTTTTATCATACTTTTTTAAATGAGGCAGCATTGTTGGGGGAAAATTACCAGGAATTCATTTATAAATCAGTTCATTAACATACTATCAATTGTCCTTTCCCTCAGTAGCCACCACATTTGCACTAGATTTCCTCACTCTCTTCTTCCACAGGCATTTTAATTTGAGACAACCAGGGCTCCCAGACCTATTGACTGCTAATAGCTTTCTATTTGTAGCCATTAAAAATGTTAAAAGAAAACAGAGTCACCACTCAGGTAAATACAAAACCACATTAGGAAATTGTCCTCATTCAAAAGCACTGTTAATATCAGCAACAATAAAAAGCATTGACATAAGATCTCAGGCTCTGAGTGAAATGTACCTGGAGATAATGAAAACCAAACAAGTTGTCCATTAAGAAATGTAATATGCTAACTCTTCAATGTCATTTAATTCTACTTTTAATCACTTTCGTAGGATTCTTGTTTCACAGCTCTAGCTGTATAATACCAAACAGTTTAATATAAAGTGAAAAAGAGTCCGATGTTTCACCTATAGGAAGTCAAGCATCTGGACACTTTAGAATTAAATCATTGATTAAGTAATATTTGACTCAGTAGACCCATCCTGAATGCATGTGTTACATTCTTTAGTCTAACCACTTAGAGAATTGTAAAATGATGTATGCAGAGGAAAGAAGGATGTAAATTGTTAGGTATAGAGTTTCTTCAATATCAATCGATTTTTATCTAGTATCAATATTATGCATTTCTCTTACAGAGCTCCTGTAAGGTAGAATGCAAGCAAGAGCATGCAGGTTGACTCAGCCCATTCAGAATCTTTTGATTCTCCATTAAATAGGTCCATTTACACCACAGCTTGACTTCACATTCGTCTCTTTATTGGATTGTTTCTTTCTTTAGTGTGTGCAGGTGAGCCTGAGGTGTTTATAAATGATTTTCTGAGCAAGAAAGGTGGGAGCTTCAACTTTAGTATACTTTAGTCTGATTTTCTAAGAGGCAGGTTTTTCATCTTGCTGAAGTGTCTTGATGCATATTATTTGACTAAATGAAAAAGCAAACTACCTGAGAGGACAATAAGACTAATATATATATATATATATATATATATATATCTTGATATTCTACACTCATTTGGGAATAAATCTGCAAATTTCTGCTTAATATAGTAAGTAGCATATCATGTGGGGTTACACCCATACAAATAAAGTGATATACCCATGAACCTGAGAGCAGACTGCCCTTAGCAGTCTACAAGGATGCATGATGACTGCAGTAAAATATATTTATTCCACAGGTGAGGAGAGAATTGATTGCTCTAGAGAACTCACACCATAATTCACGGAGACTATTCCTTATGACAAAGATAAATATTCTATGTCATTCTGACCCATAAAATATACTGTTTTTACAACAGACTCATTGCATTAATTCATCTTAAATGTCCTGTGGACATATTTTCCTGTGATTACCAAACAGGAATCATTTGGTATTCTTGTTTTCAAAATAAGTTTAGGGATTAAAAATGATAAGTAGCATTGTTATGTTTGCTTCTGAAACACAGAGATATAATACTGTGTATAAGATATAAACGTTCCCTTCTTGATATTTACCGAAGAAATATTATTTGTGCACATTCGTGGGTATTTTTGCTTTTTTTTTTTTTTTGCGGTTCGCAGGCCTCTCACTGCCGCGGCCTTTCCTGCTGCGGAGCACAGGTTCCGGACGCGCAGGCTCAGCAGCCATGGCTCACGGGCCCAGCCGCTCCGTGGCATGTGGGATCTTCCCGGACCGGGGCATGAACCCACGTCCCCTGCATCGGCAGGCAGACTCTCAACCACTGCACCACCAGGGAAGCCCTATTTTTTGCATTTTAAGGCTCACTGGGGGTGACACTGAAGCTGCATATAGGTGACTTTATTTGCAAGTGAACAAATGGACAATAAGCTAAATCCTAGTGTGAACCTTTTTAATCCAGGTAAAAATAATTTCCTGTTTCTTCTTCTCCACTGCTTTACCGCTACTGTGTCAATTTCACTACTGTGAAATTGTTTTTTTTATTAAAAGGTAAAGTCATATGCTTACCTTTGTAAATTATTTGACACTTTTCTTTAATCCATTGTTAAAAGTTTGGCATTTTGTCTTTTTTTTTAATTAGAAAGTTGATGGAAGGTACAAGTGCATAATAGAGGACCTTGGGTTAGGGCACTTGTGGAAGCATTTTAATAAACCATTTTTCTTTTGGTTGGTGTAAATTATCTGATGGCTTAGAACATATTTAATTAAGTGTCCTGTGTATAATATTTAATATTGGTAAAAAGAAAAGTTACTTTCAATAGAAGTCTGAATTAAAATGCATGAATTTGAAATGTTGGTGCTGATATCTTCTTAGTATCACTGATTTCTTAGATTCACAACATGAATTAGAGTTAACAGTAACTGCAAGTATCAATTGTCCCATATGGGACATGATATAATGTCCCATATTTACAAATGAAGAAAATCAGACTCAAATAAGTAAAGTTTCCCAAAACACACAGATAATTAAACACAAACCAATAAATCCAAGTGAGTAAGGTTTTTATTCTTATTGTTTAATTGAAGGAAATAGAGTAGGGAAGGGGAAGTCAAAGGGCTATATGAATTTTTTGGATACTTACAATTCCCTCAAATTTCAGTGTGTAACACACTACTCTGAAGGGGCAAAGATAACATTTCTCTTCATCTAAGTGAGCCAAGGTTGGCGTAATGTTTAGGAATATAAGACAAAGTACTGGAAGGATAGACATTGGGTTCCGCATGACTAGATTTGGGGTCACTTCAACAGAAACTGGCTTTTTAAATTTTTTCAAAAAGAATTTTTACTGAGGTATGATCACATGAAGCATCATATCAGTTTCCGGTGTTACAATGTAATGATTCAAAAACTGTGTATATTACAAAATTATCACCACAATAAGTCAAGATCCGTCACCATCCATAGTTGTAAATGTATTTTCTTGTGATGAAGACTTTTAAGATCTGCCGTCTTAGCAACTTTCAGATATGCAATACAGCATTATTAACTATGAGGGCAGCTTTCTACTAGCCCCAGTCAGCACGTCCCTTTCCTGGAACAACCACAGAGCTTCCTATGGTGCCACCTTTGGCATTCAGCATTTGGATGGTCATTTCTAGTCTAGAACTTTCTAGAGCCCTGAACTTATTGAAATGAGTCACTCGGTTTGATCCATTTGGTCACGTACAAGGCCTGGCTACAATCTGTGATTCCATCTTTCCCTGAATTGGTAGGTGATAGAACGTGTCCTGGGTGAATTCTTTGATTCCTTTTTTTATTAACCGCTGGCAATCATCCTCTTTCTGTATGAGGTAATAATGCTAATGGTAATAATTTTTTATGAAATATGTCAACAGTTTATAGTCCTCAAAGGACTTCTACATAGAGCACTGATACTGATTCTCACCGTAATCCTGTGAGAGTGTAACAGAAGTGATAACAGGTGATACTGCAGTCAATAGCTTGACAGATTTGCAGGTGGTCGCCCATTTGTGAAACATCTGCTGAGCACCAGACACTGTGTTAAGAGTGAAGTCAAGATTGGAATCTAGTGCCCCGGGTCTGTCTTCTCTCTGTCCTTCTTTCTTTCCCTTTTCTCTTACTTTTCTTTCTTTATGTCCGCACAGCACTGTAGCTTCCCCAGGGCCTGTTTACCGCCATCCGTTTCACACTGTACATCGCTGTGTTCTCGGCTCAGGACAGCAGGTCTTGTCCCATCCCTGGGGAGAGCCTGAGAAGCTCTGGTGAGGCACAGCTTGACTTTTGGAGCAACAGGAAGTGGGGTGCACATGAAAAACACTGAAATGTCCCATGTTATCAACAGAAGCCTTTCGGTCGTACTAGCCTGAAAAGTGAAGCTTCTCAGCCGTATGTGCCTGGTTCATTTCTGGGTTGTCTCTTCTGTTCCGTCATCTATGTGTCTGTTTTTGTGTCAGCACCATACTGTGTCACAGATACAGAGAACAAACTAGTGTGGTTACCAGAGGGCAGAGGGATGGGAGGAGGGGCAAAATAGGTAAAGGGGATGAAGAGGTATAAAATATGAAGAGTATAAAATAAATGTTACAAAGGTGTAGTTCACAGCACAGGGAGTATAGTCAATATTTTGTAATAACTTTGTATGGAGTATCATCTGTAAAATATCAAATTACTGTGTCATACACCTGAAACTAATCTAATATTTTAATTAATTATACTTCAATTTTAAGAAATGAAGCTTCTCTTAAAATCTCCAGTTGATCTGATGTCCATGGATTCTGTTCATCTTAAGTCCCATCTTAAGTGGTCTAGAGTATTTGTGTTGTATGTGATTTCGTCTCAGTAACAGAGCAATTTGCCTTGTTATTTTGGTGTGTATAGAACTCGGATACATTAAACAAGTAATAAAAGTGGAACTAGCTCACAAATGCTTTAAACATCCTCTTTATATGAAAGGTCTCCTATGAATAGATAATTTTGTTCACCAATAGCAACTACACTTTGGATAATGCAGGAAAAGATAGTTTTCTCAATTTTAGACTGATGATTAATGTATCTGTGAGTGAAAAAGCAATAGTAAAAGGTGGGGCTTGGGTGCTTCTCTGTAAGCTATTGCTAAAATGTAAATGTCTGTGGACCAAGTGCATCTTAGTTGCCAATATTAGCATACTTGGGAACAAACTAAACCCAGCAAATATTTATTATCATGAGTCATGTGACCACACTCTGAATGTATAATTAAAAATTTTATGGAAATACTCAATATCGTTGCTTAACTTTACCATGTGTAAAGCTGTGGATTGTTTTTCTTTATTTATTAATACAAAAAGATTGATTGAAAACATGAGATTTAAGGAAAGGAACAATTATCAAATCGTGTTTTTGTAGAGGGAATTTTAAATATACTTTTTTATAAACAATTTTGAAATATATAAAAATTTACATAATTATACTATACATACCACTGTTATATAACAATTATACAATTATACTATTATCTTCAAAGTATGCTCACCATGTGAACTGGCAATAGGGAACAAAAATTTGTCTTGGCGCTTCCTCTATTCTTCCTCTTTTCCAGTCATTTTAGGTCACTTTAGGTTATAATTCTTTAGTAAATTATAGGCATCCAGGACTCTCGCAAAGCTGTATTTAAGTAGGAAGAATATATGTTACTGATAAAAGTGTCAAATGGGTTTATTAAACCAGTCTTGGACATATTCATCCCATAGGCTTGTAATCATCCCCATGGTGTCTACCCTGTGTCTTTACGTGACTCTCAGGTGTCTGCTTTGGGGAACTCCACCTGTGTCCCCTCTTCCAAGGCAGCACTAAATTTCTAAAGTCTTTTTGTGGCCTGCCACCAACATGGGCCTATTTTCTGACCCAATCTTTAAAATATTTCTTTCTGGACCTTAAGCTAATGCATTATGCAGTTTCAATAAGATATAAATGTACATTCTCAGAATTAGCCTTATAAATTCTCTCTTATAATATTTATGCATGCTTTATTTGTCTAATTAGGAGAAAATGGTAATGTAAGATAGTACAGTGATACTCCACTATACATTTAAGGTGACAGAAAGTATGGTTGGGTTTTCCTTTTTAAATTCAGTTAGAAAGAATACTGAAATGAGAGTCAGAGGACCTAAGTCCTACTCTCAGCTCTGGCACTAACTAGCTTTGTAATCCTCTGCAACACAGTTATGGCTCTGCCACTAGATTTCCAGTTCCTGGAGAGTAGAATTCATGTCCATTTCATCTCCCACAGTGTTAAACACACTGCCATTCACATAGTCGATCCTTAACACACAAATGTTTCCATTCCATAGCAGGCCTGTTGGAGAATTAAGGGTGGACCTCAGAAGAGGGTCAAAGCTTTTATGTCGATTTTTGTGCTATGAACATAGAGATACAACTTCGAGACCTTTGCGTGGATGGGATGGAGGCAGGTGAGAGAGAAAGATAACGAATAATTAGCTGAAGGAAACTTGGAGCTGCAGAGCTTCAGGGGGTGGTTGGAAGAAGAGAAGACAATTATCAGGCTTCGACGGTACGTCAGGTAAATAGAAAACAACCAGGTTGGCACAGTGTGTGGAAGGCAACAGAGGAGATCGTTTGGAACAGTGGTTCTTTACCTGCAGCAGTTTTGCCCCTTGGAGCTGGGGTGCTGCTGTCATCCAGTGGTGGCGACCAGGGTTGCCACCAAACATCTAGCAATGCACAGGACGGTCCCCCCAACAAAGATTTTCCCAGCTCAAAGGTTATCACTAGCACCGAGGTTGAGAAACCATGATTTATAAGGACATGTTCAGCAGTGTTGGATGCCCTAAGAATCTGAGAAAAGGTCAATTTATTTGGTAATTAGAAAGCTAATGGTGAGTTTTAAGAGAACAGTTTCGCTAAATTGTGAGAAGATAGGGTTGGTAGAAGTCAGTTGTGAGACAGAGTTCACAAGACATGATGATTTCTGAGGCATAAAGGAAGGTGGATGGGAAGAAAAGTTTGTTGTGTTTCTAAGAATCAAGGGAAACTGAACCTATTTACACACTAAGAAGAAGGAGCCAATAAAGAGCGGGAGGGACTTCCCTGGTGGCGCAGTGGTTAAGAATCCGCCTGCCAGTGCAGGGGACACGGGTTAGAGCTCTGGTCTGGGAAGATCCCACATGCCGCAGAGCAACTAAGCCCATGCACCACAACTACTGAGCCGGTGCTCACAACTATTGAGCCACAACTATTGAGTCCACGTGCCACAACTACTGAAGCCTGCGTGCCTAAAGCCCGTGCTCCACAACAAGGGAAGTCACCTCAGTGAGTAGCCCCTGCTCAATGCAACTAGAGAAAGCCCGCGCACAGCAACAAAGACCCAACGCAGCCAAAAATAAATAAATAAATAAACTTATTAAAAAACTAAAGAGTGGGAGAGAGATTAAAAATATGAGAAAGAGAAGAATGACAGTCTACAATAACAAAGAAAATAAAGGTTAAGAGCATGAAAAAGGAAGTAGGGCCAGGATCATTTTGAAGGTGAGGATAGAAGAAGCAGGAGATGGGTAAATGATGGAATCTTAGGATGCAGAGATGAGATGCTCAAGAAGTTCACAAAAGATGACCTTTCTCAGTGAAATCAACAAGTATAACTCGCTGAGATTAAAAGAGGGAGGTTTGGGGACTGGAAACAAATGTATAGCCGAACAAGCGTATAGAGATAATGCCTACAAAGTGCCCGGAATTGTGGGTGCCATGTACAGGTGCCCAGTGAATGGAAGCTATGATGGCATTAATTTTACAAGGGTGACAGAATCCTTGTACTAATCCCCAGACCTCACTTCCTCAAGCCTAACTTTAACATTATTAGATTCTGGAGAACTTAACAATTGTCGTTATCATTCAGGCTAATCAGAGACTGATTCGTCTTGTGGTCCTCACTACATGGTAAACTTCTTGAGCCAGAAATTAGTTTTAAATTTTGAAATAGATTTCTAGTCTCTCGTTCAATTCAGGGACAACGGACATTCAGTAAATACTAGTCCTCAAGTCTGGCGTTATAACACCACACCACCCAGACAGTAATGAAAAGTAAAATATCTTTCATGTGTATTTGTCTAATTCCATAAACAAAAAGCCTTCTATTTCTGGAAATAGATTCTGCAATTCATTCTGGGAGTCCTTTCACATGTAGTCAGTACCTACAAATCATAACTCTTGTGTATTAGAGACAAAAATTAGTAGTGACTCTAGTAGAGGTATTTTAAAGCCAAGAGTCTGCTTGGCATATTTATACAGCTTGTATTTACTTTTGCTAAAACAATTAAATTTGTAACAATTATGAGGCTGCCCAGATCTCTTTGGTAATGGGTATTGATTGTGAGGCAGAGGAGCTCTACCTCATTAAAAATAAAGGGTTTTAGTCATTGTGGCGCCCGTCAACAGAACCTGGAGTCATTGTTACAATAATCATGTGTTTGTTTGATGGATATATTAGGGTCTCTTTAAAGCTTCAGTTGTACATAATGATTTGCAAAGCTTTCAGCAGTTAATTATCTTGTATGTCACAGAACTGTCTCTTCAGCTTGGTCTAAAAGAAAACTGGAGTGAAAGGTGAGATTCCCCTTCAGAAGAGGATTTACAGAGGGTTTGTTGGCTTGTTCTTGTCTGTGACTCAGTGTCCAGTGGGGTGGGGACTGCAGAGAATTATTCAAACGTTTGGGGTGACCAGTATCTCAGTAATCATGGAATATTTGAGTACTTGTCATGGAGTAGTGGAAAATGAGGTTGGGACACTTAAGCAGGGCCAGGTTGTAGAAAACCATGACTTGCAGATGAAGAATATGAAGGTTCTGTAATAGTCAGTGGAGAACCACAGAAGATTCTTGAGCAGGGGACTAGTGCATTGGTTTAGAAGGATTAATATGGCTGTTACAGTGAGTGGCGTTGCGGGGTGTGGAGTGAGTGAGGTGGAGAAATAGGGAGGAAAATAGAAAACATCTTGAGGCAAATAGAATACATGGAACGGTGTGGCAGTAAGCCTGGCACAAACTCATAACGGAGTGATCTATCAAGATAAAGTGGAGGGGCTTCCCTGGTGGCGCAGTGGTTGAGAGTCCGCCTGCCGGTGCAGGGGACACGGGTTCGTGCCCCGGTCCGGGAGGATCCCACATGCCGCGGAACGGCTTGGCCCGTGAGCCATGGCCGCTGAGCCTGCGTGTCCGGAGCCTGTGCTCCGCAATGGGAGAGGCCACAACACTGAGAGGCCCGCATACCGAAAAAATAAAAAATAAAAAAAATAAAGTGGAGAGGAGAGAGGGGAAGGACCAGGGAGTATCTGGGATCTGTATGTGAGCATATTTGATGAATCATCAAACCTAGGGTAGGGAGGGGGCTGGAGTCAAAGATAATATAGAGTTTTGCATTTGAGTGATATTTAAATCACTGATACAATTAGTTAAAAGATAAATGTTTTTTAACTAGTTGATATTATGAAAGATTTAGACCTGTAGAATTGAAAATACCAGCAGAAAAACCAAATAGTCCTACTCAAAAGAGAGTTAGAATATGTTATTCTATAGTACATTTCTCTTTGTGAAAATGTGCAGAGGTTTTCATTTGTTTTGTTTGTTTTTTACCATAGAATTACTGGGTCATAAGATATGGGCATTTTCAATTCTTTTGACAGTGCCGACTTGCTCTCTGAAGTGCTTGTACAAATTTAAATTCCCCTCGGCTCTTCATAAGAGTTTTCCTTCCCTGATACTTATTGTCAGAATTTTTACCATTTTGCTAACAGTCTCTCTCTTTAGTTGACATTTTCCTAATTACTAATAAACATGAGACTTTTGTAATATGTTTAATTTTTTAATATGTTTAATGGTAATATGTCTAATGGTAATATGAATAGGATATCCCTAGTCTCTGGACACATATTCTGTGTCCATTTTTTCCTATTTTATTTTTCTTACTGGTCTTACAGGTGTTCTTTATATAAAATGATGCTAATCCTTTGTTTGCTTATGTGTCTTGCAAATATCTTTTTTGAGTCTGGTTCTTTAACCTTCACAGATGTCCCTTTGTTTCTAAAATATACCTTTAAATATATTGCCCAAAACTCTCTTTAGTTATGGACATTTTATCTTGTAAGACTCACCTAATAATTCATTCCTTCAGAATGAATTAATCTGAAGAAATCTGATTTCAGAATGAAATCAGAAGCATTCTCTGATTTCCCACGTGAAATTGTCTGCTCTTTCCTTTCTTCCTTCTTATATATTATGTACTCTATAATATAGAGTATCTTATAGTATATTTAACAGAGTCATCATAGCACCTCTGATAATTATAATGGTGTATTTACATTTCAATCTCTAGATTATATACTCCTGATGGCTCTCTTCGCCTTTGTATTTCTAGAAGCTGACCCAAGGTCCAGGATATGGTAGGCATTCAGTAATTGTTTCTCAGTGTGAATTCCTTTGGGAAAATGAGCGTACCATTTCCACTTATTTCTGAAGGATTTTTACGTCTCTGAAGTCATAGACCCTATCTCTTCACACTCGTATCACCCAACAATGGCAAGCCTCTTATAAGTTGATGAATAAGCATATAACCTTATTAAAAGCTAATCAGTACACTTGAACCACTGTTTCTCTTGACTCATCCCAAGAAAACTAAGCATTATAAAAAATAATTTTTCATTTATACGTCTGCTGTTAAAATACAATTATCATATTCACTAGGAGTTTACAGTACATTTCAGAAAGAACTAAAAAGTTGATTATGAACTTTGGCAGCTCTAGTTTTTAATTGAAGGTGATGAAAAGAACTTTGATGATCACTCCAAAGCCATCTAGTCAGTTTTTATTCAAAAAGTATTTGAGATCCAAATACATGCCTAGAGAGCTACCCATTGACAAAGCCTAGAGTTATTTCATTTGTTGAAGTACATGTCTTTAAACTCTTAACAATCCAGGGCCTTCCTTGCAATATGCTAGAGGTGACCTAACTCAGTGGCAGCCTCCTGGAGGATGTGCTGGAGGAGCTGATCTTGGGAATTCACACATACACTCTCACCAGATGCAGGTAGTCACATAGCAATGGCCAGATTTACCCACTTTGAACTCCTTAAAGCTTATGTTACGCACTTTGGTTGCCGAGGCCTCTTTCCATACCATCATCTTAATACCTAAAGGGCAGTGACGGCCTGGAAAATTGCAGATTCTTTTCTTTTAGAACTTTCTCCCAGGCTTTCCGTTCTTTTCTTTGCTGTATATTTGTATGGCGTTATTTTTCTGTTAAGCATCAGTGCTATTTGAAGTATGACTGGCACATCTTTCATGAGGCTCTGTAGCAACACGGATGCTACCTTTTGGAGCTGACAGTCTTCTTATGGAAGGTGCCATTTTTCTTTTTTGTCTGTAGATACAGATCGCTGAGAGAATGGACTTCTCTTTTTACTTCAGTGAAGCTACTGCTACCTGATTTTCATTGATGATAGCACATGCAGAAATTGGCTTTAACGCTCGGCTGGCTCATCGTGGCCGTGGTGATTGGAGTTGAGCATGTTAATTGGTCACCCACACTCACACAGGATTTGATTAGATACCTAATTCTCTTCGGCAACTCTTTGAGCCTATCACAAACCGCTTTTGAAGAGAAGGGTACTCTTTTCACAAAACTTCATTAAGAGCATTTGCTCAGACCTATGGAATACATATGGCAATCTGGAGGAGAGATCAAAGAATGCCCTTCTGAAGGGGCAGGTCACTTTTCTAATCTTACCCTAAGATCCTTATAAATTCCACGTGATAGTCTTTTCAACCATGAAACATTACCTATTGTTCGTTTTCTAAGTATAAAAAGCACAAGTGGGAACTCTACAATTCACATTTGTGAGCTGCTGAGTCTTAAGTTTTTATTTTTAAATGGACCCTCGGGAGCAAAAAAAATTGAGTTAATCATACCCTCAGTTCCTAGCACAGTATTATTATCCATTCCTGCAAGACTTGTTTGATTTCCTTCTTTTACCCTATATTCCCTTTTCCCCCGCCACTCACTCTAATGTGTTTGATGTACGTCCTTAAATGTGCGTGCACCTTATACAATAGGCAGTGTTGGTATGAAAGTTTCCAAATTTTCAAGGATAATAAACTTTCCAATATCAGTAGCCTTGTTCACTGTAACTTGAACTTGAGCAAACTAAAGCTTTAGCCAATGTTGTAGAAGAGGTAAATGACGGAGCCATGGTACCCATGGGAAATGTTCAAATTCAGTCAGCTGGAAAGTGACTTCACGTTCGTGAGCCATTTAAACCGCGGTAGGTGGCCTTTATTGAACAGTGACTATGATCCGGGCACAGAACCAAGGTTTTTCCTTAGCTTTACAAAAACTATTCAAGGTGGCATTATTATCCCCACTACAAATGAAATTAAGAGAGAAAGTGAACAAACAAAAGATACACAGCTAAATTTTGATTCTGCAGTTAAATTACACCTGTAGTCTTCTCTCCAAAAATGGCAAGGTTCATGTCTGGAAATTCTAAGGAGTAAAAGATATCCTGAAGAGATCTGAGAAGATTTCATTGAGGAAGAGGCATCTGGCCTAAGCATTGAAGAGCAGATCAAATTTGTACAGGCTTGTGGGAGAAGGACTCACCGTAAGCAAGGATACAGAGGTGGATTTGGGAGACAGGAAGCAGACTCCTTTGGCTGGATTGCAGGGGTGGTCGTTAGAGAGAAAGGCAGGCGAAATCCAAATCGTTAGACATTAGCTATGAAGCTAAGAAGTTTGGTTCTATCTAAAAGGATATAGAATTTATTTTCGGGGAGGCTAGGATCAGGGGCGGGAGCGGGGGAAATTTCTTCCTCGGGTTCACGTATCCCAAGTTAAGGTATGCCATGCAAGACAAAGCAGCCACATCATCAATGAACTTTGCACAGCCCCGTCTGTGTTCTACTGGACACAACCCAGTTGAGAAGGGTAAGACTAAGAACGGAAATAATTGAAAAAGATAATATTTATTGAGTTTTTTGGGGTGTCAAGCTGGGTGCTTTCCATAAATTATATCGCTTAATCCTTGTAACAATACAAAATGTTAGCACGATTATTGTCCCACTTTACAAACTTTGAAATGAGACTTAACAAAAGTTGGATTATTAACCCAGAATCACACAACTAGGAAAATGGACAAGTACCACGAGAATCAATGTGTCTCAACCGCTAAACTCTACTGTCTCCTATGAAACGGTTAAATGTGTTAAACGGAGCCAACTAGTTTAAACTCAAGGCAGTGTTGTGGATATTTTTATCTGATTTCGACTGAGAAAATAGAACACAGACAAGTGCTCTCTAAGGAAACCAGGCCATAGGTTTATAGAATGAAATCATCACTTTGAAGGATGTACTTCATCCTCTCCAAGTACTTAGGCAGATAGGACCGTACATTTTAATAGAGTCATGTGGCTGCAAAGGGCCTCCAGGGGGCCATTTAGCCAACTCCTTTTTGCACCTGAAGGTTTTTTCAAGATTTGAAATGCATAGGTAATGAGTTTTATGTCAGGGGGAAGGAGGTCAAACCTTTAGTATTATGTGGGTTCAGCTGTTATGAGGGAGATGGTCCCAGGTGGATTTTTGAAGCAAAGGGAAAATAAATCTCTTCAAACAAGGGAGCTGCCTTTTCCTTCATTTATTTAGCATCATTTCTCTGCCTCTAAACCAATCTTTCATCTTCTGTAGTAATGGAGAATAGACTCATTGGCTCTTCCTCAGTTCATGAACCAACTAAGCGTAGAGAGAATTTGGGAATCTGTAATCCAGGTAGAAGAGAGCTTGGGAGCACATTTACGTGTACACAGATGGCACACAGAAACCTGTGCATTCTAGAGGAGAAATCATGGCCTTGTAGCTGGAATTCCTAAGCTCCCAACACACATTTATTTGGGTTGGCCAAAAAGTTCGTTTGGTTAATGAATGCTTTCGATAAAGTTCTTGGTGAAAATGAAAAATGTCTTTTATTTTTACTTATAACCAAATGACCTTTTTGGCCAACCCATACAAATGTTTCTATGGACGCTTGATAAAGAAAACTTATACTATTTCCACTTTCTTGAACTGTAAAATTCATATATCTGCACTTTACACAATATGTGTAGTCCTGTGTGTAAATCACATTTTAGTAAATAAAAATATATTCCCAATTCACTAAAAGAGGTTGACCTATAGAAACCCTAAGGCCATTCTCTTCATTCCCTAAATGATTTAATTACATGTATCAAGATTTTTTCAGTGAGGGGCCTGGATTTTCCCCTTACCTATTTCATAGAAATATTGTAAGAATTCAATGTTTAGAGACTCCTAATTTTCTGAGATTGATATAAGAAGGCAGGATAATTATTAATAATAACTATTTATCAGCATGCTAACTCAGTGTTTTAGTATTGGGGTTATAATTTGAACATTTTAATAAATTACGTTTGTTGAGGAGAGAAGAGAAATAGTTAATTGGATGGTTAATTGTTATTGAATGCTGGATACGCTATATACACTAGCTAATTTAATCTGCACAACAACCCTGCTCATTAAATCAATACATATTGATGAAATGCCTGCTATGTGCCAGGCGCTGGGCTGGGTATTGGAGATAGAATGGTGGGTGAGCCAGTTGCAGAGTTCCAACTCATGGAGCTTCAGAACCAGAGAAAATTAAACCAGTTCTAACCATACATGGAAAAGTGTGCAGGGGGCCCAAGGGAGCAGGGGCTCTACATCTCAACATTTCAGTCTGAGGCCCTGAGGGCAGTTCCACTCAGAACCCACATGGGTAAGGAGGTGGCGGGCTTGGACAATTAAGAAGTAGGACGCAGGTATGGCTGCCTCCAAAGCCAGTGGCTTCTTTCCTATCACACCGTCCTGCCTCCTAAGAGTAACTGATCATCTCCCAGAAGATCTCTTTCAATTTTAAGCATTTGAACAAGGATACCTTCAATAGTTCAATAGTTCAATAGTATTAGCACTAGCTCTTATGTTTGCCTCCCACCATGGAGAAAGAACTCTTGGTCTTTTCCATTTCCACCCTCACTGATGAAGATGCTATTGCTACAGTTGCCTAGACGCTGCCTTCAAGGATGTGTGAATTGAGATGATAGTAATTAAAGAGAGTAATGGCGTTCAAACAGCAGGTGTTGTAACATACTGCTCTCCAGATTCAGCAAGCATGTTAACATCAACGTTTTTGTCAGCCTTCAAGGCACTGGCATAATGAGTTGATTTTTTAATTTTAATTATTATTATTTTCATGAAAATGAAACATAACAATTCATTTTTTTTTCTGAGATAGAGCACTGAGGCCCCCATTCCTGAGGCCCTCGAGATTACTTTTGCTTCAGCGTATTTCAGTTACCCTTGCAGTACACTAAGAGCAGCTGCATTACTATCCTATTCATTCCATAGCAGTCATTGTTCCCTACTTGGTATCCAACAGAGTTGCACAAGCGTACTGCCTCATAAGGCTGCTTTCTCCCCACCAGATGATTTGTAACGTGCAGAAAATGACTTGTATATGCCATCTCGCCTACTCTGCTGTTAGCACCAGGCCCATAGTGTGGCTGAGACATAGAAACACAGGGCTTCGTTGTCATTCCAAAGGTGTTGTATCCTGAATAATCATTCTATGTCATTAACAAATGGAATTCCTGGGTAAATGTTTGAGTAGGTGAATAATATCAAGAGTGGATGTCATAGACCACTTTTATTATTCTTGGAGAAAATACTACCTGTAATTTGGCTTCTCTTATTTGCCTTAATTACCATTTACAGTTTAGAGCTCAGAGGGCAATTACCTAACTCTCACATGTTTATAAAGCATCATAAGAAGAGGAAGCAAAGATGGTCCGGGCCAAGTAAGTCGTCATATTTATTTTAGCTATTCATTCATTCACTCCAAAAATATTTACTGAGCACTTACTCTGTGCCAGGTTCAGGGTTAGACTCTGCTCACAAGAAAAGAACAAGGAAGACAGTAACGAGGGGAAGGACACTCAAACTTCAGCAGGCACCTTGGGCTACGTGGCTAACTCTTAACTCTGCCAACAGGACGCCTTCTTAGTTCAGCTTTCCATTTTATTACCGTTACTCTTTGGGCAAATAATTAACAAAAATACAGCTAGGTTTTCATAAGTGAAGATGATTCCTGAATACGGATGTGGAGGTTATTGGAGTAGGGAACAGGAACAAACTTGGAAAATTAATTTCCTGAGGGCGTCTTTTGTAATTTAAGGAAATTGAAAACTTTTGTTTTATGGCATTTTTGAAATAAAGGTTAAGATGTTTTAGATATGTGTCTGCCTTTTAGGTGTCCAAAATGATTTCTAAAACCCATCAATAGAAGGATTTTAATGCAAAACTGCCTATAATTCGATCATTAGAATTATTGAATGTGGAGGAAATATGCAGGAAACTAAGGGGGATGGGCAGGAGAGTCTAAGATGCCAACCTAGCATCATCCCTGCTGTTTCCCAGGTCATTCCACTTGGACATATGATGTTTCTCCTTTCGTTTTTTTTTCTATTCATCCTTTGTGGGGTTTTTGTTTGTTTGTTTTCTTCTTGTTTTTCACCTCCTCTGTCTCCATTCAGGAAAACTCACATTTTCCCTTTTAACTAAAGTTTCTACTTCCTTTCCGAGTTTATTCATATATATATATATATATATATATATATATATATATATATATATATATATATATATGAAACCTTACATAGGCCACCTTTCTTGAACTAAGTCAAGCCTCTGCCTTGATCTCTTTCCAGCAATGAGCAAAACCAGTTCCTTGTCTGTAAGGCAGGGAATTCATCAGATTCAGGTCCCCATGGGTTGTTCTGGCAGAAGAGAAACTGATTATATACCAAAGAAACGCTTCTCATGGATGGCTTCACTGCATCGCAGGATGTCTCTGGTCATAATCGGGGCTTCTCAAGTAAAGATTCAGTAATATGTGTTCATCAGCATCACAGCTGAAACTCAAATCTAGATATTCAGATCCCTGGTCTGTATCCATGTGTGTATACGTGTGTATGCACGTGTGCATGTTTTATACAAATTTAAGTTATTTTATATATATACATATACATATGTCTGTACTTACGTATAAATTAAAATTATATATAGGTAAAATCAAAGTTCTTGTTACAATTATCATACATTCACTCATTTATTTAATGATATTATTGAGCACCTGCTATACGCCAGGCCCTGGGAGTAGAGTGAATGCAAAAAAGCCTACACTCTATTGGAGTTTACATTGCGATAGAGGAAAATGGACAGCAATATAGTAAAAAGTAAAAGATTTAGTCTATCCGTTAGTGATAACTGCTATGAAGAAAAATAATGCAGAGATGGGAGCAAGAGAGTCAAAGGTTGGGGGAGGGGACGTTTGTCCTTATAAGTGGCATCCTCCGGGAAGGCTTCACTGACAAGGTGACATTTGAGCAGACACCTGAGAAACGTGAATGAGAAGGCAAGGGGCTCTCTGGGCGAAAGTTCATTACAGGCAAAGCGAACAGCAAGTGCAAAGGCCCTGTGGCAGGACTGTGTGTGGCTTCTTCCAGACACAGGAACGAGCAGTTTCTCTGAATTTATACACCTTGGCAGAAGGGTGGCATTGGGGTAGAGAGGCACCATTTACACAGAAAACAGTGTGACTGGTGCCCCCTAGAGCTGTGCAGTGAGTCAGGCCTTGTAAGGACACCAGTATGGCTAGAGTGGAAGGAAGGAGGGGAAAGTAATGGACGAGGTCTGAGAGGTAGCAAGGAGCCAGATCTCAGAGGGCTTTACAGGCCTGTGGCAGGACTTAGTTTTACTTCAATGGAGGACTGGTACTGTTCAATGTCCAGGAGGGCTTGGCTTTGATTTGTAGCATTTCCAGTTGCAATGATGGAAATACTCTCGCTGGAGCTGAGTTCATGTGTGACTGAATTGCTGAACGTAGAGCTGGGAAGAGAAGTGTAGAGGCGCACTCTTCTGTAGTAATCTAACATGCAGGTAAAATATGTAAATCATTGCAAGGGCATATATAATTGTAAGATGTAAAATAATTAGAAAGCAATAAGTTTTGAGTATTTGGTACCATTGTTTTACAAATAATTTATTTAATCATAGGTTTATAAAATTTAATTTTTAACAATGGCTCTGTCTAACCAGCTTGCAAAATTTTTAAAAATTTAATAGCCACCTCTTTAGAACTGGTTCAAGTTAGCTCATACACCACTGGCTTTCCTCTGAGTGTGGGTTCACGGCAGTCGAAATAAGTCATCAGAATAAGATGACTCTTTAAATGCTGTACTGAGAACAGCTGGTAGCTGGTCAAAGGCAGAAGCAGGGAGATGTCAGAAGGTTTTGCAAGAATGTTAGGGTTCAGCACGGGTCATGTGGAAAACCCCTGCACCTGGCCACAGTTTCCCTTGCACGTGACTTATGACCATTGGTGGTTAAGCCTGGTCTTAGTCACTTACCATAACTCTTCTAAGATGCAAGGTTTCTTTGTAGTCAGTGTCTCTGAAATCAGGATGAAATTGGCAGGCAACTCAAAATTGATTGTGTACATTTAATATATACTGTTTCTTTTTTCCTAAAAAATCTTGTATTAAATCAGTGTGGGTCTAGCAACTGAGAGCATCTTCCAGCTGAGAAAACATTCCGTTTTGCTTCGTGTGCCATGGAATTGATCACACTGAAGTATTGTTTGTGCCCCACGATTGAATTAAACTGATAAAGGTTTTGAAATATAAATATATACTCTGTAAATAAAGGCTAAGGAAAGTGAGAATGTGGGGAAAAGTGTAAGAGGAATCAATGAATCAAGCCTTCAGGGAGGCCAGTGAGTTCTCCTCTGATTAAATAAGACAGACAGCCATATAGGAGCGTGATTTCAGGAGAACCACATCCATTCTGCACCAGTCTGCACTGTCGACATCCAGCTGATCTCTGTTAAAATATCTAAAATCACCCAGGAGGCACGGTATATTAAAAAGCGGCCATTAAAAAGATGAAGAGAGTGCAGTCCCTGAGGAAATGAGACAGGTAGATGTAATGAAGGGTCAGTGTTGTTTAAAGATCTAATGCAGAGTTTTTCAGCGCCAAGTAATGCCTGAACCCCTTTGAAAGGTCCACCGCGGGCTTTAGAACGCCATTCTGCCAACCCCACCTCTTTCCCCCTTTGTAACTGCTGTTCGTCTTCATTCCAACCCTGTGGCTGTTTGACATTTGTTTGGCACAAAAGCAAAAATTAAGTCCGCCTCTATTCTTTTCTCTCCAGCCAGAAATAATTAAATGTGTATGTTATTTTATCGCACTTCGCAGTATTTAGAATGTCACATCCAAATCTCAGTTTAGTAAATAACTTGAGAAACGACAGTCATTCAGTATAAATATTTTTCAATCCGTAATTATCCCTGAGAAAGAGAAGTTTCATTTTTATAACTGAAAATAAAAATAATGTAACAGGACTATAATGGACACTGGATGATTATTATCCTTGAAATTAGGGTACACAGCAATGCTTACCAATACATTATCCGTAGAGTGTTATCCACTTAGATGAGAGCTAGAAACCAGCACGATTGTGAACCCAAACAAAACGTGGGAACAGACATATTCTAAATATACAGTTATTTGTTAGTCATCCAGATGATTTTTTTAGATTCTATATCAAGTGTTTTTCCCTTAAAATTCTTAAAATAGGCCTGTGGACCACACCTCTGTGGACTCTTGCTTGAACAGTATTGGTCAAGTTCCGTATTCTTCACACTACGAACAATTCTGGGAGTCCTCAGGCCCCTGTGCCTCTCCATCCCACCACCCATCTCCCGCTTCAAAAACACTGCTCTGATATGACCCATATCTCTATCGGGGTTCAACTGAAATTTTTATTTGGAAAAAAAATGCTGCTGTTACATCTAAACAATTTGAAAACCACTAATCTAGCATGTGGGGTACCCCAAAAGAACAGTCTAACTGAAATACTGTTTAAAGGGGCAAGAAAGAAGAAATGTACCCCACCCCCCCTGCCCATTCCAACCTTACCTACATCACAATTTTAAAGGTCCTTCTTGGGGTACCAATAAAAAACATTCTTCTGTTTCGAGGAAGTATAGAAGCAAAAGCAACAATTTAAAACAGTACGTACTTAGAACACAGCTGATGGTTTTTTGAGACCCCTTGTGCCATGATTTGTGTTGGGCCGGCATTTTGCAAGCTTTTTCTCATTTAATCCTCCCTGAAGTCTCAGCTCCATTTTACAGATCTAAAACATAAGAGATTCAAACTCAGATTGCTCAGCCTGGATTCAAAGCCATGTCCAAACTGACTGTACTGTTTTTCAAACTCTTGGGACCTCTGGCATTTCCTCAGTATTTTAAAGTAGAGTGTATTATAAATAACTCTCTCCCAGACATGTGTTAGATTTGGCTTTGCCCAGAGTTATAACTGGGTTGGATGACCAGTCCAACAACTCTGTGTGATCCAGGAGTCTTTACAGGGAGGGTTGTTTTGGCCTGTGAGGGAGATGAGAAATGGATGAAACCATCCTGCAGGATTAAGCCTGAAATGTTATTTGGTGGAAAAGTGTTCGCAGGCTAAACTCGAGTTCACTCATTCACTACTCCGCACACGTCGTAAATCAGCCAGAAGAGAGCTATTTCCATATTTTAAATTGCTGCAAAAATCTCTCCAACTTTCTCATTTTGCAGAGAAAGGTTCAACATCATAGGAAGCAATGTGCACTGAATTTTAACGCTCACTTCAGAAATCACTCTTACTCACTTTGTGGGTTTTTGACGCTCTTCCAACATACAACCATAACCTAATTTGCTTCCAGAATGTGTGTACTTCTGTAGTTGTTTATTATTAAAATGCTTTTAAGCTTCTGTCTTTGCTATTTAGAAAACTAAAGAAAAAAACCCCTGTTGCCTTCGCACTGATTCTTGCTAATATCTCACTGAACTATTTCAAAAAGGGTTTAAAAACCATTTCATAATATTTTAGCGATTCTGATATACGAGTTATATCATGAATCCCATGAATCCTTTCAATATATTGAAAACTGGAAAAAAACCTGAGACACAGGAGAACACAATTAGTAAATATTTAAATACCAATACTTGAAAACATCACAGAAATGTGTTTTGAAAATATCTAAAATATTTTTTAAACATGTGCACTGGAAAATCCTCAAATGAAGCCTGAACTATAAAATATACAGCAGGGTTACATATTGTTTTACATTTGTAACTGGAGTAAAAAATTTACAAACCTGGACACTTTGTTAAATATAAACATTTCCCCCCAAATTTAACTATTCATCATGTTAATATATATTTTAAGCCCCTATTTTATAACAGGCATATCAAACACAGTTGTACTTGGCATCTGTAAACTTAATTCATATACCTTGTACCTTAATAGTTGTGTCTTGTTGCATAAAGTATGTTATATCTGGTTCCATTCCCTGTCTTGGTTACTAATAGGTAGTGACATAAATATCAATATGAGATAACATCTTATATATCACTTTTTAGAAACTGAGAGATAAGCGCACCAAAAATATCCTGCAAATCTTTGAGCTCTTAAATGATTTCTTGTGTGTGTGTTTGTGTTGGAAAGAAAGAGGAGGAGGGGGAAAGGAGGAAGTATTTGCTCTAACTCATGTTGTGATTTATTGGATGCTAATCTTAAGACCACAAGATTACATTTCAAAGGTCAGGTTTACAGTCATGAAAAACAAAGATTCTGTGTGTTTGACACTAATGAGCCATGTTTATTCAGTGGGTGAAGTCAGACAAATATTAGATTAAATCTAGATCACCGAATGTTCTTATTAGGCATAGAAGCTTCTCTGGGTACAGATGTGTTAATATTAAACAGAATGCTGTACAAAATATTTTCCCTGAATTACTAAGGTAAATAAGTTACGCTAATCAAATGGAGAGGGGGAAATTTAGAAAATTTAAATTGATTTTAATTTTGTAAAAGCACAATTAGGAGAGTCTAATGCCTTTCAAAATGCGACTTTATAGCCCCATTACACACCCTTTGAAAAATAAGTAAAGCCGTCCTTAGAATGGCAGTTGCCAAGTCCATGGGTTCATTTAGGTTTTCTTCAAGCACTTTCATTTATAGAGCATTACTCTTCATCTACATCCAGTTTACTTACATACGGTTCAAGTTCTCAGTTTCCTATCTCCTACTTTCTCCTTTCAGTTTTGTGAATCGTGTGTATCTTGGCCATTTAGCTCATGTGTTTATTTAACAAATGGTTATGACAAGCCCCTCAAGGGCCAGGCACAGTGCTTGGCACCCATAATATCAATACAAGGATGACCAAGTCCTGATTCCTGCCTTCAAGGAGTTCACTGTATAAAAACACAGGAAGAAGTGATGAGTCCATGGGAGTAGATCAGAAAAGCCTTCTCAAACTCGGAGAGAAGCACTTCCCAGGCAAAGAAGGGGGCAATTGTACACACTGGAAGGGAAGGGAGATGTAAACATTGAAACATGACGGAGGTGGAATGAGTGGAGTAGATGGGTAGAGAGAACACGAGTCTGGCGAGGGAGGTACATGAGGCATGGCCCTTTCGCTCACACCCAAGAGCTTGAACCTCATTCCACAAGGATCGGGAGTCTCTGCAAGGTTTAAACAGTAACTGGAAGAGTCCATTTTATGGCTGTGTGAGGGGTGAAGGAGGCAGAGACCAAAGGCAAGGGGCCCAGGTTAGACTTTCCTAACCATCTGCTCCTGGAGCTGAGGCCCTGGACCAGAGAAGCACCAGCGAGGACAGAGTAGAGGGGACCCATAACAATGTCCGGGTCAACAGGACTTGGTGACCGACTGAATGGATGGTGTAAGCAGGATAGAAACAACCAGTAGAACTCCCAGGTTTCTGACTCCAGGTAGTTAAGGGTGTCATCCATTAAGACAGTCATGGCAGGGCTTCCCTGGTGGCGCAGTGGTTGAGAGTCCGCCTGCCGATGCAGGGGACACGGGTTCGTGCCCTGGTCCGGGAGGATCCCACGCTGGGCCCGTGAGCCATGGCCACTGAGCCTGCGCGTCCGGAGCCTGTGCTCCGCAACGGGAGAGGCCACAACAGTGAGAGGCCCGCGTACCGCAAAAAAAAAAAAAAAAAAAAAAAGACAGTCATGACAGTGGGGGAAATGGTCTTAAGGGAAAGAAATCCAATTTGAGATAAAAGTTTGAGATGACTGTGGAAAAGCTACCTCTTGATGGAAGGCATAGTTAGTGGAAGCAGGACTCGTGATAACCCCCCCAAAATCTGAGTGTGGGCTGTTCCTTTATCAATCGAGGAGGTTTCCCTACATAGGCCAACCTTGACGTTGAGAATACTGAAGCAGAATGCACAGATACGGCTTTTAAGGAGCCGATTTTTAAAATGCATTTCTCTTTTCCAACAAATATTTAGTTAGCCCTATTCTGTATAAGAAACGTTGCGAGTTTTATAACAACTGGTAAGCGCTGGCTACACAGCATTGCTCCCTGCACATTTCTTTGCTTGCTTCATTAAACTCCTTTTTAATGGGGGAAAAAAACACAAAGAAATCTGCTTTCGAAATCTGAGAGCACCTGAGAGACATAATTTGAGGCAGCGATCAGAATCAAGCTAGCTGATACATCAGTGCTGGTCTCTCCTGGGTAGTTTGTTCCCAGGATTTCCAAGGGCTGTGAAGATGATCTTGAAGATAAGGTTATGCGGCCTTCCAGTAGCTTTCAGAAAAGGAATTCTTCAAAATGAATAGCTATTTTAAAAAATATCTTTCCCTAAGAGACATAGCATTTGGTGATAAATTGAATGCTTCTCACTGAATTGAACATATCATGATCTAGATAGAAACTCGGTCTGAAAAAATAAATAAATAAAACATGGCACCTTTCATAGTATCACAAAATGAGCTATTTCTGATACTTAAAGTGTCTGATTTCTAGGGAAGGAATTTCTGTTAAGGCATGTTCTTCTTTCTGAGATACAGATGATATATTTTCTATGACATGCCACAAAAATATGCTGATTTTACTCATGTATTGGTATTGTTAGTTTATAGAGACTAGAAACCTATGTAACCATCTCTTACAAAGGAAAAACAATATACCCGTACAGAAAGAGCACAGATATTGTGTCTTGGTAAAAGTCAGTAACTTGTTGGTCAGAGATTCACGCGTGGCTATTAGTTCAACTTTCATATCTGAGAGAAAATGGAAAAATATGGTAAATACTATTGGTAGGGATTCTCTAATAATTCATAAATGGTTTAAGTTACGTTTTGGAGGATCTTTTTGCTTTGTGTTTTGTTTACTTGTTTTTCAGTTTATCCCACAAATTGCCTGGTAACATGTTCATGAAATGCCCCCAGACAAATTAGTTTCACTTCTAGTGTTCCTTCTTGCCATTTCAGTTGGAGAAAGATGTAAAAATAATAAGCTTTGAAAGAAGAGAAGTTGTGTCCTATTATTATTGTTATGTGTTGCTGCAGTGAAGACATGAAATTGGAAATGGCAGAATATGGAGTGGGGAAAAGTCTGATATTTTGACATTGTGACGTGTTTGTGAAGAGAGGTCAGAACCCTACATCCATGGAGTGAGGGATTTATATATATACATATATATATGCACACATATATGTATGTATGTATATACACGTATATATTTTTTAGAACAGTGCGGGTAGTAAAACTGTTTCAGTAATGCACTCACCTTGTGTAATCTCACCTAGGCAAGTTGCAAAAAAATAAATCTCTGGATAATGCAGTTTTTAATTCTGAAACTGAAAGATTCCTTACTAAATTTCTAGAAATTTCTACAAGAATCTCCCAAATCATTCCACATCTCTTCCAAATTCTTGTTTATAAACTGCACTTTCATTAATGAAAAGAAGCCATTCCTTAGAAGAAATAGTCTGTTTTTCTTGTTTGCTCTTCAAATTAGGGTTTTAAAAGCTGTCATGGATGAAAATTATTTTCTCCGTAATCTCAGAATTATTTCACAGTAGGGAAAAGATATTTATTATCAAAAGGGAAAAGAGAAGCATTTTCGTGGAGTTCCTGCTCCTTTCCCATTTGGGGGATATGAATTTCCATCATCTTCTGGTTGGGAATCAGTGAATAATTTCAAGCCTCAAGGAATTCTGGGAGTTACGATTGCGACCAAAGGGTTCAGATCAGTGCCTCTGTCATCACACCAAACAGCCAAGAATGCACAAGGTGCGGTTACTCTGAAAAGCCAGACGACGCTCATTTTGCTTTTTTTTCTTTTAACTTCAGTATTTCCTTTCCCCAGGCGTATAGTAGACATTCAATAAATATGTGTTAACTTAGTGAATTAATAAGAATTGTTATTTAATTGTGTAGCTAAATAATCAAAGTCCAGTGATGCCATTTCTTGGTTTATGCTGAAATCTGCTATTGGGGAAACATTCTCTAGGCTTCCATTGGGTACTTTCACTATTTTATTCTTAAAATAATTGTATGCTTTTCAAGTTTCTCTCTTCTGCCCTTTGCCTCAGTCTCCTGATAATAATTATCTTTAATATCAAATGTCTCAAGTATCTTAAAAAGCTTTTGATATTCAGAGATGATTTTCATTTTCCAGCATTTCCTGAATATTACTGTAGAATTTTTACTTAGACACAATTACTGGGGAAAAAATGAGAAAAAAAATGTAGGGAGGTGAAACCAGGAGAAGGAGTAAAATCCAAAAACATAAAATATTTATTGGCATATTGTTTAAGGATATATCCATGCGTAGTAAAACTACATCAAGCATAAAGGAAAAAATACAAAAAGCAGAGAAGCAGCCCCGCTTGTGGGGGGAGTTAGATGGGTACAGTTGAGGTGGGACCCGGGGGTGTTTCTCAAGCCACGCAAAGTCTAGTGCATCTTAAGCTCTAAAGTAAGTGTAATTCATTATTTTATATACCTTTATTATATATTATGATATAATATATAACAGTTTGTATTACATGCCAAATGTCAATAACATATATAAATATATCTTCATAAAAAGGAATATGTATTATTTTATTTATGTAAAATATTTCAAATAAAAAAAATATAGGGAGAGATGATGATAAAAACCACAGTCAGGCCAGGGTCATACAAATAAAGAAATACCTATATTGATCTATTACGTTGAGGCAGATTTGAAATTTATACTCACCATTGTGAGCCTTTTTTAAAAAGCATATATAATAATGGCTTTTAGTGACTTTCTTCCAGGAAGAAATTAAATTTTCTATTTGTTTTCATAATGCTTAGGTCCTCTAAAAATTAATTTCTGGTTTATCTATTATTTACATGCTTCCTAAATATTTAATGTCATCTTTTCCTTAATGAATAGAAACGAAGGATAAAAATGATGTCAAATATTTTAACTTGTTCCCTTTATTTCTTCCCTAATTTTTTTGACCAGTACACATGCTTTTCCTGCATATGTGGTTAACATAAGAAGTTGACCTAGCCAATTTCTGTGTTAAGGTACAAGTAAGATTTCACAATATCAAAATCCTTATTTTTCTGAAATAAATTTTGTTGTTCTGAAAACTGCTCTCAGTCAGCCATTAGCTAGGGACTAAGTATCTCTTTACAGGACTTTGTAAAAATGTTTCTGGTTATAAAGATCAAAAGGTCAAAATCTATAAGATTTCATTCATTTTTGACTCTGAGAGATCTTTAAATTGTGTTATCGTTTTAGGGGAAAAAAACATATGTACTAGTCATTTCTAGTTATAGTTAATTGTTTTCTTACTTGAAATCTGGGCATAGGATCTAACAACTGAACTTAATATCCAAAAACCAGAAAACCTAAGATTTATGGTTATATACAAAACCTGTATTTATCGCTCTTTAGAGTGGTTTGAACCTATGATGTGGCAAAGGGGCCTTTACATAGATGTACATGGTAAAAATCCAAAAGCCTAGGGTCTTATGCTTCCAGACCAGTCCCTGGTCATTCCTGGTTAAAAATTGGCAGATAAGGTTCTGCTAAATTATTGTTGTTTCAGTAGTAAAAGCAAGAAGAGTGCTTGCGCACTGCCATCCAGATGGCCACATGGGAATGAGGTCACCACAGGTGACCAGTCTAGCTTTACATGTTCAGAAAGCTGATTTTTTAATTCATCTTTAGGGTGAGATGGGAGAATATTTATTCCTTGTTCCTGAATATTCCTATCTGCTATCCAGGTATCTCTTTTCTCACATTAAGGTGTCTAGAAAGCCAGATTAGGAATTAGAAGGTGTTAATGATCAAAGAGTTAAGCAAAGGGTCCTAGGCTGCTTTGTAGACAATTTCATACAGTCCACAATAGTGATTACTTCTGCTGCCCTATAGGAGATGGAATTCTATTTTAGGTGATACTGCATCTCTTTCCACACATCTTTTCTTTCTCAACTCTTATTAATCATCACTTAATTGTACATAATTACAACTTCTAGCATTAAAATATGTCTTCTGTTAGGTTTTTAAATCAATATGTTTATTTTTGGGGAAACACATTAGACTTGAAAAGTTCAGGAAGCATCCATTTTACCAGGAACATGATTATTCATCTTCTCTTGGGTGGATCATGAACTGAGTTAAATTAAATCTTTTAAGTGGGAATATTTTCATTATTACTTCACAAAGGGCAACATAAGTAATAATCATTTGCAAGCTGATTTGTTTGTAGTTGTGGACTTCTTATGTGGAGAACAGTAGATCATTGTATCTGCCCAATATCAATGGCCTGAACTACAAAGGTTCTTTTCTTTCTTAGGTTACATGCCTATTGTGTGTCAGGTAGGGAGCCTGCACCGTGTGTCCTCTCTCTCAACCCAAGGGGATAGAGCAGTTGCTATCTGGAATTTTACCAGTCACTCTGACAGAGGGAAGATGGGAGTTCTGGCCATGGCTGGTCTTGAATGGGTAATTAATAATTGTTCTGCCCTGGAAGTGACAGAATATTACAGCTGACCAGCCAGGACGAACCACTTGGCTCCACCTAACCAAAAGGGGGCCAAGCACTGCAATCCTGCCATGTGACCAGAAATGAAGAGAACTGGAAAGGTCTGGTGCACACCACTGTTGACTTTCCTAGTCATTTGTATGAAGACGTTGCCGTCATCCCTCGTGTTGGCATGTCTCTATCTGGAAGGAGTAGAGACCTCAGGTTATGTCAAACAATGTCCAAGACTACCACGATCATGTTTTAGATTCCCATTTTCTTTTCATAATGACTCTTTTCTATACCCATGTTTCTCAAAAACATAAGCCAGTATCTTCATTAGTATCTATGAGCATTTCTCTGAAGTTCTCCTTAACTTCTTTGGACCTCAGTTTGCTTCAGCAGGAAACTAAAGATTCAGACTAAAGCCTCCCTTCTGAATTTTGAAGTTTCATGACTGCACTGTGGAGTTATTAAATTGTGACCTTTATAGTATTCAATTATATAGTCATTTATAACGCGCTTTTAGCGCATTTAAAAAATACGCTATAGTTACTCGGCATTTAGAGCCCACAATATCGAATTGAAATAGTGAGGAATCTCACTTATCTTTAACCTCAGAATGAATGGAAGCTATAATGAATGAGCTATAAGTTGTGCTGGACAACTGCTGCTTGCTCTCAGATCTGTATTTCTTCTTTCTTCTACTCCCCTCTATGTAGTAGGGAACTACATTTCCCAGGATCCCTTGTCCTTTAGCTTCTGAGTCAGTTCATCCAATCAAAGGTACTCTTGCTTCCAGAGAAGGAAAGAAGCCAGACTACTTCTTCCTTCTCACTCCGCCTCCTTGTGGTGTCTCTAGTACCAGCAGCAACTGCACTTCCCCCATGGCTGCGTAGATATCACCTCACACCTTTCACAATGGCTATCATCAAAAAGTCTACAAATAGCAAATGTTGGTAAGGAGGTGAAGGAAAGGCAACCCTCCTACACTGTTGGTAGGAATGTAAATCGGTGCAGCCACTATGGAAAACAGTACAGAGGTTCCCTGAAACACTAAAAAAAGGATTACCACATGATCCAGCAACTCCACTCCCGGGTATAGATACAGAAAAAAACGAAAACACTAAATGAAAAAGATAAATGCACCCCAATGTTCATAACAACATTTTTCTCTTTTAAATGAATGAGGTCAGTAGGATAAGTGGAAAGTATAGTGGACCAGAGAGGGGATAATTTAAATATTAGTCCTTCTTTCTCTCTCTAGTTATACGCTTCCAAGCAAAGTACTTCACTTCCTGTATTTCTTTTTCCTCATTTATATAATAAGAGTTTTGTTCCACTACTGTGCAACAACATGAATGAGTCTCAGAAACGACATGCCCAGTGAAGGAAGCCAGTAGGTACAGTAAAGTTTCATGTAGATGGGGCTAATCTATGAAAATATACATCAGAATAATGCTTGTCTTGGTAGGGGGAGGGGAGAGAATTGAAATGAGGCAATTTTCCAGGGTGATGACAGTGCTCTCCATGTTGACTGGGGTGGTGTTTACATGGGTGTATATATTTGTTAAAACTCACCAAACAGTACACTCTGAGGTGTTCACATTTTACTGTATGGAATTATACCTCAATATAGAAGAAGAAAAGGGTGTGCTGAGAAAGACAATTAATTAACTTGTTAATTAAGCAAAGGGGCTTGGATTATATGTCTTTAAGATCTCTTTTAGCTCTAAAATTTGATTCTTTTCTAGTGAAGAATTTGGATGAAATAAAGGGGAAAAGGGAGGGAGAGACAGAGAATGTTACTAGGCTTTAAAAGTTCCAAAGCCATTCTACAAACACATATTTTAAAACTTGTGTTAGAGGGTTCATGCATGCTTACTAAGAGAATAGACAGTGGAAACCAACTGCATATATTTTAAGCCCAGATCCATGAGTGATTAGCTCTGGGGACTTGAACAAATAGCTTAAGCCCCTGTTCCTGAGTTTCAACATGTGTATCACAGAGTCAATGCTTGTATCTAACCTAGTGGATCACCGTGAGGCTTAGATGAGAGAATGCATATATAGTTTTTAGCGTGGTGCTGGGCATATAGTAAATGCTTAACAAATGATGATGATGATGATGATGAATCTTTCCAGAAACTTCTTCATATGCATTGGCAGATAGATCTATTGAATCCATCATTTTTTAATGCAAATGTGATCATATTATGCATACCATTTTGCAGATTTAACAAATTTAGTATACCTATACCTTTTTCCATGTTAACATATACAGTTCTGTTTGGTGATGGCATCATGTTCATGACATGGATGGACCATGATATATTTAACTCTTCTCCTATTGATTAGCTTTAGGATATGTTGGAGTTTTTATTATTATAAATAATACAGAAATGAACATTCTTACATGCAATATTGAAGGATATAATTTTTTAAGCAGAAAGAATATCTAACCATTTTACTGTCAGAGTTAACTTTTTAATTTTAAGACTAACTCTGTCCACTAAGCCTCCTAGCTTTTTAAAATTTGATCTTAGATTCCTAAGTCAGGCAGTCAGTTGATGAAATACAAAGGAACGGTTGTTATCTTTTATACTCTCAGTTTTCTACAGTGAAGTAATGGGAAATAAATCATAATTCTGAAAGAAATATATAAAAGCAAGTAAATATTATACCACTATCTTAGGATAGGAAATACATTCGGTGTGCTCAGAAAATGTAAAAACCCAGCCTCAATAGGCATTCTGAGTGGACAGGAGGTCCTCAGGACTGTCAGAAGGAAAGGTAAATGGGACTGAGGTTTCTAAAATTTAATTTTCAAATTAGAGTAGGAAACCTCTTTGAAAATTCCATTTATTTGCTAGAAATATGAAGGCAAGTAGCATCAAGCCACCTCATCTTAAAGCATCTCAAGAATACAAGGCCCTCTGGCATTTTTTTTTCCTTCGGAGAAAAAGACCATGAAGTCATTCTGCCTTATTAAGAAACCTAGTGGGAATAGAAAAAACTTTTAATAAGCCTATAGCTACTCTAACAGTTGAGTAGTAAATACTAAGCATTACTTCATAGGAATGAGTAAGTATAACACCTTCACAGTCTGTTTCTATAACATATGGACTGTTAAGTGCTTGAGAAATAATTTGTTTGTTTTTGCACCTCGTAGTTGAACGTAATGAAGCACTACTGAGTTGAAGAACTAGACAAGAAACTCCTTAGTTATGGGGAGTTATATTCTGAATTAATGAATTACAAATTGTAAGCTGATCCAACTCCTATAAATATTATGGAAAGAAGTAGCAGCCTACCTACACAAGTTTTCAAGGCAAAATTATTCTGTGATGAGAAAAAGATTTAGAGCATAATTAAGGTTCCTAAATTATCAGTACTTAAGAAGAAACTTACCATATGTTTAAAATTATCCGAGACTGCATTTATGATCTGTGATAAGCGTGTATTTTCTGGAATGCAGAAAACCTCTTTAAAGGTTTTCTGTTTTATTTTTATGGTATTATTGTGCAGTTCACCTCTTGCAATTCATAATGGGCTTTAAAAATTCAAAAAATAAGATAAAATTTTTATTCTATGCCTGTAATAGTTATTTCACTTTGCATAGAAAACACTAACTCATTGGTAAAATACAAATAACTTAAAATGACAGATTTAATAAGCTGTTTTCTGGGAACATTTTGTTAACACGGCTCTATGATACAAGCATAGAGTTTTATTCAAGTTTGAATGTTAATTAATTTGGGAAGTGATGGTCTTGGGAAGGTCTTCAATCTCTGTATACATGCGATCACTAAGAAAAATCTGTAATCTTATGGATCATTTCTTTAAAGTGGTTTAGAATCCAAAAACCGGCACAACACATAAATAGGAGAGAGCACTGAATCTGGAGTCAGAACCCTTGGAATCCAAACTGGCTGCATCTCAAAATAATTATGTAACCCTGGGCAAGTTCTGAACATCTGTGAGTCTGTTTCTTCAATCTCTCAAAGATGTAAAATAAGATAGAATTTGCCTTCTTCAAAACGTCAGGCTTAAGGATGAGAGTAGCTAGTTCAAGTGAAGATGTTTTAAGAACTGTTCATTGGCTTAGCAAAAGCATTATGAAAAAACAAAAAGAAAAACAAAGGGTTTCATAGTGAATAATCATCAAGGAAAACTTAGATTAATGTGAATGCAAGACAGAGAGAGGGAGGGAGATTTCCCAAAGACTAGTAAAGAGGGAATAGATTCTGCCTGTAACCTCCACTGACCTTGGAACCCTCCCTGCCCCCTTTGTAAATGAAACATGTGGAGAACACCCACGGGGAAAAGTAATGCCAGAGACAAGGAGACTGTGGTAGCTTTATAGGTGGAGGTTAAAGTGTGCAGTACAGAAAACTCAGTGGGGCAAAGCTGCTGCAGAATTGATGGAACTCCTAGCTTCTCTAGGGTGATTCTAGCTGAATGTTTCCTGTTTGCCTCCTGTAAATGTATTTAGCATCGGATAAGTGTCATAATAGTTCCGCAAAACCATTTCTCACATGTGATGACCTCAGTAGGATTAAAATGGAAGTGCCAAAGGAACGACATGTTTTCAACAAAGTTTGCCTCTCTATTTTGAATATGTGCAAATCTGGAAAATTCTTGTCATTAGGACTGTCATCATTCCTGAGTATTCTAGTCTGACCAAGACATTGAGGTCTCATGGAAGAAGCTCCCTGAAGAGGTTATTTACTCTACCTGGGACTTGTTTTCTTTATTTGTAAAATGAAGGAAATGAAGAGACCCGCAAGAACTCTTCTATGTCTACAAACCTCTACCAGCTCAGCAGAACATCCTCTCGGAGGCCCACTCCCAGGCTTCTCATAGTACTTAAAGTCGCCACTACCTCCGTCATCTAAATAAGCCATTAAAGTCTAGAGTATTATTGCCAGAAGACTTACTTATCTGAAAGGTACAACATTTGCAGGGCACAAAGGCCATTTACTCTTTCTCCTAAATATTGGTTAGTTTCTTAGGTCAGATCATTGTCACTATGTCAGATGCTGCAATAAAATAAATATAAATAAATAATATAAATAACATTTATATTATATATATAATAATATAATATATAATAATATTAATATATTAATATAATTATATTATATATAATATAATATATTATATATATTATATATAGTAAATATATAATATAAATATAAATAATATAAATATATAATATATATATTATATAATATATATTATATATTTACATATACAATATATATTTGTATAATATATAATATATATTATATATAATATGTATAATATATATAATAAATATATATAATATAATATTAATTAATACATTAATATAATTATAATATAATATAATAATATAAATAAATATTTATATTATATATAATTTATAAATTATATATTTATATATAATTATATATAAAATAATATAAATATGGTATCCACGAAACACCTGATCAAGACCGAGCCCATGGATATATTTGCTAAAGTAAACAGAACATTTCAAAGACTTGGTTCTGGAATTCGATACGCATGGTAGGCAGGACAACTTGGAAGGTACCTGCAAATAAAGTAACACAAAATTGCAAAGCTTCAGATATGTTTCGGGTGTTTTATCAGATATTGATATTCCTGTAATGGATATTGTAAAATGTCAACTGGAAATCATGCCTAACTTCTGAAATATTATTCCTATGGAATGTTGATTCTCATCCTGGGACTCGAAGAGCAGCCTTCACCTAGTCATTCATTCAGGAGATAAGGAATACTTTCTGTGTGTCAGGCACTGGACTAAGAGAAAAAGATGGACATGAGAATTAGAAAATAACCCTATGCCTCTGTCTTGGTTTCCGTATTAGTAAAGCAGCAAGTATGTGCCCAGCAAAGATACTAAGAGTCACCTCCCCAACCGCACAAAACATCTAAATGCTTCAAAAACACAGGGCCCTAAATAAAATTCTCACTTTAAAAACTGTTGTGTGAAATAGCATATTAAAAAGAACACAGCCAAAATATCATGATTTTTAAAACTTCACACTTAGAAACAAAAGAAGACCAACTGAAAAATCAGAACAGACATGGAATAACTACAAAAATGTAGTCATTTCACCTTCCACAAGATATATTGATAGAAAGTATTTAATTTTGTATTTCAATTTTAATACATGTATTAATTCCTAGGTCTTCCCTAGGAATCGTATACCATCTTGAACCTAAGACCTCTGTTTCCCTTTATGAAACAAAATTAAAACAGAGACCATAGGTCAAGTAGAGCTTTAAGAAATTAACATTTCCAGGTATGATTTCACAATCCAGGCTTCCCTTGTTTTGCACAGTGTATAAGCCCTTCCACAATTATTATTTGGAGGGGAAGAGGGTGGGAAAGTAAATAAGTGCGCCTGAAAAGAACACATACAGCACTTTTTTTTTTCCCTTGGGCCTCTCTGCTGAATGTTAAACTCATTAAAAGAACAAGAAGCATTTCATGGATTACTGATAACAGTACCTCTGTCACAGACAGGAGGCCAGATTAGCGCCGTAAATGGAGCCATTGTGTGCATTACCGAATGTGAGATATTCATCGTCAAAACCGATCCGCCTCCTGCCAAAGACAGGTAGACATAATGAATACACAAAAGCAACCTTTTATTTTTTTTCCTGGAGCCACACTTAAAAACAAGTTATTAGGATATTAATCATCGGCTGCAAACAGCATTCTAGAAGAAAACAGCAAAATCAACATAAATATGCATACCATCGATACGCTTGCAAAGTTCAACATGCATTACAATGCAGCTAAAAGCTAATATTTCTGAAGCTAACCTTTGAATTCTTTTTCCATTTACATAAAAGTCGTGACAAACTGGAAATGGTTGAATTCAGATTCCCATCTACGAATGCTGAATTACTAAATTTAATTGAAATCTGTTAGCATTAGACAGTCTTTTAAAGATTAGGCCTTTTGACCCCTTCATCCCAAAGATGAGAAGTAAGGTCTAGAAATCCTAGTTAAGGGCAATAGCAGACAAGAATGCAGACCCGAGCTCCAAGTTCAGCATTATTTCCTTCACACTGTGCTATTCTGTCTCTCTACCCAGGTAGACCCTACGAGGGGCCACATTTCCATAGTTTGGCAACTGTCTTGAAATTTAGATCTCCTGGTGGAATGTGTCCCCTTCACGCCGAATGCCTCAGTTTTGCCTGTTACGGTATTTTATTTATTCTTTAGAAACCTTTATGCTCATAAACATGCCCATTAGTTTTACAAATTACCACATTACTCATAAGTGAGTTGTCCTCCTAATATAGCACATAACTGATTGTTGCATTTTTTGGACCATTTATAATAAAATTATGGAAAGTGTTAAATAACCCTTAGAGAGAAAACGTATTCATCATTTTAGCAAAGGCATACGTGTTGCATTTTCTTCTTAGGTATTTGTAGGAAATTTATATTCAAAATATTATGCTATTTCTCTAAGAGGACCCCTGGGTTTCTGTTTGGGGCCATGCCTCTTGTCTTTCCTCTTCCCTTTCCTCTTCCCTAGGTTCCTTATAAAAGTTAAAGCTACTTATGGTGTTCTTTTTTCACAGTCTAAAGGAAAATGATTTGCTCCTTCCAAATCACATGAGGTCTATTTAATTTTGTTCTTTAAGTCAGCAATTAAAGTTCAGCGCCAAAGCCTGAAATCACCTCTTCCCCTTGTCACCTACTCTTAAGAGAAATGACGGGATTAACACAGGAGCATCCTCCTGTAAAATCTAACAGTGTTTTCCTTCAAAATAAGAAATGTGGAGCCACACATCTCAGCTCCCTTTTAGAGTCATTGGAATAGTACATATCTAGCTGAAATCAAAGATGCCCTGATCATGGGACTCCTACACGATTTCTTCTCTTTTTTCTTAGCATTCGCAGATATGAAAATTTTCTGATGCGACCACCAAGAGCCATCGTAGGGAAGAGCCTCACCAAATGAAACATCATATGCAAAGAGAAAAAAAAGTTAAGGCACACTGAATTAATTATATCTGAGATTTGACTTACGCATTAGATGATTAAGTATGTGCACTTGAATGAGCCCCTGAAGGTAGTCCAGTTACCTTAAATAATTGTCCAGGGCCTTTTGGCTAAAGTGACTTTCCCAGTGTAGCTTGCTTTTGCTATCTTAATTTTTCAGTATCTTAATTTTGTGCTTTCTCTATGCCCTACCTTCAGTTTAATTCAGTAAGCATTTACAGAAAACAGAATATGCAGAGGACGGTCCTAGAGCTTGCAGGGGAATGGAAAATTGAAAAGGTGGAGCCTGCCTACCCCCTAGGGGCTGTCTCTAATGCGAGAAACAAATTCACATGGTTAATGCATCAGCCATTATACCATAACTCCAGTCCAAACATAGATTCCTGTCATTTTGTTGTTGTTGTTGTTGTTATAATAGGAATTGATTAAATCAGCTGCTGAGTTAGCAAGAATAGAGTTAGAAGAAAAGTCTTTGCTTTCAGAACAGCAAGAAAACCAGACAAAAACAGCTAATTTCCAATACAAGGTGGTGAGCACCGAGGCACCCGCAACTTGGGATGCTTCAGAAGTACCAGGAGAGAGCTTGGGGCCTCCTGGAAGGGTTGAGTCCTGAAAAATCCTAAGTCAGACAACATCAGAAGTCAGAGCATTTTCCTGGCAGAAGAATGGCACCTCTAAGCTGTAGTTGTTTCTAGTATTTGAATGTTGTGGAGAAATCAAATTTCAGAGACTATTTAGGAAATGGACATAGAGTCACCACATATTTTTATTGCCAATTAAGACCATCTTTAAAACAACCAGCTACCCTCACCATCATTATTTGAAAGGAAAGGATGTTTTAACACCAAGATCGTAGAAAAAGGAATAATCTTAGAATAAAGGACAGTCCTTTAACTGGAATAAGTTTAGCATCATTTTCTTTTCCATCTTCTATTACCAGTGATGCTTGTCGTAAGTAGCATTGTTCTTGGACTCACGACCACTACTGTGAACCATTGGTTTGGAATCTGGAGTCTTTGGCAGAACTGCAAGCAGTTTCTAGAGAGTAGAGTACAGAGAGGTGATGAGAAGCAAGGCTTGTGTGCACAGACTCCACACGAAGAACCTTGAAGACTGTGCTAAGGAATTTGTTCTTTTTAATTCTAAATGCATTGGGGAGTGTTAGAAGGAATTTTACAAACTATGCACCGTGAGATTGTGTTTCAGAAGGTTCACCTGGACAGCACTGAAACTGACTTTTAAAGATGTAGTGTGAGTTAGCTGGGCCAAAAAAATTAATAATGAAAGAGGCCAACCCAGTATATAGGGAGAAAATAGGAGGAAATGAACAGATTCAAAATGAGAAATGAGAGTGGCCATACTGGGCCAGTAAATACGTTGGGAAGTGTAGACATTTAGGAGATTTGAGTTACACCATTAAGACTCAGTGATTGGATTTGGAAGAAAGGAGAAAAAGGGGAAATCATGAAAAAAATCCTAAATTTCTGGCTGTAACAATTGAGTAACTAGATGGGAATGCCTCAATTCACTCTAGTAGCAATCACAAAAAAAAGGAGCAGTTGAAGGAGAGCTGAGGGGAGTTAGGAGTTTGACTTTAGATGTGTTGAATTTGAGATATCTGTAGGGCATCTAGGTGGCATCTAGCAATTGAAGACATGATTCTAGAGTTTGGGGGAAAGATCTTGGCTAGGGACATCAATTTAGAAGTCAGCAGAGAGGTGATCCTGGAAGCCAGAGGCGTGGATGTGGAGAGAATCTACTGTTGATGAGTGAAATCCTGTCAAGCAGGGACAGATAGAGAACAGTCAGGGGGTTTGTGACAACTGCTACAATTGCTATAATACAAGCAATATGCAGTGGAAATACAGAGGTGTGAGAGACTCTCAGAGAGCTGGGTCATGAGCTGAGCTTCAAGTAGTGAGGTCTGCAGGGGCGCCTAAAAGGAAGAAACTCTTTCCAGGCAGAGACAAGGAGGAAAAAACTGACCTTCCTTTTACCCCAAAACAGTGGTTCTGGAAGACATGTTAAAGCACAGATTGAGGGAAGGGGTGATAGATGAGCCACACCAAATTTTTTATTTGGTGTGTCTAACAAGCTCTCAGATGATGACGATACTGTTGGTCCTTGGACCACACTTCGAAAAACCCTTCACTCTTAAAAACAAACAGTGTGGTTGCCAAGGCAGGGGCAGAGAAGGACTGGGGGTTTGGGGTTAGTAGACGCAAACTATTATATATAGGCTGCATAAACAACAAGGTCCTACTGCAGAGCACAGGGAGCTATATTCAATATGCTGTGATAAACCATAATGGAAAAGAATATATATATATATATATATATATAAAACTGAGTCACTTTACTATACAGCAGAATTAACACAACTTTGGAAATCAAGTATACGTCAATAAAATTAAAAACAGACGAACAATAAGCAGAATCCTCCCTTCCATATTTAAGAGGTATCTCTAGGCCTATTTGCATAGCATTTGCTAAATATTTACATATTTTCCCAGTCTAGACAGACTTTAAAGCCACCTCACAGCCTTTCTTTTTCCAGATTACTGATCCAAAGTGATTTTGCTTATCTTCATACCTCAAAGGGCTTTCATTCCTGTGATCATTCCAACTGTCTCTTGACTTACAGTGCTTCCTAAGTGCCACGTCTTATGCTCCAGGAAAGCCATAGTTTTTTTTCATCTGGGTGAAGAGCTTCGCTTTGTTTTCTTTCTGACACTTTTGAGCACTTCCCTCATCTTTGCAACCGCTAGAGCTCATCGGCAGCCTCGTACTCAGTGACTTCAGAGCCGATGCTTTTCCAAAGACAAGAAATCTCATCGGCCATTTTTCTGCTCATTGATCTCACCCTGTGAGATTCTCCAATAAGCTTAAACCTACTTCAGTTGTTATTTCATTTTCTGGTAGAGCAGAGGAAGTGTGCCAGGGAGTCACGCCCAGACAGAAGTCTGGGACGACAGTCAGAATATCAGCAAGAAGAGGAAACAGCTATGGTGAACAACCTGCCGGGCACCCAGCAGTGTATGGCATTTAGGGCTACAGGTGTGAAAGAAACATTCCTTCCTCTTAAACAGGTTTCAGTCTAGTTAGGGCGAGGGCCAGGCAACCAGAGAATTAGGATATACTGTGAAAAGGAATGTGATTAGTGTAAGACGAGAGGTAGGAGGGGAGCCTAATCACATCTAGGGAGAAGGTCAAGACAGGCAGATGTTTTTCAGGAGAAACACTTGGAGCTGACTGTTGAAGATATAGGATGAGTTAGCTGGGCCAAAAAAAAAGATAGGGGCACCCAAAAGTTAGGAAGCGTGATATATATGGGGAATTGCATGTAACTCAAGATGGCTAGAGAGCTGATGGAGAGACAGAGAAGCCTGGAGAAGGACACAGAGCAGATCTCCAAGGGTCAGTGAAGGGAATGGGATTGAACAAGACTGAATCCACATTGTGATGTAAATCGTAGGCAGAATGTTTAGAAATGAACTACGAATAAATACAGGTCTCACTACAGCATTTGTCCTGTATGGATATCCAGTCCCTCTTCCCTAGAAACTGGGGACCTGTCAGCCAAATGAAGATAAATAAGTATGTCCACATGGGGCTCTTTGGATCCCGGTTTTCTTTTGTCATCCTGCTTCTCCATCATCTTCCAGGCGTCTTATGAATCTAGTACAAGCCCTTATCTCAGACTTGCCTTTATGCTGGCAGCCAAAATGGATCCCAGCAAGGTGGACGGCCATCGGACAGTACTCTGCCTGTCTGCAGCTGTTCAGACATCCAACCTCAAGCTTGGTCTTTATCAATGGGATTTCCTTTGCTCTGCTATTGCTCTTTTCATTTTCTACTGGACGGAGTGGGGTGATGCTGGTATATGATGAGGTTCTTTCGCTTTTATGTTCTGCAGAAAATGCTTCTGCTGACTATATAGGTTTCTCCTTTTGTATTTTGGATGGGCAGAAGAGGGGAGCATTATATCAGACCCCCATTGGTTTGGACAGAGAACAGCCTCCAATTGAGTCCTAACTATCTAAAAAAAAAATGAATCCCTCCCTCTGCCTGTTTCCTCAGCCAAATCTGATCACTCTGCCATGCTTATCTTTCATTCAATCCCTTCCCATAAGCCCCAGGAAAATATAAAAGAGAATTTTTATTTTTGAGTCATTATACCAAGAATTTTTTTTTTACTTTTTTTAAAAATGATCTCATTCAGGTTTATATTTTTCTTTTCCTTTTATCAAATTTTCTTTGACTTTTAGTGGTCTATTACACCTTACCGTATATATCTTCAAGGAGTTAAGGAAATAAAAGACAGGATCAGAAGCAAGTGCAATATCAACCCTTGACCAGGAGTGATTTGCGTGGTATTTACATAGTACGAGATGTAGTACTTAGGGATTGAGGGTCCTCTGTGTTCATTAGCATGTTGTGTTACTACAATTCACATTTAGTTTTCATTTGAATTAGTGAATGTGAATTCTGTCACAATACGCTGAAGTAGTTTGTATTTGATGCTGAGGGCCTGGATAACCAAAGCTGCACATGCAATGCTTAAAATGTGTTTAGAGTTGGAACCAAGAGTAAATTGTTATTAAAAACAATAATGATGAAGCTACCGTTTGTCTCCCCTTTACTCTGGGTCAAGGGCTGTTTTAAGGATTCACAAGCAGTGGCTCATTTAATCCTCACAGACATAGCTAGGAACTGGCATGTTCCCATTTTACAGATGTGGAATCTGAAGCTCAGAGAAAGCAAGAATCAGGTGGCAGAGCTGGGATTGAAATTCATATCCAAAGGCAGTGCTTTCTACAATTCTGTTGAGAAAGGCGGCTCTTCTAGCTAGATGGCTGTCTTCCAGGTGATCGGAAACCTCCAGAAGTGAGGATAGCATTGGTAGAGAACTCCAATTTGGAATAGAAGATCTGAGGCTGCTGGGAGCAACTCTCATTTTTCTGGATTTTGCTTTCATAAATCACAGCTATTTTCACAGCTGTCAGTGTCACCGTTGGATGTTGTGAAGGGAAAAGGAAAATAACAAACCCATTAACATTAAAAAAAAAAAAAGACTTTCAAATGATGTAAATAAATAGTTGTAAGCATATCTACTTAGTATTCAAAAAACTAAGCAGAGATACATTAAAATAACATATCCATACCAAACATGGCAACTGAGGGACGAATCAGGATTGTTTGACAATGCTCTATTCATTATGATTCAGTTATCATTAAAAAGTATGCACTTAGTGGGCTTCCCTGGTGGCGCAGTGGTTGAGAGTTCGCCTGCCGATGCAGGGGATGTGGGTTCGTGTCCCGGTCTGGGAAGATCCCACATGCCGCGGAGCGGCTGGTCTCGTGAGCCATGGCCGCTGAGCCTGCGCGTCCGGAGCCTGTGCTCCGCAGCGGGAGAAGCTGCAACGGTGAGAGGCCCGCGTACCGCAAAAAGAAAAGAAAAAAAAAAAAAAAGAGTATAGATACTAAAATCATTCAGTGAATGAAGGGGAAAAGCCGAAAATTCTCTTCCTAGTATGTGGCTCATTTAGATTTAGGATTTAAGTTGCAGTTGGAGAATTCTCATTAGAAACTGTGTTTGTCTCCACTTTCTTCCTTTGTAGGTACTCTGAAAACAGGGTATATTTTTCCTAAATACAATTCTGTATCCTCTGGCAGTCTTCCTGAAAAAATATCCTATTGACTACCCTCTTTCCCAAGTTAAATATTCTAGAAAGCATTGCTATTGTTGTGACATTGGTACTTTATGGTCACCCCTGGTGGGAATCTAGAATCTATTCTTATAGCATGTGAGGATACATTGGCAAGAATACACACACGCGCGCACACACACACACACACACACACACACACACACTTGACCAATGAGGATTTTAAAAGAATATTTTAAAACCTATGATTTTTCCCTTGGCCTGTAGGAGAGCAAATCTGAAAGCTCAGAATAAGGTCTTAAAGTTGTATATCAATATAGGTGGCATGATTTGTGGGTCACTTATTTTAATAGGGAAACGGGATAGCTTGTCAGCATAAACATACACACATCTTTTTCTCCCTATAAAAATAGTATATGCTCTGGTAAACCTTAGAAAAATATAGAAAAGTGCAAAGTTTTAAAATGTGTCCATAATCTCACAAACCAGTTCAAGTCAGAAAATGCAGAAAGATGCCATTTGCCTGCGTTCCATTCCAGCCCTAGAGAACCAATATACGGCTGTCGCAGCCTAAAGGCTCTCTCGATCTGGATGTGACCGCTTGTCACATCTGATCTCAACATGTATAGGCACATATATCGTTTCAACTGAAGCAAAGTTGGCAAGAGTTTAATTTTGTCCTGAGGGGGAAAAGGAGAAATTTCCTGAAGGAAACATGATTGCATTATCATTAAAAAATGTATACACACACTCTCTTAATAGAGCCATTGCCCAGTTTTCAAATACATAACAAAAAGACATTGAGAATTATCCAACTGAAGGAAGAAAACAGCAGTGTCTGTTTTCCCACCAGCAAACAAGCAGCTGTGACCAGACAAAGCAGCATGTGTAACAGCGTGGTTGAAACATAGCCCCTGTTGTTTTAATAACAGGGCGGGAACAGTAGTTGTTATTTTTTCCAGTCTATGACCCCAAAATGTGTGCTGTCTGGGTTTACTTCCACGAATGGTCTACGTCAGCCACCCTCCATCCAGGCAACTCAGCCTCTATTCTACTTTTCAAGCTCATTTCACACACACAAATGCCGCAGAAATGAAACATCCACGTATCCATCTTCCAAGATTAATAGCCCCTAGCTGATCAGTTCAGCCCCTAGTTGTTTTGTAGGAAAAGATCATTCTTTGAGTGTGTGTGTGTGTGTGTGTGTGTGCGTGCGTGTAAGAGAGAGAAAGGGAGCCACAATTCTCTGCAAACACTAGCTTAACTAAAGGATATGTGGACAGCCCCCGACTTAATGATAGTTTGTTCAACTTACGGTTTTTCAACTTTACAATGATGGTGTGAAAGTGATATACATTCAATAGAAACGTGACTTTGCATTTTGAATTTTGATCTTTTCCTGGTCTAGCCACATGCAGTTTGATCCTGTCTCATGAGGCTGGGCAGCTGCAAAGAGCCACAGCTCCCAGTGAACCACCCCCATTACTGGGGGTGGACTGGGGGAGTTAAAACCCAATACACTTACAACCCTTCTGCACTCAGACAACCATTCTGTTTTTCACCTTCAGTAAAGTAGTCAAAATATTACATGAGATATTCAACATTTTGTTTTAAATTAGGCTTTGTTAGATGATTTTGCCCAACTGTAGGCTAATGTAAGTGTTCTGAGCACATTTAAGGTAGGTTAGACTAAGTTATGATGTTTGGTAAGTTAGGCGTATTAAATGCATTTTCAACTTACGACGTTTTCAACTTAAAATGGGTTTATCAGGAAGTAACTCAGATATAAACTCAGGGTTTATCAGGAAGTAACTCAGCTTAAAATGGGTTTATCAGGAAGTAACTCAGATATTAAGTATGGGTATAGGAAGATCTGTACCTTCAATTTACAAAGAATTTTCTGAAACATCAGCTCCTGGCATGCAACCAAAAACAGGTGAATTGTTCTTTTATTCTTAAATCTATTTAATTTAGTATAATGTAAAGTGATCTTTGAGGATAGAAAGACAATCCCTAACTGAAGTTAATTTTCTCACTGCATGGAATAAAATTGAAGAATTTTAATAGTTCTCAAAATATGGAGCAATCTTACATATTTAAATTTATATACTATAAAAATCCCTAGGAACACACCTAAGACACACTTAGGTGACACAAAGATTTCTACAACTAGAGTTAAGAACAAAAATTTTGAAGGTCATATAGTTCATGGGAAAAAGCTTAGAGTTTGAAATACTAGAGAATAAGTTCCTTAAGTATCCTAGATTTTGTTTGTTTTGGTTTATTGCCTAGAATAATGCTTAGCACTTAGTAAACACTGAGCAAATATTTATTAAATGACTGGATGAACAAATGGATGGACAGACAGATGGATAAAATACATTAGAATTCTAGCTTGGCCACTTATCTGCACTCTTTATATATAAAGCACTTTCTACATAGTAGGTGCTCATAGTTGTAGTTACCAGCAGTGTTTACTTACACTCATATAAAGTTTTGAAATTTTTGAACTTGTCAATTTAGAGTCAGATTACATCCTTAGGAAAATAGGCCAATGATAAAACATCCAACATAACAATAGTCATATAGCTTTGCTATTTCAATTAATTTGTTTGGGAATTAAGGACCAGAAAGATTAACTGATTTGCCCAAGCTCTCTTTCATACAGATGCATTAAAGTATAAGTTTTGTATATGTTGTATAACTTTGTAGAAGTTATCACCTGATGATTCTACACTACGTAACTTATTAACTCAGCCAACTCTTATGACTCGTGTCCATAAATCCATGGGCTTTTCCAAGTTTAGAGGAATCTAAAGATGACTGGAACTTATTCTCTAGGAGATAATCAATCAAAGGAAGCACACTTATAAATAAGTAAATATGTAATTCTAAAAAAGGGAACATGCTACCGTAGATGTATAAACAAAAGGCTGAAGGAACATGGAGAATGAAGCAACTAACCCATTCTGGAGGTTCGGGGAGAGAAAATATTAAGCTTTAACTTGACAGCTGATAGGAGGACCAAATGGTCTTTTCAGTGTCTGCAATTAAGGAAATAGGAGAGGCCTAGATCAGAAGGAATCATTTAAACGAGCAGCTAGCCAGTGCTATTCATTTAAAACCGCATCAACATATGCACAGGAGCACAGTCCTGATAGTTCTGCTTTGTGGAAGCTCAGAGCATCATGGTTCAGGATCATGTCACAATCTGTCTTCAGCAATTCTGTGAGCTCCTTGAAGGCAAGGTCTGCACTTTGCCCAACTTGGTATCCCCAACATTCAGCAGAGTGCCTGGCACATTGTAGATGCACAATAAATGTTTTCTTGAATTGACTTACATCTGCCAACCAGTATATTAGAAACAGAAAACAAAAGAACAAAAAAGCCGTGTGATTTCCTTTAGACACAGTTGTAATTTACTATCTCAGACAGTCTCACCAACCAAACATTTATCTCCAGTCCTTGAGAGGATAATTTTCCTTCAACAATTATTATTAATACCTTTTACCAACTTGGGACCATAGCAAAATTGAACTTATGAAAAATGCCTGCCTTTTTCATCCTTGGAGTAATTATACCTTTCAGAAAACTATCTTTTGGGGGTTTCCAGATGACAGTGTTTTTCAAATCTCAGGTTGCAAAAGCTGAATTATTTTATCAATAATGTGCAAGATGGAGACATGGCCAAGGTTACTCAAGCAGGGTCATAAATCAACTCCTAGACGCTATGTCTCCCAAGATTAAAAAAGAGGGATCATACAACATTTTGTAGATGGAAGGTCTTATACAAGTTGTCATACATTAAAAATGATATGAAAATGCAATTGCATAAAAATACAGTAGTTATCAACCTGGTCAAAAAGCATGGAGGTAATTTGGAAATAAAATGAGTGTTGATAATTACATTAACATTACAATTTGGCAAAATACATTCGTGTTTTCATTTGCCAAATGAAGAAATAGGCTGTATATATTTCCAGTATTAACGTAGTAAAGCAATAAAATACTGCAAATGAGTGATAACGTTTTTCATTTGTCCTTGAAGTCTGCTTCAGACATTCATTTCATTCCTATTATAGGCAAGTTATTACCTTAGATTTCCTAAAATCACTGTATGCTTTGAAAATGCATATTGATAAATTTGGATACTACTGAATTCAAAACAGAAAACGGCCAATGCCAGATGACCCTGACTAAAATAAACTTAGAAAATTGAAGTGATTATAAAGCCATTTGCAAGTAAAAATTCATTTTCTCTGTATTTTATTCTTAAATCTTTCACTAACCCTGCTCTTTATTCTGGCTTCTCCAGCTCAACTCTCATTTTCTTAATTCTTTTCACAAAGAAAGACTTTACAATTATTTTTCTACCACTTCTGTTAGACCCATACCCAAGTACTCCCCATACCTTGCGTAATTATTTCAGCTCAGCATCATTACTAAAGGGTGTTTAGTTCTATGGCCTGGGTCAAACCCCAGAGCTACCAAATCAGTAGCTGAATGAAACTGGGCAAGTTATTTCAATGCTCTAAGCCTCAGTTTTCTCATAAATACAGTAAGAGTTGCAGGATTGTTTTGAGGGTTAAGGGAGATGAAACATATACCATGCTTACTAAGTTTCCAATAAAGGTAAACTTTTATTGCTATCATATTTAAGCAATAATAGCTGTGCCATCCGGTCGGTGTAAACAGAGTGCTTGCTTAACTGACACTCTACTGAGAATCAAATGATCTTCTCTGGGCTCCGCTCTGTGAACCTGCACAAGTCATTTATTTCAGGACTTGAGTTGTCTCACCATAACCTGAGAGGCATAGACAAGATGATCTCAGAGGTCCCTTCCAGCTCCAAAATTCTTTGTTCTGAATTAATTTTATGCTCTATGTTTTACTCATAACATTCTGGTAGATAACTGGAATTGCATCCATTTATCGTAAAAATATCATAAGCTGTAGGCCAAAAAAAAAAAGAAAGAAAAAAGTGGATTCACGAAACCTGGTTGTGTGGTCAGAGCCAAAGAGAATCCAATGTGATGGAAAGTCATTTTACTCAAGTGCTGTGTGGCAGGGTTTCTGCTGAGCGCAGTATTTGAACAGAGCACCTTGAGACCAATGTCACAGAAAATATTCCTGCAAATAATTAATGGTGTGTGTATATATATTGCCAGCTGCCCTGCGGGAGCCCAGCAATCTCTCAGAACAGATTAGTGGTCCTTTACCCAGGTACCCGACCATTCCAATACATACTTTTCTCAATGATCGTTATCCTGAAATAAATCCAAATTACATTTTATGAACCAGGATTGAAGTTATGTGCCTTCAGTATTGAACCTTCTAATAGCAGTTATTTTTATTGAAATATTAAAGCAATTGGCTTGAGTCATCTTAGAAACACTGCCTTCATATTTCAAATATGGTCAGGCGGCTATCAGCGCATATTACCATGGATTGGAGATATTTGCTTATTAAATGATCTTTACCAGGAAAAACCCATTACAGGAAACATCTTGTTTACAAGGGTGTCCTGGGGATAGCAAATAGAAAGCAACATGTTACATTGAATTATAGAAATAAAATAAGCTGATTCAGCTAATAGATTCAATAGAAATATGATACATTATTTTGCAAGTCGAAGACAGCTACAACTTAATTTAACTGACAGATTTTTACTGTAGGATGTAAACATTAGGTAAAAATATTCACTTGAAACTATAGTGGCTATTGAGTGTTATTTCAGCTTTCCTCTTTAGGCCCGCATACTCAGTGATTCTTCAAAGGGATTTTCTTTGCCTCAACCACACAGACAGAAAATAAAGCAGAAGTACTGAGTATGGTTGGTTGGTAGCAAGGCTAGAGGAGACATTAAGAGAACAGGCATTGAGTGAGATAGTTCTGGGTTCATCCCCTGGATATGTGGACTTTGGGTAGAAGGTTAACCTCTTGGAGTCTCAGTGACTTCATCTATAAAATGGAGAAAATAATATATCTGGGGTTATTGCAAAGTCAAATGTGATGACATATAAGTGAAACTTAGCAGAAACACGGAAATTATTGAGTGAACAAAAACTACACTATTGATACCACCATTCGGTCTCAGCTTACAGATCCCAGAAGAAGACAAAATACACTCCCTTTTTCATGGTCTATTTTGTACATGTCTGATCTCTCACAATAAATTGTAATTTTTGATGGCAGCAGAGATGGTATCTTAATCGTCTTTGCGTGCGTGAGATCTCAAAACATGGACTGGATTAAAGTCCCCCGTGGGGGCCCAATGGAGACAGATCTGTGAAGCAGGCACCTGAGAATGCCAGGACGGATGGCTGGCTTATCCCAGGAAAAGCTGCAAGAGAGGTTATTTCTGGTAGAAGAAGTTGTACTAATGGCAATAAAGACAGAACTTGGGTTCAAGGCATTCTCTCAGTAGACTATATTCACGTGTACTTTCACTGTGCCTTTAGAGAGTGACTTAGTAAGACAGTATGAAGCCCTATGGTTCAAACCTTGAATAGCACAGAGCATCCATTCAGAAGCATTAGAAGAAGGGAGTGACTTCTAGTCAGAAGGAGGGTCAGAAGGCCATGAAGAAGACAGCACATTTGGACTTGTGATGTTTCCTGCCCAGAAGACCAAGCCCTGTGAGTCTGAGCCACAATTCCTATACAGAATTCTAGAGACAGATGTTTGGTTGGAGGCAAAACATTTCGCTATGAATGGATAAAGAAGGTGTGGTACATCTATACAATGGAATATTACTCACCCATAAAGAAGAATGAAATCATGCCATTTGCAGCAGCATGGATGCAACCTGAGATGATCATACTAAGTGAAGTAAGTCAGACAGAGAAAAACAAATACCATATGATATCACTTACATGTGGAATCTAAAATATGATACAAATGAACTTACCTACAAAACGGAAACAGACTCACAAACATAGAGAACAGACTTGTGGTTGTCAAAGGGGAGGAGGGGTGGGGGAGGGATGGACTGGGAGGTTGGGGCTAGCAGATGTAAGGTATTATATATAGAATGGGTAAACAACAAGGTCCTACTGTACAGCACAGGGAACTATATTCAATATCCTATGATAAACCATAGTGGAAAAAGAATGTGTGTGTGTGTGTGTGTGTGTGTGTGTGTGTATATAACTGAATCACTTTGCTGTACAGCAGAAATTAACACAACATTGTAAATCAACTATACTTCAATTTAAAAAAAAAAAAAAAAGAGGTTTTAGCTTGTTCGACCCACCAGAGAAGAAATAACCAGAAAGTTTATCATGGCACAGTTGGCCAAGCCTGCAGAAGTGATTGCTCCCTCCCAGTATACTTTGCGCTTTGACAGCGGCACTTCACACGTTCTGTCTCCTCTGGGAACGTTCTGTGGGTGTTTTCTATCCACACCAAGACTGGAGATCTGTCTAAATGTCACATCACCCAACATGCTGCCCTGTATCCAGTAATCTCTCAAAAAGGAGGCATAGTTTGGAGTAACAGAAAGCACATGGAGATTGGAGTCCCAGACACTTGATCGTAAGTCGCTTCCCAAAGGCTCCCTTCTCATCTCAGAGAACAATAACCCCCGGCCTCGGATAGCTCAAGTATAAGTATTCAGGTGCCCTTCTCCTTCACGCCACAAATCCAGCAAATCACCTCCGGCCAGTCGTGTTCTCTTAGCAGCTCTGGAATTGGTTAGTTCTCTTAATTCTTTTTTTTTTTTTTTTTTTACCGGTACACAGGCCTCTCACTGTTGTGGCCTCTCCCGTTGCAGAGCACGGGCTCCGGACGCTCAGGCTCAGCGGCCATGGCTCACGGGCCCAGCTGCTCCACGGCATGTGGGATCTTCCCGGACCGGGGCACGAACCCGTGTCCCCTAGCATCAGCAGGCAGACTCTCAACCACTGCGCCACCAGGGAAGCCCTCTCTTAATTCTCTTAATTCACACCACCATCATTTCTTGCCGGCATTCTTGCAGCAGCTTCTTGAACGGCTTCCTCGCCCCTCCTTATCTCCCTGGCCCACTCTCTATTTTATAGCCAGCGCGACCATTTGCTATCTCATATCTGACCATCTCACTCTCTTCAGTTCACCGTGAAATCTAAACTTTTGAGAATGTTTCACAAGTCTATTCTGCCTCTACCTCCCCTTTCCAGCTTCATTTCCCCCCCAATCTCTCCCTCTCCTCAGATATACTGAGAGATTCTTGTAGTTTTTGAATGCAATAAATTTTTTCCATTTTGAGTCTTACATGTTCTCCATCTGCAACATTTTTTCCTCTCTGATCTCTGTTCTCTCTCTCTCTCTCTCTCTCTCTCTCTCTCTTTCTTCTTCTCCCTTCTTCTAGGAAGCATTCTTTGACATTCCCCCTTCCCAACAAGGCTGGTTTAACTACTGCTCTTAGTACCACAGCTTTTGGGGACCACCATGGATCAGGAATTTTTTTCCTAGATGAAGAGATGTCTGCGTTGAAACAGGAAGAATGAGTAGAATCCAGTGAAGCAGATAGAGAGAGATGAGTAGACACATGCTGGAAAAGATGTTGAATGAGTGAACAAATGAATCAATGAATAAATGTAAACAACTTTGGCAAGTATCACCTGTAAAACAGGTCACTGAGACCCCAGTGTTTTGTTAGTCACTGCTCATTGTACAGGCATTTGGCAAAATATCCAAATATAACATTTTTCCCTAGTTTTCTCCCTCTCCAGGAAGCTCAGAGCATTTTGAAATATATTATGATAGCTCCGTTCACAACATAAGGAAACCCAAACTGCCCAGCCTTATAGATGGGGGCCCATTAAGTCCCAAGGCTTCTCCAAGAAATGAAATAGAGGCAGGGTTGGAATCTGAGCTTACTGGATGGTCTAATGCTGACTCTTTTACACTGGGAAAATCTTTGTAAAAATGAAATACATCAGGAAGTGAGGAAATATAAGGAAGACAAGCAGCAGGGGAAAAAAATATATATATATACACACACATACACACATGGTAGCTGAAAGACCTGGGTAGGCTGTTCTCTGTGAAATCCATCATTTTATCATAACTGGAAAAGATCTGTTATAAACTGAACAATAGAGAAAACGTTAAGGCCTTTTCTATCTGTTCCCCTTGTGCTCCCATTAAAAGCTCCACTGTTATTATATTTTCCTAATCTCATGTTTTCTCTCATAACTGAGCATGGTGCTACGGAAGCTGATGTTTGAAGGGCCCTGGTGAACCAGAATGCTTTTGCCACACAGTAAATACAACTGCTTGTGTGGGATCAACTGTGTTTCCTTTTGGTGTTTGAAAGGCCAGAATCAAAGAGAAGGAGCCACTAAATGCTGCAAGTTGTGGAGACTGCAGATCGCTAGGGTGAATTGGGAGCCCTGTGACGGCAAAGAGATGCCTGTGTTACAGCCAGTGGTGCACATGCAGACAAACAGAGCTCCTCCGTGGCATTTCCAGAGCCTTCCTTTAAAAGGGCATCCACCAGACAACCTCAGTCACAAAATGACGGCTCTATGTGCATTATGGATAGACACTCAAAGGAGAACAATTCCCCTTATCCCTAGTTCAGGGTAAGTGACTTGAAGTCCATAGGTAAGGAAAATATTTTAGGATCAGTTGTACGATGTACTTCATTTGCTCTAGGCATCCTCCTTTTCCTCTTTCTACCTTTCACTCCTTCCTCCTTTCATTGACCCCTTTCCCTCCATTGAGTGGCGGAGGATGAGCACTGAACAGAGCAATCTGCAGGGGCTTGTCTTGAATTCAGAAACGGAGTGACCCAAGGCTCGTAGCCTGCCCAGAGAATCCTAATAATGTGGGTGTTGGCACTCTACACCCGCCCCAGGGCTAGCAAAGTGCATGAGTTTCGGGAGCACTTCGAACACTCCCCAAGCTTTAGCCAGAATTACAGTGTCAATCAAGTTTATTCCCTTCCCAGCCTCCTTTTCTTTACCCAGGGATCGATAAGCACTAGTTGGATGTCTGAAGTCCCTGACTTACTCTAGAAGTCTAGAAAGTGGATTGGATTTGGAGACGTAGAAATGTGGGTTGGAGCCCCGTCCAGTCAATCATTACTTGGGCAATTCCTTAAACCTGCTGCTTCTCAGTCTGCCAACCTATAAATAGAAAGTCATTCATTCATTCATCAAAGTTTTGAAGGCTTAGTACACGCCAGATATGGTGTTAGAGCTGGATGTTTAATGGTAAGAAAATGATATCTACTCCAGTGGTAGGAAAATAAGGTAAATATATAAAATAGGAAGAGCATACCGAGATGAAGTTAAGGGAGAAAAAATATATGAAGCATCCAGTACATTATTTGCTTCATGATTGGTATTCAAGACATATTGCTACATCCTCAGACCTGCTTTTTTTCCGCAACTGAACTTATTCCTCTTGATAAATTGAAATTCCCATTCCTTCAATGCTCCAATTCTCATTAAAGTATCAATTTAATCATCCAGTTAAACAACAGAAATTCATTGTAGGGGGAATCTATGCTCCCCCCAAAAAACTTATTATTTTAAAACTGGAGCTTTTTAACTCTAATGAAAGTCACATTAAGGCAACCAATAATTACTAAGGACCTACTGTGCCTTAAGTCATTTGGAAGATGCAATCCCCATCTTCAGGAGTTCTGAAATCTACATGATTTGTGAAAATAATATACCAACATATTAACAATTAAAGAGCTACATTTTAAAAGCAACGAAAATTTTAAATGATTGACATTACAGGGATTTTACAAGACCCTATGTAATTTCAAATGAATTATGTGTTGTGCTTGTGAGTGAAGCCGTACTTCACGAATTATGTGTATGGCTATAGTGGAATGAGAGTTAAAGGAGAAATCATTTTCTCAGTGGAAAATATGAGGGAGGCAAAGTGAAGCCTAATGAATATTGCTCCCTGAGCAGCACACCCACAGCAGATTGCCTCCTTTCCCCTTCATTAATATTCCAGCACAGCTCATCAAGGAAACCAATTCCATTCACCATTCACTCCTCACCTTGTGAATAGTTCAACATTCCTTTGCTTAGCAAAACAAAGGTCATCGTTATTATCAGTGAGAGCAAATATTGAAAAGGCCAAGTCTATGTTCAGTCTCAGAAAATAAGTGAGTTATGACTCTGTGAATTTGGACAGACTCTTGTATATAAGCACAAGGTATGATAAACACCACCAACTCTTTATATAGCACATGAACATATCATAACTTATTTGATCTTCCCAGCAACTCCAAAGATGGGAAAGGATGAAAAATGGTGACCTTCCCAAGACCACCCAGTTGATAGCTGGTAGATGTGGGATCAATTTAAAGCTTCTGTCCTCTCTACCACTTCAAAATATCATGTAGTAGAAAAAAATGCTATATTTTTATTGGATTATAATGAACATATAATGTTATATTAGTTTCAGGTGTACAACATATTGATTCAATATTTTTATACACTATGAAACGATCACTGACATAAGGCCAGTTACCATCCATCACCATACAAAGTTGTTACAGTGTCGCTGACTGTATTCCCTGTGTGTGCATTACATCCCCGCCATGTTATTTCTTAAAGATTGATAGTCACAAAGAGGAATAGCACGTAACAGCCCAAGAATCAGTGGCATCTGGGTCCCTGCTACTCAAAATGTGGCCCACAGACCAGCAGCACTGGGTTCACCTGGGAGCCTGTGATTTATGCAAAGACCTGACCCCACTCCAGACTTCCAGAATCAGAAACAGCAGTTTAACAAGATTTGCAGGTAATTCTTAAGTGCGTTGAGTCTGATGGGCATTAGCCTAAAAAGTTTCCACATCTCTGAACTGAATATAACGTAACTCATAGAATTGTATAGATTAATTAATATATACAGGAAAGCACTTTTTATATTAAAAAGCACTATAGAAATGTAAGACTTTATAAAAACAACAATTAGTCTCATTTAAACTAACTCAGCCATTTGTATTAGCATTTTGTCCCCCATTTGCATATAAATAACACACATCCCTGGAGCTCTTGGGAATTTAAAGGTAATCAAACTAGACTCAGTTCGGGTGTAGTACTTACCCCAGATGCAGTAACAAATTTATATTAAGGTGTCAATTTAACAAATATTTCTCAATGCAGATTGCATTTAACTACTTACTGGAGGCTTTCTTAATCTTGATTGTTTTTCTCACAGCTAATCTGCTCTCCAAAATTATTGTAAATAGCACTGTTTGTAGGCCAGTTAGAAAGGTCCACTTAAAATTATTGTAAACCATTAAGATATGCCTTTTAAAATTGCAGATTCTCTCCTGTGTTTATACGTTTACCCCCATGTTTATATGGCAAAAGGTCTGGATCTTAAAGATCTGAAATATAAGCAGCGTGGAGGTTAGTAAGAGGCTACATAGAGGCCCAGAGCCTGCTGTGTGGCTCCTCGTTCAGCGCTCCTTCCTCTCCCACCGTGGGCATTAGCGGGGCTCACACACACCATGATTGTGATGGAATTTTAAATGGCACACCTGGGTGTTTTCATAGAGAGAAAGGCCATAGACCGTGGAATCAAACTATCTTGAAGTCCCAGCTTTGTTCGTTTCAAGCTTAGGCCCTTATATAGATCATATGCCCTTCCCAACCTCAGTTTCACAATCTGAAAAATGGGCACGAGAAACAATGGTATTAAAAAGATATAGAGGGGAGTTTTAAGTTCAGCTTTCTAAGATGTTCTGTAGAGGCCTTTGATTCATTTCCAAGGTTTTATATATCATGCCTACATCAATAACCAAACCCAAATCATTTTTCCGTTCTTTTAAGGTATTGAGTTGGCCAAAAAGTTCATTCGATTTTAAGTAAAAATAAAAGGGTTTCCCTGGTGGCGCAGTGGTTGAGAGTCCGCCTGCCGATGCAGCGGACACGGGTTCGTGCCCCGGTCCAGGAAGATCCCATGTGCCGCGGAGAGGCTGGGCCCGTGAGCCATGGCCGCTAAACCTGCGCGTCTGGAGCCTGTGCTCCGCAACGGGAGGGGCTACAGCAGTGAGAGGCCCGCATACCGCAAAAAAAAATAAAAGACATTTTTCATTTTCACCAGGAACGTTATTGAACAACGTATTCACCAACCGAACGAACTTTTTGGCCAACCCAATATTTATCGTCTGTGTGCTACGTCATTTTATTCACTGAGCTCTCTTCAAGTATTCAAAAAAGTACCCTAAGCAGAGCTTAGTATTCTATCCCTGTGTTCTCCTCCTCAGCCTGCTTCATGGACCTTCCATGTCTTTTGAGTGCTGGTGTCCCCAGGGTCTGCATTGGTCCTTTAGCCAACCTCCCAGGCTGTCCCCTCAAATTTCTGCCTTCTAACAACTGAAGATTCCCACGCTGCACCCACGGTTCACATTTTTCTTCTGAGTGTCGCTCCCAGAAATCCACCTTCCCGATGTGCATTTCCACTGATGCCCCGTAGTCACCCCCAAACATGTCCCAAACTCATGACCTTCACATCCCACAGCCCCCGTTCCTCCTCTTCCTTATGTCCAGTTCCCTATTAATGGCCCCACCACCCTCCTGATGACTTAAGCCCGAAATCCTGGTACCACCCGGCTTCTGTCTCCCTCACTTCCTAAATATTGTGAGCATGGCGAGCTGTAGATTCTACCATATAAATATCTCAAATTGCTCTGTGCCTTTTACACTGCTTCCGTTAAAGCCATCATTAATTTTCTCTTACATAATAATGCCTTTCTGCCTCAAGACTTGCCTCCCCGTAAAATTTCAAAGAGCCTATAGTTGACATTCAAGCTTTCTCAAATGCAGATCTCCAGGCCCTAAGAGTTCAATTCAGTGCAGGCTGTGGGGCGAATCTACCTTTGACAGATGCCCTCCTGAGACACCAATGCAGGTCAGACCTGGAAAACTGAACTAAACCATTCCCTACTGTGAGGTGGTTGGTCGAGCCACTTCTCTGCTTTAAACTGTTCGGTGATTTCTCTTTCACTCTTAGGATAAAGTCCCGAGTTCTTAGCATGGATACTTGCCATCTGTCTTCTGCCTTCCCTTCTGTACCCTTGTTCTCTGTGACATCCGCACCCCATACATGCAATTTGAGAGAGCATCACCCACAAAGAGATCCTGGAAGCCAGATGAGTGGTGGGAAAAGAGACAGGAAGGGACCTATCGTTTATTGAAAATACGCTCAGCATTACCTCATTTGATCTCCACGGGTGTTACCATCACCATTTAAAGGATGAGAATTTATAAGCCCAAAGAAGTGGAGTAGCATGCCTCGGCCACCTGGGCAGGGACAAAACCCTAGATAGTCAAAGATCAAAACATCTTTGAGTTTTCCACATTTCTGCCATGGGATATATTTCAGGAAAATGGGTGATGCCAAACTGACTACTATGCCGTTTATGGCCAAATGAAACAGGGTAACCCTAAGTAAGTCAGAGAGAAACATGGCAAGTTTTCTGCCATTGCTGTGGACTACTAAGGAGGTAACAGAGCAGGGGAGCAATCATAATGCAAGGGTACTTCTTGAGCACATACTTTAGGAAGATCATGCGTATTAGAGAACAAGAGCTAGATATGGATGTGGTTATGGATGTGGACATGGCCGTGGCCGTGACTGTGGCTTACAGATATAGATAATAGATATACAGACGTAGATGCTGCAAACGCTGAATGTGTGATCTCGCGGGTACACCGTAGAGTAGTGTAAGTAGTAATCGCAACCTTGTGGCATCTCCCTGGCCACACCCAGGCCCGGAATGTGATAGCACTGATGGTCACACCTCGGTGACAAAAGTTCAGCCTCCTCTCAGTGGGTATAAAGTCTTCCACTTTATCAGACTGCTGAAATCACATCTGCTCCAGGACACATCGGTACAAGGCCCGGTGTCAATGCCAAGTAATGTGACTGAAGCAATATGTGTGCCTGTTGATATTCAGACCCATGCCCAGAAGCTCCCAGAGGTGTGATAAAGTGTTGCTTTTCAAATGTGCATAAAATATACATGGTTCTCCTGTTAGCTACTGCATATTGTTCTGGTGCCTATCACCAGATTGATAGCCATGCATCCAAGTAATTAGGAGAGCACTGGGGAAAGAGACCACGGTTAACACTTTATATCCTCCGATGAGTGAGGTCCTCTTCAGCTTCAGTTAAATCAATTCAATTCAGTTCAATTCTAAAAACCTGCCTACCCTGATTGCCTACTGTGTGCAGGGAACTATGCTGGAAGCTATGGGCAGACGTGGGTATAAGGTGGTCAGAAAGACTGAAGAGTGTAGCGGTTACGCAAACAAAAAAGAACGTGAGGCCGGACTCCTGGGTGTGAGTGTCAGTTCTGCCCGTCTCTAAACGTGTGACTTTGAGCAAGGTTATTGCACCTCCCTGGTCTCCTCCTCTCTAAAATGGAGACTGGTCCCTTCTTCAGAGGGCTATTTAAAAAATTACCTAAGTGACTGTCTGTAGAACTGTCATTGTAATTCCAGTCCTCAAGGCATTGTCTAGTGAGGGAGATAAGCTCAAAGGAATGTAAAATGAGTCATGGTTTTGGGGAACCTGGAGAAGAAAGAACCCCTGGGGGCTGGACCAGAAAGGCTTCACAAAGGGGGCTCAGCCCAGATGGGCTTTAAAGGTTGGAGAGCGGAGGGTGGGAAGAGTCATGGGAGGGGACTCTAGGTGCACAGAATGGAAGAAGGAAAGGCCTGGGGTGTGTTCTCACAATGGTGGACAGATGAGAGTGTGGAGGGAGCTCAAGGGAACCAGGAAACAACTCAGGCTGGGAATCAAGTTGAAGCCGCTTTGTAGAGGTTTAGAGGCCTTGTCAAGGGTCTCTAGCAAGGGTGGGGCAGTTGGAGGACTTGGAGGAAGAGACTTTTCTGACCAGTGCTGTGACTTGGGAAGATCACCCCGATTGTAATGTGCACACGAAATAGGAGGGCTGAAAACTGGAAGGCAGAAAAACAGTAGGTGGTAGGTATATCCACCAGGTGAGACGCATCGAGCTATGGCTAGTACAGGGATACAGTGACAGTCAAAACAGAAAGAAGATGTGAAGGAAGTTGCAGAATTGGGTGCTGATTAAATGTGGAGGGAGCAGGAAAGGAGGCGTCTGTGGTGACTGAGGATTCAATATTGGGCGGCTGGAAAGATGGGATCACCATGGGCTGAGATAGAGAACACGGGGGATCCACAATGGAGGAAGTCCAGCAGCCCATTCCCCACCGACCTGGCAGTGCTGAGTTTTCTGCCCAAATCTTAAAGGCAGCCAGCCAGTTTGCTAATGGTCAGTAAACCCCATTTCACTCCACATATTAGGGCTTGGTTAAGAGTTTGCCTCACTGTGCTTGAGAAACGATGTAGAATGCCTGTCTCCGTAGAATATGCATCCTGTAATGACAAAATTATGAAGAGCCTTTTCTGTGCTACACATGAGATTCTAACTATGAATCAATGTTCAGAAACAAATCTTAATAAATTGTTTCAGATGTTACTAGGAAGGATATTTCTGGAGTGTCAATTAGACACAATTATAGTTTGAGTTGAATAATTACCCTTTCTTGTGCATATTTTGATGATACGTTTTTTAAAAACAGACTAATTCGTAGAGAAAAAGATGATAGCTCACATGCCATTAACTCCTTTAAAGAGAACACAATTCATAAATGAGATGCCTAATTTAAAAGCAATTTAGAAAAACATTCCCAGGATAAGCATTCAAAATATAGCCTAACTTTCAACAAACCAGGAGTAAGGACAGAAGGAGGCGGAGAAGAAAGAGTAACGAGGAAAAAGAGAAACAGAAAAGGATAGCAGGGAATAAGATAAGTGGAATTTGGGGAGGAGAATAGGAAGAAAAACATGGGGGTGAAGGTGGACTCTCTAAGTGGTAACATTTTACTAAGAGATCATCTCTGTCTCTCTGTTTCTCTGAAATGCCTTTTATTCTCATTCTTTTCTTTCCATTCCCACCATCACTTTCTGATCACTTTACCCCTGAATGAATAGATGCCCCTTTGCGGGTTTCCTGTTCTCCTTCTTACCCCACACCTCTCCCTGTCCTGTGTCCTGTGGTCCTATTAATATCCCTAAACATCTCTCTTCTCAGCTCAATTCTGCATTCCCAAATCCAGTCTTCCCTCCTCGCTAGTCTAACCAGGGCTAGGCTGTTACAGTACAAACCTTCAAAAACCTGGCCCCTTGCACCTCCATCCACGGGTGGCAGGTGAGATGTTGGTGAAGACCACACATGTAGTCAGGCAGGTCTGATTCACAGCATGGTGCCTCCATTTGCTGGTACCATCTTGGGTATCTCCATTAACTCATGTATAAAACAAGGGTATTTACAAGTCTTGCTGTATAGTAGCAATTACATGCATTCTTATCTTCACCATCATTCCCTAATATTTCACCCTACCCTGTACCATCTAGATGCTCCCCAACTGGGAGCCACAACCTTTGCTCACTCCCACCTGAAGACGTGTGCTCATGCTGCTTCCTCACCTGTGATGTATATCAGGAGATGTCTGTGCAGCTATACGCACACCTATGCAGAGATAACCAAGAGCAACAAAATGCAAGAGCCTGGGTTTGTATTCAGATGGGTAGGGACTCCACATCATTCTTTACTAGCTGGGGACTTTGGACACATTACTCATTCTTTTTGAGCCTCAGTTTCCTCACTTGTTAAAAAGGACTGCGTGAGGGGCTTCCCTGGTGGCGCAGTGGTTGAGAGTCCGCCTGCCGATGCAGGGGACACGGGTTCGTGCCCCGGTCCGGGAAGATCCCACATGCCGCAGAGCGGCTAGGCTCGTGAGCCATGGCCGCTGAGCCTGCGCGTCCGGAGCCTGTGCTCCGCAGCGGGAGAGGCCACAACAGTGAGAGACCCGCGTACCACAAAAAAAAAAAAAAAAAAAAAAGGACTGCGTGAGAATTATTCAGCTAATATATAGTCTTATGTCTGGTACAAGGTCAGTGCTCAATAAATGGTCACTAGTATTAAGAAAAAAGGTGAGGAATAATATGTTCTAGGTCTCCTGAGAAGTCTTCTCTAGCAAATCCTGCTCGTGCATACCGATGTCTCTGTTCTCCAAGACGTGCTCTGCTTGCTATATCATCATTTCACAGATAACTTAGTGTACTCTGTCTTATGTCTAATCAACTGTCCTACCCATTCTGGTGCCTTATGACCGTTTACCCAGGTAATATAGATTGAAATAATAATTCTGTTCATTAATTATTTTGTGTGTATGGGTCTTATGGTCTTTTCTCCTCTAATGGTCTACAAGTTACAGATAGACAGGAAGTAAAGCATATATAAGCACCAGGGGGACTTCCCTGGTGGTCCAGTTGTTAAGACTCCATACTTCCACTGCAGGGGGTGCGGGTCTGATCCCTGATCAGGGAACTAAGATCCCACATGCCGCATGGCGTGGCCAGAAAAAAAAACCTACCAGGGGTCGCTACTTAATTTCTAAGGCCCAGAGCAAAATGAAAATGCAGAGCCCTTGTTCAGCAGTTATTAAGAATTTTAAGATGGTGACAAAAGGGCATTAAACCAAGCATGAGGCACTTCTAAATACTGGACAGCTTCATGCCCACGAAACCAGCCCTGATAAGCTCAACTCCTAACAAAGTGTTAGATAAACAGCTGGCTTTCAGCAAAGCTTACCGGTTCACTAATTTAAGACATGCCCATCTCCTTCTGAGGTGAGCTCTTCACCACCCTCTAGGTCTTTTGGTCTGGATTCTCTAAGTACTAAGCCTATGTCTCTTTTCCTCATTTAGATGATGTGCCTACGCGATTCAAAACTATAACCAACCTAGAAGCAAAACTAAACTGTCATAAGTTTTTTTTCACGTTGGAACACCAGTTCAGAAATGTTTCATTTCAACAAATCACTGTACTAAGAGACATCTTCCAGATGATACTGAACTGACATTCTTTAATTTTTCAGACTTAAGTTCTCCCTATTCTATGGTGAACAGCTGTAATAAGTTCTAGTTCATTCTCTGCCAGAATGTATTGATTTATTTCGCTGAGTCACTGCCTCTACCCCAAGCCCTTTGGGTTTATGACAGTTGCAGCTGAGGAGTTAAGATGTTTGTTTAAGATGTTGCCTTGGGGAATCATTTTATTAAATGCTAAAGTTCCCATTTCTATCACACATTTTCCAAACTCTCTTATTCTTCCATGCATAAGATCTATCTGTTTTCCTTCTTTTAAATCAGGATTCAAAGAGCAGGGAGAAAAATCTAATAAATAAAGCAGACATACGAGCCATTTTCTCTACTTTTCTCAGCTGTTTGCTCTTCCCTGGAAGACGGAGCATTTAAAATGTCTTTAGCTTCAAGCTTATTTCTGATCTTTATGTTTTCAATCACTGAGAGAAGTAGATTGACATATGTTAATAGACACAGTCAACTTTTTTTTCACTTTCAGGGTTTGTGGTTAATAATTCTAAAGTACTGTTGCCATAGACATATTTCCTTGGCGTGTTTACACATATTTTTCATGAGGTTTGGTGTTTGCAGTATGTGCCATCCACCTGCCGGAGCACGTGTGTACCAGAACTCATCAGATCCATCATTTAGTGCAGCCCTCAGGCGATGGACAGGTGATAAAGGCAGAAAGCAGACAGGAAGACACGTGTGGATTAGAGCTGTTCTTTGAGGGCAGCGACACTATTTAAGGGCCAGAGCTTAAGACGAGGGTGTCAGCTAGAGTCCTCTGCACTTCAGGTTAGAAAACGCACCTCAAACAAGCTTTAATCATGAAGGAAATGTGTCTCAAAACCGAGAAGCGAAGGGGGAAAGTGAGCTTCAAGGGAAGCTTAATTCCGTGGCTCAGCAGTGTCCCCTGGAGGCGGTGTCCTTCCATTTCTGCCCCGCCTTCTGTGAGGTGGCCTCTACCTCCAGGTCTGGTGACCCTACAAGATGGCTGCAGCCGTATGTCAGGCTGATGACCAGCAAGAGAGAGAGTTTTGTTAAATTGCTTCTACGGAGTCAATCAGCTGCTTTCCCAGGATCCCTCAGCAGAGGTTCCCTCACATCTTTTTTGTCTCAGAGTGGGTCTGTGCCTAGCCCTGTGATCTGCTCTGTGGCCTGCAGTCGGGACCCACCGCTGGAGCCTGGAGATCCAACACCCACAAGCTGCTCTGTCTAGAAATCCAGGGTACTGTTAGTAAGGGAAAGGAGGGAGCTGAAGGGAGGTGACCACCATCTCTAGTTTCTCTTTGGATATGAAGAAATGAATGAATTTGGGAGCTTGGGGTAAACTTTTATTAGATCCATGATTCTCTTTTGTTCTTCTCCATCTTTAGTTAGGCAGCTGAACGTTGCGTGCTACACGTGGTAATTCTTAATTTGCTTGGGAAAGAGCTTATTTTATGGATAGTTTAAAGCAAGTCAAATCCAATACTAAAGCCATCCATATTTAATCTTCTTTACCGCATAGCACAAATATGGACAATAAATAGGGTTACATGCGAAGGTACAGAAATCAGAGTGGCCCAAGAGGGGACTCACTCACCTCTGTTTGCTTCTCTAAGAAAAGAATTAACTCCCCATAAAGCTTATTTCTGGAGCGAGAGTTCTTCAAACGCTTTCCTTCTCTTCCAAATAAGAAATTAACTTAAAGTGATCAAAATGGTTAAAGCATTCTTTTCACTGTATATTTATGACTTCACTAAAGCTACTCTAATACCCAGTATTTTGCCACTATGTATGGGACGTTTCCGTTTTCCTCCGTGCTAGCCTTTTTCAAAATTTTTGTTAACCTTCTATTACGAGAATTTTCAGTCATACACAAAAATAGATAAAGTGGTATGTAATGAACTCGCATTTTCTTGTTGTCCCATTTTGATAATTATCTACATGTGGTCAGTTTTTTATCTCTGTCCCCCTACTTCCTTCCACCTCCACCGTCCCCATTGCTGCAGGATTATTTTCAAACTAATCTTAGGCATTATATCATTCTATCCTAAACCCTCATGTATGTTTCTCTAGGAAATACAAACTCTTCTAAAGAATATATCCAAAATACCATCAGCATAACTGAAAAAATTTCCTTTTAGTAATTCCTTAATCTATTCCACCATCAGCGTTCAAAGTTTGTAGGAGGTGGTTTTTTTTTTTTAATTAGCTTTATTCCCTATGCTTGACTTGATAATCTAGTTCAGAGAGATGAGAAGTACATTTACAGGAGGATTAGAAAAGTTACAACCTAATCGAGCACTAGATGGTTTTCTACCAGCCTGACTGCCCTACAAAGTCAGATGAGGGCTAGGTGGTTAAAGAATCGCAGTTGCAAAAGATGTCGGGGTCGCGTTACAGTGAGAGGAACCTTTGAAAGCATTGCAGAAGCTTAATTTTCTTCGAGGCTGGGGACAGGATTTAAGACGATCAGGCTGAAAATGAGAATCCGTGTGCAGCACACGGAGCGTGGGGGAGAGTGATCTGATGTGTGTGATCGCCGGGGAGCCATCACGGTCCTTAGGCTTGCAGAAGGAAATTAGCCCTTATCTGTAAGATGCCACATGAAGTGCAGAGAAGCAAGGAGGAAAAAATAAATGCTTTCAAGATGTTTGGTGCCTGGCCATCTGGTTGGAGATTTAGCTCCATTACATACCAGCAATGTGACCTTAGACAAACAGCTTAACAACTCTGAAAACTCATTTTTCTTATCTGTACAACTGCATCATGAATTCCTGCTCTTCTATCGCATGAGGACTTTTCAAAGATCTGTCGAGGTAATGTCATTAGTCCTTAGCTATTTGCAAAGCGCATAAGCTATTTAATATCAGGATAGCACTTTACAGTTTGCAAACTACTACCAGATCCATCACCTTGCTTTGTCATCTTTGTATCCAGTGAGGTAGGTCTCGTTATCCCAATCTCCAAATGAGAAAACTCAGGTCTCACGTGTTACTGGCCATCATCACACACAAGTTGAACTGAAAGGTATTGTTATTGTTATTCCTATATTTTTTAAAAGTCTAGGGTAAGCAAGATACTGACATACATCTCTGCATGGTATTTAAGACTTTCTACAGTGGGAACGTGTATCAAGCCATAAGATACCCACATGAAAGTCCCATTTGTTTAAACTTCCTGATGTAGGAGTTGCAAGTGGCTATGAGTGAAAATGAACCCCAAGTTCTCATTCTGAGATCTTCTCTACTTGGGATGATATTTTGGGTGGTTTCTATAGTGATAGAAAAGATAGCAGGAATAAATAAAGGGAATTCATGACAGCTACAATCTCTCACTCTTTTGTCTAAGGACAGAGCGGAATTCCTCAATATGAGAAGTATAGCTAAATGGAACAAGAACTGAATGTTTTTTAACAAATTAATTAGGGATTCCTGGGGTATATAACGAAACTTAGAATTTTTTAAATTATACACAGTGGCATTTAATGTCTATGCTAATGTAAGTACGACTTGGAGTTTAAATCAACTAACACCATTGTCTTCTGTTCCTCAAAATTATATCCATGAATCTCTTTTGATCTTGCTAGGTATGCTGTTGTGCTACAGAGCTAGCATTCATCACTGTTCTTTACAAAACTAAACCCCAACTGTTTGCATCATAACAGTAATTTCTTTTCCCAAAATTATATATGAGATGAGAATAATGGGATCCTGATACAGGGAGATAATAACTACTTGCTTGATCAAATCATCTTTTATTCGTATTTTTCTTCCCCGGGGTATAACTGACCTCCCCAAAGTAAATTTACAAATACCTATTCTATGTATATGAATATATTCATATATACCGAAGAGCTTTCAGGAGGAACAATATTTCATATATTCCAAAGTATAAGCTTTAAAGGATAGGGCGTGTTGAATTTCTTCTACTAATTGATTCTTGCCTACTTTGCACCCTAAGACCTATGCAAGCAAAATTGATGTAAATGTGACACCTGCCTGTCGATAATGGGGTCCCTGCCTAACTCATGGCACGAGATAATGGAGGAGCCCTTGGTGACAGTCTTCCCAAGCCCAACTTTGTGATTTCACACTTCATAATGCGAGAGTATTACTTTAAAATGCATTAAACTTCTAAAGATAGCAAATAGCCTTTTGGATAATGCATTTTAAATAGACTGTGAATTCAGAATTTTTTTAAATGTTCATTTTGTGGGACATCATAATAGCTTTTATAATGTATTGCACCCTGTTGATATGTCCTACTCCTTTTTCCTGGGCTTTGCCTTCTTCAGAAGAAATCAGCACTGTAGTTGCAAGCCCGTTTATGTTGCTATCTGAGCCTGGCTTCCACGCTCCATAATAGGCCTGTTTCTCATCCTTTTTCATTTTTAGAAGTCACCTCACTGTCAGTAGAACTGATTGGGTACTATGAAGAAGCATTATAAATAGCTTTCCTGCCTAAAAATTGAACATAGAGGTTTCAAATCAGCACCCCCCCATACACTATAGCTGTTTTGTAATCTTTTTTATTAGAGAAGATGACAGTATATTCTGACATAAATCATCACTCATATTAATACAATACATATTTTAATCTCCACGGAAGCATTAAGCTGCAGTACACTTATGTCAAAGGATGCTGACGTCTAAAGGACAGATAAATATTTGAAGCTGAAAACAGTTCTAAGTTTTCAGTAAATATGTATTTAGTTCAAATGCCTTAATATTCTGTAACCAATTTTAAGCACTTAATTTTGAATTATCTGCAGTGATCAAAGTTATTTTGGTAAAGTTGATCTCTCAGTTTCACGTGCTAAATGGAATAAAATGAGCATGGACTTGATGGATTAATAAATAATCATCAATTTGGAGATTACTATCTACTTCTTAATAAAATCTAGATTTCGTCACTTTATCAAGAGTTTTGTAGAATTATACTCTACTTTTTTTTTCCCATTTATATATCAGCCCGCCAAATTTTAAATGGTGCATGGTTAATAATGCTATGAAAGTTTGAACTCTTTCCACATTTGATTTCTGATAGTTTATGGCCCAAAATACTTTAAAATAAATAATGGGAATATTTGGAATATTTGGTTGGTTGCTTTTAGGAGAAAGCTGTGTTTTTACAGTCGTAACAGTGTAAGGGTAGGGGAAAGGAAGAAACATTATTGACAAGTTAGGGAGTCCCCCCTGTGAATTTTTCCAATTTTCTTTTCCTCTCCCCTATGAAATTTCTGATTTTATTTAGCTAAAAGACTGGCTAACGATGAGAAAGAAGATTCTTCAAAATCTATTTTTCCACCCTACCTTAATATGTTTAAATGGTGATTTATTAATGGTTAAATGATGAGAAATTATAAATACTACACTTCAATTCATAAGAGCTAAATATAAGTGCTTTTAAACAGTGCCTTCATTTTTCAAGTTATCATATAGTGGGAAGAATGATAAATAATGTGGAATAGGGAAGAATTTAGAATAAAAGAGTATATGGAAGAAGGGTAGGAATTTTCTAGCCAGACAAATCGGGGAGGGGGGGTGGAGGGAGGGGAAGGGTGTTCCAGGCAGAGGGAACAGCATATACAAAGCACAGAGGTATGAGAAGACGGGGATGATTTGAAAAACTGCAAGTAAATCAGGCTTGCTAAAGCAAAATTGCAGATGTGAGGAAGAGGGGACAGTGGTGACAGAAGGGCATCAGTCAGATTTGAAGGGCTTTGTAGACTGCAGAGGAGTTCTGTATCCTATGTCCGATCAATAGCAGAGAGCCATTCAAGAATTTGAGGAAGGGAGTGTCTTAAATTAATACTATTGCTGTTCATTTCTTGAGCACCTTTTATTTTCCTGTCAGTTCTCTATTCCACAATACTTTTACTTCACGCTGGAGTATAGCTTTAAAAAATAAAGTGTTTATATTTGGTCGTTATGCTACATGTACGTAAATTACCATCAAACCCTACAGCAACTTGTGAGGTAGGTGTTATTGTCATAGGATAGTCAGAGCCATTAAGGGACTTGACCAAGACAGCTCAGCTCATAAACAGCAGAGCCAACATTTGCACCTGGGTCTCCCCAGCTTCAAACCCTGCCCTCTTTCTAGCACATGACAATGTCACTTTTGCATTCCATAAGCACTCACTGTGCCCTGCTCTATGCTGCCAGTTACTGGGTTGGGGAGCATCTTCTGCCCTCTTAGAGATTCCATTTCCCTGTCTCTGGGTCAGCATGCTCCTGGGCAGATGTGCTGGTTGTGAACGCAGGGGAACACAGCCGAGGGAGTCTGTCTGGGCTGGGGGTGGAGTGGCAGTGTCAGGGGAGTGGAGCCCAGAGCTGAAACAAACTATATTCCCCGAATAGCTTTTTTAATGCTGCCAAGTAGTGATAAGTTTCAGTATGTTCTGGAATTAATTGATAAGTAAATCTTTGGGGACCAGAGCAATATTATGACTTTCATGGGCCCTGAGTACTTTTGCCTTTCTGGGCCCTTTCCTCCATTAAAAAAATACATACCTATATTATATATATATATATAAAATTATATTTTACAACTGCATTGGAGTAAAGATGCCTATAATCTAGGTGGGATTCATTATTACGATGTTCATTTTTTCCTTCAGATTTTAAAAGAAATTAAAAACTTTAAACATTTGTGGGTCCTGGGTACTGTGGGTAAGTTGGCACTCCTGAAGACTGGAGTGCTATCCACACCTCTACATGGTAACAGAATGCAAAGTTAGTGTCACCAAGTGTCCCCCTTGGTGGGCATGGGGTAGAAGCTGGATCAGAGTAACTCCCATCCGTGAGTCCAGCTCCATTAGAGCTCCGTAAGCAGGTAAGAACCACCTGCCACAGTCAGGACACATGGAGAGAGCAAGCTCCCTGAACACCTAAGGAAGAGGAACCCAACGGACAGAGGCAGCCTGTTCTCCTAAAAGAAAAAAGTCTCACTTCATTGAATCATGCTATGCCGTGGTTTGGGGGTTACTGCCAAACAGATATAGAGAAGTGAAAAAATACCACTTTTCCAAAACAAAATTATTCACATCTACAATGTCCCAAGTCCTGTGTTAGGCCCTTAGGATGTGGGAGCAAACCTAACAGATAGTGATGCCACCCCTCCAGGACTTGTACTCTACCAGGGAAGTCAGACTTTAATTAAATCATTATACAATTAAATTATAGTTTTGCCTTTCATGAAGATTCAACCAAGTTTAACTTTTAACAAATATATTTACTACAGGATAGGAGGCAACTCTTTTAATCTGACTTTTAAAAGAAAAACAGTAACTTAAATAAATAACTGTCTCTCTTGGTGCCGTGGCAGTCATTTTCCATATCTCGTTTGTCGTGTAATAAAATTTCCAAGAATGAAGTACCTCAGCCTCCGAAAATGAACACAGGATGAGATCACAGGTCAATCTGGGCAGGAAAGAGGCAGACAAAGAGCTGGAAGTACTTTAAAGTACTCTGCACCTCCAAAATCCTGTCTCTGAAATTACAATCATTGATGAAATGCTAGACGTGTTACTTAGAAAACCTAAAAGCGATACAGGAGATGGAGAAAGACAATACTGAAATCTTGGAATGCCAGAACGGGGTGGGAAGGAGGTGGGGGAGTGCGTCTTGAATATTTAAAAGATAGTCATTGTGAATCTGATGACTACTTGACACAAGGGCAAGAAAATATCTGGAACCCCATATAAACAGATGCAAAGAGGATGAAGATATGACTGGCTCTTCTGTAACCAATTGCAAAGGAAAACTAGCAAGGATTGGTATAAAGGAAAGCCAACCCCGACATGCCCATAGGAAGTGAGCCATTGGGAGCGGTGGTTGTTTGGGCTGAGTCCTGGCCTTTGAATCAGATTCGCACTCTGCAGAGACCCAGAGCGCTGCCGACAGGTCACGTGGTTGGAAAAGACTGCTGTGCTGAGCCCACTTTGATGTTGCCAGAGACTCCTGCTTGAGCATCTTCTTGCATTCGCAGTTGCAGAGAAAATGAAAAATTGCACTTTAGCTTCAGAGCGGTAGGAATTGAATGAGAAGCGAAGCCTCGACATGGGGCAGGCAGGAACTCGGGGGATGAACTTTCAAGTCGCAGCTTCAAGTTCTTTCGTGGCACAGAGTTGATTAAAAGAGCTTTCCTTTGGCACCCCTACTATTGGAGGCAAGAGAAAAGAGTGCTAATTTCTAGAAACCCAATTGCTGCCCCCAAAAGAACAGGAAGTAATGCGTGCTCTGAAAGAAAGTACAGACAGACACATGGTTTGCAACCAGAAAGCAGTAACATACAAACAATGGCAACAGCAGTTAATCCAATGCAAGGAAGAGTAGGCCTAAAGCAACCTGTGTTCCCTGGATGGAGATCAAACCCTCATACCTGATGACCTTCACCATTCATTCCATTGAAATGGCCCCATGTTAACCGGGGCTCTTGGAATTTATTCATGCCAGTAGCTAGCCTCTGAAGGGTGCCAGAGGGACTGAACTGGTGGGTCTGAGCGACAGCTCTGGGAGGAGGCTGCTGGCTTCCCGGCAGCCTCAGAGCCCAGTGGCTGGCCACTGGGGCGAGGTTCGGATTGTGACTGCTACTGGGAGAGTGATTAAATCTGTTTGGAAAGTTAGCCAGAAGACAGAGAAATTGAAAAGGGAATGTACTTAATTCCTTTTGAGCACTGACTTTTCCCCACAAGCGTTAATTCTTTGCTATCTTCAAATTCTGACTGGATTTTCATGTTTTCAGAGGGATATACTGACTTGAACCTGGCAGAAGATGCCAGTTTAAGAATTACCAAAATGTTTGCAAATGCGAAAGAGAATGGAAGTGAGGCCATGAGAGCTTTCCGGACATTGAGTTTGCAGAGGTACAATGTAACAACTCTCCGGCAAGAGCATTTGAACCATCACATTTAATTTGGGCCATTTAGCAAAGATCCTGAGAGTAGAGATTTGGAAAGAATGGGATTTACAGACACAATCTCTGGGATTGCATCATTTTCCTCTCCCTATTCTATGTCCAGAGCTCAAAGAAATATGTACAGAATGTTCTTAATATTGAGACTCTGTTTCATAAGAAGTTGGCTCTTTGTATATTTTGTATATTATTCCTAGTGAAAATGGCTGTACCATTTTAATTTAGCTGAATGTTAAAGTTTCTGATTCTTTCCACCTGGGCACGGTTGAGATGGACGAGGCCAAACGTTCAACTTGTCAACCTCCCTGTCCTAGAAAAGGCCATCGGCCACCATCAGGGCCTGACGTACTGCTTCTGATTCTCAGATAAATCAACAAGACTGATTTTTTCTCAGCACTACAGCAAATTCACCCACATACACAGCACCATTGAAGACACAGCCGAGCTCGCATAGATTTCAGAGCTACTTTTTGTTTTATGCTTTCGTCATCTTTTTTTTACCTTTGTTTTGTGAATATTTTCCAATGAAACATTAGGAGACTCTCTGGGAGTAAGGAAAGCTGTTATACTTCCACTATGAGAACACCTGGGGAGAGTAAGGGTGCATAAGAGAAGCAGCTTATTAAGTGCTTCGGTAAACGTAAGAGAACTAATTTGTCACACTGCATGACATTCAAAAGAACAAATGCTTCCTAGATTAAAACGCTAAGGAAGGTAACTCAGGGAAGAATGGAAAATTCCAAGGTATGTTCATGACAGGGGATGCCTGAGTTGAAAAAGGGGATTTTGCTAAGGGGTAAGACCAAGAGATTTGTCTTTCTGTGCGTTTGAGTTGTTACCAGCCTGAGTTCCTGGAGGCCTTAGTTCACCGTTTCTGATTTCCTAGCATCTTTCATAGCATGTAGCACAGAGCAGGTACTCAGAATGCATTTGTCGAGCTACAGGTTAGCATGAAAAGCACATCCATGCGTTTCAGTGATCCTCTTCTTGATCCTAAAATGACAGAGGTCTGGGAGGAAGAATCCCCTACAGCAGCCCAAAGGGCAAAGCCCACGAGACTGCAAAGTCCTCAGGCAGAAGCTCCATATGGAAAGGGCGTTTACCCGCAACACAGCAGCAAAGCCCATAAATGATTGTTTTAGTGATGCAAATGTGGAGTCGGTGGACATTCTCGGTTTGTGTTGCTTTTTAGGAGGCTGGGTCATTGAGGTGAATGGTTTGGAAGGACTGAGCCATTGCTTATATACCCCCCAAACTGTACCCACGTGCCCCTCACAGCAGCAGCCTGCCCTCGAGCACAAAGGGTAATGATAACAGAGGTTTTTGTTAGACTTTAGTTTTATGGGGTCATTATGATCAAATTTATGTGATGAAGGTAGCCGCCAGATGATAAAAGAAAGAAGTGAGCTGTTACTGAAATTTTTTTCCCAAATAAAAGATGAGTACCTCAGAGAGTCCATGTGCTGCGTAGAGAGATGAATAGGGAGATTACCTCAACAGTACATATTAATTCGTCTCACCAATGATCATATTCGCTATGTTACCCAATTCCTCTGTCTTTAAGACACATTTAAGAATACACCATTTTCATGCAATGTTAAGGAGGATGAGAAAAATAATCATCACAAAACACTTTCAGATACTCAAAGGCTCAGATCAGCAAATAATGGCCCATGGGCCAAATCCTGCCCGCTGCTTGTTTTGGTAAATAAAGTTGTATTAAAACACAGCCATGCTTATTCATTTACATATTGTCTACGGCTGCTTTCACACTTCAACAGCAGAGTTGAGTAATTGCAATAAAGACCATGTGGCCCACAGAACTGAAAATATTACTCTCTGGCTCTTTACAGTAAAAGTTTGGCAAGCCCAGCTCTAAGAAAAAACAGTCTCAGTTTTAGGGGCTGAACAACTGAGCTGATGTACAGTTTTATATAAATGACCAAACTGCATGCATTTCGAAGCCTCTTAACAGTGTAACATAAGTAAATAAATACATAAGTTTGAATATGAATGTATATATATATCTACAGAGATCTTAAGGAAGCCACAAGACATGGCATATCCAAACAAAAAAGGACTAGGTCGGGTCAAGTTCAGATAGCCATCACCAGTGACTTTTCCTGGGCAGTGATCTGAGAAGGGCTGTCAGCTTGGGTGTATCTGTAAGGAGCACCCATGAGTGCTGAGCGGATGGCTGGGAAGGAGAGTAAGCCATTATCAACCAACAACGGGACACGTTGACAGGAAAAACAAATTCTGAAACTGCATCAGCTTTTCAAATAGCTGACTCCATTTTTTATGGCTGGTCAATCCAGCCATAAAAAATCTTCCAATCTGTTCGATTTTGTGTCCTCCACATTTTTAAGGGATGAGAGGCAGGTGAAGGTCATGAAAGAGAGAGTTGCCAAGTTGGGGTGGGGACTTGGAACTGTGCTATAGGAAGATGGCACAAGCTATTGCTATATTTAACCCAGAAGAGAGAAGACTCAGGAGGGTACAAAAGCTGTGTTTGTTTAAGGAGTTGTATGTTAAGTGCAGCTCTTTGGTACAATTCGGACCAAGGAGAAGAACTTTCTGTGGTCAGAGTGTGTAAAGATGGAGTTGGCAGTCTCAGGAGTGAGAATGTTGTGGAGGTAATTCAAGCGTCAGTGGGCTGGTTGGATTAATGACTTCAAAAACTCCTTCCAACCCTAAAATGTTCGATTCTGTGAGATAGCTGATCCCAAGAGGGCTCTTCATAAGTTCCAAGGCCTGGTGGTGTCAAGTAGAGGTAGTGATTCTCCAGTTTCAGAAATACCAATACTTGAGGTTTCAGTGAGTACCAGAGTTAGCACGCATTAGCCCCAATCATCTCAAGTTGGGGCTCTGAAAACGTCATCGGCTTTAATCACTCCTTCTCTATCTGATGATCAAATGTCCTGCTTCTAATAATCAGCGTCCTGTTTCTCATATGCAAAGTTGGTGGCAAGTGGAGGGAACCATGGAAAACTCATGTACTTTCTGTCGTTCCCTTCTTCTGTCTGTAACAAACACTTAGAAATTTTCCATTTGCTTTGTCAATGTTATGACGATCGGTGGGAACATAGCTGCAAAGTGCTCGGGAATGCTTTAAAGGGAGAAGCCTTAATCTTTCATGATCATGTTGATTACCAACTACCGCAATAGCCTACTCGACTGACATCGTCTTACAGCTCTTCATTTATGCTGATAGAAAAGGCTACTAGTTTCATATGATTTTAGTTCTCTGGAAATAAGTGACACAAAATGAATAAATCATGTGCTCCTATAGGTTTGCAGGCAGGGCACAAGATTACTAAATTATGCAACATGTAAAAGAGGGAGCTTGCAAAAAATCAATCTTTGGCTAAGCTTGAGTCATCCATACAATATGATTCTAATGTATGGGTTGGGGACCCTCTGTGCAGGAGTTCTCATAACCTAGTTAGGTTGGTAATTAGGACACAGGGACGACCAAAAGGGGAAAAAATAAGAGTGTTGAACAGCAGTCAAGTGAATTTTAGAATAATGAAGAAATATCAAACAGGGTAAACCAATGGAGTTAAAGAACACAAGGGGGAAATGAAAAACACTCAAAGATAAATTAATGTAGACCCAAGGGTTGTGCAAGCAATTTACTATAAATATACTAGAAAAGAAGAGACAGATGTAGGTGAACAAGGAAGTACAAAATTGGCAATACGTTGTTAGAAGTAAGAAATGGCATAGAACACGTAGTGTGGCCAAACAGAACGTGAGTGAAGAAGAAAGAAAAGCATTTAAGAAAAACTGAAGACCTTAGTTTGGAGATGATACGTGTTTTAGCAAAAGTGCTTGCTCTCTCATCACGTACTATAATATCCTTATAAACTGGATGTGAAGTAGATTTGGCCAGCCTCATTTTTAGTTAATAAAGCTGCAGTTTCATGTACAGCACAGTGACTATAGTTATCAATACTCTACCGCATATTTGAAAGTTGCTAAGAGTGAATTTTAGAAATTCTCATCACAAGAAAAAGACATGTGTGACTGTACGTGGGGACAGATGTTAACTAGACTTCTTGTGGTGATCAACTTGTAATGTATACAAATATCCAATCATTGTTAACCACCTGAAACTAATGTAATATTTGATGCCAATTATACCTCAATCAAAACAAAACAAAACAAAATCCCAAGGTTTCAACTTCTCCCACAGTCACAGAAAAGAACAGCTTTTTACCTTTCAACCACATATGGAGTTTTTAGCCAATCTACCCATTTAAGAGGCAGCAAATTCATGATTCCATTCTTTTATCTTTTAATTGACCTATTATTCTTAATAGGTAAAGTGCACTCATTTGGTATGTACGGCTCAATTAGCTTTTATGTACGAACGCCTTCCTGTATGTGTAGCTACCTCTAAGATCAAGATACAGAACATTTTCAGGGCCCCTGAAAGCTCCCTTGTACCTTCCTCAGTGTGCATCCCCCAAATATAACTATTAGTTGGATTTTTAACACCATCAGTTAGTTTTGCCTGTTCTGGAACTTTATATAAATGCAATTCTACAGTAATGTGTCTGGCTTCTTCCATTCAACGTAATATTTGTAAGATTCATCCCATGTTCTTGTCTGTACCAGTGGCCTATTTCTAGTTATTACCTGATAGCAAGGGTTGGCAAATTTTTCTATAGAGGGTCAGGTAGTTTTAAGAAATGTTTTGTGGGCAATATGGTCTCTGTCTCAACCACTCAACTCTGCCTTTGTAGCCCCAAAGCAGCCATAGACTATATGTAAATCATGAGTGTAGCTGGGTTCCAACCAAGGTTATTTACTAGGATTCGGTCCGTGGGCCATATTTGCTGATTCCTGCTCTATGATGCTCTGTCGCATAAATATACCGTGATTTATTTATCCATTCTCTTCTTGATAAACATTTGGATTGTTTCCTGTCTTCTGGTAAATTATACACTCACTTCTCTTGGATATATATCTCATAGTGGGATCACTGGATCATACAGTTCATGTGATGATTAGCTTAAAAAAAAAAACCTGCCAAACAGTTCCCCAAAGAGGCTGTACAGAGTTCCACTCCCTCCAGGGATGTATGAGAGTTCTAGCTGATCACTTCCTTGCCAGTACTTGGTGTTGTCAGTCTTCATTTTCGTCATCCTGGTGATTGTCTGGTGGATTCTCTTTCTGGTTTTAACGTGCATTTGTCTGATGAGCTATGACATTGAGCACCTTCTTTTATGTTTGTTGCCCATTTAGATACTCCCTGTTGTGACCTGCCTGCTCAATTCTCCTGCCCATTTTTTCAGACGGGCTATTCATTTTATCATTGGATTGCAGGAATTCTTTATATATCCTGAATATAAGTCCTCTACATGTATTGTAAATATCTTTTCCCTGTCAAGGTTGCATTCTTTTTTTTTTTTTTTTTTTTGGTGGTACGCGGGCCTCTCACTGTTGTGGCCTCTCCCGTTGCGGAGCACAGGCTCCGGACGCGCAGGCTCAGCCGCTCCGCGGCACGTGGGATCCTCCCGAACCGGGGCACGAACCTGTGTCCCCTGCATCGGCTGGCGGACTCCCAACCACTGCGCCACCAGGGAAGTCCCAAGTTTGCATTCTTAAAGCAATTTTAAGCAGTTGATCTCATGATCTTGATTTTTTTTTTTTTCAATAAGACCCTATCAGTTTATCAGCTGAACCATCCCTGAGTGGGTCGTTGAATCAATTAGGATATGAGAGCAGCATCTCGGGGGTCCAGGAGCTTGTGGAAGAGAAAGGTCAGTTCTGTCTTGAGGATGTGAAATAGAGCCACTGGCCTCACCTCCTCTCCTGATGTGGTGGTGGTCTTCTGTGCCCCTGGAAGGGAGGCAGGGCACTGGACTCCAGAAACAAAGATAACCTTCAGGGAGGAAAGTAAAAGGGACACAAAGATGTAGCAGGACCAATATTTGGGACTGTACCCCTAAAGCAGAACCTTTGCTAACTCATCCACCATTCCTGTTCCCCTGTGCTAAACAAGGAAGGAACTAATTACCTTGATATTGTAATTTGTAGCCTTCTTTTAAAAAAGAAACCAGTACACCATGAAGCTAGTTTTGCACTGCCTGGCAGACACCATGCAACAAGCCAGGAATCTTGTCCAAAATCCAATATTCTGCGCTACACATTCCCTCTTTAGCTATGCATTCTCCCTCTATTAAGTTATTGCCAAGCAAAGGTGATTTATTAAGATGAGAAGCAGACATTGCTAAAACAGGAAGAAAAGCAAAAAAGAAATAAATGTTTCCTCAGAACCCACAAAGGAGAACGGATGTCAGCAGAAGCAGATGTATGCTTCTCCGGAGTGAAAGAAAGAATACTTAATGCAATCAGAATCCCGGTAACATAAGAAAATGGGATATCTAAAACTCTGCAGAACTCAGGTGACGCTGTGCGTCTATAAAAGTGCTACCCAAAGCACTACAAACTACCAATGACAAATGTTTCCCAACTGGTTTTTAAAAGACGGAAAAATAAGAATGAACTAGGTTATTTTTATATGCAAGGTTAAAACTGTCCTATTTTTAGAATTGGAAACCCATACAGAATATTTGCCTTTAGGAAAAAGTTGTCAATTCTGTATCCTATTTAGCTCAATCAGCTAAATGACTAATGTCTGGTCATGACCCTCATGTGACAGGATGAATGATTCATTCCTTCCCAAATTTCAATATGTAAGGGAACACAATATAAGTCGTTTAGGTAAACATCTTGAGAAAAGTGACTGAATGAAATGACCAAATTGTTTCTTTCTAAACTATAAAGTAGGGATGACTATAGAAAAAGGTCAAACTTCCGTGTATCGACTACCAAGGTAAAGACACTGGGGAGAATATTTACAGCAAGTGTGACTTTGAAAAGCAGGATACATTAGTTATATAAAGAGCTCCTGTATACTGATTTTCAAAAAATGAACACTTTAATGCCAGTTTTTCAGTGGTTTTAAAACAACAGTTGACAAAGAAAGAAGTTAATTAGCAAACATTAAAAATGTTCAACCTGACCAGTGTAGGAACAAACAAAAAAAGCTGGAGAGATCAATTGCTACCATTCCAATTAGCAGAGTCTTTAAATGAGTAATAGGCTTGGTGGGCTGATGATAAAATGACTGTAAAATGGGCACAGTTACACATGTTGTTTGGACTACACATGAGTAAGAGGCTTTTGCAAAGCAATAAAAATACTGATAGTATGTATATGTTTTAACAGTAATTTCAACTCTTTCAGTCTACTCTATAGAAATAATCATAAATTCAAAGGAATTTTAGACAATTTTTGATGGCAACAACAGCAATAACAATAATAAAATAAAGCACATGACCAACTGTAAGGACACCTTAATCATCGTCGTCTTCCTCTGAATAAATATTTGTTCTTAATTTTAAAAGTACTTTTATTTTCTATGAATAAATATTGGTTCTTAATTTTAAAAGTACTTTTATTTTCTATGAATAAATATTTGTTCTTGATTTTAAAAGTACTTTTATTTTCTGTGAATAAATATTGGTTCTTAATTTTAAAAGCACTTTTATTTTCGATCTGCCCAGAACTCCGTATGTTTCCTCTTTTGCGGTGCACGTCTCCAGGTCTCCTTAATCAGTTTACAATTCTTTCGAAGGCGTGTATCATTCTCTTCGCATGGTCTTTAGATATTTTACCTTTTCCCCATATCCCACATTATCATTCAGTGTGGTAATATAAATTATGGTAAATTCATTCAACAAAAAGTGATGTAACTTTATAAATTCTCTGCAAACCATGAGAAATGATTATGCGTGATGTTAAACAATGATTTCAACAATAGTTTTCAATGTCTATGCATACCAAAAAAGACTAAAACACAATACCCTAAAATATACCCAATTAGTATTTGACACATGGGACAGTGGGTTTTGTTTTTCTTTCTTCCTCTGAATGTTGAAATCTGTCCACATTTCCTTTAATAGGATGTACTTTTTCCACAATGAAAATGCAAATCATTAAAGCAACTGCTCTCTTCTTCAAAACCCCATGACACCACAGCCCTCTTTTAAGATAAAAATGGGGTTTGGTTTCCTCCCCAGCATCTCTGAACAGCAGTTCTCGGAGTCCCACTGTTTATATTCACTCTCTTGTTCCACTGCAACCAGGCTTGGCGTTTAGACATGTGCAGCCAGGAGAGGTGGGCGCAGATGGGATGACGGATCTAGATGGTTGGAAGAAATGAGTTCCACTGCCTTGCTGAGCGGTACCCGCACACAGCGCATCAGCTGGATCTCAGCTAAGCAATATTCAACCTGCAAAAAGCCTGGTTGAGCTCAATGCCTCCTCTAGTTGCTACTGACTTCCCCCTTGCTTCTTCTGGAAGCCTGCTGCAAAGTACAACTGCTGCCTTGATCTATTTAATTCTTGCCTGAAGGCTTGGACTCTACCTCTGACCACCTTGTTTCCACGGGAGCTTTTTCTTGGCAGTGACAAACACCCTGGTCCTGAGCACATGTACATCATCCCCAGGCTCTCCACCCTCCTGCCTGTCTTTGTTCTTGAGCTCGAGAAGTCCATTCTAAAGCCAACCTGGCTTCTATCATTTACATCTTTCAAACCATCTCCCACATTCCGGAAATGTTCTTCAGAACTCTCTTTCCCGTTTTCTCCCATCATCATCATCATCTTCTTCTTGGGTATTTTACTGGCATTTACTTTGAGAGAGTGAAGCTTGATGGAAAAGTGAACTCTGAAAGGACACCAGGCTGAGTCATGGTCACACATGTCCTGAGTAGGAGGAATAAAAACTCACTCACTTTGCTGACTCACAGGGGTTCCTGATTGCCTGCTCTGTATTCCTCCCGTGATTCTCCAGCACTGTTTAGATATGTGGAGGGTTTTTTTTTTCTCAGTTTGTGTTTTACCCTGGGAGGTACTGATCTCTGGTAGACTTCCAAAGGTTTCGGAAAAAAAAACCAAAAAAAAACAATAGGGCTTCCCTGGTGGCGCAGTGGTTGAGAGTCCACCTGCCGATGCAGGGGACACGGGTTCGTGCCCCGGTCCGGGAAGATCCCACATGCCGCGGAGCGGCTGGGCCCGTGAGCCGTGGCCGCTGAGCCTGCGCGTCCGGAGCCTGTGCTCCGCAACGGGAGAGGCCACAGCAGTGAGAGGCCCGCGTACCACAAAAAAAAAAAAAAAAAAAAAAAAACAATAAAAGTGATATGAACTCTAATTACAACCCATTTGTAAAAAAGAAAAAGAAAACTAATTTAACTGCTGTTCCCAAGCTTTTTTGACAGGCTTCCTCTAAAAATTACTATTTCTCTAGATAGCTAAGAAAGCAAAACAGGAAGAAAATTTTGCTTTTGACTACGTTTTCCTTGGAGAGTAATAGCACTAGGAAATTCTCCTTTCTATGTCTTTTTTTTTTTTTTACCTCCTAACAAGGCCACTACTTTGGGGGTAAAATACCTGCCCCCCCCCCCAAAAAAGGATATGTATTCAATATCTGATAATAACCGGTAATGGAAAAGAATCTGAAAAAGTATATATATGTGTGTGTGTGTGTGTGTGTGTGTGTGTGTGTGTATGTATATGTATATCCGAATCACTTTGCTGTACACCTGAAACATCGTAAATCAACTATACTTCAATTAAAAAAAAAAACACACTTAAAAAGGAAGAGGTTACCAGAAGATAAAATCATTTCACTCCGTTGACACTTACAAGAACCTGTCATGCTGCTATTGGGATCCAACAAAAAAAATAGTGCCCGATCCCAAAGTGCTGACCATCCCGCCAGGGAAGGCCGGGATATAAACAGCCCTGTGATAACGTGTTACAGGAACCACTGTTGTGTGGGGTTGAGTAGCAACGGGTATTGTTGGGAGATGGGGGAGCGGAGGGGGCATTTACACAGACCAACCCCATGACCAGCATTGTAAATAGTTGTTAGTTCCTAGGTTCTATCTGGTGCTAAATTATGTGTGAACGCTAACTCCTTAAGACACATGTTCTTTGGTTTGAGGCCGTACCACGTGTTGGGAGCCTGCTCTTCTGCATTGATAAAGAGGCTGTTTAGTGGTGTCCACTTGTATTGGATACCCTCCTTCGCATGCGGCAATGCGATCCACTGAATGCGGTCTTTGAAGCCACAATAAATGCATTTTGTGCTTAAGTAGATAATGAAAATAGCGAAAAAAAAAAAAAATCAATGAATTAAACCACTGTTTGGAGACATCCTCGCCTTATTAAAACGTAAGATGTTTGGAGTGAGCTCCGTGCAGAGGGAGTGACTTCACAAAAGAGATAATATGATAAGTGGCCTCCTTCTCCCTTAGCAATCAATGTTTATTTGTCCTTAGCAATTTTCTTAATTTTCTGCTGGGCACACACTTCTCCTTCAAAATAGAATAATGTCCTGGAAATGAAGTTGATCAATAGGCAATTTTGAGGTTGTTTTTTTTTTTAATCTAGAAATTAGTCAGGACAAGTCAGTAAGATAGGATGTATGTCCTTAACTCCAGTATACCTATCTTGTCAATTCAAAGTAAAGGTTTTCCGTGTGTGTGTGTGTGTGTGTGTGTGTGTCAGTGTTTTCATAGAATAGAGCAGTGGTTCTCCATCTCTGGAGCAGTAGAATCACCGGAGGGCTTGTGGAAGCACAGATGTCTGAACCCATCCCCAGAGTTTGTATTTCAGCAGGTCTAAGACAGGACCGGAGATCTGACATTCATAGCAAGTTCCCAGATGATGTAGATGAGGCTGATCTAGAAACCACACTTTGAGATCCACTGTGTTAGAACTCCCTTGGACTCATCTGTCGTATGTCCCCTTACACCAGGTACCCGCAACGCTCTTGCCAGCACGCAGGAGAGGAGCCCTAAAACCCTGATTATTAAGCTCATCATTTGCGGGGTGTTGGGAGAGGGGGGACTCATCGAAGGTGATATTTGTTACTATATGAGGAATTTATTTGTCATAAAGAATCCAAAATTTAGAGCTAAGAAGGACTTGAGACATTATCTAACTTAACCTATTGTCTATAGATGAAGACAGTGAGGCCCCGAGAGGTTAACTGATGTGGTGAAGGTCACATTGATACTTACTGGTGACTCCAGGGACAAAATACATCTGCCTCTGAACTCCCACCATGCAGTCTTTGCACTGTGCCACCTGACTTTTGTAACTTTAATTCAGAGCCATTTACAAACGAGTGTGTTACAATTTAGGAGACCTCATAAAAGTGACACAACTGTTTGAGTGCATCTGCCCTATTTTTGACATGGCTGGGTAGGAAAATGAGCTGCTACTAGCTCTCACTCACTGAGTACCTGCTAAGTTCCTGGCACCATACATTACATGCACTGGTCAATTTAATCTACATAGCAGTTCTGAGGAATAAGTAAGATTATCCTCATTTTTCTGATGTGGAAACTGAGGCTCAGAGAGGTTGCACAGCTTACTTCCCGTCATGCAACTGGGAAGTGGCATCAGGACAAGTACAGCTGCAGGATCACCGAGCCAGGCAGCGGAGACCCAGTAGTCCGTGCCTCCGCCCGCAAAGGGAACTGCTAAGGTACGTGCCTGGGTGGTGTGAGAACAAGGCAGTTGGTGAGTCCGGAGAAACCTGGCAGGCTCCCACCGCTGAAACTGGGATACAGCAGAGGGACTGACTTGGTGTCAGGAAAAAGTCACTAGCGCATGACACTGGAATTGGATTACAAAGTCACAGGCTGATTCTCAGAAGGGCTTGGTGAGCTGAGTTTGGCCTGAGAGCTGGACTGTTGTCATAGAGAAGGTCAAGGCCAGGCGACTGTAGGTGCAGGGCTCTCGCTGTGGCTGCGGACACGTGCACTTTGTTCCTGAGTTGTGCCAGGTGTGGAGCTGACCAGGTGTGCTTCTATAAAGGGAAAGTTTTATGTTTCTGTTTTAAAATGGTAACGAATTACACCACCTTGTGTTTTCTGAGAGGGGAAGGTGGGTGAGAAATGTGGTTGGTTTATTGGTTATCCCGAGGCACTTGGATAGGAACTAGGCCTTATTCTTTTGCCCGTTATAATTTTTTAATCAACAATAATTATTGCCAGAATGAATTTTCTTAAGTAAAAATCGTAAAAGTGAAATATAAGATCTCATGCTTTTCATTTTTATTGTCTTGTTCTATTTTAGGGTTTTACTTTGCCATTTCTCATTCATCATTTTGAAATTTGTTTGTGAAAAAAATTTGATATTTAAATGTGTGTCTTGCTTGCCAATGACAGCTCTTTGAACTACTAAACCTTTATCTACTAAGTCTTTGTAGTACCTTTAATATCCAACATCCAGAAAAGAATATTGGTCATAGACATATCAAGAACATTTTCTGTTTAAAAAATATAGTTAATAAAGAATGTAGTCATTCATTTAGCATTTCTTTATGCCAGGCATATGCTAGATTCTTACAGTGCAGGGCAGCATAAAGATAAGTAAATAGCATTTACAATACACAGTGATAAGTACTAGAGTAAAATTATTTAAAAACTTAATAGCTTATGTTCACTGTGCTCAAGGTATATATGATAGGTGGATATTCTGTAGGTGTTAGTTAACACATATAATCTTTAACACAACCTTCCGATGGATAAGTATTACCCCCATTTTATCCATAAAGATGTTGAAGCAAAGAGAAATCAAATAATGGGACTGAGGCACAGCGAGGATATGACGGAGTCCCCGAGTTCCTGCCACTTCCTTGTATGAACTACCTGTAGAAACAGGGCCATGGGAGCAGTTAGGAGCACCTGTTTGCCCCACCAGAGAGGTCTCAGCTGAAACTGGGAGGACTGGTAGGAGTTGCCTGGCAAAGAAGATCGATGTCCTGGACCAGGAAACAGTTTGCATGAAATTCCAAGGCCAGAAAGAGCAGGGAGTGTCCTGAGGACCCCCTTGTGAAGGGTGGTGAAGGGAGTGTGTGGGAAGAGTGATGAGGGAAGAGGCTTTAGACCAGGTGAGCAGGGGCTGCAAGTTAGAAGTCAATGTCAAGGTGTGTGCAAGGGGAGGATTGGGGGATTGCAGGTAGAAGCTGCTTCTAGAAGTAGAAGAAATCACTGATCAAAAAAGGCATCCTGAGGTTTTTAGTGAGGGTGGTAGTCAACCACTACTGCATGATTTTTCTTCAGCTAAACCTTGCAGAAAAGTAGACAAAAAGGAAATTCAGAAGATGAATAGACTTCCTAGCTGACTGGTAGCAAGCAGACAGTTAAAAGCCAAAATGATCTCAGGTGGCCCACGGATACATTTTTTTTTACCTTTTTTAATTGTGACAAAATATATATATATATAACATAAAATTTGACATTTTAACCATTTCTAAGTACAATTCAGTGGCATTACTTACATCAACCATCACCATGCTCTAGTTCTAATTCTTCATTACCCCAAATAGAAACTCTGTACCCATTAAGCAATAAGTCCTCCTTCCTGCCTCTCCCCAGCACCTGGTAATCTTCACTCTACTTTCTGTCTCTATGAATTTGCCTAGTGTGGGTACCTCATGTAAGCAGATGCAATGTCTGTCCTCTTGTGTCTGGCTTTCTTCCCTGAGCATAATGTTTTCTAGGTATATCCATGTGGTAGCATGTATCAGAACTTCATTCCTTTTAATAGCTGTATAATATTCCATCATGTGTATAGACCACATTTTGTTTATCCTTTCCTCTGCTGATGGACAGTTGAGTCATTTCCGTCTTTTGGCTACTGTGAATAATGCTGCCATGAACATGGGTGTACAAGTATCTGTCTGAGTCCCGGTTTTCAACTCTTTGAGGCATATATCTAGGAGTAGAATTGCTGGGTCATATGGTAATTCTATGTTTAACTTTTTGAGGAATCACCAACTGTTTTCCACTAGCTGCACCATTTTATATCCCCAACAGCAAGGTACAAGTAGTCCAAAGTCCCCACATCCTTGCCAACCCTGGTTATTTCCCAGTTGTTGTTGTTGCTGTTGTTTAATAGCTGTTCTAGCAAGTCCACACCCACTTTTTCCAGCATGCTAAGTTGAAGACCTCAAAGCATGTGGATGGCTAATATATGCCATGTCTAGTCTCTTAGTTAGAAATTTGGGGTGATTAGTTTTATTCAAACCAGGGGGAAGGGGAGGAATAGGGTTAAAGAATGCAGTTATTGCATGTAGTTTATTCTCTTATTATTGGAACCATAGCCTGATCATCTTTGCATCCCCAGCATGGAGCTCAGCGCTGAAGACAAAATAACAATAGAAATATGTAGGTTTACATGAATGAGTGAATGTATGAATGAATGAAAAAGGGAATCAATGTAACATGTGTTCTCCATCTTTAGGGAAAGACACTCTTTAGGAAAACTGTCTGTTTTCAGATACTTTTAGAGAAAAGCACTGTATTTAAAAGCAGGAGCCTGGCGTCTGGTGTCATCTCTCTCACTAACTGGAGGTCTAATCACGACCAGGCATCATAGCCTCTGTGGGCTCCAGCTCTCTTCTGTAGGATGATTGGCTCAGACTAGATCATCTCGAAGTCATTCCATATCTGACTTCCTAAGATGCCTTATATTCTATACTATTGGCCACCCTTTCAGTGGTTATTAATTTAGGACAAACCCTTATCCTATAGTTTCAACTCTGAGAGATTAGAAGTTGAAGAGTTTATCCACAAGGTTCTTTTAAGTGAGAAATTATTTTAAAAATATATGTGCCACATAAGCCTTCCAAGAAGAAAACTGGGAAGAGGAAAAATATAGTATAACTCACAATGTTAATGTAGAAATGGACTGCACATTCACCAGGCAATCTTCTCATATTTAATCAGTCATTTCATGGGAATATCGAGGTCTACCCACTTTTATGAACCTGTTTTGGGACAACAGTCTTGGAAGACTTGGGAGTCAATCTCCTTTAATTTCATATGAACTACATAGAAGAAGAAGGAACTACAAAGGAAGCAGGTTTCTAGTCTCTCTGCTTCAGGCGACATTTGTACCGTCCCTGAAAGGAAGGCTTGGGGCAGAATGAACACTTACAAGAAACTGAGGCTGGCATGTTCCATGCAGTGAATCATCTGCATAATGGGAATTCTAACTTAGAATTTCTGTTTCCAAGCTTGACGGCCCCCACTCCTTACACATCAAATCGATCAAGCCAGGAATTACAGATTCAAATTCATGGTAAAGCCAAGAAAAGGAAAACAGAATGATGAGTCAGAAGGTAGGAGGCCACATACCTCGATTTTTTTTCCAGCATAGATTAAACATTTATGAACTTTACCAGCACCTCTGCCCAAAAGGTGCTCCTTTAAAAGTAGTATTAATTATTTACACAAATCTTGCTTTAAAAATTGAGGACCTTAGCATCATCCCCAGATTTTTGAGATCAATTCAAATCTAAGAATTGATTTTAATATGAATTCATGTATGCAAAAAAAAATGTATTGCGTAACCTATGTGCGACCTGGAGCACACATTATTCTAGATGCTGGGGTTACAGTAGTGAACAAAATAGGCCAAACCTCCACCCCAATGAAGCTTACAGTCCAGTGGAAAGAGGAAGACCAAAAATAAGAAAACTTTATAGAAATATATAGGCATATATGTGTATATATGCATATGTATGTATATATAAAATGCTATAATACACATAACAAGATTCTATATATAGTTTTCAGAGAAAAATCTGATTAACTTATTTGTGCCTTACCTTATAATACAGAATATGAATATTATCCATGAGTTCCCAGGCCCAGCCTTGACTAGTGTCTCTGCCATTTTACGGGGCGCACTACCTTTGGTGAGATAAATAGCTGTTAGACTCGCACTGGACAGGACCCCCCAGACTGTGTGAGTAGTACAGTGATAGACCAGTTGACAGGGTGAGAAATAAAAATGCAAATTAGTTCTCCACCGTCCCAGTGTGGCCACTGATCCCACTTTCTTGCCCTGCTCCATCCCGCTGCCGAGTTTTCCAAGAAAAGGATGAATATTCCAAGTGATGCTCACTTCGTGTCACAGTGACCTAGAAAGGGGAATGTGCAGTCGGCGCAGCGGGGCTCTGCTGATGCTGAGGCGGGAAGCAGGGCAATGGTGTAATTGACAGCGACTTTGAACATCCAAGCCCTTGCCGGCTCTGCACCTCTTCCTGGAAACGGAGGTGAATCAGTGCAGCCCAGGGAGACTGGGATCGCCTGAAGTTTGACCACAGGCATGTGCCCCTCTCCTCCTGGCTGGTACTGCCTGTTCTGGGGACCACAGGAGTTTTATCATAATAAAAGCCTGTGTCCGTGGAATCAGTTAGCCCAGCATGCCTCAGAGAGTTCTGTGATGTGAGCGGTCACTTCTTCTGACCACACTTTAAAAATAATAATAATGAGGGCTTCCCTGGTGGCACAGCGGTTGAGAGTCCGCCTGCCAATGCAGGGGACACGGGTTCGTGCCCCGGTCCGGGAAGATCCCACATGCCGCGGAGCAGCTGGGCCCGTGAGCCATGGCCGCTGAGCCTGCACGTCCGGAGCTTGTGCTCCACAACGGGAGAGGCCACAACAGTGAGAGGCCCGCGTACTGCAAAAAAAAAAAAATAATAATAATAATAATAATAATAATAATAATAATAATAATAATGAAACCATTTCAGTTACAAAGAATTGAGTGCTGTGTTCTAAAGGTTTCCTTGTTCAGATGAGAAAGGAGAAGGGAACTCTGATGGTGCCCCATCCAGATCCGTCAGGGGACAGTGCACCCGTCCCCCATCCCGCTGCTGCTCTGAGGATGCACTGCTCACAGCTGGCCCCTTCTTCAGAGAAACCCTGGTGGGAGCCACTCTGTCTGGGGAGGTACTTTCCCCTCCCTCATTCCTGGCTGACAGCATCTGGCCCAGTCTCTCATCTTAACTTGGACTAAATCTCAACTCCGGAGCTCCCCCTGGGATGAGGCTCGCGCTAGTGTCCAGCGGAGGCTGAAGCCACTGAAGTGCGTCTGGTGGGGGTGGGTGTGTCCGCGGAACTGCGGTTCTTTTTGTCTCAGCACAGGAAGAATTCAGCGAGGGGCAAAGTGGTGGATACGAAGTGATTTATTCGGATAGGGTGCTTGTGAGGCTTATAAGCGGGCGGGGGAGAGAGTGCCGCGCCCTGAGAAGTTAGTGGGCTACGGTTTTACAGTCAAAGGAGAAGTGGGGAAGGGAAGAAGATGACCTTCTTCCTCATTCTTTTTTTTTTTTTTTTTTTGCGGTACGCGGGCCTCTCACTGTTGTGGCCTCTCCCGTTGCGGAGCACAGGCTCCGGACGCGCAGGCTCAGCGGCCATGGCTCACGGGCCCAGCCGCTCCGCGGCATGTGGGATCTTCCCGGACTGGGGCACGAACCCGTGTCCCCTGCATCGGCAGGCGGACTCTCAACCACTGCGCCACCAGGGAAGCCCCTTCCTCATTCTTGAGTACACATCAAGCTTCCATTATCAACTCCTCCTCCATGTCGGACAGGGGAGTTTTCTTGTCCCTACGTGGTCAGGCTGGGACTGTCATGGAGGAAATGAATGGAAATGAGCAAAAAGGCAGTAACATATGCCAAAAGTGGTCAGTTATCTCAGGTTTCAGTATAATGTCACCCTTTCCCTATATTTTTGTTTTTAGTGTGCCCAGAGGAGCATGTCCCAGGAATCATTAACTTACTGAGCTCACTGGGCAGGATGTGGGTCTCATGCCACCATTGTTTTATTGTTTGGGGGCATATCATGTTTCTGTTGCATGGTTTTGTTGCTAAGCAAGCCTGCTTGGTTTTGTGGTTAAGCAAACCTGCTTTCTGGAGTGATCCTCAGCTTACAGGGGTCTCCCACACTTTTTTCTTTGCTTACAGTCCCCTAGTGGGATTAACTATTTTATTACCTACTTTGTCCCTTTCCTCTCTCCCTGTCAAGACCACAGCCCTGCTGAGCACCCTCCTCTCTCCGCGTCCTGAAAGCACTTCCTCCATAAATCACGTGTATCCAATCTGTGTCTCAATCTCTGCTCCCATGGAGCCTGTCCTCAGACAGGAACTAACATGCATCACTTACCCACTGTGTTCTCCAGGCCTCTGATAAGCACTGTGCCTGCTGAGCTCATTTCATTGTGACTAGTTGTCAGAGCCCCTTAATATAAAGGAGGTGAGGCTTACAGAGGCCAGTGAGTCTTCCCCAAACTCACAGTCTAGTAGGTGACTCTGAATCCATCCTCCCTCCCTTGGATCATCTAGTTGCTTCATTCTTTCCTACTAGAAGGAGAAACAACCCCAGTTCCCACTTGAATAATAAGCATCCCCACGGTTCCCTGTCACCCGAGCGCATATGTGTTCCTAGTGTTTGTTGCCAGGGTTTCACCTTATGTCACCCAGAAGCTCTGTCCTGTGACCTCATCAGGAGGCATTATCCCTGGTAGAAATTCAGGACACTTTGCTTACGTCAACTGCCCAGGTGGTGGCAGATGGTTTCTTTATTGTCCCTTGTTTTCTGCTTGGTAAATCAGCATGTGGGTGGCTTCATTGTGCTGAACAGAGTCTCTTTCTCTCTTCTGTGCAAAAAGATCTTGGGGATGGATAATGAAGAGGAAGAGAGATGTGAGGTCCACAGGAGTGCAGAGGGGTCCTTAGTCTGTCCACTGAGGCAGGAGGAGTGTGTGCTTCCCAGTGAGGTGACATCAACATTATGATGATCTCATCTGTATTTTCTGATTGAAAACATGGTGCTATCCTCAAGGGGTACCAGATGGTCCCAGTGTGCATTTTAATTGATAGGGATGCTGCCTCTCTCTCTCCCTCTTTTTTTTTTTTTTTTTTTTTTTTTTTTTTTTTTGCGGTATGCAGGCCTCTCACCGTTGTGGCCTCTCCCGTTGCGGAGCACAGGCTCCGGAGGCGCAGGCTCAGCGGCCATGGCTCACGGGCCCAGCCGCTCCGCGGCATGTGCGATCTTCCCGGACCGGGGCACGAACCCGCGTCCCCTGCATCAGCAGGCGGACTCTCAACCACTGCGCCACCAGGGAAGCCCTCTCTCTCTCTTTCTCCTGTCTAGCTCCTTGGTTATCCGGTGACAGGATACCTCCACTTTAACATCTCCCATAATAACCAGGGTAACCAAATTGGCTGAGTGGTTCTTAGTTCTCCGTAAAATGCAAAGCAAGATGCAACAGTCTAAAGATGGTTTCACTTGGAGAACTGGTCATGTGCCGGGCGGGTGACTACACTGTCACCTGCCTCAATTCTACCATGTACTTTAAACATTACTTATGTACGTGGTTCCATTTAAAGTCCATTCTCTCCACTGGTCTCACCCTCTCCAAGAGCCCTTAACAGATCCTGTTAAGGGACTATTGTCTGCAAGAAAGCCAGTGTCGTAAAAAAGACAAAGAAAGGACTTGCTCCAAATTAAGAGACTGAGGCACATGATCTTAGAGAGGATCCTTTGTTGGAGAAAATGCTATAAAATATATTCCTGAGTCAGTGACAAGGTTGGAATATGGACGGTAGGTTAGATAAAAGTATTGTGTCAACGTTAGATTTACTGAGGTTGATACCTGCACTGTGGGCGTGTTGAGAGCGTATCCTTACTCTTAGGAAATACGCACTGAAATATTAAGGAGTGAAGGCCACCTTGTGTGCAACTTATTCTCAAACAGCGTAAGTTACATTTATCAGCATATGAGTACTAACGTGTGTACATCGTCACTCACTTGTAGTCTCAGATACTGTTCTCAAATAGTATAAGCTGCATATATTAGTATAAAGTATTCATGCATATACAGTCTCTCTCATATATATAAGAGAGAGAAATAGAGACAGAGAAAGAGGGAGAGAGAGAAGAACTGATAAAACAAATGAGGCAAAATGTTAACAATAGATGATTCTGGGTAGAGAGTACACAAGTGTTCTTTGTCCCATTTTTGCAACTTTTCTGTGAGTTTGCAATTATTTCCCAAACAAACTAACAGAAAGGCTTCCCTTGAGGTGCAACTATGAAATAACTAAGGCTGGATTTTAGGGATGACACATGACAGACAAGCAGTCTCCTTATTTAGACATATGTAGAGTATTTTACAAGAAGTGAATTGATCCTGGAAGACCTAGATGAGGATTGCTCATGTTAAATATAAGTCTCCCTGGTATTTCAGGAGAGTCTGTGACAAACTACTTGGTATTTTCTGGAAGCTTGTGCAGCACCAGATTGCTAAGCGTGGCTCAGGGATTGCAGACCTTTAAATGACTCGAACCAGTGTCGGGTTTCAGGGGGAAGTGTTGGCAGTGGGCAGAATAAACTGAAATGGAGACCACAGAGGCACTGCGGAGAGTTTGAATGGCAGCCCAATCTGCAACGAGTCACGAGAGAGTGATGGCCTTTCAAATGGCCTTTTTTTTTTTTCCAATATGTTATTGTTTGGATAAAGATTAAAGCAGGGAACAAGAAGCACCTTAAGCTGGAAAAAGAAAAAAAAAGGAAGAGGCAAGGTTGAAGGAAGCCAATAAAATGAGACTTAGCTTTCCATTTCTATAAATCCAATCCTCCCAGCCCCAGACTTCCCTGCCCTTTTCATTAATGACTGGGGTGGTGGAGCTCCGTACCTCTTCAGAGCTGGAGATGTCGCATTTAGTCCCCAAGGGGAACTGGTGAAGGGAACAAATAGAGCAGCTAGGGAAAGCACTTGGGAACCAAACCCAGCTAATAAAAAAAAAACGGTGCTCGTATAAACTAAATTTCCTCATGTATGGAACAGAAGTTTGTGTGCTGGATCAATATGACAAACTATCCTCTCGTAACTTGATCAGAAGACGTCTACTGAGCACGAGAATAAAACCTATCCTCATATTTTTCTCCTACCTTCATCCTTCACAATTCACGATTGTTTAGATTTTAAAAGACATAATTGTGTTTACAGGGAAATGCCCACTTGATCATCAAATAATTTATTCTATGTAGTATTTGCCTAGCTCAGCATGCTAAGATATTTTACAGAGAAATTGCTTAAATCCAATGCTGAAAGGCAACCACCTCTGGAAAAGGAAATATGTTAACGGGTAAATGGCCTCCTCCACATGCTAGTCAGTCTTTGGGGCAAATAACAGAACGATCTATAAAGTATCAGAGGATTTTAAAAGCAGTTGGAACTCCATTCTCCGAGCTGGAGTTTTGCCACGTGTAAAAACCTCGTCTTGCTAACAGTGCCATGGGACCTGTAATAGCCTAGAGTGGGTGGCTTCTCATTTTTATATGTCATCAGAAAGATGGAATGCCAAGAGCACATCTGGGGTCTGGGTTTAGCACTAGCTCAGGGGAGAGGGTCCCACATAGTCAATCACTTCCCACAGAAGTCAGATTTCCCCCTAACGATTAGTCAAAGTGCCAGTGAAATATGGGCCTGCACTTCACATCCTGTGACACCCTCACCGCAGGCGGGCTCAGTGTCTGCGATGTAGTGATATGTTGAGGTGTTGTGCCTGGATGTCCATGTGCCCATGAAGAGCCCGCATCTGCCATTCTGAGGCCCCAGCCGAAGTGGCCTGGGCAACCCAGGGTGGGTGATAGGCTGGTGCACAGAGAACCTGACTATGCGCCTCAGTGCTGCCCTCTGCTGGAGGGTTTTCATGTCAGGGGTTAAGGTTGAAGTGTAAGCATTATTTAGGGGTACACATGTCCACAGTAGAGACGTTCAAGAAACTAAAGCTTCAGCATAGGATACCATGTTAGTCAAGGTTCTCCAGAGAAACAGAGCCAATAAGATAGATAAATACATATAAGAGGAGATTTATTATAGGAACTGACTCCCGTGGCTCTAGAGGCCGAGAAGCCTCTTGATCTGCCGTCTGTAAGCTGGAGACCCGGGAAAGATAGTGTCATAGTTCAAGCTGAGGCCACTGACCTGAGAACACGGAGCCGCTGGTGCAGCTCCCAGCCCGAGGTCAGAGGTCAGGGAGCCAGAAGTTCCTGGTCCAAGTCCCAGAGTCTGAAGGCCTGAGTACCTTATGAGGAGCTCAGTGTTCAAGGCAGGAGAGGTTGGGACATCCCAGCTCAAGAAGAGAGAGAACTAGCTCTTCCTCTGCCATTTTGTTCCATTTGCGCCCCTAATGGATTGGGTGATGCCCACCGGCTTTGGGGAGGATGGATCTCCCTACTCAGCCTACTAAATCAGACGCTGATCTCCTCCAGAAACACCGTCACTGACATACCCAGAAACCATGTTTCACCAGCTATCTGGGCAGCCCGTAGCCTAGCCAAGTTGACCCATAAAATTAACCATTACGGACACTAAGTTGCTGAACCCTGTATTTATAAACACACAGAGCTTTAGTGTATTGAGTGAGGCGACCCAGGGAACTTGTGGGATTTCCAGAAGTGAAACACTGATTTCTGGGATCAGGACACTTCGTCTAAGAGCTCTGTGGGAAAACATTCAGAGAACTAGAGCCGACATTGTGATGGCTTTTCATGTATACATATCTATTTCCTTACCTATTTTATTCAACTCCAATACCATCCTAAGTTCAGAATTCATTCTTTACCACAATTAGAAAGGAAACCATTATTCAAAAGGTTTGTTAGCAGCTCTGCTACTGTTGCCTAATAGTTTGTGTAGTTTCTAATGACCTGAATGCCACACAGGAGGCCTTTGTAATGGAGCTCTGTCACCACGGGAGCTGTGCAAAGTGAGTGTTACTTAATCACGGCCACCGAAGATGAAAACTGTAGTGTTTCTGAAGGAAGCTGGTGAGGCTGTAATTTTAAAATGTCACTAATGTAACGTGGAGTGGGAGGGAGCTTCCATTTCTGGCCTTTCTTTTACCCCCCAGTTTGAATGCTTTCGGTGACAATACAAATTTCTCAATGGCATTCTTGATAATAGAACTCGAGGCAAAGTGAAACTTCTGAGTGTGCAGATCGTGAAAAGCGCACCTGGTAAGCGTGCGACTCGCTGGGGACAGTTCACGGTGCTGGCTGGGGTGCAGGAAAAAGGCCCATGTGTGAAATCACCTGTTACCCAGTGGGCTAGCCGAGTACTGAGAAACAAACTAAAGATCATTTTTAAATGTTTATTCAAAATCAGTGAGATAAAAATGATGAAGTCAATATAATCATTTTTTGTCGTGCCTTAAAATTCAAGCCCTTTATCTCTTTAATTGTTTCAGTTGCTGATTCAAGCTCGTGCCCACCGTTGGGCAGATCCCTCTCTGCATGATCTATAGGCCACATTCTGAATGTGGCTGGAACATATATTCTGTGTGCTAAGTTCATCAATTGTTTTGTGTGCTGGGGTCTGAGTCTTGTAACAGGTTATGGTCACAGTTGTTGTGCAGCTTATGATCTAGTGAGGAAAACAGACATTGAAAATGAAATTACAAGGGTGAGTGCTTTGACATGTGGAAAGTGTAGAATAAACAGGAACATATAAGGACAGGGTGCTAACCACATTTTAGGATCAGGGAGTTATATAATTGCATAGATACATAGATTTAAATATTTATGTATATATGTACATGTACATATAAGTATACACTTATATGCATTTGTGTGTGTGTGTGTGTGTGTGTGTGTATTATTAGGGTTGCCAGACTTGGCAAATAAAAATACAGGATGCACAATTAAATTTGAACTTCAGATAAACGAGTAATTTTTCAGTGTAGGTATGTACCATGCAAAATCTGGGACATAATTACACTAAAAGAGTATTTAGTATTTACCTGAAATTCAGATTTAACAGGATATCCTGTATTTTTTTTCCTGGCAACCCTAATATATGTGTTTGTGTGTGTGTGTATGTGTGTGTGTGTGTACACCCTCCCCCCAACACACACACCTAACCTAGGGCAAAACTTAGAAAGACGGATGTGAGAAGAAGGAAGTATCTAGAAATAGGGCCTGTTGATGTGTTACCTGAACCTTATTCTTTCTAATTTCCTCTTTCCTGCTGCTTTTCCATTTGTGTCTCTTTTGAACAGGCAGTGGTAATTGCTGGTGTCCCTGTGTCCTGTTAAGGGCACTTAATCTTCGGTCCTCAAAGGGGTTAAAACCCTGGTTTTCTTCATTTCCCTTCCCTCCTCCCCCAATGGTCCATTTGTACTTAGAGGTTACATAAGCCCTCTCCCTTGGTCCGACCCCAGCAAGAGACCACTCTGGGCACAGAAATTGCCTTGAGATTCCAAGATCATGGTTTTGATTATAGGAATAGTTCCATTCAACCAATATGTATTGTGCATCCGAGGTGCTTGCAGTTCTGAAATACATAGAAACATGAGTTGTGATTTCAACTAATGAAATTATATTTTTCAAACCGCGTGCCGTGTCTCGCTTTCATAGGATTAGTCTATGCGTGTACGTCCACTTTATAGTTCTTGATAACCTTGGCATAGTTCCTTAAAATCGTCTGCTTCCTCATCTAAAAAATGGGGGTGATAAATAACCAACCCCATAGAACTGTCGTGAGGATTAAATGAGATAATTCAGTTTAAAAAACTCAGTGCAACACCGCAAGAAATAATAAGAGCTGTGAGACGTATGGGAGGGAAACCCAGCCCCTGCTGCACAGTCTGAATCAAACACCATTTCAGTAGTCAATCTAGACATCTCTCACACATTCTGAGAAACATGGCAGAGAGTCCATTCCGATGCCCTCACATAAAGAACTATATTTTCAGAGTGACAAAGGTTCAGTTTTAGAAAAGCAAGGGGAGCCTGCAGAAGCCATAGTTAGAGGAACATTCAGTGGAAGTAAATGTGGGGCTTTCCTAAGATATGGTCCAAAGCCAAAATCCACTTTGTGCTCGGAATGTTTGTTCCATGTGCTGAGAGCATCTCAGGGCTATGAGAACAAATTTCTCTTTGATGCTGACATTAAAATTGATATCCCTCAACGTTCTTTGTAGTCAAAAGATAGATGGCCTTTGAGACACTCTGTCACTGGTGAAATAGATTTTGTCATTATCAGAGATAGAGAGCCAGGACATACTCCATACCATAATTAACTTGAATAACCTTTTGAGGTCTTGTTTTGTTTTTCCTTTTTTATAATCAGGGCTTAGAACACAGGAAAATTATTTATAAGAAAGTAGTTTTTTCTTTTTAACCAAGTAAGGACTTTAAAAAAATTTGTTTTGGATGCAGAAAAACAGCCCATACAATTATGTTTTCAAAGCCAGCTGCATTTTGAAAACCACAAAGCCAAGTGCATGCTATATAAAGATGTTATCTTGTACCTTTACTTCTTGACAACTGTCATTAATCTGTAACTTCTAAACAAGGAACCAAATTTTTTTCAGCATCTTCTAGCGAAGTGTGTCCAAACGTAACAATGGGAAGTTTCATTTTAAGATCCTAGGTGGTTTCGGACACTCAACTCTGACCTTTACCTTCGAGGCTGTGTCCTGCCTGGTGTCCACTTCTCCCAGGACTGCAGTAAACCTGACAAGTTGACTGCTGGTGGAATTGGAACTAACTGGAATAAGCTGAAGGATTTTACCCAAGTGATTAGTGGACTTCAGACTGCTTGTCAAAACCACATGATGTCATAAAAGTTGGCATAGTCCTACCAGACATTTCTTAAATATGCCCTTATTTGGTTCATTTACTGTTTCAAACTAGAGCTGCTACACAGTTGTATTTGACTGGAGAGGAACTTCAATTTCATGTCTGGAACTTTCATCCAAGTTACATGTAAAGTAGAAAATGCCAACTATTTAAAAAGGAGACACATATTGTTGCCCTTGTTAATTTGCTCATGAATTTAGTCAGATGCATGATGATATGTCTGATCAATGATGGAATTTCCACATCTCTGATGGGATGAAAATCAATGTTGGCTTATGCTCTTTCGTAACCAGTGACATAGAAGTTGGTGGGCTTTAACATTTTGATACCACTCTCTTTATGTCTCAAAAGTGTGAATCTGCAGGGAAGAAGGAAATTAGAAATGCTATCACTGGGACTCTATGGGAGATGGGATGGGCAGAAGGAATAAAAGAAGGAATAGGGGGATTGGGGGCCAGTTCCATGAGATGCTGTCATGTCTCATACCCTCTGCCGTGTTAGGAGTGTCTGATACCTTCTGCAGTGTTAGGAGAATCTCAGCACGCCTGGGATCTTGCACCCGCCCAGACCTCAGTCAGAACCTTTTTCCATATTTTGACTTATGCTCTCCTCACTGCCAAGTGTGTTCAGGTTCTCAGATTTAAAGAGGGGAACTTGATAACTGTATTAGTCAGCTCAGGCTGCCAAAACAAAATACCACAGACCAGGTGGCTTCAGCTACAGAAATGTATTTTCTCCCAGTTCTGGAGGCTGGAAGTCGAGGATCGAGCTGCTGATAGGATTGGTTTCTGGTGAGAGCCCCCTCCCTGGCTTGCAGATGGTACTTTCCACTGTGTCCTCATGTGGCCTTTCCTCTGTGCAGTCCTCTTTTGAGAAGGGCACCAGCCCATCGGATTAGGGCCCCACCCTTACAACCTCATTTAACTTTAATTATGTCCCGCCAAGCTCTATTTCCAAATAGAGTCACACTAGGGGGTTAGGATTTCAACATATGAACTTGGGAGTGGGGACACACAATTCAGTCCATAACAATAACAAAGAATAAAACATAGTCCCTGGATTTTGGCAAATTACTTTTATGCTTCTGGTATATAAATGTTCTTCAGTCATCCGTGATAAATATGCATTTGGTGTCAAAACACTGAATGGAATATTTTACTAAGAAATATAAAATTTCAGTGATGTAAAAAAAATGCCCCATGCCTTCCAGAGCAAATATTTGTAGCCAATGTAGAACATTGTAAATGTTGACTTGTTTTCAGAATGTTACTTTCTATGCAGATGTCTTTCGCAGGAAAAAAAATGTTTTGAGTTTAATTGTACCTTATAAAACACTAATCATTGGTCTATGGGATGAACTCTAGCACTGATCAAATTCCATTTACCAAAATATAATAGCTGTAAACAGTGAACATTTGTAGCTATTTCAGCTAAGTACTTTTTTCCTGGCACCAGAATTATAAAGTCTAACAGCTTAGACTCACAATCTGTGAAAAGGCAAACACTAGTTATATCTAATGAAAAAGTAACAGATTGGGGCTCTGGTTAAAGTTTAATTCAAGGAATGGGTTGAGAAGCAGGTGAGAGCCTTAATTCAGCCTCTCAGAACCTCAGTTTTACTTTCTATAAAGAAGTAATTTAGGCTAGATGATCTTTTAGGGTCCTTCCAGAAATAACATTCTCTGATTCTAGAAAATAGAAAGACGAGTTGATAAAATTAGAGAACAGGTATCACTTGTTGAAAAATAGTTGAAATAAGCTAAAATTCAGGTGATATTGGTGGGATCTTTGGATTACACGGTTATAAACAAGCCACCCACATGAAATCACACAAGATAGATTTTAGAAGCTGTATTATATGAATTAAAATCTCAGGCTGTATCCACCTTGGCAGAGAAAATAAACTTGGTGACCACATCCAGCCTTTTGTCATCTCTAATTACAATGCATCTGTAATTGAAAGACATCTTCAGGGAAGTGTACCATTGACCAGCCTTCTGCCTGAACAACATCGCCCTCACACACATTTCATGAGAGATTTCACCGCTCTGACAAGTTACACACCTTCAGTGTGAGGCCACGGTGATACTGTGCCTGTTTGTTCAACCCCCTGCCAGAGCTGGGATTCACACTCTGAAGCTGTATTTCTTGAGTGAGTTCAGATTAAATCTTTGTTCTCATTGCATTCTGTGGCACAGCTGCCTTAAAATTCACCACCACCGACAGACAGAGGACTTCCTCCAGGTAATGACCCACAGGAAATTCTCTTTCATGAATCAGACAAAACAGTAGATCTGACCCACCGTGGAGTTTGGGACAGGGACGGGGCAGGCTGGCCTTATAATCTATTTCACCACATGCTTGTTGAGCAGACTTTGTTCTGGAAGCTACCTCAGGCATCTGGGGAGGAGTGCCGTGGGATGAGGTTCATGGTCTGTCCATGAGGGACCCTACCTGGCCTGATGATATCCCAGCTAAAACCTGCCTTATCTCCCCTTTATAACTGGGAGAGCGGCAGGGGAAGTCACACATATAAGTACATTGCTGAAGCATCTACTCTTGCTATTAGTTGATTTGCTAAATTGATTTGGACTCAGCTCCTCTGGGTCAGGCTTAAAATGCCGTAAGTCATCATTTTTTGGTAGAATGAAAAGAAGTAGATTAGAGTTCATATCCTGCCACTTTCACCTCTCAGACTTTAGTCACACAGTTCCTGTGACCATCAATTTTCTCATCAGTAAATCTGGAGCAACGACACGCACTCCATAGAGCGAGATGAGGTTTCCTGTAGGCAAGATAACAAGGTGCCCCAGAGTGAATCCGGCTACACCACACATTAGTGGGTGACTCAGCTGTGATTTCCTTATCTGTAAAATAGGATGGTAAAAATAGTTCTTCCTCCATAGGGCTGTTGGAGGATTAAGTCAATGGATGATACGCGCAGAGCACCCTGAACAGTGCTTGGTACCTGGCAAGCTCTCAATCAGTGCCACTTCTTCCTGGTCGATAGAATGCACCTTTCCTTACAGATGCTCAATGAATGTCCCTTCCTCTTTCTTTTTTCTTCTCTAAATTGCCCTCCTTAAGCACACATAGAAACCAGAAGGCAGAGTTCTGCTGTGTTAACAATGTTCTGCGAGTTTCCAGAGTCTTCCTCTGAACACACTTCAGGAAACGCTCGTTGGGAACCACAAAGTCAAGGAGAGCTAACGCTTCAGCAAAGAATTTCTAAAATAATATTTTAAATACACAAACTCGCAAAGCTGGGTAGCCTTGGGCAATCAGCCTTAACCTCTCTGTTCTGCACATGCTAATCTATAAAAGAAGGGTATTGGGATAAATTGTCTGTGGAATCCCTTCCAGCTACAATAACACACATGCCCATCATCACTGATTACAAATGTGTGCCCAAGGTCCTTAACTCGGCTGGTGAGAGTATAGCATTGGAAGCAAAGTTAAGATCAGGATATAAGATCGAACCCCAGACAGACGGCTTGTATTCGTAAATTGTGAGTCCCACGTGGAGCAGGTGAGGATATGTAACGATTAATTATTTTCAAATCCATCTGCACCTCAGAGCCGGTACCCTAATGACGATGAGCCTGTAGCTTCGTTTTCAACATATGCTAGAGAGTAAACCTGCATATTACAGAGCAGACTGGGTTGGGAGGAGAGGCTTGGAATGATGATCTCTGTTCTTTATTTTCAGCTGTACTAGGGGAAGTCCGTTTTTAGTGGTGTCTCTATTCAAGTAAAGATCTGATGGTGGAAAATTGAACGGTTAAAGCAATATGGCAGGAGCACAAAAGAGACTTTAAGTAGGGGCCTGCTGGTATGCATGGTTGGAAAAACTAAACTCAGTGGGTAGACCGAGATGACAGATTTGTTAATATCCTAAAGAGTTCTTCTTTGTGTAGGTTTTGTGGACGATTTGTATTGATTGGAGCTCAGGAGCAACTAAAGCGAGGTGTTCTGAGATCTTCATTGTGTCGAGGCCAAATGCCAAAGTCACTTCCACAGCCACACTCAGTTTGAACAACATGTTACAGGGACATTGGAGGAAAGTGCAGGTCACGTGAGATGACCAGGGCCCAAAAAGCCTGCACCTCAGTGATGGCAGGAAAGAGGCAGCACCAGACGTACTGTGGGTGGCACGTGACGCGACAGCACTTGACAATTGACTGATTCTATTATAGGACCTAACAAAGTGATTAACATCAAATAAATTAAGGGGCTCCGTGGAAAACAGCAACGTTATCAGGAGCTGTCAGGGAGGTTGCATGAAGTTAGCATACAGAAATGCGCCCCCCCATGCTTCATTTCCTCAGGCAGGGTGTTCTGGCTGTGGATTGAGCGATCAGGCATGATTTGATCTCCAGGCCTCTCACAGGGACCAAGATATCAAGGAGGCAGGGGGTCTGACAGTGATGCATTATGTGATCAGATGCTGATGCTGATTAGGATGCAGGCAACAAAAATGAAACACCTCCTGAATATGCTAACATGGGCGCAGCGGGCACAGACAGAGCCTGGGCTGGGTGATGTCAATAGGAAACACAGGAAGTCAACTCCTCCTGGAATGGTTTGCTTCTGAGACTGGGATGCTTAACGTTGGAACTAACATCAAAGTCCAGGCCACTGTTGTTATCCAGAGAGCAAAACACAACAGGAAATATCTTAGCACCTTTGGGGAAGACAACGTATTGCCTCTTCCTTCTCACTTTTCGGCTCTATTAGGCATGAACTATGATAAAGATACCAAGTATATTTCCTGATCACCTACTGAACTGTACCTGGAAGCCTGTAGTAAACAGCAACCATTCAATAAAATCTTTAAGATGCCAACATGATAAATGCTAAGTAGGACAAAAACTGGATAATTCAGTGAATGGTGGGCCCTAAAACAGTTCATAGTCTTGCTGTTCCTCTGACACTTATATATTGCCATGTAGCTCTAGTTTTCTTCAGATGAATTAATGGCCGATCTTCAGTCTTCAATTACATTGTAAATTCCTTCAAAACAGGGGCAGTCATGACTTAAAGTTCTTTGTAAATTCTCACGAGTTTCTGGCACTCAATCCTTGATACATTTTGGCATATCAAGAGCTAAAGGCAATCATATTGATGCATTAATTTCACTAAATAAAAAGATATGTGAGGGCTTCCCTGGTGGCGCCGTGGTTGAGAGTCCGCCTGCTGATGCAGGGGACACGGGTTCATACCCCGGTCTGGGAAGATCCCACATGCTGTGAAGCGGCTGGGCCCGTGAGCCATGGCCGCTGAGCCTGCGCGTCTGGAGCCTGTGCTCCACAATGGGAGAGGCCACAGCAGTGAGAGGCCCGCGTACTGCAAAAAAAAAAAAAAAAGATGTGTGAGTTCTCATAGCTGCACGAAAATGCAAGAGGCATTGAGACAAGGAAATGCCAGAGACAGAAGAAACAGACTTCAGTGAATGGGAAGCTGGCTGAGGTGATGGAGTTAGTTGTGCTGGAACTTGCCTCAGAGGGATAGATGGTGTTTAGGAAGGTGAGATTAGCAGAGCCCAGGAGTAGGAGAGGGGAGGAGGCCACTGAGGGTGGAAGGGGGAGCCCCACGTGAAGACCTCTAAGAATGGGGGCCCTTTTGTAGTGCAATAGGAAATGGAAAGAGAACTCCCCATGATAGCTAGAAAATAATCCTATTTCCAAACCCTCATTGCTGATAGCATTAGAGAAAAATCACCAGATTCCTTGACCGGACAGTCTCAGGCGATTCTTTTTGAACCCTTGTAATTTCAAGTGCCCCCGAAAGCAGTAGATGAAGTGAACTTGTATATTTATAAACATGGAATTCATTAGTACGGCCTGCATTTACAGTACTGGAATTTTTAAAAATCCAGGTTTTACTAGATCCTTTTTAGTCTGTAAAATAAAAGAAAATAAAAATTCAGAAGGGAAGCACGTATACACGATGGTGAATAGACTCACTGAAAGAACGCATTTTTATTGTTTCTGGAAAGCAATGAGAAGCTTCATACAATTACATTATCTCAAATTATGACTTCCTGTTGTTTTCCAGAGTTTGTAAAAAATAAATGATGTGTCATAGTTAAGCTCCTTTGTCCTTAGAATCACCATAATAAATATTAAGGTAGTACATTTATTACAGAGCTTTTCACTTGAAAGACAATACCCATTAATTTTAAACCTGCATTGACATTCCCTCCAACACAGCACTTGAATACTGCTGTCTCAATTCTGAATTATTTTTACACAGGCTAGATCAGGACTGGGGATGTAACACCACAATTACTTTAATCTCAGAACTCATGGTTTTCTTTACTGCTGGAAAATTCTCCACTATTACCTCTCCGAATTTCTTCTCTGCTATCTTCTCCATTTTTGTTTCTATCAAATGCATGTTGGAGCTCCTCAATCCATACTTCACATCTTATAACTGCTCTTTCATATTTCGTATCACTTCCTCTCTGTGACTTTTTCCCCCTTTTTTATAGTTTTTCCGTCACTGCTCTGTTGGCAGCCAGAAGGGTATACATTAAAGTATGAATTCACTCCGCCATTTTCACCAGGGTCTCAGCAAAATTACTGTGTCCTTTTATCTGCATCATGCAATTAAACATATAACTTTGAAGGTATAGCCAATAAATTTACACTTACTAAAGCACTGAAGAAAATAGTAGCTTTGTATTTTTTTTTCTTTTTCTGGAAAGGGATGGGTTTAAGTGACACAGAAGAAAGGAGAAATGGAAAGCAAACAGCAAAACTTGGCCAAATCCTTTGTATACAAAATTCCAGCTTCCTGTAATACATGAATACTTTAAGCTGATAAACAAAAAGGGTATTAAACCAAAAACAAGTGTGGATAAAAATGTACCTAATCCTGCAGAGAATCAGGGCAGCCCCTAAGAATTATGAGCATCCCACACGATGAGAAATAAATATATCCTCTAAATTTTAGAGCTTGAAGGTGCGACCGCTTTAGTATGCCAACCAAAGCCTACAAAAGTACAACAACAAAATGCGTAAATCAATAAGCCATGTCTCTCTATACCGCATACTTAATCCATTTTGAAGTGAGGGTGTATCACTGGTAATAAAGACTTTTTCTTCAATCACTATTCTAATTAGGTCAGATTTACCTGCCTTTAGGGCTCTGTGTAACATCATTAACACGTATAATAGTTACAGAAACAATACATCCTATAGATTTGAACTTCTAAAAGTCTTGGGTTTGAAATGTATTTTTCAAATAAATACGAAGTTCAGATATTGTATTCGAAGGTATTAGTTCCCTTTGCTTGTTGAACCGTGAGCAGTTTGGGAGACAAGGTTTTATAAATTCTGTCACTAGAATAAATTATGTTCAAGTTTCCTGTTCTCCCCTTTTAGAATATAAGCTCCATCAAGCCTCATAGAACCCAGTCTGCCCTGTCCGGCACCATATTCCTAAGGCATACATTCAACAAATATTTCTTTAATGAACATTTATCTCTTAGCAAATATTTTTCTCAATTTATGAGGCAAAATGTGACTTAATAAACTAGGAATCCAAAAGTTATATACATCCAAAATTCAATAATAAGAACTTGACACATTTTAAATTCAATATCCTCAACTCTAGGTCAGTTTTAACAGTCTTCTCCCTGAAAAAAAAAAAGGAATGAAATATTTTGTGATCATGGATAATATGAAGACAAGGTTAATGTGATATCAGAGCATTTTATTGTGTGCTCAAAGTATCTGTTCCCTGTAAGAGTATGTGCCTCTTTGATCCTTATCTGCGTTTGGTTTTCTCATTCAGGCTACCATGTGGCTTTCTAACTTTATCCACAAAGTTTCTCAGTCACTGCTAATCAGAGGCCAGCAAACAGGAGTATTGAAAAATCAAAGAACTTGAGGTTACACTCAAATCCCCAGGCATGTGCTTTCACATTTGTGAACATCTGGCCCATCATATTATAGCAAATCTCACATGTTCATGATGGGCCTTGCCTTGTTTTCACATCCAGTATTGATGTTAGTCCACTTAGAGCTTGTCCATTTATTTGATGTCCATCGTGTATAAGAAAATAAGAAACAAAAAGACAAAGCTACCTATTTGTGATGTAAGCTTTCTGATAGCAGGCAAGGCAGGTGAGTCCTGTGGAACTTTCCAGGCCTGCTGTCCTTCTCACCAAAGCACAACTAGAGCAGCTTGGGAAAGTCTGTGTCCTGCTTCCAAGGCAGAGAGCCACCTGGACCAATTCTTAATCTCTTCCCCCAGGAGTTCATGATTGTCTTTTCAGACAGCATCTGCTAAGACTCATCTTAAATTTGCCATTTAGTAATCTATGCTTTGTGACTTCATTTTCCTCTCTGAGACCAGGGAAAATGAGACCATTTCTCTGTCATTAAAGATTATTTCAAATATGAATGATAAACGGCTTTCAGGATCCATAATGAGAGGAGCTATGTGAAAACATGATCAAACTAAACTGAGTTATCTGGGACACTGGTTCTCAGCCGGGGGTGATTTTGCCCTGGGGATATTTGACAATGCCTGGAGACATTACTGCTTGTCTCATTTATGTGTTGAGGCAGGGGTAGGGGTGGGGGTCTTGAGGGGGGAGTTCTGGTATCTAGTAGGTAGAGGTCAGAGATGCTACTGAACACCCAAGGCAGAGGGCTGAACAAACAAAGAGTCATCCAGCCCAAAATTGCAATAGGGAAGTCTGAGCAGTCATCTTCAGCAGTACTCCTTGAGTTTTCTAATACGGTTAGTGTATTAATCATGTTTTTCTATTTTCTGTATTTTATGATGCTTTGACATCTTGAGGTCTTGTTAATCCTGGAAAGATGGTCCCTACCAGGACTTGTTAGTTCCTACACATAGTAAGCAACTAGCCCAAGAACACGCCTTTCATATGTGAACCAACGAACCCAGGGCCCGTACTGCCAACGACCTCCTTTATCAAACTCTCACACATCAAGCCAATATTTCCCTTGGCCCTAAATCATCCCAGGGCCGGGTACCAGACAACTAGAGACACCTCCTACAGCCCAGAGCCTGCTGAAATTATTCAAACTATCCAGTCCTAAACTTGCTCAGCATACCTACCCCACCTTGCCCATTCCTTTCCACAAAAAACACAATAAAGGCTTTGACCATGCTTTTGCCTCACTCCTTCCGCCTCCTGAAGGACCATGGTGCTTCCCCAGGCCAGGCCTCCTGTTTTTAGAGATCTCTCAGTATAAACTTCTTCCTTCATGACATTCCTTTCTCTGTTCCTGTGTCTCATCCTACCTCATTAAAACAAGCCCTGGATACATGTTAAAATAATTAGTAACTTTAGGGATTAAAAGGAAAGGAAATCTTAACAGACACATATTTTAAATCGTCCCCCTGGCCCAATGAAGTAAATGTTAATGTTATTTTTGAGAAGGGCTCTAACAGAAATGTTACAAAGTGTGACTTTAGGTAAGTCACTTCATCATCTCTTAAAACCCCAATTTCCTCTGAAATGGGGCATAATAAGTGCCCACTTCATAAGGCTATTGGACAACTAAGTCAGGTAAGAAATATATAGTACTTAGCATATCAGTAACCACTCAGTACATGTTAGCTATTATAGTTAATGGAGAGAGAAATGACTGGATGCCAAGATTAGTTAGGGAAAACTTTCAGAAGGAAATGATAGTTGAGCTACATCTTAAAAAAGAATAGAAATTCAAGTGGAAAAGAGGTGGGAAAGAATTCTGTACAGAAAGGACCATACTCAAAGCATGGAGTGATGGCAGTACACAGACCAAGACGCAGGGTTTTTTTTCCTTTTTCTTTTTCTCATTTAAGAGGCCACTTTCAGTAGTTTAATATTTTATTTAAATAATATTTTAATTGCTGTATACCATATATCAGTTATATATATATGCAATTTATATTTAATGTATAAACTATATATAAGTGCACATAATACATATGTGTAATATTTTATTTCCCCTTCTTCATCGATACAACATGTGTCAAATATCCCAAAATAAATGAATGTCTTTAGGTTTCCCTGGTTTCTGCAGACAGTGTTTTTCTCAACCTCATTTGTTCTCAATCTCTCTTCTCAAGAAGGAAGAAAAAGCAATAGTATGAGTCATGTTGGTTTGTCTCCTTCAAATGCTTTGGGCTCCGGCCCCAAGACTGCTCCTACTGTATAGTTTGGTTGTTACAATAAGCGTTGTTTAGGCAGAGTCTGTTACTGTTCCCTGGAGCTATTGTGGAGGAGCTCATGTAATAAATACATAATTATGAACTTGTTAAAAGAGACATTATTTACTCACTTGTCCAACGTGGCTCCTTTCAGTCTACCTCGTAAGTAAATCTATATTTAGTCAGTGTCATATTGATCTGCAAGCAGAGTACACTTTAATGCTCCTACAGAAACACACCATTAAAATAAAGAATAACTGAAGAAGAAAAAGCCACTGCAAGTCTCATCTCATTTTAAACAGTAGAAGGAAGAAAAATAGTGCTTTGTTTTCCATTATTATTTAACACAATACCAGAAAAATTGAGTACTAATATCTAGTTCTGATAATATCATAGTAGCCAACCTCAGCCTTTCCAAATAGCATACATTTTATGAAATTCAATATTAGGAAAATTAATGACAGAAGAATACATAATTGTTGGAGCTGGGTGGTCTGTAAGTGGGTGTTCATTGCGTTATTTGTTCCGTTTTTCTGTATGTTTAGAATTTTTTATCATAAAAAGTTTAACATTTTTGATAATGGTTCTTCAACACTACCTATACTTTAGGTAAATACTACCTAAAATGAGATAATTTGAGGTAAAGCATATGTCAAATTGCATGAAATTACAATATGGTAAGAAGTAGAAGTCAGAGTAAGCTATAATTTGTTTAAAACACAGAGTTGAACACACTGAGAGTAGGATCTTTTTTATGATCACAGTACAAAGCTAAGGTTTCTTCTTAAAGTTGTACATTTGCATGTGAAATCATGCAGAGGAATTACTTTAGTACTTAGAGGAAATACCAACATTATGAATAAACTTTTATTTATTCGGTACTTGAAGTCTAAATACCTTAACACAAGTGGAAAATCACCAACTACAAATGGAAAGGGCAGAAAAGATAAATCCTGTATTACAGCTTGAAAATGTCTTACACCTTAGTACTGTTTTATTCGAGTCAGAAATTTCTGAGTGAATAAGTGAGTTTACACTTGTAAATCAGAAACCTTCACAGCCAATTTTTTTCATTCTACAAAGAAACTACTTTGGGTTGGTATGTGAGTGTTGTTTCTGAAGCAGACAAGACCAATGGTGACATAAGGGTAGCTGAAAGTACCACTGGTTACCAACTTTCCTTTCTATCCCGTACATATATTAAAAACTTATCGGGCTTCCCTGGTGGCGCAGTGGTTGAGAATCTGCCTGCCAGTGCAGCGGACACGGGTTCGAGCCCTGGTCTGGAAAGATCCCACATGCCGCGGAGCACCTGGGCCCGTGAGCCACAGCTACTGAGCCTGTGCATCTGGAGCCTGTGCTCCGCAACAAGAGAGGCCCTAATAGTGAGAGGCCCGAGCACCGCGATGAAGAGTGGCCCCCGCTCGCCGCAACTAGAGAAAGCCCTCGCACAGAAACGAAGACCCAACGCAGCCCCAAATAAATAAATAAATAAATAAGCTTTCATTTAAAAAAAAAAAAAAAAACTTATCATTTGGCTCATGGTTTTAGTTGGGTTTTTTGCACAGCCTGGAAAGGTTAGAAATCTTGCTGCCTCTGTGCCTAAAGTGATACTTTAGTTGCCTAACATAATAAATAAATCTTTAGTAAGAGTTTATTCATATACCAAGATATGGATTCTGAATACTTATTGGATTTAATAACCAAGATTAAGCAAATGAAAAATAATGTGTCCAAAAGTTTCAACCCTGTATCCATAAGAAACACTGCCGATATAAACACTTAAGGAAAAAATGCATTTACCTTTTGTCTCATTGCTGCAAAAAGCAAGGGTTTGTTTTGTTTTCTTTTCTTTTTGCGGTACGCGGGCCTCTCACTGCTGTGGCCTCTCCCGTCGCGGAGCACAGGCTCCGGTCGCGCAGACTCAGCGGCCATGGCTCACGGGCCCAGCCGCTCCGCGGCATGTGGGATCTTCCCATACCGGGGCACGAACCCGTGTCCCCTGCATCGGCAGGCGGACTCTCAACCACTGCGCCACCAGGGAAGCCCGCAAGGGTTATTTTTGACAAATGTAATAAGTAATCAAAAATTAAGTTTATTTAAGGAATATGTTAATGTTTGGATTGGAGGAGGATAACAAGAGTCATTAAGAGGAAATAGGTTAGATAGAAAAGGCTCCGCATGCTAATAATAGCACCTGTGCCTACTTAGGCACTATTCTGGGCATTAATAATCCTACAAAGCAACTGATATTATCACCAATTTACAGACATGGGGACTAGACGCTTGAGAGTTTAAATGACTTGTCCAAAGTTAAAGAGAAACTTGTGGAACCAGTATTCTTGTTCGGGCTTTGGCCTAAAGACCACACGCTCAGTATCTGTCATTTTCATGGCCCTGTTATACACAGAGTGCCTGAAAAAGCCAGTGCAATTTCCAGGGAGCAGTTTACCATGGGGAGAAGAGTCTAGCACAATATGACAAAGAATTCTGTGCAGCGCTGGACGGGTGAGAGATTTATCAATATGATTTCATATTTTACACTTATCAGGTGTGCAAATTTCACCAAATTCTTGGTGAAAGGGGCTAATTAACCATGCCTTGAAGTAACCGTTCAATTTTCCCCCATCAGCATCTCTCATTGTCTACAAAATCAGTGAGGACCTTATTTGAACCTTCTTTTCTATCCAATTCTGTAACCTGGAAAAATGGGTCTGCCTCGTGACTAGACATAGTAGGAAACTTATTTTCCTATTAAAAAAGAAAAACTGACATTCAATATCGTAGGCCAGTTAGTCCCGCACAGAATAGATCAGCAATCAACCTATCTTTTTTTCTTTAATGTCTCGATCCTTATTTCAAACAAGTGGTGATTTCCTTTCGTTCATCAATATGTATGAAAAACTTGGCCTGTGAGGTGGAAGCAGTTCCTGACAGCAGATACAATCAAGAGTACTTAGAAGTCTTTCCTTTGTTGAACTCACTGATACATGAACCTGGGAACAGCACTTCATGTCTTTGAAGCTTATTTGTTCCCACCGTAAGATCTGTAATACTTGCCCCATGCTAATATTATCATTGTTGTTAATTATGTGCAGTAATTGAATTTCCCAGCTGTTTTAGGCACTAGCTGAAGGACACGAAATACTGAGTGCATGTAGCACATGTAGAATCCTTAGGTGTTTAAAATTATCTAAAGGCAGAAGAAAACATAATAGAGCTCTGCTTGTACTTAACTATGGAAAATGTATCTGCTGCTCGTCATACATGATCTCTTACCTTGTGCAGTGATCTCAGCTATATCCTTCAAGGTAAATGGCTTGGAATCCCTTTTCTTTTAATATTTATTTATTTATTCATTTATTTGGCTGCATTGGGTCGTAGTTGCACGTGGGCTCTCTAGTTGTGGCACGTGGGCTCTCTAGTTGTGGCACGTGGGCTCTCTAGTTGTGTCGCGCAGGCTCCAGAGCTCATGGGCTCAGTAGTTGCAGCACGCAGGCTTAGTAGCCCCGTGGCATGTGGGATCTTAGTTCCCCAACGAGGGATCGAACCCGTGTCCTCTGCTTTGGAAGGCGGATTCTTAGCCACTGGAGCACCAGGGAAGTCCCTGGAATCCCTTTAAGTAATCAGAATAGGCTAACATATGTTGAGGAAATATGTACTGAGTGTTTGAAATACATCACCTCAGTGAATCCTCACACATACATTATAACATCTGCATTGTCATTTTCTCCTTTTTGGTGGGGGTGTGAAGAAATCAAGGCATAGACATGTCAAGCTCAAACTGGGATTTGAGCCTGTGCTTTTAACTTATCTTACCCCCTCTAACTTGGAAGAAGTTTTTCTGTATCTGGAAAGATACCAAGTGGCTAAGGCCATCAAAAATAATAATCACTCTTATCTGTGACCATTGTAAATTGAGCTGGATGAGCAATGTCTTGTATGTGGTTAAAGAAAACTAATAGTTCTATGCAAATTTCCAACTTTTGCTGCATAACAAAGTACCCCAGATTAAGTGGCTTAATAAAAAATAAATTAGCTGTTAATTTATTTATGATTTTTAGCTCATCTATTTGGCCTAGGGTCTTCTGGGTGGTTCTTTTGGTCTCCAGTGGGCTCACTCATGTTTCCCTGGTCACCTCTTGGACTGGCAGAAGGCTGACTGGCCTAGAATGGCCTTTGCTGGGATGATTTCTGTCTGTTCCTTGTGCTTTGTCATCCTCCAGCAGCCTAACCCAGCCTAGAACAGCCTAGCATGTTCACTTGGTGGTAGCAAGGTTAGATTGAGCAGAAGCTAGAGGCCTCTTGGGGCCCACATTTGGAACTGGGTTCTATTAGATAAAGCAAGTCACAGAACATCCCAGCCTCAAAGAGTAAAGAAATACACCTTGCTTTTTGATAGGAGAAGCTGCAAATCAACTTGCAAGGAATACAATACAGAGAGGGAAGAATTGTGGCCATTTTGGGCAGTGTAAATACACACAGTCAACTTTACCTGTTAAACATTTGAAATGAATAATAGGACAACATATATTTTTTCAGAAAATCTATTTTGTTCTATTCACAGAGGCTGGGATAGTATGTTGAGTATTCTCTTATTGCACAAGTATCTGTAATCAGGAAAGCCAGAAATACTTTCAGTCTCTTAAGATTTGAGTTTTGCACTGAAGTTATCAAACTGTGATTAACGATAATCCTGAAATAATAGTTATTTCATATTTGATTTACATTTCTCTATAAGGTTACCTCAGGCATTATCATTGTCAAATCAAATTTAATAGAATTTCAGTTGTTCTATTCTAAGTAGCTCGTGCACGTTTGGAGAATTCCCCTGTACGCTTTTCCTGACTCTCTCATCAAGGGATGTTCATTCTTTTGTGAGTTCTAATTGTACCATTCATTGTATTAACATTAATTAGCAAACCCATCTTTCAATTTCACCCCCTTGGGACAGATTCAGTCAGGGTTGGGTAGGTAGGGAATTTAATTAATCTATCAACAAATTGAAGTTTTTATTAGGTACTTTGGTTTTATCTTTTTGGGGGCATTGTAGGTTAGAAAACTTATCTTGAACTGGAGTTACCTAAAGATGTTTTTTTTAGGAAGACAAAGAATCCAGCTATTTTCCCCCAAAGCACTAAACATAATAAAATAGACCGTCAATGTTCCTTTTACATAATTTTCAAGAAGGTTCTTTTACTATTAACTAAGAATGGAGATTTTTTTTTTCTGGGTTGAACCTTCCCATACTGATGGAAGGACGGTTTTATAGTAAAAGTATCATAGCTGGATGTATAAACACCTACTATTTATGGTTTAACAACAAAGGACATCAGTGTGTGATAATTTAATTCAATAGGGCTAATCTCAAATGCAATTAATGCTCACATTCTTTATGTGCCCCTATGGTAATCTGTTTGCCCAAGGAATTCGTTGAAATAGATACATTTAATTAACCTGTTTTCAGCACTTGGGCAAATACACAGTTTAAGGTGTGACATTCCACTTAAAGGAAAAGAAAGAAAGGAATCTGGATGCTAGTTTTTTCAGCCTGGTCTCTTGTCTTAAGAATGTGTGCAATTTTAAATAGAAAAGGATATATGTCAAATATCGCTTCATCTCTGATCCTATACACACATACACACATGCTCACACACATGTGCATGCACATACACACACACACATGAGCAAATTCTCTACTCCTCATGTCACCCTCAGTAATGAGCTTACAGAGCGTGAGCTAGTGTACAAAGTAAACCAGCGAGTGTGGTGAATTTGAGTGGTGTTTTAGGATAAAATTCACTTCGATGCCCAGCTCCTAACTAGCTGCATCTTTTTTCTTGTGAAAACAAAAGGCTTAGAATTCGCTCAACATTACCGACTAGGTCTGCAATTACCTGCTTCCATGAATTCTAGAATATGATTTTGCTGTGAGCTTTATCTGATCAGGTTTCCCAATTCATACAAGTGTAGGCAAGCAGATTTGTCCTAAAATAATCATTTTCTTAAGTGTATTTTTTTCTACATGCTTTATAAGTATGTGATATCCAAATGGGACAAATGAAAATAAAATGGGAAAACACTGTTCCCTTGGTGTTCAGTGACTCTATGACTTGAATAATAGCATAAGCGTAAGCAGACATATTACAAACAAGATGTCTTTCCTGACATTTTTACCTGGATGGATCTAAGCCTTCAGTGAGAACTACCAGGCCTTTGGAGTTACACAACTGCCCTCAAGTTTTGTTACATTTGGTTATATTGGAACAAGAATCTGGTCTTAAGAATTTTAGTCTCTTTTTTTATGCAAAAGCCTCTCCTCTTAAACAAATATGCAACTATTTTGTTTTATATTGTATTTTCATGCAGAAATTTTATTTTAATTTTGCTTTCAAACCTAGACAAAGGAAGCAGGAAAATGCCGAAAGCAAAGGGAGCAGGTTTAACTTCACTGATGGTGAGATTTAAAATAACCTTCAAAGGGAACCCCCTGGCAGACCAGAGGTTAGGACTCCATGCTCCCATTGCAGGGGGCAAGGGTTCGATCCCTGGTCAGGGAACTAAGATCCCGCAAGCCACAAGGCCAAAGAAAAAAAAAATAACCATCAATATTTCTGTAGTAACCCAAAAGGTGTTATCACACTGTTGTGGTACTGTGTTTTTCAAGTACATTTTTTTAAAGCAAAATTTTAATATTATTTCCTATTCTTTGTGAAAAAGGACACACACGTCAGATACAAATCTGTAGCAAGAATGAAAGTCAATCTCTTCCAAACATTTCTTTTTTTTTAATTTGATTTATTTTTGGCTGTGTTGGATCTTCGTTGCTGCGCGCAGGCTTTCTCTAGTTGCGGCGAGCGGGGGCTACTGTTGTGGAGCACGGGCTCTAGGCACGCAGGCTTCAGTAGTTGTGGCACGCAGGCTCAGCAGTTGTGGCTCACGGGCTCTAGAGCGCAGGCTCAGTAGTTGTGGTGCACGGGCTTAGCTGCTCCACGGCATGTGGGATCTTCCCAGACCAGGGATCGAGCCCGTGTCCCCTGCGTTGGAAGGCAGATTCTTAACCACTGTGCCACCAGGGAAGACCCCAAACATATCTTAACACTTATTCAAATTATTGTTTTATCTTTCTAAATTCCTGCGCTTTATTCCTCATCATACCCATCCCTCTCTAAGCGAGCTAAAGAATCCTTTGTTTTGCTCTTGTCTGTTCAAGTCTCTCTAGACTCCTCCTAAGCTATCGTGTAAGAATATGCAATTACCACCACTGTGGCCGTGTTATTATTTTTCTATCTCCATCTACACAGGAGGAAACTCAGAAAGAACATGACTTGAATTTAAGTCATAAACTTCTAGTGTTGTTGGGATTTTTTGCTTGTTTGCTTGTGTTTTATTACATCATGAAGTAAGAAAGAACACACAAGAAAGAACCATGTACACTGCAAAGTGCTGTATAAATATCCAGTGATTTTTATGAGTTTTTGAAAAGTTGGCAGCATTCTTACCAGTTCTGTCACTTGCCCTAACTTTAAGTAAATCAGAATGATAAGAGAATAGCAACCTGAGGCTAAATATGACACACAGGAGAGGTGACACATTTCTAAGAGGTGCTCAGGCCCCTCTGCCCTCAGCAGAACCACCTGGCCTCTGGAAGTTGACTTACCCCCCTCCATGCCCTCTCTTTTCCAGGCCCTTCTCCAGAGCTTACTTGTTCACACATAGCAGTCAGAACCCTGAAACCTACTTTAAAAAGCCTCAGTCCATGGGCTTCCCTGGTGGCGCAGTGGTTGAGAGTCCGCCTGCCGATGCAGGGGACACGGGTTCGTGCCCCGGTCCGGCAAGATCCCACATGCCGCGGAGCGGCTGGGCCCGTGAGCCGTGGCCACTGAGCCTGCGCGTCCGGAGCCTGTGCTCCGCAACGGGAGAGGCCGCAACAGTGAGTGGCCCATGTACGGCAAAAAAAAAGCGCCTCGGTCCATAAACTATGATAAGATCAGCCTTTGCTCCACTCTAGCCCAAATATGGCATAAACTTTCTTTAGCAGAGAGGAAAACAAAAATTCAAGGTCCCCTCTTTATTATAATGGACATGCACTTTATAACAAGTTTCTCTAGGAAACTCAGCCATACTTAGATGGAAGCCAGAGAGCCTGGATTTGAGGTCAGAAGACCTGGGTCTCAATCGAGTTTGGTCAAACTTCTTAAACTCTCTGAGCCTCGGTTTCCTCATCTGTGAAATGGAGATTTCCGTTTGTACCTTGCAGTGCGCCTATGCACATTACAGACAATGAATATTTCATCACCTCTCAGAGTGGGGGCTGCCATTGTTATCTTTTGTAAATTCATGTCTTGCGCTTGAATTTTTTTACTGAATGCTGCCCTCATCATCAGAATAGCTAATAGAGATAGTGTTTGGGATCCCACCATTAGTAAGCATAGATTGCAAGTTAGCCAAAATGATATCTTATCTTAGTTTAATCTATACCAACATTTTTGTAAACACGGAGATATTCTTATTTTCAGAAGTGTCCAAAACTTACAACTGGTTCTGCACTTTAAATCAATGACTTTAGGCATATTTGTACGGAAATAAAAATGTCAGGTACTCTTTGCTTTGTGAACATTGTCTCTTTACCCCATTTCAAAATGATGGGATATAGAAAGAGAAAGCAAAAAGACAATAATGCATGAGACTCTGTATGCTAATTGCCATCCTCTGTGAAGCCAGGGGTACATCTTTCCTTAAGAGGGTGTGGCAACAGCCCGTCAATCTCTAAAGCCACAGTGACAGTTGGGTTACGGGATGTACTACAGCCCTATTAGTTATTCTGTCCCATCATTGTTCAAGGATGCTGAACGCTGTATTCAGTAGAAAAATTCAAGCTCTAACTATAAAAAAACTGTTGTCATCCCCTTCGACAAAGTAAACAATGTTTATGTCCCGTGTAATATAAAAAAGAAGAAGAAGAGAAACAGGAGGTTACAAACCCAGGCATCGGCATCACCCAGATGCTGGTTCTAATCTTAGCTCTGCCATTTTCTCACTGCATAACGCAGGGCAAATTGCATAATTTCTCAGGGCCTCCATTTTCTCATCTGTACAATGGGCATAATTAAACCTACATTGGGGTGTCGTGAAGAGTAAAGGAGGTGTTTGCCAGCTCCAGGCACAGTAGCACTTCACAAAGACAAACACTCACCAGTGGTTGCTATTTAAATCTGGGATGGCATTTCTTTCTCGCTCTGAAATTAAAACACAAGCATGTGGTAATGGCTCTGTATTGAATTTTGACTCAGATTTGGATTCTGTCAGAGAAGTACACATAAAATTCTCCTAATTCAGGCTGTTGAGAATCCCAAAACCACTCTTTCCGAAGTGGGACTTCGGTGAACTGAACTGCTCAGTAAGATCGAGCAGCCCTTCAGACTACCAGCCCTCTTTTCCACCCGTAAAAATGGAAGGAGTTAAGCATTTCAAACCAGACAGCATAGCTGTAGATAATTTAAAACACGGGTAGTTTGGTTCTGCACCTTAACTTCATACAAGTCAGAATCAAACTATCTATTTACATTGTGCCCGATGCCCACCTTGGATAAATGATAGAGAAGCAACTGCTTAAGGCTGAATCTTTCATGAGATAGAAGAGATAAAGACACAGAATTTGTTTGGGGCAATCAGGACAACGTTTTCTTTGACGGAGATGTTTAGAGTCCCAATGCACTCCATTATCCTACAGCCACGGCTTTCGCCTCTAAGGTGAGCTCAAATCTGCTTGTTAAACTGTTTTGTACGAAGTTCACAACTCTTCCTCTCTGATGTGAGCCTTGCCTAAGTTGTGTCCTTTTTGTGACCCTCCCGTATCCCCGGGCTTCTGCACCTGAGACAGCCCTTGGTAACAGTGGAGCCTGACAGAAGTTCCATGTATAGAAACTCAGCGTGCCAGAGGCAAAGAATTTTCCTGAGAGACCTTTGGTTCCCCAACCTTTACAGCAGTGGCTCTCAAACTGTAATCTGCATAAAAATCACCCAGGGGTACTCTTTAAAAATTCAGATTCCATGGTATCCCCTGCCTATTCCAATTCGGTATGTCTGGGGCAGAGTTCTGGGCGTTGTGTTTTTTATAAGCATCCCAACTTACTGTTTTTTCTTAATTTTTCAAAAATTTTATTGAAGTATAGTTGGCTTACAATGTTGTGTTAATTTCTGCTGTACAGCAAAGAGACTCAGTTATACATATATACACATATTCTTTTTCATATTCTTTTCCATTATGGTTTATCACAGGATGTCAAATATAGTTCCCTGTGCTGTACAGTAGGACCTTGTTGCTTATGCATCTTGTATATCATAGTATGCATCCGCTAAACCCGAACTCCCAATCCTTCCCTCCCCCACCTCCCCTCCCCCTTGGCAACCACATGTCTGTTTTCTATGTTTCTGCGAGTCTATTTCTGTTTCATAGATATGTTCATTCGTGTTGTAGTTTAGATTCCACCAACCCAGCTTATTCTGATGCAGGTGATCATTCTGGAAGACACTGGGAGAAACACTACTTCATAGTATTTTTTATTTTTATTTTTATTTTTTGCAGTACGCGGGCCTCTCACCGTTGTGGCCTCTCCCGTTGCGGAGCACAGGCTCCGGACGTGCAGGCTCAGCGGCCACGGCTCATGGGCCCAGCCGCTCCGCGGCATGTGGGATCCCCCCAGACCGGGGCACGAACCCATGTCCCCTGCATCGGCAGGCGGACTCTCAACCACTGCGCCACTAGGGAAGCCCCATAGTATTTTATAAATTCTTAATTTATAAAATATGTGATCATAAACAAAAGGTATAGAAGATAAGGAGCCCCTAGCCTGAATTGGTTCATATATGCTATCATGGGTCATAAACACTTCCCTATCCTAATATGTTTGAGGGAAATAGAATAACAACAACAGGGGTAGTAATAAGAAAAGCATGCTGTGTTATAGTTTACTGCTTCTGCATGGACATTTTAGAAGGAGTAAAAGCTTGCGCTTCGGAGAACTAGTAATGACATTTATTAGTTATCTGAACTTGAGCCACTTTTTCCTTATTCATAAAAGGGCGATAGATTGTTATAAAGGACTTAGCAACTATGGAGGGCCTGTCCGGGGCCCAGGTACGTATTAGGTCCTCAGTGCTAGTTCCCTCTTCTGTCTCCCCTACAAGGGTAACAGGGTCAGTAATGTGACCTCTGGACCAACGACTCGGGACTCTTGACCACATGGCTTTTCCCCACATCCTGTGCTTGGCAAGTTTAGAAAGGTACGAGTCCCTGCCTGACAAAGAATAAGTCTGGCTGCTATAACAGAATACCATAGATTGGGTGTCTTATAAACAACAGAAATTTATTTCTCATCTTTCTGGGAGTCTGGGAAGTCCAAAATCAAGGTGCCAGCAGATTCAATGTCTGGTGAGAGCCCCTTTCCTTCTTCATCGATGACCGTCTTCTGTTGTCCTTATATGGCAGAAAGGCCTAGATTAGAGAGCTCTCTTTTAAGGGCACTAATCCCATTTATGAGGGCTCTTCTTCATGACCTAATCACCTCCCAAAGGCCCTACCTCCTAAGGGGTTAGGATTTCAACATAAGAATTTTGAGGGGACCCAAACATTCAGTCTATACCAGTCCCCATGTACTTCTTCACATTGGCTGAGCTCACAGACACTGCCTTTTACCTGAAATGCTAGATATGAGAATATAATTTCTAATACAGGCGTACCTCATTTTATTTTGCTTAGATTCATCGTGCTTCTCAGATACTGTGGTGTGTTTTTTTTTTACAAATTGAAGGTTTGTGGCAACTCTGCATCAGTCAAATCTATCAGTGACATTTTTCCAACAGAATTTGCTCACTTCGTGTCTCTGTATCACCTTTTGGTAATTCTTGTGATATTTCAAACATTTGCATTATTATTATATTTGTTATGGTCATCTCTGTGCAGTGATCTTTGATGTTACTACTGAAATTGTTTTATAGTGCTGTGAACCATGCCCCTATAACACAACAAACTCGACTGATAAATGTTGTGTGTTCTGACCCCTCCCCTGACCAGCCATTCCTCCATTTCTCTCCCTCTCCTCGGGCTTCCCTATTTCCTGAAACACAACAAATTGAAATTAGACCAGTTAATAGCCCTACAATGGCCTGTAAGTGTTCACATGAAAGGAAGAGTTACACATCTCTCACTTTAAATCAAAAGTTAGATATGATTAAGCTCAGTGAGGAAGGCGTGTTGAAAGCTGAGATAGGCTGAAAGCTGGGCCTCTTGTGCCAAAACGTCAGTCAGCAAAGGAAAAGTTCTTGAAGGAAATTAAAAGTGCCGCTCCAGTGAACACATGAATGATAAGAAGGCGAAACAGCCTTATTGCTGATATGGAGAAAGTTTGAGTGATCTGGACAGAAGATCAAACCAGCCCCAACATTCCCTTAAGCCGAAGCCTAATCCAGAGCAAGGCTCTGACTCTCTTCAAGTCTATGAAGCTGCAAGAGGTGAAAAAGCTGAATGAGAAAAGCCTGAAGCTAGCAGAGGTTGATTCATGAGGTTTAAGGAAAGAAGCCGTTTCCATAGCATGAGAGTACAAGGTGAAACAGCAAGTGCTGATGTAGAAGCTACAGCAAGTTATCCAGAAGATCTAGCTAAGCTAATTAATGAAGGGGACTACACTGAACCACCGGTTTTCAGTGTAGATGAAATAGCCTTATATTGGAAGAAGATGCCGTCTAAGACATTCATAGCTAGAGAGGAGAAGTCAATGCCTGGCTTCAAAGTTTCACAGGACAGGCTGACTCTCTTGTTACAGGCTAATGCAGCTGGTGACTTAAAGTTGAAGCCAATGCTCATTTATTATTCTGAAACTCCTAGGGCCCTTAAGAATTAGGCTAAATCTACTCTGCCTATGCTCTATAAGTGGAACAACAAACCCTGAGTGATAGCATACCTGTTTACAACATGGTTTACTGAATGTTTTAAGCCCATGGTCAAGACCTAGTCCTCAGGACAGAAAGTTCCTTTCAAAATATTACTGCTCATTGACAATGCACCTGGTCACTCAGTAGCTCCGATGGAGAAGTACAAGGAAATTAATGTTATTTTCATGACTGCTAATACAACACCCATTCCACAGCCCATGGATCAAGGAGTAATTTCAATTTTCAACTCATATTATTTAAGAAATGCATTTCGTAAAGCTATAGCTGCCATAGATAGTGGTTTCTCTGATGGATCTGGGCAAGCGCAATTGAAAATCTTCTGGAAAGGATTCACCATTCTAGATGCCATTAAGAGCATTCATGGGCACTACACTGGTGGCAAAGTGGTTAAGAGTCTGCCTGCCAATGCAGGGGACATGGGTTCGATCCCTGGTCCGGGAAGATCCCACATGCCGCGCAGCAACTAAGCCCGTGCACCACAACTACTGAGCCTGCGTGCCACAATTACTGAAGCCCTTGCTCCTAGAGCCCATGCTCCGCAACGAGAGAAGCCACCGCAATGAGAAGCACGCACACTGCAGCAAAGACCCAACACAGCCAAAAAAAAAAAAAAAAAATCTTTTTTTTTTAAAAAAAAAGAGCATTCATGATTCATGGGAAGAGGTTAAAATATCAGTAGTAACAGGGGGTTGGAAGAAATTGATTCCAGCCCTCATGGATGACTTCAGAGGTTCAGAACTTCAATGGAGGCAATAACTAAAGGTGTCGTGGAAATAGCAAGAGAACTAGAATTAGAAGTGGAGCCTGAAGATGTAACTGAATTCCGTGATGAAACTTCAATCAATCTCATGATAAAACTTTTATGAATGAGGATTTGCTTCTTATGAACAAAGAACATATGAACAAACAAAGTGGTTTCTTGAGATGGCATTTACTCCTGGTGAAGACGCTGTGAAGATTGTTGCAATGACAGCAAAGGATTTAGAGTATGACATACACTTAGTCCATAAAGCAGTGTCAGTGCTTGAGAGAATTGACTGTAATTTTGAAAGAAGTTCTACTGCGGGTAAAATGCTATCAAACAGCATTGCATGCTACAGAGATCTCATTCGTGCAAGGAAGAGTCAATCGATGGAGCAAACCTCATTGTTGTCTTATTTTAGGAAACTGCTCCAGCCACTCCAACCTTTAGCAGTCACCAGCATGGAGGCAAGACCCTCCACCAGCAAAAAGATGCAGCTGGCTGAAGACTCAGATGATGGTTTCAGCATTTTTTAGCAATAAAGTATCTTTTCATTGAGGCATATACATTGCTTTTTAAACATCATGCTATTGTACACTTAATATGTAAACATAACTTTTATATGCACTGGAAAGCCAAAAAATTCATGTGACTCACTTTATTGGGATATTCGCTTTATTTGGTCTGGAATCAAACCCATAATATCCCTGAAGTATGACTGGATAAATGGAAGACACACCCAGCCAGCGTTCTGAACAGTTAGATCTGTTACTGGCGAGTCAAAGCCATAGGAGGGAAAGTGTTTCATCACACTGACAGTCAGATGAATTCCCTGTACCATTCCAGAGATGAATGGAGATTAATCCTGAACTAGTCTCAGGATACCGTCTCTTCCCTGGACACAGGGCCAAAGAAAACTGGCATGTTTTTATATTTCAACTCCTTTTCGTTCCTAACTTCATGAAGACCATCACCCTCCATCTCTAGAAGTCCAGCTTGTTCAGGTATTTTGTACTACTTACCGGAGTGAGAGGTACAGCTTTAGAGACCAGATCTGAAGGGGGAAGGATTAACATTCTCTTGAGGAAGTTTAAGTTTTGAAATTATGTTCCTGTTCATTGAAGTCCAAACCACTTCAGTATTGATGTAGACAACAAAGGAAAGAAACAAAGCCAATCTATTTTTTTCCAAAACGACTCTGTGTTAGTTTTGCTAGGTCTGCCATAATAAGGTACCACTAACTGGGAGAGGCTTAAACAATTTAAACAACAGAAATTTATTCTTTCACAATTCTGGAGGCTAGAGATCCAAGATAAGGTGTCAGCAGGGTCATGCTCCCTCTGGAGGCACTGGGGGAAAATCTGTGCGCAGATTTTCTTCTGTCTTAGCTTCTGTAATTCCTTAGCTTTTGACAACATAAGTCCATTCTTCACATGATGACATCCTGTATACATGTGTCCAGATCTCCCCTGTTCATAGGGACACCAGTCGTATTGGATTAAGGGTTTACCCTGCTCCAGTATGATCTCATCTTAACCAAGTACATCTGCAAGACCCCATTTCCAAATAAGGTTACATTCTGAAATACTGGGGGTTAGGATTTCAAAGTATGGATTTGGAAGATGGAGAATGGACACTGATTAGCCTATTACAGACTCTTACAGGCAAATTTATGTGAGTGTTTGGTTAGGACTCAAAAGTTTTTTATCATACAAGGACAAGACGACCTTAGCCTAAAATTTTTCCTAAAACAAGTAGTATCTGGTGACCACCATTTCACAGGCATTTCTCTGTGTGAGCCCTATGGAAATGCCTTGTTTTCAAAAGACTTATATCCATAAATAGCTGAACGACTTGACCTGGTGAGTGGGATCATATAATATTCACACTTAAATGTTCTTGACTTTATACAAGGATTGATTCCTGAATATTTTTCTGGAAGTCGAGCAATCATTTTAAAATAAGCAATATGTCAGTCTTCTAATGGAACTAATGAGCCAATAAAACTAATAAAACTGCCCGAACTAAAATAACCCAAATTTACCTTCCTGAAACCATGAGGGAACAAAAAATACCTCCAAGCCAAGTTATTTGTCATGGAAACTGACATTTAAATCAGAAATCGCTTAAGAGTGGTTAGACCTGGAATGTAAAAGGCATTATCTGAGATTAATGGTTAGCTTACACACGTGAACATACAGCAGAGTGATCACATCTTAGTTTTACTTTTAAACTAATTTTATATGACAGGATCATGTTTGAATCCCATATGTTCTACTCTGAACTCCTGTTTGCATTCACTGAAAATTTCTGCAAAGCAGATTGTTAAATTTTCAGTTTATTTTTCTGGAAAAAAAAAATGAAGGTTTTTGACAGAGACTAACAATACTTAAGACACTGTGATTAACAAGAGCAAAGTTTCTAAAATGAAGCTTGAAGGCATATGTTTAAATTGGGTAATAATCAAGGGTGTGATTAAAAACTTGTTCATTTGCATTATTTAAACAGCCATGAATATAATTAATTTTTATTTGGAACTAACAGCACAGTCTATTCAATCGAAAGCAATCAAAATTGAAGTCGAGAACTTTCTAGTTCTTGACCGCGTGTTTTCTTTATCTAGGAATAGGGTTTGTTGTTTTCTCAATCCTGCTCTTCTACCCAGTCATAGTCACTTAATCTCTCCATATTTGGGGTTTTGTCACAAACAAGATGGCGATATTAAGTCTCAACCATAGCCATGAATATTGATGAACAAATAAAGTTCTTGTAGACGTGCCGTTGTCTGTATAAAGCAGAGCTTCATTCACATTTCAGATTAGTGCTCTTTTCAAAATAAGTTGAGTGATAAAAGATAGTCTGGTCGATGCATGTTATAGGAGTTTGGGAGTGTATGTACAATCTAAGAGATCTCTAACCTGAACATAAGGGAGGAAGCTCTAGATTAGACCCTGTATGGAGCAAAGGTCCCAGAAGTAGACCAACAGAAGGGCTTTCTTACCTTTATCTCTGGTGAGCATGTCAGTAAAGACTCATTGGAGAATGAGAGTCTAGCCACCACTTTAAGTCTGTTCAGACAGTGCTGGTGGGCTTTTTTCCTTCACTCTTCCTTACCTGGGGAGGAAGATCAGGCTGAGCTTCAGTATTGAGAGTACAGTCCTCTGGTCAGACCTTTCCAGGAATGTCTAACGGAGAGTCAGGGATATTCCTGATGAATGTCTTACCTGTGCCTGGATCTGGGTATTCAGTGGATATTACATAATTCGACTATGAATTAAAATCAAGAAATATCTAACAGAGAAAAGAGATAGGACATTTTCTTTCAGTCCTTCATTTTCATCTGTTTCTTAATTCTCCTGTTATATATCCTCATTCATCTTAAAATTAGTTGTATCAGTAACCCACTCCTCACCTGTGCTCAGCTGTATTCTAACCTCAGCATCATCTCTGCAGGGCCTCACAGTCTCAGTTATTGTAAGTGACCCTTTGTTTAACCCAGGTGAAATCTCCCTCATCTATCCAATTCCAAAATAGCCTTTCTAACCAGTCAACTGTCCTTCGCTGAATAACTAGGAAACTTTTACAATGAAGTAAATTTGGGAGAGTTTTAAAGAATAATAGGCATATTCTCTTTTTCTCTTTTACATTATAATTTCTAAATCCTACTTTAAAAAATTACTACAAAATTATGTGGTTTCTTTCTTTTTACACGAAGGAGAAGAAGGTGTTTGTATATGTATGTGTGTCCCCATGAACACCTGATTGCCTTTGACTCTTTATTACAGATAACATTATGTGACCATCAGTCAGGTTAAAAGGATATTCTTTTATTTAAAAATTATAAATACCCGCATCAACTGGGTAAAAATTTTACTTGACGATAAAATAATATGGGGGTATGGAGAATGAAACTGACTTTTCTTGAGGTAATTGTATGTCAGGACACTCACTTTTCCCGTTTAATATACACAGTCACACACTTAGACTTTACTGTCAATTTGATATTATTGTGCTCATTTTATAGAGCAAAAAACTGAGTCTCACAAACAATAACTTATCCAAGGTCACACAGCTACTGAGTGCTGGAATTTGGATTTGACCAGGCTTTTCTGGCATTCTTTTTCTATTCTGCCAAGATGTTTTCTCCTCCCTATGTAGCTCCATGATGATAATATGCAGCTATAATTTGTTAAACTTCTACTATGCACCATGCACCTTACACCCATTGTGTAATAATGGGTGTAATCCTCCGTTACTCTAAAAAATAATTCGTATCATCAGCGTTTTATACATGAGAAAACTAAGGCTCGTAAAGCTTGGGCAACTTGGCCAAGCTAAGAAGTGGATTCAAACCCTGATACGGTTGGTCCTCATTATTCACAAATCTCATGCAGTGGTCCCTGCCGCCTTATCCGTGCATTTGCTTTCCGTGGTTTCAGTTACCTGTGATTAATCACTGTCCAAAAATATTAAATGGAACATTCCAGAAATAAACAATTTATACATTTTATATCGCGCACTCGTTCTGAGTAACAGGATGAAATGTCCTGCTGTCCCACTCAGGTCGTGAATCATCCCTTTGTTCAGTGTTTCCCTCCATTATCCAGTCCAGTCCAGTCCTCTGTCCCATCACTTAGTAGCTATCTGGTTTATCATTGGTATCACAGGGCTTGTGTTCAAGTTATCCTTATTTTACTTAATCATAGCCCCAAAGTGCAAGAGTAGTGATGCTGGGAATTCCAATAATCTCTAAGTGTGCCTTATTTATAAGTTAAACTTTATCATAGGTGTGTATGTATTGGAAAAAACATAGTATATATAGGGTTCAGTACTAGCCAAGGTTTCAGGCATCCACTGAGGGTCTTGGAATGTATTCCCCTCGGATAAGGGAGGACCACTGTAGTTGTGAATTTACCTACTCAGTAAAGTTTGTTTGTAACCTCAAAACCAATACTCACAGAGCTTTGCAGGCATGTGCAGAGCCGCAAAAATGTGAGACACCCAATGTGCATGCTTCCACCAAGGCAACCCTCTGCTTTCTTGTTTCAGCTCCTATTGTAAACAAGTGTCCTTTTCCAGTCTACCTAGCGCCACGTTTCTCCTATATTTGTGTTTTTCTTTGGTAATGTCGCTGCTCGAAATGGCCCCCAAGCTCAGGGCTGAGGTGCTGTCTAGCGTTCCTAAGTGTAAGAAGGCTGTGATGTGCCTTACGGTGGAAATGCCTGTGTTAGAGCAGCTTCCTTTAGGTATGATTTATAGCTGGCCTTGAGTCCAATGTTAATGAAATATATATATATATATATATGTGTGTGTCTTTAAATAGAACACACATACGTTAAAAAAGGCTATGTATTGATTGGTTGACCAGAGGCTCTCAGGACCAATTTCCCCTAAGACCAATGCATTGTTCAATATTCATTCATTCAATCTCGATGACCTTATAGACCATAACTACCACAAATAACAAGAATCAACGGTGTTTGTGTTCCAGTGTCCAGGTTCTTCTACTACCCACCCCCTGACGCGCCACACATTCTGTGAAATAATAATGTTCTCTTTTGTGTGATGCACCTTTGTTTTTAATTTTGGTTCCAGTTTCCCACAAGAGATGGGCTTCCTCACCACAACCACTACTAACTCATTCAAACGACGTCACTCCACCAGCCTGCCTTTTTGCTTGGAACCAATAGATTTTCACCTCTGTTACAAGGGAAAAAACAACACAGCACACAGTAAAGCAAACTCATTAAATATTTATTTAAATTGACTTAGCTTAGAGCAAGTTTATATACATAAATAATTTGTACTTTGTGAGAGTCAGATTCTGAAATGAAGATGCAAAGTGTGGCGCCCATGGACGTGCTGGGGGCTGTCTTGTAAGCGTCCCCATCCAATGATGGAGTTCGCACTTGAGTCTAGAGAAACAAACAGATATACTGCAGTGGTCTCCTCCCACTGCATGATGGTTTCTTATCTACACCGTGAACCTTCTGAAGCTTAGCCCTTTCTCTGAAGGAGATCATTTCCCCTACAAGTTTCTCCACTGAGAAAAATAAGAAATAAATCAACAAGGATGATATCTTTAACATTGCAAAGGGTACTGAAGAAATCGAAAGCCTAAAGGATTGTACCATCCATGACTCCCAGACCCACTTATTTGCTAAGACACCAGCTTTTCTCCAGCCTGTGTGGCATAATGGAAGGCGAAATGGAACTAGAATTTAAAGATGTGGGCTGAAGCCTGGCTTTATGACACACTGAGTGTTCTGGGTGAGTCACTGTACCTCTTAGAAACACAACTGTTCCCATCTGTAAAATGGTGGAATTATCTACCTGTCTACCTCCAAAGATTATAATCAGAGGAGATACAGATAACTCAACCATGTAGAGGATTTTGTAGTTAACAGAGTGTTATTTGCATACGTTATGTCAATGATGCTCACGTCTACTTTGTCAGTTAAGCATAATTACAATTATTACCATTTTGTGAGAAAGTCTTTGCAAACAGAAATGCACTGCCTAAGTCATTCTGATGTGAAAAAAACCCAATGGTTTCAAAGGCAGTAAAAAGAAGATTGTTAGCGTGTGTAATCCTTACTTCACATGAAGGAAAAATAATTTAAAAAGGAATTGGAACCAAATATGCTATTGCCTAGCTTAATTAAATGGACCCTTGCACAAAGTGACAAGCCCAGAGTGGTCCTGAAACCGAGGTCACACTCTGATCTCTGTGGCATATACCCTGGTGCCGGAATTGCACAGAGTTGCTTTCTGGACTACTGGGGCCCTAGGTTAATGGGTTAAGAAAATAATTATAGCAATTGCCAAGGATGCACATAAAATGTGTGTCACCCAATCTATAATGTGCTCTTTTTCTCTTCAAAATTACTTCATTATGGCATCAGTCTGGAGAGGCGGAGAGATGCAGCAGTAACGATCCACCCCCAGATCTGGGTGGCTCCTCATAGCAAAGGGTTATTTCTCTCAAGCTCCATGGTTGTTGCATACTGGCTCTTGCTTAGCTCCCTATCTCCTACTCTTGACCTCAGCCTGAGGCCGTACCCACCTTCCTGAACATTGCCAATTGCCAAGATAGAAGAAAAGCAAAAGGGCTCTTGTGTCAGCAATTAAAGGCTCTGGCCTGGAGTCGACACACATGACTTTACTCCCAATTCATCAGTAACCCAACTACAGGGAGACGAGAAACACACTCCAAGAAGCGCCTGAGAAAGGGAACAGCTAGAAATATTTTGCAGATCGCGTGTAGCGGAGCTGAAAGAGACTTGGGAGTTTTCTTTGACCCGTGGGCTATTCCATGGGACCAGGTTGCCAAAAGGTCCAATGCTGACTTCAGCTGCATTAACAGCAAAGTAGGATCCAGAACCAAGGAAGAGACACCTCTGTTCCTGCTGCTGCTGCTCTTACATTTAGTATAAACCCTTAGGAACTTATTTTCCTTCCAGAGCCGGCAGCATTATCTGTTTTGTGTTACGTAAATTGCTGTAAAAAAATTAGGAGGTCATAGACGATTTTGTAACATTAGACATTCGTGATGAACATATATTTCACCCTTAACTAATAAGTGTGTTTGGTATTTTTTCATTAATTGTGTCAAGAAATATTGAAACCTTCCAAAGAAGAAAATGTTTTTCATGGTTGGGGAGGCTTATCTCAAAAACTATTATTTCTAGAAATGACGGCCTATACAAGATAATCTTTTGGTCTCTAGCTAAAATGACAGACTAAAATTAAAGTCAGGCAGGAGGAGTGTAGACGGCTTCCAAAGAGGTGAAAATATCCTAGAGTAAAACACCCTGGAAAATGAAGAGCTTTTATTTTCACCATACACTTACACATAGGCCTAAAGAATATTTTCCAATCCTGGAAAGACTGATGGCCTGAAGCCAACCCATCCTCAAGTGGAGTGATAGAATACCCTCTCCAACACATATATATTCTCTTTGATTTAAAAAAAAAAAACTAGACAGGTGAGTTTAAAATGGGATTTTTCAAAATGCTGTGAACAAGTTTGGGAGGAGTAACCAGGCAGATATAAATGCTGGCCGTGGGGATTACTTACATATAATGTGATAAAAATGAGGACTGTTTCAAGAATTGTTTCCCTGCTCTATTATTGGAATGCTAAAGTCTAAATATGGTAATTTAAAACACTATCAGATCTGGTGGCAACCAGAATATACTTTATTTTGCAGTCCTACAGGGGAAAATATTTTTGCAGTTGAATGAGGATGTGGAAGAATCAAGATTCGTGCTGACATCAGTCAGAACTCTGTTCATGAGATGATGTTCATTCCAAACACAATTGTGTTGGATATATTGTTATTTAACATACATTTAATTATTCCTTTCATTAACTTTTTGTAATTGTTTCTAAGTATTATTTGCCTTTGGTGGAATAAACTTGTTATTTTTATGATCTCAGAAAGGCAGAATGGGGAATAATTATATCAGGTGTAAGCTGAATCTGTAAGTACTTATTTTCAAACACACAAGCAAAACCCTGGAAGGCCTGGTTATCAAAGGGTGTTTCATGCAGGGATATCATGAGAATATTTATTGGTGTTTGTTTCAGTTTTGGCATCCAACCCTTAATTTTTTAATTTCCATTTTACAGTTGCTGTGTTAGGCGTAATAACCCCTTGAAACATGTAGCTTGAATAGGAGAGAAGCTATAGAAGCCAAGGAGGATTTTAATTACAAACTCCACTTCAGCAAAAATGCCAGCAATGGAAGTGTGGCTGGGCAAGTATTTAGGTTAGGGTCAGGTTGTGCATGAAAAACATTTGCAGTTGGATAATCTTCCCCCAGCTCAGTAACACGAAGTTAGAAGGATAGCTTCATCGACTCCCAGACAACCAGACCCAAAGCAGCCTCGCGATTGCACTGCCACGTGAAAAGGAGAGAGAAAAATAACGCTGTGATAATCCAGGTTAAAAGACATGAATAAAAAAGATGACAGTAACTCACAGAGAAAGCAGTGTGACTCTTCACTGCAATTCTTTTGAAATTGGCTGTTACAGGGAAGGCCTTCAAGATTGGCTAGCATCTGTTTTAGAATACATATGGCAACAGATATTGTATGATCTTTGATGGGAGATGGGAGATGCCCAAGTCGCCATGGCTGGGAAATGAACTCAAACCCAGCTGCGGTGATGTGGAAAGATCTTGAGATTGGACTTGGGCAGACTTAGGTTTCTGGACTGATTCCACCACTAAAAAGCTGCACGACCTTGGGTGGAATCATAAATAATATTTTTTTCCCATTGGGTCACTGGGAGGGTTAAATGAAAGCACTCAATATTTACTGGCTTTTCTCATTTTATGCGAAGAAACTGGTGTCCAGAAATGCCAAAGTCCTCTTCCAGGTCACACGACCTGGGTGGCATTGATGGATTCCCTGTGCCCAGGAGAGGGCTTTCCCATGACCTCCACATTCCCGACAGTATATCTCATAACAAAGACATTGGGAAGGTGGGGGGAACAGATCTACCTGAGATGATCTGTGGAGTCTGCCCACCGTTGCTGGTATTAGGGCTGTGGACCTGGACGTGAGTCCTGAAATCATACGGAGGGGGAATTTCTCCTCACACCCCAGCATTCCCCAAGTGGGAACTGGATCACCAAGCCATGAGCTGTTTCTTATCATCACTAAGCGGGCGGGAGTCCCCTCAGAGAAGCAGGAGACCTGCTGGTCTTGTAACTGGGCATCCCTGGGCAAGCTACTGAAATTCTCTGGACCTAAATAGTCAGACTCATTGAGAGGACTGTTGAGAGAATTACCAATAATATACCTAACAGTGCCTAACAGAGAGCCTATCATATAAACGCATAGCAGAAAATAAATGACAGATAGCTATTACTTTTTGAACTGTTATCATTATTGCAGATAACAATAAGAGTAGTCAACATTTATGATTGCACTTTGTGCCAGGCATTATAATAAGTACGTCTCATTTAATCCTTACAACAATGCAACGAGGGAGGTATTATTTCAGTTTTCAGGTGAGGAATCTGAAGCCGGAATAGGTCAGGCATGAGGGGGCTGGGCTTCATGGAGATTCTCCTAAACATTTCCTGGTACCTCAGGCACCACAGACGTACCTGACAGAGAACGTATAGAAGCCTAGCTGTTTCCCCACAGCTACATTGTTTAGACCTGGCTGAATTGATCACTGCTATGCCCCTGTGCCCCGCACAAGGTTCGGTGTGCAGTGGGTGTTCAATAAATTTTCATTACTTTGATGAATGAGTGAGTGAATGATAAAAATTGCTGTATCCAAGTCTTTACATTGACCCAACAGACAATTCCAAGGACCCTTGGGCAGATAGTACTCAATCATAAAGGCTGTTTGTAGAGACAGCTCAGTACTCTGGAGCCTAGGAGAATCCAACCATGAAGAGAGAGGAAATATTACTGAGCAGAAAATTAAAAACTCTTTTCTTGGCTGTTGGCCTTGGTGGCATTGCTTCTGAAGAAGCACTTTCAGAAACATTTGGCAGCCCGCGTCACTGACTCTCCGGTAGACCCCAAGAATAAGGAAGGGGTCAGAAATAAATTTTATTTTCTGATTAATTTTCTATACAAAGTGTTTTTTCCCCACACCAAGATACAAAGGGCAACTTAAAAGGCATGAGATTATTAAAAATTAATGCTAAACACTGTTATCAGAGGGTTTGCTTATTTTACTGTTATTAAAAATGCAAACAGATTGGGTGAAACATTTTCAGCCTGAAAGAAATCTCAGCAAATTGGTTTCTTATCATTAAAGTGCAAGCTAAGCAGACTGACAGTAAATAATCTTTTCCTATGATCGGTTTTTCCTAATCTTAGGGTCAGCATAATAAATGTCAGAGGAAATAGTACATTTTATTTAATAAAGCAAAAGAGAAACAAAGTGATCTGGCTAATAACGTGAAAAAACACATCTGCTTTTGCTACTTCCATAACACCCTTTGTTTTAATAATTTACAAAATAGATTTCAGAATCTTCTTTGCTGACCTCAAAAAACTATATAAGAAAAATCACAAAGGGCCAAACTGTATGTGTCTATTGTAAATTGTAAGAACCAGCCACGCTGGGACAGCAAGGGAGGAGAAGTGTTAGCTGTGCTGATGCAGAACCATTTAAAACAGCACCAAAGGGCTTCCCTGGCGGCACAGTGGTTGAGAGTCCGCCTGCCGATGCAGGGGACGTGTGTTCGTGCCCCGGTCCGGGAGGATCCCACGTGCCGCGGGGCGGCTGGGCCCGTGAGCCATGGCCGCTGAGCCTGCGCGTCCGGAGCCTGTGCTCCGCAACGGGAGAGGCCACAACAGTGAGAGGCGCGCGTACCGCAAAAAAAAAGCACCAAAAAATGTATTCTCTCAGAAAGCAAAGGTCTCCATTGCAGACATACTTCTTTAGCAAGATGTAGCGATGGCCTGTTGAAAATCCACTTCTCATGGACTAGTGACTGACCCATTCATTCCTAAAAATACTCCTTTCATAAAACCGTGTTTAGCTTAGTCCTCACTTTAAATTTAAACAGAAACTAATAGTACTTCCTTTCAATCTAACCAAATTTGGGGGGGGAGGAGCATTAGAGAAGTTTCCAGCCACCCTATCACACACGCACACACACACCCAACACGCGATCCAGAGCTTTCATGGGCTTCCGCCACCCCACACTCTGGCATTGACAGAAGTCTTAACAACAGACCGTTCTCTGAGACATGGCTGCTTTAGATCCTTATACAACTTCTTGAAATACAGGAAATCTACATTTTTGCCAAAGAAATCACCCTCTTTCGGGAGATTTTTTTTTGGTTTTGTCCAAGAATGTTTAGCTCAGTACCTTTTCTAGAAACCAGTGTGGGTAAATCTGTAACTTTCCTTTTTTTTCTTTAAACATATTTGGTATTTTAAAAAGCACGTGTGAAAAGCTTATGGTTTTTATTCACCCACAGTACATTTTTTAAAAATTCTGTCACGGCCTATAAACTTGTATTAATGATCACCTGCTCCAGAAACTTCGGAAACAGGAGGCTGGAGGAACACCCATGCCATTTTATGTGTCTCGGATACCTGACTCGGGGCCAGGGTGGGAGCTTTGGAGAGAATAGAAAGGACTCCACTCACTGGCTGCTTGTTACAGTTTTTGGCCAAAAAAATAGTTGGGTCAAGCACCAGCACGTGTAACCAGATTTAATTATGGTCTATGTAAACATCACATTTTAAATCCTGAAGGAGTTCACAAGGGCTCAGGTTTTATGACATTTGTCTTCTTTCTGGTGGGACCAGGATATACGGAAATGACTTGCCTGCGAGGTCAGGCTGGCCTAATTTTATTTCCTTTCAAATCTATATGAGCTATAAATACATATTACAATGTACCCAGTTGCTGTCATTTTAAAAACCTGCAGGGAAACGGAAATATGAGAAATCGAGTCGTGTGTATGAGTATTAGAGGAACTTGCTCTATAAGAGAATCTTTTCAGGAGAGAATTGTGTAAAACTCAGAGCAGTGTTTACAGACCCAGGAGGTGCTGGAAAACCGGAAGCCATTAATCTTACTGTCACTCAAAGACTCGTTTTGTAAAGCAAATAGTCAACTCTAATTTATCTCTTTTGTATGCTCAACCTCTTATATACCAGTATTTCTTCGAGCAGAGGACGGATCTTTGAGCCTATCTAGGTATTTCGGTGCGAGTTGAAAGCACTAGCTTTCCAAGTATGAGAGAGGGTCAGGGTCAGACGATTATAAGGCACTTGTTTGTGACAGTCAACTGTGCTGGCTCAGGGGTGTGACCCACTGCTTAATCACATTTCATCCCCCTAAAGCCCTAGGAAACACATGTGACATTAATTTTACCAATAAAGAAACTGAGGCTCAGAGACGTGGCTCGAAGCCAATTTTTTTTTTTTTTTTTTTTTGGCGGCACGCGGGCCTCTCACTGTTGTGGCCTCTCCCGTTGCGGAGCACAGGCTCCGGACGCGCAGGCTTAGCGGCCACGGCTCACGGGCCCAGCCACTCCGCGGCATGTGGGATCTTCCCGGACCGGGACACGAACCCGTGTCCCCTGCATGGGCAGGCGGACTCTCAACCACTGTGCCACCAGGGAAGCCCCATCGAAGCCAATTTTTGACTAAAAGAATAGTTGGGTCAAGCACCAGCTTCTGATAGTAACTGGTAGAGCCAGAATTTAAACCTTAGTCTGAAAACCGTGCCATTTATCCTTCTGAAGCTTCAGTGGGAAAAGGGTGAGGATATAAGGTGAACCCAGAAGTATTCCATGTTTTCTGCTAAACTCTGTATTTTTACTGTCTCTCTTATATTAATACAAGGGTATTAATACTAGGGTATTAGTTGGCACAGAATCCTCATGGAATCATATACCAGGCCACCTGGACCACTGGAGATACTGTTTTCCTCCATGTAACACTGAAGCCCAAACTTTGTCTCTGTCACTAAAAGTTGGGTGAGAAGGGGCTGTACTTCCTGTTTGCTTTTTTTTAGTTCATTTTGTTGCTTTCATAGAGGGACCAGTGATATCACACTCATGTGACCCAAGTATTTTTTAAAACCTCTTGAAACTTGTCTCATGAACCATGGGGATCCAAACTCTGACACTGACACGGGAGAGTAACTCCTTTATTCAAATATTTCAGAGAAGTTTCTCTCCTTCCCAGGAAATAAAGAGATCATCAGCTAGAGGCACAAGACATTGAACTGTGCAGACAAAATCTATATGTTTTAAAAGGCAGCATACCTTTGAAAAAGAAAAAGATCCTTTCATATGCTACAACACTGATGAATCTTAAGGACATTATGCTAAGTGAAATAAGCTATTCAGAAAGACAAATATTGGGTGATTTCACTTATCCAATGTATGCAAAGTAGTCAGACTTCTAGACACAGGAAGTAGATTGGTGGATGCCAAGGGCTGAGGGCAGGGGAGGAGTTGTTCAGTGGATAGAGAGAGTCAGTCACGAAAGATGAAAACGTTCTAGAGATTTGCTGTAGAACGGTGTGCATGTGGTTAACAACCCTGCTCTGTACACCTAAAAAATGTTAAGAGGGTAAATTTATGTTACGTGTTTTGTACCACAATAAAATTTTTAAAAAGGCAACATGACAAATCCCAAGGACAGCTGGGCACACCTTCTGAGAACAGTGTTGACCTGGACATCAAAGAGTGAGCTGCAAAGCACTACATACACTCCAGTGATTCTGATTTTCCAAGACGATTTTGAACACTCCGGTCAGGCAGAAGGAGCCGGCGCAGGAGTTTTCTAAAACAATCTCTTTCCAAGCCTGTCTCACAGTTCAGTCAAACATTTCCGAGTATCTATTTCCATGAGCATCCTCCAAGAACGCAGAGTAATGCTTCCTTTGCTGCCAGGTGCCTGCGTTCTCAGAGAGCTGTCTTGCTTTGCTGGGGCTCTGAAATACTCCTAGGAGAACCTTGATAAGCCTTACCTAGAGCCCCATGGGATATGCTGATGAGAAACACTAATTTCTATGTGTGAGAAGCTCTGGTTGGCTTGTGTGTTGGCTTCCTGATTATTCTGTACCCTAAGCTAAAACATTTTTGGGGAGAGCAAGATTCAGACACTTAGATTTGCATATGTTCCAAGTGCCCTGAAAGATTTTCTTCAGCATTCTACTGCCAAACGATTGTTTTTAAATCTACACTTGTCCCTCAAAGCTTTGGCCAAAATGGAGCCCTTAGAAGAAAGCAGCTATAGTGATACACAGTTACATTAAAACACAGAGGACCATTCAATTAGTCAGAGATTTGAGATGTTAATAAAACCAGAGATTTGACAAGGAGCTAGGAGGGACCTTTGAAGTTACTTCAAAGGTCTTCAACATCTTAACTGAACAGGTGAGGAAACTGAGACCTCTTGAAAGTTCATCTTGTCCAGTATTAATGGAAACAGAAAGAAGGAATACTTTTTGCCAAAGTGTTTACGTTAGCTCAACTGTGGTAACCCCTCGCTGCTTTTTATTAAACTATTAGTTTGGCTTAAAATTGTTCTTGGTTCCCTGTTTATGGGAGAGTTTAATAACTGCTATCTACAGTAATAAGAGATATAATAATGTTTATCTTTTTATTTCCTCTGAGGATCTTGGAATATGCTTCATCATTAATTAAACAATCCTCTGAGTCCCCCTATTAGATAAATATTATTAACCCCATTTATAAAGAAAATGAAATGCTGAGCGATAAGGCAGGTCCGAGAAACACCACACCCATGAGTTCATGGTTGCAGTTGACATTCTGCAAACCTGCAAGAAGCAGGAACTTTGTCATTTCCACTGCAAGTGTTTTAGTGCTTGAACGAAAACAAACTCAACACATAGATGTGGAGCCGTTGCTTCATACAAAGAATTGTGTTGAGAGCACCAGGGGACTTCAAGGTGTATGTGAAGTCCCTGTTCTCAGACAGCATGTATAAAATAGTGGTAGGGACACTAAGACAGCTGCGTAAAATGCCAAAATGCAAGGTAAGATATGTATTATGAAAGAAGTGCTATGAAGGTCAAAGGGGGTGAGACTATAAATCAGGATGGAGAGACTAGGAAAAGCTTTAAGACGAAGGTGACTGAGCAGGCTATTGAAAGACAGAAAATATTCCAGTGGTCAGATTTATCTGTACGTTTGTTCATTCTACAAAGATTTCCTGAGCACATACTACAGGATCTCATCTAAGCTCCGAGGCAGAGAGGATGAGCAGAGAAAAAAAGAAGGGAGACAGAGCTCCTCCAACATCATAACATTTCCCTGGGATATGCAGGGGAAAGCAAGAAGCATTTTTTTCCTTGCAATTTCAGATACGTAAATAGACTCAGGCATGTAAGTGACTAGTAAAGAATGAAACTTGAAAAAGAGGTTGGAAGCACCTTGTGAATGCCTTTGAAGGCATGGTTCGGGTCTGAGTGCTCTAGGAGGAATGTTCAGGGGGTGAAAAGGACAGGAAACCGGATCCAGGAAGTTGGTGGTTGGCTTTGCTGCCTGAGTCCCAGAGTGAGTAGCTGCTGCATGATCAGCAGTGGAGAGGATGGGACAAAGATGTGGGGGAGACCCCATGGGGACATGCGTGGCCCAAAGAAAGACAGCGGTCAGGGAGAGACCCTAGGGTACCCCACATTATGAATTCAGTTAGGGCATGCAGGGCAAACGCAGTAGACGGCAAAAGGGACCAGTGAGGGAGAAGAAACACCAGGAGACTGTCACCATTATCTGCCTAGAGAAGAGCGGAGTTTCACTAAGTGAATTTCCCCATGAGAGGGCACGTTGGGTGCTACAGAGCTAATGTGGAGGATTCAGACATAGAGGAAGTCATTGAATTTGACACTTATAAGAAGCCTTGGAGAAAGCCAATTCAATAATGCAGGAAATGCTGAACCAGATTTTAGGAATTTTAGTAATAAGCACATCGCGAGAAAGCAGAGGCAAATGTACAGACATGGGTTCCCACGGTTGCGATGATACCTGGCCCATCTCCGTTCAGGAGAGATGGGATGAGAAATGCTTGTGCAGCTAAAGAAAGGAGATAAAGAGCATCAATATAAATACAACTGCGGACAAGAGATGAACGTAGATTTCTGAGAAGATGGGAGGGTTTCCTAGAGGCAAGATTGGGAAGAAGAAAGCAACCGAAAAGATGGGAAAATGCCTTCTTCTACAGATCATTAATGATGCTGTATTATACTCTGTGTTTGGCTAAACTAGAGATTGTTTTCACACATTTTACCACGCTTGAGTTAATACGGTGAATACAAACTCTAAACATTCATCACACACCAGATTTTTCTAGCTTACAGTGCAAGCAGAAGGTGGGGGGGCAGATTTCAGGAAACTTCATGCCTGGATTCTTCTTCTGCCCTTTTCCTCCTTTAAAGGAGCCCTTCTCGGTTTGATGAGCAATTAAGCAAAGTGATTACAGCTGGGTTTGATGGCAGAGCAGCCTTCCGAAAAATACCACGTTGGAATTCTAAGCTATGGTGGGGTAGATTCTAGACAATCCACACTGTGTCATTGTCACTTGCAAAGAAGTCAGTTACTCTCAACCCCACACAAATGCATAAAGCAGTTTGTACTTGAGCACAGCTGTTTCTGTGTCAACTTGAATAAAACACCATCACTGATAAGAATAATCAACTCAAGGAAAAATTGAGAATCCCATATATAGATGAGTCTTGGAATTATTTGAACTGATGTAGAGAACTGAAGGCAATAGAGCATTTTCTAAATACTTTTTAAAACAAGGTCTCATAGGTCAACATCCCAAGTCTAGAAACAAGATGCTTCAAAGCACCTCCTGTATTAGAGGCATCACTGATGAAGTCGTTAAGTGTGAATTACGAATTTATTCTTACGAAAGGGACAGTTTCCTGGGAATTTTACCCCTAAAATAAGAAGTTAGTAAAGACTAAAGTTAAGTGCCGCCTTGCCAGTTGTTTGGGAATTCTATACACTCTCTAGAAGCAGAAAGCTAAACATTTTAGGATACTCAAGTGAGAGCTTTTGGCTTTCAATCCTACCCAGCTTCCCGCAGAAGATCAGAAACTATCTGTCTTTCAAAGGTCGTTTGTGGGGAGAGATGTATTGTGTGAAGGAGGTCCCTGACCCCACTGGACCCGGTTTTCTTTAGGAAGTGATGCTTATTACATGCTTAAACTCAAAGCAGCACTGAATGCAAAATCAATCTTGAAGACTAGGGGTTAAGCTGGGAGCTTAGAGTTGATTGTGAGTGTTTGACGGTGTCCATAGAAAGGGACTGACCAGGGGCAGCTGCTAGCTGGGAAAGCTTTTTTTGGTAACTTGCAGTAAGGTGGGCCCTACAGGTACATGAATTACAAAACAGCATCTGTCCTCTGCTAAAAGAGCACAGGGTTCAGCTGGCAGAATACAAACTGGATGTCTCCCCTGCTCACCCTCTTGCTTGACACCTTTGCAGAGTATGTAAATCATACCACCCAGGGCCTGACTGTGAGTGAGCTCCTCCGCGGAAAGAAGCACGCTGCCTTCCCAGAATCGAGCACATAGTAGGTGCTCAGTTTATTGATCTAAAATGACACATTTTGTGAAATATGACATCCTCCGGAGTCATATTTATGACCAGATGAAGATTTTTACGTCAGAGGGCCTCCTTGTCTCCTTCAGGAGAAAATAAATGGCTTCGAGCTACGGAACAACAAGGATCCAAGAAGTGGCCATGGATTCATTCATTCTTTAAAAAAAAATAATGACTGAGCACCTGTTTTTGCTAGACACTGCTCTGCAAGTTGGAGTTCCAGGAAAAAAAAAAAGTAATTTCCTATTTTCATGGAATCCAGTGTTGGGAGGCAGATAATAAATAAAATAAATAGAATATATAGTATGTCAGATAGTGATCAGTGCACTGGATGGGGAAATAAAGCAATGGAACAGTGAAAAGGGGTGGATAGTGCTGGGAGTGGAGGTGCTATTTAAAACAAAGCAATGGGGCTTCCCTGGTGGCGCAGTGGTTGAGAGTCCGCCTGCCGATGCAGGCGACACGGGTTCGTGCCCCGGTCCGGGAAGATCCCACATGCCGCGGAGCGGCTGGGCCCGTGAGCCATGACCGCTGAGCCTGCGCGTCCGGAGCCTGTGCTCCGCAACGGGAGAGGCAACAGTGAGAGGCCCGCATACCATAAAAAAAATAAAAATTAAAAAATAAAACAAAGCAATGAAGCCAGTGTTGGTGGTGAAAGACAAGGCAGAGAATAGTAGACGATGGGATAGAAGAGGTAGTAGGTAGATTGGGAGTAAGATCACACATGGTCTTTTAGGCACCTGCAGAGACGGTTGAGGAGCACTTGGAAAGTATAGTGTATAGATAAAGCACATCATCTGATTGACATCATCTTCTCACTCTCGAGCTGAGAAACGGCAGAATGAACAGTGACGGTACGATCCTCGGAAGTTGATTGTTGGCTCCTTGGACTCTGAGAACTCTCGCGAGAGGGGTACATGGCGTTCTGTTGTGCCTGTTTGGTCTTAAGGGAGTCCACGAGACTGGGGGATGTTGTGAGTCCATCATACGTGTCTTAACATTTGCAGTTTAGACGGGAAAATGGCATTCAGAATGGTAATCACAGCATCGTCAGAGTGCAGAGAGGGCAACTCCTGTTATGTAGGCAGCAGGTTCTGCATTGTGTCAATGCCTGGAATTAGCCACCAAACAGGGCCAAATACAGGTTATCCCCAAGAGCCAAAATAGAAAAAGAAGGAGGTTAGGTTGCCTGATTTCTACTCTATCTCTATCAAATTCCAAAGAGTAAAAGAAGTATGGCAGGGCAATGTGAAGCAAATCCTTTCAGATCCCTTTTCAATGTAAGACAGATTTTGGCTTGATCTCCATCCCTAAACGTGAATGAGTGACTTGAAATGTTGATTGCAAATTCTAGCCAACCTAACTGTAATTTCCTGGCCACAAAGCTTTGCCTCCTGAATTTCAAGAAGAATTAGGACAATTCTTTTTTAGCAGCTGTAATGTGATATACACCAAAACGGCTCAAGTGATTAGAGATTATAGTGGGTTGGATTCCTTCACAAAGAAGGAATTAGTCAAGACCAGAATTAGTGAAATCTGGAAGGAGTTAGTTATAAGTGATCATTTTATGGGGCTGTGATTTGTGTAACACAGTTTCATTTGAACCAAGGAGAAAGAACTCTGAAAGAGTCGTTGGAAGATTTAATGGCGATATTCTATACAGTCTGTTGGATCTGTAATATATATTCCCAAGAAATTACATAAAATCCAATTGGTTAATGTCAATACCTTTCTTTAACTTTGGAAGGAATCATAATCCATGCAAACTAAATTTAGAAAAAAAGATTACATTCTGGAAAGCCCATACACAGTTCAAATACAGACGCTTCATGGTCAGAGGATTATTTATCCAATGGAATCGATCTCCCTATACAGTTGGCAGTCCCATGGCTATTAGTGATGGAATGATGTCTTTGGAAAGGCATGCCTTCCCCTCTTCCAGAGCGCCTTTATTTTATGTTTCTGTATCAGTTTACGTGGTTAGCACCTTTATGCTAAATTGAAAGCAAATTACAGGTAAAATGACATTAGAATGACTTATACTAATCTTTTAAAAAGCTACCCTGTTTTTCAGTTCCCGTATGCTCTATGTCTGCAAATCTAACTGTCACAAATTTTAAAAGTTATGTATGTCCTCAGGGAAAGCTGAGGACTGGCAGTGAATTGGAACCAGACTGAGATGATGTGTACTGTAACACTTCAAAATCATTGCTTCCAAAAAAAATAATCACAGAGGCTTTTAATATTCATAGAGACTAGAAACAGGTGTTTGAACAGAACTTCAGCCACCTTTGACAGAGCACAATGGATTTGTCTGAAAGGGTCTTCATTTTCCCTGTCACTCGCTGGCAGGACTCGGAACATCAAAACAGTTTTCCTCCTGAGCTTTCACTACCTATTTCAAAGGATTACACTTGACATTTCTAACTCTTTTTTTCCTTTCGTTAAACTCCGTCCTCCCTCTTTTAAAATTGCATGATTTTGTTAGCAAATCAGAGTGGGCAGAATAATACATTAGTGCTCATTCTTTCTGGACACTGGGCTGACCTCATTGCTTTTTATGTCTGCCAGTAGACCACACGAACTATTTTTGGTTCGTCATTTATCTGTGCAGACAGAGATCAGCTCGTGCGCCTCAGAAGAGCACTATTTAGCCAGATGGGGGTAACTAACAAACTGTGGCTTACATCGAAAAGCTATGCCACTTAGGCTGTACAAGACACTTCATCTTTCTCTGCCTCAGTTTTTCCTCTTGCTTTGCAAAAAATAAAAATAATAAAAGTAAAACTGCTGTAACGCCAGGGCAAAGAGGAATAATTCAAATAACGACTCTGTACCTTGCTAAGTTAGGATACCCTAAAAACAAAAACAGCATTTGGTCCTTTGTGGGGGGCTTAGTCCATAACTCCAAATGCTAAATTATGTTTACATTTTTTAGATAAGAAATGGCTCAGGGAAACAATCTGAAGACATTGTCACTGGTTATCTACTGGGTGATGTCAGGCACAGCATTTATCTCAGACTCAGTTTACTCATCTGTTAAAATTAAGGATTTGGATACTATCTTGGGCTTCCCTGGTGACGCAGTGGTTGGGACTCCGCCTGCCAATGCAGGGGACATGGGTTTGAGCCCTTGTCCGGGAAGATCCCACATGCCGCGGAGCAACTAAACCCGTGCGCCACAACTGCTGAGCCTGCGCTCTAGAGCCCACAAGCCACAGCTACTGAAGCCTGCATGCCACAACTACTGAAGTCTGCGCACTCTAGAGCCCATGCTCTGCAACAAGAGAAGCTACTGCGATGAGAAACCTGTGCACCGCAACAAAGAGTAGACCCCGCTCTCCGCCAACTAGAGAAAGCCCGTGCGCAGCAATGAAGACCCAACGCAGCCAAAAATAAATAAATAAAATTAATTAATTAATTAATTTTAAAAAAAAGGATTTGGATACTATCTCAAGGTTTCTATCCAGAACTAAACATCTGTAGCACAGTGTATCCTTGAATTTCCCAGGGCCACAAGGAGATGGAATAAAGAAGAAAATAATAAAACAATAAAATGTAAAGTTAGCTATAATTACCGGTCTAGTTCCTTAAACATTTCTTTTTTTCTTTCCTTTTGGAAAGGGCAAAGTAGTAGGTGGTATGACTTCAGAAACAATAAGCATGAGGTTTAGTCATGGAAGTCACATCAATTTCTATGACAGATGAGAATAAACTGAATAAGAAGTAAAGCTTTGGGGTGTTGCTGAAAGTCGCTGAAAAGGTTTTAAATGAGGACAGAGACACTGTGTGCATTTTTTTTTAATATAAAAATTTTATCCTTTTGCCAAAAGGACAGAAAGGTGGAATTTGGGGGAAAAACATGGACAGTATGGTTGGTCATGAAAATATTAAGATCGTATTTATAGAAGCCTTAAAAGTCAAATTAAAAAAAAAAAACTGGTAATGAAATTTGCGGTTTCCCTCAAAAGAGTTCCATTTGCTCCCTGTTCAGTTTGCCGGTGACACAGATTTCTCTGTCCCCAACCCCTGCTCTAACAACCAAGTCCACATTGGATGGATGGATGCTTTCAAATTTGAACAGTTTAGAAAGATTTTCAAAGTACTTAAGGAATTTACTTTGACTTGACATTTGAATCGGAAATGAAGCGATACATAAGTTTAAAGTAACCAGCAACATGTAACCTAATGTTCGTATCTCACTAGATTTTTTTTTCCTGTGAAACATGGTCAAAGAAAAAAAAAACCCTTCCTTTCTCATCATTCTTATTATGCATTTAAAATTAAATATTTTAAGTCACTCAAGAATCTGAATACCAAAAATACTGTGAAACGCCTTCTCAAATATTACACAAAGTGACCTTCAGATGGGACCCTCTCCTCACCAGAACAATTTCTATCCAGCTGCTGATGTGCCCCTGAGCATATCGGGCTTAAAAAGAGAGAGAGAGAGACGTTTATAAATTATTTTGACTCCAAGCTCCCGAAGTAAAACATGCCCACACACATCGCCAGCCCGTTACTTAGAAACTAGGACAGAGGGATATCGAAGTACTATTGAACCTGCTTTCCTCAGCTACCACCTGTGAATTATGGCTGGCAGCAGGAGTCTTATGGTACTATTGTAAAAGTAATGTACCTCTTAAATGGTAATTTACTAAGTTGCTGATGAAATGCATTGCAAATATGTTAGTTTCAGGGTGGTTAGGAAAGTTAACTGCTGCCTCTTTTCTGTATTGTCATATATGCCCACGTGCTGAGAGAATCAGGAGCCGCTTCCTTAGAAAGCTGTTTAAATGGAACCTATGGCCAGTCAGTCACCTGGTTAGAACATGAGGTTGATAAGGCCAAAGATTTAGGGAAATTTCCTGAGGCTTTTTTTTTTTTAAGCAGTCTTACCATCACTATCCCAAAACCATTAGACCTATAAAATGTCCCCTGAGCCTCAAACTTTTCATTGTGCACCCTATCTAATTTTCTATCTTATCAATTTGACCCCCTGTAGATTTTTCCCTAGCCTGGCCCCCTAACAACAGAGTGTAATGAAGCATCATTAGACCTCAGATCTCTTTGAAGAGATCTGCTATAAACCCAGAGGCACTTTGACAATCACACAAGAGGGAATCAAAGAGATAGGTAGGTGAGTGAATATAAGGTCAGAAACTGGTGCTTTATTAAGTTTGTATGACCTCATCCTAGACAGAGATCTGTGCTTATTTACATGACCTCTAAGATCTCTCTTAGCCGACATTTTATAAAGCTTTAACAATTTAAAAAGCCACTCAGGTTCATTATTTCATCTGACCCTCAGAACAGCCCTCTGAAGAAGGGAGGAAGTTACTGTCCAAATATTAGTCGAGAAAAACAAAAGCTGATGGACACTAGGAGATTTGCTTGAGGTCCCCCAGCTAGTGAGTGATGGAATTTGAAACCAGACCTTCTCACTCCAAGCCCATCATGGAAACTACGCTTTGGCCAGAACACAAGTATACAGGAACCCTGAGCTGACCTAAAACCTACAGGGGTAGTGTAAGTAACCTGCAGAACATTTAAAACATGACAACATTTAACAAGTTCAATGGCCGAATCGGTGATTCTTCTCTCTTCTCTAACTGAATAATTTTAGAGCAAGGATAGCAAATAAATTGCAATTTGCTTGCCAAGGACGCTAAGGCTGCATCCCAATTTAGAAAAGAACGTAGTGATTGATTAGCAATGTCTGCCCTGAGCACAGAAAATGACTGGTGGTGGCACACCTATTTGCTAAAGAATCTGTCATTTTATAAAACACACTTAGGTTTAATGATGAGAAGCAACATTGACAAGTCTTTTTTAAGCATCAAATAAGTGCTTTTATAATGCTAAGCACTGTATTAGGCACTGTGGATAAACACCAAGAAGTTTAAGAGAAAGTCTTTGCCTATATAACTTACAATCCAATGTGGAAAATAAGCTAAACGCACAGACAACATTTTAGATCTTCATCTTTTGATTCTGATTGTGAACATTGCACAGATTTGTAAAAGGGTAGATCACACAATAAAAGGAGTCCATCTTTGTGAAATGTGACAGCTTCTGAAAGGAATATCAAGGGACCAAATATAGATGGGGAAAGAACTTTAGTGGAATTCCTGTATAGTTTGAATGCTGTATTTTCTTACATTATTTCATACCACAGGAAATATTTTACAAGGGTCAATCAGAGTCCAAAATGGATTAAATATTTTGATTCGCTGCTGAGCTTGCTGATATAAAAATACGTTCACATGCATGTCTTTAGCAACTAACTCTACAAATGTTGTGATTTTAGCTCTAATAAAAATGGACAAGAAGTAAATAATAAGGGCCCCCTTCCAAATATCTTTTGTTCCTAATATAGGTAGAAAAAATAAAGCTGCAAACTAGACTACCAGTTTCCTGAAGGAGACTTGATGACAAATTCCGTGTAAGAGAAATGATGGGAAACGTGGAATTTCTTTCAGAATAATCTGGGGATGAGGGGGTTAGGATACATGGGGGAGTGGAGGGGAAAGGGGGTAAATTAAACAAGATGGGCCATGAATTGATAATCGATGAAGCTGGGTGCTAGGTACATGAGGGTTCATTATACTTTTCTCTCTACTTTTATTAATTTTTGAAATTTTCCATTGAAAAAAAAGTCTTTTTAAATCCATCTTAAAGATGCAGCCACAATTTAAAGTTTCAGAAGTAGAGGCTTTTATTTGATATTGCCATAGACTGAAAAGGGAAAGATATTCAAACCCATGATGATTCGAGGCTGGTGGGGAGAGTTGCCTGGTTAAGAAATGCAGAACTTCGACAAATTAGGCCAAAGAGACAAATCAGAGGTGAGAGTTGCTGCTTTGTTGTTCCACCACCAGTTGTCTCATGGGTGTAAATTTATCATCAATTTGCTGTAGCGGGGTCTTTGGATGCTATAATTTCTCATCTGTTTCCTGCTGCAAAACCCATCAGCTATGCCTGTATCCAGGTTTCCATCACAGCTGTGAAACATTAATCTCAGAAACACGTTCTCCTATCACTGCCCTGGCGGATGTGTGCTGTCTAGTTCATTCCCCAGCAGTCTCCTGGCTCCTCTCCTGATACCCTCCTGGCACCACTAGCAACTGCGAAACTCTTGTCATCCTAGAGATGGGACTGCTGTGATGCTCCTTGGGTGGCCCTCAACGTCCTCTACTTATTTCCTCTCACTTCCCTGAACCTGGGAAGGATTTGTCACCTGGGTGTCTGGGAATCAAAGCTCTCCTGTGACTTTGTTGTATTAAACCTTGGATTTGAAACAGGCTTGTCCATCATAGTATTTTTCCGTGAATGTATCCTTCATTACATTCTTTGCAGAGCTCTGTGTACTCCCTGCTAAATGGTTTATTAATTACAGTATTTAATAATAAGATTGTTCTGAAAGTAGGTCACGCATAAATGTCTAACTTCTTGGTTCTTGTTTGTCTGTTTTTCTTAAGATAGTCTTCATATTTATTTTATTGTGATTAAGAGATAAAAGGGGATTTTTATCATGGGACTCCTGCTGGTTAAACCTCAGATAAATTAGTAGGAAACTACATCTGTCAGGTAACTGAGATCTCCATGCTGAAATTGAGGATAAAATATGAATTGTGGAAAATTATCTCTCTCTGCTCCCCACTACCAAAAAAAAAAGCAAGAAAGAAAAATCCTGATTAGCATATGCTGTCTTTGGTATTAATCATGGGAGTAGCTTATGTGTTTATAAGATGAATGACTTTAAAGAGGTCAAAAAGTGTGGGCTTTCTTTTTCCCCAGAACAGATCACATCGCAGAGTCTGAAAGCTATAAAGGGCCAGTGTAAATGGACAGTGACAAGAGAAGAAAAGCAATTAAATTGGATAGAAATGGGGCTCAAGGGTATGAGATGCTCTCTAGTAATCCCAAGACTGCCATTCCCAATGAAAGACGATTAGGGTTTTTTTAGGGAGAGTGGCTGAGAAAGGCTACCCAGAATAGAAAGAAAACAAAAAAAAAAAGACCCTGAGTTTTCCCAAGAGAAAACTTTGATCAAATTGAGGCTGGTGTCAGGAATGACAAAAGGTCAACAAAGCCCAAGGGAATTCAGCAAATCTTTCTGCCCAAGCTGGAGAAACTCCACTTTATTCTGTGACACTATAGAGGCATGTAGAGGGCATACATATGAAATAAGGCATTATATCTGCAGACAGCGTACATACAACATATAATCGCTTCAACACTTCCAGAAAATTGCTTTCTGACAGTCGTAAATGAGAAGGATTACAAGAGATAAGAGGATGGTCTGTGTTCCCAAGGTAGCCACTGGGAAAAGAAGGATGTTATTTTAAATGATTATAACTGACTATCGTCCTAAATTGCATACTGCACTCTGTTCTCCAGTTGATTCTCTACAACTTAGATAGTCAAAGGCAACACCAGCATAGACAACTGCCCTGAAATAATACTGCATTTATCTCCATTTTTTTATTTAATAAGAAAGAAGTTTCATGAATAGAAACAAAACTATATGATGCCGAAATAGTACTCTGTGCACCCGCGTATTGGGGGAATAACAAAATAATCGGGGCTTTTGCTTTCTAAGCATGTAGAAGTGTATGGGAGCTTCCCTATTCCCAAGAGGAATCTGTACTCTTGTTAGGAACTGCTGAGTGGGTGTATTTGAGATCACAGAAAACTTCACTCTGTATCTAGAGAGGCATAGGAGTCTTATTACATCCTGTTAGTCGTTTTCTCCATCCAACCTTCATTAAAAAAGAAACCCAAGGTTATTTCTGGACCTGCTGGAATGGCAAAAGGATATCTTACTCTTTATGTGCTGCATTTGATCAACATGTGTCATTAATCTCCCCTTCCTGCTTGGTGGCAGTAAATCATGGAACACTTTATCAGTTCTTTTTTCAATTAGATTGATGTATGCGCATTCCTTGAATGTTAAAGGTCATTAATTTCCACATTCGTCTCTTAGGTTGGTAGCACACAGATTGGTATATTGATGATATACTCTTTCATTGATTCTATATCGTCTTTAGCGCCATGAGTCGTGAGTGGTGTTTCCTTCTCAGCCAAGACACAATAAGTGGAAATGTGTTAATATTTGCAGAGGAATAAAGAACCTAGCTTTTGTCCCTTCTGTAGCATCTTAATGTCCCTGGATGAAAATAATTGTAAAATCTACTTAGTCATATATTTAAAGTGTCTTTGGCATGGATCAACCCTTCTTCCTGAGCTGAAGGTAATATCTATAGCATCTAACAGTTTTAGCCTACTGACCTTCTATTTTCATTGATGCTTCAAAGTAACTAAGGACTTCCTGAAGTTATTTCAAAATAGTTCATTGAAGAAATAAGTCCCCTAGTCATTTGTATTGAGATTTATTGCCTACACATTTGACGTATCACCCCATGTTAACTTATTCAATGTGGATCAAAGTCATGATGAACCTCTCACAGTTGTGATATTCCAAAGATAACCCAGCTTTTTATTTCATCTCCTTCCATAGAATAGACCACACACACCTTGTTTATGCCACAAGCGTACCTAATACAATGAAGATAATAAAATAAAATTTTAATCACCAGAAGCAGTTGATTGATGTCATTGACCACTTTAGAATGATGGGAAATAAGTGAAACATACAGAGTTATGTTATAAAAGTTATAAAACTGTAATAATAAGCAGTGAATATGTTACTGAAGAAAAAATGCAATTTGAATGTTTTAAAAATATATTTTTTGGCAACAAAGGTACAAAATCTTTAGCTCAAGTTTTAGAATGAAGAAGAGTGTAGTCAAACGTGTCATGCAATAAATATGGATTCCAAACACAGCTCATCAGTAATTTCCAGCGTAACATTGTCAGTCATTTTAGCCTCACTGGACCTCAGTCTCCTCAGATGCAAAATGAAGTTACATTAAATCGTCTTAAAAGTTCCTTATGATCTAAATGCTCATATATAAATGTTAGAAAACCATGCAGAAAGTTCAGAAAATGCTTGAAACCAAGAAGTGTTAACAAAAGAGTTAACATACATTTTCTTGAATTTTTGAGGCACACAAGTGAAGAGTTACACGTCATCAGAAAATCCAGAGCTTCACAGAGCAGGGTAGTGAATGTTACCAACTCGAGTCAGTAATTATTTTGTTAAGCAGTTGTTGGAAGTCTCGTCCTGTCCAACCTGGGAAATAGGGAAGCAGTTGGTCCATTCAGTGCAAAACTAAGGCTCTCTGGGAGCTTACAACATAGCAGGGGGAAAGGACTTATAAGCAAAGAACTTTCAGAACAATCAAAGCTCGTTTCTGTACTCAGACCAGGATATGAAGATTTCTGGTTTTGTTGTTTTTGTTACTTTTTTAACTTTCAGTTCATTGAAAATACTGGCCTCTTTGATCATAAATTTGTGAGCCATCTCACATCCCATTTGGAAGCAGAGTACCATTCTGAAAGGAATAAAATCCAGTATACAGTCAAGTCCAAAATGCACTTCTCTAGAAATCCAAAGGGTGAGATCACAGAGGAGAGAAGTGACGTGTGGAGGGGTTTGAGGGATGTTTGGACAACCTGTGCTTCTTGAAATATTCTCCTTGGTTCAGCAACCCTGTGTGCTCCCCTCTTTTCTCTCTATATTGTCTCCCCTTTTCTCTGTTCTTTTCCTGAGTGACTCAACCCTTGGCTTCCTGCTCTTTTCCTTATACATTCATCTCTTTGAGAACCCATCAATCCTCATAACTTCCACTGCCTCTTCCAGTTTGGGCAAGGCCAGCGGTGGAACAGAGAGGTAAGGAGGGTTCAGGACAGAAGTCTCATTAACGAGGAGGGATCTTCAGACTCTATAGAGGTAGACGGAAAGCAGATTGAGTGAGACCTGAGCATCGGTTTGTACTGAAGAGAGGAAATGAGTGGCCCAGATTGGGGAGGCCAGTTGGCCAAGGCAAAGGAGGATTGTTTGACCCTAGAGCCGTAGTACTCAAAGTGTGGTCCATGGACCAGCAGCGCTAGCATTACCTGGGAACTGCTAGACATGCAGAATCCCAGGCCTTACCCGAGACCTTCTGAATCAGAACCTGCAAGTGACTGGTATGTGCACATGAGAGTTGGAGAAGTACTGGTCAAAACCAACGTGAAAAGAAAAGAAAAAAGCCGTAAATATAGAGAGGAGTAGGCTCTGCACCAATCAGGCTCTACCTGCTAATACATTTGACTTCTGCACATTCCTTCCAACCCTGATGAAAGTTAGCAAATGTAGCCGAGAAGGAGCAAATATTGGGGAGGGTGGGCCACCTCGGGGAAGATGAAGCCCCTTTAATAGGCCAGGAGAGTCTAGATGGAGCAGAAGATTCTTCTCTTCGTGCAGCAGGCACTCGATTTTGAAAATTGGGCTGGGGCAGACTAAGGGGGACTTTGAAAGCCAGCTGAAGAGTTCTGTGGTTTTCCTGGATGCATAAATTTATTAAGGAGGAATCTAGTGAAAGCAGTGATTTCGGATGAAACATCCTGCCACAAGAAACAGGAAAAAGCCAACAGCAGGGAGAGTAGGCAGGGCACCTGTGCATATGTTTTGCTAATTTTGTCCCTGTACTTTCGTCAATGTCATGCCTGATGAACACAGAGTGGCCAGTCTACTCCTTTCCTCCCACCTCCATCATTGCCATCCTTCAAGGTCCACTCAGGTGCATCCTTCTCCAGGACATCTTTCCTAGTGACACAAACCCATACCAGCATCATCATGAAGTCCTCTAGCCCTCAGAGTCTATTCTACGTGTTTAACCTTAAGCATCTTAACATAGAGACTCAGGAGCTGGCAGGGCCCTAATTCTATCTCCTCCTTAAACTCTTCCAGCGATGGGATCTTGATGACCCACCAAGCCATCCATTACAGGTGGGGGAGGTGCTGTAATAGTTAAAAAAGAAAGCTCTTCCTTATACTGAGCTGAATTTCCTTTTTCTTCCTTTGTGTCAATCACATACTAAAAAGCACCAGGATAGCACAGCTCTCTGCCTTTTATCTGTTTCTCGTTCACAGATTCTGTTGAGTCTGCAAGTTGAAAGTGTTTTAGCCTTTCTTTACTGATCTGAGAGAGCTCGAGCATTCTCTTTCCTAGCAAAGCTCATTTAGACCGTGTTCCGTTTGACATATAGCTACTGAGAGAGTTCAGGTAGACGCTTAACTGGCTGTGTTCTCTTTAATTCAGATGTGGTTAGACTAGTTTATGATTTCACAGCTCCGGTATCGCCCTGGACTACAGAGAGCTTGGAGCAAGAATATCAGGGGTGGGCAGGCTGAATGAAGAATAATCAACCCACAATGTAGGAGATAGATAGATGCGAAGGACGCTTGAGAGACAAAATGTTCCTGGGCCAGAAGCGCACAAGCCCAGGAACTGACTGTGCCCTGATCAATGTTATTGACATTTGTAAAGAGCGGCAAACCTGTCAGTCCAGACCGCTTGGGTAGCTTGGATCTGAGATGAAACAAGAGTCTCAGGGGTGCCTGTTAATTTAGCCGTGATTATCCATATTCTGTCCTGGGACAAAGGCACCTCGGTCAAAGACTCGCCCAGTCTGGCCCCAGTGTCAGGCCTCTTTTAGAAATAATTAGAGCCTGACTTCCACAAACATTCCTATCAGACAACCAGCCCTCCCCCTCTGATTGCCTCAATACCAACAGCCCTGAGTTGTAAACCAAACTGGGTCTCAGCTCTGCAGCCGAGGACCAGACAGACCCTCAAACGAGGTGACTCAAGCAATACAAGGTCGGCCGTGAGGCCAGCCAGCCAGTTTCTCCCTGTGGACACCAGCCTCTCTCTCCCACCAGCAGAGCTCTTACATTCCTCCCTCAGTTTCCAAATCACAAAAGAAGTCCCCAGAACCCAGTCTAATCAGCTCCCACCGATGAGTGCTTACAACGTGGCAGAAACAGTGCCGCTTGCTTTCCACACATTACTTCATTCATTGCCACGACACCCCTGATGAGAAACGGTTATCCCGATTTTCCATGTTGAGAAGCTAAGACAGAGGCATGATACAACAGCCTAACTGGAGACACAGCAAAGAATGGTCGAGTGTGATTTAAACCCATCCAGACACATGACTACAGCTCCACACTCCTTTCTTAGCATTAAATCCAAACGTTAGGGGAAAAATATCATTGCATAAGGCAGAGAATCCCCTCAAGTTATTGCAAAGAGTACAAAAGTCAATTCTTTCAGAAGTGTAGGGATGTGATAATCAAATACTATAAGATAAAAAAATTTACTCAAGATTAACATAGGACATCATATTCAAAGTTGTGACTCTTCTTAGCGTATTTTGTTTGCAGTTAAAGGTAATATTATATTTGGTAAATATCTGTTTTCTAGCACGTGTCTTTACCCACAACAAGAAATGCTTTATGCAGCTGAGGCCCTCTGGAAGACTGACTGTGTTTATCCCACCACTGAACAACCCACAAGAATAGACTAACATTTGGTTGGAAACAGAAATGATTAGAACTTATTTATTTGGTTTTATTAAAAATATGCTTCCTCGGCACAGTTATTGTTTCACTTTTCAGATGAAATAAGATGAAGTGGTAGCTAAGGATTCAAAATTGAATTGCGAAGTGCTACTTTTAATAATATATTCCACACCAAAAAGAGACTTTATGAAGGTTTCGGTCAGTTAAGAAGATCAATAATTGTAGCTTTGAATATGATGTCATCTTTTCTATCCAGTATCTATTTATCTATCTATCTATCTACCTCTCTACCTATCTGTCATTCAGTCATCTTCTATTGTTCGTCCAAAGGTTTTGAGAGTATTCACCTTGCCTCTTCATCCATACTGCTAACTTTGTTAGTATGGAAGTAAAACATTTATAAACTGCCTATCTTGTGCCAAAGACTATGCAAAGGATTGGGGACACAATATCAAACCAGAGTGTGCTGTTCAGGACGCTTTCAGTTGCACTAAATAACTCCACTGGAGTGAACAAGAAGAATGGCAAAAGGGTGATATCAAGGCTGATTGTTTCTGAGACTCCAGGATGTCTCAACAGACTCGGGCCCTTCCCATCTTTCTGCTCTGGTGTCTCCAGGCTCATTCCTCTCATGGTTGCAAAATGGCCATTGTTACTCCAGGCATCACATCCCGACTTAACAAGGGCCAAACTGGAAACCTTTCCCAGGAACCCCTAGCAGACTTCCCCTCATGTCTCATTGGCCAGAACTGGACCATAGGACAATCTTTAGGGCAATACCCAGCAAAGGGAACGGACTTCCATGACAGGCTTAGACTAATCAATCCGAGTTTATCAGAGCTGAGATGGATTTGGTTACTGGAACAAATAAGGATTCTGTTAGAAGAAAGCTGTGGGGAATGGCTGTTGGGCTGGCTGGTAGTCTACAAGGTGATGTGTGTGCTCAGGATCTGCAGATAGAAAATTCTAGGCTGGGCGACTTACATACCAGCTGTGTTTGTTTAGCACTTTTTAAAAAAAGCTCTCTTTCAGTGTACTTTAAAAAAAAAAAAAGTACCATTTTAATCACTTTAAGTGTCCAGTTCAGTGTCATTATGTACATTAACAATGTTGTCAGTGTTGTCATCATCACTATCTACCTCCAGAATTTTTTCGTCATCTCAAAGAGAAACTGTATCCATAGCAATAACTCCCCTTTCCCTCTCCTCCCAGCCCCTAGTAAACTCTATCCTACTTTCTATGAACTTGCCTGTGATAAATACCTCATACAAGTGCACTCATACCATATTTGTCCTTTACTGTCTGGCTTATTTAACATGGCATATTGTTTTCAAGGTTTATCCATATAGTAGCATGTATCAGAATTTCATTCCTTTTTATGGCTGAATACTATTCCATTGTGTGAATACACCACATTCTGTTTATCCATTCATCTGTCGACAGACACTTGGGTTGTTTCACCTTTTGACTATTGTGAATAATGCTGCTATGAACATGGGTGTGTGAGAATCTGGGTGAGTCCCTGTTTTCTTAGCACTGTCTTCAACAGCACTGAACCTCAGTGACAGAGTGACCTGTTACGTATGTTGTATTAAATTTTGCAACATCTGTAAAGGAGAGCTAGGTGCTTCAGAAATGGCTTCTGCCGCTACCGTCTTTGTTGTTGTTGGAACACAGAAGCAGAGCTCAAAGGAGGGGTGCCTAGCTCAACCCTAGGATTCTGAAATATGTGAGCTGCACTTTGAAGATCAATTAGGGATAAGCATCATAGGACCTCTAGAGGAAGTGCCTGCAGTCCAAATGCTTAATTAAACAGAAGGATTAGATCTCAGTCTATGCACTTATTTTCTTCTCATCGCTTCTTTTTCAGCATATTTACTGTTGAGAATATGCATATGCTTTGTATCAGGTACAGTTCTGGGCACTAAGGAATAAAAGATAAATAATCTGTAGTATCTACCATCAAAGAGCGCAAAGTGTAGCAGAAGAGACAGACTGAAAAAGAGATCATTATGCCACCATATGTGAAGGGCAGGGAGAGAGAAAATCAAGGTGCCGTGGGAGCCCAAAGCAGGGAGCTCTCAGAGAGAAGGACTCCAACATCCCTGGTAAAATTTTTGAAAAGTCGTTTGGAATTAATCAAGTATTTGACAGCACATGTTCGCTGCTCAGGGTCAGAATGTGACACGGGTGCAAAAAGTAGGACCCAGGAGTCAGAGAACGAGTGTGGATCGTATGGAAAAGAGAGGAGGCCACAAAAGTGAAGGGAGAAACAGAAAGCATGAGTATGAAGGGTGAGGGAAAAGAATAAAACCCACTGGGAAGGAAAACTGAGGAGAGGGAAGTGACAAAGCAAAACAGCACGTGGGGCAAATGACAAGAAAAAGGTTGCTAGAGCGTATCAAGGCTGCTTAACTCATGCTGTGTATGATTTTGTCCATTAGATTTGTGGAAGCCTGTACCATCAATGCAAATGATTTATGTTATCAATGTGGTCTCTCTTTTTTCTTCATATTATTCCCCAAAATGCTGAAGAACATGTTGGCTGAGTTGGAAGGAAAGTTTTTAGGTGATAGTCAGTCACTCCCTTTTTATCATAAATCTATCCTGGAGCCCAACTCTCTCCATGTCTGGACAGCCAACTGCTCATAGGACATTTCCACTGAGCGTCTGACCTGTTGTCCTTTTCCTTTGAAATGTGACCCCTCGTTCTCCTACCGTTCCCCATTTGTCATCGTGCTTTTCACTGTCTCCTTGTCTCTGGGCCCTTTTGAATTGCTGCTCCCTCTTTTCTGCTATTCCATCTTCTATTCCACTGACACCACCCACTCTTTCTTCTCTACTGGACTAATGCCTAGTAATCCTAGTAGGCTTCAAAAACACAGCTCCAGAAGGCTATCTCTGCCCGCCTCTCTCCCTCCCCAGGCTGATTTAAATTCTCTTTCTTTGAGGTTCCGTTGCACTTGGTACCTGTTTCCTGCTTAGCCCTGATCACACTGAATAATAATTGCTAGTGTGCTTGCTTGTCTCTCCATGGGTCTGCAACCATACACATCACAGGCACGCAGTACATGTTGACTGATTAAATGAATGAATAAAGAAAACAGTACTGCATCTTAGCAGTCAACAAAGTCATGAGTTGAGAGTCAGTTCCACTGAGTCTTTCACAGATCATCAATGGCTTAGTTGTTCAAAAGCTTTACTGACATAAAGCGTTAAGTTTCTGACCCATTCATTTTTAATCCCAAGAGTGCTATTCTAAGCATTCTATTTTAAAATTATTTTTCTCAATTTTTCTATATTTTCTATAGTATGGTGATTATCATTAGTTAACCTTTAAAAATAAATTAATACTTTTTAAAGCCCCTCTCTTCTCAATAAAGAAAAAAATGTAAGGCCAGACCCAGTCTTTTGTGGCCTAGGTGTGTGTGGGAGAAGAGTGGCTAATTTAGGGGAAATGGGGAAGAGGTTGGTAGGTCAGAAAATATTTTGTGATAAAGTTTAGAAAGCATTGACTTCGGAACATTGGATGTAGTTTATTCATATGGGAATCATTACAGATGTTAACTTGGATGTACATGGAATGATGTTGCTAACTGTACAGTCTAATGTGAGCTTTGAGAAACAAATATACGTTATCTGGGCGAAATTTTTTAAATATACTTATGAATTCTACATGATAAATATATGCTAAGAAAAAGAGATCGATGTATACAATATAGATGAGTGCAATAGGCATATCTTTCTGCCAAAAGCCAGAAGGAGTTTATTCAGTAGATATACAGCGGGCTTTCTCAGTAGAGCTGTTAGTCTTAGAATTCTGACCCAATTCCAACAAAGTCATTTCATCCTGCCTGCTTAAATTCCCCTACCGTTGCTGCTCAACACAGAATTCTTCTTCATTTCTCATCCCATCTGAAGTGTTACTCCATTCTGAAAAACAGCTTCGTGTACCACTCTAAAGGTGACTGCTCTGCCTTGATGAGTGAGGCAATTTTGTTACGTTAAGTGCTTTGGGGAAAAAAGCACTTACAGTGTTCCCGTAGAAATGCAAGCTAATATTACTCAATGAAACTTCCTTTCAGCTGTTGTGCTTCGTGGCATTTTCAAAACGAAGAGACCTTCCCCCACTGCAGCTTATTTATGTGATGTATTCAAAATGGGCACACTTCCTGAAGGCATCTGGGAATGTGTGTAGAAGAAATAGGAAAGAAACAGAAATTTAATATAGATGAAGTTAAACAGCTAACAGTAGAGAGGCCAGTGAGGTTGTTAAGTTGCAACTTCAAACCTAGACCTAAACTTCTAAGTAATCAGAAAGAATAGAGAATAATTACATGAGGTATCTTCTGGTGTGTCTTCCGTCTCGCTAAATTCTAAATGACCGTTCCAAGAGGTTCTTGGGGTAGGCAAAGGTGTCCCAACTACAGAATTCAGAGTTTCATAGACTTTGGAATGAAATAGTTTTTGCAAATTTATTGAATATTATTACATGCAGCGTTTAAAAGATAGCCACATTTTTGAAAAGCATAGCAAGCAACACACTGAATATGCATGGGTATATCACCCATTGGTTTCTAGAATACATCACCTTGTTTCTTCTTTAAAATCAGTCCCATTCACTGTCTTTTTAGTAGCCTCAAAATTATGTTTCTCTTTCTTAAGAAAATCTCTTAGCCTGTTTTCAACATACATGTTTGCTTTAAAAAACAGTCATATTGGGGCTTCCCTGGTGGTGCAGTGATTGAGAGTCTGCCTGCCGATGCAGGGGACACGGGTTCGTGCCCCGGTCCAGGAAGATCCCACATGCCATGGAGTGGCTGGGTCTGTGAGCCATGGCTGCTGAGCCTGTGCGTCCGGAGCCTGTGCTCCACAATGGGAGAGGCCACAGCAGTGAGAGGCCCGTGTACCGAGAAAAAAAAAAAAAAAATATATATATATATATATATATGCTCATTATACTTGATTCTTAAATAAAGGACAACTTGAAATCTATCTTAAGTTGATAATCAGAAATAGGGACAAATCAGAGATAGAAACTATATTTATTTTACAATAATGAAAAGTCTGGTAAGAAACCTATAAAGCCAATTATATACAAGAATGGTTACAGAAACTAGAGTGCATTGAAGATATGAAATATCATGCAGCCAATAAAAAGGATGTTTTCATAGAAGAATGAGGGGATACCTAAGTATATGCTATTGAATTGAAAGTAAAGGGTAAACACCACATATATAGTGTGACCCTAAAGTTATGCATATTAGAATTAACACCTGCAAGGAAATACCACAAAATATTATTCATGATGATATCGATCTTGGTAAATTGTAGATGATTGCTATTCTCTTCTTTTTGTTGTTGTTGTTTTGTATTTTCCAAATTTTGTAAAACAAACACACATAGACACTCAGCAGAAATTTCCAATGAGCAGTTGGATATCTGTGTCCTGGTTACAGAGAGAGTTGGGCCTAGAAAGTAGATTTATGATTAAAAAAAAGAAAAGGAAATAACTTGCCTAAAATCTTTCCTTCCAACTCAGCTACTGTATTCTTCAGCATAAAGAGAAATCTAATAAGAAAATAGTTACAGCTTTCTGAAAACCAACTCAATGAAGTTACCTTTAATTTTATGCCTGGTGTCCAATATTCCTTCCCCAGTCATACACCTGTTCTAAGGACAGACTATACCACTGCCCTCTCATAATCAACAAGATTACTTTTTTTTTTTTTTTTGGCGGTACGCGGCCCTCTCACTGCTGTGGCCTCTCGCGTTGCGGAGCACAGGCTCTGGACGCGCAGGCTCAGTGGCCATGGCTCACGGGCCCAGCCACTCCGCGGCATGTGGGATCTTCCCGGACCGGGACACGAACCCGTGTCCCCTGCATCGGCAGGCGGACTCTCAACCACTGCGCCACCAGGGAAGCCCAACAAGATTACTTTTAATGGTAAGTTCTGGAAAGGCCTAAACACTAAGAGAAGGCTCAGGAGGAGAAACTGTGGGCCCACAGCTTGCAATATGAGGGCCGCTGCCTGAAGTTCCCAAGGTCACTTGTTTGTTTGAAGTAGCCTCGTGAAGGAGCAAGGCCAGAGGAATGCAGCTCTGATGCCCTGGAGCGGACAGTGATTCTCCCCTGTCCCTCCTGTTAGCCTCACACACACGCTCAGGCCACCGACCCGAGACTCAAGCAGCTGCCCTTGGCTAGATTGACAAGTTCAAGGGATTCACAGATGTTAGTTCTGACCTTACTCCAAGCAGGACCTGCCTTACCTATCCACAAGCTGAGACCCTGGGCAGGCTCTTCTACCTCTAGCATCTTGGTCCACAGCCTTAATTTAGTTCCCACTGTTGTAGGCCATAAAAATCAAATGAGGGCTTCCCTGGTGGCACAGTGGTTGAGAGTCCGCCTGCCGATTCAGGGGACGCGGGTTCGTGCCCCCGTCCGGGAAGATCCCACATGCCGCGGAGCGGCTGGGCCCGTGAGCCATGGCCGCTGAGCCTGTGCGTCCGGAGCCTGTGCTCCGCAACGGGAGAGGCCACAACAGTGAGAGGCCCGGGTACCGCAAAAATAAATAAATAAATAAATAAAAAATCAAATGAATCTCTAGGCCCAAATGTTGTGAGAACAGTACCAGGCCCGGCCCGTTGAAATGTTAAGTGCTCACTCCCTCTCTGTAATGTAATATGTCCTCTCTCTCCCTCTCCCCCTCCCTCCCTCCCTCCCCTCTTCTGCTCTTCCCCCCCTTTCCTCCCTCCTTAGTTGGCACGTGATCTTTATCTTCACCATGGAGTATATTTTGAAGATAACTGTAAGCAAGATGTACAGACAAAGGAAATAACAGAAGTTATCCTACCTTTTCATATGATGTGTCAAAGATGAACTCATCACCTTGTAAAATGAGGTTTTTTTCTTCTTTTTTCAACAATCCAGCTTTTTTTCTTTGGGTCCAGCGACCCATGATACAGGACACACTGCTCTTTTTTTCATTTTCCTTTTGGTTCACATGGCACTGAGCAACAAAATAATAACAAATATATATTTTTTAATAATACCAGCACACAGACGAGGAGGAGAAAAGGTCTCGCATTGCTTGCTGAATTGCCCACTAATCACTGTGTGCAGACCCAGCAGGGAATTCTGACAACACACCTGACTTTTCATTTATTTATTTTTTATTGGTTCTGGGAGAAGTTTGTGATTCATTCCACGTAGGTTGCGAGGCCTTGTACTACAGGAACAAATTGTCTCTGGGGTGATTTGCTTTATTAACTTTTAGAGCAAAGGAGGGAGAAATAGAATTGCTTTAACTGAAACTGCAATATGCTGGCAAAAAGTTTGGTCCTTTTCAGTTCATTGACACCTGAAATGTTTTAACTGGTCCTGTTTCTTAATGATACATTGGCTGATTGTCAAGAAGGAGGCAGTATGATGGAGTCAAAAGAAAGCTGGTTGAAAGACAGAGAACCAGGCAATGGTCACAGCCCTGCCATCTGTGTCCCGCCGAATTCCTAGACCCCTCATAGCGCAGAAACTCGGTGACCTTCTCAGTAAAATAAAAAGGTCGGACTAGATATTGTCCTCCTTTTAGTTAATTTTATTTTTTTATTGATGTATACTTGATTTACAATGTTGTGTTAGTTTCAGGTGTACAGCAAAGTCATTCAGTTATAGATATATTCTTTTTCAGACTCTTTTCCATTATAGGTTATTACAAGATATTAAATATAGTTACCTGTGCTCTATAGTACGTCCTTATTGTTTATTTATTTTATTTTTTTATAATAGATCTTTATTGGAGTATAATTGCTTCACAATACTGTGTTAGTTTCTGTTGTACAAAAAGTGAATCAGCCATATGCATACATATATCCCCATACCCCCTCCCTCTTGAGCCTCCCTCCCACGCTCCCTATCCCACCCCTCTAGGTCATCGCAAAGCACCGAGCTGATCTCCCTGTGCTATGCTGCTGCTTCCCACTAGCTAACTATTTTACATTTGGTAGTGTATACATGTCAATGCTACTCTCACTTTGCCCCAGCTTCCCCCTCCCCACCATGTCCTCAAGTCCATTCTCTATGTCTATGTCTTTATTCCTGCCCTGCCACTAGGTTCATCAGTACCATAAGCAAGCTTGAGAAAGAAAAATGGAGCTGGAGGAATCAGGCTCCCTGACTTCAAACTATGCCACAAAGCTACAGTAATCAAGACAGTATGATATTGGCACAAAAACAGAAATATAGATCAATGGTACAGGATAGAAATCCCAGAGGTAAACCCACACACATATGGTCACCTAATTTACAAAAAAGGAGGCAAGAACCTACAATGGAGAAAAGACAGCCTCTTCAATAAGTGGTGCTGGGAAAACTAGACAGCTACATGTAAAAGAATGAAATTGGAATACTATCTAACACCATACACAAAAATAAACTCCAAATGAATTTAAGACCTAAATGTAAGACCAGACACTATAAAACTCTTAGAGGAAAACATAGGAAAAACACTCTTTGACATAAACCACAGCGTGATCTTTTTTGACCCACCTCCCAGAGTAATGGAAATAAAAACAAAAATAAACAAATGGGACCTAATTAAACTTCAAAGCTTTTGCACAGCAAAGGAAACCATAAACAAGACAAAAAGACAACCCTCAGAATGGGAGAAAATATTTGCAACTGAAACAATAGACAAAGGATTAATCTCCAAATTATACAAACAACTCATGTTTATCTACTTTATATATAGCAGTGTGTACCTGTTAATCCCAAACTCCTAATGTATCCCTCCCCAACCCTTTCCCCTTTGATAACCATAAGTTTGTTTTCCATGTCTATGAATCTGTTTCTGTTTTGTAAATACATTCATTTGTATCATTTTTTTAAATATTCCACATATAAGCAATATCATATGATATCTGTCTTTCTCTGTCTGACTTACTTCACATAGTATGATAATCTCTAGGTCCATCCATGTGGCTGCAAATGGCATTATTTCATTCTTTTTTATGGCTGAGTAGTATTCCATTGTATAGATGTACTACATCTTCTTTATCCATCCGTCGATGGACATTTAGGTTGCTACCTTGCGCTGGCTGTTGTAAATAGTGCTGCTATGAGCATTGGGGTGCGTGTATGTTTTCAAATATTATACTCTTTCAGTGAAAGTTTACAACTTCATGGATGATGGTGAACTCAAACCTTCAGTATTAACTTTGTTGAGAAGTGAAAGGAACCTTCCTCTCCATAAAGATAGAATAATATTAATATTAATATAATAATAAGCATTTGCTGTGCTATGTGCCTAGTATTGCATTTAATCCCCACAGTGATGTAGGAAGAGCCCCCGTAATAACAGAGGACACTAAGGATGACAGAGGTTAAATAAATTACCCCAGATCACAGAGCCTGTGACTGGGGTCACTAGACTCCCATGCATGGCACACAGCTCATGACCACGCCTCGCCTCCACACTGCCTCTCAGGGAGACCGAGAAGACCATCCATGCTGGTGAAGGATTCAAAGTAGCTCAAGTGTGATGTGCAGGTTAATAAAGAGTAAGGAGGAATGTGTGTGCTTTTATAAGCTTGTCAAGGACAATTCAGGATCATGGTACCCACTTTGAAAGAACAGGGTCTCTAAGGGAGGTTTAGGCAGAAGGGTAATTGCAGCAAAGAAGGAATAAGAAAAATCTTAGATAGGACCAAAATGCGTTATCTTTATCATCTAGGTTTTCTCTTTTAATATTCTCTTTGAAAGTGGTGGAGGGCTTCCCTGGTGACGCAGTGGTTGAGAGTCCGCCTGCCGATGCAGGGGATGCGGGTTCGGGCCCCCGTCCGGGAAGATCCCATATGCCGCGGAGCGGCTGGGCCCGTGAGCCATGGCCGCTGAGCCTGCGCGTCCGGAGCCTGTGCTCCGCAACGGGAGAGGCCACAGCAGTGGGAGGCCCACGTACCGCAAAAAAAAAAAAAAAAAAAAAATAAGTGGTGGAGCGCTTGGAATTTAATAAGTAAGTAAAATATTGGGTAAACACGTTGATACTATCTGAGCAATATCAATGCTTGTGTAATAGATGGAGTGAGAGAGGACAGAGATTTTGGGTTCAATGGCTGCTGTTTACATTGAATGATTTGCTTTCCTTCTTTGGGTCTAGTTTCCTAAAAAGTACACTGGTTGGTCCAAATCAACCCACTAGATTCCAAAACCCTGTAGAAGACTTTAGGGATATAAAGATAAAGATGTACTTCTTCTCTCAGAGAGATCTTTAGGAACTCCTTACCTCTTAAATTCTGTGACTCATCATCAAGGTGAAGACTAATTGGTTGTTGTGAATTATTTGAACATTCCTAGCTACAAGTGACATAAAAAATTATTCATATGAAGAATCAGCAATAAACATTTAAATAAAGGGTTATGGTTGGTAGTATACGCTTTGATGTCCATCAAATTCATGGTTTACAAGGCCCACTCTTTCTGGCTTGTGATGTAACCAGACATCTCAAAGATATAACATAGCAGTGAGATGATGCTTATGTGACTATATTATATTTTTATGAAATGCAATGCATTATTCTACTAAAAAGAAACCATCTGAAAATGAGTCCTGTAGGTTCTAATTTCTGTACTGTGCTAGGAATACTAGTGAATTCTTTTTCTCCCACAATTTGCATTTTCTCTTACAGTGTGGAAGCAAAATAAGCCTCTTTGTTTGCACTGGTTTCAGAATTAAATTAGTTTGTATATTTGTTCTCTCCTCCTCTTCCTGGATTTGGTTTCAAAGTAAACAGTTATTTTCATTAAATTCTCTTTTATTTGGATTTAGCTCTTTAGTTACTGGACTTATTCTGGGTGGCTGTCCCTGTTTTATTTTTCACTAAGGTATCCGTTCACTGTTTTAAATGGCATTTAATTGGTTCACTTCCATTTTCTATTATTTACCTCACTCTGTGGTACTATGATTTCTTTAGCTAGATCTCACGCCTGCCATGGTCTGATATTTTAAAGGTATTTTTTTAAGTACTTAAATGCCATACGGGGATGGTAAGACAGGAAAAAAATGATCATCAATTTGATGTTTAATGAATGTGGACAAATTACAGGGAAGGAACAAAAATGACATTCATCCCAGAGATTGTTTTCAAACTTAATGGTAAACGTGGAGTCTTGAGAAACAGCAGGAATTACCTTGTTTAGAAAAACCAAAAATGTTGACTTTTTTTTTTTAGATTAACCTAGAAATGACTTCTGACAGAAAGAAAACCAGCCATACTTTTCAATTTCAAGAGAAAAGCTCTAAAAAGTTATTTCTACCTAATAAAAAAGTACAGTAAGATTCTAAATTCCCACAGAAACTCTTCATCTACCTTATAACACATCGAAAGCCATCAAGGGCCTATTGGCCAGCACTAATAAAGTTTTGCGGGCGTTTTTGATGGTGTGTGGGGGGCAGGGGAGTAAAGAGGGGGAGTTTTAGGGCTGCGGGAGGGGAGAAAATTAGTTCTCACTAAGTTATAGAAGAAAATATAGGAAGATTTTTAAAATTTGTTCCAATAATTCATTTAACAAATGTTCATTTAACAACTCTTAGGGTCTGAGTATTGTTCCAGGGGATGAGACTACAAAAGTGAACAAGAAAAAGGAAGTTCCTGCCCTCTTGAGGATTACATAACAGTGGGGAAAAGAGGAACAATAGCAAATATACATAAAATAATTCAGCAGGGCTTCCCTGGTGGCGCAGTGGTTGAGAGTCCGCCTGCCGATGCAGGGGACATGGGTTCGTGCCCCGGTCTGGGAAGATCCCACATGCCGCGGAGCGGCTAGGCCTGTGAGCCGTGGCCGCTGAGCCTGCGCGTCCGGAGCCTGTGCTCCGCAATGGGAGAGGCCACAACAGTGAGAGGCCCGCGTACTGCAAAAAGAAAATAAATAAATAATTCAGCAAATATTAAGTGCTATGAAGAATAAAGCAATCGGATAAGAGTGACTGGGAGTTGATAAGGTAGTTAGAGAAGATCTTTCTGAGAAGTATCAGTTGGGTAGAGACCTAAAGAAAATAAGAGGCTGAGGAATAAACAGTAAGTACAAAGGCCCTGGGGCAGGAGAGGGTCTGGTCTGTATTCAGGGAACACAAGGAAGCTAGTGAGCGATAATATGCTTGATGATAGATTAGGTCACAGAGGTGGAAAGGAGAAAGCCTATACAAATATGATGCAAGATCAAAACAATTTAAACAAATGATTGGTAAATTTGACTATAAAAAGTTTAAAATTTCTGCATAGCAAAAACTACCATGAACAAAGTCAAAAGATAAACAGCAACTTGGGGGAACATGGTAATTCATGTCACCCAAGGGCTGGTATCTTTAATGTATTTTTTTGTAAAGAAATTTCTTTATATCAATATGAAACAATAATCCAACAGAAAAATAAGTGACCAAAGAAAATGAAGAGAAAAAGCAATTGTAATGCCTTTTAGACATATTAAAGGATGTTCAACCTTACTTAGAATGAGGGAAATTCAAGTTAAAACCACACTGGGATGCAATTTCTTACCCTATCAGATTGGCAAGGATCCAAGCATTTGATCTTAACGCCATCTAAAAGTTTGAGCCTTAGAGAGCCAGACGCAGTCATGTATTGCTCTTGGGAATGTAAACAGGTACAGCCTTTACAGGGAAAGCTTCAGTGCTAACCATCAACATTTTAAACACCCATATCTTTGACCCAGGAGTTTGACTTGTAAGATTTTATCCAACAAATTTCTCTGCATGCATGCTAAATGAATTATGTACAAGGATATTCACTGTGACGTTATTTGTAATAGCAGGAAACCACAGGACATGTTGAGTAGTGAGAAATGAATTGGAAGGGGGGGTGGAGTCTGATTATGAGTCTCTTTTTAAACTTGAACCTTTGGAAGTTCTTGGGCAGGTAAAATGAGAACAGGCTGTGTTTAGAGCAGCTTGTGTGTCATTGATTTCAGGTCGGATTGGGTACGTGTGGGATCTTGGTGACAACTTCAGTGTCATCCAAAGAGTTCTGAGGGCACTCAGTGGGGGTTACCAGGGGTGGTCATGGGCGGAGCTGCCAAGGGGGCAGAGACCAGCTTATGAAAGGCCTTTCTTATGCTGGGCTAAGAGGTTCACACTTTACCCTGCAGGCACTGGCAACCTTTAGAGCAAGACGGTGACCTCATCAGATTTGCATTTTTAAAAGACAGCTCTGCTGGCAACGTCGGGAAAGAGATTACAGAGCAGCAAAGCCAGACGTGCGGACAGTGATTAGTGTGAAGAATAAGAAATATAGTCCGGAGAGAGATACATATTCTGCCTGTTCGGCTGTTCTTATGAATCAAAATTCTACAAGTCAAAATGTCTTCACTGTAGAATTGCCTTAAAAATAAAAAACAAAACAAATTTTTTAAACTCTGTCATTTTGGTGGTTTCAGGGAGGAAGACATTTGTTAAAAGGTATTAAATTGCACACTTTAATATGTGCAGTTCGTGTTACATCAGTTCTAGACCTACGGGGCTGTAAATTTTTTTAATTGAAATCATCATTAATAAGAAAAAACAAAAGAGACTCTAAAAAGGGTGTGGACCTTCTGACTAGGGAAGTTCAGATTCTCTACTCTCAGGGCTATACTTTCTCCTGGTTATTCAGGTCCCGTCTGCCTGCTGCTGTAGCGTATCCCTCAGTCCCCCTAGCTGGGCTCTCTTTCCAGGCCTCTCCTGAAACTCGGTCCTGTCCAAGATCTCACGAGCATTTTAATTAATTGATTTGAATGAAAGCAAAGGTCATGTATACTCCGTGTGCCCATCACCAGAAAGCTACAGTGCAAAGCAGAGCCTTCTAATACTTCCAGGTCACGATAGGCTCATAAAAGAGCCTGCATATAGACACTGAAGCAGGATTTCTAGTAGTAGTAGGAGTAGTATTGATGGGTAACTGGGTGCCAGTGAATGAATTTACCACGGTGCTTTTTAAATTGCTTGATTTTTTTTTTTTTAATGCTTTTGTCTGCTTCTCTGTGGGAAAAATACCTTGGTTAAGCTAAACCAATGGTGCTGCAGGTTTAAGAACGAGTAAGCATTGCTTCTAAAGGAAAGCAAAGTGGGCACTATGGACTTCTGATAAAACAAGCAACTAGATTGTGCTTATAGATTTCATTTTTCAAAGAGTAGATGATTAGGACAAATTTAAAAGACTTAATGAGAACTCTGAAAGGACATGTTATTATCTTAATTCAAACTTCCCTCAAAGAAAGAAAAAACTTTTTTTAATATTCATGTATTTCATCTTTGTCAGTTCAAAAAGATTCTAAACGTCATGAAGTTGGCAGCCGTGGACTGCTTCTGTGCCGACACCGCCCACAAATACGTAGTGACGCAGTGACACGCTTTGGCACATAACAAATATTCGTTAGGTTAAGTTGAGTTTATTTCAATTGAATTTTCATTTTTTTCTAGCTTTATCATGATGTAATTGACATATAACATTGCATAAGTTTAAGGTGTACAACATAGTGATTTAATACACGGATACGTAGCAAAATAATTATCACAACAAAGTTAGTTAACACATCCATCACTTCACACAGTTAGCATCTGTGTGTGTGTTTAGATGTGGCGAGAACTTTTAAGATTTACTTTCTTAGCAACTTCCTAGTATTCAATACAGTTTTGTTAAGTATAGTCACCAGGCTGTACACCACATCCCCAGGACTCATTCATATAACTGGAAGTTTGTACCTTTTGACCACCTCAATCCATTCACCCCACCCTCAATCCGCAATTGAATTTCCAAAGTTATTTCTACTCTATTGTTACTTACAAAGAAGATTAATAATATCTCTCTCTTTTTTTTTTTTTTTTTTTGCGGTACGTGGGCCTCTCACTGTTGTGGTCTCTCCCGTTGCGGAGCACAGGCTCCGGACGCGCAGGCTCAGCGGCCATGGCTCACGGGCCCAGCCGCTCCGCGGCATGTGGGATCTTCCCGGACAGGGGCACGAACCCGTGTCCCCTGCATCGGCAGGCGGACTCTCAACCACTGCGCTACCAGGGAAGCCCCAATAATATCTCATTTTTTTTTAAAGTGTTTCTCTTCTTGCCTCCCCTAAAAAACATTTTGAAAATCATTCTCTTCCAGATTAAAATCGATAGTATTCAACCATGTCATTTCTGATTTTACATCTCCTTTTTTCAAAAAATAAATTTAGAAGATATATCTAATCATATGAAATCCTACTTAATATTTATATCCTAGAGGAACAAAACCTTCGGGAATCCCTGCAGCAAGATAGTTTCAATCCAGTGCCATCCAGAGATCAGAGAGAACGTCTGGTTTTTTGTGTCAGAGACTTTGCTCTTCATAAAGTCAAGTACTGAGAGAAAAGTCCAGATCTTTACCTTCTTCCAGACCTGCCCTCTACCTCCCTCTCTCTCGTGCTCGCATCCCAGGAGAAACATATCTGAATCTGAGGCTAGCTGCTGTGCATTCGGTGTACTGTAACGCTGTATCCAAACACAGTGCAGGCTTAGAACAGTCTTTTTTGTATGTTCCCTTTAGGGCAACGTTTTATTTCTTCCTGACGATTACAGTGGTTGGAAACAGGGGTTACGTCAATAATGTTAAATTTGTCAAATATTAATTGACTAGGGTTCTGAGTAATTTGAGTCCTGTCAAATAAATTATAGGAAAAATATCTGAGTATTTTGTAAATATGGTAATTTGGCTGCTCCAGTTTTCTATTGCTACAAAATAAATTATCCCCAAATTCAGCAGTTTAAAATAACAGCCATAGTAATGTAAACCACAGTACAGTGGATCAGGAATTTGGGAAGACTCAGCTGGCTGATTCTTCTGCCCCATGTGGTGTTGACTGGGGTCACTAGGTGGTAATCAGCTGGCAGATGGGCTGGTCTAAATGGCCTCACTCACACGTCTGGCACCCTGGCAGGAGTCTCAGTCCATTGGAGCTGCTAAAACAAAAGTATCATAGACTGAGTGGCTTAAACAGAAAACATTTACCTCTCACAGTTCTGAATGCTGGGAAGTCCTAGATCAAGGCAGATTCTGTGTCTGGTGAAGCCTGCTTCCTGATCCACAGATTGCCATCCTCTCACTGTGTCCTCACATGATGGAAAGGACAAGGGAGCTCTCTGGGTCTCTTTGATAAGGGCACTAATCCCATTCATGAGGGCTCAGCCCTCATGACCTAATCACCTCTCAAAGGCCCTACTTCCAGATACCTTGGGGATTAGGTTTCAACACATAAATTACGGTGAGGACACAAATATTTTGTTTATAACAGCAAGGGTGGCCAGAAATCTGGGCCCAGCGGGGACTGTTCCCTGGAGTGCCTGTATGTGGCCAGCCCAGCATGATGATCTCAGAGTAGAGTCTCACAAGAGAGAAAGTAGAAGCTGAAGTCTTTTTAACTACCTGCTCTGGAAACTGACAGCATCCCTTCCACTGTATGCTAATAGTCACAGCAGTGACAGAGCCCACCCAGATTCAAGGGCATGGGACATAAACCCTACCTCTCAATGGGAAGTGAGTCGAAGACTTTGTAGTGATCTTTAATGGGCAAAGGGACCCATTGTGAGAAAATAATACAGTTTTATATCTCTCGGTAATGAACGCATCCATCAAAGAGCAGTTATTATCAAAACATTAATTTAACATACAAAAGAACACCAGCTATACATCTTAAAGCCATCCTTGTGCCTTCTACTCCCTTACTCCTCACATCAATTGCTGGCAATACTTCCACCAAAATATCTTGCCAGTTGGTCATCTCCTTTCTGCTTCCACTGCCCAGAGATAGTGCCTTATAGTAGCTAACCTTTGTTGTATGCCAGGCATTGCGCTAACTACTTTACAAGAACCATCTCATTTGATTTCCTAATGTACCACAATTAGGTAGAGATTGTCATAATCTCTACTAAATAGATGAAGAAAATGGGCCTCTGTGTATTAAGTGACACATATTATCTCTCAGGCATTTAGTGGACAAACCCAAATGGAAACCCAGGCACCTGAGTCCATCTCACCAGAGTCAGGTTTCCTCACTCCTAACCAGAAAGTGCATGCTGATGTGAATGCCTTGACCCAGAGGTGTAGCTTTACCTGCAGGCTTTGAGGGGACACCTTCTTGCTGAGCTGCTATACATGTCTCTGGTATGCTAACAGGGTCATCCCATCTCTCTGGGCATCAGAACCTCATGCTGAGATACCAGTTACTTCTAATCCATCCAAATGTCATTCTGCATTTAGAAACAAAAGTTATGTATACTGCTTGAGCAAGACAGTAGTCCTTTGCTTAAAGAGAAACAAAACGTGGACAACACAGGAGATATGTATAGAAAGGACCAGCTGATCATTAGCTGACATTCTAGAACTGCCCTGGTTTAATTGGCAATAGATAACAGCTCCAAGAGCACAGTTAAAAATAAAGTTCCAAATATTTCAAAATGTAAATGGCAGGAAGATAATTAAGATAGCGCAGGATGGCAGCCTCTGGAGGAAATTATGGCCGTTGTTGTGACTTAATTGGTTTCAGAGAAACTTACTGACTACCGCCTTGGTGTCTTAAAAGTATTCTGTGTTTGCTTTGGAAGGAGAGAGAGGCATGGCTTCCCCCAGCCCTAAAGGAGAGAAAAGGTTCTCCTGACACCTGGGGAGCTTAACTGGTGACAGACTTGCCCAGCAGGTGGGAGGCAAACTGGCCAAGCAGGGATGCGCTTGTCTGCTCAGTGGACGCAGATGGACCACGCACACCCTCTTGCCATCTGGGGTCTGGGGTCCGAGGAAGAGCCACCATCCGCTTGCAGGCCTGTTCCAAGTCCCAGGGCTGAGGACTCTGGCCTTCCACTGCCACTTTCTCACCTTGTAATGTGTCTAAACTAGATTCCTAAAGGCAGTTGCTGTGAGCATGACCCTTTATAGTGGAAATGCAAAATATTAGAGGAATTTTCTGAAAAGCTGCTTTTCTTTTTGTGACCCTGGGGAATCCAGTCACGTACATTTAGAACAATGGAACAGGGGAATCGATTGAGGGGAGGGATGGTTATGTTATAAGAAGACATGTATTTTTTTTCTACTTATGGTCGTCGACATACCAGTTATTTGTGTAGGTTTATCTGGCCTTCTATCAATTAACTTATTTTCACAAAAAACTTTGAGTTGGAAAAATATGAGCCCAGAAAACCACTATTTACGTCCCTCTGCCAGCCTTCCTCTCAGTCTAACCAAAACCCTGCGTATACGTCCCTCTGCCAGCCTTCCTCTCATTCTAACCAAAGCCCTGCGTATGGCTATAGTCAGTGCGTACATGTGATTCTATCCAAATGTTTCCCACACAGTTTTATCTGAGCTTTTCCAGGAATTAGAAGAATGCATGTATTTCTTTATAAAAGCAATATAGTGCTTCAATATATTGGGGTACGTTTATACTAGTTAATGATTTATCAACAGGTAGTTTGATTGATTAATAAGAACTTCTGTAGTTGATCAGCACAGAGTCATTACTATTCTTTGTGTGTGGGGGGGGGGGGGGGAAACACCTAACATGAAATCCACCCTCTTAACGAATGTTTAAGCATACAATACAGTATCGTTAACTGCATGCACATTACTACTCTTAACGATGGTTCTGAGGTTTTGAGCCGATCTATATTGGCCTTTGAGTCTTCAAAATAGACTCTAACTTTACTTATTGAAGTGATTTTTAGTGTATTTTTAAAAAATTAAACCAGATAGCTTAAAGTAGCATATTCCGACTGGTGATTTAAATTAAAAGAAAAATAAAGACATATATCTACATCTAAAAATGTATCACCTTAAATGAGTTTGTATAACAAAGCAAATGAATTGAGATAAAGAATGGAAATTCAGGGCCAACCAATTTGCATAAATGTGGCCATTTGATTACACGTTTAAGATACAGGACCATCAGTAGGATGGCCATTTTCCAAGACCAAGCAGGCAACTGCTTGGGAGAGGGTCACCCTTTTCATGGTTGGAGTCAAAAAAGAAGAGCTGAGTTTGCAGACCCCAGAAGCTAAAAGGTGAGCTCTGTGGTGGGAGAGGAACAGGGAACCAAAAGATTGAAATCACCAAAGAGAAGTTCCTTGACTTTGGGATACGAATCGAACAGCTTTTTGCCAGACTTATTGGAATGTCCGGTAGAGAAGGGACTGTTTTAATTTAAAGAAGAGAACCTTCTCAGAGATATTTTAGACCCCATCATTTCCAACTGTGACAGTCTGCTGAGTCCTTCTGATCCAACCCAAAGCTCGTCCTTTTTGCCCAGAGCACTCCTGCCTACAGACTTCCGGTAGAGCTAATGTTATTACTACCGCAACTCAACCCGTTAGTGTTGGATAAATATACTGTGATAGACCAGTACTCTTTGTATAATGATTTATGCAAATACTTGTCTAAAACACACCATTAAGTATCCCATAGTTATCAGTTCCATTAACTGCATTTGTTGGATAATTCCATAGGACCAATTCTTTTTCCTGTACAAAGATTCCTTGTTCTTCTAGCAGAATACACCCATCTAGAGAAACTTGTTCATTCATCATAATTAATCTTCATCAAAAAGCCTGTTGGAAAGTCTAACCGTAAAGGGGATTATTTTTTATAAATACACAACATAGATATAAAGATATAAAAGAAACAGCACAGCTCTCAGGCCACCTTTTAAAACCTTAAAGGAGAAAACATCTTTAATATGAAAATACTACAACCAAACAAGGTGCATCCTCTGTCCATATTGCCAGATAATTAGGTCATTAAGATCCAGAGAAATGACTACTTTTGTTATAATGTCCTGATGTAACATACACAGATAGATCTGCATTAAGGGAAAAATCAGCAAATTTGTTGTTCAAGTTTTTTATGAGTCCTTGTTCACACTTAGGTTTTTCGTGTGACTCGTGTCCATAAGAAAAATATGGGACCGAGTACGGGGGATAGGGGTGGGATAGCGGGACCTCCCTGATGCTCAAGTGCTGCCCTGGATGCTTTTAGTCTCGTTCATTGCACAGGGAGGAGACCAAAGACCCCGTTATGAGGTCTGGCTGGGAAAGCCAGTTGATAGTATAAAAGCTGATGTGTACAAAGCCTGATGTTTTTTAAAAATGTGACTCTGCTTCCCAGACAGCACCTTCTTATAAAAATTCATCTATCTTGAAAGGTTTCTCACGTGCCTAATTCATAACTACTTATAACCCTGAAGAAATTTTGATGGTGACACTTGGTTGAGCATGGTAGGGTATGTAATAAATATAAAATTTGGTTTCCTCGCACTAATACTAAAAAGCAGCTGCTATAAACAGCATGTTACATTAATAATATATTACATTTAGAAAGAGTGTCTGTATGGTGTATGATAGCTGTATGGTATATTTTCAGTTGCATTCTTAAAATATTCATGTTCAAAGGAAAAATAAACACAGGGCATATACTAAACCGTTTATAGTGTTATTCTGGGAAGTGGGATTGTGGGTGTATTTCTCTCCTTCATTTTTCTTTTCTGTATTTTCTAAGTGTCTGATAATAAACATGTATTATTTTGAAAAGGGACAGCGTTTTAAGGTTGGCTCCCAAGAGCTTTATGTGAGGGCTGGGCTTCCCTGGTGGCACAGTGGTTGAGAGTCCGCCTGCCGATGCAGGGGATGTGGATTCGTGCCCCGGTCCGGGAAGATCCCACATGCCGCGGAGTGGCTGGGCCCGTGAACCATGGCCACTGAGCCTGCACGTCCGGAGCCTGTGCTCCGCAACGGGAGAGGCCACAACAGTGAGAGGCCCTCGTACCCGAAAAAAAAAAAAAAAAAAATGTGAGGGCTATTGCGTCTACATGTTAAAAGTCTAGGCTGCCCCATCTAATATGGTAGCCGCTGGTCCCAAGGGGATATTTTTAATTATATTTAGATTAGTTAAGGGCAAATTACTTTGTTAACAATTTAATTCTTCAATCACGTTAGCCACATTTCAAGTTTCAATAGGCACATTTTCATCATCACAGAAAGTTCTAGTTGTCAGTCCTGGTGGAGACAAGTTACCAAACTATGTCCTGGATGCTAAGAACAAAACTGGGCCAGTTTGCAGAGGAATGGGCATATTGCCTCGCGTGCTACTCACCGTAGACACCGGGAGACTCTTCATCCCAGGTCCCTTTTATGCACCTCTCTAATCTTTGGCCCAGTAAGCTCAGAGATTTTTCCAAAAGCCGTCCAGCTGCTTAGTGGCAGGGTTGGGAACCCAGTGCAACTCACTCCTAATTCACAGCTCTTGCCTCCATATCACTATTAGCATCTTCTCCAGAAAACTAAAGCTTCCCAAGCAGTACTTTAGTTCAGTTCAGTATAATTTCACAGACATTTCTTGAAAGCTTACAATGCAATAGGCACCATAATAAGCCTTGAATATGCAAAACCAAGTAAGAGAAGCTTCTCTATTCCCAGAGTGTGTCAAAGTGTTAAAAACAGAAAGCCCTAGTGGGAAGCAGCTGCGTAGCACAGGGAGATCAGCTCAGTGGTTTGTGACCGCCTGGAGGGGTGGGATAGGGAGGGTGGGAGGGAGGGAGACGCAAGAGGGAAGAGATACGGGAACATATGTATATGTATAACTGATTCACTTTGTTATAAAGCAGAAACTAACACACCATTGTAAAGCAATTATACTCCAATAAAGATGTAAAAAACAAACAAACAAACAAAAAACAGAAGGGCATGCTAGGTAGAGTGACAGCACCAAGCAGGGACAGGTCTGTCCTTCTTGGGAAATCCAGAAATGCTTCATACACGCAGATATGCTTAAATTGGGTCTTGACGATAGCGCATCCCCCAAACTCTCACATTTACACGTCTTCAATATTCTCAGTTTTCTCCATACTCTGGAAGAAAAGAGGTTAACTCCACTTTTGAACCTGACCTGATTTTTCTTTAACTTCACTTGAAAGAGTTAGGTATATTCAACTCTCTTAATTTGAACTTATTTTCTCATTTTCAGGCCTGGTTCTATATATGTAAAATAATTTTAAGCCTTCAAATGAAATAAAATAAAATACTCCTGTAAGACTGAGTCATCAATTCCATTTTGAACTACATAAAAGCAAATACAGAATTTGAATGAGTGGTCATTTTTCAGCCGGTCCTGTGGGAAATGTTTAAACGCAGGTTAGAAGCTGGGGTTCCCAGTTCTCAAATAAATCACGTTCCTGTGTTTTAACAGATGCAATGCTCTTGGTGGCAGAGCGACTGGAAGGACCATTCAACATTGAGTCGGTCATGGACCCAATAGACGTCAAGATCTCTGAAGCCATCATGAACATGCAAGAGAACAGCATGCAGGTGTCTGCAAAGGTATTTGCCTTAGTCATTTGTCTGCTAATAAAGAAAGTGCAGTAATCTGAAACTGAAGTAACTGGATATGTCGGCCAGGATTATAGATTCTAATACCTTATCCGTGAGCTTTTCCTCTCCCGTGACAAGTTTGCTACTTCATTATAACTGTCTAACAAAATGGCATTGAGAAAGGAAGGAAGCTTTTAGTTTGCAGTTAATCATGAAGAAATTATTGGCTGCTAAAAAGTGTTGGAGAGCCCCAAGTATATTGACTAATCCCTCACATTTGTGAGCCATTTGGGGGGAATTTTCTTTTTGATGGTTGAAATGTCTGCACCCTGTTCTCACTCTCTAGGAACTTCTAATTACGTCTTCAGCTGCACAGACCAGGCACATGTTCTCTGTGTTTGCTTGTAAATTTTTAAACATTCCATCTGACTTCCTTTTGTAAGGCTATAATGGAACCCTCATTAATGAATCTTCAGAGGAAAACGCCCCTTTGGATGAAGTCGAACACACATTTTTAAAAATAGTATATTTTTATAAATCCAAAGAGACGAGGATTCTGGGTTTGCAGCTGCAGAACACAAATATCAGAAGTACAATTTTTTTTAATTTTTTCAAAATTTTTATTGGAGTCTAGTTGATTTGCAACGTTATACTAGTTTCAGGTATACAGCAAAGTGAATCACTTATACACATACATATATACGCTCTTTTTAAAATTATTTTCCCATATAAGCCATTACCAAGTATTGAGTAGAGTTCCCTATGCTATACAGTAGGTTCTTATTAGTTATCTATTTTATACATAGTAGTGTGTATATGTCCATCCCAGTTTCCAATTTATCCCTCCCACCCTTACCCCTGGTAACCATAAGTTTGTTTTCTACATCTGTGGCTCTGTTTCTGTTTTGTAGGTAAGTTCATTTGTACCCTTTTTTCAGATTCCACATATAAGTGATATCATATGATATTTGTCTTTCTCTGTCCGATGACTTCACTCAGCATGACAATCTCTAGGTCTACCCATGTTGCTGCAGATGGCATTATTTAATTCTTTTTGATGGCTGCGTAATATTCCATTGTATATATGTACCACATCTTCTTCATCCATTCATCTGTCAATGGACATTTAGGTTGTTTCCATGTCCTCAGAATGGGAGAGAATATTTGCAAACAATGTGACCGACAAGGGATTAATGTCCCAAATATACAAACTGCTCAGGCAGCTCAATATCAAAAAACAAACCAATCAAAAATAGATGGAAGATCTAAATAGACATCTCTCCAAAGAAGACATACAGATGGCTAAAAAGCACATGAAAAGATGCTCAACATCACTAATTATTAGAGAAATGCAAATCCAAACTACAATGAGGTATCACCTCACACCAGTTAGAATGGGCATCATCAGAAAATCTACATACAACAAATGCTGGAGAGGGTGTGGTGAAAAGGGAACCCTCTTGCACTGTTGGTAAGAATGTAAATTGATACAGCCACTATGGAGAACAGTATTGAGGTTCCTTAAAAAACTAAAAATAGAACTACCATATGACCCAGCAATCCCACTACTGGGTATATACCCAGAGAAAACCGTAATTCACAAAGACACATGCACCCCAATGTTCATTGCAGCCCTATTCACAGCAGCCAGGACATGGACCTGCACAATTTTTATTTGTCCCCACCCAGCTGAGAATAAATAGGACCTTCCTTAAGCAAAATTTAGAAGTTTGCAGTGAGTCTCTGGCCTTTTCCTTCATCGCCCCTTTTATCCACACGGATGACTACACAGTGCCCTTCTGTTCTTTCCACCAATCTCCCTGTCCTGAAACACTAACCAAATCGGCATCAGTCCTTTCAACCTGATGACGGAGTGACTGCATTTTAATTGAAAGTCGTTCACACAAAAATATGTCAGGCAAAGAGTTACGTGTTTAGCTTTCTTCAGTGTTTAAAATCCTTTGTGGAAAAGATTTCACATATAATCAAAGAGAAGGAGACAGGTGGTAGGGAGAAATTGCTGAGCAGGAATAAATCCATGGAATCTGACTAGGTCTCCTTGGCTGAGTATGAATCAAACTAGCTTTGGGCTGAAAGTAGGGTGAGAAGGAATCTGGCCTGGGCCCCTTTCTCTCTCTCCTTGGGAGACAGATGGGCTGAGAGTGTCACAGGCCTAGTTTCGGGTTTTAGTGAGCTTGGGTTAGCCTGTGTAAAGAAGTATACTCCAAGGTGCTATCACCTATTGGGGAAATAGCACATTTGGGAGTTGCATGAAAAGCCATTTTCTTTCTTTCCCATGAAAGAAAAGCAGTTATCTATCCCTCTCAAATCTATTGCCTAGAAACCAATTAATGTTGTTTTGAGAGGCCAAATATCCCAGCAGTGCTTGAGTAACCAGGCTCGATAGTAACTGATGTTCAAAACAGCCCTAGAGAAGAGGACATGAAAACACAGAAGTGTCTGTGGTTTGAGAACATCACACACTCCTTAGAAGCAGAGCTTTCCATTGGTATGTGTGCATACGTGTTCAAGTCAACTTTTTCTATTAAAAATTCTCTAAGAGGTCAGATGGACTCTCTTTCATACCAGAATGCGGATGAGACATTTTTATGGAAGTTGTCCAACCACATTATAATATTATGGCTGTTAATAAGGCATGCACTTTGAAAAAGACACCTTTCGTTGTAAGAAATATCTAAATCAAGAATAGAAATAATGGGAAATTCCCTGGCGGACCAGTGGTTAGGACTTGGTGCTTTCACTGCCGTGGCCCAGGTTCAATCCCTGGTCAGGGAACTGAGATCCCACAAGCCGTGAAGTGTGGAAAAAGAAAGAGAGAAAGAGATAGAGAAAGAGAGAGAGAGAGAGAGAGAGAGGGAGGGAGGGAGGGAGGGAGGGAAGGAAGGAAGGAAGAAAAAGAAAGAAAGAAAGAAAGAAAGAAAAAGAAAGAAAGAGAAAGAAAGAAAGAATAGAAATAATGTAGGGCATGTAAGAGTACACTCATGACAGGATACAGTCTGAAGGATCATAAAACAGTAGTACCAAAAATCTCAACTAAGCTAGAAACCAAAAAAAAAAAAAAAGAAATGTATTTGATAGTCTTGACCTAGAGAGAAGGAGATGGAGTGAGTTTAGGGAGGAGAGAGAGGAGGGCAGCTAAGCTCTGTAGGAAAGAGGGATGGGAGACAGGGTCTCATCTAGGGGACAGTGTGGAGAAAGGACCAAAGCCAGCCTTTAGTATGGTGGAGAGGTTGTTAATTAGGGGGTTGAAATTTGGATAACTTTAGCAGAAAACACCAACAGGATCTGTGGATGGAATGGACATGTTCTGAAAGAGGTTTTATTTCTTCAAGGGAATGGAATTTGGAAACATGCAGTTTCATTTTCCACATAAGCCACATCCATGAAATTATGCATGAACTAAAGTCTAAAATCTATATTCTAGCTAAGAACTGGACGGCTGAATTTTTCCTTTTGCCAAGGAGCCCTCAGTCATTGTTGATAAACAGTCTTATCAAATTTGAAATTCTGGATTTCCAGACTTTGCCTGGAGCATTCGCATAACCAGCGACTTTGTTAATTTCTGATAGCAGAGCTTCCGGTGAGGCCAGAAGCTATTCCCTAATTGGGGGGCCAGACACCCTGAGGGTTGTGAAGCTCACAAATTAAAATGACTTTTTACTCCAGGATACGATTGGCAACTTCTCCTTGGAAAATCATTTACCTTATTACAGCAGTTCCTGATGGAAGTCATTCCCAGAGGCACGTTGAGAAAAGCAGCAATGTTTATAACTACCAGCTCATATGGGTTGAACGCTTACTGCCAGGACTGTACTGTGCTTTACATGGTTTATATTATGTAATATTTATAACAGTGCTTGTGATGACATGGATCTTCCCCCCTTATCTTCCAAATATGGAAACTAAGCCTTAGAAAAGTTAAGGAGCTTATTACAAAGGTCTCATAGTGTTTGAAGGAGTACACAGAGGAGTGTCTGATTCCAGATCCCACGTTGCTCATCTCTGCATCTTAATGATGCAGGTGCCTACAGAGCCAATCCCACACAAGGGTGGGATTTAGTAAACATTTCACTGAATAGATCAAGTAGTAAAAGAATAGGGAGGGCCGGAGGGAGAGGCAAGAGGGAGGAGATACGGGGATATATGTATACATATAGCTGATTCACTTTGTTATGCAGCAGAAACTAACACAGCATTGTAAAGCAATTATACTCCAATAAAGATGTTAAAAAATAAAAAGCAAAAAAAAAAAAAAAGAGAGAGAGAGAAAGTTCAATAGCCTTCAGTAAAAACCTGCCTGAGACGATAAGGAAACAGAGACGGCAAAGCCAGGAGAATTCAAGTTGTCTGTCTTTCTCTCTGATTCCCTTTACGACTATACCCAGTACTTCCCACCATGCTAAATGCTAATGAAATATTTCTCTTATTAGCCTCATCATTCATTGCTTCCAACCTTTCCTAGAGCTTTAATAGTACAAAATATAAAAGTCTACTTTTTTCTCCCTTCTTCTATCTGAAGGCAGAGAGGAACACATCAGTTTCAGATATGAAATTCCTCTCCTCTAATTGCAGCAGTCCTCATCATATCTATAGGAGGGAACAGCTCATTTTTTTTATTGAGGTGTAGTTGGTGTTCAATATTATGTAAGTTTCAGGTGTAGGAACAGCTAGTTTTTTGTACCTAATCAGTGAGATCCTGAATTACAGAAATTACAGATTAATGAAGAGAGCTATTCTCATCATGTGTGTTCAGTCTCAAATTTCAGATCTGTTTTTATAGGTAGAGTCACATCCTTTTTCCTTTCCCATTTAGCCCACAGCTAAGCTGTTTGAGGGTAAGGCACACGGATATTCCTTTCAAAAAATACATTGGCTATTCCAAGTTGTATAATCAAGTTACAATATTTTGGTAATAACATTATGGCATTTATTTCAAACTCTTGATTTGTGTGTCCTTTATATAATATTATATTATATATATTATGTAATTTATAACATATATCATTATATTAACATATAATATTATTTATATACATATTTTTAAGACTAGGGACAATAACATATTAAAATTTTTCTTGGTTTCTTTTTGCACAATCACTTAGTAACAATGACAATCATCATGGTTACCATTGGTTGAGTACCTACTATATTTCATTCAGTAAATAGCCTTCATGTACCAGGCACAAGGAATATGGTAGAGGACAAAACAGATTCTCTGCCCAAGCATCAGTCTCTTTTTAGATGCCTTATATATTTATTTCAAATCCTACTGCAATCTTGTAAAGCCTTCATTTCCTCATTTTATAAGTAAAGAATGTTAAATTTAGAGAGATTAAGTTGCTTGTCTGCGGTCAGGCAACTAAGAAGTGGCAGAGCTGGGACTGCAGCCCAGAACTGTCTTATCCAAAGAAAAGGATTTTCCCAGCAAGCCACTGTTTCCTCAGTATGTATCTCCCCACCAGATGGACCAGATGTAGTGCAGCATTGGAGGAACCAGCCATCTAAGGGAAGACTGTTGCCTGAAGCCTGCTACTGGTTATGATACTAATGATGAGTGTTTCTGACCAGTAGGGAAACCTACTGAAGAGAAACACAAGTTGTCAGTTCTTCAAGCCCCAACCAGTGCTTATTACGTTCACCAAGTTCACAATCTTCATCAATGACAGGAAAGGGTCCTCATTATCCCACCATTTCTGTTAACCACCCAAATCAAAGGAGTTCTGAACTTTGCAGGTTTGAGAAAATTCTCCAAAGGAAAGGAGAACTAAACTTGCTGAGTGTCTCTGCCTGTGAATTTCAGATGTGTTGATAATCTCCTTTCTGTCCTATCAGGGAAGATGAAACTGATCTCACTATATATAATTTAACTGTATTAGGAATAATTTCAAACCTAATCCAGGAAAAGATTGGTTTGTCAGATATAATCTAAATTAAGAAGGGATTCTTATTAAATTCCAATTGAAACCATCCATTCAACTAATACTTATTACAGACGAGGGTAGAACCCATTACAGAAGAGCAGCATGGCCTTCAGTTACTTAATTTTCTCCAGACAATTCTTTCCGAATCTACAGCTCAGATGAAGACGAAAAAAGCTAAGAGGACAGAAAGGAGAATGTAATAATTTCTGCCTTTAGCTAATGGGTCTTAGTTTCCTCATCTGTAAAGAGAGGGGTTAATGCAAATGTCCCCTTTCCAGCTCTATCAGTTTACAGCTTTATGAACATTATCTCTTCGGTAACGATTAGGTTTCTTTTTCTAGCATTCAGATATTTTTCTTATCTCTGGAACTTTTTCCTTTCAAAGCATTCAGGTATAAATAATATCCTGGGAGTTCACATGGAAAAAATATCTTCCTTCAGATATAAGAACAAATAAGTATATACTTTTGAAGTTATACTTCAAAAATATACTTATTTGAAGTTATACTTCAAATAAGTATATTTTTATTCCAATAGCATTTACCATTCCTTTCTTTGAGCCCCTGTGTTACGTGTGCCCTTCTTAAGGCAGTGGGCACATTATTCCTTGTGTTATGATTATTTGTATACTTGTCTGCTCCTTCCCAGAATTATACGTTATTTTACTCACTCTTACATTCTACAGAAAACCATTCTAACGTGCCATTTTACACATGGAAGCAACAATACATTTTGTCGAGTTGAATTCAGAACATGAAAGTATAATGCCAGAAAGACTTCAACAATAAGGAATAGAAAATACCTTAAAATATACTTGAAATTAGTCCTGTATTCTTTAAAATAGCATAAACGTTGCAAGATCAGATTTTGACGTCAGACAGCCCTGGGATCTGGTTTTTACTAGTTGTGTGAGTTGGGGCAAATTATTTCTCTGTCCAAACTCAATTAACTCACATTAAAAATGAGGAAGTAGTATTATCTACTCATAAAGTTGTTTGAGGGTAAAATGATATAATCCATGTAAAATGCTTAGCGTGGAATTTGTCAAATCAAAACTACTCATCGAGTTAAGTATTTTCATTGTTATTATGGAAAATGCCTATGCTACGTAAATTCTAAAGAGCTTTGACTCTGTGGTATTGCCTCATCCGTGATGGTCTGTCAGCTTGTCACTAGCATCTAAGATCAGAAGAGCAGATTTGAGAGTCACACACCTGCATTTGAATCCACTCACGCCTGGCATTATGTTCAATGGCAGAGACTCACCTGGAAAGGGACATATATTTCTGCATGGCCTACGACATGGCACGTGGCACTGAGTAAACATCTCATCAACAAGGCCTTTGGGGGAAAGTGGGCTTGAGGGCAGAGTGGAGTGGATGGAGGTGATGACAGCAGCCCAACTCTTGTCCATGCCTATCGGTGGCACTAATGCCAGCAGAGCAAAGGGTTTTAGAGGAATGTCAGCGGCCTCAGCCTAACCTCACATTATTCTTACATGAAGGGGGTAATTGGCCTATTCCCTTGACAAGTGGTTCCGTCCCTTCTGCCTGATCTCTGAGAAAAAAGCACACGGCCCTTCACTTTATAAAGCTTTGAGTTCTATTTCTATTTCCTCTTTCGTTTTGAAAAGAGCAAGTTCTCAATGACTTCTAGATTCAGAATACTTTTTCTGTTTATTCAAATTTCAAAGCTAGTATTCTGCCCGCCAGTTCTCACTTATAATATTCCACCAAGAAGCAGTGACCTTGAAACATCTTTGATTCTTTGATTTCTTCATTTCTCTACAGAAAACCAGAATCTGTTTCTTTCCTGTGTGTTAACATCACTGGACCACTAAGCCAGGTTTTTCAGATGCTAGATACAAGGTGGGGAAAAAGACACCTTTTCTTTTAAAGCAAAATGAAGGTTTGAAAAAGAATGCTTATGATGCATGTATAGGAAGTGCATCCAAAGCGAGACAGTTTTAACTTTGCTTCCACGTAAAAGGTTTTTTTTTAAAAAAAATGTTTTTTCTCCTTTTGATTATAAAGGGAAACTCCTGATTATCTCTAACCTTTGGAAATTTATCTTAAGATTTTTTTTCACGTTAACTTCAGGGCAAAAATGAGAAGATTACATTTAATGAAGTCTACTCAAGAATAGGTGATGGAAACTCACTTCACTTTTTAACACTCAGTGCGTTCTTAGAAACAGAGCAAGATACCGTCTTGCTTTCCTGAAAGAAAGTCTTCTTCCAACCTCCTCCTGCCTTGACAGAGGAGAAACTGCTTCCCTAGAGCCATGCTTCCCATGGGCAGCAGACTACTGCATTAGAGGAACTTCAGTGGCCTCTGACCAGTTTCACAAATACACAGTTATCCCCGACTCTTAGCACTTTCCTTCTACTCGGGACTATGCGGTATGGTTTGATCCTGATGGAGTCATTACCCCAGCCAGCCTGTAGTTACACGTGTGAAGGAGTTACCTCTGTGAGTTTATAGCAACTCGTTCTGCCAGAAAATTTGGAATTACATATGGCTTTCTGTGGGTCTTTTTTTTCTAACACATTTTACTCCCCTCTTTTATTTTGCCTCCTTATCGTTCCAGAATATATCTTAAACATCAGCCAATAGCTGAGATGCCCTTTGAAAATCAATCATTTCTTTATTAATACATGTAATCTGTTAACTAAACAAAATGTTTTTAAAACACGGGGTTCATGGGGATAGGTCACAAAAAGAGTTGTTGTGTAGAAAATTTGAAACATCTCAGACACAATTTTCTGGGTTGGCTACAGCAAAGGTAGGAGTTTTCATCCCAAATCTCTCTCCAGCCCAGATTACTCTCCTGATTACACCTGTTTATCCAACTGCGTGCTACACACGGGCACCCGCCACCTCAGACACACCTGTCCAAAACCAAGCTCACTGTCCTCCCATTAACCCTTCCTTCCCCAGGTTTCTCCATCCCAGAGAACGTCCCCCCCCTCCAGCTCTTGTGTCCTAGCTAGACACCCAGCTGACCCCTCAACTCCCCCCATCCCCTTGGCCCTCACAGTCAATCCATAATGAAACCCATTAAGCGGTCATTCTAAATTTCTTTTGAATCCATCCACAGTGGCTCCCCTAATTTTATCATCTCAGCACATGGATTATAGCCTCCTAATTAATTCCCTGCCTCTGGCTTTCCCCTACTCCAATCCACTCCCCACGCTGTAGCCAGAGGGATTGCTGAAAATGCAAATATGTTCACATTACTCCCCTGCTTAATATCTTTCCATGGTTCCCCGTTGCCATTTGAATAAAACCCAGACACGTTCCTGCACGATGAAGTCCTCGGCCTGCCCCTCTGGATCCACCACTCACCACTCTCCCCACCTTAAATTATTCAGGTAACTGTTGAGCACTGATTGTCTGCCGAGCCCAGTGCTAGACGCTGTGGACATGGTGGTGAATAAAACCAACAACAGAGCACGAGTCCTAGTAAAAGTTTTAGTCTAGGAGGTGAGAGAACCTCTGTGTGCACCAGACGTACAAATGGCCTAGGCTCTGTTGCTTGGAAGAAGCATCCTTTCTCATCTCTAAGTTTTTGCATGTGCTGTTGTTCCCCATCCTGAAACATTCTTTCTATCCTCCCCATTCCCCCACCCCAAATACACAGCATTCACCAGGCATAATCCAACTATTTCTTCACTTTCCTGGCAAGATTCAGTGTTATACTGGGAAGTGTTTGTACAACCAGCTCTCTGTGCAAAAAACATGCTAGTTTATAGTGTTTGCCAATTTCTGGGGTGTAAGTTTCAAGCTACCAACATAATGTCAACTGAACATAGTAGCAGACCACAATGTAACATTTTCCCCCTTACGGGTACACTTGGCATACTTGGCATACATAACCACAGGAGCATAAATAATGGTAAAATAATTAGGAAGTAATGAATTTTCAGTATATATTACCTTTGCTTTTAGTATAATTTATATGATTTTAAATGTATACAGTCTAACTTTTAATAATCACTCTGTTTAATGACTGGCTTGCAATTCCTGAAAATTTAACACGTGGTCTTATGAGCCCGTTCCAGCACATGGCTGCTCTCCTGAGATGCTTTCTCTGACTGTCCGGTCTGGGTTAGCTGCCTCTTGTGGGTGCTCCCATAGCATTTACTACATTCTACTCTAATTGCCTGATTTCTTGTCAGAACCCTCATGAGATCAGGGACATGTCCAGCTGACACATCCCCAGCACCTAAGTCTGGCCTTAGTGACACTCTACAAAGATTCGTTGAATAGTAGTTTGAATGAATGATACAGAGCCAGGCTGTTGAAATTTACACATGTATGTAAATTCTGCAAAGTGATCTTAAAGAATTGCTTTCAACCTTGTAAACAAAGAGCATATGAAATAACAATTTAGTGAGGCCAACAGAGTTAGGGTTTTTTTCTCCCCACACTCAAAATATGTTTTTTTCAGCTCCTTGTCACTCCTCCCTGCTCACCATTTTGGAGGCAATAGCAAGGTGTTCTGCTGTTGAAGGAATGCAGAACCTTCCGGGAAAAAAAATCATCTTCTCCAGCAAATGGAAGGAATTTGCTTTTATTGAAGAAATGATTTTAGGAAGTATGCAACCCATCTGACAGATTTTTCTGAAAGCAAGCTGCATAGGCATCAGGAGTAGATGTTTAAATCCTTGAAACCGACACAATCACTGGCTTTTGAAAACTGAAGCCAATGAATGCAAAGTAGCCAAAACCGAAAGCGCTAACTTGACTTGATTCAGTCCAACCCAGAATTCTCTACACAGAATCCTGGACCCATCCAGGGACTCTGAGTTTGCTAGAGAGCTTGGCCAAAGGACCACTGTAATCAATCTTTAAGGAAACAGAAGCATGAATCAGAGAGCAAAGAAAAAGAGAGGAAGAGATGGAGAGAGGAAGTAGGGGGAGAGGGAAGGGAAGAGGAAAGAAGAGAGAGAAGAAGAGAGATTATTCGGAGTCAGAGGATGAAAGCCTGTTTTCTTGAAAGGCAATCCATCAGGAAAATTGGCACACTGATAAAAATTAAAAAATAAAATAAAAAATGCTGATTTTTAAAATGTATGATGAGTATAATGATTTTATATCTAAAGAAAGAAGTCATTATTAAAATGTTTTAAGTTTATATTCAGGAAAACACTTCTTAGGATATTAGCAGATTGTTGTTAGGAACCAGAAAAAAATGTGCAAAAATGAGGCCCTGGGGTGTCTAGTTTAATCTTGTGTCATGGTGATGATGGAGCTCTCCTTGCTACTGCTTCTAATGAAATGGGTTTTTAAATATTTTAACTTACTTGCATCGTTGAATGAGGATATGTGGACGCACCCTTGACACCCATTTCAGTCTTCACGTTTCACTTCCGCTTTGAGAACAGGCCCCCAGCTCTGAGCTGAACCTAGATGATGAGTAACTGGGCTGTGATACAACTGTGTGCAGGCTCTGCTGCTTTTTACAGGATGGGGAGATCGGGAAGCAGCCGCTTCTCTCCAGAAGACTTGCTCTCAACTCGCCTCCCAACAGTTAGAGCCAAGCCTATTTTATACACGAAGTCTTCTGCTCTCTAATTGTCCCATCAAGCACAGCAAGTAGCTATTATCACATGAGCAAGAAACCAGCTTTTTTAAACAACAAGGTCCTGCTGTGTAACACAGGGAACTATATCTCCTGGGATAAGCCATTATGGAAAAGAATATTTTGAAAAAGAATGTATATATGTGTAAAACTGAGTCACTTTGCTGTGCAGCAGAGATCGGCACATAATAAAGCAACTATATTTCAATTAAAAAAAAAAAAAGAAAGAAACCGGGGGCTTCCCTGGTGGCGCAGTGGTTGTGAGTCCGCCTGCCGATGCAGGGGACACAGGTTCATGTCCCGGTCCGGGAAGCTCCACAACGAGAGAGGCCACAGAAGTGAGAGGCCTGCGTACAGCAAAAAAAGAAAGAAACCGGATTTTTTGGTTCTAGTTATCAGTTAAACCAAGTTGGTGATTTGGTTTTGCCTTAAGTTGGCATAGTAAGTGGAGTATAGGAGATATCTTTTTTTTTTTAATATGGATGGATAATTCATTGTATTTTCTGAAGCCTAAGGAAGAAGGGTTCAACTTTGATTTTGAGATAACTGACTGCTGAGATACGTGTATGAAACACGTAGCCCTGAGTCTGGTCCATCATAGACACTCAATAAGTATTATTTCTCTTTCCTTTCCTGTCTTTTCTTTCTCATTACAGAAATCTACCTCCTAATTGACTTCAATAAATGTTTGCAAAAGGCAGAAATTACAACTAACAATTTTACTTATAATCTTTCATCTCTGATTTTCTAAACACATACTGTGTGCTAGGAACTCTTACAGATTCTGGGATACAATGGTGAACAAAATGTATAAGGTCTTATTCTTCATAGATCTTAAATTATTCACGCATCACTCTGCATAGTCCCTAGATTTGATTTGTTACCTGTTATTGTCCTATTTGATTATAGATTACGTCGGTAAAATAATAGTACATCTTTTTACCTCATTGCTTCAGTGTCTTTTCTACGTATCATATTATTTTATCTTCACAACAGCCTTGAGATTTGGGGACAACATAGTACCCCTGCGCCACACAGGTGTAAGGAGAAGGACGGAAAGCAGGACTCCAAGCTTTTAGACCCTTATTGGTCACCCTCCTATTATACTTGGCTCTCGTGAAAGAAGTGGCCACACTTGGACAAAATATATGCAGAGCCCATCAGATGTGATAGCTTCTGTTTCCTTGGGAACAAATGGGATAGATTTGAATTCCCCAAGTGGTCATCTAACAAACAGTTCACTCATTAACACTCTAATGTAAATTAGAATCTAATAAGTAAATAAAACATCATTCTCAAAACATCAAGTCCAATTAAATCTAGGTAGCATAAACTGTCACCCCTACTACTATACAAGATTAGAGTTTTGTTTGCAAATTTCAAAATGATGTATGGGAATAGCAACATCTTTCGCACCAGAATAAAAACCCACTGAGTAGAAACTGAGAAGATAAATTTTTAAAAAAACACACACACGGGCTGAGACAGGACCGCTGTGCAGCCGTTGCTTCTCAGATTGCCAGTAATGACTTTGGTGAATGTACAGTCAACCCGCAGAACGTAAAGGGGACAGGGAGGTAAAAGCTTGGATGCCTCTGAAAAAGTGCACACTGTGTTATTTATTTTAAGGAAATCTGTTAAGATGCTGCGATGTTCTTAAAGGAATAATGCTTGTACTTGGAAACCTGAGACAGCACTCCAACCTGTTCTCACCACACCCCCTCTCTTTCTTGTTTCTCCAAACAATAAAATGTCTCTTCTTTCAGCACTTTCTATCTTTAAGGTCAGCTTCTTTCATCTCAGAATGCCAACATACTTCAGAGACGTTATCTTAGTAATCCTCTTAAGAGAGAGGATTCCCAAGCTATATATTCCCGAAATCTACAGGTTTTGCGAGTCTGCTAGGTGGGAAGGATAATTTCTTTGTACCTCTGTAGCATCTGTCTACACTGGGACTTCCAAATTATCTAATTATCCTTTTCAATGTTCCTTGGAGGGAGCCAGGCAGGAGGTAGTACTGATTCCATTTTTTCAAGGAGCAGAGCTAATGATTTGTTCCACGACAAGGTGACTTAGCCTGAAGCCATATCCTCCGGAAAGTTCTGTTGTAAAGAGAAGACCTGTATAATATTTCTTCTCTTGAGTTAAAGGTAGTGGAGCGGGGAGTGGCTTCACAAATACCTCTAGGTAAGTGCAGTTACATCTGAATCACTTCTCCTCTTAGCTAATTAGAGCAGACTTCCCAGTGTGTCCTGGTATGTTCCCTGGAACACCTTGTAAGAATTCCTGGAGAACCCTTGGCCAGATAGTTTTTGGAAAACACTACAAATGAGCTTCTTCCTTTTGACGAGTCAAAACACATGTTACCCTGATGAAGCCCTGCTAAGGTACCTCATTTAACTTGGACACGTGGAATCCATTGCTTATGTAACAGCTGTTAACAGCCCGGGAAATAATATTTTGTGGAAGACATTTAAGAAACATCAGCCCAGACATTTTCCCCCCTCAAATCTCCTTACTCAGAAAACAGAACTAGAAAGAACCGATCGCAGAATGATATAATTAGCTAATTATTATCAAGCACTTACTTTTCCAAACACTGACTTCTATTTTCCTGCCTTAGGTATTATTGCATTTTATCATCACAGCCTATCTGTGTGGTAAATAATATTATTATTCCCATTTGACAGAGGAGGAAACTAAGGTTCAGGGAGGTCCTCTGAATGCTGACGTGGCACTGGGCTGTTCTCAGCTCCTCCTGTCACCTGTCTGCATACCTGCCCTCGGTGAGTGTAGCCAGTTTCGGGGTTTTAAATACCATCTTTAGGCTAATGATCTGAATCTGTATCTGCAGTCCTGACCACTCCCTGGGGGAGAACCTTGATCTACAGACTCATTGAAACTAAGAACTTTCCCCCTCACATTATTCCTCATCTGTTTCTACCCTTATTCAAAATACAGAATATTGGGGCACCCAGACCACCAGGAAGAAGGCTAACTGGTCCTTTATAGGAATAGAGCCCTGGACCTCAGGAGGCCCAGAACTTTGCCTAACTATACTGCTGCTATAGCAGGCTCAAAAACATTGTGTGAGACAGTCCAAATGTTCTGCATGGGAATTCCTTCTGTCAACGACCCCATGAAACCCATGTTTGAAAAATATTTTGTCTAGCTAACAGATTGCACGTATTGAAAATGAAATTATTAATTTTCACTTTGCATGTCATCTAAGTTATTTGACGGATATATGCTGTTTAAGATACATTCTCTACATGAGAATCATACGGGTGTTTTAAATCATTCCCGAACAAAGACAGGGTACGCTGATGTTCTGGTATCTTTGTGTTGTTTTTTTTTTTTTTAGGTTTTGTAAGTTTCTGAAAAACAGCTCTTGATCCCTAAGCTTTGCATTTCCACACTAAAGGTTATCTCTTAAGACAATTCCCTTTCTCTAAGGGTATACTACAGTCTGTGCTGAAGGCCCTTCATGATTCATATCTTCACATATTGTGACAGATTTCTATGAAGGTTTCCATCTGATTATGGGGTTAGGTGTTGTTTCCATAGTAATTAGAAACCTCTGTCTTCAATTTGGATCATAGATCATAGACCCAGCAATTTCTGCACTGAAATCATCTTCAAAATCCAAGCCTGATATAGATAACAGAAAGCTACGAGCAGAAAGCTATATTGACTTACCTATGTTCTATCGTTATAATTAACACTCTCCCCAAAAAACAAAAAAAAATCATACAACTGGTAAGGTTTTTTGTTACAATGAAATATCTCCCCTGGGACACTAATATTCTTTCAGGGAATTTCTTCTTCCTTTGATTTAACTTAAGCCAGTGAGCCAGGTTCTTCCCAAAAGGCAAATTAAGAAGGCCTGTTAACTCTTTCCATGTGCCCAGCTTCAAGAAATCTCAGCAAAGCCATTAATATTGTTTTGCCCTAGGCTTTATACTTTTTTAAAAGTCAGCTGTCATTTTCGAAGCAATCCAGAATAGCACACTCAACCGAACCCTGGAGCTTTGGAAATGCTAATGCCCTCCATCAGCAACGACCTTGCCGCTGGGAGGTGATTTAGGCGGTGGGCAGAAAGGGGCGCACTAGCTTTATCACACTGGTTTACACCATCGGCTTCAGAAATTGTGTGAGAGAAGAATAATCAATAGTGTGTTAAGGCCAACCTCGAGGAATGCCAAGACAAAGTGCTCCCGCTTTGCAAAGTGCTGAGTGGAAGGAGAACTTTTGAATACAGCAAAGGAGAAATCAGCTGTAGTGGTAAAACTAAATGAATTGTGTCTCAGGGTGGAATTCGTCATTGGGAATGGCACTCAGGAGCCCTTGCGTACTTCAGTGGAATCCCATAATATGCCTGATGAAAAACGCTTGTTTTGGAGTTAAACAACACAGAGTCAAATAACAAAACCAGAAGGAATGCATTCCAAACACACACGTGTACTTTAAGAACTGGATGACAGCGTCCCGAAAAGTTTACTGAAAGAAGTATCCAGGGTAGAATCATCTCCTGTGTAGAAACGGAAGAAACGCAAAGTTGAACTTCATCAAAACTTCCGGAAAATGGGGCTTCCCTGGTGGCGCAGTGGTTGAGCGTCCGCCTGCCGATGCAGGGGACACAGGTTCGTGCCCCGGTCCGGGAAGATCCCACATGCCGCGGAGCGGCTGGGTCCGGGAGCCATGGCCGCTGAGCCTGCGCGTCCGGAGCCTGTGCCCCGCAACGGGAGAGGCCACAGCAGTGAGAGGCCCGCGTACCGCAAAAAAAAAAAAAAGACTTCCTGAAAATATTACTGGATTTCCTGTAATTCTGTCAAAGGGATTATCTCTTGATAACCAGCAGAGAGTGCGAAGCTTCTAAAATTGGCAAAGGAGGTATCCCCACACCACCCTGAGTAAAACCACTGTGGAAAAGAACTAGCAGCTTGGTCCCTGAGATCATTACAATAGAATGTTTGATTTCCCCTGGCAACCCTAATTGTGTCATGAACAGCTGTCAACAACAAAATTAGAGGAAACTGTCATTATAGAGAAATTATCCACATTTGCTTGTCCTATTTCCACATCACTGCTCAAGCGAGTGTTTTCAAAGAATTCTTCTATTAGAGGTTTTCATTACTCAAAGAGGAGACACTCAAGTTATTGGCCTTATATGCTATACGTGAAATACATTTGTCACAGTAACAAGAATCCCAAACGAATGTTTCTTGAATGCCAAATTCAAGTACATGAAAATGTCTGGGACATAATTTCTTTAATCCTGAAATCATCCTATGAGGTAACTATTACAATTCCTACTTTTAATACAGTCCATTCTCATTATTTGCATAGTTGTGTTCTGTGAGTCGCCACAAACCCTGAATTAGCAAATACTGAACCGTTGCTCCTACTAGAAATACAGGGTTAGGTTCCTGCAACCTTTTAGTCACATTTTCTTCAACCAGTCAATCCATAACCTTGTTTTAGGCGTGTCTCTCCTGAAAGACACCTTACTTGATACATATCGTTGATACGTTAACATTGAACTCACAGCCAAGTGCACTGTAACTCATGCCTGAATTAAGTTTATCTAACACACAGTTTTCTCCGAAAGGCACATCAGAGCCTTAGGAACACTAGACAGCACTTTAGCCCTACGGCCGCGGGCTGTTTTATACTGGGAAATCACCAAGTAAAACACGACCACAAAGAGACGTGCGTTTACAGCTTGAGAGCCGAAGCAAGAAGGCGCAGCTTCTCCTTGTTGCAGCTGTGAACATGCGCTTTGCCGCTCTCCCCATGTCTGCAGAAGTGTTTTGAGTGTTGATTTGGGGATTACAAATTAATTTTAGTGAATACAGTCTTCCCTCGGTATCTGCAGGTGATTAGTTCCAGGAGCCCCCGCAGATCTCAAAATCACATTTGATCCGAGTTTGTTTAAATTTGCAGATGCGAAACCCATGGATACGGAGAGGGTCCACTGTAGGCAAATTCACAAAAACGGAATCTGTAAATAATGAGGATTGACTGTATACGTAGAAAATAAGAGTCAGGCCATAAGTCAGTCACTCTGTATCTGACGGAGTAATTCTGTTTCATTGGTGCTTGTATTTGTTTAAGTTTCAAGATCAGAGTTTTTTTGGAGGTAAGAGTTCCATGAAAAATGTGGAAGCCAGTGCACTGAATGCTTTGGCGTCATAATCTTAGGAAGAAACTCACTGTATAACTTTCGTAACCTTTCAATGGTTCTTCCAGGTCTTTCAGGGATGTGGCCAACCCAAACCTGCTCCAGCCCTCAGATCTGCTCGCTCAGCTCCCGAAAATTTTAATACACGGTTCAGGCCTTACAATCCTGAGGAAAGACCAACCACTGCTGCAGGCACAAGCTTGGACCGGCTGGTGAGTCCTCCCGTTGCGGTTACTTTCTGTTACCAGGGTTATTCTTTAGAAGACGTGATGGGATTCTGAAAAAGCTGGTGGTAAAAGTCATCTCATTCTTACGTCTGCTCCTGGTCTTAATTAGAATATTGAAAAGTAATGAGATCTTCCTTTTAGGTCAAGAATTAGATTATTTAAGAAGTCTTATCACTATTAATCCACTCATACAATGGCCAAATTTTCAACTCCATATTTCTTCTGAAATATTAATTTGGAGATTAAGTTCCTATATCTTCCAGAGATATAACTACAATAGCACATTTTTTATTCAACTGCTTCAGTTATTTATTCAATTATGATACAATGTAACTTTATCATGAATGTTCCTTATATGTAAAGTTTCTGTTTGAAAAATCTTGCCAAGAGACCCCAAATCAATACTACTACCATTTTTTTTCTTTTTTATGTGTCTTTAAAAGTTGGAATGCTTAGAAATAGTCACTCTTTGATCCATTTAAACGTGTGTCAGGGGACCGAACATCTATCATTGAAGCAATTTACTTGGCGATTACAACCATAAATATAGTAAACGCAATTGTTAATGTGTTTCAAACATCAAATTTTGCTATAAAAAATGAAAAGCTCATAATTTCAAGGAAATACTGCCATCGTTTTCAATACAATTTATAGCACTATAAACAATTTATATACCTGTAATTGTTAGTGCCGTTAATGTTGCTTCGCCAATTATCTTGATGTAAAATTAACAAATCAAAGCCTTAAGGTCATAAAACACTTGAACCACATCTGATTATGTCACATAAACTCAGATCTCAAGGGTTTCTGGTTATGAAAATACTTTTATTAGTCACTGTTATAAATTACTGTATCATTTTAGCTAATATCCTTCTATAGTATAGAACTTATAAGATTCAATTGGTAGCATTTGGCCTCATACTAAGTACATCTCAGCATTTCTGTCTATAAAAATCAAATGTGCTTACAACACAAAGACCTGTCCACGAAGTGTCAAAGTGAAGGGGTAAGTGGAGTCATTAACCGCTAAATTGTTATAAACTTATTACTGTTCATTAGCAAATAAAACCCCCTCTTCGGTGTAGGTTTTGAAAAAGGGATCATTTGGGTAATTGCTTCAACCTTGTACTTTACCTTAGTTATATCTATTCTCTATTCACAATTTCAGGAAAAGTTTAAAATTAGTCACCTTTTCTCTTTTAAACAAACAATTAGATTCCACCAAACAACCAGCCAGTTGTAAAGAAATGGTGGTTTCATTAGATTCCATTGTTTGGATTTTTATTTTACAAATTCCTTTGTATGTCAAGGTCCTTTTAACCAGAGCACCATTTGTGAGTAGGGGTTTGACCTCCGTCTCTCTCGCCCCTTTGTTTCTTGTTTTTTGCTTTTCCTATTTCAGTTGGCTCTAACTTAGTTAATGAAACAATTCAGGCTTTTCAGAATTTTTATGAACTCTCATATCAGAACTGGGCACAATGCAAGATGAATAAGTTTTAGAGACCTGCTGTACAACCATTGTACTGCAGACAGCAGTACTGTATCGGTTAAGAGGCTAGATCTCAGGTTAAATATTCTTACCTCAGGAAAATAAAATTGGAAATCAAATGGAGTATATTATCCACTTAGTTAAAACTGCATTGATTTTGAACACTATAGTGACATCTATGACTACTAATTAATTTTTTTGCCTTTGAAACAGAAGCACAGTATTCTTTCCTACCAGGAGAAACACACACACACACACACACACACACACACACACACACTCAAACAGGGGAAGTAGAACAAGAAAAATGCTTTTCTCAAGGCAACGGTATTTATACAATTCAGTACAGCTTGAATTAAACATCAACACTTTGAGAATTTCACAGGATGTTTAAAATCTAGTAGATATGAAAATTGGGATTTGAATCTTTTATAAAGGAACTTCACTGGTCATCCTCAAAGTGCCCCAAATACAAGGGTCTTGAGGAATCTTGGCAAATAGGAAAGTGAGTTAGGATCTTCTAGTTTACGCACCCCCAAGATACATTGAATCATTTTTTAAAAGAATTAGTAATGGTTAATCATATGATCATGCGAAGAGGACCAAACTCAAGGTACATAAGGACCGGAGTGAGTGCAGAAGAATTTAAATCAATAAGCCAATTTTATTCTAAAATATTCTCTGACAGCATATGGTACCTACTTCCTCGTAGGTGTGGCTCCAGGCTCTATCAGGGAGAATGGCAGTTTTGTTAATTTTTTATTCAGTTAAATACTGATTCCTTCCCAGATTGTAAGAATTAGCGATTTGTAATTCACAGCCAGCCATAAACCTACCTGGAGATACTTTCCCAGCCCCTGAGACCAAGGGACTGTTTCCACGTAAAAAGGAGCTATACGGAGTTATTCTCGAGACACACAAGCTAATTCCGAAGCTAACATCAGAATCTCCGTTTTGCGGCCGTTTATTCCCCCAAATCTTTCGTCCCTTTGCAGGTTCAATATAGTTCTGAGTAGTGGAAAGGTTGGAGCAGTTACCTTGGCCAGACAGTGCTGTGCAACAGTCAGATAAAATCATCTTCAAGATACACGCAGAGGTGATAGGTCCTGATGGGTCTGCCATATATCACTGCTTATTTGGAAAGTTTATGAACAAGTCTCAGGTTACCTACTCCTGTTTTAATTTTCCCCTGAAAAGATGTTTCCTGAATATTTATAAGAAGCATGTGTCCCAGAAAAGAAGGATAATTGGAAAAGACTCCCTTTAATTTCTCTCAGTGTTTCAGCAGAGAAAATGCTTCAAAAGATAGCATCCCAAAGACCATCCCAATCACCCCACCCCTTTTGCCAAAAAAAAATCTTAGCTATAAAGCTCTCGGAGAGTTGCTTCTTACTACCATTTAAAATTAGTACCTGTGGCATTAACTTTGGGATCTGTTGGTAAATGCTCTTATACCAGCTATTATAAAGCAAATTTTTATGTGAAGTGGTAGTTATGGGGTTTGTTTTAGAAATAAATCTCCTAATCCCAAACTAGGTAAGCCACTGCTAAAACTTACATAAAGTAATTGAAAGCAAAACAAAACTCTCTCTTAAAAATCTATCAGTTCCATCATTTAACCTCTTACTACATTTATAAGGAAGTTGTCAATTCTTTTATATCACTAGGAAACATTCCATGTGTTCCTTCAAAGTTATATGGGCATAAAAAACAGTTTAGGTGTAGCTTTCAGACATACTACCCTAAAGTTATTTTTATTATCCAATAATGAATGAATATACTTGTATAAATTCCGCTTCTGACGGAAAGCTGACTCCTCAGAGAATACTGAAGTCCTTCCTGCCAGCAGCCATGGTTTGTTCAAGAAATGAACAAATGCCATTAACTAACTTGATTCACAAACTGGTCCATTGTCATCTGTCTCTTCCTGTCACCAACACTCACCCTAGCAGTCCTCCTGTCCCAGCCCACTGTTACTGATTTGCAATTAAATAGACCAGAGGTGGTTATTTGAAATCAGGAAGAGATTGGTTCTCTTCCTTTTTTCTTAAATTTATACCCTGTGAATTCTCTTAAATAATGTGGTGTGAAACAGTGATTTCTTTAAGGAAAATTCCACTAGAACTTCACGGAGAGTACAGTGTGTAAAAATAAATCAACACAAAGTAGCTTGATTTTAAGATCTGAGCATACCACCCTGTTGGTTAGTTGTACAGCTCAGAATATTACAACACAACATGCTCTACAGCTCCTGGACACACTTGGGCAGGGAGTGTCTGTTATTTTATTCCTGCTGATTCGTTAGAGCAAAAATATACTGTAAATTATGTGTCTTAGAGAAATATATTTTCTTAAAGTAGATTAAAAAAAACCCTAGACTTGGAAGTTAATTCATCAAGTTGTCAATGAGTTAGACCAGTGAATCTCCAGTAAGTATTCAACATCATACCATGTGTGTGCAGACTCTCAAATATTCTACTGCTCATTCTGAGGGAGTCGGGGGTGGGGATGGGTGGAATGCCAGTCTGCAACGCTAAACGTTATACCTGTGCTGTGCTATTATGTATAGAATAATCTCTCTTTCTTTTTCCTTTGAATTTGTTTTCCTCTTGCTTCCCAGAGGATTGTGTGGAGGACAATGCAACATAGTGTAAGCTTTGGTCTTCTTCTTCTTCTCATCCCCATTTGTCTTTGTATGGTCATTCCGGAGAGTTTCTGAGAAATCCCACCTCCACTTCCTCCTTCCAGATTGTCTAGAGAGAGAACACTGAACACTGTACCTGACCAACGGGTTTAAGAATGTCCTCTCTGCTTGGTGTTTATGGTTAACAACCACTTGGTATTCTTTCTCAATGGCAAGGTTTTCAATCTCAGCTTTGTGTAAGACTAGCTCATCTGGTGGCTGATTTGAATTCTGTCCCAATGTTCTGACTGTGTATAGTCTGCCTGAAAAACTTGCTCTTCCCTGATAGAACATATTGGCTTTTTTCTTCTGTGCTGAGTGAATAATTACCTCCCTAATAATGACAACAAACCAACAGCAGCTCTCATGCATAAGGAGCTAAGTTTTCCACTAGCTGGGACACAGAGAATTTAGGGGGGTAAGAAAGAGTTTGTGGTATAGCTTGTTTACTCTTTGTTTTCCTACTTGAATTTACTGATATCTTTTAGAGCATTTAGGGAGAAAGCATTGGATATTTTTTACTACCAAGCGGTTTGTACTGGGGGTGAGGATAGGCACAGCCAGGTTATCCTACCTGACTTTAACTTACATATTAACTGTAATAAATTACATATTAACTGTAATAAACAGACAGTTAAGTTATCCAGTGGTTTTCATAATACCACTCTGTGCTGGTGCTACCACTTCATAAAGACCTGAACCCTCCATAGCATCATGGACCCAGAAGAGAAGACGCCTCTCACCTGATGAGCTCATTGATTCATGTAGCACACCTATGATGTCATGGTGCTACATGTCTGCCTGGCCTTAAATTTAGGCAGTGGCAACACTGTGTCTAATTTTCCTCCTTTAATATTCATTTGTTTAAAAGAAAATGTCCTCTGAGTGGTATCCCTATTTATCATTCCAGCTCTCTGAGCCCAGGGCAGTTTGGATAAGGTAAGAAAGTTAAGAGGTATATCTGAAACAGGAGTACTCTGGAAGGGAAGATCTTGAGGAAGGAACAGGGAAGGCAGATAGCTCAAGGTCTCCTGGTGCTAAATGGAAAGTGGGAGAAGGAAGCATCAGTGGTAGGACAAGTCAGGGTTCTATTAGTTTGGACCCACTGATACAACTTGACTAGCTCCAGTTGACAGTGTGTGCTTGCCCTCCCCAACATTCTCTTGGTACCTCCAGGTTTTCCAGCGGTTGAACTAGTCCAATCTCCTTGTCTGATGGTTATTATGACCCTTGTAGTTTCCCCGAAAAAGAATGATGTCCTAGAACATACTGGAAAGAATGTAAAGCATAATATCATCCCCACCCACTCCCCACGTGTGCTGGACTTCCCCGCTTGTCTCCTATAAACTTCTTTAGCTGGGCCCCCAAGCTCGTATGTTTATTATTGGATATGGTTCTTGCAAAAACACAATGCAATTTCTGAAATGTATTGGTGTGCCATTGGTGACAAATATGTTGTTAATATTAATACGTATAAATTTAAGTACCTGTAAAACATCATCAAGCTATACCCTTTATCTTATTGTTCAGAAACGAAGTGGACAAAGCAACTCACATCCTGGCACCGTTTCCTGCCTGATGGTTAATCCCAGCTTCAGAGTAAAATGTTGGTCTTAAAAATGTTCTTCCATGCCTCTTCGGGACCATTTGGTGTGATTTAGGAAGTCTTAGCTGTAAGGATGCGGGAAACTGTCTGTTGTTCATTTTAAATTGCCATGGCATTTCACTGTCACCTCAAAGGATTCTGCATCCGGCTAAATCCACTATTTTGCATTTCAAAAGGATGTCAGGCTGTGGTTAAGAAACTGCTTTATTATCTAGAGCCTCAGCCACTGTCTTTAGGTGACACTGATATTTTCCATTTTCCACCTCAACACAGACACGCAGACACACACAGAGACACACACACACACACACACCTCTCAGTCTTTGCTTGGCCTGAACAGGAGAAACTAAAGCCTCCGTAACAACAGTAAACCAGATTCTGCTCTTTAATTAGTTTTCTAAAGATAAATGGGTCAAGGCCAGATTGGCTTTCAGCCTCTGCTGCAGCTGAATAAATTATGCCCCATTCACCCCAGCAAACAAACAGCTACTGCTCCATCCACTTCAGATTTGGAACTGCCCAGTCCTGCCTGAACTTGCTTTATCTATTTGCTGCAAAACCCCACTGAGACACCCTAGTTTCATTTTCAATGAACCCTTGGCAACAACAGCAGCAAAATGCAGCGAGCTTTCAAAGCAGGGAGAAAATACAAAGCGTTAAAACCAAGCCACCCAAGTTATTTGATCTCAGTTTCTGCCCTTCTCTGGGCATCACCAACAGCGTGTGGTGGCAGAGGGAGCCTCCCAACACAGGCTTCTGTAGGAGGCTTGTGGTTGGTGAAGCCCAAGTGGGGAATGTCGTTAAGACACACATGTACAATGATGGCTTATCTCCAGGATATTCTGCTTATTCCATGGGCTTGGAGGAAGCACAAATCTCATTCAATGATATACACTGTTGGAAACCTAAATGGAATGCCTGCCCCTTATGTGGAATTTTCAGCTCCCACCCAGTGGACAGTGGACTATTTTTACATCCTTGGGAAGCTCTTCTTTCAGGAATGTGGAAGCACAGTGAAATCAGAAGCATAGACCTTTCTTTCAACTCAGGCAAAGCAGTGTTTAATTGCGGCGGTCGTATACCTTGGGGAGTAACATACCCCACTGGCTGCATTACTCCTTGGGAGATGCGGAAGCCCATTCCGCTCCACTGCTTCAAGACACGTTCAGAGACTCACGTGGATTCCAGCAATGAAATGAAGTCATGCCGCACATGTTAAAGGGGGAAAACTTTTGCACAGCTTGCTTTAGGTATAAGTGGTCTGAAATCATTTGGGGGGTAATTTTACCAGCAAAACCATTTTCAACTCTATTTTTAAACTCTCCTTTGTCCTCAGAAACATTTAAGCAAGAGCTTTGCTGACCTCTAGGTCACAAAAGTAAAATGTTACACTTTCAGACCCCAGATATGGCTGTACAGGTTTTACGTCTATTCTATGGTACGTTGATATGCTTATTTTCCCCTTCAGACATGAAAATGTCTGTCAGAATTCCTGACTTCAGCTAAACCCAAAACGATGCATTCTATGGGTATCAATCAATCATGTATTTATCGAGTTCTCCTCTCTTGAGTAGCACTTAATAAAACTAACTAGCATGTACATTCTCCATCATCACATGTTGTTAGTGCTAGCATCATCAAAAAGGCAAGAGTTACTGTTTGCAAAAAAACATTGTTTATCAAACCAGTTAGATACACCGTGTTTCCTCCAGGGAATAGTATCCCGTATAGAGCCCCATAAAACGTTAGCCTACAGGAAGTAGGAATTTGATTTTGCAATCTGAGATAAACTACACCAATAAAGAATATATGGAAGGCTGTAATGAACATTTTGGTCCATGACTCTTTTTGAATTATGGCTTTCTCAGAGTATATGCCCAGTAGTGGGATTGCTGAGTCATATGGTAGTTCTATTTTTCGTTTTTTAAGGAACTTCCATACTGTATCAATTTATATTCCCACCAACAGTGCAGGAGGGTTCCCTTCTCACCACACCCTCTCCAGCATTTACTGTTTCTAGATTTTTTGATAATGGCCATTCTGACCGGTGTGAGGTGATACCTCATTGTAGTTTTGATTTGCATTTCTCTCATAATTAGTGATGTTGAGCATCTTTTCGTGTGCCTCTTGGCCATCTGTTTGTCTTCTTTGGTGAAATGTCTGTTTAGGTCTTCTGCCCATTTTTCAATCGGGTTGTTTGTTTTTTTTGATATTGAGCTCCATGAGCTGTTTGTATATTTTGGAGATTAATCCTTTGTCCATTGTTTCATTTGCAAATATCTTCTCCCATTCTGAGGGTTACAATAGCCAGGACATGGAAGCAACCTAAGTGTCCATCAACAGATGAATGGATAAAGAAGATGTGGCACATATATACGATGGAATATTACTCAGCCATAAAAAGAATTGAGCTATTTGTAGTGAGGTGGATGGGCCTAGAGTCTGTCATACACAGTGAAGTAAGTCAGAAAGAGAAAAACAAATACCATATGCTAACACATATATATGGAATCTAAAAAAAATGGTACTGATGAACCTAGTGGCAGGGCAGGAATAAAGACGCAGGCATAGAGAATGGACTTGAGGACACGGGGTGGGGGAAAAGGGTAAGCTGGGACGAAGTGAGAGAGTGGCATGGACATATATACACTACCAAATGTAAAATGGATGGCTAGTGGGAAGCAGCCGCATAGCACAGGGACATCAGCTCAGTGCTTTGCGATGACCTAGAGGGGTGGGATAGGGAGGGTGGGAGGGAGACGCAGGAAGGAGGGGATATGGGGATATATGTCTGCATATGGTTGATTCACTTTGTTGTACAACAGAAACTAACACAGCATTGTGAAGCAATTATATTCCAATAAAGTTGTATAAAAAAATATTTGGAAGGTATGTTAACAAATGAATCATCATCGACCAAATATGCACATTGAAAACATTAAACAACCGTAGCATCTTTGAGCTAGGCCGTATCCGATAGCTTGCTCTCCTTTCTTAAGCCAGAAGTCTTTGCCCATACCTTAAACAAATTAAAGAAAAACATTGCCAGTTCTGAACTGATCAGATGAAAAAGTTCATCTGCACACTCATTCCCGTTACTTGTCCTTATTCATCTATGTAATATGTGTTTTCAGTGACCTGATTATGAAAGCCTGAGTACACAAGCCGTACTAAACTGCCCTAATCATACCATTTAAAATATGTGTTCATGAGAGGTATCAGTGGACATAGCTCTTTCATTAAATTATTGAGCAGCTTATGGAAAAGCTGCAGTCAGTTTTTCCCATAGCTGTCTGAGATATTTGCACCATAACTCCACAACTCCCAGATGTGACGTTCACGCTTACGAGAAATAGAGCTGAAGAAATGGGATTTTTCATAAATACCAGTTTTGATGCATTTGCTGTATAATCAATCAGCTTTTAACTGACTCTGGGGCCCATGGAATACATTTTAAAGCACTGGGAATTGGGCTGTTCCCATAACATACTTGGACACTCTTTACTGCGAGCGATAAACCTCGGGCATAAACATTGTAGAGAAAACCAGATGAAAAGAAACCTGTTTGAGTGAAAATTGACTTCCCTTCATAAATGCTGAAGGTAGATAGAAACGTATCTTCAATGCACAATAATTTTATTACTTAAGCTCATTCACGGTTATTATTGTCAAAGGCTCTGACTTCATGGGTATTTTCTTGCATCTAAAAGACTGGCCAAGCTATTAAAACAGACAAACAAAAAAAGACAAGTTGACAGTCAATGAACGAACCAGCTGCTGTAACAGGACCACTATATTGCTGGCTAACAAATAATTTTTTGGAAGTTGGGTTTGTGTAATATCTTTAGAAGCTTTTCCAACATTCTGTTGATCTGGAGGGGCCAAGCCAGGCACTGAAGCAACTACAAACAACCCCCAAAATGGCTCAGAAAAACACAGGTTTATTTCTTGTTCGTAGCAAGTGTCCGCCGTTCGGTTGGCTGCGGGTCAGCTACACGTGGTCGTCACCCTCACTCCAGGACACGGGGTGACAGTCAGCCATTATCTGGAGCTTTGCCTGTTACAGCAGCAGGGGAAAGAGAGACCGTGAGTCTCCACCTGGAAGGGACACAGCACAATGTTTCCATCTGGTCGACCAAAGCAGGTCACGTGACCAAGCCTGCTGTCCAGGAGGCAGGGACGTATGTCCCTCTGTGTCTCACACAGACTGAAAATGGACACGTTTGTGAACAGAAATATTATCAACCCCAAATACAGATGACCAAGGCAAGATTTTTAAATCGATAAAAATCTATTCATTACTCTCTGAGACAAACCTTTCATGAAAAACAAAGAGAAATTCATCATTCATTCAACATATATTTACTGTGCTGTAATATGGACCAAGTATAAGTGGCTAGAACATAATCAAAGAGCTCACAACACTTTGGGCGATGGCAGATCAAGCTAGCTCTCATTTAAATCAGACCATGGTCAGGTGAAGATTGCATTTAAAAGTTTTTAGAAATCTAAGGGAATTCTAAATCCTTGTTACAAAGGGAGTGTCTACATTGCCCTAGGAAACAGCATCCCTTTATAAGTCAGGTTGATTTTTAGCATCGGATGGCTATTTCTCCTACCCAAACTTCAAGTTCAATCATCATTCAACCAGAGCAAAGGAGTCCCGCCCCAGTAGCCCACCAAGACAGTGTCTCAAAGGAGGATGTAGAAGCTGTTGCCAATGAGTAGGAGAAAAAGAGCAATAGGAAAACAGAATGAGCAAAGACTTTTTTATTACCGTCATTTAAATGTCTTTCCGATCCAGACTGTGTATTTTTTAAAGGAACCTTCGATACTGAATGTCGTAAGGGCTGCTCTTGTCTGACTTGACGTCATGTGCGCTTAGGCAAACCAATTTTTCTGCTCTTCTCCTTTCTGGGTCAACCTAGTTGGAGCAAATCAAATTGTTCCCCCTCTTTCTTCCTTTCATACATCATCACTTAAGATCACCAAGAATTCGAGTTCCGGAACCTGCCTTTGTCTCCTTTTACAATATCTGTTTATTTCTGAATAGCATTCATGACGGAGAACACTTTTCGCAGGTTAATCAGGGAAAGTGCACAGGCTGACAGCAACAGCAAACTTATCGATTGCAATGAAAGTCTCAGGAATGTGTGTGCCATTGGCTTCTGCGTGGAATTATTTTCAAAATCGTAGAGCTCTGATTCAGCTGGTAGAAAAATTACAATCTAAATTCATAAATTATTTATGTGTAATGAGGCAGGAAAGGAAAACAATGACTTGGTAAGTTTTATTCTAAGGGATTTGAACCTAAGGAAACTCTTCAAAGCAGCCTGAATTCATTGCAATGAAGAACACTCATCCCTGCACTTGAAAAAGCCTAGCGTTTCCTTTGTTCGTTCTTTGCAGCTCCTTGAGTGCTAGAGAAAAGGGGTAAACATGAAGCAGCTAGACCGGCTCTGGGAAGAAAACAGAAAGGTAGCAAACTGCCTTAATTGATCTCCTCACGTAAAATCGAAAAACCCAGGGGCAATCTTTAGTGTGAGACATGTCCTCATGAAAATGTTTCCAGTTACTCAGGAAAATCAAATCTTCTTTATACAGTAGTCTTCAAGGAACAAGAAATATTTTATTAGGATTTTAATGGTGAGGGCTCAAGTGAAAGAAGCTTCATCCTCTCTTGTCAACCTTTATCCTCTCTTTAAAAATAAATAAAATACAATCTCTTTACACTATTTTCATTAAAAAAAAATTTCTTTCTCCATGACTTTGGAGAGTTAGAAGTTAAGTGAGTCCCTAGGAATATTTTTTATTTAATTTTTTTTTTGGAGTATAGTTGATTTAGAATGTTGTGTTAGTTTCTGCTGTACAGCAAAGTAAATCAGTTATACATATACATACATCTGCTCTTTTTAGATTCTTTTCCCATATAGGTCATTACAGAGTATTGAGAAGAATGTCCTGTGCTATACAGGAGGTCCTTATTAGTTATCTATTTTATATACAGTAGGGTGTATATGTCAATTCCAATCTCCCAATTTATCCCTCTCATCCCCCTTTATTGGAATATTTTTTGAAGACGCTGATTTGCATAACTCTGAGCATGGTACGCCAAGGAAGGATTGTGTGTGGGGGGGGTGAGTGGGTGAGTGTGGGTGTTTATTTTTTAATAACAGTACACTCCTTGTGCCCAGTAATAATAGGTGAACCACCCAGAGATTTGTTACAGTGATTGGACCAAGTGTAAGCACCAATTTCCAGGGCTCCCTCAGGCCCTCTCCTCATGTCCCATCCTAAACTTTACCTCCCACAGAGAAGAGCCACTGCCCCGGGCCTCCTGGAGGAGGAGAAGGGGACGATGGGATAAGAGGACTCTTTTCAGAACAGTCTTCAAATCTTACATATTTTTACTGATTTTTTCTTTTTTTTGGTAGGTTTGCTCTGTCAGTTACTGGGAGAGTTATTTCACTAGGCAGGAAGATTGATCTGTTTTTCCTTGTAGTTCTATTTTGTTTTTTTATATTTTGAGTCTGTATTTCTAGTTACAAGTTTAGCTTCTATGCAAATAGAGCTTGTCATCATTATATAGGGATCCCCCTTCTCTAGTAGTAGTAGTTGTTTGCCTTAAAGTCTATTTCTTTCTTTCTTTCTTTCTTTCTTTTTTTTTGATGTGGACCATTGAATTTGTTACAATATTGCTTCTGTTTTATGTTTTGGTTTTTTGGCCATGAGACCTGTGGGATCTTAGCTCCCTGACTAGGGATGGAACCTGCATTCCCTGCATTGGAAGGCAAAGTCTTAACCACTGGACCACCAGGGAAGTCCCAGTCGATTTCTTTCTGATAATAGCATAGATACACCAGATTTTTTCTTTTACTAGTATTTGACTGACATATCTCTTTCCACATTTTCACTTTCAACCTTTCTGAACCCTTATGTTTAAGATATGGCTCTTGTAACCATCACATGGCTGGTTTTATATTTAAATCCAGACTCGCAATATTCATACTTTAACTGGTGCATTTAGTTCATTTAAATGCACTAGAAAAACTAAGATGGTTGAGTTTATTTCTTCCATCTTGTTTTGTGATTTCTATTTGTCTCATCCATTCCAGACTTATTTTTGCTTCTTTCTTGTGGACTGATTGAGGATTTTTGTCTCATTCCACTTTTTTTCTTTTAGTGTTTGGAATCTAAATACTTTTTTTAATTCAATTAGAAAAATGGTTACTCTTGAATAGAATGGTTACCAATAAAATGGTTACTCTTGAAATTTTAGCATGTGTCCTGACTTAACACAGTCTGAGCTTAATCAATCAATCAGTATATTTTCCCGGGCTTCCCTGGTGGCGCAGTGGTTGAGAGTCCGCCTGCCGATGCAGGGGACGCGGGTTCGTGCCCTGGTCCAGGAATATCCCACGTGCCGCGGAGCGGCTGTGCCCGTGAGCCATGGCCGCTGAGCCTGCGCGTCCGGAGCCTGTGCTCCGCAACGGGAGAGGCCCCAGCAGTGAGAGGCCCGCGTACAGGAAAAAAAAAAAAAAAATACTTACCCTTCTCTGGAACAATACAGGGACCTCAGAACACCTCAACTCTGATAATTTTCCCCTCAGATCATATGCTATTATTATTGGATAATTTAGTTCTATCTTATAATTTTTTTAATCTTACAAGATTTTAGATGATGATGATGGTGATGATGATTTTGTACTGGAACTTTGTATATAGAATTAACCACATTTTACTGCTTTCTTTCGTTATCATTCCTTCTTGCATCAAACCAGCCATCAGGAATCACTTTCCTTGGTCTGGAATACATACTAGAGGATTCACTTTACTGGGGGTTTTATTTGAAAATGTCTTCGTTTGCCCTCATTCTTGGGAGACATTTGTGCTCAATGCATCACCCTAGAATGGACGGTTCGTTTCTCTGAGTACATTGCTGCTTATATTTCACTGTTTCCTGGTTTGTGTCACTGCTGTTGCGAAGCCGACTCTTGGTCCTTCCCTTGTAAATAATCTGTATTTTCTTTCAAGCTGCTTTTAAGATCTTCTTTGTTGTTCTGTAATTTTATTGTGTTGTGTCTAGACGTAGATTTCTTTTCTTTTTTTAAATTTATTTTGCTTAGGATTTGCTGGGCTTTCTAAATCTCCTAATTGGTCTCTCTCATTATCTGGAAAACGCTAAGTCATATATCTTCAAGCATTACCTCAACCTAATTCCCTCTCTCTTTCTCTACTCTTATCCCATAACTGATTAGACATGTCAGACTTTCTCCCTCTATCCTCTGTGTCTCCTAACTTGTCTTTGCCTCTTTCTACATTCAGAATAATTTTTTTCGCTCCACCTCTCAGGTTATTACCTCTCCCTTCTGTTGTATGTAATCTCCCATTAAATCTATCTGCTGAGTTTCTAACTTTAATGATTATATTTTTCATTTCTAATATTTATTTTGTTCTTTTTCAAATGTGCTTAGTCCTGTGTTCAGTAGTATCTTACTCCTTATTCACATGTCTAAATCCTACCTTTTTCTATCTTTCAACATACTTATTTCACACTTTGCATCTGATACTTCTGATATCGGAAGTGTTGGATGGTCTCATCTGGTATCTCTGCTGGCTTTTGCCCATGGTGCTTTGTTTCCTTATATATCTTCTATTCTATTTGTTTGTTTCTATTTTTTTATAAGCTTATATTCCTTTGAACTTAATCGATTGAAAGTCTTTGTGGCCTGTGGTGACGGGTATTTCTATTTCTCTCCCCTACTAAGGATTTAACCCCTTGGAATTCCAGTTTTTTGTGATATAGGCTGATGGCCTTAGGGAAGCCCTACACTTCTGTCCCTTGCCCCTCCCTGCAAATCTATTAACACCAAAGCTTCAGGTCATCTGGGTCTGGGAAATGTCCTTAAGGTGAAAGCCAACCTCAATACTCATGGATTCTTTTTCTGGGTTCCTATTTTCACTTAGTTTGCAGCGGTACCAGTCCCCCATGGCAATTCTGCCATGGATTGCTGAACTAGGGCGCATTAAGCTCTTCGGATAGAAGGTTCTTCTACAGAAACTCAAAGGTCTTCCCAGGCCAAAATTCTGCACCCTGTGGGCTAGCACTGATACATATGAGGCCCTTGGTGTACACCTGCTGGACAGGCTTGCATGGAACACAACTGTGTTCCCTTCGTTCTCTCACTGCCTCAGGCAGACAGGACGCAGGCACAGGTAGAGCAAGCAAGGGGCATTTGGTGTCACAAAACCCGCATTCGTGTCACGCAAATGAGGATGAGGGGTACTGAGAGAGAAGCCAGCCCCACATGGTTTAGCGATGGATCACTTCCCTCGCTCCTCCTTTCCTTCCCACCCCTGTGAGGGGCACCCCACCTCTTGTGCCTCAAGGCACAACTCCTCTTTATTTCCACATGGTGTAACAGATGCTAAAGCCAGGGAGGCGCACAAGCAGTCACCTAGCCTTGTTGTCCCATTTTCTGATCTTTCAAATGGAGAAGAAAAAAATAAAAACACAGGACCTGTGTTGTCCTGTTGCAGTGATGATGATAATTAACGTGTATAAAGTTCCTGGCTCAGCCATTGTCTGCATTAAACTTAGTTATCCTTAGTATTATTGCTAATAATAGTGATATCAATAGATGAAGTGTGACTGTTATTATTAATCAAACAAGAACAACATCTAACTTCAAAGATTTTCATTATTCACTGGGATTTTGGCTTTAGCACAAAGCCAGTAGATAAAGTCCTTTGCCCCAGCCTTTGGTCTTTACAGAAGTGGCTGCTTCGGGTTCAAGCCTCAGGATTGGAAGAGATTAAGGCTACGAAAGCTTTGCTTGGTACCATTAGGAAGAGTCACCGAGGAAAAGACAGACGAGAAGGAAGAGTTAACACCAGTGTCTGCATCGTTGTCAAATAAGCGAGCACTGGAGCTTCTCTTTCAGACGCAGCCACGTAGCAAGATGACAATGAAAAGTCCGAGGGTGAACATTTGGGAAGCTGATAAGAGATTCGAGCTCTGTAAAAGAATTTGGGAAGCAGGCAGCTAAATGGTGGATGCAAATAACCTAGACGAATGACGGAGTAGAGGGGGCAAGGGACACACTGAGGCTCCGGTGACTCATTTCTGAAAGCAGAGCATGTCTTGTGGCCTCACGTCACCACCGAGGACTGCCACTGAAAGGCTTTTTCAAAAACATTCAGGCCAGGGAAGGTAGAAATCCTGGCAGAGGACATGAAAAACCCAGATTAGGTGGCTGAATCGGATGCGAAGGTGAATAGCATCTGAAATAGCCTTTTTTTTTTTTTTTGACTCACTTGAAGGTGAACACAGGGACAAGTCATGGACAGTAATTTAACTGTAAAATGATCGGTGCTTGGAGAGTAGATTTGACTCTGTGGAATGACAAGAAATGGACAAGGATCTTGCAGCTATTTTTCTCTTCCCCCATCCTGACCTCTCTCCTGTTAAAAATAAAAGGAGAAACAGAGGCACAAAGTTATTAAGGTTTGCCAGTGACGTAGGAGCCAGAGCAAGGACCCAGGTTTCTTATTTTTATCCCCACGTATATCCACCAAATTGTCCCACCTGCCTGGCTTACAAAATATAACGTAGCCCCAGATTGAAGCAGGAGCCTCTTAACAGCCTCTCCTGGTTCAGTAAATAAGAAGAGTGTTCCACATTTGTGCAGCACTTTCGAATAACAGGCAAAGGGTTTTCACAGATCGTACCTCGTTTGCAAAGCTTGAAGCAACTGGAAACAGCTATCTGATGTTTCCCTTGAAGAGACTTCCGGTGCTGGCTTTCTGTTCCCCAGGGGCCTAAAGTTATAATCCTCTTGGTGTCTGTGATGTTTCTACTGCCATCAAAGGTCAAACAAGAGGTGAACAGACATTTCAGTGGGTTTACTGCTACTTTGTCACTTCTCTGTTGCTCACGGTACTTTCCTAAGGTTCTATGTTTGGGGGAAAATAAAAGGGAGGGAGGGACAGAGGAATGAAGGAACGAAGGAAGGGGATTTTCCTGTCTGCCACATAGAGCTATTTCTGGTGCCTCAAGCAACTTCACAGAATTCTGTGATGAAGACTGGAGGCTCGCTCAAGGGAGGTAAAGAAAGGATGTTGGTGAAAGGATGGGGCAGAAGGCCTTGGGTCTAGATGGTGACTATTGTATTTCCAGAACATTCAATCAACTACCCTCCTAAGTTTGCTTTTCATTACATTGCTGGTATTTTCTCAAAGCTCTCAATTGTGGGAATATGGGACACAGGGTCCTCATTTTAGAAGCCCTTCCTATACAATAACAGCATTGGCAGGTAAATTATTTTTGGTTGAACAGATGATTAGGAGTAAGAGCTATAGTTCTATTGATTTAAAATGGTAAGAGGCTTTCGGCACATTATTTTAAATGCCTGTGGGAGTTGTATAAAGTCCCTCGAGGATTACTGACTTTGGGTTAAAATCCTTATTACAGAGTTTTGTCTTTTGTGTCCAAATCATTGCATTATCTTGAATTGCGGTCGGCAATTTTTCAGCCCTTTTGAGTCATTGTGACGCAAACAGGACTGTGATTTCCCAAAGCCATGTTTGGCTTTGCACTGGCTCTCGCCAACTCTAAAAACAAGACTGTTTGTTCAGGTAAGCAGAGCAAGATGTAGATGAAGCCCGAGGCCTTGATCCTTTTAAAAATGCTGGCCAAGGCCTCCTTCCTTCCCGTGAACTTCCCCACCATCCTCTCAAGAGGGTCGCAGAGGGTGGAGTGAGACAGCTTGGAGCCAAAGTGCAGATTCACCATCACTGCCAGGGAAAACTAATTCAAACCATTTGCTCTTCATTCAAGGGTCCTTACATTTGGAAGGATGTGAAAGCCCATCTAGTCCAATACCCTCACTTTACCAGTGGGGATGCCAGAATCCAGAGAGATGAAGTAACTAATGCAAAAAGTACACTGGCTTAGCGCGAAGCTATTTCTTTGCTTCTCAACTTTTAAAATAGGGTCGTCCTGGTTGTCATAAGCCTGTTTTTAATTCTATTTTATTCTACTAAGATCAGGAATCTTCAGCATTGAAATATATATGTTCTAGAATAGAAAAGCCCACAAAATTACAATCACAAACAAAAATAAAGTAAAATTGAATTTGTTGAATCCGCTGCCACAGAGAAGGTAGATATATTTTTTTTTCTCTTAATAGATTTATTTTTCAGACAAGTTTTCGGTTCAGAGCAGAAGTAAGCAGAAAGTGCAAAGAGTTCCCCTATATACCCTGTGCCACACACACGCACAGCCTCCTGCACTATCATCGTCCTTCACCAAGTGGTACACTTGTGTCTTTGTTTTGTTTTTTACTGCAAGTTTGTACCCTTTGACCGACCTCCTCCCAATTCCCCCCACCCCCAGCCCCTGAGAACCACCATTCTACCCTCTGTTTCTACAAGTGTGAGTTTCTTAGATTCCATATGGAAGTGATACCGTGCAGTACGATGATGCTCTCTCTGTCTGACATGTCTCACTAAGCATAATGCCCTCAAGTGCCTCACTGTCCGTCCACACTGTGGTAAACAGCAGGATTTCCTTCTCTCTCACGGCTGAATCATGTTCTGCGGTGTGTGTTTGTGATACACATATATCATATCTTTCACATATAAGATATGATATATACCGTATCTTCATTATCCATTCATCCATTGACAGATACTTAGGTTGTTTTCATATCTTGGTTATTGTGGAAAATGCTGCAGTAAACAAGGGAGTGCAGGTATCTTTTTGATATCCTGTTTTCATTTTCTTTGGATATGTACCCAGAAGTGGGATTTTGCCAGGTCATATGGTGGTTCTATTTTTGGTTTTTTGAAGAACCTCCATACTGTTTTCCATAGGGACTGAACCAATTTACATTCCCCCCCAACAGTGCACAACGGCCCCCTTCTCTCCACATCCTCACTCTTCTTATCTCTTGTCTCCTTGACGATAGCCATTCAGCAGGCGTGAGATGATCAGAGTGGTACCCTTGTCATAGTCAGTGAACCTACACTGACTATCCTTTTCATCCAAGCTGCTCTGGCAAGAGGCATTCTATCTTAAACGCTGCCATTTTCTTGCATTTATTTATTTATTTATGGCTGCGTTGGGTCTTCGTTGCTGCGCACAGCGTTTCTCTAGTTGCGGCGAGCGGGGGCTACTCTTCGTTGCAGTGCACAGGCTTCTCATTACAGTGGCTTCTCTTGTTGCGGAGCACGGGCCCTAGGCACACGGGCTTCAGTAGTTGTGACATGCAGTCTCAGTAGTTGTGGCTCGCGGGCTCTAGAGTGCAGGCTCGGTAGTTGTGGCACACGGGTTTAGTTGCTCCATGACATGTGGGATCCTCCCGGACCAGGGCTCAAGCCCATGTCCCCTGCATTGGCAGGTGGATTTTAACCACTGCACCACCAGTGAAGCCCAACACTGCCATTTTCTAGTGAAAACACAGAAAAAGCGCTAAAACCTTATGAAAGTCCCTCCAGCCTTCCTCTTTCCATTCACATGGTGGGGAGGGAAGAGCAAAGAAGATAGGTAAAAGTAAATGAGACTCTCTGCCAGCCTCTCCAGCTGGCCAGCAGTAGCCGCCTGTGAGTCAAGACAGTGAAGTCAGAGGAACTCCTCCCCTCCTCCTCTGAGACCATCTAGAAATGCGTGGGAAAAACAGAGGCCACCTCCAGCTCCTACTGCTGTTTCATCAACAGTAACTTCCTTGAGGGACATTATCACATTAGCCAGACAAAATCACATTAGCCAGAGAAATCAGAGAAGAACAAGAAATAAAAGGAATCCAAATTAGAAAAGAAGAAGTAATACTGTCACTGTTTGCAGATGACATGATACTGTATGTAGAGAATCCTAAAGACGCTACCAGAAAACTACTAGAGCTAATCAATGAATTTGGTAAAGGAGCAGGATACAAAATTAATACACAGCAATCTCTTGCATTCCTATACACTAATGATGAAAAATCTGAGAGAGAAATTAAGGAAACACTCCCATTTACCATTGCAATGAAAAGAATAAAATATCTAGGAATAAACCTACCTAAGGAGACAAAAGACCAGTATGCAGAAAACTATAAGACACTAATGGAAGAAATTATAGGTGATACAAACATATGGAGAGATATACCATGTTCTTGGCTTGGAAGAATCAAATTGTGAAAATGACTCTACTACCCAAAGCAATCTACAGATTCAATGCAATCCCTATCAAACTACCAATGGCATTTTCCACAGAACTAGAACAAAAACTTTCACAGTTTGTATGGAAACACAAAAGACCCCGAATAGCCAAAGCAATCTTGAGAAAGAAAAACGGAGCTGGAGGAATCAGGCTCCCGGACTTCAGACTATACTACAAAGCTACAGTAATCAAGACAGTATGGTACTGGCACAAAAACAGAAATATAGATTAATGGAACAGGATAGAAAGCCCAGAGATAAACCCATGCACATATGGTCACCTTATCTTTGATAAAGGAGGCAAGAATATACAATGGAGAAAAGACAGTCTCTTCAATAAGTGATGCTGGGAAAACTGGACAGCTACATGGAAAAGAATGAAATTAGAACACTCCCTAACACCAGACACAAAAATAAACTCCAAATGGATTAAAGACCTAAATGTAAGGCCAGACACTATCAAACTCTGAGGAAAACATAGGAAGAACACTCTATGACATAAATCACAGCAAGATCCTTTTTGACCCACCTCCTAGAGAAATGGAAATAAAAACAAAAATAAACAAATGGGACCTAATGAAACTTAAAGGCTTTTGCACACCAAAGGAAACCATAAACAAGACGAAAAGACAACCCTCAAAATGGGAGAAAATATTTGCAAACAAAGTAACTGACAAAGGATTAATCTCCAAAATATACAAGCAGCTCCTGCAGCTCAATATCAAAAAAACAAACAACCCAATCCAAAACTGGGCAGAAGAGCTAAATAGACATTTCTCCAAAGAAGATATACAGATTGCCAACGAACACATGAAAGGATGCTCAACATCACTAATCATTAGAGAAATGCAAATCAAAACTACGGTGAGGTATCACCTCACACCAATCAGAATGGCCATCATCAAAAAATCTACGATCAATGCTGGAGAGGGTGTGGAGAAAAGGGAACCCTCTTGCACTATTGGTGGGGATGTAAATTGATACAGCCACTATGGAGAACAGTATGGAGGTTCCTCAAAAAACTAAAAACAGAACTACCATACGACCCAGCAGTCCCAGTACTGGGCACATACCCTGAGAAAACCATAATTCAAAAAGAGTCACGTACCAGAATGTTCATTGCAGCTCTATTTACATTAGCCAGGACATAGAAGAAACCTAAGTGTCCATCGACAGGATGAATGGATAAAGATGATGTGGCACATATATACAATGGAATATTAGCCATAAAAAGAAACGAAACTGAGTTATTTGTAGTGAGGTGGATGGACCTAGAGTCTGTCATACAGAGTGAAGTAAGTCAGAAAGAGAAAAACAAATACCATATGCTAACACATATATATGGAATCTAAAAAAAAAAAAAAAAGGTTCTGAAGAACCTAAGGGCAGGACAGGAATAAAGACACAGACCTAGAGAATGGACTTGAGGACACGGGGAGAGGGAAGGATAAGTTGGGATGAAGTGAGAGAGTGGCATGGACATACATACACTACCAAATGTAAAACAGCTAGTGGGAAGCAGCCGCATAGCACAGGGAGATCAGCTCAGTGTTTTGTGACCACCTAGAGGGGTGGGATAGGGAGGGTGGGAGGGAGACGCAAGAGGGAGTGGATATGGGGACATACGTATACGTATAGCTCATTCACTTTGTTATACAGCAGAAACTAACACAACGTTGTAAAACAATTATACTCCAATAAAGGTGTTTTAAAAAAAAATGACATTTGCAGTTCAGCATCTACCAATATCAGTGTGAGACAGCAAAGGTTCTCAGTGTATCTCCAGGCTCACTGAGAGAGTGAGGACGTCATTTCTCTCTCCACATGCATGATTCCATGCATAATTTTAAAAAGGGCCCACTGCCTTCTGCCAGAGCCAACTGTTTATGTAGCTGTAATACTGTTTTACTAGCTGTGCTTGTGGAGGTGCCTTTTCCTTCTGTGTCAGCAAAATTGCTGGGCGGGCGGATGGGGCTGGGGACTGTGGGGGTCTCACAGAGATGATTAATTACTGAGCATCTCGCCGCAGATGTTCTACTCTTCCCGGCGCTGTGGGCCCTTTTCGTCTCTTCTTCATGGGAACGCATTCTCCCTCTTTCCTTCTCTCCCACTCCGTCCCGTGCATTCACACTTCCCCCACTGCTTCCTCCCAGCGGTGGCTTCTCTCTTGGAATTCTGGACCACAACACAAGAAAGAAAGGTGTTTTCATATCACGGTTAATTGGCAGTCAGAGTCAAAACAAAAGCAAAATATTCTGAAAATGCCAAGCACGTGGGAGGAAGGTCTCCTCGCTAAACTGACCCTTCCTTGTGACCTCAGACCCCTTTTCAAGATTCTTACTGTTGCAGTAACACCGGGTGGTCATATGGACTGAAAATATAGATTCAGAAGTGATTGGGTCATTCTCTCTGGAGAGAGGTTTTTTTGTATTTGTTTTTTCAGTTTATTAACAGAATGTGTGATATCAACTAGAGAGTGATCACCGCTTCTTATGCAATTGAATCTAAGTGCAGATCATTTCACATATGCCTCCCTTTTCTTAAGTAGTTCCAGTGCTTCCTTTTCATAGGACAGAGTTGAGCTGAGGGCTTCCTAACTGTGAGAAGAAGTAGGGCCACACTGCACCCCCAGTGACTTTAAAATTGGTTCCCCCATCCAAGAGTGCTGTACACCCCTCCCCCCTGATTTTGGTGGGAGAGAAAATAGAAGAGGCTTATCTTTCAAGCTTCCAGGAGATAAACTACAAAGCCAACAGAGAAAGATCTGTCACTAGTGTCTCAAAGGTTCTCTCTGCCCACTAGACCAGCATTTCTGAAGATGTGGGACCTGGATCACCCACACCAGAAGCTGATTAAAATAGATTCCTGAAGGCCAACCCAGAGAAGGGGGCTGGCCTGAGACAGAGGGGCTGCTGAGCTGGAAATTGGGAGACCTGGTTCTGGTTCCGCCTCTGCCCCGGCATCACTGTGTGACCTTGCACATCCCAGGTCCCCTCATCTGTAAAATGAGGGGTGGTCGGACAGTCCCTTAGAGTGCTATGAGCTTGGACTTCTGTGCCAGTGTGGGATGTGTGACCCTGCTGAGCGCCGACCAGCGGGTTCTAGATCACACTTTGAAGCTTCTGAGAAAGAGCTCTGTGGAGGCAAAAACATAGACCCTGAGAGTTGTTTTTGCTTTTGGGGGTTTTTTCCAGAATATCCAGCTAATGTCCTGTAGGGCTTCGTTCCTATTTCTCTGTGATCCAAAAGGGAGTCCAGGAGGGACAGAGTAAAGAAACGAAATTAAATGTCCATAAGAATATCCCAAAAGAATAGAGGCAGAGGAAAAGTCACGTTTGAATTTAAGCCTCTGAAAACATTTGGCAAAGCACTGAGTTCTCCGTTCAGGTTCATCATTATGAATTTTCCCGTGAGCTCACTGTGTTCCCAGGACCCACCAGACCCGGGCCCCTCACATCCTCTGCCTAAAAGGACGAGGTTGCAGGAGTGAATCTGCACCTCGCTGTATCCTCCGCAGCTGTCCTCTGCTCGGTCTGGAAGATGTCCGATTCTTCCTCACACTTTCACTTCCTCTTTGAGCTGGGATGTCCCAAATTACACAGCCAGGGTCTTCACCAAGGGGAGACGTATTCTCCACAGGATCTGCAGAGAGTGAGAAAATAGATCCGATCTTGAGCAACTGTGGTAGAACAATTGTGTAAACGTCTTTGAAATCCATGTGTTTTTCCAGGTGAAAATGGCCTTCCACTCACAAGGTAGATTGGACGCATTCAGGAGACCCAGAAAATCTCGGTTTGTCCCATAATTTCCCCAGAGTTGTTGTTTTTTATTTTTTCCTTCTCCTTCTTCCCTTACCTTGATCCTGTTCAGGACAGAAATTCCTGAATGGAATGGGTTAGAAATTTTGCCCGTTCCCATCAATGTGACTTTTTGAACCTCCCGAGAGGCAGGAAGGAAGCCAAATGTAATTACTCAGCCTCTAAGATTTCATCGTGTGGTGATTCATCAAAGGATCTGAAGACACTGCACATTTCTGAACTGAAATGCGCCTTCCAAGAGGCTCCTTTGCCATGTTGCTTTCCTGCAGAAAGAAAGAGCCATGAGGGGGAATTTCACACCGTAACCAAGGCTCGTGCTGTGCCACCTCTTTATCTGTGTCCCCTTTAACCGTGTTGATAACATTATGTTTGAGTAAGTTCAGTCTCATCTTTCCTCTTGTCCTCCTTCATCTTTGCCGTTAGCCTGGAGACCATACACCCTGTGCCTGTGTCCAGCCTTGTAACAATTTTTAAGATTATTTTCAAATATTATCAGGCAGGCAAAAATTTTACGTCTCTGAAAAACCCATGCTTGGCCACCTACCCCGTGACCTTGGGCGAGTCAGTTAATTGCTCTGAGCCTCTAGTTCAGCGACTCTCAGTCTTGACTCTCCATTAAAACTACCTGGGGAACTTGAATAAATACTGCTGTCGGGTCCCTATCCCCAGATTTGCTGACGCATCTGGTCTGGGGCTGGCCCAGGCCTCTGTATTTGGAACTCTCCCAGGTGTTTCCAGTGTGTAGCCGAGGACGCCAATCGTTTCTCTAGGTCCTTGTTCTTCAAAGTGAAGGCCTTAGACAAGCAGCACCAGTATTCCCTGGATGCCTGTTAGAAATGAAGACCCTCAGCTCCCCTCGCCCGACCTACTGCCTCAGAATCTGCATTTTGGCAAGACCCCAGGTGACGCATAGGTCCGTCACAGTAAGAGAGGCACAGCTCTAATTCCTTGTCTGTTAAAGAGAGGTAATAATATTCACTACGGGCAGAGCTGTGTGCTGCATGTTTTCCCCACGTAACCTCAGACACATACAGAGGAGAAACCTCGCATACGGGCTCTTAGCCAGTTTCATGGAGCTCTGGTGTGTGACCTGGTGGGTTTGTTGGGAGTGGTGGTTGTTCCCTTCTGTGGTTTTCTTAAGAGGCTGATGGTTAGTTAACGTTTAAATGACCATGTAAAAACGTTCTCCCTTTGATCTGAGAAGCTGGACTTCTCCCCCAAATTTAATAAAATTTGCCTCCTCTTTCTATCACATTTTAGTTTGATTCGGGGGTTATAAATCAACTCTAGTTGGCAGACGGATTTGAGGAACAACATGAAGTGGTTTTTAGGATGGGGATTAGTAAAGCAGGGGAACCAGAAGCTGAATGAGTGGAGCGCAAGCTCTTCAGACAAGTTTGTTTACAAGGGATCAGCAAACTCCGGCCCACAGGCCATGCCGCCTGTTTATGTAAATAAAGTGGTATTGGACCGTAGCCCCGCTCGTTCAGTTAGGTAGAATCAACACTGCTTTCATACTACTCTAGTAACACTGAATAGTCCTGAGAGAGACCACACGGCCTGCAAAGCCCAAAATAATGCTTTCCACGTTCCAAAGGCTGACACTAGCCTTTCACAGAAAAAGGTTGCCTATTCCTGAGTTAGAGCAACTACTAAGTGAGGCCAAGGTTGGATGAGCACGGCCACCTGGGCGCATTGGTTTACTGGGTTTCGCGGTCCAGTCTAGGCCCCTAATCCCAAGCAGACAGTGAGCAGTGGTGTGGTCATGGCAGGGCCAGCTGGAGGGCCCGGCACAGGCCTGTCCACACCCTGGGAACAAATAGGAGGGAAGAGATCATCTTTGTCCACAGAGAGCAGCACTGGTTGGTCAAGTTGGTGGAAGTATTGCTTGAGCTTCGACCTAAAATATCCCTGTTATAAATAACTGCATTTCAAAAAATATTGGGAAAGAGCCTGGCAGAAAAACCCCCGAGTTAAACACGAAACACAAAATTTCTAGTCAAGCTGGAAAGCCAGGATGCTTACCTGGGAAAAGTGAAAGGCAAACGAATGTGTTACCAGCCTATGTCAAGAGAGAAACTCCTTCCTCGGGGAAAGTTTTAAGCACTTGGAACATAGACATTAGGCCTATTAAGTCTTTGATAGACCCTGCTGTCAAAGGATGTCTAAAATAAGCATGTGCTCGTGTCTATCTTCTTTTTCCCTTCAGTGGGCTATGGAGAAATCAAGGATCCCATAAGATTTGCCCTCTACTCTCAGTCTGAGAACCAGTAATTGCTAACCATGGAGCAGTGATGCTTTGTGGGACAGGAATTAGAAGGGAAAGATGGAGAGCAATAGGCAGGAAAAATCTCCCCAAACTTGGGTTCTTGAAACTGGATGCTCCCTTGATGATAACTCGTATTTCTAAATTTAATTTGTTTTCTCTCGTAATTCTTTTGGGTCCCTTCTCTCATCCTAGCTGGGCTTCTATCTCTTCCAGTAGGCACTAGTGAGGCCAAGAAATTTGTTGTTGGGCCTAAGAAGCCTCGTGGAAGGCAGCTGGATTGAGCTGAAGTGTAGCAATTAGCTATTGCCTAATTCCGTCCAAATGGTGTTTCTAGATCTGCAACAGTGATAAAAAGTGAGAGTTCCAAGTGGGGAAAAAAAAAGAGCAAGAGAAAGATACTAGCAGTCTTGGGTCTAACAGATTGTTCAAATTATATTCTTGCTGTTCCATTTTGCAAGTTTTTAATCAGACTGGAAGACGTGAAGTCTTTGCATAATCTCTCTGTACATAGGTTTTGTTGCCAGTTTATTCCCTCCGGCATGGGGCTGGCTCAGCTGTTGAGCCCTGGCGTGGGGGTCCCCAAATGGGGCTGATTCTGCCTTCAGAGCAGAACTTGAAATGTGTGCTTTAAAGATGTATGACGGCTTGATAAAAATGATGATGCCCTTTTGTCAAGTCATTCTAAGAAGCAGATTATTTTTCCCAAAGCTTCTTTCAATACTCTGGAGTTTATATATATATATATTTATATTTAGCTATAGTTTATAATATAATATATATTATATATTTATATTTACATTATATATGTAATATATATTTATATTATAAATATAAACTATATTTATATATACATTTGAATATTCCAATTTGAATCCTCTGCCTCCAAATATCAACAACCAAACTTATTCTATTGATATATAAATATATATATTATTATATTATAATAATTATATTATAATAATATCATTCTATATAATATAATATAATTATTATTATATTAATATATAATTATATATTTATATAATATATTATAATATATAATTATATATAATTATAATATATAATTTTATATATATATATATATATATATAAATAGAATCAGTTTGGTAGTTCTGACTGAATTGACCAGTAATGAGTTTCACTATGAGTGAATTTGATGTCAGGAGATTGCAAGAGAAGTAACAAATGTGAAGATCTCTGTTTACAAGAAAGATACTTTTCTCTTTGGCCACGACAGGTGACTCATGGGAGAGGTTAACATTTTCTTTTCTCTGGATGTTTACATGAAGTTTCTGGAAATCATTGGAAGGATTCTGCACATGACAGGATTTTTCCAGGGGCAACAGATGAGGGGTTTAGGGATGAAATTGGTCTGTGCATCAGGGTTGGAAAAGGATTCCAAGCTCTTCATGTGCTGTATGAATTTATATGCATTTGCCTCTCAATATAGCACTGAGCCAGGAAGTCTGATGTGCCACTGAAGAGACTCAAGTCTCCCTTAACTTTTCGCTATATTTTTTCTACTTTCTTTATAACTTTGAAGTTTTAAGTAATCATAGTTTCTTCTTGACTTTTTTTTTTTGCCTTTTTTTCCAGATTTTGGACTAGGTACAGGCATGGCCATCAGTCTCGCTTAAGGCCAACACTATGTAGCATCTTTTTGTCAACGTTCAATCGTGCAGGCTCTGAGCTCTGATCCTGGGATTCCGAGTCAGTCATATAAACTGCAGCCTGAGAGGTTTGGGGGTTTTCCCCCCTTGTCAAACTAGGATAAACCCAATTTTAGAGTCTGGACAGTTCCTGTCCCTTCCTGGGGAGCACCAAAAGGAGCCCGTGAAGTGGCCTGCAGTTCATTTCTTGAATTCTCCTGAGAAGTTGTGGCCAATAACAAAAAATGAAATGTGGAAGGTGTTTTGCAGATTGCAGTGCACCCTGACCAACCTTCCTCCATCTTTGCAGTAACCCAATGAGGAAGGTACAGGCATACCTTGGCGGGGTAAGATTCCCATTCGAATCCTCTACCTCCAAATATCAATACGATGTCTTCTTCACTGCAACACACATCCCGTGTGTAGATCAGCAAATGAGGATAGGAAAGTAGATAGAGAAGCAGAGTCCTAACGTGGGATTAAGAAACCCGTGGGGCTTCCCTGGGGGCGCAGTGTTTGAGAGTCCGCCTGCCGATGCAGGGGACACGGGTTCGTGCCCCGGTCCGGGAGGCTCCCACATGCCACGGAGCGGCTGGGCCCGTGAGCCATGGCCGCTGAGCCTGCGCGTCCGGAGCCTGTGCTCCGCAACGGGAGAGGCCACAACAGTGAGAGGCCCATGCGTACCTCAAAAAAAAAAAAAAAGAAAGAAACCTGTGTAACCACAGAGAGGGAGGAAGGGAAAGTGTGCAGTTGGTGGAAAAAGAGAATGAGTGTACAAGAAACAGAGAAGTCGAGAGAAAAGTCATTAGCAAAAGATGCAATCACAACTTTAAGTCACGTCCCTTATAGAAGAGCTTAGCCTCTCTCCTTTTTCCCGGCATTCCCCGCAGTGCCTTGATCAAGACTTGGAGAGACTTGCTGAAAGTAAAAAAGCAAAGAGTGTCTTCTCTAGTTTCCCCTATTTTGCTCTTACTTTTACTACTTACGAAGGGCCAGAGAGTAAGTGTGTTCTGCTTTGCTGGCCAGTGGTCTCTGTCATGACTACTCAGCTCTGTCTTTACCGCACGGAATCAGCCACAGATAGCATGAAAACAAATGGGCCTGGCTGTGAGCCCATAAAATTTATATTTGCAAAAGCAGCAGCCAGCTGGTGACCTCAGTTTGCTGGCCTCCAACCTTTATTGGAATGTGATTGTACATTACAGTCACCTGGGGAACAGTAAAAAACACCAACGCCCCCAGGTCCTTCCCTACAATAACTGAATCCTTCTGAAGTAGGGTCCAAGCATTAATATGTACTTTTAAAGCTTCCCGTGAAATCCTAGTGGGAAAACAAGATGGGCGATGGGGGGATGCCACTGTCCTTGATTCTAAAACAGTGGCTCTCAAAGTACAGTCCCCCGGAGAGACAGCGACACCAGCATGACCTGGGAACCTGTTAGGAATCAAATTCTCAAACCCAACTCCAGACCTACTAGATCCGAAACTCGGGGTGGAGCGCGGAATCTGTGTGTTAACAAGCCTTCGGAACAACTGTTCCGAAGCACAGTCAAGTTTGAGAACCACACATCTAGGGCCTGGAGAATAAGCATTCAGCTCCATAGCCCTCACTTCATGGGTAAGTCAGACAGAATGTTCTGGAAGCAGCACTGGATCTGGCATCAAAAATCCAGCTTCAAGCCCCCCTTCTGCCCTTTACTACACTTCCCTGAGCCTCAGAGTCTCCATCTATACAAAGGGTAATGTGCCGTTTATACCTGTATGGTGCGTGTGGTGGTTAGGTGATTAAATGTATGTGAAGGCAGTTACAAAGCTATCAAGCATCACCTTTGGTACCCACCACTGGCAAGTCAAAGTTCACCATTGACCACTGTTGAACTGAGGTTGAAGGATGTGCAATTATCATTCGTGGGCTCGGTCCATGATTTTTGATTCAGGAGGCTGCCTTGGCCCAAAAAGGAAAGTTGTCTTATCCTTCCATCATCGTGGTGGTCCTGCTTTCTGAACTGCAACAAAGCCATGAAGAGAGGAAAGTGGGACCGGAGAGAAGTACCTGAGTCACCAAGGAGACAAAGCAGACATGATCTCAGGAAAGCAAGGAAAAGCAATGAGAATTAAGGCTGATGGGATGGGCTCAAGGTCCACAAACCCTTGCATGAAGTAGACCGACTGAACAATGAATCCTCCTGGAGACGTTTTTCCATAAGTTTCCGAGTCACACTGTTTAGGGCATCTTGACATATGTTACCTGTCAAGAAATAGCACCAGCTACAATCACAAACTTATTCAAAAATGTCTAGATACCTTCATGAGGAACATACATAACTTGTTCCTAAGACAAACTGGGACGCTTTGGAGGAAAATTTACAGTCCTGTAGGTTTGACATCTAAGGGGATATATATTTGACATGAAATCACCCTTAGAACCTCTTTCAGAATATAATGTCCTGAAAGAAGCAGGATTTTACACAGTGTGGTGATTCTTGAGCTCGTGTGAGACCAAAACCAAGATACTTCTCAGGATGTCTGCTGTTTTAGAAATATGTGGATTTGAACTGAATGTTTCTAAAATAAAGGCCCTGCGGGAATCAGGCATCTTATATAGACTCTAGAGTTATTATCTGAACTTTAGGGAAAACATCCATGCCAAAATCAGCACCATCTGTTAAAGCTCCCTTGTCTTCCTGTCTTACTGCAAGACCCTGCTCTCTTAAATGCTGTGATTTTTTTTTTTTCTTCCTCTTTGGTTCATCTGGAGCATGAAGGGTGAGGAGAGGAGGGTCAGAAAGGTTCGTCGTTCTTTACTTGGACAGAGGCTCAGGAAGTGCTATGGAGAAGTGTTATTTTCTTATGTAGATTACCTATCAATTTCTATTAGTAAAATGCCCTGAAAATCGTTTTGCTGGGAAATTCTGGGAAAAGTTGAAGTAGGTTAGAATGAGCCATGAAACGTCAGAGCCGCAGGTGTAGCTGGAGTCAGAGAGTGGGGATTACCTCCTTTGTTCCCTTCCTAACCCTGCTGAAATGTCCTGATCCCAGAGGATACATCCAGGCTGCATTTCTCAGAGCAGCACGACTGCCTAGTAACATAGATCTGTTGAAATATGAACCAAGCAGGGTGTGAACGAGCTCAAAATATGCTGATTTCCAGATGTTCCTTGATTCTCTCAAACACTGATTTTGCCCCCAAAGACCATCCTGAGTTGGTGGATGGCAGCGATTCCTCATATTTCTTTTCCATGATCAAGGCAATATTTTAAAAGCCCCGTAGTGTTTCTCATGAGCCTATGTCTGGGTCTTGTCTAGGTCATATATTGCTTCTCAGTATGGAAATTGCAGAGTCTCTCTGGATTGGGCTGTGAAATATCTGCACATTGATACCAGTTGTTTGATTTGTTGCTCTTCCCAGGATGGAAAGCTTTTCAGAAATCTGAATGAAGGGTTGCTGTTTTATAGAGCGACCTTCCTTGAAAGAGAGGTCGAGGAAGATCTCCTTTCTCTGCAACAAAAATCAGGAAAACTAGGGGAGTTCATGTGAACATGCTTCAGGGAGAGTAAAAGAATCCAAAGCAGTGAATGTGAGTTTATAAAAGGAAAAAAAAAAACATTGTAAAACATGCTTACAACTAACATTATTATCGCATTCTAAAATCTCATTTACTTGGGAATTGAGAAAGAAGTTTGGTACGTGAATAACATGGAACCACAAATGCGAAAACTTCTGGGAGCTTCTTTTGAGTCTGTTAATCTGATATCTGGGTTAAATAAGGTCTCATAGAAACCCTTATGAAGGATCTTCTGCAAGTTTACGAGAGAAAGTTAATTATCTACCACCAGAAAGATGGTACCATAAGGAAAAAAGAATTTCCATGTGTCTTTCTACTTCCACCCTGTTCAGAGACAAATTTGACGCCCCCTACCTCACTGTCCCCTGAGCCTCTGAACTGACACATTTCCTCCCCATTTCTTATAAGGAGAACTATGACAGAACTCTCCACTTGCACTGTAGAAAGAAAAAAGACTTTGATCTGGGTTCATGTGACAGCATTGACTCATACAGGAAGTGACCTTAGTGGCTCAGTCTTCACTTTTTCATCTGTGAGATGCAGTTAATAATACCTGAGGAGGAGAGGTTAAGTGTTTTGTCTAAATTCACACCTGGTTGGGGTAGAATGAGGACTTGAATCTGCTGGGCCCACAACAAAGATAGTGTTTAGTCCGCAGTATTAATACCTGATCACGAGTAAACGGGCTAAGACACAGAAAACCCTCGTGACTCGGTGCAGTGCAAAAGGAGCCCTCTGTAAATAGCTGTTCCTGTTTTCTTTTCTTTTCTTTTTTTTTTTGGCTGCGTTGGGTCTTCGTTGCTGCACGCGGGCTTTCTCTAGTTGCGGCGAGCGGGGGCTACTCTTCGTTGCAGTGCGGGAGCTTCTCATTGCGGTGGCTTCTCTTGTTGCGGAGCACAGGCTCTAGGCACGTGGGCTTCAGTAGTTGTGGCACGCGGGCTCAGCAGTTGTGGCTCGCGGGCTCTAGAGTGCAGGGTCAGTAGCTGTGGCGCACGGGCTTAGCTGCTCCGCGGCATGTGGAATCTTCCCGGACCGGGGCTCGAACCCGTGTCCCTGCGTTGGCAGGCGGACTCTTAACCACTGAGCCACCAGGGAAGCTCCTGTTCCTGTTTTCTTTGCTCTTACTCCCCGTGCATCTGCCATGTCCTCTCTCTCCTCTGCAGCATCTGATGCACTCTGTGACCTTTCATGGCACACAATTAAAGGAGCAAAGGTGATTCATGTGCCTTTAATGCTTTCTGCCCCAGTTATTGCTGCTGTGTCCTTTTATTTGTTGACCTATTGTTTCTGCACGGCAATGGATTTCTTTTCGCGCCACCGTATTGTATTGTAATTTAAGTTCTTCATTAACAATGATCATTTTTAAAAACTAGAAATCATACTTTGGTGGTCGGCTCTCACTTTGGGGTCAGGGATTTGGAAGATAATCACAGCCTTCTCGGAGGAAGATTTCATCTAGAGATGGCTAATCGGCCTCTGGATATAGCCGAGAGTTTGGGGGACTCTACAGGCAACACAAAATGCAGAAGAGAACAGAGAACCCACTGCACCAGGAGCAAAGTCACCAACATTGCTTGTTCACACCGTCTCTGCTGAGCACCAACTGCGTGCCTTTCTGCCTGTCGGCTTCCCCCTACCCCAGGTGACGTCCATGGATCCACACCCCACACCAGCAGAGACTCTCTTGGATCTACCAGATCCTGTTTTTAGCCATTCTTGGTCCTGGAGTTTTCTGGCCATCCACGTTCCACAGTCTGCAAGTGCCTGGTGATGACGTCATTGAACCCTGTCCAGGACACCAGTGTACGCTGTGGAAGCCGTAATGGAGATGGCCCCTTCTTTTGAGAATTAACATGTGCCTGTATCCATTCACTGAATCCACTTAACAACCCTAGATTTTATAGACGAAGAAATGGAGTCACAGAGCGGCCAAAAGAAGCACCATTTTAGAAGTCCGTAGTAAACCGATGTAAATGACTCAGGGAGAATCCAGCCAGGAATGGATTTCCATATCACACACCTGAGGCGGATTTTAGAAGTGAGTCACGGTGGGAGACTGCTGATGTCTTGGAAATGTTGTGACCCTAATATTTAACTGGTTAACCTTCTGTCTTGTCATTGCCCTTAGTTTAAAAGGGAGTGAGGGGCTTCCCTGGTGGCGCAGTGGTTGAGAGTCCGCCTGCCGATGCAGGGGACACGGGTTCGTGCTCTGGTCCGGGAAGATCCCACGTGCCGCGGAGCGGCTGGGCCCGTGAGCCGTGGCCGCTGAGCCTGCGCGTCCGGAGCCTGTGCTCTGCAGCGGGAGAGGCCACAACAGTGAGAGGCCCGCGTACCGCAAAAAAAAAAAAAATCAGATCGCACTGCTGCTTTGATTGTATTGCTGCAGATTGATCAATGATCAACGACCCTAAAAGATATAGTGACCTACCTTCCTGAATTTAAAGAATCAGATATTGTAACATGAATAATCAACTTAAATTTTACTTTTATAGCAATTTTCAAAATATAACAGAAAGATCTTTTCTGGTCATCTGAGAAGGCCAAGTTATAAAGTAAGTGATATGCCTGTGTGGGTAAAACTCTGTGTCATACCTACTGTCGATAGACCTCTTCTGACTGCTCAATTCACAGTTTTGAGGATTTTACTCTTTACATAAGGGGATTCGTAGAAGATTTTTCAGTAGAGCCACGTTCTAGAAAATTCATCTGGCAGAACCTTGGAAGGGAGAAGGACATGATTTGGAAGAGGCTCATATGAAAGATTCTGTGTGTAGCTCAGAGAAGAGACATAGATGGGTCCCTGGGGCAGTGAAGATGTGTATGTAAGACACACATCAGGAAGGCTGGAAAGAGGCAGACAGAGCAAAGAATGAGACTCGGAAGTGAGAGACAAGTGAGTTTTGCTTCTAAGCACATCAGGAAATGAGAATAGAAACATGAAACACAGAAAAAGGAGCAAGCTTGGGATGGGGGTGATGGACATGATAACTGTAGTTAGGAAATGAGGACCTGTGAGGTTGAGATGGGCCGGAAAGCACGATGTTCCGGTCAGGGCTCAGGAGAAATGCTGGGAATTGCGTGACAGATGTCGCCTCCAACCATGCACTTATAACAGCGTGGGAGAGACAGCAGAGGGCGTTGACAGTGTATTCATCGGAGGTCCAAGTAGCATCAGCAATTAGGGCCTGAAGCAAAGGAGAGAAGGCCGAGAGGGATGCGCAGAGAGAAAAGGGGGGATCCAGGAGCATGCAGTGTTAGCTGAATCTGAAGGAGAAGAGCCATCTCCAGCAGAGGTTCCCGATTTCTCCATCAGACAAGGAGGATGAGAACTGAGAGGGAGGGCGGGATCTGAGGACCAGGAGAGCTGCAGGGAAGTCGACCAGCCTCGGGTCTCCTTTTGTGGACCCAGGGGTTCCAAGCCAGGATTTGGCTCACCCCTTCAGTGGGCTTAAGGGGCTTCCCTGGTGGCGCAGTGGTTGAGAGTCCGCCTGCCGATGCAGGGGACACGGGTTCGTGCCCCGGTCCGGGAAGATCCCACATGCCGCGGAGCGGCTGGGACCGTGAGCCATGGCCGCTGAGACTGCGCGTCCGGAGCCTGCGCTCCGCAACGGGAGAGGCCACAGCAGTGAGAGGCCTGCGTACCGGGAAAAAAAAAAAAAAAAGGGTTTGAATCTAAGCCTCAGAATCTCCCAAAGGGAACTGCTCACCCGGTGTCAGCCTAGCATGCAACACATCAACCTAGGTCAGGATTACCAAGCCACCACTGAGCACAGAGCCTGCCGGTTAGCTGTGCAGCTCCTCCGAACAACGTATCCATCAGTTAAGAAAAAACATATCCCGCAGTGACCAAAGAAGTTTTAAAAATCAAAACCCAAAGGAAAGTCATGGAGCTAGATCGAGATCATTGCACTCCCACAGATATGTTTCTGCAAATTAACAGACTGAAATTCTAGAGGCATCACACAATTGTTTGACCTTTGGAAGTTCCTCATACTTTAAAAAGCTATAAAATTACATTCATCTTGAACACTTCCAAAAGCGTGTCTATACTGTGATATATACACGTGTATACATCCCATGAGTGTTTAAGTATGTAGATCACTATGTATATAGAGCCAAAGAATGGTTCTGTGTAAATAAAAGACTGTTTTACAGTGCCATTGTATGTAAATTGAACCACTATATAAGATTTTTCTCTTAAGTTTCAATTACAAATATTAGCAGTTCAGTAAATGGAAAGAAAGGAGGCTATGGTTTGTTTTAGTTCATAATGAAAAATGAGAAAAGGATTACCAAGGGTGCAAATATGTGTTACATGGGAACATTTAATGCACGTCTATATAAAGGGTTTTAATATGAACCCTTTGCTAACATAACTAAATACTATTTAAAGAGATGTCTCTGGCCTCATTATTCATAAACATTTGGAAGTCAGTGGAAAAAAATGCAACACTGATTTATCTTCCTTTGTTATCTCTTGCTTTTTAGGGAATCATTTGTAAAATAAGGGGAGGAAATCCTTTCCAAAGGCACAGGTTATCATTATTTAATGACTAAGTAAAAGAATAATAGCTATACATAAATATATATATATATATATATATATATATATAAAATAGCTAATATTTATTTAATGCTTCCTCTCTCCCAGGCCCTTCTATACTAATAGGCTCTGTAATTAACCATACTGCACAAATGAGGAAACTCATCAGAAGTCTCATTCTCAACTCAGGCTACCAGTACTTTCTTTTTGCCTATTAATTTGTTGCTGACGTTACTCTTAATATCATTGTAAATGTTGTTAGCACGCTGATACAGTATCAAGGTGAATCTTAAGTTGTTATTGGATTCAGTCTGATATCTTCAAACAAAATGGCAGCAGGTTTTTTAAAACTTCAATTGAAAATATCTTTTCTAATTTGAATAGATGTCAAGCCATTTGGAAAATAGATAACGATTATGGTGACAGGTGAAATAAGGTCTCAGTTCACAGACCTGCAATTAATGAATCGTATTAATAATGAATTAGGACTGACTGGAAACTGTTTTATGTTCCACATTATAAAACTGAGTCAAAGGTAAATAACAATGATCTAACGTAGAAAATATCTGGGAATTAGTAGCAAGACACTGATCATTTTGAGAGCATTAAAGTCTTAACATAAAACAGTGTTTCTCAAAGTAGGTCTCCGGATCTCCTATGTCAGAATTACTCGAATACTATTAAAATGCAGACCATGGGCCCATCACAGACATGCTGAATCCAAATATGCCTTTTTTTTTTTTTTTTTGCGGTACGCGGGCCTCTCACTGTTGTGGCCTCTCCTGTTGCGGAGCACAGGCTCCGGACGCACAGGCTCAGCGGCCATGGCTCACGGGCCCAGCCGCTCCGCGGCATGTGGGATCTTCCCGGACCGGGGCACGAACCCATGTCCCCTGCATCGGCAGGCGGACTCTCAACCACTGAGCCACCAGGGAAGCCCCAAATATGCCTTTTTACATAAATATCCCAGGTGTCAATTCTTACTCAAATCTGACAGATACTGCCCTAAAATATGAGAGAGCACTTTGAGGAATTTGCATTTATTCGAATCTGAATAGTAGCTGAAAATATACTTTTTTATTATTTAATATAAGGCACTATTGTGAATTGAATTGTGTCCCCCAAAAAGATATGTTGAAGTCCTAACCCCCATCACCTGTGAATGAGACCTTAATTGGAAATAAGGTCTTTGCAGATGGAACCAAGTTAACATGAGGTGATACTGGAGTAGGGTAGGCCCCCAATTCAATATGACCGCTGTCCTTGTAAGAAGAGGAGAATTTGGAAAGACACCAGGGGAGACGCCCACAGAGGGAGAAGGCCATGCGAAGACAGAAGCAGAGATTTAAGTGATGCCATTTCAAACCAAAGGATTCCAAGGATTGCTGGCAACCCCCAGAAGCTGGGAAAGCAGCAAGGGGAAGATTGTCACTCAGAGGCTTCAGAGGCACCAACCCTGCAGACGCCTTGAATTTAGACTCCAGGCCTCCAGACTGTGGCAGGGTCCATTTCTGTTGTTTTAAGCCTCTTATTCTACTGTGTTATAGCAGCCCTAGGAAACTGTATAGGTACAAACCTAATACCTGGGGTGGTGACAAAGTTCTTCCTCCACCCATCGCTCTTAGCTGACCCCCCTACTCTCCCACTGTGGGTTTAGAACCTTCATCAGAGTCGCTCTGCCACCTTTGAGTCCCCTGTGCTTCTCCCTGGAGTCACGTCTCCAGCCAGGCCATTCTCAGGCCTGGGATCTCTCCGTCAGCTTCCCATTCAATACCTTGGAGAAGAGCTGTCCTGGGTTTGGAGTTGGTTTTCCCTACCACTCTCCCAGCAGAGAGGTGGGAGATTTCATAATTCCCTGGATGCCCAGCCTCACCCCGAGGTGTGAAGTTTTAAAAAAGGTAAACTTGAAAACATGACTGAGAATCCCGTGCCCTGCCAGCACTGAGTAAAAGTGGGAAAGGCAGAGAATAAAGCAACACAGAAGTGATCCTTGTCATTTTCGCCAGATTACATTTCCCCCGTGGAGCCATGGGCACGTCTGTCATTCTGGGACCCTCCACTTATAGCGCAGGCCGAGTCAAGGTCATTGAGGTTTTTATTGATTCTGTAGCTCTGGCTTTCCTCATAAGGATTTACAGTATTTAACCCACCAGGAAAAGCCATGAACTATAAATGGCTTCCCATTTGCCAGGAGAGCCTGCCGTTTTATAAGTGACACCAGCTATGTGGTCCCCTTCACAACTCTCTCTAATGAAAGCCCGCTGCCTCTGCTCCTGTACAAAGAAGCACGGCCTCACGCTTCACGGAGCTGATCCTTCCTTTGGCTCCAAATCGGCACAGGGTTGTTTAGCTTACTGAGTAGGGTAATCCAGATACAGGGAGATATGAAAAACCGAGTCAGCGGACTCCCCGTTCATTTGATCTGTCAGCATCTTCCACGGCCAAAACCAGGCGGGAGAAAATGAAAGTTGAAGAGCATGAAATAGGGAAAAAAGAAAATTAAGAATAGGATTTGATGACTTGTGAAGTGTTCTCACATGTGTTCCAAGAGGCCAGGGACACAACAGAGGCTGGAGATATAGATCTGGTGAAGAAGTGAGTGAATTAATGTTGAGGATTTGTTTTTAAATAAAACATGATCTCATTGTGATGGTGACTGAAAACTTTTCATCCTTAGAGTAGAATTAAGGGAGTTTTAAATACGTGGCTAGTAGTTGGTGTTCATTGACGGTATTCTTACAAGCATCTGTAAACACAGTATTAAAATGGAGCCCGAGGCAAAAGGAAACTAAAAATCAGAAATATCAATTCTGCCTTCATGGAAATTTTTGATATTTGATTCATCAGAGAATTTTTGCATTTATTTTGAATTTTTAAAAATATTGCATTCAAATATGATTCATTTTGATTGCTGAGTTTCGGGGTGCCCCCCCTTTAAGTTTTACACCCAAAGCAAGTACCTTACTTGCCTTACTGTAGGCCAGCTCAGTGTGAGCATTTCAAAATTTTAAAAATGTTTTGTTAAGAGGAGAATGTCACATTCAGGTTTTCATTTACAGTGAATTTTGAAGGAAAAGTCCCTCCGAACCAGAAAAGCAGTCTCTCTTACGAGCCTGAAATGAAACAAGAATCTCTATGAGGGCGGTCCTGGCATCACAAGGGGATGCTTTTCAATTCACAGACTTTCCTTTCCCCAGAATCTTTGAATTGAAAAGTGTGCTGAGGTTATTAATGCTTGTTTGCCAGTTTGAGCGCAGAAAATCATCCAGAAACTTCGTGTCTCTGATAACTGTGCTCTTCGTGACAGTTCATTGCCCTTAAATGAGTCAAGGCTGAGACTATCAGAGCGATGAACTAAATCTCTTCCCAGGAACAGTCCAGCCTCCACTAACACAGAGTCTTTATTTAATATTCGGTCACTTACGCTGTCTAGAACTGTTACTTAGCCCTTTCTTTGTCTATGTGTCCTGGCTCTAACATGCAACTGTATCTCTATGAGGATAAGAATTGTGCTTTTGAGAAGCACTCTGTATGGCGGAAGCACATGGTATACGTTCAAAATATCCTGAATTAATCCATGAGTTCACTGTAAATTCCTCTGCTTTCGTTTTTCTCTTCTGTTGAATTAAATTCGTTCCTGTGTTACCTTACATCCGCAAAACATTCCAAGGAATTTCCTTTTTTAGAAAAAAATGTAGACTCCTAAGCAGTGAAGCAGGGCTGGGATATGAAGTTATCCTTAAATTAACACTAATATTATTGCCGTTATAAAAAAATATATTTACTGGTCTATATGTATAGAATCTTAACTGTTTAAATAGATAATAAAATTCACCCTATTCCTTAATTTAGAACCTGCTATTGAAAAGCACTTAGTAAAATGATTCCCACACTATCATCCTTTAATGTCTGAGAAAACACCCTCAGGTCAACCTGATCCATCCTTAGCCTGACATCAAGTCATAAGATTCTTTTTCCTAAGAATGTCTGCCACAGGGATGTGCCCCTACTTGAAGAAGGCCGAGATCAAGAAATCTGATTTTGTGCGGAGGGGGACAAAAGGCGTGCTTGCTTTGCAAACGGATTTAAATGACATAGCAAGCTCCCTCTGAGTACTTAAAATACGATTCAATTTACCAAAACGTTACTGATGCGTAGCAGAGGACATCCTGTCCATCGACTTTTATTTAGGGCTCCTCGGCTTCTGCACTTTGAGAGAACATGCCCGTTGCAAAGTTATTGTCCTTAAAGAGGAGGAATCGAGTGCCATCTACATGCTTAATGAGACGCACACGTGTCCAATTAAGTTGGCTCTGTGTTTAGACGGGCCCGGCTCTGGGGATCGAGGGGGGCCGTCTGAGAAAGCTATCAGACTGTCTTGAGAACATCAACCTGTCAACACTGGCTCCTGACTGCACGTGACAGGCGGTGGTGGTTATTATTATTTAGTATTTTGCAGAAGAGCACCGTATGAGTTTCCTAGGACTGTCATAACAAAGTACCACACGCTAGGTGGCCTACAACGACAGAACTGTATTGAGTCTTAGTTCTGGAGGCTACAAGTCTGAAATTAAGGTGTCTGCAGATCCGGGCTGTCTCTGCAGGCGCTAGGGGAGAACGTGTTCCAGGCCTTTCTCTTAGCTTCCAGTGTTGCGAGTCAGCCTTGGCATCCCTTGGCTTGCAGCTACAGCCCTTCAATCTCTGCCTCTGCCCTCACTTGGCTTTCTCTTCTCCTGGGTCTGGATGATGATGGCTTTCTCTTCCCTGTGTGTCCGTCTCTTCTCTTCCTCTTATATGGACACCCGTCATACTGGAAGAAGGGCCCATCCTACTTCTTGACCCCATCTTACCTAATTACATCTACAAAGACCCTATTTCCAAACAAAGCCACATGCTGAGATTCCAGGACTTAGGACTCCTATCTTTTGGGAGAAGACAATTCAGTCAGTCACAGGCACTTATTAATGTGTAGACAGTCCAGGGAGGGGGGCAGCATGGCTGGACCTTAATCTCAGCAGACGTTCAGTGTTACAGTGTGTAAGAATCCTCCGGTAAAAACCAGCGTCTGGCTTCGTGATGTCCCGCCCATGTGGATGGGTGCTCTGAAGCTTCCCTTCTTACAAGAATCACTCAATGGACACATCCACCATTGGTGTGCAAGGAGGACGCAGGTGGAGAGGGAGGCATGGATTGGAGAGTGTAAAGCAGGGAGGAGGAGGCTACAGATGAAAACAAAAATGAAGAAGGTTTACCTTGCAAGTAGGAAATAGGAAGCGTGACTGCTCGGGAAAGAACGGTGAACTGTGTCTCCTTGCCTCTTGGCATCCTCGCTTTCACCTAGTTCATTGTTTCTCCCATCAGCTCCCTCCTTTACCCATAGCATAATTCTGACATAGGGAACAAAAAGAAGCATAGCAAGTATAATTTTCCTTTTTCCCTCTTGAATACCCAGTGTGTTGACATTTCACTTTGTCCATTGTAGGTGAGCTCAGAGAACTGGGCGATGATGTGCTATTTGAGCAGTTTCAGAGGTGTGATTAGAAGAATTCCAAAACACTGCTCTCTGAGCTTTTGTGTGTCTCTTGTTTTCTTCTTCCCATACGCATAATAGCCTTTGGGGCATCCTGCTGTTTTTTGATTGGGAATAAATTAAATAATAAAGGCCAAAACCTCTGAAACTGCATGTAGGAGAGAGCAAAATGAAACAGCCATCCTGAAAGCTCTAACTTCTCCACGTTACATGCTTTGATGGAGTATGACATTCCTGGCAGAAAGGTTTGGGATCAGCATAATTTGCTTTTGGAAGTTATCCAGCTAAACATCATGGCTAATAATTTTATCCTAAAGTAGGAAATTAAATTTTTCTTTGAGGTAATAACAAATTGACTAATATTTTTAAAATCTCCTATAGACACAAACTGACTTGACATAATTTAATAAAAGTTGAAGAGTAATTGAGGAATACGAATGAGGCGATTGGAAAGTCAGATTGTTTCTGCATTGCCATTTTATTTCCTGGATGATTTCTTCAGAAGTGATGAAAAAGCATCTTGTTAGACTTATATGAAGATATTCTGATGGGGACTGCACATCTGACTCAATGAAATAAAGTGAAATAAAAAACTGCAGTGAGAATATATACTCTAATATAGCTTTATATTGTGGTTAGATCAAACTACCTCCTTGCATAATAACCATATTCGGGATGGTTTGGGGAAAACCTAAAGAGGCCCATTAAACAGGTTGTATTGTGCACCAAAGAGGAAAGGGACCCGGCTTGTGAGAGGCAAGTGTTTGGAAAAGCATGTGGGCAGCAGCCATCTCCTGTTACCTGCCGAGGCTGTTGTGCTGATCTGCGGCCATCATCCCATGCCAGCCATTGCCAAGTGCCATGAAGGGTGTTAACCCCTCATGAACCAAAACCTAGCATTAGACATTTTCCTAATATTTAAAGTCCTTTGACTCACCCGTTGGTTGATGGGTCCCTTTTAGCCTAGGACTCTCCTGAACTTCTACGAAAATGATCTTGCTAAAGGAACATGGTATGTGGCATTGGCCCTTCTGGCATTCAGGTGTCCTCATGACCTCCCCCACGTGACATACTCCGTGGCACAAATCCTCCACTTGGACGAGACCTGGCCTAGACCAGCACTTCTCCAACTTCAGAGCTTTTCCAAATCACCTAGGGATCTTGTTAAAACACAGGTTCTGGTCCAGGAAGCTAGAGCGGGGACGGAGAGTGTGCATTTCTGACAAGCTTCCAGATGAGGTCAGTGCTGCTAATTCCCTTGAGTAGCAAGGATCTAGAACATGCCCCGTGGACCCCTGCCCCTATAGCTTTGTTCACAGTCTTCTTTCATCCTGGAATTTCTTCCCCTTTCTTTCTTCCTAAGATCTATATATTCATCCGTCAAGACTCTGCTTTAATATCTATTCCTTGAAATGGTCTAGGATGAGACATATCACAGATGCTTCCTCCTCTGAATTCCTGTAGCTCACAGTGTCTGGACCAGCCGTCTGGCATCCAGCCCAGGATAATTTTATCTTTAGCTGCTTTTTCATGTACACATCCAGAATCCCAATTAGATGTCCCTTTGAGGACAATCTCTACATGTCTGCTGTTGGGCTTTCTCTTACACTTCAGATCTGCATTGCCAACTACCTGCTGCCTTATTGGAATTCCAAATTCAACATGGGAAAACCCAAACTCCCCAGTCTTCCCCCTTTGAAAACTTACTCGGCCAACTATACTTCCTTCTCAGAGAGTTGCATGTATTTATTCAACAAATACTCGTTTATTCAATAAATATTGGTGCCTGCTATGGGCCAGGCATTAGGCATATGGTGAATGGAGCAGACATGGGTCCTCAAGACACCTGCCTAAAACCTCATGGCACCCTGCAGAGCCTCAGCCACCCACGACTTAAAGGTCTCCTTCTGGAGGCACAGCCACCCAGAGTAGAAATGATAGAGTCATCTTTGATTCCTCCTTCTAACTCACCACAACAGTCATCCAGTTTATTATAAATTCCTATCTGCTCTGCCACTGGGATTGTCTCATACACAAGTCCTCCTCTCCTTCCTGTTCCTCTCAGCACTGTCCTAGACATGTCCTCATCCTCTCCAGCCCTGATGATGACACCTGTCTCCCTACTCTTGACTGATCCTTCTGTTTTCAGCCTCTTCTCCAACTCATTCTTTATACCAACCTTGAGTTTGTCATCGTCCTGAAACAGTCATCTGATCGTGGCACTTCTGAACTCACAGAGAGATGAATCCACATCGCCTATGAAATGAAACCCCAACTAAACAGCATGGAGTTTCTAAACCCCTCTAATCCACTCTCCACTGGCTTTTCCAGCTTCCCCGCCCCACGCACTGGCCTCTCCCTCTCCTTTGCCGCCGCAAATGTGTGTGTGCTGGTCTCCAAACAGCTCCACTCTTTGAAGACTCATGGTCTTTGCTCAGCCTAGATCTTTCTTGGTCAAAGCTCGGCTCCAAGCCTACCTCATTCAAAAAATCTTCCTTGGTCGTGAGTAACTGCTTCCGTGGAACTTAATTTTGACCTGTGTCACACACTATTTGTCACACAGTCTGGGATGAATATTCCTTGTATTCCTTACATTCCTTGAATATATCTGTCTGTCTTCAACTCCGCTAGATTTTAAGATGATGTTTATGTAGCCCACCGAGTGCTTAATAAAATTCCCTGATATCTAGGACAAGAAGTCTCTCAACAATTTGAGTTTGTTGACTGGAATGCTGGAACTGTACTTTTTTGTGTCCTTGATGCCAAACATCAAGCCCTACTCTTGGAAGATGCACAAGAAAGTAAATTATTGGTAAACATTTCCACTTCCGCATCTTCAAAATACGGTATCTTTCCACCTTCCTATAACCTGATGATTGCGTCTCATTTGTGTACCTGTCAGCAGACGTCTTCTCCTTCAGAGCCTATTGCTGGAGCAGTGCTTTTCCATCTTGGCCACATATTAGAATCACGTGGACAGTTTTGAAAAATCCCAGTGCTCAGTCTGTGCCCCGGGTGGACTAATTTCATCGCCGTCTCTGTGGTCCAGGCCCAGGCACCAATGTTTTTAAAACTTCCCAGATGATTCCATATGTAGCTGAAGGTGAGAACCACTTGTGCTGGGGAATAGCTCAGTTCCAGGCTCAGTCTTAGGAGAAGGCAAAACAGCAGGCTTAACGCCTGGGGCCTTTTGAAGGGGACACACTGACCCCAAACATCTCTCTTGGAAGCCCACTGTGTTTCCCACTTTGAGGCAACAGAATTCTCTTTTTGAATTACAGCATTGTCTCCAGAAGGCATTGTTAAAATACATATACACTATATATGTAGCATATATATATATATAAATTTATATACATACACACACACACATATATACACATATATTCTCTCTCATTCTCTCTCACTCAGTATTCTCTCTCTACTGAGAGAGAGAGAATTTATGTACCCATAAGTACATAGTAGTGATCCATTAATCCTCCAGATATGTACAGAATAAAAAGCAAATCTCTTTTGTGGGAGACAAGGGCCTGGGAAGGAAGGTAAGGGGCACACAGGCTGCATGGGGGCATCATCACAGGCAGTTCTGGGAACCCAGAGGACACAGTGGGGATAAAAATTCTAAACGAGCTGGGTCCAGGTCCTGGGGGGATTAAGTCTCAACTATACCCTTAAAAGCAATACTGAAAAGGTTCCTAAATAAAAAAGTTAGCAGCATCCAGTCAAAGCCAAAAGAAACTAAGGAGAGGAAACTCAGTAAAAATTAAAAATCATGGGAAAAAGCATATATATGTGGCAACATTTTCCCAAGCTTGCAAAAAGACACCACCTGGGGACAGAGAACCACAGTGATCCCTTTACACTCTCCTGCCTAATGAGAATTTCTGAAAGCAAAATACACCTAGGGTGAGTCCCCACGAGGTGGTAATTTATAAAGTTGCCCCTATTCCATGATGATACTGAAATAGACTGGTTTCCTGGTACATCAGAGCCTTTGGTGGAAAAACAAAGCCATAGGAAAGAACATACGTACTGGAAGGCTCCAGAGAGATAAGACAACACATCTGAGCCTGTGACTGCACCTCAGGTTCACTCAACCACATCCTTCCCAGAGGAACGTACTTCCGTTTCCCCATAAACTAAGGCAAATAGTCATCATCCTTTGCCTTGAGCGGGAATATCTGCTAAATTACGAACAGCTCTGGAGGAGGGTGAACCTGTGGCTGTGTCATGGATCTGGGCTCCACATGACCCTAACCCGCCACCCGAACTCCCCCTGTCTTGGATTTCAACAAATTAACTAGACATGAAACAGAAAGAGGCTATTACTTAAGGGAATCGGATCCTGGTATCATCTCCTCATGAAATTCCCTCATGGGCTTGAGTCAGCAGTGGATGTCTCAGAAACTTTCCAGATGATTTCAAGGAGGCAAGGGAAGACTGGTAATTAAACCACACGAATCAGGAAGGCTTAGAAATAGAGAACAAAGGGCAAGGAAAGGAGATGGAAGAAAACAAAACAAAGAGGCAGGAAACCAGGGTCCCGCCTAAGCAGTCTGGGGCCTTGGATGTGTGTTTTTTTTTTTTTTTTTTTTTTTTTTGTGGTACGGGGGCCTCTCACTGTTGTGGCCTCTCCCGTTGCGGAGCACAGGCTCCGGACGCGCAGGCTCAGCGGCCATGGCTCACGGGCCCAGCCGCTCCGCGGCACGCGGGATCCTCCCGGACCGGGGCACAAACCCGTGTCCCCCGCATCAGCAGGTGCACTCCCAACCACTGCGCCACCGGGTAAGCCCTGGATGTGCTTTTTTGACTTCTGCACCGTTTCTTATTCTTGTCCACCATTCTGCTCTCACCTTTCTATCAAGTCCTTTATTGAACCATCTTCAAATAACCGAAGTTAAGTTGTGCTTCTGTTTCCTTCCAAGACCCAACTGATACAGCCCTCCAGCTCAGGATGGACCAATTAGGAATTATCTCTCCATTGTTCCATGGTAGGGAAGTCCTCCAGGTGCTAAGCCACTGAGGCACAACCTTTTAACTTAAGAATGTGTAGAAATGCCCAAAATAGCTACCAGAGGGTCTTAGGCATTGGAAGAATCTGCTCCGTATCTGTAAGACCGTGGGACCCTGAGCTGAGGAAAAGGAAAGTTCTTTTCTCTTGATCTTAAGTCAGTTTATGGCTCCTGAAAAGCCATAGTGGTCTGTGTAGTACAGCGTGAAAAATCATCTATAGTAACATGGGGGTCAGGGAAGGATCCCCTTCCTTTCTCAGCAAGAAGAGAAAAGGAAGGAGATACAAGTTACCCAGAAAGAAAAGGATGGAGATAAGAATTTGCATCTGTGAGTCACCCGCCATCACAAAGTGTGACCCTCTTTCTACCAAACCACCAGCATTAGGAATACATTGTGTGTGGCATTAAAGCCCAAAAGCACCGTTATGCCAAACAAGTGCATCTTTCTTTGCATTCATTTCCCTGAAACCTTTTTCATCATTTAATCCAAAACCTCATTTGTGGGGAATTTAATGTTTAAACAAATCATGAGCGTTTGATGTAACGTGAGATTGCTTTATCCTCCCTTGTCCCCAGACCCTCATGAAAATGAGATGCTGCACCTCATTTGGGGATTTGGGGGAGAAAATAAAATAAAACAATCTAGATCTAGGTCAGCATAAAGTCTGTTTGTTCCAATGTAAGTAGGCCTCTCTGCTAATTAACACTTTCCCAAAAAAAAAAAAAAGAGTGAAAGGCGCATGCAAGGAACATATATATATCCCTCTTTAAATGGTACCATTTCAGATGCAGTCAACTAGCACTTAACCCCTTCGAATTGGAATAGTCATCACGTGTACTGAAAATTAAAATTCTGGAAATTTTCGAAGGCTGAAATTCAGCCAGTTACCTGACAGAACTAATTCAATTTACTGGACTGTTCATTAGTTTTTACTGAATTATGGAACCAAAGCTTAAACTCTGCCATTTTGGCTTCAAGAATTAAAATATTGTGGAAAGAGAGAGGTAACCAAGATGTCAGCTTGGTTACTCTTCCAGAAAGCAGTATTCAGACCTTTATGTAGTTCATGTAATTGATCCAGTGATCCTGAAGAAAGAATGCTTACCTCTAAGAGCAAAAAATACCCTTTCTTTTCTTCTTAATTGCCCAAACACTGTGTTCATGTAATAACATGCACAAAGAACAAATGAACTTGCACTTTTTAAAGGCAATATGATGGTGTCCTGCAACATCGTAGCAATGAACATTTTCTGTCCCTGATGCTCGGCTTCTGAGGCATCTTGTACAGAGTAACATATTCAAAAGCCTGTTCCTTCCGCTACACGGTCATCTGTTCAAATTTTTGCTCTCCAAGGAATGAGCAAATTCTGATAGACTCCACATCAGTCTTTATGTAAGATATATTTTTTTAAATTGTGAGACTTTCTCCATAATCCAACAACCAACTGGAAAAAAAAAAGGCTTTCTTGAGCATTTACCATGCATTCAACACCCAGCTAACTGCCAAAAAGGTACAGAAATATACAAGATACTGTTCTTTACCAGGGGCATAAAGAGGTTTTATAGAGACAATGCATCACCAAATGAAACAATAAACAAATGAAATGCACGAGATACTGATAAAGTGCTCATTTGTGTGACAGGATGATCAAAATAAATGTGACTCTTGAGGGCATCTTCCAGCTCCAAAACTCTCAAATGCTATGAGCGGCACAAATAATAGCAAAAGAACTTAACTAAAGGTTCTGGACGGTGCATTTTAATCTGTGCATATCCCTAGCACAGTGCCTGCTGCTCAGTAAGTTCTGGGCAAATGCTAAATGAGTGAATACATAAATGAGCACAAAATGTAAAGGAAGTAGAAAGCGGAATGAATTGGCATTATCCAAGAAGGCTTCAGGGCTCAGACTGCCTCTCGAACTAAGTCGTAAGGCAGAGGTTATAAATTGTTATCCCTCGAGGTGAATCCAGCAATACAGAGTGTTCCATTCAGCCTTCACAGCAATGATGATGATGACGTTGATGGTCATGATGGTGATGAGCATGTTGGTGATGTTGATGATGGTGATAGTGATGATGATGGTGTTGAAAAGGAAGGTAGGGGAGAGAGAATTTAAAAATCACGATATTCCAGGTTCAAATCTATACATTTCTGTTGTAAAACGAGATCCACCTCTCCGGGCCCGCACATTCATGTGGCATGATGCCTGGCTCCTCCCTTTCTTGGGGTGTTGTCTCCCCACTTAGCTCCAGATTCCACCTGCACAACTGTCTCCCCATCCAAAGCCAGGTAGGTGTCAATTACTTTTTATCTCCATGCAGCCACTGTTGCTTTCTTCTGGAAGAAAAATACTTCTCCATCCATATGCTATCCAAAGGAGAAAACGAAAGATAGTATAAGAGAGATTCACATTTCCCTTGAAATGTGAAAGAGTATCCTTGTGAAAATGAAGACATTTCAATGCATTAATATTAATCCACATGTGTCTATCAAAAGAACAGAAATTATCTCCTTACGTTATCAACTACCTCCTTCTAGGCAAGACTTCCACAAGCAGTGTATCTAAAACTACAGCCAGCTCCTTACCCCCTTCTAACCTCCATCCCCACTTTATTTTTCTTCTTGGTACTTAACCTCTGTCTAACAGAGCATTTATGCTACTCTTTTATCTGTTTATTGGTGGAATTCTCTGGTGAAAATGTGGTTCCATAAAGGAAGGGATTTTTGTCCTTTTTTGTTGTTGTTCATAACTTCATCCCTTGTACCTGGGACAGTGCCAGGGAGGTAGTAGATGTTCAGCGAATGGATGACTGAATGAGTGAACTCAGCCCACTTCCCTCTTTCTTTATCTGCATGGCCTCTGCCTTACAGGATGAAGCAGCTGTGGATAGGCAGAAAAGAAGAGATGGCTCTCCCAGTGGGGAAAGTGACTTCCTGGGAATAGCATGGGCAAAGGCTTGAGCTTGCAGGGAGCACAGGAAGAGGGAAAGGGGCTCTGTAACAGCAACAGAATCTAAAGAAAATGGGAGCTGTATTGTGGAGTTCGAGTTAAGAATCACGATAGGCGTGAACAATGCACTGCCTAGCTGCCCCTTGTTGTCAGTCCCCACCGTTGCCCATTCCGGCTTGGCGTTCCCTGTGCATCCTTCTGGACACCATCTTGGTTGCCCTACAGGCCTCAACTGATCTCCAGAATAAAGGCTAAACAGCTCCCAGTAGTGTAAAACTCTATAGGATCTTCTGATACCTACCCGCTTCTCTGGCCTCACATCCGCCCTCTCCAAAATGTGTACTTCATCTTCCAGTCATACCCAACAACGTTCCAAAAAGCCTGAGTGGGCTTGGTCCACATAAGCCTCTGAACATGGACCCCTTTCCATAACCCCTGTGCATCTGGCAGACCCAGGACACCCTCTCTGTACCTCCCTGACCTCTGATACCTCATTTCCCGAAATGCTTACCCATCGGAAGCAGCAGTCACCTGTAAGACATAGTATGAGCCCACATGGGAGTCGTCCTGTAATTAAAGTCACAGACAGCACTGTCAGCCAACCATACACACCCAGGCCCCGGGCGTGCCATCCTCACTTCTTGGACCCTTTCTGGAAGTTCACTGGTTTTCTGGTTAAGTAGTCCTGCCCTTGGGTACCATCATGTGACTATTTTCAGTGATGCTGATCTAACCACCCTCCTCCCTTTGCTATGGTTTATGTGCTTTTACCTTTTTGCGTTTGTTCTCAGTTTAATCAACTTTCGGTCACTGATTTCTGCTCTTCAAAAAACTCACAACTGGCTGTGAGTTTTGCACCTGAAAACTTCTATCCGTCTCCACCCAGTTTCTGTCAACGCTGACGTCACATTGTTTGTGTTGATGTGTAGACCTTCCCAGGAGAGAAAACTGCTTGAAAGTAGGGGCAATGTTCTTTTCATCTTTGTAGCCCCAGTGCCTAACTGAGCACCTTACACAGAGAAGCTCCTTAACACCCGTGTGTTGACTGAATGCATGGACACATGCGATAATATAGCCGTGTCCATTGCCCTTTAAGAGGAAGGACCATGAATTAAGTTGTGGCAGTAAAACTACATATTCAGAAAATTAAATAAATTAATATAAAGGTAAAGAAATACGTATATTTTTTAAATTACTGTCATAAGATTCATTGGACCCTGATTTATATATAGTCTTAGAAAAAATGAAAAGGCAGATGTAAAAAGCTAAGGAAAATCTGAAAATTAAAAGGTCTTTCAGAGAAAGAAAATGAAGTTAAAGTCACGAGGCTACATGTGCCTTGGAGATATCACATAGTCTACTCCTTAGTGCTGTGGGTCTCGGTTTTCTGGTTTCCAATGTGTCAGCGTCAGTTGGGGGCAGGGGGTGGCAGGGAAACCTTGTTAGAAATTCAGATTACCAGGCTGTGGCTCTAATGGCTGTCTGTACTTAACAGCACTTTGAACAAACACCTGCGTGCAGGTGACCCCAGGACCACATATGCCCAACCCATTTTTTTCATTTTAAAGACCACTGGGAAGTTCCCGTAATTTCCCAGGGTATTCGTTATATTTCCTAAAATTCTCTTTTCAATTGAGTCTTAGGTAGGCCTGTTTCCTATGCTTCTGTCTTCAGGAAAGAATATTCTTTAAAAAAAACTATCAAGCAAAAGTGAGGTGTCTCAGCTTCTTCTGGAAGGGTCACCTCTTCAGACCAACAGAAGTAAAATCAAGTTCTGGGCCTCAGTCCTAGCTCCTTTGAAATTTGGACTTTCCTCCTAACTGTATGCATAATGGAGAAGGGGAACTTAATGACACAACTCACTCATAACAACTGACATAAATAATAGCCCGCTTTCAATTGTCTTTGGGGAAACCCTTGAAAACCCCTACCTACTCAAAGTAAATAAATAAATACATTGAAAATGGCCTGAGCCTTTTTAAAATGTGTATAAAAAGACATTAAAATGTCTGTAAAAGACATTCAATTTGACTTGAAGAAGAGAGTTGGTTTTCCACGTCGAAAATAATTTGAAGAAATAAGGAAATGAAAACTATTTTCATTTTCAAAAGGCTATTTAATTTTCCCTTTATTGTAGTAAAAAGAATGAAGACAACGAAGCATGTCGGAATCTGTGATTCATGGATCACTGTGGCGTATTATAAAAATTCAGAAATAGCTCTTAATGAGAAAAGTACAAAAAATCAAATCAGCAAGTCTTATACTTATTCATTCAGGGAGGGAAAAGGACTTGGGAGGCTCGGGTTGCCTCCCTGTTAGCAAGGACTCCCACTGCACTATCAGAAGCCTGAGTGATACGGTTCATGACACCCTAGCACCAGGAACAAAACAGAACTCTTCACAAAAGGCACAGAGAAGCAACCCAGGGTGGAGGCTAACTGCACACAATCACCATCGTAATTATTTACATTAAGAGCGCCTTTGGCTGAGATCTCTTTTTTGAAGAGATGAAACTTATTCTCTAAGTACCACTGCTTAGTGACCACATCTATTAACAGACAGCCCCTGGCGTTTTATTCCAATGTGCTTCCAGTACTGTTTTTATACTTACCTGTAATAAAAAGGTGATTCCTTCGAGTGCTTTGGATTTGGTTGAATCAGACTTACCATCTGGCTTCTTCTCAACCTATTCCCAAGCACCGTGTAATAGGAAAGGCAAAGCTCTTTCAAGTCCCCATAGATTTCTGTGGCAGAGGGATGAAATATTTGCTTTCTTTACTACTTTCCATTTCGTAAGAGAAATCATCTCAGGGAGAGGATTTCTAATGCACTTTTGTTAGATACAGACCATTAAATATGTAGGGCTGGATTTCCAACCTATGTAGATAGTCCTATGGGGGAATTCTCCCTTTGTCATGGAGACCCAGGGGATGAGCTGGTCTGTGCAGTTTTATGAATAAAAGATTTTCTCTTTATAAAACCAGGAAGAGTTTTAGGACTTTCATTTTTTTTCGCAGTTGCATTTTTGAGAAACAGCCTAGATTTTATGGTAGTATACACCTAGGATGTTCTTAGCACCACCTGAAAATTATTTCTGCTGATAGATAGATGCAGTCAAGGACAATATAAGCCACTGATGTGCTAAACACAGAGTAACTGAACAGGGCTTCCCTGGTGGTGCAGTGGTTGAGAATCCACCTGCCAGTGCCCTGGTCCAGGAAGATCCCACATGCCGCAGAGCAACTAAGCCCGTGCACTAAAACTACTGAGCCTGTGCTCTAGAGCCGGTGAGGCACAACTACTGAGCCTGCAAGCTGCAACTACTGAAGCCTGCGCACCTAGAGCCTGTGCTCTGCAACAAGAGAAGCCACTGCAATGAGAAGCCCGCACACTGCAATGAAGACCCAATGCAGCCAAAAATAAATTTTAAAAATAAATTTATTTTTTTAAAAAAAAGAGTAACTGAACAAACAACATTTGATTCTTTGAACCTCCTGGGAGGATGGATTGATTTAAAATGTTAGAGTGAAAACTGTGTAGTCTTATATTTGTTTAGAAGGTTTCTCTAACCATGAACAATTGTTCGAAAAGGCCTAAAAATTTAGGAAATTACTTGCAGGGCTGTTCAAACCATAGTCGCGGTCGACCTGCACTCTGAGCCTCCATTTACTACGTGTAAAAGGCACACAAGGCCCAGGGAGCCACCTCCAGGCAACCGGAGGAAGGAAGGTCGGTGCAGAGCCGGAAGAGCACGCAGCCAGGCGGGGGTCGTGGCTCCTACAAAGGCGCAGAGAATGTCAGTAAGCTGATACTCTGTGGCTGAGACCGCTGTTAAGAGCCTTCTGGCACTTCTAATATCAGAGCCGTGTGGCTGACAGTGTCTTGGTGCTCCGGACGGGTGTCAGGCCTGTGCCTCTGAGGTGGGAGAGCTGAGTTCAAGACATTGGCCCACCAGAGACCTCCCGGCTCCAAATAATATCAAATGGCAAAAATTCTCCCAGAGATCTCCATCTCAACACTAAGACCCAGTTCCACTCAATGACCAGCAAGCTCCAGTGCTGGAAGTCCCATGCCAAACAACTAGCAAGACAGAAACACAACGCCACCCATTAGCAGACAGGCTGCCTAAAGTCATAATAAGGTCACAGACACCCCAAGACACACCACCGGACGTGGTCCAGCCCACCAGAAAGACAAAATCCAGCCTCATCCACCAGAACACAGGCACCAGTCCCCTCCACCAGGAAGCCTACACAACCCACTGAACCAAACTTAGCCACTGGGGGCAGACACCAAAAACAATGGGAACTACAAGCCTGCAACCTGTGAAAATGAAACCCCAAACACAGTAAGTTAAGCAAAATGAGAAGACAGAGAAACACACAGCAGATGAAGGAGCAAGGTAAAAACCCGCCAGACCAAACAAATGAAGAGGAAATAGGCAGTCTACCTGAAAAAGAATTCAGAGTAATTATAGTAAAGATGATCCAAAATCTTGGAAATAGAATGGAGAAAATACAAGAAACGTTTAACAAGGACCTAGAAGAGCTAAAGAGCAAACAAACAATGATGAACAACACAATAAATGAAATTAAAAATTCTCTAGAAGGAATCAATAGCAGAATAACTGAGGCAGAAGAATGGATAAGTGACCTGGAAGATAAAATAGTGGAAATAAAGAAAAAATCAGAGCAGAATAAAGAATGAAAAGAATTGAGGACAGTCTCAGAGACCTCTGGAATAACATGAAATGCACCAACATTCAAATTATAGGGGTCCCAGAAGAAGAAGAGAAAAAGAAAGGGACTGAGAAAATATTTGAAGAGATTATAGTTGAAAACTTCCCTAATATGGGAAAGGAAATAGTCAATCAAGTCCAGGAAGCACAGAGAGTTCCATACAGGATAAATCCAAGGAGAAACACACCAAGACACATATTAATCAAAGTATCAAAAATTAAATACAAAAAATATTAAAAGCAGCAAGGGAAAAGCAACAAATAACATGCAAGGGAATCCCTATAAGTTAACAGCTGATCTTTCAGCAGAAACTCTGCAAGACAGAAGGGAGTGGCAGGACATATTTAAAGTGATGAAAGGGAAAAACCTACAACCAAGATTACTCTACCCAGCAAGGATCTCATTCAGATTTCATGGAGAAATTAAAACCTTTACAGACAAGCAAAAGCTAAGAGAACTCAGCACCACCAAACCAGCTTTACAACAAATGCTAAAAGGAACTTCTCTAGACAGGAAACACAAGAGAAGGAAAAGACCTACAATAACAAACCCAAAACAATTTTAGAAATGATAATAAGAACATACATATCGATAACTACCTTAAATGTAAATGGATCAAATGCTCCAACCAAAAGACATAGACTGGCTGGATGGATACAAAAACAAGACCCATATATATGCTGTCTACAAGAGACCCACTTCAGACCTAGGGACACATACAGACTGAAAGTGAGGGGATGGAGAAAGATATTCCATGCAAATGGAAATCAAAAGAAAGCTGGAGTAGCAATTCTCCTATCAAACAAAATAGACTTTAAAGTAAAGACTATTTCAAGAGACAAAGAAGGACACTACATAATGATCAAGGGATCCATCCAAGAAGACGATATGTCAATTGTAAATATTTATGCACCCAACATAGGAGCACCTCAATACATAAGGCAAAGGCTAACAGCCATAAAAGGGGAAATCGACAGTAACGCAATCATATTAGGGGACTTTAACACCCACTTTCACCAACGGACAGATCATCCAAAATGAAAATAAATACGGAAACACAAGCTTTAAATGATAACATTAAACAAGATGGACCTAATTGATATTTATAGGACATTCCATCCAAAAACAACAGAATACACTTTCTTCTCAAGTGCTCATGGAACATTCTCCATGATAGATCATATGTTGGGTCACAAATCAAGCCTTGGTAAATTTAAGAAAATTGAAATCATATCAAGTATCTTTTCCAACCACAATGCTATGAGACTAGATATCAATTACAGGAAAAAAATCTGTAAAAAATACAAACACATGGAGGCTAAACAGTACACTACTAAATAACCAAGAGATCAGTGAAGAAATCAAAGAGAAATCAAAAAATACCTAGAAACAAATGACAGTGAAAACACAATGACCCAAATCCTATGGGATGCAGCAAAAGCAGTTCTAAGAGGGAAGTTTATAGCAATACAATCCTACCTCAAGAAACAACAAACATCTCAAATAAACAACCTAACCTTACACCTAAACCAGTTAGAGAGGGAAGAAGAAAAAAACCCCAACGTTAGCAGAAGGAAAGAAATCATAAAGATCAGATCAGTAATTAATGAAAAAGAAATGAAGGAAATGATAGCAAAGATCAATAAAATTAAAAGCTGGTTCTTTGAGAAGATAAAATTGATAAACCATTAGCCAGGCTCATCAAGATAAAAAGGGAGAAGACTCAAATCAATAGAATTAGAAATGAAAAAGGAGAAGTAACAACTGACACTGCAGAAATATAAAGGATCATGAGAGATTACTACAAGCAACTCTATGCCAATAAAATGGACAACCTGGAAGAAATGGAGAAATTCTTAGAAAAGCATAACCTTCCAAGACTGAACCAGGAAGAAACAGGAAATATAAACAGACCAAGCACAAGCACTGAAATTGAGACTGTGATTAAAAATCTTCCAACAAACAAAAGCCTAGGACCATTTGGCTTCACAGGCAAATTCTATCAAACATTTAGAGAAGAGCTAACACCTATCCTTCTCAAACTCTTCCAAAATATAGCAGAGGGAGGAACACTCCCAAACTCATTCTACGAGACCACCATCACCCTGATACCAAAACCAGACAAAGATGCCACAAAGAAAGAAAACTACAGGCCAATATGACTGACGAACATAGATGCAAAAATTCTCAACAAAATACTAACAAACAGAATCCAACAGCACATTAAAAGGATCATACACCATGATCAAGTGGGGTTTATCCCAGGAATGCAAGGATTTTTCAATATATGCAAATCAATCAATGTGATACAGCATATTAATAAACTGAAGGATAAAAACCATATGATCATCTCAATAGATGCAGAAAAAGCTTTTGACAAAATTCAACACCCATTTATGATAAAAACCCTCCAGAAAGTAGGCACAGAGGGAACTTACCTCAACATAATAAAGGCCATATATGACAAACCCACAGCCAACATCGTTCTCAGTGGTGAAAAACTGAAGCCATTTCCACTATTATCAGGAACAAGACAAGGCTGCCCACTCTCACCACTATTATTCAACATAGTTTTGGAAGTTTTAGCCACAGCAATCAGAGAAGAAAAGGAAATAAAAGGAATCCAAATTGGAAAAAAAGAAGTAAAACTGTCACTGTTTAAAGATGACATGATACTATACATAGAGAATCCTAAAGATGCTACCAGAAAACTACTAGAGCTAATCAATGAATTTGGTAAAGTAGCAGGATACAAAATTAATACACAGAAATCTCTTGCATTCCTATACACTAATGATGAAATATCTTCAATAGAAATTAAGGAAACACTCCCATTTACCATTGCAACAAAAAGAATAAAATACCTAGGAATAAACCTACCTAAGAAGACAAAAGACCTGTATGCAGAAAACTATAAGACACTGATGAAAGAAATTATAGGTGATACAAACAGATGGAGAGATATACCATGTTCTTGGATTGGAAGAATCAACATTGTGAAAATGACTCTACTACCCAAAGCAATCTACAGATTCAATGCAATCCCTATCAAACTACCAATGGCATTTTTCACAGAACTAGAACAAAAAATTTCACAGTTTGTATGGAAACAGAAAAGACCCCGAATAGTCAAAGCAATCTTGAGAAAGAAAAACAGAGCTGGAGGAATCAGCTTCCCTGACTTCACACTATACTGCAAAGCTCCAGTAATCAAGACAGTATGGTACTGGCACAAAAACAGAAAGATAGATCAATGGAACAGGATAGAAAGCCCAGAGATAAACCCACGCACATATGGTCACCTTATCTTTGATAAAGGAGGCAAGAATATGCAATGGAGAAAAGACAGCCTCTTCAATAAGTGGTGCTGGGAAAACTGGACAGCTACATGTAAAAGAATGAAATTAGAACACTTCCTAACACCATAAACAAAAATAAACAAAATGGATTAAAGACTTAAATGTAAGGCCAGACACTATGAAGGCATATTTCACTTAGCATGTTATCAAGGTTTATCCATGTTGCAACATGTATAAAGAATTTCATTTCTTTAAGACTGAATAATATTCCACTGTTGCACATGCCACATTTTATTCATTCATCTGTTGTTTCTACCTCTAGGGTATTGTGCTGTGAACATGAGTCTACAACTAAAAAAAAAAAGCATAGTGGTGTTAGAAAAGGTTGATAATCAGTAAATTGTGAGGCAGCTAGAGTCATACTAGTATTGGAGAAGGTCTAGAAAATTCGCACGGGCCAATAATTTGGAGGGAACACAAAGATTTCCAGGGCACTGTGCCGTCCCCTCCCCAGATATATTTTCCATCCTTTTTTGAAATGAGTGAGACCTACCTTCAGGACACACTGCTTTTAAAATGAGTTGAAGTGTGCCAGGGGGCCAGTTCTGCTGTAACGGCTAATTTAAGACTGCAGGCTCTGAAGCCCCGACTCTCAAGGTTCAAAACCAGGCCCTGCTACTTGTACTATGTGATTAAGGCCACATGATTTGATCTCGTACAGCCTCAGGGTCCTAATTGTTCAAGTGGTGTTGGGAGGATTAAACAATGAGGTGTGAGTGGTGAGTTTAACATGATGTCTGCCACATATAAGCACTTAATGACATCTCACTAAATGAAAAGGTCACAAGAGAGCTGCAGTTCTCAGTCTATAAAGTGAGGGCACCGTTAACTCCCTCTCACCATTTTTATGCAAATTGGAGGTAATATGGATCTTATTGCTGGATGTCTCATAGGTTGGTAGCCATCACTGCTGTTATGATAACTGTCAGCATCTGTCTCATCTCCTGGTTGTATATATATGGCCAGATTGAAATTCTTCATAGTTTTTTAACAAGGAACCCTACATTCACATTGTGCGCTGTCGTCCGCAAATTATATAGCTGCTCCTGAAGGCACGGTTCCTTCCTGGGTTTTGTAAGGCTTGTCTTTCTACGTAGTAGGTTTGCGTTAAATGTTCGTGAATTGAATTGATGTTGCCACCAACGAATAATGACTGAACAGGAATTCATTCATTCGAGGCCCACTTTCAGAAATCAAGGCTCTTTCTGAGTTTGTCTCTCGGTGGATAGGCCTTTGGCCAATCACAAGAGTCGCTGATGACAATGTTCATTCAAATAAATTCTGTAAATGTAGAACTGGATTGAGTATTTACGGGATCTGTGTTCATAAGTTCAGACAAGAAGATTTGTTAATTGTTAAAAATGGTTTTGTGGAGCAGATTAAAGAGGTGCAAAAAATGTTAGCAAAATCACTTGAAAAAAGGTGGTTGCTAAAGTTCTTAATATGGGCACAGTTAGCAACTGACTTTAAATACTTCCTTGATCAACATAAAAAGGCATTTAAGTGAAAGGAAATAAATTATAATTCCATTAATCATCACACATTGTAGAAGTACCTATTATAAAAAGAAAATCCTTTTGAAGTTTTACTGTTCCAGACCTAAGCTCTTTTTGCAGAAATAAAGAATCAGATACTACACTTGATTTCATTTTGGAATATTAATGAGATTAAAATAGGCTTAAATTTTCCTTTGACTCATTAAGCTAAAAAGTCAAAGTGCTAAAAATACATACTTTTGCTTCAAAATAGGCAGAAACGGATAACTGTAGAAAGGATTTCTTTTTTAAAATTTTTCACAGACTGTAACAGAGCAAAAGGACCTATTGGGTGCAATTTGAACAAATTTTACTATAGATTTGACTGTACATATAAACACATGTCTATATTTGTCATGTAGCTTTACGTGTCAAAAAATATCTTAAAACTTGTACAGTCAGAGAAAGTATCAATAACATAAAATTTCACAGCCCCCTTTTAGAACTATGGCCTTAACATTTTGTAGGGAAATAAAGCTTTGGTTAACCTTGGCTCTGACAGACCTCATTAAAATAACAGGCTGTCAGTTTCAAGTTTAAAATAACAGGGTTGTCAGCTTTATATGCAGTGGAACAATCTACAATTTTATTCTCTGGGAAAAAGAATGTGGGAAGTGCTGGAAGGGGCAGAAAGATTGGACAGCACTGCCATCTGGTGGCCATGGTGAAAGGCGGTCTCTAAATGCCTACAGGTGAGGCTGGACTTCTTAAAGGAAAAGGTGGAATGGTGTTGGGCTGCCTTGAACTTAATTTCTTTTGTATCAACTTTTTTGACAGTCCTTTGTCTTTAAAATGGATACACATTATAATCTCAAAATTACAGTACATCAATAAGAAACTCTCTGCTCTTCGGTAACCTGTAATCCCCACATATCAATGACTTGATGCAATTAATTTTCAAGAGAACGGATCTTGTGGGGAATGGGATCCAAGAAAGACTTTTAACATATTTTCCTTTTTAAAAACTGCCACATATCTGGTGGCTTGTTCCATGAGTATCTTGGTAGAAATTCATCTGTTCGTATGTATATGATTTGTATACTTTTCTGGATGATCGTTATACTTCCATAAAAATAAATAAATGTAAGCCAAAAAACTCTCTGCCACATAGACAAAATATTGGCAGATGTCACAAAACTAGATGCAACATGTTCCCATTTATAGAAATGGAAGCAATTCTAGGGAAACGCTGGATCCCAGCCAGACTTCAAATGTAACCTAATTTCAATCCAGTTCTTTCCTGGTGGGTGCACTTTGGGCAGTTGATCAGGGGGACACAGTGGAGGGCAGGAGAATGGCACCAAAGAAAAGGGATGAAAATGAGTTCTGTTGATTGGAAGTACTACCTACCCAAAGAATTCAGAAAGACATACTGAACCCTCTAATGTTCAGCTAACAGCCTGCCTTCGACTCATTCAGACAACTCAGCTCCCCCCACCATGTCACTGGCCCCCACTTCCCGATGTGCCCGGGAAGGACCTTAGACCTAGGTTCCCAACATGGCAGCCACCAGCCGCATATGGCCATTGAGCAGTGGAGATATCAGTAGACTGAACTGAGATGGGCCGTAAGCATAAAACACACACCAGATTTTGATGACTTAATACAAAAAAGAATGTAAACTATCTAATTAAAATGTTACATATTCATTATATGTTGAAACAATAATAGTTTGGATTGCTTGGGTTAAACAGAATATATTCCTAAAATTATCTTCACTTTACTTTTTTTTAATATGGTTCCTAGAAAACTTTAAATTACATTTGTGGCTCACATCGTATTTGTATTGGATGTTGCTGCTTTAGACGTTCATTGTTTCCTTGCCCAGAATGGACATTCTGCTATTTTAAAAGATTGTTCCTCTCCCACTAGAGCTAAAAAAGGGACCTCTGACATCTTTGCCACTTGGAAGAGACCAAGAGAATCGGTCTAGGTTATTGGATGGTTAGGATGTAAAGGTGAAAGTCAAATACTTTGCTGTCACTGGAGTCTAATCATAAGGGGAGTAGATAGCACCCCTCCTTGGTGCCCCCATGGGGTAAATTGGATCTTTAAGGTAACCAGATGGCTCCCAGGAAAAGGTAATTTACCTCCCAGGAGTAAGAACTTGATTTCCCAGAAAGAGTGCACTTTTGTCCCCCTGTGCCATCTGTCCCCATGGTGATGTTTCTACTCATTAAGAACTTCCAAGTCCCCTCGCAATATATTAACTTACTGAGCATTATTAAGTCTTTAAGAAGACAGTTGGCAGGGGGCAGGGAAAGGCAGTAGTTTCCCCATTTTGAAACCAAATTGTAGGGAAATGATGCGACTTTGCCAAAGTCACAGTTAAAGCAAACACACCTCCACACTCCGGGCACATCTGCTTCGCTCCCGTGACGAAGGGCCTTCACGTCTATGAGCTTTTGCCACTCAGGGCCCCTCTGCCAAAAAAGAGATCTTCCCAACCCTTCCACCTGTAGGTGCTACTCCTCCTTTAAGGCTCGGTTCAACTGCCACCTCTTCCTTGAAGCCTCCCTGGATGCCACCTCCTCCTTAACAGTAAAACATTGACTTGACTTCTCGTGCCCTACAGCCCTGAAACCTGTGAGCAATTTATTATGCTTATTTATGTGTAAGTCTGTTCTCTCACTGGGTAGTAAGTTCCCTGAAGGCAAGACCATCTTGTATGTGTGACTGTGTGCCCAGTACATTGTAGACACTAAACTGATATGCGTGTGTGTGTGTGTGTGTGTGTTTAATTGAACCAACTACCCATAAGTAGACCCTACACAACCATTTCTCCATAAAGTAGGGAGTTTTATAAGAGATGCCCCTCCCTAAGGCAACAGTTTATTTTGCAAGTAAGGAGATCTACTATTCAAATTTCATTTACAATTTAATTTAGAGACTCAGAATTTAGATTTGCCCTCTGCCTACTCTACTACATTTATTCATCCGTTTATTTATCCACTGGCTGTCTACTGACTGCTGCCATAAACCAGGTGTTGTGCAAGATGGGACACTCATCTCCTAGGAGGTGCTGAACATAAATGACAGAGGTCCTGCCCTGATGTCACCTGCAATCTGGGAGCGAGACCCACAGTCCCAATGAATGGGGAAATCGTTAAGACAGGAAAAACCAGAGGCATCCCTGTGCGAACATACAGGGGAGACGCTAAGTGGCCCTGGGGGTCAAGGCCATCCCTAGAGAAGAGATGTTGAAGTTAAGACCCACAGAAGGAATTAACCACTTATCATGTTCTCCTCTTCCCAGTGTATAGACTACAGGTCTGAGTTAGAGTTAATGGACACCCTTGGGTCCTGTGGTTGACATTCTTGGTGCATTTATCAGTATCTCATTCTGTTGTTCTTCAAATTCCCTTAGGCCTAAATCACTGGCAATTAAACTAGAATCAATTCCCAATAAATCCATGAAGGAAAAGACAGAATGTTGTGTCCTATCATGAATAGAACACAAGAGATGCAAAAATAGCATTTATTGTTCACCACGAAGTACAAATCACACACGCCCAAAAGAGATTTGTATGCTTTTTGTCGCCTATTCCATAAGAGATTTAGGTCAACTCATCTCTACCCTAAATGGCTTTAGAATTTAGAGAAATCTGATTTCCACCCACCACTTGCTGAATATTTTCCTAGGCTTCACGTAAATTACTTTTCCGATGTGTGTACATCTTTGTGCGTCCTCTTGCTGTTGGATGGCATCATGTTTGTGATCTCTTACTTAAGAAGGGCCTGCCCAATTACACCAATCTTGCATAAGCAAAGGGATATTCTTCATCCCTTGGTAAGTTCCAAATATCTGTAGTGGCTTCGGAGCAAAAGACCAGAATACACACCTGTTTCTCAGCTTTGGTGTGAAAGCATACAGCCCACGCCTTTAGAGTTAACTGATGGATCCTAAAATATTCAGGGATGCCTCAACTTGAATGCTTTGCCGTGCCTCCTCCCCGTTTTTTAATTAGCAGACATACTTGTAATGCCCTGGATTTCATTCCCTGAAGATGAAAATTCAGCCTTTTAAGAGTCACTTCAGGTGGTTATGAGCGTAGCAGAGTCACTGCAGTATCTCGGTCACAGGTAGACTTAGAGACTCTATATGGATTTTCGGAGTATCGTCAAAGATCCTACGGAGAGATCGCACACTTGAAGTAATAGTTGGCAAAGAATCAGAATTTTTTCAGCAAGACTGGATGTTCAGAACTTCAAGCTTTTTCCATGTTGGCAAAATTGGGCTATTAAATATATAATCTTTTTCTGGCACTTTCCTGAATTAGTGTTAATTTCCAGGTTAGTCCCATACAAAGGGATCAGTCCAAGCCAACATGATCTTGTTGGCTATATCAGAAAATTGAGGAAAAGTGAGGGAAATCTGCTTTTCAAGCCACAAAGAACTTCCAAAAGTTTTCATTCAATAGTGATAGAATAAATGATGGTGGGAGCAGAGGTCAGTCTTTAAATATCCAAACTGCTAGAAATACTGAATTCTTTCTCTTCATTTGAGCATGCCTCTGCGATCTTCCTATCAGGCACCATGAAGACCGCATATCTAATAACCTAACTTAGAATCGGCACTTGTCACAATTCATGCTCTAGATCAGGGAAAGCTCCGTGGGATGTCTGCACCTCCACTGCCAAAATAATGCCTGAGAAGCAACAGAGACCAAACGTAGCAATCGAGGAAGACAGAGCTGGTCTCAAAAGCTGGGAGCAGAGAGTGAGAGAGCAAAGGTTGGACAGACTGAAGGTCAGAAACGAATCAAAAGGAGACTTTACCAGGTGATGGGCAGAAAAAAACAGAATCCACAGAGATTGCAAAGGAACAAAGCAAAGCAAGAGGGGAAGTTGGGAGCTCCATCTCAACGCCAGTCACAGGAGGAGGAGAAAGGACATGCTTATGCTTCGTAGTCAAGCCTTGTCCATGAAAACCCCCGGAACTGCTCGGAGAGGGGCAGTGACTTGCTTTGGGTCGGGCAGCAAATCCCAAGTCCTCTTCATATTAGCATTGATATCTGTCATTGGAAACATGTAAACTGAGTCTAGATGAGAATCTGTCAAGAATGCTCTAGAAGTGTTGGGCCATGGGAGCTCTGCTGAGCCTCTATTTTCCGTGATAAAAACCACTTCTTGAAGTTATTTCTATTTTCAGTCTTGAGAAGTAAATAGTGCCACAATTTAGGTACCCACTGTGCAAAGTAATACTTTGATCACATGCATTTCTGCGGACCAAACGTCTTCCGGCCTTTTTCTTTTCACTCTTGAATTCGAGATTAGTTCGATGTCAAACCGTGCCATCTCTCAAGGATGTGTAGAACGCGTACTACCCTTTCTTGCCTAAGTTCTAATACCATTCAGGAATGAGGTACAATCAAGCCATTAGGTATGAACGTGAAGATTTGAAACTTCACTGTTGTTTTCTTAAGATCTGCCGCAAAAATCTGACCTGAGCAGCAGAGGAGGAAAGTGTTTCCCATGTTTATTCCACTTTGAGGACCAGTGTTTTGCCACAAAAAAGCTTCATCTGTCTTTTCAAGGTCATGCCTTTAATATAGTGTCATGCTCTAGCCGAGAAACTCCAAACCTGAAGCCAGAGGGGATGGTGCAGACTTTCAAATTTTTGATCCAGTTCTCAATCCCCGGAGAAACTTGACAAAACTAAGCAGTGTCTTTTTGAACCTTCAACGATTCTCACTTCCCACCAGTTTTTTCATCCCTCTTAGTTTTTCCTACAAAACGCATATGTGTTTATGTCCTTGGCAAGTAATGTGAAAAGCACCAATCCACAATAGGGAGAATGTGTCACGTGGTAACAGATAAGAACGTGTTGTTGAATTCCCTGGGAACATCTGAGAAAGCCCAGAACGCAAGGCTGCTTTTAGATTGTCTTGTGACCCAAGCCCTCAGCAGAGTGCTGGGTGACAGTGTTGTGTAGCCAAAGTCTGCTTTGGGTTCACTGATAAACTGCATGTAACAGGACCCTGCTGTGTTATCCCCAAGACCTATTTAGAAGCTTCCAGAAAGAACAGGTGTCACAAGTGATTTCTGCAAGCATTCCAGAACCTACCAAATCATTACACGATAGACAGGGACAATCTGGGACCTGAAAAATAACACCAAAGAGTTTCACAGACTCAGAACAAGTGGAAAATGAATGTTCTCGTGAATAGGATGCTAAAAGCCGTATCAGAAGAACGGACTTGAGTTCAAGCTTCAACATAAATCGAACAAGTAGATTAAGCACATCATGTGTCTTCAGCCTCCTCGTTGAACTAAATGGCATCAGTAACCCCGCTTCCTTAAGAATATTAGGAAGATTGTATTCACAGATATTTGGCCACATTAGAGAAATTAGCATTCCCTCTGAGACGTTGGAACTTTAAATACTCTACTCCAGATCATGTGGATGTACTGTCAAGTGAGGAGTCATGAACACGTGCGTGCAGACCATCGTTTGAGCACCGGAGGTGGATACACGGCTTGAGTTCCAATACAGGTTGACACCGTGAGTTGAATGACTTGGTGCTATAAGAAAAGAGCATTCTTCTCTAGAGTAAAGCTGGATGAGGTCACCGTCTCTGATACCGGATTATTAAACTCTCAGGTTGAAAAAATGGTATCATGTACCATTTTTTAATAAAGGCTGCCTTTATTTCTTGAAACAGATTGTTTTCCAAAGCTAACAAATGACGTGCAGCCTATAAAATATTCACGTTGTTTTTTTTCACCCCCTCAACTTGTATTATTTAGTGTACAGCCCTTTAAATATTTACCATATTTTTTCTAAAGATACGGTATATATTATTTACATCCAGTTACGTTATGTTTCCATACAGATGACATAGGTACACTGGGATCTTTCTGAAGTTGTGAGCAGATAGGGCATCCAGCCAGGTACACACCACAGGTATCCAGTGAAGTGAATTCTGGTCCCAACATGATTGAGGGAAGACAGCAGGGGGTCTTCTGACAGTTCACATCTCACACTTCACAGGCAAGATCCAGAGGATAGAAAAGGTCCAAGGTAGATGGGCCTCAGGTAGTAGATAGACAGCCACGGGCAAAGCCTCTTGGAAGAGATCAAATATGCCCCATCAAAGAATCCATACAGAACTAAAGGTAATACCAAAGTTCAAAAACACTCCCAGTCAAAATTTAACAGGTCACTCGCTTAGAAAACCAAAGGGAAGTTACTGGAAACGGTATGTCTCTATAAGGATTGTAAAGGCTGTCTAAGATGGGATTCATTCTATTTTAGTTAAATTCTCATGGTTTTTTCCCCCAAGCCCAGATTGCCTCTGAGATCTCCAAGGTTCTTCCATCTTACCTGTGTAAATTACACCTGGAATGTAAATGACTCCTCTAGGCAGGAGGCTAGAATCCTACTTAGAGGATTGGAGGTATCATCTGACATCTCCCTCTGGCTCCGCGGTAATCAGGTCAGGGGAAAGCACTTTTTTTGAGAAAGTCTGACAGAATGTGCCCATGTCTTCCTTCCTCTCCAAAGGAAAGTCCAAAAGGCAGCTGCTGACAGATAGTCCCTCGTTTTTGAAATCTTACTTCCCTTAGCAGATAATTGGCAATGCTGTACATGTATTTATTCATTGAACAAATATTTCTTAAAAACCCAGGACATACACAGCGCTGTTTAGCAGATCTCCACCGTGGAGCAGATATTCCCCTGGAGTCGGGAAAGCACAGATGCTCCTTAGCAAAAGGAGGAGCTAAAGACCAGAGTGGTGGCTAAAAGCGATGACTTGTGCGTGGATAAAATCAGCCCATCGTTGGAGGCGAAAACTTGGGAGGACGTGATACATTTTTTGCTTTTCTCCCTCCGGATAGAAATGACTAATTACCCAGCTTCCTAATAGTCCCCATGGCAGAGTTCAGCAGCCACCAAAAAGCAAATATCGGCAAAGCTTTATTTGCTTGGGAGGGAACGGTTTTGCCCAGAAAGGAAACTTCAGGACAAATTGACGGCAGTGCCCCCAGAGCCCTTTGCTTACCCATGACTATCCTATTTGCTCTGTGTCTGTTTACCCGCCTCTAGCCAGGGATGCTAGGAACCCTTCAAGAGCAATAACTATGTACCAGCCATGTTTGTATCCCCAAGGGGTAGCAGAAAACCTGACTTATAGAAGACATATACGAAGTGTTTAATAGATGAATGCTAGCAACAAAAGCCTTTTTTCTTATTTAACCAATGTATTGGAACTTTTTCTAAATTATAATACACTTCCTTATCTCATTAAACTGATTTCACTAAATGTTTTTGCTTGCCAAGTCAGTGATTCAAAATATATTGTGTCAGTCCCTGTGCTATGGACAAGCAGCTCCAATTTTTTTTGATCTCATATTTCTATCAGCAAAAAATCAGAATCAAAGACACCCAGTATATTTATAACTATTTATGCATAAATTATATATAAGCACTGCTGAACTAATATACTCTGTACCTTGTGGGATGTATGCAAAAAATAGAAACTTTGGAAGAGTGAGATAAAATACAGAACCTTTATTATTTTGACTCTGTAATGTTGCAGATGTATCAAGACTGAGGGAAGTATCATACCCGCCATTTTACTGTTGTTCACTTGTGCTTGCACTGTTTGAAAAGAACGAAATCCGAAGTTACTTCGCAAAAGTCATTTTAAGTCACTGGTCCATTTAATGTACATAATCTAGCCCATAAATGCATTTAACCAGCACTTATGAACTGGGATAGATTTCAATACCCCGAGAGCCAGCTAACGAGGGGAGGGGAAGGTGCCATTTCAAGCCTTTTCCCAATGTCTTGTCTCACTCTTCCCGTGGGATAATTGAGAAATGGCCAAACTGCTACAAGGACCGATTGAAGGCACATCAATCGGTAGATAGATGAAATATTAGGAAGGCTTAATTCCCCTTATATTTTTATATTTAAGAAATAGAAATAGAAGTTCTAATGTTTTTGTCTTCAATCACATCGAATCATCTTACCCACCGCTAAGGACATGCGCATCACCCCCCCACCAAACCGATACACACAAGTTGGAGACCATAGCTATAGGTAACATCCTTCTCAAGCCTAGTGGTTAAGAGTAACAATTCTGGGGCTTCCCTGGTGACGCAGTGGTTGAGAGTCCGCCTGCCGATGCAGGGGACACGGGTTCGTGCCCCGGTCTGGGAAGATCCCACATGCCGCAGAGCGGCTGGGCCCGTGAGCCATGGCCGCTGAGCCTGCGCGTCCGGAGCCTGTGCTCCGCAACGGGAGAGGCCACAACTGTGAGAGGCCCGCCTACTGCAAAAAAGAAAAAAAAAAAAAAAAAGAGTAACAATTCTGAAGTCTCCATTTGAATTTGAATTTCATCTCTGCCATTTACTAGATGTGTCGCCATTTTTTTTCACTTCTCTAAACCCCCATTTCCCAGTTGCAAGCAGGGAGTCATACTTTAGCACAGAGCTGTGAAGCTCGAATGTAAGTGCCTGAGCTCAATGAAAGCTCCCAGTTAGCCCTCAATTGTTTTGAGTCAGTTACTGCCCTAGGCTGAATGCAGCAAGGCTCTTAAACACCATGTGCCCTGACAGTAAAGTCTTATTTCTTTTCCCAACTTTCTGTTATTTTTAACTTTTTCAAATGACACCGAAATGGTTGGAAAAATAATAAAGTTAACATCCATGTATTCTTTGTGTAGATTCAATCATGTCTGACTTGCTACTTTCAAGTAATTCTAAGACAAAATAACACTTTGTCTCTGAATACCTCCTTGTGAATCTTCTAAAAGCAAGGATAGTCTCCTACACAACCACAATACCACGATTACACTTAAGAATATTAACAGGAATTCACTAACATCATCTACTACCTATATTATATTCAAAATTCCTCAGTTATCTCCAAACTCTCTCTTAACCCTCAGTACCCACCTCCAGGTGCAGGATTCAGTTAATGTCTTCACATAGCATTTGGTTGTTATGCTTTTAGAGTTTTGTTTTGTTTTTATTTTCATTCACAACAATCTTCCCTTCTTTTTCTCCCTCTTCTTTTCAAGAGTCAAGGCCAATTGTCTTATATAATATCCCTCACACTGGATGTGTCTGATCATTTATTTATGGTGTTACTTAGTTTATACCTCTATCCCTAATATTTCCTGTAAACTGGAAGTTGTTAATTCAGAAGCCTGATAAGATTCAGGTTAAATATTTGGGGCAAGGTTACTTCTTAACTGAAGTTATCAGATGACAGTGTTTGGACGCTCCTTCTTCATGCTCTTTGTTTTTGCTAATCCCTTTGTTTTCAGCAACCCCCTCCACTTTGTCAGCTGCCTCGCTCTTTTATGTAATTGTACAATTCTGTAGGGTGGGTATGAAAATGGTACCACTGTGTTTCTATAGTCAAGTATTCAGGACCCTTGACAGGCTTTAAACTGAGAGTGTCTGCCTTTACTGAAGCCAGTAACTAAAATGGTCAGAAATCAGAATCAAGCCCCGATAAGTTCTCTGAAGAGGGCTCACGTTTTCCCTGTGGATCCCAACAGTATCTATTTGGATCATATTCCTACAGCATAACAGAAATTGTTGTTTAACTTTCACAATCTGTCAATAGCATAGATGAAAAATATTTAGTACACAGGTATTACTAATAGTACAGTACTCCTAATGTAACACTGGACAAATGGTAAATATAATTTGCAAGTATTGGAGAGAGTTAATCTCTCCTAAAATCGCTCATTTGGGAAGCAGGGAAAAGAAGTTGTAAATTCCACATCTGATCCCAGGTCTTTGCTCCCATCAAGTTTGTATTATTAATGAATTAGGGCTCACTCTCACTGTCCGTAATATATTTCTACCAAGAATGCTTGCTAACGTAACACTTAGCACACTATTGTGTACACTTAAGTCTCCAGGAAGAAAAAAAAACAACTCAGATCTAGAGCTACAGCAAAGGAAGTTACATTATTATTCAAAAAGAAAAAGAAGAGAAAACGAAAATATACTTCTAAACGGTGTGAGAATTGAAAAACTTTATTGATACCAGAAAACAAAGTGCAATCATTCAGCTAGTCTTTAGAATCAAAGGCATATTCCTCTCCAGTGGCTAATAGTGTCCATTTTCTTCAGCTGTCTGCCTCACCACCTCAGCCTGGAAGTGAATTGGTTGATGTTTTCGTGCAGAATGTTAAAACAGCGTTTGCATCTCTCACTGCGCCTTTGCCGTTATCGCCTTCAGTTGCACAATGAAAATGCCTGGCTTCTGAAATGCCAGAGTGAAAGTGACCTGATTATAAAATGTGATGTAGTGAACGGTCAGAAGGGACCCTCACCCCTCACTAAGCCAGATACAACTCCTGGGAGGACCCTCAGCACCTCCCCACCCTTTTGAGATAAGAACCCACAGTGTGTGACACCCCCCAACTATTTTGTGTTAGCCATAAGGTCTATGACTTTGTAATATACTAGGGCAATGAAACCCATTTTCTCAACCAACATTTATTGAACACCTACTGTGTGCTGAGACCTGTGTGTCTAACTCATCTCGGTTTGCCTGGGACTTTCCGGTTTGGGGCTGAAAATTCAGTGTCCTAGATTCTCCTATGTCCCGGGCAAAATGGGGTAGTTGGGCACCCAACCCTTTCTAAGCACTGAGGATAAAGACAAATTAGAACCCTGTCCCAGCCCTCAAGATGCATGTGGTCTAAGAGAGAGTCAGAAAACTAAGCCAATTATAAGGGATCGGAGCGATCAGTTCTCAGAATCATGAACAGGGCCCCCTGTGGAACACAGAAAGTTCCATCCAAATTTAACCAGGGGGCCAGAGGCTGCACCATGAAAGATGCAATACTTGAGTTTGATTTAAAGAAAGAGCAGCATCATATACGCTGTTCAATTTGGCAAATATTAAAAGAGGAGATATCTGTGGGATGTCATGCAATTTTACTTTCTCTGTCTCAAAATATATATATTTGGTTCAGATTCCCACAGCATAAAGGTGGGGTTTCTATATGAAAAAAGGCAGACAGGCGAAGGCTCATTCTTGGTGTATTTCTTATGAGACAGAATAAAGCTTACAGTATTTCCATCCTGAAGCTGGTGATCATTGTCTGGACTAGCGATGAATATGTAACACCTATTTCTGCCTCTGGGGTTTGTGTTTAGAACAGCGAGGATGAGTGGCCTAAGCCGGTGGTCCAGGTTAGAGGTTAGAGACGTTGAAGTGACACCCTGCCGAACAAATCAGATGTGAAGGATTTTATTTTGAACACGTTTTATTTTTTTTTAAATTCAAACTTACTGAAAAATTGCAATTTTTGAAAAAATTTTATACCTCCATCTAGATTCACCAATTATTAAAATTTTCTTAAATTTGCTTTCTCACTCTCTCTCGCTCTATACATCTATGTGTTTTTATTCTTATTATTATTATTATTGAACCATTCTAGAATAAGTTGTGGAAATCATAACTCTTTAGTTCTAAATATTCCAGTGTGTATCTCCTAAGAACATGACATTCTCCTGGGTTATCACAATAGGAGTTCGTGTTCAGGAAATTTAACACTGATACAATATTATCTGATACAGAGTCAGTGTTCACATTTTGCCAACTAGCTCAATAATATCCTTCCTGGCAATTATTTTTCCAATCTAGTGCCCAATCCAGAACCTTCCACTGCATTTGGACGTCATGTCTCTTATTCCTCTTAATCTAGACGAACTCTTCAGCTTTTCTTTACCTTTTATGACTGACATTTTTGAGGAATACAGGCCAGTTGTTTTGTAAAACATCCCTCAGTTGGAGGTTGTGTAATGTGTCCTCATGATTGGATTCAGGTTATGAATTTTCGCTGCATAAGTGATAGGTCCTTCTTGTCCCATCACGTCAGGAGGTACCCGACATCAGTCTGTCCCGTTACTTTGATCGTTGGTTAAGGTAGGGCCTGCCAAGTTTCTGCACCGCAGAATGATGACAGTCGTCCTGTTGTAACAATGTCATCTGTGGGGAATGCTTTGGGATTGTGTAAATATCCTGTCCCCCATTAAACTTTTACCCAATATTATTTTGCACTTGTACTGGTTTGCTAGGGCTGTGTAACCACCAACTGGGTGGCTTACAACAATAGAAATTTAATTTCTCACAGTCTGGAGGCTGGAAGTCTGAGATCCAAGTGTCAGTAGGGCTGTTTCCTTCTGAGGCTGTGAGGGAGAATCTGTCCCAGGCCTGTCCCCTGGCTTCCGGTGGCTTGCTGGCCATCTCTGGTGTTCCTTGGCTTGTGTGTGCATCACCCCAAGCTCTACCTTCATCTTCACGTGATGTCCTCCCTGTGTGTGTGTGTGTGTGTGTGTGTGTCTGTGGCTAAATATTCCCTTTTAATAAGGACAAAGTCATCTGGGATTAGGTCCCACCCTAATGACCCCATTTTAACTTGATCATCTGCAAAGACTCTATTTCCAAATAAGGTCAAGGTCACATTCACAGGTACTGGTGGGCAGGATCCAGCATCTTTTGGGGCGGACACAATTCAACCCACAACAGCATCTATTGATGATACTTACTGAGATCAGTCATTACTATGAGATGGCTGCAGAACGGTGGTTTTTCTATCATGTTTTCAACATTTCTTAGTTGGTGTTTCAGGGGTTTGAAGGTTTTTGAATAATTGTTAAACAGAGTATGTCTATCCATCTATGGCTGGATAGAAATGGCCACATATCTTTAAAACAAAAATTAAAAAAAAAAAACCATAACGATATGTACCCACATCTGTGCTAGGAATTGTGAGCAGAAAACGACTGGCCTGTGGACCAAAGTCAGCACAAATGGGGGAAATCAGAGAGTGTAGTTTTTAAGCAACCCTAAACATTTGCTGATTGTAAGCTACTCCTTGGAAGGTCATTGTGGATTTTTTTATGCTCTGAAACAAAAGTAACATCACACTATTGAAGGATGTGTACCAGGTTCTTGTATTCAGCTTTCTGGTCATCTTCAGTACTTACTGGTGAACAGATATTTCCCATGACGGAAATCTCTGTCATCATCAGAATCACAAATAAGCAAGGGCCAAAACCTGTACAATTCTGTGTGTTCTAAAATCATGAAGCCGGAGCCTATGCCAGACGCCCCGCTACCGCTCGTAGAATTGCTCAGTAAATTCTGAATTTAGAAGAAGTGCAGAAGGATAAGAGAAGCCATTGCTCCTTCCCTCTGAGAATTGGCTGCTGTTTCTAATATAACTTTGTTTCTGAGACAACCATCTAGTTAGAAAAATATTTCTATGGATAAGATATTACTCATCTTTCTTGTATCAATATTCAAAATTCAGCAATCAGAAAATTTTTCATCAGGGGCTTCCCTGGTGGCGCAGTGGTTGAGAGTCCGCCTGCCAATACAGGGGACGCGGGTTCGTGCCCCGTTCCGGGAGGATCCCACATGCCGCGGAGCGGCTGGGCCCATGAGCCATGGCCGCTGAGCCTGCGCGTCCGGAGCCTGTGCTCCGCAACGGGAGAGGCCACAACAGTGAGAGGCCCGCGTAACGCAAAAAAAAAAAAAAAAAAATTTGTCATCAGGAGAGGAGGACTGTGATAAAAACCTAGCCCTCAGCATGTTTCGTCCCCATTTTTCAGAAGTGACATTTCACATATAGGTGCCAAAAGTGAACTGGGGTGGGAAGAATAGGAACCTTTGGAATTTATGGTTATTCCAGAAATTGTAGAAATTATGATCTGTCTGACCAGAAAATAATCTTGTATCACCTCCTAAAGAATCATGGGCTTTTTTAAATTAAAAAAAGCAGCAATACACACACACACACACACACACAAAACTGTACAATTCTGGAACTACCAAGAAATATGACTAGGGACAACATGAAAGATCAGAGATCTTTTATTTCTTTGTGTTTCCTCTTAAACCTCACAACAGATCTTTGGAATTTTTTCTCACATCTGTACTCCATCCACAGTAAACAAAGAATACTTTGTTTCCAAAAGCCACTGATTACAAGTGTCAGTGGTCCTCCCTTCTAGGATGCTGTATAACTTTTCTAGGGCTGTCATGATGGGGTGTGGGCAGCTTAAACCACAGAAATGTATTGTCCCACAGTTCTGGAGGCTAGAAGTCCAAAATCAATGTGTCAGCAGGATTGGTTGATTCTGAGGGCTGTGAGGAAAGGATTTTTTCCAGGTTTCTCTCCTTGGCCTGTAGATGAATGTTTTCTTCCTGTGTCTCTTCACATTGTCTTACCTCTATACATATCTCTGTGTACAAATTTCCCCTTTTATAAGGACACCAGTCATATTGGATTAGGGCCACTCTAATGACCTCATTTTAACTTCCTTACCTCTGTAAAGACCCCATCTCCAAATAAGGTCTTATTCTTGAAGTACTGAGGGTTAGGGCTTCAGCATACAAATGTTAGGGGGACATAATTCAACCTATAACAGAGGCATTTCAACCATCCACAGATTTTCCCAATGTTCATGTAGACGGAATAGGAAATAAGGGTCGTGACTGCATGAAACTAGGTTCTAATTATGGAGCCAAAATTGTACTGAATCTCTCTCTCTACCTTTTCTACAGACGAAAAGTCAGTGCTGAAACTGAAAGCACTAAAGATGCTGGTACTAAGCTCCTCCCGGCCATCCACCCACAGGGCTGTGGATTTTACACTTGCTTGTATTTGTAATGACGCTTCCCTCTGCTGCTAGAGATTTTTAAGTGGATTTGGGTTGCTGTTCAGCGTCCAAGAGTGTGCTGTGTGGGCTTGTCACTTGGTCAAGGGCAGGGGTTACCAGCAGCTGAATTAGTGACAATATTCATTTCTTGCAGAAACAAGTAGACCTTTGGGGAAAGTGCTGTATCTCTTCATGCATCCTTTAGGTGCATTTATCTGACCTCCAGGCATATGAATCCTAAAGAATATATTGAGGGTGTTTGCAATAGAGAACACCTATTTCTCCCAGCTGGAGAGGGACCTGAAGCCAGCTGAGACGCTTCAGAAGTTTTTACTTCAAAGGATGGGAGGACAGAAAAGATGGAAAACCAGGAGCCAATTACCTGAGAGCTCTCTGCTGGAATCTAGAGGGAGATGGAGAAAGGAAGAAGTGAGGCTTTCCTGGGCAACAAATCCCGCAGGATGATGTCTCTCCTAAAGCTGATGGAGAGTCTGTGCTAGTCCTGTGGCAGACTCTCTAACCTTCCCCTGAGTTGCATCCTTGTGTAGAAACGGACGACGCCTGGGGAGAATGTTCACTGTCTTTCCTTGCTTTCTTGATCAGGTCACAGACATAAAAGAGAAACTGAAGCTCTCTAAAAAGGTCTGGTCAGCATTGCCCTACACCATCTGCAAGGACGAGAGTGTGACGGCGGGCACATCCAACGAAGAGGAATGTTGGAACGGGCACAGCAAAGCCAGGTGAGGGCGGCTCGCTATTCTTACGGATGGGGCGTTGCACATCTAGCCCTGGAAGGCTCTCCTGGCACAGCGCTGCAGACCTGTTTATGCAAAAAGCAATGGAGGGTGGAGGGACAAGTCGTCACTTAGCGACAGCTGTTCAGAGTGACAGGTTTGATGGGCACCTGGGAACGCTTACTCTCAAGGTGCCATTAAGCATGGAATCTTTGTTCTGAATGCCTCGCCTCTGGATGAGGACAGAGGGATGGTGACAGATGCCAGGTTACGGATATCCTGAGACCACAAAGAGCTTTTTATGTTCACTTACTGACTTTAAGATAGCAGAGCTATTTTTAGCCATAGTTAAATTTGCACAGCTGACTGGTTTTTTTCCATCACAAGTTAAACAGGAAGTGAACATTCAACTGTAATTTTTTTCACCCTTGGAGAAAAAAAAATATTGAAGTCTCATTGAAAGGGTTAGGGAAAAAGAAAATGACAGACACACAACCAGGAAAGCGTTCTCACAGGTTCCGTGCCTTGAAAAGTCCTATTGGAATCTCCTGATGAGAGATGGCTCCGTTCTTATCCTCTGCTCTGCCATCCATTGCTACTGCCACTTGGTATGGAATTTCTGAATTTCTTGATTCAGCCCAGAAATGGGCTTGGCCTGGGTTTTCATAGGGTGGAGAAGTTGGACGGGAGAACTGGCTGGGAGTTGGCAGGCCAGGCAGCCCCCAGGAGAGGAGTCTGCCTGAGCCCTCCTCAGTGGGGATGCAGGTGGGCAGAGCAGCTGGTAAACTGCACTCAAGGAATCTTTGGGGATCAGCCAGCAAGTGGAGAACCTAAGAGTGGGGACTGTCCTGTGGCGTTATTGGGCGGTTTCAAGCATATGAAGTAGCTGTGATGAAAAGGGAACAAGAAGATTCATAGATACTAAGTTCAGAAGAAGCTGCAGAAGGAAGGGGTTCAAGTGAGGTGCTCCCTGGGTGTAACTTCTTACACTGCTGAGTTGCATTTTTTTAGCATCTATTGGTAATGAGATTATTAGCCATACTAGAGAGAGCTTAGCAAGATGAAAACAAGACAGCTGTAGAAAAAACTGTAATCATTTCAAGTTACCCCCAAATATCAATGTGCAAATCTTAGATCATGAGGGTCCAAGAGGCTATTCATGGTATCAACATTTCCCTCAAAAATGCATAGTAATTTATCAGTGTCCGACCTTTTAGGAAGGAGCCCTTGGGCCAGCAAATTCAGCTGTGAATTAACAGCTTCTAATGTGTCTTTTCCTAATGACTGTACACTGTACAAAAAGACACTGTGAAGGATGACCAGGTGGCCTAATGGATGAAGTGGTTGATTTTCCGAGCTGCTCTGTTGCCCATCTGTGTTTACCTTTTAGCCTTGGCTAAAACAGCAGCTATGTTTTCAACTACGTTCCCGTGGATACTTACACAGGTTACTGGGTATTAGCGCAAATGCAGTGTCTTACAAAAGGAAATATAAAAAAAGGCTTTGGGCAGGGACTGGGGAGCGGACTACATTCCATCAAGAAAATGAATGGGGACGATAAAGACCATTGAAGTTAGAGCAAAAAGAGGCTGTCAGCCAAGTTCCTCACTGTGTCAGGAACCGAGACAGGGTAAGACATTAGTCTAAGGTTTGCCGACTAACAAGGGTGAAAGCGGAAATCTCCCAAACCCTAGAGCGTATTCTTTTCACTTTAATACCCTGACTCTAGAGCAAATGACAGATAAATACTGTCCTCCCCAGGTGAGAAGAATAAATGAAACAGAGTCTTCGCTCTGTAAAAGATTTAGTGGGTCTACATTCAGTTCATTCAGTTCATCAGCAATATTATTAAGCACTCCCTCAACCCAGGCACTGTGCAAGGCTCTGTCAATTAAGTACCATGTGATGGCAGTGGTGTCTGTCAACACATGAAAAGGCACAGTGGCTTGAGAGAAGACAGACAGTGGATTTTGGCACTTTAAACACCCTCCTGTTGGACTGTGGGTTGGGAAAGGACCACATAGGTGGAGACACACCTGGATCAGTACTCAGGGACCAGATTTGAATTTTATCCTGAGGTCTGTAGGAAACCATTGGAGGATTTTATGTGGGCGAGGGAAATCATCAAACTTAATGAGACAAAATCATTTGCATGAATAGTCCAGAATTTAACCCAGTGTATTATTAAAAAGATAATGCTGTCAAATATTTGTGACTCAAATTATATTTCCATTGAAAAATTACAATTTCAAGGTTTTTTTTTAGTACCTTTCTTTTTATTTATTCCACTGGAATGGAATCTTAATATTATAACTTTATTTATTATTTTTGGCTGCATTGGGTCTTCGTTGCGGTGCGTGGGCTTCTCATTGCGGTGGCTTCTCTTGTTGTGGAGCACAGGCTCTAGGCGCGCAGGCTTCAGTAGTTGTGGCACGCGGGCTCAGTAGTTGTGGCTCGGGGGCTCTAGAGCACAGACTCAGTAGTTGTGGCACACAGGCTTAGTTGCTCCGGAGCACGTGAGATCTTCCCGGACCAGGGCTCGAACCCATGTCCCCTGCATTGGCAGGCGGATTCCCAACCACTGCACCACCAGGGAAGCCCTATAACTTTATATTTAATAACACTGTAAGTAGATAACCAATAAAGATTTGTTAGATTAAATTTAATTGAAGCTTTCTTCTCATCCAAATATTAATTGATCAAGGAACACACACGAGAAGTTTTCATTAATAAAAAAAATTCCACTGAACTATTTTGCAAGTTAAAAAATCCATTTGTAATGCAAGGCAACCTATTTTTTCCCTATTTTTGCAGTATGGCCTTTCAGATGATAGGCCTTCTTAAATGTTTAGGAATACTTGTGAAAAAGAAAGAAAGGTTATTCTTGTCACCCTGTGAAATAAAAGAACCAGAACCTTTATTTTAAAACAAAAAAATCTATCAAGTGTTTAGAGATCTGGAACAGCGATGTCTATTAGCATTGATAGAGATTGTCTGGCGTTTTAAAACTCAAGGCTGTTTTAAAACAGGGATGAGGCTGCCGGTCCCTCAGACATTTCTTCCTTTCTTTGTATTTTATCCATCTGATTCCTTCAGCCAGTCTTTGCAGCCCTTTTGTCCTATCTAAGTATTTGCTCTGACTTGCCTGCCGTTATTCATATCTCTCCTGATTGTTTTCTGCATGCAGCTCCAAGCTCTCTACCATACTTCCTTGATTCAGAAGCATGCCCATTTCACATGTTAACATTTCTGAAATCAAAATGACTCCTACAGTGGACATGTCCCTTTACTCCAGTATGTATTACTTTCCCAAATAGGTGTTAGTAAATGAATATCACCCGTTGAAATTAATGATGACTTGAAACAAAACAGGATGCACACAGATGCGGCTGCGGTGGTAACCACAGGGTGAAAGCTTCTGTGTTGAGATGATAGTCAAGGGTATGTGAGTAATCGTTCCCCCAGAACAGAAACCCACCTTCATCCCCTGCTCCCACCTTTGCCCGTCTCTGGCAGGTCTCACTCTGCTTCAGTAGCGGAGCAGGTCTGGAAACAGGAGGTGAGGTAGAAGAAAGAGACTGTGCCCTCAGAGGGGAGGAAATTGTGGGCGCACCGATGACCCTGTCAGCACGTAAATCTGCATTTGACAACAAGACAACAGGTGGTCAGCAGAGGCCCTTCCCTGCTTCTCCTTCCCTTGCCAACCACTGGGACAATTTAAAGACCAGTGCAATAATGTCTGTGAGAATACGTGGTAAACTCTAAAGCAATGCTTCTCAAGTGTACAGGCTAAAATCTGGGCGATCTTGTTAAAAATGTGGACTCTGATTCAGGAAGTCTGCGGTGGGCCTGAGATTCTGCATTTCTAACAAGCTTGCAGGAGATGCAGATGTTGCAGGTCCAGGGACCGCAGTTTGAGTAGCGAGGCTCTAAGGCAGAGTTGCCAGATTTAGCACGTTAAAAACAGCAGACACCAAGTGGAACACACTTACACTCAAAAAAGGATTCATTGTTTATCTGAAATTCAGATTTCACTGGCTGTCCTGTATTTTATCTGGCAGCCCTACTTTAAGTTCCTATTAATATGTAAGATGTTCCCTTTTTCAGTTCAGGTGCAAGCCTCAGGGAGCATGTTACAATGTGCTGTTTTCTCTTTGCCTCCAAGGAAACCCTTGATGTTTCCCTTAATGGGGTTTTTCTTATATGAAAACCAACAACAGCAACTGGGTTGGGCAGGTCATGTGGTTCATTTGTAACATCACCCACTAAAGATAGCCAGAGCCCAGGCCAGGTTGAAGTCATCTCAACAATGAATTGCTTAAGCTTCACAAGTGCATCAAGAGGGAATTTTAAGTTGGAAATGCAGCACAGCCTTCATGAGACAGGATATTGTCCACACAAACCTCTGGTCTCTAATGAGGTGCCTTTGTGGGCCAAGGATGGATCCGGTCATTACTGGATTCAATTAGTGTCTTAGCTCAGGCTGCTATAACAAAAATACCGTAGACTGGGAGGCTTAAACAGAAATTTCTTTTCTCACAGTCTGGAGGCTAGAAGTCAACAGGGCTGGGTTCTAGTGAGAGCCCTCTTCTGACCTTGTGGATGGCCATTTTCTTTCTGTGCCCTCACATGGCAGAGAGAGAGGGCTCTGGTCTCTTCTTATAAGGGCTCTAATCCCATCATAGGGGCTCCACCTTCACGACCTCATCTAAACCTAATTACCTCCCCACTACCCCACCTCCGAGTACCATCACATTGAGGGTTAGGGCTTCAACCTATGGCTCTCGGCAGGACACAAAGATTCCGTCTATAGCAGATAATACTCACATCCACATCCTACTTTATCAGAATAGCTAATGAAGAATTCAGGCCAGTGTCTGTCACTCAAGAAAAGCAGCCTCAGGTGCTTCGTCCATGACCGGCAGGAAAGTAAGCTGGCTAGTGGAACTTCTCCTCCTTCCATCTCCCACTTACCTAAGCAACGTCTGAGGGAGAAATGAGACTCAGCAACACTCCGACTTAACTCAGGCAAACAGAAGGTGAAAGGAAGCTAAGAAGTAAGAGAGGAAAATCAATAATCATCTAGACAGCCAAAGGGAAAAAAATTAAAGAGTCGTGGGACAGGTTACAATCCCAGGGTGAACCTAGAGCCCCTTGGAGGACATCAGAGTCATCTGTCACCCCTGAGAAGGGCGTTCCGGGCAGCCGGTGCCCGGAACGAGCTGCCTGCACAGGAGCTAGAGAATGATCTGATGGCAGCAGGCGAGCATAGGCTCAGAAGGAAAGAAAACTTTATATGATTAGCATGTAGAGGGTAAAGCACTGTCAGGCAGCAGCAGAAGAAAAACTAAAGCCCTTGGGATGTTCACACAGGCTCTTACCTTTTTGCTCCTAGAGAAGCAGAGTCTTGCTTCTGAGGACGGAACCGTGTTGAATTACAGCATCTGTAACTTCCTTGAGGATTGTGTTCTCTTTATGGGGATCCTTTCTCTAAGCTCATAGGAGTTAAAAGGGAAAGGGGAGTATGGCAGTCGATGGGATGGGGCAGGAGAAATGCAATGAAAGCCAGTCTGAGGCAAGTCCCTGTAGCACGTGGATCTCATGATAGAACATACACGAATCTCAGTGTCTTCAGGGTTTCTTTAGTCTGTTATATCCAGGCTCTTCCTTCTCTCCCATAAAACTGGTAAAACAGCTTTCTGCTTCTCTGCTCCTTGTTAACTAGTGTTTAGCCACCACTGTGTCCTTTCTTTAAGATGCTTTCTAGAAGGAGCCCATCAAGATGCCAGCTGAGAGACAAGGATTAATTGGATCCATTGGAAACGTAGCTTTTGCTGGGAGCCTCTGCTGTCTTTTAAGTCACCTGATCCTCACAGAAATAACTGTGTACCCCAAGGAAATCCTTCCTGAGGCCAGGAGGTAAATACAATAAGTTGTAAGAAATAGGAAATGTAGAAAAATCTAGAAAATAGGTCAGTCGCTCTCAACAGCCACTGAGTAGATTGACTAAGCAAAGAAACTAGGAAGTCACGAGTGGGTACATTTGAGCAGCTGGCAGAGGGGCAAAATGGTGCGTGGTGATGAGAAATCTGTCAGAGACAGTGACGTGACAGATCTGGCGGGACATTACTGTCTTAGTCTGATTGCGGGGTATGTCCCAAAGCACTCCAGCTGCATTTGAGAGATCTGTAAAATTTTTGATGTATAACCAGCCAGACAAACACCTGGGGAAAGCGGGAAGTCTGTCTGGGAAGAAAACTGGCAACTGTCCAAGCTGACATTGCTGAAAGCCCACTTCCCTTCTCTGGGATGCTTAAGAGGGAAGACCCCACGAAGGCTGACTGTCCTGGGGGAGAGGGACGCTGCGTGCACCTCCTGGAAGTGATGAAAAGTGTGGCTACAGATGGGAGGAAAGAGGCATGTTGCTGTCGACAGCTCGGCAGCCCTGAGGACTGGCTCGTGGGTCTTCTTTCCCACCCGCCCTGGAGTTTGCTGACTCCAATTCTACCAAGAAAGGATGGTTTGGGCAGCTCCTGCCAACGAGCTCAGAACCCACGTCAAAGAATTTACCTTCTGTTCACTAGCACAACCAACGAGCTGTGTGTCCTCCAAGAGTTCCAAACCATTTCATGACACGCATCTTCCAGATGGGAAGAAAGCCACAGTAAATCATTCTTCTGTCCATGAATCCAGGCTTTAAAACTCAGAATTCTGCTGCCGTCGGCCCTCCTAAGAAACGAGTTTGGCGTTTGAGGGAGCCCTGTTCACAACCTAATTTTATAAGAATGCATTGCAATTGCATAGTGTATTATATTTGTCAAGCATTTTCATATACTTTCACTTAATATGGCGGCCTATGAAACAAATAAGGTAAGAATTATCCATATAAATATAAAAATAATTATATAAGCGGTATAATTCTATATACTACTATATGTATATATATATATATATATATAGTAGCTAAGTGACTTACCCATGATTACACTGCTGGGTCCCAAAGAGATCTCAGGCGCCCTGGGTCAACCTCTGTGTCTTTGACCATGTCTTGGTGTCACACCTCTTTGAAGTACCTAATGCCACAGACAACTCCAGCTCAAACGTCTTCAAGAATTTATAAATCCACTTAAAACATAAAGTCACAGTAGGTTTTGAATAATTCCACTTTGCAGTCAGGAAAAAAATGGAGAGGTAAAAAGTAATATACGTCAAGAACTTTAGAAAACTCTACTTAAAACTTAGATTTTTCTAAACTGTGGTAAAACATACACAACGTAAATGTTACCATTTCAGCCATTTTTTAAGTGTAGAGTTGAGTGGCGTTAAGTACATTCACGTGGTTGTGCAGTCATCACCACCATCCATCCGCAAACATTTTTATCTCCCTTAACTAAAACTCTACACCCATTAACAATAACCCCCTACACCTCCCTCCCACCAGCCCCCGTCAACCACCATTCTACTTTCTGTCTCTATGAATTTGACTATTTCAAGTACCTTACATAAGTGAAATTATACAACATACGTCCCTCTGTGATCGGCGTACTTCACTGAGCGTGATGTCTTTAAGATTCATCGATGTCAGCATGTGTCAGAATGTCCTTCCTTTTTAAGGCTGAGTTATTATATGTATAGACCACATTTGTTTATCCATTCATCTGGCAGAAGATACTTGGGTTGCTTCCACCTTCTGGCTGTTGTAAATAATGCTGCTGTCAACATGGGTGTACAAATATCTGTTTGAGTCCTTGCTTTCAATTCTATTAGATATATACCCAGAAGTGGAATTGCTGAATCATATGATAATTCTATTTTTACTTTCTTGAAGAACGGCCATACTGTTTTCCAAAGCGCTGCACCATTTTGCATCCCCTCTAGCCATGCAGAAGAGTTCCAATTTCTCTACGCTCCATTGATTCTGAGCCCATTCTGAGTGCCCTGGGTCGGGAATGCCTGCTGTGCTGACCCGGTCACTCATTGCTCATAGCAAGCTCCACAGAAATTTCCTCCACCAGGACTCCTTCTGGGTTGAAGGCTTCTCGTTGTACCCTCACCAGGCAGAAGGGGCTGGGAAGCCCTGTGCAGCCTCCTTTATAAAGGTTCTAGCCCCAATCAGGAGCACAGAGCCCTCTAGATCAAATGCCTTGCCTTCTCATACTATCACCTTGGGCATCAGGTTTTCAACATGTAGATTTTGGGAGAACACAAACGTGCAGACCATAGCAGATGTGAAGATAAATAATTCTGCAAAACTGCTGAAGATTTAGACCCTACACATGGTCTTACAAAATAGAAGGTAACCAAAATGCTTCCCTATTCCCGGATTCCACTCACTTTCCATACCACAGCATGAGGTGTTGGCAAACAGTGACACCCCTCCAATTTGTCCTCATTTCTGGGTTCTCCCTGCCCCATGTAAATGTGCAGGCTGCCTCAGAACCTGGACTCTCTGGAGCAAGACTCTCCTCCCTTTCCACGTCTCCCAGACTATGATGGTGCAAAAATAGAGTGCCCTCAAGCCAAAGAGCTGGTGCAAAATCTAATAAAGGGAACAATATTATGGGCTCAAAGATGCGTCCGTTCTTGCAGGATATGAGCGTTATGTAAAGAGATCAGACAAGAGAGGCAACAAATAAATGGGCTGGCGCTGAACTGGGCTTCCATTGATGCCCCAGGCTGCACTCTGGACATCCACAGATTTGGCCTCAGGATGTACCCCTGGTGTGACAAAATGGCCACTTTCTTCTTCAACTGTGTTTTTCGGTTTAAGTTTCCATATTGTCTCTAAAGTTCCCCTTGGAATACACTAAAGGAGAAAAGGTTCTCGAGGACACGGCTGCATTGTTACTTGCTTTCATTGTAAGTAGCTGAGCATCAGCAGGTACAGTTCGAGGCTGGGTTTCTTTGGCAGTCTTGTATTGTTCCTGCGTGCTCAGACTCCCAAGGGTGGCATTCCCATGTAAGCTATCGCAGTCAGCTTCTGATAAATGACTCTCGGCTAGCTGTGCCGTGCGCACAGCGGCTGAAAGCAACAAAGCCCTCCTCTGACTCAGCATAGGTACAGCGGCAGGGACCATTGTTCAGAAGGTCCAGGGGCAACACCAGAGCCCAGGGGCGCCTTTCAGCCCCTCTCAGCTCCTGTGCCAGCAAAGGCTGGACTGCCCTTGTATTTTTTATTCTGATGGGCTTTACTGATTACGTAGAGCTCACGCAGCCAGGCACATATAATTGAATGTCAATGAGTCGATCCAATGTCATATTTTAGAACTTATATCAGGAAGACAATCTCAGAATCTAACAGAATTTCATTGGTATACCAGATATATTAAAAGGCAACACAAACATCACGCTTTACTGCAAAAATAAAGAAATATAGTTCCATGACTCTTTCATTTCCATTAGGACATTTTTTAGGGCAGTAAATACTGTGAAGTTCTATGGGAAAGAATTTGCAATGTGCTCTGTGTGCTTTATTATTCATTATGTAGTATACATCATGAAGTCAATTTTATTCACGATATGGATGAAGACATGGAGCTTATTCTGGGACTTCTGATTTAAAATGGGTAAACCGGGCTTCCCTGGTGGCGCAGTGGTTAAGAATCCACCTGCCAATGCAGGGGATACGGGTTCGAGCCCTGGTCTGGGAAGATCCCACATACCGCGGAGCAACTATGCCTGTGCGCCACAACCACTGAGACTGCGCTCTAGAGCCTGTGAGCCACCACTACTGAGCCCGCGAGCCACCACTAAGCCCGCGAGCCACAACTACTGAAGCCTGCACACCTAGAGCCCGTGCTCAGCAACAAGAGAAGCCACCGCAATGAGAAGCCCGCGCACCGCAAGGAAGAGTAGCCCCCGCTCTCCGCAACTAGAAAAAGCCCACACGCAGCAACGAAGACCCAATGCAGCCAAAAATAAATAAATAAATAAATCTTAAATAAATAAAATGGGTAAACCATGCAAGGCAGAAATAGAGACACAGATGTAGAGAACAAACATATGGACACCAAGGGGGGAAAGCGGGGAGGGGGGGGGTGGCGGTGGTGGTGTGATGAATTGGGAGATTGGGATTAACATATATACACTAATATGTATAAAATAGATAACTAATGAGAACCTGCTGTATAAAAAAATAAAATTCAAAACAAAATAAAATGGTAAACCCATTCATGCACAAATACATCATGCATAAGATTTCAACACCTGAAATATGGCTTAAATATAAAAGTTTCTTTGTGTGTTTCTATTTCTTCTTTTGGAGGCTGATGGATAGAGCCTTTGGTTTCAGAAAATTGGAAAATAACCTGCGGGAAGGGGAAGAATTTTAAGCATAAGTATATTGTACAAGAAAATGTAAATAGGAAGGACAAAATAGAGGAAGGGAAGTTTTTTCGGCTTTCAAGCAACACTAAGAGAGGCAGTAAAAGAGTGATAATGATAGCAGTTAGGCAGGGCTGCTCCAGCCTATCAGATGCTCGGGCTGGATGTTCTGACTCGCTTTGAGATCCACTCTCCACCCCCTCCACCTTGGTCTGTGCCCTTCAGGAGAACCTCTACAGACTGCATCACCTGGGTATACTTTCCTGTTGGCTTCCAGTTGGGTTCAGCCAATGGGAGGCACCAGCCAGAGGTCAGAAGGAGGGACTAGAGAGGTCAGGGTGTCATTCCCTCCGCTCCCTCCCTGAGGGGCCTTGGTTTGGCAGTTGCAGTGTCTTCTGGCTGCATTGCATGGTTTCAGATCTCACGCATTCTGCTAACAGCTCCATCCCCTCTGGCCCTTCTGCTGTTGCCAGCCCCAGGGTTCTTTGCGACATTGGTTGGTTTCCTTCAACCCTGTTCACACCTTTGTAAACAGTCTCTTCTTTAAACTCTCTTTACTGCTCCTTTGAGTGTGCCATGTGTTTCTCACCGGGACACAGACAAACATAGTGCCTTTGTAGGAATTAGAAAAGGACGCCCAGATGGGAATATGAAGGTTTAGTATACTATCGTCTCTACTTTGGTGCATGCTAAAATTTTCTAAAATAAAAAGATTCCCACAAAAGAGAAGAAAAGGAAAGGAAAAGGCACCCCTTTTGGTGGATGGTGCCCTGCACGGGCACTCGGGCTGGATTTCAGCCCCAGCTCCCTCCCTCAGCAGATGGCTTTGTGCGGTGACCAAAATGCCCTGCCGAACTTGGAAGCTCTACAGAAAAGTGGGCAGATCCCTAAAAACTGGAAAACATCTCAAAGAGAAAGTGAGGATTGACCTGGGGCTTTAAAGATATTTAAAACTTGAACGGGAAAGTTCTTTGCCGGCAAAGATAAGATGGATCCAGGGAGAAGATTCCATAAGGCAAGGAGGGTACCTTGAAGGGAGTGTTGCAGCCTAAGAAAGTAGACAGGAGGTGGAGATGGGCTTGGATTGCTGAGCCATAAAGTGTGAGTTGTAGCTTATGATCAACCAGGCAATATGGTGCAGTGTTTGGGCACATGGGCTCTGAAGTTAGATCCATTAGCTCTGTGACTCTGCACAGTTACTTATCCTCACTAAGTCTCAGTTTTCTATTATACAAACGGGGCTGAAATAGTACCTATCTCCTAGACTTGCTGGGAGACTGAAGTTTTCTTTTTTTTTTTTTTTTGCGGTATGCGGGCCTCTCACTGTTGTGGCCTCTCCCGTTGTGGAGCACAGGCTCCAGACGCGCAGGCTCATGGCTCACGGGCCCAGCCGCTCCGCGGCATGTGGGATCCTCCCGGACCGGGGCACGAACCCGCGTCCCCTGCATCGGCAGTCGGACTCTCAACCGCTGCGCCACCAGGGAAGCCCGAAAGCAATATTTTAAGAAGGTTACCCAGACAGCTTGTGAAGGTTGTGCTAGAATGGAAAGATGAGAACGAGGAAGTCCCTTTGAGGCTGCAGTAGCAGTGTGCGCCCCAACACTCCAGTAAGGGGCACCAGAAATGGGAAAGAAGCCAAAGGCGCGAGAGCCTGGTGAGAAGAGTAAGAGGACAGCCGCATCTCCCTCTGGGAAGATGTATGCCTTGTTTTCACCGTTTGGCCCTTTTTCCAGGAACCGAGCCTGAGTTTTGCCAACGTGGGCTCACTTTTAGAAACAACGTGGCAGAATCTGGTTTCGAGGTCGCTCCTGCTTCACCCTCCCCTGTCCTCCCTCTCTGCCCGGCAGATACTTGCCTGAGATCATGAACGATGGGCTGACCAACCAGATCAACAACCCCGAGGTGGACGTGGACATCACACGGCCCGACACGTTCATCAGGCAGCAGATCATGGCTCTCCGTGTGATGACCAACAAACTGAAGAACGCGTATAACGGCAATGACGTCAACTTCCAGGACACGAGTAAGAAAGCCTTTACCAGCACCTGTAACCTCCAGAGTGAAAACCATTATAGATGATTATACCATAATTTGTCTTTTGTTTAAAGAAAGAATTTTTTTTAAATTTTTATTTTATATTGGAGTATAGTTGATTAACAGTGCTGTTAGTTTCAGGTGTACAGCAAAGTGATTCAGTTATACATATACATGTATCTATTCTTTTTCAAATTCTTTTCCCATATAGGTCATTAGAGTATTGGGCAGAGTTTCCTGTGCTATACAGTAGGTCCTTGTTGGTTATCCATTTTAAATATAGCAGTGTGTACATGTCAATCCCAAACTCCCTAACTATCCCTCCCCCGCCACCCCTTTCCAGCCCACCCCCCCATAACCATAAGTTCATTCTCTAAGTCTGTGAGTCTGTTTCTGTTTTGTAAATAAGTTTATTGTGATTTTTCTTTAAGAGCAGTGTGCACCTCGGCTCTTCTGTGTCATTCTTACCCCATCTGCAAAGCTATTTATAGTCCTTGGGGTAGAGAGCTCTGCTCTGCAGAACTTAGGATACTACTAAAATCATAACTGCTCTTAAGGAATGGTTTCAGTGGCTGACATTCAGCTATACTAAAGCTAAAACTGAGTTTTGTCTGCCAGTTGATCCATTAATGATAAGGTAGCAAAGTAATGCTTTCCCTTTCTCCTTTCCCCATCGGCATTTATGTCTCTGCCTCAAACTCCCATCCCTCCTCCCAACTACCAAGGGAAGAATGTTGTCAAGATTGCTCACTCAGACAAGGCTGGGAAGGAATCCCTGTTGTATCACTTCAGAACTGAGGTCTTGAACAAATTATCTCGAGTCTCAGGTTCTTCTTCTATAGGATGGGAAGCATTCCCGAATAAGGATCGTTGGGAGGTTCATTTGAGGCTGTGTGTAAAGGAGCTAAGATGATATCTCATGTGCCGTGGAATCAACTGCATCAGTTCTTTCTCCTTCTCCAATCATGCACATACACGACCCACTGACATTTGTATCTGAAATCTTGAGAAAAACAGTAAAATGCTGAAGTAATATTACACGTGACTATTTTATTCAAGGTCACAGAGTATGCAGAAGTGATTTGAAAGACCACTGAATGTACATCAGATGAAACTAACTATATTTGGGTTTGTCTAAGTGGTTTCTAGATGCATAAAGGCAAGATTTTTGTTGTTGTTTTATGTATTATAAAAGAATATATTCTCTAGAAGAATATATATATTCTTATGTATTTTATATATATATATATATATTCTTCTAGAGAGAGTTCTCGGGAAAAGATTTTTTTTTTTAACATCTTTATTGGAGTATAACTCCTTCACAATGGTGTGCCAGCCTCCGCCCTACAACAAAACGAATCAGCTATATATACACACATGTTCCCATATCTCTTCCCTCCTGTGTCTCCCTCCCTCCCATCCTCCCTATCCCACCCCTCTAGGTGGTCACAAAGCACCGAGCTGATCTCCCTGTGCTATGCGGCTGCTTCCCACTAGCTATCTACCTTACGTTTGGTAGTGTATATATGTCCATGGCTCTCTCTCGCTTTGTCACAGCTTACCCTTCCCCCTCCCCATATCCTCAAGTCCATTCTCTAGTAGGTCTGTGTCTTTATTCCTGTTTTATCCTTAGGTTGGAAAAGATTTCTTGAACTTAAGATGTGGAGTTGCCAGTGATCCTGTAATTTGGTCACTGAAGCAAAAGATGATGCTTGTGTGCTTGAATTAATGAGATAGAAAGAAACAAGTTACAGATGGAAGACATGAAGTCATCTGAGTCTTAACCATCATTCTACTGAGTTGTCCCCTGCAGAAAATTTTTCATGCTTAATTCCCTTTAAATAACTCAAAAATTAACTTTCTAAGTGCAGGATAATTGCCAACATGATAGACTTGCTTTAAACTTTCTCAAGTCCTCCCATTATTTCTTTCTCTTTACTAAACCTCTCCTCCCCTCTTCAGAAGAGTAAATTACATGAGGTTTTAGCCTTTGCTGCTTCTCCCCTGCTCATTCCTTAGCTTCACTCCTCTCAATTTATCTTTTCTGTCTTATCTATCTAATATAATAAAATGCTTTATTACCCAGAGAATGACTATTGGAATAAATAATTCAAGATACATAAGAATTAGTTGATATTGGCCTTGGTTCTGTCTCCTCTCTGACCTAAAGAGATTATATGCATGTCAATCTGCAAAGCTTAGGGAATGTCCTCGAGGAGATATCTTGCTCCATTTCCCCTAAAAAGAAAATAAAAATCAGCAACACTTAAGACCATCACTTTGCTCTAACCCCAGCACCGAACTTGGCCTCCTACACTAGGATAGTGTCTGTCATATAAACCACTATCACATCTTATAGTCATCATCACCCTTATCGCTTTCGACATTTAAAAAAATCGCCCCTTAAATACCTGCACTTGTGATTCCTTTCAGAAAGAGATGGGGCCGTTATTTTTCTCAACTAGATTCTCTTGTCATTATTTGCATACCACATTTTTAATATTCTAAATCACCTTAGTAATATCTTTGTAAAGGTTATATTACTTCTTGTTCATAATACCAGTGTTTAATATAATTCCCTTAGCAATTGTGATATCTCTGAATTTAATTAATGGGCATTTTCCCCCTTGCAAGACCACTAAAGATAAATTAGAGAAAATGTTAAGAACCTGGTATAGGGTATTCAAGTGATCTTACGTGGTATTTAGATGTCACATTTTAAAAATAAATTGCACTGAGTTGAGCCGTGCTTATTGGGGGGACATTGGAAGGTCCCTGCATTACCTGGCTTTGCTGAAGTAGCGTCTAGCGGCCAAGATGGTGCCAGTCTTTCGGAGCAGCTCAACATGCACATCACCATTTCAGGCCAGCAGGGAGGCATTTAGGGCTATTGAATGGACTCATTGAGCAAGGAGGGGAAGTAGCAAACGTCCTTTCCAGGTGTACAGTTTCCTAAGCCCTGCTAGGAACATTATCTCACTTGTACCCTATAACAATTCAGTGAAATAGATATGATTATTCTCATTTTTACAGGTGAGCACGCAGAGCCCAGTGAGACTAACTGGCTTGCCCTAATTCATTTAAATAAAAGACAGCAGGTTAAAATCTAGGTCGTCTTTGCCGTAGGAACCACATTTCTTCCATCAGGCATCACTGCGCACACTGGCTTTGGTGCCCTCACACATTTTATCAGGGGGTTTTCATGTATCCTCAACAAGGTGAGTGTTATTGTCAGTAGCTATGGAGTTGGGGAAACTGAAAGAAGTTGAAGAAACTGCCCAAGGCATATTTAATAATTCAATACGTATTTATTGTAAACCTGCTATATGCCAGAGGCCATTAAAGCCAACGGGGATACAGAAATGAACAGTATGCACAACGTGTCTGCTCTCCCCGAAAAAGTATACATTCTCATGGAGGGAACAAGAAAGTAAATGATAGAGTTGCAAATGGTGATAAGTACATTTACGTAGCTAGTAATGGGTGGAGACTTAACTGGACCCAGATCTGAGATAAAGCATTTAAGAAACATGAAGGAACCAAGCAGTCAGAAATGGGAATAGAGAAGGCTCAGAAGGCATATGAGGCAGGCAGGGACGCTGCCAGGCTAAGACAGAATACTAAGTGGACACCTGGGCATTGGTTTCAAGCGCAGCATGGCAAACTTCTTCTGTAAAGAGCTACATATCAACTATGTTCAGCTCGGTCAGAAATACAGACACAGACGTCTCTATTAACACTGTGTTTCAGGGACTTCCCTGGCGGTCCAGTGGTTAAGACTCTGCACTTCCACTGCACAGGGCACGGGTTCCATCCCTGGTTGGGGAGCCAAGATCCCACATGCCTCGCGGTGTGGCCAAAACTAAAAAAATAAAAATGAAGCACTATGTTTCAGATGTCTATTTAGATACAGTCCACCCACACATCACACACCTGCCCGTTATAAACAAACCCATGGGGATGGAGTGGAGTGGAGGACCCTTGGGTGGGGAGATGTCCCCTGCCACCTCCGTGCCCAAATCTCACGTGTGCCCCACTCTTTGCTAGACCGGGTCTAACTCTCCTTTTCGATCTGTCCGCACCAGGTGATGAATCCAGCGGCTCAGGGAGTGGCAGTGGGTGCATGGATGAGGTGTGTCCTACGGAGTTTGAGTTTGTCACCACAGAGGCCCCGGCAGTGGATCCTGACAGGAGAGAAGTAGACTCTTCTGCAGCCCAGCTGGGACACTCGCTCCTCTCAGGATCTCTCGTCTGCATCGCCCTGGCGTGGCAGAGACTGTGCAGATAATCCTGGGATTTTGGTCAGATGAAACTGCATTTTAGCTATCTGAACGGCCAACTCACTTCTTTTCTTACACTCTTGGACAATGGACCATGCCACAAAAGCTTACCGTTTTCTATGAGAAGAGAGCAGTACTGCACTATGCCTCCCTTTTTGTTTTCCCAAAGAGTACTGGGTGCCAGACTGGACTGCTTCCTCTTTCCTTCAGCTATCCTCTGTGGGAAACTTGTTTATTCTAGAGAATTCTTACTCAAATCTTTCATACCAGGAGATTTTCTTACCTTCATTTGCTTTTATGCTGCGGAAGTGAAGGAATCTCACGTTGTGAGTTTTTTATTTTTTTCCCCATTTAAAAAAAAGATAGGAAGAAAATAATTTTCCTTGCAAAATCAGGCCAAACCCCAAGACAACTGCATTTTCAACAAAGAAGCAAACGAGAAAAATAAAAGAGCTGTAACGCTGTAAGTTCGGCATTGCCAGCCAACTCCCAGTGTAAGCTTCTCTGTGACAAATCAGGTTTACAAAATGCTTATGCGGAGGTTTGAAATTTTTTTGAATGTAGTGAAAATACACTGTTGTCTTGGAGGTCTTGCGCGCTAACCATACAATGCCAAGCTGATTCAGAGGTACTGATAGGAAATTTAGAATTCCATCTTTAATCGGAGAGTAAAATGTGCTACGACTCAGCACCTCTATCTCACCCCGATTTCAATTTCAGTAATGGTACCATTTTCCTTAATTCTCTTAACGTCTGACCACTGTATCCAATTGGCACGGATTTTTCCCTTCATCTCCAGTTACTAGTGGACACCCTCATGAATTCATCTTCCTCAAGGGTCTGAAATGAAAATAATCTTCAACCATACAATCGCTTTGCTTTAGCCACAGGCTTGACGTGAATTAGATGTTTCTGCCCCGTGCTCATTACCCTCCCAAAAGAAGAGTTCCTTTAATGAACCGATAAACAATTAGATCCATAAGTGAGTTTTCATTTTTAACTATTTGCTTTGTGTCAGTTGGTTTCTGCATCACAAGGGCATTCTCTTACAAAATAACTCACAACAACAACAAAAAAGTCAAGACAAAAAAATATATATATAGTATTGACATGGAGATTTCTTTCACTTTTTTAGTCTTAGTATGATCATCTATTTTTATATCTATATATATATATAAATCACAGATTTTAACTTCTTAATTCCAAGCTCAGGGTTGACACACCTTTGTAACGAAAATGTTTTGTCAACCAGCTCTTCTTGTTTTGTGCTGCTCAGAGAAGGGATTCCTCAATGATCTGTGAGCACCAAGAATCAAGAAAGAGAACTTTTTACGTATCTAACCGTCCATTTATTAAAAGTTTGCCAGGGCACACCCTTCTCACACGAGCGTGTTTTGTCCTGGGTGCTCCAGACTGTATCGAACGCATGGGCAGAGCCGTGGGTGTGCAGAACTTCACTGGTCATGGAAACCGTATGCGCAAGGAATGTGATTCACACAAAACCATTGCTTTCGGTACAACGCCTTCAGCCTAGGATTCCTGCTTGGCACTTGGAGAAATATTCTAATTCAAGAGGCTGATTTGGAGCCTAACTGACCCGCCAGGTGTGCCAAAGCCAGGCGTTACGCTCCTCCTGACAGAGAGAGAAGCAAAACAAACTAACCTGGGGCTTTATGAATACCATTGGCTATCCATGTGTTTTTTGGTTTTTATGATGTATCTGGGGTTGGGAAAAGTAATGTGTCAAGACACCATAGTATGCCAGTCACATGTTAATTAACCCATTGGCAGTCATGACACATCAATGGTATTTTTCGATCTCCGTACTCATCAAAATTATGATTAGTTATTGATTTAGTCGTCACATTTAGGTAGAACACATGCGGCACAATAGTATTAAGTGTACTTGAGCACTTTTGCAAAACAAAGTATTTAGAAGCATCTATTGCTATTGTTTGCCTAACGAAATACGGAATGTAGGATTCTGAGAGATTTTGTGGCATCTTTTCACTTAAATCTTTATGAAATTGATACAGTCTAATTCAGCATTACATACTTCTAGCAAACCATTCATTTCACTGCCAGACTTTGGCTTCCTATCACCAATGACACACAAAACATCTCTATGAAGGACCAGTCATTGATGTTGCTCATTGTGTTGTATGTTCAGAAATCAGTATTGTCTTTCTCCAGTAATTAAGGTGCAATACAAATTAAATCAATCTTGATTTTCCAAAATATTTGAGTCATAACTTGTTTTCATAGCTTTAAGCTCCAAGTCTTTCCTTTTAAAAATATATCTGCATTGTTTTCTGTGAAATAGATCAGAATGCCTTGTTTTCCCTGTACTTTCACCCCCAAAGGGTTTTGTGCATGTATGTGAATACACGTTATATTAATGAATGTGAACCCGTGTTCTATAAACACTAACCACACAGACAATATATAAACGCCTGTTTCATTTGTTTCAACACCTTCGTTATCAATACTATTCATATTGGTGAGCTATAGTGATCTATATGAGCCAGGCAGAGAACTGAAATCACGGTCAGTTAATGATGCCACAGTATGAGTCACCTGCATGGATGTGGTCAAAATATTATTGAAATTGTAATTCCTGGTTTTTATCATCATCCTACTATGTCATATGATTTTCAGACTAATTTCACATAGGAATTTTTTGTGCCCTAAGGGAATTAGTTTAATCTAGTTAACCCATTTCAGTAAGTATTTTGGAATCTCCCCCTCCCCTCACCAAGTTAATTTCTCTCGTTTTAGCATAGTGATAGGGGATGCAGTGGTGCTCCATTATTTTTCCTGACCTGTCCTCGTTTGCTTTGATGTCCCCTAAATTTCTGTAATCACGTCACAACCTCTGTTATGAGTAGAGAGGGATGGGCTCACTGAAATTGGATGCTAGGAATTGTTGGGTGGTGCTTATAACTGCAAACACTTAGCTTATTGAAGTGCCTCTATTTACATGTTCTTTAGTTATAATATGTATTTTTCTAACAGAAATACACGTCTGTAATTGGTGTATATTATACTTTGTATACGTTATAACGAAAGCTAAACAGAGGCTAAAGTCTTTAGCAGAGAAGAATAGATTGCAAATTCACGAGTTTGAGCTCCACTTATGGTTCTGTATCGAGCGACAGCCACGACAGCCTTCTCTCGTTTGAATGAAGGTCAAGTCGGGACTTTGATTAGAGCCATCATAGAACATTAGCACTAGCAATCTGACTCCCTTACAGTGACTTACCCAGATCGATATGTTGTGTTCCCTGCTTTAGTTGTAAGGGATAGATAATACTACTTTGTCTACACTGAAAAACACGACCATTCGTTGATAAGCAGTAGGAATTATAAAAGTAGCGTTCTATAAATCAGACACACTGAAAAGATTATTGGACGCAGAAGCCTGATATTTAATTTATATTCCCTGCTGCGGACATTAGCCTACTTTAATTCTTTAGCCATTACGTATATGTTCTGGCTACACACTGAACACCAACTGAAGTCCCCAAGGAGGAATAAAACCTGAGCAACTCCTGAGTTGTGGTTCTTTTACTACTTCTCTTCGCAAGGCTAATTATCAGGTGGTTTGATTAAAGGTGGAAGGGTTAGCAAATGCAAGTTTTGACTTATCCAAAACTTGCAGAAATTCAAACTCATTTTCATTTACTTACAGTCACTAACAAATCTGACTTCTAACTTTAAATTAAAAAAAAAAGGGAGGGGAGGGGAGGGGCACTTTAGCTTTGCCAACAGAAGAGTAAGGAGACCATAACTTACAAATTTGCAATGTGTTCCTCCTCGGTGGAGACATTAGCCAGTGTTTAGTTTTAGGCCAAGTTCTACAAAGAGAGTATTGATCTGTATGCATTCTGGAGCCTTGCTATAACACAGTTTGCTAAGGCACAGGACCCAGCCTAGCATGGGGCTGTTTGAGCCTCAGTGAAAGTTGAAAAGTACTGGAATCTTTGACATTGCCTTGTAATGAGGTACTTCTGTGAAAAGACACCTCAAGATGGCGTAGTAGTGAGGTCTCTGTGTGCATATGCATAACATATATGCAGGACAAATGTGTGCACCGATCAAACCTAAAATTTTATGTGACTGTCAAATGAATATTATTTGGGTTAAGATTTTTTTCATTTCTGATTTGGATAGAAAATTGCTATTAATCTTGTATTAAAATAGTTTTTAAAAATCTACCAGTGCCCTTTCTGCATTTTCTTAATTATTGTCATAGTCTAAATTTCAGAGCTTTTGAATTTTTTTTGTTTGAGAACTTTTTAGAAGCTGCAATTTTTTTAAAAAAAAGGAGAAGAAAAAGAACCATAGATTTAAATCAGCACCACTCACCTAAGTACACTTGGCCTTTGAAATCAAGAACTTTTAGAACTTTAGAACATTTAGAGCTTTCCAAACATGTATGGAAGATACTATACCTCTCTTCTTTTGTGTTGGTTTCTTCTCTAGAATAAATTAGTAGCTTGACTGATGTCAGTACTTTATAAATGAGGTCAAAAACTAAGATAATGTGTAAAAGGACTAACAATTTCCAAATTTAGCAAGTTGCACTGCTTTTTTATTTCTGAAATTTCCATGCTCTCAGGAATGCTAAATACTGTATAGCATGCTAAAGATTCACTTAGCAGATATTTATTAAACACCTGCTCAATGCTAAACCTTGTCTAGGTGCCAGTCTGGGGTTGTCAAAATCACCAACTGGGAAGTATTCATTCTTTTTTTTTTTTTTTTTTTTGCGGTACGCAGGCCTCTCACTGCTGTGGCCTCTCCCGTTGCGGAGCACAGGCTCCGGACACGCAGGCTCAGCGGCTATGGCTCACGAGCCCAACCGCTCCACGGCATGTGGGATCTTCCCGGACCGGGGCACGAACCCGTGTCCCCTGCATCGGCAGGCGGACTCTCAACCACTGCACCACCAGGGAAGCCCGAAAGTATTCATTCTTTACTACAGTTAACCATGATTATTACATCACTTATTTCAAAAATGCTCTTTTAAATAAAGGAACCTATGTAAATAGAGTTATCACAAATATAACATTTAACTGTAAGCAACATTATAATTTAGCTCACACTACTACTATGTTGATTTCTATTAAGCAAAGTGATTTCTACAAAACAGTTAAAGAACTTTAGAATAATTCCATGTAAAAAGCAGAATCTAACAAATGCTATTTGGAAATAAACTGGAACCAATTTCATCGAAAAGAAAAACTTCCAAATGGGTTTTGAGAAAAAAATAATAAAACCACCACCACTCTTATCAACAATATTAATTTTAATTTGCTCTTTGGATAAATAGACTATAGTCAAAATATACACACAAATATGAAAAATGGCATTAATTTTTCAAATACTAGCTTATGAAATAGCTAGAAAGATGTAGCCACAATTCTGTCTGTTCAAACAGACATTCCCAATTTAGTGCCAATACATCTCCATTCCACAGACACATTCATTTGCTGATATAAACTTGTGGCCAAACATATTTGGTCGGCTCATGAATGGAGCACACAGTGAAGCCAGGAGGAATTAGCTGCCTGCCTTTGTAGCTCACTTAAGGAGCTCATGTTCTTGCACATGTTGAAATAGAAAGCAGAGCAAGAAAACAGAAATTTTACCCAGTGAGTGTTCAAGTTTGGAGAGAAGCAGAAAGAAGACACACAAACTGGATTCAAGGGAAGCAGAAGAGTATTTACCTTGAATAAAGCCATCTGCCCTTCCATAGGAACTAATGTCTGTAGAGTTCTTCAATAAAAGAAAAAATTGGCTTAGGCAGTAACGGTCATCTATTCTTTTAAAAAAGAATGTGATGAGCTCTATATCACGTGCCAGACACAGTTCTGGGTACCAGAGCAAGACGCCATGAAGAACTGAGACAAAATGGGGTAGTGACTAAGGAGGAGATGCTCCTTGAGACCAGTGGTCCAGAGGAGGCTGCCTGGGTGATACTCAGGCTGTGACCTAATTATGGGAAGAAGATGCCACGTGCAGACATGGGGACAGAGATTTCCAGGCAGAGTAAAAGCCAATGTAAGGATGTACGGAAATGAGGACTAGTAAGTGAGATGTTGGATAGTGGGAGATGGATGGAAAGTTAAACAGGGGAAGGCATGCTTAAAAACCCTGGTCTTTTACCACGTGGTGAAGCCAGAGCCCTAGAAGGACCCAGCCCTACACAGCAGCCCTGCTGGGGGCGCTTTTTAGTATTTTAAAACACATTTTAGCAAAGAAGTATGCTAAGGTCTTTATGTATATACTTAACCTTTATAGGATCTCTATGATGTAGGAATAATAATGCTCGTTTTATACTGAATAAAATGAAACAGTGAGATTAATGAACTTGCCCAGCCACACAGGCGAGGCCATGATAGGAACTGAGATCTGTAACAAGTAGGCAGAAAAGCGGCAGTATATAAGGATAATTTTGGTTTTTTATTCCACACACAATTGAATTTTCCGAGGGTGTTCTGAGAATTGGCAACAAGTATATGAACAGGCATTCACAGATGTTTACTCGCACAGAGGATATATATTAAAACTTTATTCCAAGATGTAGTGCCATTTAGTTGCTCTCTGTTTTCAGTTTTTTTCAAAATTAAAATCCTAAGTAGACATACGACTGATTCTGGGATTTTTGCATAGCATTGAACTTAAAGCCATTGTGAACCAAAGTTTGATGCCTAGGACAGGAACATACGTACCAAATCTGCTTTCCTCTTGTTTGTCAAGTTGGCTTAAACATCATATTCACAGAAAGGAAGTCAGGCTTAGCCCGACTCTCAGGGGTTCTTCCTATACATTAGCCTTGTCTATAATTTATTGTCTGTTCAGACAGTCAAGTGGACCTAAAATATAAATCAAAACTATCCAACGAAGGGCTTCCCTGGTGGCGCAGTGGTTAAGAATCTACCTGCCATTGCAGAGGACACGGGTTCGAGCCCTGTGCCGGGAAGATCCCACATGCCGCGGAGCAACTAAGCCCGTGCGCCGCAACTACTGAGCCTGAGCTCTAGAGCCCACGTGCCACAACTACTGAAGCCCGCACGTCTAGAACCGGTGCTCCGCAACAAGAGAAGCCACCACAATGAGAAGCCCGCGCGCCACAACGAAGAATAGCCCCCGCTCTCTGCAACTAGAGAAAGCCCACTCGCAGCAACGAAGACCCAAAGCAGCCAAAAATTAATTAATTAATTTTTGAAAAAAGAGTAAAGAATCAAAGTAAAAATTTTAAAAATTAAAAAAACTATGCAGCTGTTAGTCAATGCAAACAGACAACTGATCTGGCTGCTTTGTTGACTAACTTGACTGTATCTTGAAAGTATGACATTGAGACTCAGCTGAATCGAAGTCCTTGCGACAGTTTTCTCAGTTAAAATAAGGACCAGATCGTGGAGTACCACGTGTCTTTCTTCTTCATTGAGTTAGAGCTCCTTTTATTGTTGGATTCCACCTCATGTCGTTGCCCTCCTTACCTGAGAGAATTGATGATTACAGGTTTTACCCCACTTTAAAAGGTACTCTTTGGACATTTCATAAAGGTAGGTGAATATCAAGTTAGAGGAAGGTTGGTTCACAAAACTCTATTTCCTACTCTTTCATGATATCAAATGCCTTGTATTTACATAAAGCATTTCACCCAAGGGAGCTTTCGAATTCATTTTCTTTGATAATCTTCACCACACCTCCATGAAGTAGGCAGGAACTGTCATCCTTATTTTCCAGATCAGAGACACTTCCTGGTGGAGCCACGGTCTTCTCAGTCTGTTCATTCTCTCCCTTTCTGCTGCTTTTTCTCTCCCTCACCCCTAATCTATCCAAATCTTAAGGACTTTAATGTGAATCATTCTGGCTCCTATGAACCTCTCACTAATTTATAGAACCAGCCCCCAGTAGCTCCGCCACAGAAACCCAGTAACAAATCCTCCAAGCCGGGTCTTAGTGGAACGATACCCCAAAGAGTCTTCTAGTTCATCTCCGGTCCTGAATCACATACTGTCAATCAGCATATACTGAATGCTTGTGTGTGAAAAATTAGATGTCCCCAAATTATATCAAGCCAAAGAAATTTCACCCAAACAGCTTTATCAAAAAGCTTGTTGATAACACCATAATGATTTCACTACTTGTTTGTTTGAACCGTTGCATATGAATTAGCATGTTAAGGCTATATTCCTACAGCCAAAGATAAGCCCAGATTCTGTGCACGTGTTTGTTTTTAAGCTTGAGGGCCTTTTATGTTTCATTGAAAAGAGAGAAGCTTACATTGAGCAGCGTATTAGTAGACATACAGCATGAGCCATGAGAAACGTGAAGGCAAAATGAATTTCTCCAGGAAAGAAATAAAAAAGACTTCCCCTACATCCAAAATCTTTCTTCCACTGGAGAAATCCTATGACCTTTCCCCTCATGGGGCCTCACGAGCAGGGAGAGTGATGTAGGATGACACGAAGGAGGTAAAATGAAGCAAGAGAACAGAATAGAAATCCAGTGCCATTTGAAACACACGAGGATTTCCCTGGTGGTCCAGCGGTTAAGACTACGCGCTTCCCCTGCAAGGGGTGCGGGTTCAATCCCTGGTCAGGGGAGTTCCGCATGCCACGAGGTGTGGCCCAAAACAAAACAAAACACACACACACACACACACACACACAATGAAACACGTGATGTTGTCTATGTTATTTTGATCAATTCTGAACCTTCACTGTGAAAGTCTCCTCTCAAAGGGAAGACTCCCTACAGACAGTATAATAATGGCAGTTAATGAAAAACTTAAAAAGAAATCACAGAAATGCCAACAAGCATATGAAAAGGAGCTCAATGCCGCTAATCATCAGGGAAATGCAAATCAAATGACAGTGAGCTAACACCATACGCAGGGTAGGACGGCCCCCATCAAATAAATAAATAGAAAGTCACACGTGCTGGTGAGGATGCAGAGAAATTGGAACCCTTGTGCACTATTGCTGGGAATATAAAATGGTGCAACCACTGTGGAAAACGGTATGAAGCTTCCTTTAGAAACTAAACATAGGAAAAAAAAAAAACTAAACATATTCAGCAATACCACCCTTTCAGGTATATACCCAAGGAAATTGAAAACAGGATCTTGAAGGGAGATTAGCACTCGCATGTTCACTGCAGTACTATTCACAATAGCCAAGAGGTAGACACAACCTACATGTCCATCAGTGCATGAATGGATGAAGAAAACGTGGTGGATGCATGCGATGGAATACTAGTCAGCCTTAAGAAAGAAGGAAATCCTTTCATATGCTACAGATGGATGAAACGGGAGGACCTTACGAATGGTGGTTGCTAAGGGGTGGTGGGGGTGGAGGTGCCAAGGGGCAGGGGAGTTGCTGGTCAGTGAGTTAAGTTTTACAAGATGAAAACTTTCTAGAGATCTATTGCACAAGGAGACACATAGACTGTACTATACACTTAGAAATTATTAAGATGGTAAATTTTATGTTATGTGGGTTTCACCACAATATAAATAAATAAATAGATAGATGATTAGATAGTTAGATAGATGATAGATAGATGATAGATAGGTAGATGATAGATAGATAGACAGACAGATAGATAAGAATGCATGTGCCCTGTTTCCAAGAAGTCCAGGGTCTAATGTAAGCGTGGGAATAGACAGCAAACTCATGAACAGCTGACTGTATAATTGCTGCAATAAATACAGGCTTTCACCATGCACTATGGAGTAAAGAGAAAGGCAAAGGGGTGCTGTGTAAAGAAAACAGGTTTAAAAAAGACAACACAAGGGCTTCCCTGGTGGCGCAGTGGTTGAGAGTCCGCCTGCCGATGCAGGGGACACAGGTTCGTCCCCCGGTCCGGGAAGATCCCACATGCCGCGGAGCGGCTGGGCCCTTGAGCCATGGCTGCTGAGCCTGCGCGTCCAGAGCCTATGCTCCGCAACGGGAGAGGCCACAACAGTGAGAGGCCCGCGTACCGCAAAAAAAAAAAAAAAAAAAGACAACACAAGAAACCTCAGAGGAACTGTGGTACATTGAATGATTAAATACTCTTCTCCACTCACAAGGTATAAATAAGAAGTCTCTATGTCCCAAATTGTCTGAGACAGTCCCAGTTATATCTGTTGTCCCAATATAATTATTAATAGCACCCTTTCACTCTCTGGAGAGTATCCCTTGTTTGAATGATAAATTACACGGTCACCCTCCGTATGAATACTGGCTATTCACAAGATCAATTTGCACTCAAGTGTGCATGACACCTTAGAGTTTTCCAGAATAGCCACCCAGCTGAAGACGTACCGGGTAATATTACCGACAGCTAAGCTTCCTATGTAAATTCACCCTGCCTACTTCCATTGAAAAACATCTGGAATTAGAATCAAGAATCCAAAAATAACTCTGACATCATCAAGTACACTATATAATCCCAGCTCACAAATGCCCACCTCTAAACATCTCAAAATGGGCCATACTTGGCACTTGATCCCAGGTGAATGACCCCTCCTGCTTTTCAGTAATTTTGCTGGGTATGTCAGTGAACGAAACCTCTGACAGTTGGTGCAGCCCCAGAAGTTGTATTCTGGTTCCATTTGCTGCTGCTGGAAGGAGGCAGTTGGAAGCATGCTTTCTCCATTTGCGATCTTAGCAGTCCCAAAACAAGTACAATCATTTCCTTCTGTTTCTTGAGTCACATGCACGATCCATATTTTGATGAATAACTCTCAACCTATAGCTCTCAATCTACCTCCTGCCCCAGCACACATGACACATGATGTTCACATCAAGTGGCACCAATAACTTCCTAGGCATGAAACGTACCCCCCACCTTTCTCTCCCGCTCAGATGAGCATATCAGAATGCAAGGAAGCAACGGGTATGAAGTTATCAGAGTTAATGAGGAATTCACCCTAACTCACAAATTTTGCTCATTCAATTATTATTTCTAACTACTTGCAGCACTCTCCAATTGATTCCTACCTTGGATTTATAAAACTGTGCACTGTTCCCTTAACATCTGGGAGGATGTGTTCCAAAGAGAACAAAGTGTGGTATAAAAGGTGCCACCTGCTGACACCCAACATATAAAAAGATACCCCTTGGATTGAAGGTCCCTGGCAGAAAGGAACTTACTTTTGATTAAATCAGTCAGCACTTCAAAGGCTAATTCAGGCTTTAAGGATCAGTTGGACATAAATGTGCAGATTTGCATTGTCTATAGAATAAATATGAAGGCTCCTAGTAGAATTAAAAATATGATACAAATAATACTATATAAGACTTGCAAGATCTAGCCAGTGACCTAAATTCAATTCATATATTTATATTATATGTTTGGGAAGATATATAATTGCTCAATACATATTCCCTCTCCTCAAGGACCAAACAACCACATCTACTAAAAAAGAACAACAGCAGAAACACCAATAAAGACAATGCCTAAATTTCCTCTAAGCCCTTCCCATATAGTAATTCATCTTACTCTAAAAATAAAATATTTTTTAAAATAGTAGGTACTCTTATTGTCCTAATTAGACAGATGAGGAAACTGAGGCACTGACAAGCTAAATGACTCTCCCAATGGCACACATAGCTAGAATTTAGAAGATATAGAAAAATGCTGAAGTCATTATTCACAACAGCCAATATTTGGAAATAACGTAAGTGTCCATCAGTGGATGAGTAGATAAAGAAAATGTGGTATACATACACAATGAAATGTTATTCATCCTTGAGAAAGAAGGAAATCCTGCCATTTGCAATAACATGAATGGACTCTGAGGTCATTATGCTAAGTGAAATGTCAGATGGAAAAAGACAAACAACGTATGAGATCACATATGTGGAATCTAAAAAAGTTGAACTCAGAGAGTAGAATGGTGGTTAGCGGGGCCTAGGGACGCGGCAAATGGGGAGATGTTGGTCAGACTTCAGTTATAAGATGAATAATTTCTGGGTATCTAGTGTACAGCATGGTGATTATAGTTTATAATAATGTATTTAATAAAGATATTTTAAAAAATTAAAAATAAATTAAAAAATAAATTTTAAAAATAAATAAAAAATTTAAAAATAATGTATTTATACTAGAAAGTTGCAAAGAGAGTAGATCTTAAATATTCTCAACATACAAAAAATTGGTTATTATGTGACAATGGAGGCGTTACCTAAGGCTATGGTGGTAATCACTTTGCAATATATTAAGTGTATCACATCAACACCTTGTACACCTAAACTTACACAATGTTATATGTCAATTATATCTCAGTAAAAGGTGGAGAAAAAGAAAAATGCTGAAATCCCCAGAGCTGGAAACACAGTGTGGTTACTTGAAGAGGTACACAGCTCAGACAGAACAGAGGTCAAGTTCTGCCTGCTGTGCAGTAGCATGAAGGAAGGAGAGAGCCTACCTGTGGAAACGATCTAGTGTGGACTCCACTGCAGGCAAAGTACATGAAAAATAGTCAGTGATCATCTCATTTCCATCTATGCTTTTACTCTGTCAGGATTTTTCAGATTGTGTTTCCTGTACATACCCTGGGGTATGGGGAGAATGCATAGCTCTGGAAGGATATACATTAAGCTATAGGTATAGGCACATAAATATATACGGGCTAGAATAATTGATCAAAAGGAGACCTGGATGTTTTTTTTCTTCCCAACTCCACATACTCCAAAGAAACAAACGAGGCAAAATATTGACCAGCAAAGTTCCTGTTCGAGCTTATGGGGTCTTGATGACATCGAGATAAGCCGCGGTGGCTTTGTGCCACTTAAGGGACCATCTAACCTCTTGACTGCATTACAGCTTTCTCATCATACTTTCCTATTTATTACCCTGTGTGCAGCATCCCATCCTCTGGAGTGCAGAAAATCCCATCCCAGCGGCTGAATTAGCCTAATCACAGTTCTTTTCTACCCCAGCCCTGTTCTGGCCATGGGGAGAGAATCAGGAGAAGAGGGGAGAGGAGAGTTCTGATGTCCACTGACAGCTAGAAGAAGGTGCTTGACATTTCTTCCACACTCCCAGTCACTCTCCGCTTCGTCCTAAGCCTTTATTAACCCAGTGTAGAATGTGGCAATTTCCTAAGCTGCGGTCATTACAGTAAATGCCATTTCTCCCCATAAGGCTCCCGTTAGCTGCTGTGTTCCTTGTGCTTATTTAGCTCATGATATTTCATGCCAAATATTTGAGAGACAGTGCTCAGAAGTCGCCAGGCAGCTCCACTGTGAAATACAGTGTTCCCATCCATCAGGGGAACGAGCAGGCTGCAGGGATGTTGTGTTTGGTATTTGCTTTCCATTCATTATGTGTTTCTTGCTGAGTCTGACTTTTCCACAAATATTGAAGCTGGAGCTGACTAATGACTCTCTGTGAACACCAACTCATGCTGGTGATTATGCATCTTTGGAAAGTGCTTGATAAATACTATTAAAAAAACTCTGCTATATGGTGATGGCAATCGTGCCAGATGTGACATTGTGTTTTCAGACAAAAGCAATCTTGAAAAGGTTTCAAGGTAACACTTAAAAAATAATCCTGTATTTGGTTGCCTAGCAAGATGCCTCATGAGTGTTTAAAATACATAAGAGGTTTGAGTTCAGATAAAGAATGTGTTACCAGATGGTAACAGTAATTACCCTGTTCCCAAACTCGAAGTGTATTTACCCTGTCTTTTGCCTACCAAGTTGCCAATACACTATTCAGCTTTCCAACTGGAGCGCACCATTTCATATTTCCTGCCGGTACACATATATTAGTGAACGTGTGCTTTTATTAACAGTGTAAGACAAGAATATTTCAGTCGTGTTGTTACACCTACTGCCTGATATAGATCATACAGGACAAGGATACAATTTAATTGGCAATAACTCTTTGGAGCCAGAGTAATAGTTGCCCAGGAGTTCTTTGTCAGAGCGTTCTTGGCTTTGCATTAAGTACTCAGCCACTAAATTCTTTTCAACTCTGGAAGCAGCAGCCAGGGAACACTTTGGAAGCTCTATAAAAGGCATTCTCCTAATCTTCAAATCGTTGGAAAGACACTTTAGCATCTGTTAAAATATTTTTTTTCCTTCTAATCTGCCTGAAACTAATAGGGAGAAAATTCTAAGATGTTTCTTAATTAAGCAATAAGAAATGGTGGAGGGTGGTCTGTGCTGAGTTAATCACAGTTGTAAAGCATGAAAAAAGGAAAAGTGTTAAGTACCTCTAGATCTTTAGGCATCTAATTTCCCTCTGAATGTGCCTTATTGCTATTATAAAGAAATCTTTTCTTCCCAATTCCTGGAAATCTCCACCCCTTCCCTGAAATAGTCAGAATAATCCTTCCCTCATTAGCCTATGAAATTACCCAGCCCATAAAAACTAACCACCCCATATTTCGGGGCCTCTTACCTTCTGAGATGGCCCACGCTCTGTCTGTGGAGTCTGTTTTTCCCAAGGCTGTTCTCACCTTTTGAGACGACTGCATTCTGTCTACGGGATCTGCGTCTCTCTAAATAAATCCACTTCTAACCTATCACTATATCTCTCACTGAAATCTTTCTTTGATGAGACATAAAGAACCTGAGCTTCATTAAATCCTGAGACCAGGTGTGTGAACTCAGTTAAAGGACCGTGGATTCAATTCCCAATCTGAGTTGTGCGGTTTCAAAACCAGTTTGCCACGCCCCTCTTTAAAATCTTCAAAAAGGTGAGCACCCAAATCCTTAAACCCACTTTCTAGTCCCTATTTTGAAACTAGGACTCAGAACCCCTTACACACACTCCTTACCAGCAAATCTGGAGCTCCCCCAGAGAAGCGCTGCAACGCAACCTTGCTATCTCTTCAGGCCATGACCCAGTAGTTGTTCCTGCTATGTTTATTCAACTCTGAGATTAACACTAGTAATTCACTCTGGAACAGTCTTTTACACTTCTCACCTCCGTGAAAAATTTACTCATGCCTCAGGTGACCTAATTTTACGGAATGACTTGTTAACAATAGCTACAATAGCAACACAAACCAAAAACCCTCTATCTGCTCTGCCGTTATAACTGTGATTTTCATTCTCATAAGAATTGGATGGAATAAGTCCACCATGCCACCAACACACTTCGTATTGTTTTTCTTTTCACTTTCATTTGATGTTTTATTCCCGGAAGAGACCAAAATCTTTTGGTTTGAAACTTTACATTAAATACTAGAGTTAAGTACCTAACTGGTGTTTTTGTACTCCCTCCTCAGCACGATCAATCCTCATGATTCAAAGATTCCATATTTGCAAATTTGTCTACTTGCTAAAATTTATTTGAAAGCCCCAAATCAATACTCAGGCATTTCTACAGTTGTCCACAGACATGCATATGCACAGAGAAGTGAACACTGTGAGTCCCTTGATGCACACATCCCAGCTGAGGTCGAACAGGATGAGGCCCTGCTCTCTCATTTCAGCTCTCCGACTATAAATGACCGTCCTTGCTGCAGTCTCGTTAGTGCCATGCTGTTCGCATTTTTGTGCTTTTCGTTGGTGATTTTGCTGTTTAATGGCCCCCACTGTCTAGCATTCCTAAACTCAAGGAGTCTGTGATGTGTCTTACAGACAAAATGCATGTGTTAGGTAAGCTTCGTTCAGGCATGTAATGTTCTGGGCCGTGAGTTCAATGTTAATGAATTGACAATTTACATTAAATAAGAAGCCTTTAAACAAAAACATACATAAAACAAAGTTCTGTGTAGATGGGTTGATGAAAATGTCAGAGGGTCATAGGAACCTAACCCGGTATTTCCCCCAGAAGCAATGATTCACTATTCGCTAATTCAGGGTTTGCTGTGACTTTATGGGACATAACTACCGTGAATAACGAGAATCAACTGTATAATCAAAATTGTTTACCTTTATGTTCTTCCCGACTCAGCTGGCTCTAACCAAACTGGTAATATTTGCAGTGGTCTTGAGGGTAAATCAAATCCATTTTCAAGGAGGTGTTGTTTTTGGTCTCTACTTTCAGCATCTTGAGTACAGATTTTTAAAGTCTTTTGGGGCTTCCCTGGTGGCGCAGTGGTTGAGAGTCCGCCTGCCGATGCAGGGGACGTGGGTTCGTGCCCCGGTCCGGAAAGATCCCACATGCCGCGGAGCGGCTGGGCCCGTGAGTCATGGCCGCTGAGCCTGCGCGTCCGGAGCCTGCGCGTCCGGAGCCTGTGCTTCGCAAGGGGAGGGGCCACAACAGTGAGAGGCCGAAGTCGTTTGATTTCAGCCACAGCTGGATCTCATTAAGGCCATGTTTCCCAACCTTCCCCTCCATGTGTGTGTTATTCTGATGTCAACAGATGTAGCTACTTGAGCCCAGAAGAGCCCTGGCCAGCTTTGGCCCCTCCCACAACCAGAGAGCAGAGAAAATCAATATGGTGGCCTGCCTCTGACTCTGCTCCCAAGTATAAGAGAGGCTAAGATGAGCTATCGTAAGGAATGTTTGGAAGGCTTCTTCCAGACTTTTGCTGGGCTGGGGACTCCACTGATGCCCATATGCATTTATAGGGTAGAGGGAATCCCTCTTTCACCTCAGTCAGTACCTCCAGCAGAAAGAGCTACATAATCTACCAGACCCATCACAAAATGAAAATGTCGGGTGCCTTTTGCAGGAGAAAAGTGCCGGTACACGTATAAAATAGAAACCTTTTCCCTTTCTTCCATGATCGCTCTCCCAGCTTGTCATGGTGTTTTTCAATTTACTATTTAATGTTGTAAACAATGAAACTACAGCATACCTTGTACTGGTCATTTTTATATTGTGCACTGACACTTTTAAATGAAAATATAAGTGTATCTGACTCTGGCAGAAATCACTGACATTACACAATCCATGTCCATTCTTTTATCCAAATTCCTGACACCAATGCCAGTTTATTATCATTCTATTTTGAAACCAATCTTATTTTCCCACTCTCTGAACCCCAAAACAAAAGAAAACAAAGGAACAAAAATCTTCACTCCATCTTTGAGTTTTTTAGTTCACAATAAATTACCAAACCATAGGTGAAGACACTGCCCAAGGTTATCTGTGCTCCCTCTGTAATGATGTAAGGACTGGCATAATCAATATATGTTACAAACCAAACACTACACGTGAGTGTGCATGTTTCCTTGAAGGTTCGACTGCTAATTATAAAAGCCAATGTATTCCTAGATTTTACTTAGCTAAGAAAGTCCGCGCTAAATTTGGTATCCCACGCTGTAATTAAATTATGTCCAGAAAGATGTTATCAGTTCCTCTCTCCTTTTGCTTCATTTTATCCTTTTGATCTTTTTAATTTTCCTCCGTTTTACATTTTATTTGCCTTTGTCAGCCAAAGTTTCTGAAGATAAGTAAGGCAAAAATCCCACGGCAATGAAACGGTCCTCCAGTCCTTTTTATAATCACAAAGCATGAACTTCAGATTCATTAGTTGAGATTCTATGCATGATTGCTGAATATCTATGTGCGAGCACCACTTTTAGTGTCTTCACCTGTGTTACCTAACAGTCCTTGCAACCAACCTATGAAGGAGGCAGTATCATCCTTCTGTGAAAGAAACTTGAGGGTCAGAGAACATGTATAGTTTGTCCAACATCTAGAACCAGCAAATGTTAGAAAGAGAATTTAGAGCCAGCTTTCTGTTTCTCAGTTCAGTGTTCCTTCTGTTATATCCTATAGTTTCTCCTCTTTAGTTTAGCAGAGTCTTAAAGATCCTTTAATCCACACCCCCTCGCCCCCCACCAACTTTATAAAATGGCAAAAGGAACCTCGGAGAGGTCAGGTTGGTTACCCAAAATCACTCTGCCAGTAAATGGAAAACTTGGGGCTAGATCTCAGTCTCCTGTCTCCCGGCCCACAACTGCGGATCTCCCCATGCTCTTTCTTTACCGCCCTCCTGCAGTTTAACCCTCCCATCTTCCTGACCTCTAGAGTCATATTGCAGAGTTCCAAGGTTTGCAAAGGAAAAGCTGCCAGGTTTGGAGGGGAGATACTCCCTTCCCTCTGCAAAGAAAGGGGACAGTGAGTTCAGAAACAAGACTGGTCGGATGCCAAACCCCATGTTCCTGGGGCAACCGGTACCCTGGGAGATGGCACCAGAAGAGCTGCGCTCGCCTCAGCAGCCTGAGGCGGCCCCGTCTTAAAGGGAAAGGGACAGCAGTGGACAACAGTGCACGGCTCCTTTAGCTAGGAGGGGACTGTTTACAAACAGTTTTCAAAATGCATATGGGGGGGAATCATGAGAAGTTACCACAAGAATAATTAAGTCAGACTGAAGACTGCATAAGCCCCAGCAGTGCTGAGCCATTCAAGAAGGGGGAAGCCCAGAGATGGGAATCCCACATTTCTTGCTAGTGGGTCAGATGTCATTTCACCTGAAACAAAAGAGACATGGTCATATCTGGACCCCAAGGTTGTGACCTCAGTCGTGCCTCTTACTTTGGGGAAAGGACTTTTTAATTAGGATTAAGAATACAAATTTCTATTTATTAGTTGAATTGGGAACAGTGATGAGTGATAAAAGGGCCAAAGTATATTTGCCTTTGTTCCCTTAAATTTTGTTCAGTAAATATACAATCTCCTGGGTTGGGGGTCATGGGGGTGGGGGTGGATGTAGAGTTCATCTCGCTTAGGTTTAACATTTTACATAAATAGACATTATTTTGACCTTGTTAATGGTCTAATGAAAAAGAATAGTCTGACTGGGGTTGTAAATTAAAATTACCCACAGCCAAGTGCTATTCACCTGACAACAGCTGATTCTAATTCCAATGATAGTCAATCTCCAAAGACGTTGAAGTTGAAAATGCAGCAACAGATATAGATTCCCAGAGAGTGAAAAAACATTCTCAGATTTTTAATTACACCTCACCGTTTCCACACAACCTTAATGATGCATTTTTCAGAATTCTTATTTTTCTTTCCGTTCCTTTCCTGCACAATTAAACCCATAGATGACCAGCTTACATTCCTTCGAGGCTACATCAACCCTCACTAGATCTCCATCTTGATCCCCAATGTACTAAACTTGTGAAACTTAGCATTAATCTTTCTTTTGCTTCATTTTTTTAACACACTTTTCTAAAATAGTAAGGAGTAAACATGAAATTAAATACTCAGAAAGGCGCACCAGTACTGCAGGGAGAAAAAGCGAACAATTCTTGAACTGAGCCGTCGCCTGGCAGGGAACCCCCAGAGTGGAACAGCTCACAATCTTCATCGGTTCACTGATCTGTGCAAATCCAACGTGCAATTTGTAAGGCAGGCTAAGAGTATCCACGCATAATTTTGGGAAGAATATGTTCTACAATGGCCAATTATGTGAAAAACAAACAAAATACGCAAAGACGAAAAAGTGACCTCTGGAAAGGTTAAAATGACAAATTGAAACCTTCAAGGATCCAGGCAAGCGCTAAGCAACGGGGGTGGGGCTCATGGGGCTGAGCAGGCGGGGAATCTGTTCATTTCTCCTGCCTGGGAGGCAGGAAACAGCTCACCCTCCAGCCTAAGGCGGGGAGTCAGCCCTTTCCCTCCTGACTCTGATTCACTCTCACTTCAAAGCCAAACCAAGGGCTGAAAACCAAGGAAAGGGCAGCGTCCAAAGAATATCTGTGGGAAATCTAACCTGAGTCCATTCTTAAAGTTCTTTATCTCTTAGAAAGAACTGGCAGCTGGGAACATTTTCTATGGCTTCAGGAGCAGAAAAAATGAAATCGGTAATGAAGCAGAAACATCATGTCAATTGCTTAAAGTTCACTCACGTTTAACGTTTCACAGCCCATTTACAGTCCGGTTCTTTCTCCACCAAGTGAAAAAGGTAGCATGTCCTTTGGGGCTTAACAGGATGGCCAGCTCTGCTTGAAGCGCCCCTCTCTCTGTGTCTCTCCCTCCTTCCCTTTCTTCCTCTCCAGGGGTGAGAGGTCTTCATGCTAATGGAAACCATCTGTGGCTCAGTGACCCTCCCACCCCTCACCTGAGCACCAGGAAATCGCACAGCTCCTTGCATCATGAATAAAAGGGCAGTGATCCTTCTGCAGAGCGTTGCTTAGGTTTCAGCTATCTTTGCCTACCCTGCAGAGCCTTCTTTTGAGTTTGGAGCCATGATCGATGAAATTGAAACCTGCGGCGTTGCTTCCACACGCCAGTCATTCCAAAGGGATTTGACAAAAAATATCAACATTTATTGAGTGACTTCTTCGTTCCAGGCTGTTATGGGCTGAATTATATCCCCCCAAATTCATATGTTGAAATTTCAACCGCCAGAACCTCAGAATGTAATCATATTTGGAGATAAGGTCTTTAAAGGGGTAAGTTCAAATGAGGCCAGTAGGGTGGGCCCCAATCTAATCTGATTGGTGTTCTTATAAGAAGAGGAAATTTGGACACACAAAGGGACACCAGGGGTACAGGTACACAGAGGAAAGACCACGTGAAGAGACAGCAAGATGGTGGTTGTCTGCACCCCCGCCAGCACCTTGATCTTGGACTTCTAGCCTCCAGAGGTGTGAAAAAATAAATTTCTGTTGTTTGAGCCCCTAGTCTAATACACAGGCAGTATTCTCAAGAATAAATATATGAACTCAGTTCATTCTTAAAACAAGCTATGTGTGTACAGAACAGGAGGAACATTATTAATATCCTTTCGCAGACAAGGAAACTAAAGCCCAGAGCAGTTAAAAAGTCAAAAAAGGTTAGGTGGTGAATAAGTGACTGAGCTGGAATTTAAATGCCACATACTGAATGACTGCACTCTACTGTCCCTTTACACTCAGAGGAGCCCTTCCTTAGAAGTTGATATGTTTCTCTTGCAATCTTGAAAGAACAAAGAAGAATTTCTTTTTACTCAACTGAAGGCATGGATTATGGTATCTGGAAATAAATACTAAATAAATGAACTCCTCTATGTCCTCACTTTAATTTTAAATTCCCTGAAGATGAGTTTATCAGTCAGGATTTTTCATATTGTAAGAGAAAAACGAATTTAAACTGGCCTAAATTAAGAAAAAAGTGGGGTACTCCCTGACTGCTTCAAACACTCCCTCAAGGAGACAAAATGGCTGCTGTGATTACAGACCTCACATCTTCCCACCATATCACTCAGGGACGAGACCACGACTTTTAGCCTTATTTCCTAGAATCCTCAGTAAAAATCCCTTTCTGATGTTTCGGCTATCAGTTTTGCATTCACGGCTGAAACGCTGCAGCCAATGTTATGGAAAAGAGTAATTGGTTTAAGACCATTAGGTTTCCACCAAAATCACAGAGCTGAGGGTACCAGGAGAGAGACGGTGGAGACTTCCCAAAGCCTTGTTAAATTTTCCAGGGGTGAGGGAAAGGAAGGATTGGGGAGTTATTGCTTAGTGGGTACAGAGTGGTTGTTCGGGATGATGAAAAATTCTGGAAACAGATGGGGGTGATGGTAGTACAACATTGTGGGTGTACTTAATGCCACTGTATTGTACACTTAAAAATGGTTAAAATGGAAAATTTTATGTTATATATGTTTTGTCACAAAAATTAATTAAAAAAAATAGCTTTCTTCATATGTTTCACTTCCATGCCAGCCAAGGCCAGTTCGTGTTTCATCCCCAAAGTGTCCTTTTGCCATTGAAAATAGCCCTTGGGAGCCCTCCCTAACCACTGAACCAGTGCCAAGGGCAAGAAAAGGTACCTGCCAAGTGTCAACAGAGAATTATGTTCGGATTGTACAGAACACGGACTTGTGACCGGGCTCAGGAAACACGGTGCTATTCATGGGAGCTGAGAACCCTTATCTTCAACTGCCAGAGGTTTCACACAGGGAGATAATTAAGGTCAATCACTTGCTGGTGGTTTGAATAGGGGAAAAAATAGTGGGCTTTTTAGGTAACATATTTTTTTTCATGACCTTTTTAGAGTACAGAGGAAGGGAATGAGTTCTAGTGGGGCTAAGCTGACAGATATAAACAGGAAATGAGCTGCAGAGTCTTTCTGTTCTCCTGTGATTCTGTGTAGTTAGGTACATACCCAGAAGTCTCAGCAAAACTTCCAGAGGCACGGAGTTCTTATCCTCTGACAGCTACAACACAGGTGAGCAGGTTGCCCTGTGATAAAAGCCATTCGGTGGCATCCTCTCTCCAGCAAACAGAAAAGCAGGTAGTTTTCCTGCCACCTAGCTGCAAGGTGAGCTCCCAGTAATTTGATGTTCCGAGTAGCTGTTGTTTAAAAACAATGAATTCACATACATTGCGGCCAGCATCAACCCCAGAACGATTTTACCCTGCCTGCCTTTGTGCAGCTAAGGTGGAAAATGTGGGCTGTGACAAACTACAGCAGAAAAGGAGCAAATTTGCATGTCACTGGGTTGGAAGAGCTCCTTGACTGTCGGAGAGGCCCGACGAGGCTGTCAGCCGCTGGCAGACAGCAGCACCAGGAGGCACCAGATCTCCGCTGGGCACAGCTGACAGCAAACGATTCCGAGTCAGCACAGGATCAAAGAGTTGGGACTGTCTCAAGGAAAAGTGTTAAAAACACAAAGACGCCCGCATCTTGATAAGAGCATCTGGCTGGAAAGAGAAATGCACAGAAAGGAAGAACAACGACCTTGAGTCTATCAAATGTTAACAAGCCTCAGAATTGTAAAATGCCTGAAAGGAAAAGAAAAGCTGCAGCTCACGTCAGAGTTTCAGAGCTGAAAAGGTTGGAAGTTATGTGTTGGCCACAGCTGAAGAGGAGAGCGTGGTACAGGACTGCTCGGATTATGACTGAGATCACATTTCTGTTTTCAAGGCTGATCCGTCGCTTGAGTTACTCGTGAGACAAAGCAGCGACACGTGTGGCTTAGCTGAGCATCACTCCTTGGTGTGGAATGCAAGATTTTTGAAATACGGATATTCTTTTAAGAAGGAAAAAGCTGATTAGTAGCAATAGTCAAGACAAAACTCCCCCCCCCCCTTCTTTTTTAAACCAGGAAAACAAGGTTTACTCGAGTAGCAAAGAATCGTGATTTGGGACGTACAACTATGGGGAACCCCATGCAAGTCCCCAAAACTTGCTTTTTTAAAGAAGCAGAAATATTAGAAATGAGACTTTAAGTAGAAATATAAATAATAAACTTGCTGCTTTGGAAATTAAGTTTTCAGCAAAGTGTGCCACATAATAACATATTTATCAATAGGGAGTAAATGAACGATTCTCCTCCGGGAAAGACTGCAGCATTCTAAGTGCCTTGAATCTGACTTCCCCACTGCTGCTTTGAGGATTTTTTTTTTTTTTTCCTTTTCCGTACTCACCATAAAAACAGCTACTGTCACCGTGTCTGGAATCCCCATTCAGAGAGAACCACCAGAGAAAGAGAATAACAGATAGAGCCAGCTGGAAAATTTCAGCCCCAATTTTTTCACTTAAACGAAACTTCTCAGAATACGCAAACAAATGCCTTGCCTGTTTCCCCCCTCTAATCTTTACCTGGGTGTACGTACTAGAAGAAAGAGCTTCACAAAACCTAGATAGAGACCATGTTTTCTTTATTATTTGAGATTCTTTATCTTTGCAATCACCTAATATGAGATAAGCCACTGTGGGCACCCAAGTAAACATTTGCTTTTGGTACCACCATGCCAATAGTCCAGTCTTGAAAAGTGAATTTTCCACAGTAAAGGACATTTTCTGACACTGCTCACACCTACACCCCAATTCAGATATTTATATCTGGTTTCAATTCACTGATCCAGTATTTTTCTAAAAACTTTACTGAAATTTACCACCTTCTCAGTAACAGGTTTTTTTAATTTAATTTAATTAATTTATTTATTTATTATTTTTGGCTGCGTTGGGTCTTCACTGTTGCACACAGGCTTTCTCTAGTTGTGGCTAGTGGGGGCTATTGCTGTGGCTTCTCTTGTTGCGGAGCACGGGCTCTAGGCACGCGGACTTTAGTAGTTGCTGCACGTGGGATCAGTAGTTGTGGCTCGTGGGCTCTAGAGCGCAGGCTCAGTAGTTGTGGCACGTGGGCTTAGTTGTCTGCGGCACGTGGGATCTTCCCGGACCAGGGCTCGAACCTGTGTCCCCTGCATTGGCAGGTGGATTCTTAACCACTGTGCCACCAGGGAAACCCTCAATAACTGTTTTTAGTTGAAAAAGAAGTAGTCCCTATCTCCAGCTGCAGTATGATCATATAAATAATATTTGACTAAATTATACCCTCTGTGTATCTGACAAGCATAAAAGAGTTTTGCCCAGTGGCCTGAAATGTTCACCCAGAGTTTTATGGCTTGCAGGGGAACATTTAACATTTCAAAGTACATTGGAAAGGAAAGTCTAAGAGCTTTAATTATATGATTACCTTGCCTGCACAGGAAATCATTTCCTTCTAAATATTGTGCTTTATCTGTTCTGATTTTTGAATTGATGGCAAACCTTCTGGCATTTGTTTTTTTCTCTGACCCCAGGCAATTAACCACGGTAGAGGAAAACAGCTTTAAGAACTTTACCAAAATTGTGCAATTTTCTAATACAACACAAGAGGGCAGGTTTTGCTTTACTGTGAGCCTAATTCCTCTCAATCAAAATGGTCATTTGTGCTCATTACAAATTCAGAAACACCCAATAACATACAAAGTGAATGAGTAATCAGAGTGTCTACTCTGGCAGTGAAATCTCTAGTATTTTAATAAAAAGGGACAAGTTTAAGCTTCTCTCAGTTATGTTTGGGAGACACTGTGATAGTTTTAGCTTTGTTATAAACCAGCAAAGGAGCAGAGAATGGCTAGAAGAAAGGACCAAATTCCGTCATGTTACATCCAAGAATTCTGGCTTGAATCAACGTGGCAAATAACATAAGTGGGTTAATGGTTTCTTCCAAATAGAAATACTGTTGGTGATAATATACAGAGCATTCAGGCCTTGAATAGGAAGCTTGTGTGTTCGTTTGTTTTGTTTAGCTTTCAAAAATTTTATCCTATTGCTCACAATTTTCTTGTGTGTTGCTTTCAAGATTTCATTAAACTACCTACCCAAGTATAATTAAATTCACAGGAATTATTTTCATCTTGAACTGCCATTATAAGTAAAGTATCATGTTATCTTTGAGAATTTCTTTAGTTTCACCAATGGGTCCATCCATGTAAGAAAGGCACTGATTTTGCCTGGCTATATCATTTGCCCACTAACTCCTTCCACGGAAACAAGGCTTTTAAGACATCAGGTGGTGGAAGGCCCTATAATGATACTGTGAGGTCTTAACTTTCTACTCTTGTCCGTATGAATGGTAGAATTAGGGCCTACCAGTGGTGGGGAAAAGATACACCCAAGAAGAAAATATGGCTGAGAAGTAGCCCCTCGTATTAGGTTGTATGGAGTAAAATTCTATCTAGCATAGGCACAACTCAGACTCTGAAAGATAGGCTGCTATTCATTTCATGGCAGCGATACAAGACCCCATTATCTTATGTTTTATCCAGTACATGTCAAAACACATGCCAGAAGCCCTGAATGAAAAGTTCTACTTTGAAAAAACAAAATTAAAAAAAAAAAAAGTTCTACTTTGAAAAATCAAAATTAAAAAAAAAAAAAGTTCTACTTTGAGATTCGTTTATGCATTCAAAAAATATTTACAGAGTAATCAGGATGAACAAGGCCCTGGAGAAATAGGAAGAGTTGGGTTTTGCCACTGCATTGAAGAGAGTAGCTATCTCCCACTGAGGGGGCAGGGGGTAGGGGAGGGGAGGTGAATTCGCTCTTTTATGTGCCTGTATCAATTAACCACCACCGTTTTCTAGCTATTTATTTAAAGTGCTTTGATACAATGGCATTGGAGCTGTACAGAGAGCTGTACAACCTGACCTCTAGAAGCTTCAAATCTAGAAGTGGAAGCGAACGCCATGTAACCATTACCTCTATTGGCTCTAATTTCCTTCTTCGGGGCGTCTCCAACGAGCTGACTGAGCTGAAAGGCTCCTCTAGGAGGAGGCTGCCTCCCTAGACAGTGACTTCAAGTGGCTTCCCTACTCACCCCCCACTCCAATTTCAGTCTTTAGACTTTAGACTGTAGGGACATCAGAGGTGACTCTTTACTTGGGAAAAGGGGTAGTATCTCCTTTTCCTGCCTATATCATAGAGAGCTAGGAAGTAGCAGTTGCTTAGAAACTCAATAGAAATTAGAAACACCAGCATATTTAAGAACTTTTTTATTTAATTGAAGTATAATTGATATAAAATATTACACAATTTACAGGTGTCCAACATAGTGATTCAGAATTTTTCAAGGTTATACTCTATTTAGAGTTATTATAAAATATTGGCTGTATTATTTCATACCTGACAATTTGTACCTCTTAATCCCCTACTTCTGTCTTGCCCTTCCTCCCTTCCCTCTCCCCATTGGTAACCACTAGTTTGTTCTCTATATCTGTGAGTCTGCTTCTTTTTTGTTTCATTCACTACTTTATTGTATGTTTTATATTCAAAGTATAAGTGATATCATACAGTATCTGTCTTTCTCTGTCTGACTTATTTCACTTAGCATAATGCCGTCCAAGTTTAAGGACTTATTTTCAAAAGTGAAGTAGTTATTATGTATTTTAATGTATATACATAAAATTTCATGTATATATCGAGTGCCAAAAAGATGGGAATTGATGTTCACAAATTAAAAAACAATAGCCCCCAACAGACGAACAATAATCTGCAAAACAATTTTTATTTTCCTCTTGAGTAAGTTTTCTACTTCTTGTTCATGTGAGATTAGAATTATTCATTAGGATTATTATAATTAACAATGTTAAATCCTAAGCAAGACACAAATTTATGTCAAAGAATTTTAGAATTAGAAGAGAATTTAATTCGCAAAGGAAAGATGTTATTGGATTTCATTTCACTTTTGAATGTTAGCTTTTAAGAAGCGTTTCTTTTAAAATCATACTTCATATACACACAATTTTTCTAATACTACAGATAGATGCATATAAAGCAATCTGTTCATTTTCTTCAAGGTTGAATATTTCCCCCCATCATTGAGACGTATGGCTGTACAAAGCTCGGTGATATTTTCTGAGTTTATCTGCATAGTATTCACTGTAAGTAAATACCAACTTTTTACTCTACGGGTTTTTTCTACGTTTAGATTTGCTGAAAGGCAGTCGTCATTGATTTATTGTAATGTTAGAAAATGCTAGAAAATTTTATTACTCTAATATGAACTACAAAATTAGGAAACTATTTCTCTTAGGAAGGCATCATAAAACATAATACTTATGAAAAGTTGCACACACTATAGTTAAAAGGAGCTAAGTGTAAATGGTTAGTCTTTATTTCTGCCGCAGATAGATCTTGCTTTTAAACAAATCTTATGAGAATATGATGTATGAAAATTCTGATATACTCGAAGGATAAGCTAGAGGTGGTTATGTGCTTTATAGAATTATTCGTAATAGTTCGTCCATAAAAAGTAATTTCCCCTGGTGCTTTTAATGTATAATTGATCTATACACAACTTTTCAGGAACATACCTACCACGCGCACTTATATCTTCATCTTAAGATATTTCTCTTTTGGTTTAAAAACAGGACGTAAAAATGTGTTCCCCAACAACCTTGAGTTCAGAAAATAAACCTGCCAGAGTGGACCATGTTCATAACACATTGCTGAATTTTCCATGAATTCTATCAAAGGCAGGCATTGAGATCTATGCATGTGGCGCTGGTTAGAGGTCCAAGCAGGGCTTCACCCCATGAAGGACTCTGGGCTGTCTTGATTCTCCTCTGCTGAGCCTACTCTCAGATATACTTTATGAGACTCACTCAAATTCAGTTCAGATTGAGCTCTGTCCATTTCTCTGGCTTCTGCAGTCTTATTCCGGGGAATAACACTGGGTATTGGTAAATCTTGCACCCTCTAGCCCCCCCATATGGAGAAGGCTCCAGGGTGCTCTTAAGCCCCATTCTTCACACACATCCATTCCAGTAGAGAGGAGCTGAAGTGAGTGGACAGAAGGGCCACCTCGGTGGCTTCACTCCTACTGCATGGATACCAGACGTGAACAGATGAAACTGTCTTAAGAGTTCAAAAAACGTTAACTCGTCAGAAGTAGGGATCATCTTGATAAGCCTAAACATTTTCGTAAAGACTGCCTCATTCTCATCTCTCATAATCTGATGATTACTTAGTGGATCCTAGCCATTTCATTCTGAATTGTCATATTTTGTATGGATGGTTTGCTTTTAAATGATAAGACGCAATTAGCATTTGTAAGTAACGTCAGTACAGGGCAGCATTCATGAATGTAAAGTCAACTCTTAAAAATAAGCCAAATGCATGAATAAGTTTTCATCTGAGCCTCCCTAGCAAAGGAATATGGACTCTGGTGATAGCTCTGCTGTTAAGAACTGCAGACTCTTTATAAACTCTGTAAAGTCTAATTTATAAAAGAGAACCAAATTGATCATTCATTCATTCGTTCTCCATCCTGTATGGAAAATAAGGCCTATTTTCATCTTCAAGACCATTTTACAGGCTGGAGAGAACAAGAGAAAAGAAGAAAAAGAAGCTGCAGAAAGATGACCAGGAAGCCACCTAAAATCACAGATGTTTACACCTAAAAGAGACCTTGGGGACTCATGTAGCACCTGCACCTTCCTGCCCCCATCCCTTTACAAATGAAGACGTGTGGGCTGAGAAAGATTTAACCATGATCTTGTTCAGCTCTCAAATTACACTGGCCTGCAAATTTCAATGAATCCACTCTATCGATTTTTTGGGGTGCTCTCAGAACACGAAGAGGCTAAATCAAAATGAGGAATTATTAACAAATACCACCAATCATCAGCAGCTCTACCTTTGTTTGATGGTAGAGACACCCTCAAGCACTTTAGCTTGTTTGTTAGATAAACAAAGCAAACCAGAAACTACAGCTAAGCATCTTCCGTATTTGGGATCACCACAACAGGAGGAGCTATGCCAAAGATCTTCAATGAAAGGAAAACCAGTGAGGATTCGTTTGCTCACTGTCAGTGTCAGAACTAAGCCTTGGCCAGCCTCTTCTCCAGGGTAAGGCGTGAGCATCTAGGCTTCTTCTGTGTATCTCTTCTTGCTTAACTGTGTCTCCATTAAGGGTGTATATCCTTTTCGGACTCTTCTATATTGAAGGAGAAGCAGCAGTGCAAAAAGACCAACCAAAACCACCAGCATCCCCATAAGCACTGAGAGGGTTGTGGTCCAATCTGAAGTTTCTTCAACTGAAATTAAAGCAGAAGAGAAGGGTCTATGATTGGGATTTTCATCGGCTGAATACTCTTAGACAAGGGAAGAATAAACCTATTAGCCTTTCACATGCACTTTTGTTGATAAAGCAAAACTACACTGGCTGGAATAAAATTTATCTTCTCCTTCCTTACCGACTATTTATCATATCCACAATTGTTTTTCTGGAGGAAGTGGGAAATGGCATTCCATTATTTGAATGTAGATTATTGCATTTTAAAAATTTCTTACGATAAATACTTACACAGAATAAACCCTCCAAGGAAGTATATAACTACTTTTGTGAGTTAGAAACTCATTTGTAAAAAAATGCATGCTAAAATGGTATCTGGGGAACTGCAAAATACACAACCTTCAGGTCTAGAAATTCTTCTATTGTCTCTACCTTTTTTATGGGGTGATAAGTGAGTAAGACAAATGAGATTGGCTATTATAACAGGAGAGAATCAACAGCAAGAGCAGAAGGAATTTGGACCCATTTAAATAGTTGTGAATAAAATCTGAATCATCACATGATAAATCCAATCCTCTATTCAAATATATTTTATAAGCACTTTTCCACAAAATTAATGGATTTCATTTTTTGTTGTTTCCTTAAAAATTATCATATCCTTGGCCAGCTGTTCTTAAATTCAGTTTCTCTGAACTGGGTTCTTGTTCTGTACTCTACACTTCTCTAAATGTATGATTGTCCTTCTAGTTATTTCCCTCCAGTCCCACAGAGGACCCTGACTCATCACAATGGTGTTTCTCCAAGAGGATTTTAATTTGTCTCCTCCTGCAGCAATCTGGCAGGATCTATTGCCATCTTCATCTTCTTAAAACACAGATTTTTATTCTGTCATTTCTTGGTTCAGGAGCCAAAAACGATTGCCTTTGTTATCGTCCAAACTCCACTGCTTAGCTTTTCTTTAGTTACTTATCATTTTTTAATTGTGGGAAAACACACATTACATATGTTTTACCACCTTAACCATTTTTAAATTAAGTTCCGTGACATTAAATACATTCATTTTTGTGCAGTCATCACCACCATCAATCCACAGAAATTTTTTCTCTCGCAAAACTGAAATAGTAATTCCCCAGTTCTCCATTCCCTCCCAGCCCCTGGTAACAACCATCCTACTTTCTGTCTCTATGAATTTGACTACTCTAGGTGCCTCATAGAAGTGGAATCCTAGTTTTTGTCCTTTTGTGACTGGTTTATTTAACTTAGCATAAGGTCTTCAAGGTTCACCCATGTTACAGCATGTGATGGGATTTCCTTCCTTTTTAAGACTGAATAATATCCCATTGTATGTATCGCCCACATTTTTTTATCCATTCATCTGTCATTGGACACTTGGGTGGCTTCCACCTTTGTCTGTTGTGAATAACACTGCTATGACCAGAGGTGTACAAATATCTCATTACTTGCCTTCAATTCTTTGAGGGTATATATATGCCCAGAAGCAGAATTGCTGGATCGTATGGTAATTCTACATTTAATTTCTTGAGGAGCTGCCATATTGTTTTCCACAGAGACTACCGTAACATTCCCACCAGCAGTGCACGAGGATTCCATTTTCTCCACACTCATCAACACTTGTTACTTTCTGCTTTCTGGATGTAGAGTGGCATCTCGTGGTTTTTGCCCAGCTTTTAAAGCGCTCAGTAACCAGGCCCTTCTCTCAAATCCAACTTTAATTCACAGTTATCTACCCAAGCCCTCCACTACAACCAGACCTTCGTCTCATGGTCCTCTATATAGACTACATGTGTCTTTCACAGCCCTGTTCCCTGCCCTTCTTCAATCTAACATGCTCCCTTCTTTCCCCCTCACCTACCTAAGACCTACCATCTCTTTAATCTAGTTCAAGACCCAGCTCCTTTCCCAAATCCCTCTCTCCCTTCTCCAACCTTTTGTTATAGTTATGTCTCCCCAGGCAGGATTGTAAATTTCTTTGTTAAACCAATAAATGAATGTAATTTGTATCTTCTATTGAGTTAGTGCATTCTGGGCATGTTTAGACTCTTGGTCTGTACCTGTTAATTAGCTGATGTCAGAAGACATGGAAGCATGGTCAAAATGCACATTCCAAACTTTCTGATTATTATTATGTTCAATCCCAGAGAAAAGAGAAAGATTTCAAAGAGATATCCTTAGCTGACCAAAGAACGGAAACTTCAAATCAGTAAGCTGCAGTAGATGTAGAACTGGAAGGAAAAAGAAAGGACAGGGTCCAGGGTCTGAAAGGCTTTGAAAGTTAGAGAGACAGAGAGAGAGAGAGAGAGAGAGAGACACGTGACCTCAGAAATCATCTTGATTACTTTGCACCAATGGGGAAATGCCACCAGCAGATAGGCCGTATGTTTTGCAGCTTCTTGAAAAATTTAGAGATTTTTAAAATTGTTTTACCTTCCTTTCTCAACCTGTCCTAAGATTCTTTAAATGACACATGGCGCTATACTGGGGCCTGGGCAAATAAAAAAATATAATGCCCCTACCTACACTTATCAAAACATCCTCCCATATTTTGAACCAGGTGGAAAAGCTAACAAAAAACCTACAACTTAAAAACATGACTTCAAAAATTTCATTAAAAAAAAAAAATGTACACATGAAGCCCCGTGCAGCCCAATCTATTGGCAGGCCATTGTCATCTTCACAAACCCATTCAGCAGGTTGGTACTGGCTAACTGGGGGAAAAAAAAAATTGGTCTACTTACAAACTGATGCAGGGGTATAAAACAAACAAACAACGACAGCTGTCTTTAAATTTTTGGTAGTGTATTCATCATAGATTTTTTTGCATGAATTTGGGTTTTTGAGAATATTACTCCTTAGCTCAATTACTGAGTTTTTGGCCTGCCCTTGAACTTTGTGCCTGAGGCACGTGCTGCGTCTGCCTCACCGTAAGCCCAGCCTTACCTTCAGGTCCTGCTAGTACCCATCCGTAGGTGGCTAGTGTATTTTGATTTTATTGCTTAGGCATTTCAAACCACAGCCAGTTTTCAATTAATGCAAGTAGAATTGTCAAATCGGGTGTAGATACTTTCCCTGTGAAATAAGTTCTCTTAACAACTTTCAGTTTTCTAAAACAAGAGTCATCCAACCAGTCCCTTTTCTGATGTTTAATTGGTAGTTTAAAGGCTCATTTTGGTAAATATAGATACTCTATAAAATTGCCAATAAACTTAACTAGACCTGAGTACTTCAATTTAAGGTCGTGGTTTACACTAGAAAGAAAGGAAAAAGGAAAGAAAGCTTCTTTAGAAGATGAACGAATCATGCATTTAGAAGTTGCATTAGTTACCTGGCAGATCAATAGCATAGCTATAGCCAAGCTGGTCTGCAGTTAAAAAGAGTTCCTCATTAGTCACCGGAGGGAAGAAAGGAACCATGTTATACATCCGATTGTGACCAATGGGTGCCAGTTCCTGAGGCCAGGCATCCACAGGGGGATTGAATCTTTTCATCCACTCGTCAAAAACGGCATCAGTAAAGGAATGAAGGACCTGCAAGACAGTTGAACACGGTGTTAACATTGATAGGTCTGTTCCAATCAGACCAATCTGATTGGAACTTTCTCTAAAATGAAATAGGGTTGGTTCTTCTTTTTTTTTTTGCGGTACGCGGGCCTCTCACGGTTGTGGCCTCTCCCGTTGCGGAGCAGAGGCTCACGGGCCCAGCCGCTCCGTGGCATGTGGGATCTTCCCGGACCCGGGCACGAACCCGTGTCCCCTGCATCGGCAGGCGGACTCTCAATCACTGAGCCACCAGGGAAGCCCAGTCTGACTTCTCAGTCCTTCGCACTTCTTAACCCTTTTAATTGCCTTGCCCTTCTGGCTTGTATTACTGTTGTTTATTTAGTAGATAATAGTTTCAAATCTTACCCAAAGTTTCTTGTAGTTAGTCCACCCATTCAGGCAACAGTGAGAGCTTTCTACTTTCAGGATAGTAAAAAGAATCAAGTGATTTACTGAGGGGATTTTTTTCCTGAATGGACTTTTAAAGTTCATGTCAGAGACAATCACGTTAAAAACCAAAACATCAAATTGTAAGACCTGGGCTTTCACAGAGAGAAAGGATTTTCTGAGTTCTGAAATCTTGGCTTTGAGTAACAAAATTTAAACCCCGGAGGAATAAAGGCATAGAGTTTATCGCATGAGCAACAACTTGAGAAGAACACATGATAATGCTAGTGACCAATGTTTCCCACAAGAAGAGTTCAGAAACAGTTCATCTTTGAGAAGGGGCCTCAGCCCTGGAAAAGGAGCTAAGTGTTAGTTGTTGGTGTGGGTCCCTGAAAACAATATCACATGCCCTAAATCCTGGAAACTCCACATAAGGTTAAGAGGTTCCCAGAGAGGGCAATTGTGCTTCCTTCTCCAGGCGTAGCCTCGGGAGCCTGCCAGCCTCAAACAGAAGTTTTGCCTCAAGCGTGGAGACCAAGCAATAGATGTACAGTGTCTAAGTGTAGCAAGCACTGTGGGTTGCTTACCCAATAGCCTTTCTCTGCTTCTTCCACAGTAACTTCCTTTGTGTTTGGGGTGAAACAATGTGTCAAGTTATCCATGAGACTTAACTGCAAGTCATTGCATAGGACTTCTAGGGCATCTCGTTAAAGGTGGTTGTCTCGCTTAAAAGTGTCCCCTTTTCATTTTCCATCTCTGCTTGCTGCTTCCTGGTACATGGATGTGATGGCTGAAGCCGCAGCAGCCATCTTAGCAGCTAGCAAGCAAAGTTAAGAAAAGAAGCCACTCACCAAGGATGGTAAAACAGAAAGACGGAAGGTGTTCATGATGACTGGAGCTACTATTCCAGCCCTTGGACCGCCTGCCACTAGAGGTCTTTTACACAAAGAGAAAAATAAACCTCTTTTTTGTTTAGGCTTCTGTAATTTTGGTTTTCTGTTTTAAGCAGCTGAACCAAATGCTAAGGGATACACAGAAAAAGGGGTGTACCAGAATGTATTTTCCAAGCAAGGCCATACAGCATCTCTTGAACTTTTAGATACTGTCTGAGTTCAAGTGAGAGATCAAATTGTGATTTACGAAAAGAAATAAGAGACTCTCAGGGCATAGAAAGATGCAGATTTAATGCTGTAAGAGGTAAATAACTGGGTGAAAGCACTAGAATTAACCCAGCACAAAGTGTAAATAATTAAGGAGGGGACAACACTCTAAAACAATTCATAATTTGGAGAAATAACAGGGGAAGAGTAAGAAGGAGAGATTATAGGTCTCAGAAGGGTTGTTAAACATTATACAATAAAAGCTCTAGTAGGAACTACACACAGAGTACCCAATTTATAGAATGTAGTAAAAAAAAAAGAAAGGCCAGTGTGTGCCAAGAAGATGCAAAAAAGGCAACAGACAAAATGCTGTGAGCAACAATATATCCAGAGGCTAGAAAGAGAAGTAGTGCAACCTGGAGACTAGGTATTTTTGATGAAGTTGTGAACATTGTTCCTCAACGAAATACCCTGAATTGCTCTTGAGAAACTAATGATATGTTTGTTGGACACAGGTTGAAAATAAGCTAAGTTAATATCTCTATAAAGGTCAAATGTAATTTGATGATAATAAATAAAAACAGAACAAAGTAAAAGTAAACTGTTGTTGACTTATATCTGCTATAGAGATTCATAGTTACATTTTGGCATTAATAATTGAGTGCTTCAGAAATGAGGTTACAAATTTCGGTATAAAACTTATTCTATCTTGTTCCAACAAAGTGTGGATAGGTACAGGAAGAAAAAAAAACCCCACTAAATTTCAACTTGCGAGGCAGTATTGAAGAAAATGTGATTACATGGGCTTTCGAGGTAAAAATTTTTAAATGTAACCCTTGCAGAAGAAAGCAACTGATCGACAAATGTTGTGCTTACAGGCATAAAGAAACTTAATAAAGTACAGGGAAAGCATGCATGCCTTTCTCAAGATCATTGGAGGATAAAGTTACTACCAAACTTAACCTTCATTTAAATGGCTGCAAATTCAGATTGCGGCCACATGGAATCGCGTGATGACAAGAGAAGAGTATCTGTGCCTGGAGGAACGTTACTATCGAAACCTGAGGCTGACTGAAAACACATCTGTACTTTATCAAAGACCAGCTCACTGTGGTTTTCACCACTTGAGTTCGCGTATTACTATCCAGAAGATGTCATTCATAATCAGAGTGGATCTTATTGTGGTAACATGATGATGCTCTGGTCCTCTAAGAATTCATATCTGAGCATTTAAAAGTCACATGATAGACACACAGTTCCATATGAGAAGCTCTAATTTAAAACTTAAGTTAGAAGTCACAAGTAAAAAGTTGGGTCTGAATTTCTAAATGAGAGAATTCCTAATGGTAACTCGTAAAAAGCAGAGCTAACCATGCTTGTTATTTTATGGTATCAATAATATTTGTTTATTCTTGCCTTGTTCTGTCAAGGATTTGAAGCAGTGTATAGTCAGGATGTTGATTTTACATACCTAAATAAGCCATATGCAATAGGCATGAAATAGTTACACAACACCCAACTTCTACTTAGCTGACTAAGCTCTCCCACAGGGACATGAGTACTCCATAGACGGCACATTCAGTGAGAGAGAAGAAACAACCAGAGAAAATGGGCATTTGAATAATAATAGTCTCCCGGGCAGTGCTCAGCCCGGATGGTGCGTGTTTCCCGTTTTGCTATAATTTTCTCTCCCTATCCTTTTCTACCCACTCTCTCACTGCATCCTGAGCAGACAGAATAGAAGGTATTTTTCAGGCATTTTGGAGGAGTTACATAGGGAAAGCACCCTTTCTGCACAAAAGATTTGTATAATAGCATTGGATACAAAATATACATATGTATACATAAAATTATACAGTATACACTGTATATAAGATATGATAGCATGCATATAAGAAGAAATATCAAGAGCATTAGGAACTCAGTTGCTATACCTTGAGGAAGAACGCTTGTAGTTTAAGCATTAAATTTTGAACAGATGCAAACAGAGAACACAGGAGAGTTCTGCTATTAGCATGTCAATTTAAAAGATGTGATGTATGCTGAACTGCATACATCATAGGCAGACAATACAGGTTGAAAAGAGAGGACCAGGGTGATGTTAGAAGAGATTCTAGAGAAGAACTGAGATACTCCCAGGCCATTCAAGACTAAGGGACCACCAAAGCTCTAGGAGAGAGGAACTCAAATGAATGCTAGAACCATCTTAGATTTGTATATAAATTATGGTTTGCTGTTATACTACTTAATTCATCAATAATGAAGTGTATATAGTTCATCTCTTAGTTACAGGTTTAGTTCTTCTCAGTACAGTATGTGTTTATCCTTATAAAGTCTAGAGTTGAAAAGAACCCCTTCAGCTCCATTTAGCCATTTTGCATGTACAAGTTAAAAATCAAACCATCTCTACAAATTATTGTGTATAAAATCAGCCACAAGGATATATTGTACAGCACAGGGAATATAGCCAATGTTTTAAAATAACTATAAGCGAAGTATAACCTTTAAAAATTACGAATCACTATATTGTACACCTGTAACTTATGTAATATTGTACATCAACTATACCTCAATAAAAAAAGAGTAAATAAGAGTATATCATGATAGAATGTGGTACACACTTCAGTCAAGAGTATTTCTTGTACCTAATTAAATATTATTAGAGCTTTTCAATTATTAAAAATAAAATGAAATAAAATAAAACCACCCAGACTGAGCCTATAGAAACCCTGCCACCCTGGGAGCTCCTGCCCAAGCAAGTGGCCAGCCACCCTTTCTGGCACCTCAGCTCTTGTAAAATTCACCAAGATGTTATGCTACTTAGGAATCAGTGGCTGTCTATCTCAGTTATTTAAAAATACATATATTAAATAAGTAAATGTGGCATTTTAAAGTCATGAATCCTTACTCATGACAAAACCAATGCCCTATCTTTTCAAAAGTCAAGGGAAATTATTCAGACCTGCCTCACCAATTAGTGTTAATTCCTATCAACATGATCTAACAGGACAATGTGTCCTCAGCTATAATGAAAGCAACTGTGAAGTGATCAAATTAGAATTGTCTAAACTGACAAAAGGCAAAATATGTAGCTGGAAGACTCCACGTGGGGAAATTTTTGAGGAGAAAACTTTTCTTATAATCTCTGCTCAGCCACTTACTAGTTCATCTGATGTACTCAACTCTTAGCCTCTCTGAACTTTATTTTCCCCATATTTAAAATGAGGAGAGTTGTTTACCAGACACAGTTTGTGAACTTAAAGGACTATGTTTGCATGGCATCTAGTGTAGGGACACATTAATAGATGCTCAATAATTTATTGCACATCAACTAAGTACTAACCACTAAAGAACCTAACCACTGTTCCGGAGATTGGATATTGTATCAATGATCACATTAGCTTCCCTTAAGCTAGTGAAATTTAGAAAATACATCTTTATATGAACAGAGTATTAGGTTTCCAAGAAAAATAAAATATCAAAAGAGGATGTTGTATTTGTTACTAGCTTACATAGAGAATAAATCATTTAACTAATTCTCTTAAGAACCTTTAGTTTTTTTTGCTCTCCCAGAAGTCATTATCCTACATGAACATGCAGATCACAGAGAAGGAAATGCAAATGGTTCTTCAAATAAGTGAAAAGATGCTGAACTTCACTTAGAAGAAAAGAAATGAAAATTAAATTCACTGAAATATTTTCACTTATCACATTGGCAAAGATGAAAAAGTGTAATAACATACCATATTAATGAGAAAGAGTCGGGGAATTGTCCCTCTGCTACATAGCTGGTCGGAGAAAAAAATCATTCAACCTCCCAGAGGGCAATTTGGCAACATCTATCAAAATTTCAAATGCGTTTATTTAACTTCTGAGCCCGTGATTCTATCCTCTTGACTTATCTTACATGTTCATTTATTGCTGTATTGTTTGTAAAACAAAAGATTAGAAACCACCTAAACATCCATCAGTAGGAGACCAATTTCAGGAAAAATTCATGCTACAGGATACCATGAGGCCTTTAAAAAAAAAAGTGTTTAGAATAGGTAAAAAAACAAAAACTAAAGAGTAAAACAAAGTCTCAAAAGTCTCTATAGTATGCTGCCATTTGTATAAAAAAGAGAAATATTATACATAAATATATGTGCTTGTATATCTATAAAATATATCTGGAAGAATAGGGAAAAATGGGAATGGATAGCTGGGAGGTGGTATTGATACAGGGACTTCATTTTGTGCCTTTTACATTTGAACCTCTTATAATGTTATAATTTTTTTTAATTAAAAAATTTAGGAAACTATGTAACAACCTAAAAATGTGTGCATTATATTGGCAACTGTATAAACATATAAGAATATGAAACAAAATAAGCAGAAATATTGAAATGAAATTATGGACATCTAAAAACTTTTTTGCCAATATTTCTGTAATTATAAATCATTAAACCATTAATACATTTAAAATTGACATAAAACAATGTTATTTTAATTACTCAAGCTATTACTCTATGACTTTTTAAGAAAGATAAATATAATAGACCCATTTTTAAGTGTTTTGCTCTTGATGGGAGAAAAGCAATGTAAGTGCTTTGCTCTTGATGGGAGAAAAGCAATGTCCTATATACTTCTTTTGTAAAATTTCAACTAAACTCATACTAACTCAGAAGTATTTTATATTTGCTACTATGACCTATTAATTTTAGTCATTTTATTGCAGCCTAGAAAGGTAGAGTCTGATAAGGTCTTACAGGCTTAACTTAGTGTGATCCATTAGATCTTTGTTTTTAGAAACTCATTTTCTCTTTTCTTGGTTTATGTTCTTAAATTCCTTTCTTATCCAAATGATTGTCATTGTTAAGAAATACAAATAAACAACAAGGTTTTACTGTATACCACAGGGAACTATATTCAACATGTTGTAATAATCTAATAACCTATAATAACTATAACGGAAAAGAATCTGAGGAAGAATACATACAATATTGTGTTAGTTTCAGGTGTGAAGTAAAGTGATTCAGTTACATATATAATATATACAATATTATATGTAAATAAATTGACTATAGCTCAATAAAAGAAGAAAGAAATACAAATGGTAATAAGGCTGCTTGTGTGTCTTAATTCCATTTAGAATTTCAGCATATAAGGTGAGGAACAGACACATGAGCTATTCAGTGAGTACTAACCATGCAAGCTATGAGTCTCCTAGCTACTGTGGAATTGAAAGAATTACAACTTGCCAAATGTAACTTTCTAGGAGGACAATATCCAAATACACTTTAAGAATATTATCTTTAGGAATTGGGAAGAAAGTTACTAGTCTCTAACATAGTTTCTTTTGTGGCAGTTAACTATTTAACTTTTTAGTCTATTGGTTTCCCTCTTTTTTTTCTTTTCTAGGTTATACCTACATTTAATATTGAAAACGGAACTACTTAGCATTCCTGTGACCTAATATTATTTTCCATGATAAATGCATTTTATGATAAATGATAAGTGCATTTCCTTCAATTACCTTAAAATTAGAATTTCAGAGATCAGTTCAGAGTTTTTCCTGCATTTTAGCATTATACCTTCTTATACTCAGTATTGCGATCATATACAACTTTGTATTTCTCTTGCTTGAAGAGATTTCAGAAAAATAAATTTAATAAATGTTATATGCAATGTTTTTGCATAAATTGACTCATGAATTTGAAATTCCGGAAGCTATAGCTCTGTTAACTTAAGTGCTTTAACCTGGCTCTCAATACTGTTGAAGCTGAATTGGCTTCAACATGAAACTCTTTGTAAACAGCCTAAATTAACTGTGAGTTCTGGAGCTGGTGCCCAAACATTACTCCTTCTGTGCCTTCAGAGAAGGGCTGTGGCTTTTTGTCTATTTATATATACATAACTTATACCAAAGAAAACAAAATTTTAAATATTAAAGGTATTAAAAGTAATGAAGACAAGGACGATTAAACATCTAGTGTCTTTGAACTACGTGTAAGTCACGGAATTCCTCGTCCATAAAGTCATAATGTGGGCTTCTAACTAGAGCAGGAAGAGAAAGATGACTAAAGAGACATCTGTACGGCAGAGAAGACACTGATCCCTTCAAGCTGGGGTTGGCAAACTAAAGCCTGCTGGGTAAATAGGGCTCGCAGCCTGTTCTTGTCAATAAAGTTTTATTAGAACACCACACTTGTAGGCAGATAGGGGAGGGGGAATCCCTGGTGGGAAAGAACCAGGTACAGCTTTTCGACATAAGAGAGGCCATTTTAAGCCTAAGCCGTTTTGTGATCTAAGCCTGTCCTCAATGCTTGCCCTTGAACAGGCCTCAGTAATAACAATTTTAAGGAAACAAAGGAACAAACTGACTGTTATCAGGCAAGAGAAGTAACTATAGCAAAGACAACAAGTTAGCTGTCTTTGAAACGGAACTCTCAGTTCCGTTTCAATGGTAAAGATTGGCCTGAAGCACTTTCTTGAGCTGTTCTGAAGAATCTAAACCCCCCTCTAGCGATCAACCACCTGATCAGTGGAACCTAGGAGATGATGATGTTAACCTTTTCTGACTTGTGACTTCAATCAACTAAAGATTGGACTCCGTCGACCTTTGCCCCAGTTCTATGCTGAATCTCCTCTGCGCGAGCCCCTTCATGAATATTCATATACCCTTAGCTTAAAACTTCCCCAATTTTGCTGTTCCCAGAGACACTGCTTTGGGAAATATCCCCAGTGTTCTCCTTACTTGCTGCAAGCAATAAATCCTTCCTTCTTCGGATCAATCTTTAGCTTGGTTGTGTCTTTTGGCTCAATGTCGGCCAAGAGACTGAACCCAGTCTTCGGGTAATACACTCACTTGTTCATGTATTGTCTATGGCTGCTTTCATGTTACAGTGGCAGGGTTGCGTAGCTACAACAGAGATCATCTGGCCTGCAAAGCCTAAAACACGTGCTATCTGGCCATCGACAGAAAAATGTTGTCAAGCCCTGCACACTTAGGGGGTTTCCTCAAAATAAGGACATAAGATTTGGCAATCCTTGAGACTTAGGATTGAAAATCAAATTACTAGCAACTACAGAAATGCAAATCAAAACTACAATGAGGTATCACCTCACACCAATCAGAATGGCCATCATCAAAAAAATCTACAAACAATAAATGCTGGAGAGGGTGTGGAGAAAAGGGAACCCTCTTGCACTGTTGGTGGGGATGTAAATTGATACAGCCACTATGGAGGACAGTATGGAGGTTCCTTAAAAAACTACAAATAGAACTACCCTACGACCCAGCAATCCCACAACTGGGCATATACCCAGAGAAAGCCATAATTCAAAAAGAGTCATGGACCACAGTGTTCATTGCAGCACTATTTACAATAGCCAGGACATGGAAGCAACCTAAGTGTCCATCGACAGATGAATGGATAAAGAAGATGTGGCACATATATACAATGCAATACTACTCAGCCATAAAAAGAAACGAAATTGAGTTATTTGTAGTGAGGTGGATGGACCTAGAGTCTGTCATACAGAGTGAAGTAAGTCAGAAAGAGAAGAACAAATACTGTATGCTAACACATATATATGGAATCTAAAAAAAAAAAAAAAAGTGGTTCTGAAGAACCCAGGGGCAGGACAGGAATAAAAATGCAGACGTAGAGAATGGACTTGAGGACATGGGGAGGGGGAAGGGTAAGCTGTGACGAAGTGAGAGAGTGGCATGGACATATGTACACTACCAAACGTAAAATAGATAGCTAATGGGAAGCAGCCGCATAGCACATGGAGATCAGCTCGGTGCTTTGTGACCACTTAGAGGGGTGGGATAGGGAGGGTGGGAGGGAGACGCAAGAGGGAGGAGATACAGGGATATATGTATATGCACAGCTGATTCACTTTGTTATAAAGCAGAAACTAACACACCATTGTAAAGCAATTCTACCCCAATAAAGACGTTTAAAACAAAAAAACTTACTAGCATCACCATTACCACCTTTGGTAGGAGTGAAAGGTCTTGGTTTAATCCTCAATTTGTCAGAGGATTCCGCTATTCTACTCAACATTTTGGAGTACTGGGTAGGAGTGACATGTTTTCTTATGAATATGAGTTGTATGTACAAATTTTATAATTTAAAATGTGCGTTTTAATAAAAACTTATTTAGAGACATATGGTGTCAATAGATGTGTAGATAGATAGCAGAGAAGGTAGACATCAAAATGCTTGGCATAATCTGATGGCTGAAATGATAGCCTGAAAAGCGATGTGAGATATCAAGTTAGAGCCAGGGAACAAGGACCATCCTACAGAAGAACAAAGATGGCAATGGAGGACTCACAGACAAGCCCCCACCTTGTAAGACGTTGGGACCAGTAGTCCACATATCTGATATTCTGATGGCAAAAGCAGCTCATTTTTAGCCAGAATCCTTTGTGAGGTGAGGGAAGCCAGGACCAAACACCAAACAGAGCTTTGGACCTCAGGTACCTGGGCATCATGCAAGGGTCACAGTACCTGCACAGTACTTCCAGCCCATCACTTACCTTTAACACCACTCATCCCACCAATGAAAAATCACTCATCATTATGCTAATGTACGATATGTTATGCTAAATTATGGTATAATTTATAATATTATTATGCTAATTTTTGAATCCACCTCTGGACTGTAAACTCCCATCTAGGGTCATTCCAAAGCTAACCATCTCTAAAGTATAGGTTTCTGATTAGGGAACTTCAAATGCTATCTAACCACCCCTATGCTGTAGATTTAAATTAACTTACATATGCATACATCCCATTCACACAGAGAATAAAACACACACCAAACCTTAATCTTGTTGTAAAGCACATAAATCCAACACATTATCTAGAAAAGTTTTCATCTCTTCTGAGTCTTTGAACATACCACAAAAACAGGATCATTGGCAGCAGAATGTGGCAAAGCGTTTGTCCCGTTCAGGAAGGAATGAACCAAATTATGAAGGTTCATCACTTGAGAGTCCAGGGTCCCGTCTGCTTTATCAAATCCTTCCAGGGCATTCCTGAGAGAAATCAGTATGTCAGTGACAAGAGTCATGAATTGATAAAGATCTCTTTGTATTGTTTCCAGCCTAGATAATGGTCTTCTATTTTGAGATTGTGTCAGGAAATGGGAAGCTCTGTTGTAGCTAAATAGCTAAGAATTAGCGACAGCCTTTAATGAGATCTTCTAAAGAGAAGGGAACTCCTAATCCATGCTACTTCCACACCTGCTTGGTTGGAGTCTATATCTTTTGTGTACTGTATGACAATTATTTACTGTCATATCTGTCTCCCGTGCTAGATATGATCTTCTAGAGGACAGAGACTGTGGTTTCTTCAAATTTGTATTTCCAGGTCTCAGTACCATGCCCAGCACATGGTCTGAGATCAATAAATATTCTTTTGAATTCACATATAATCTTATATTCCTATTTCTCCACTAAATAGATCTGCTGTTTGACTGTAATACATTCAGCATTCTAAACGTATCCCCAAATTCCCCTTACCTTTCTCTTTCTTCCCCTCCTCATTTTCAGGAAATTTTAATTGTCCATACCCTAACTCAGTGATCTTCAAATTTAAGCATACATCAGAATCACTGGAAAATAAAAATACATATTTCATGCCCCACTTTCAGAGTTTCTGATTCAGTAGGTACAGGCTGGGTCCTAACAATCTGTGGTTCTTTCTACCTAACTCCCAGGTGATGTCAATTATGATGGTCTGGGCGCCACACTTTGAAAACCACTCGCTTAACTAAAATCTATATGGAAGGCAATCTGTGTCGACTGCACTTGTATCACAATGAAAAACTAATGCATGCTCCTTTTCAAGGTAAAGGTCATCCTTCACCTCACCTTTGACACTATTCTGAGGGATGTGTCCAACCCCAGCACAGACTCTGGGCTCTGCTACACTCGGCACGACCTCTGCAGTAAGTTCAGCCTACCCTGCCCCTGGCCCCAAATAACACACCAATTGTATAATTTACACACGGTTGAGAGAGAGAATTCAGTTTGGGAGAAGACCATGAGTCTATCTGCCATTCTTTTTTGGAGCTTCAAAGATGTTTGTTTAAAATCTTATTTATAGCCATACATATTTCTCATCATGCTTACTGTCTTTTTAGAGAGAGAAAACTATTAGTTGGCCTTCAAATGTCAAGTATCGTAATGTCATTGCTGTGCTGTAATCTGAGTTGCATTTAATCTGTAATACTCCTCTGAGATCTCAGACCCCAATATTAAGGTCTATGGTTGACATTTTTTTAAGGGAGAAAAGAAAAATCATGAGCAAATATTTCAAAAATACTCTGTTTAGTGAGGTGCCTTGGTTCTGAAGACTGTACTTATATGTGTACAGAAATTACAAATACAAAAGGTGGTTTTGAATGGCTGAGTTAGAAGATATTCAAACTACGCTATTAAAGATAGTAGGTGGATGATGACTTCCTTGACACTGATGCCTTGTTACCCTCTTTTACCAAGTGCTTCCCTATTACTGAGCTTTGATGTCTCCCAACACCTGGATATCCTTCCAGTTCATTACAACCACAGGTGTGAAAATCTAGAAGTATTGTAAAACGCCAGGGTCGCAGAGCTCAGAGCACCAACCTGAAGCTAAAGGTAGAGTTCTGGAAGAAAGGAGGATTGTCAAACTTCTTGAGAGACAGGCAATCTTGTATGTCTTTTAAAGTTGGCAATTTCTCACTGTTTCTTCCCACTTGATTTCTTCTCAGCAAACCTTCATAGGTTCCATTACACAGGGTGACCCGGCGGTTGTAGTCATCCAAGCTAAGATGTGTAAGGAGATTAGAAATAATACGGATAGTATCATAACTTTGAGCCCAGCAAACCAATCAAGGTTATAGTCGTGGTAAAATTTTACTACAGTTACCTTACAAGGGTCAAAAATATGTGGTAAAAGTACTGCTTCCAAAAGCAATTATGGATTAAGGATTTTCAAAAACATAGATGCATGAAATATGAACCAACACATAAATAATGAAGAAAAATTACCATTCCGTTGGAAAGACAGTAAGAGGGTTTACTAGGCAAGACGGTGACTCCTGTTACGTGCATCTGAATCTTGAGTAACTGAGGAGAGACCAGGCTAGACTGTATTAATATTGAGCTAAGCCAGTTTGGGCAGAAGTAAAGCTAGGAAAGCATTTCAGGCAAACTGAAGGCAAATGAAGGTGGTCAGAGTGAAAACACGTGAAACTATATGGAGGAGAAGTATTAGGAGAAACGCTGTATTAGAAAATGTTCTAAGGCAGAAGGGATGGTTAATTGGTAAACGTGGATGCTGGCAAGGTCCCGTGCCCATAAGATTATATCCTACATGCCTGTTGGGGCCTGGAATTCCACCATCAGAACAGTATTCCATTTGGTAGAGATCAAATTTTCAGGATGTTTCTGTGTGCATTTTAATGGGTGAGGGGATCATACTGGGTGTGTGAGAACAGAATCAGCGCACGTGAGGATGAAAGACGCCAGTACCTAAAAACTAGACAAAAAACAGCCTCCAAGGCAGCCTTTCCCAAGTGTGTTCCAGTGAGATGGTCTGTGAAATAAGGGTGTCAGGGTCAGATAAGTTTAAGCCCCTCTTGAAAAATAAGAACACGGTTACTTATGAAAGGCTCTGAGACGTTCTAAAATTTTTAAAACCCTTTTAACTCAGCATTCTCTAAATTTATTTGATCAGAGGAGTCTCTTTTCACATACCACCTATTAATAGCTCAAGGCACTATGAGAAATGGTGCCCTTATGGAACGACATTAAGTCATGTACAAAGCACTTACTACATCCCTAGGAGCACTGCCTGGAGGGCTGTAGGAAAAGCTTAGGATGTAGAAGATGGGATCACAGTGAGCTAGACCTAGACCCCCGAAAACACGCACATGCCCAGCCTGGGGCGTGGACAACAAAGCTCTGTGCCATGGAGCGGTCGAAAGACAAAGGACAAGGGCACTAGTATAGTGGAGTTCAAAACAGGAGGATCGTGGAGGAAACAAATGAATACAGGAAGACGGAAGAGCTTCTTGGGGAATCTTTTCCTGAGATGTGTGTCAGGAAAGAGAAACAAATTCAAGGAATCCCTGAGGACAGAGTTCTTTGTGGGGTATGGGCTGCTTGTGTGTTCTTTGGTACTTTTTTTTTGCAAATAACAAACATTTGCTGGTGTCACTTACGGTAGAAAAAAGTTTCTACACCAGATGCACATGACCCGATTTTAGTACTTTAGAGATTCATCTCACCACCCCATTTCCTGTTCCCCTCACCTCTGCAGCACCCTATGGCCCAGCCATATCAGACTGCTTCTAGGGACTTTCCTAACTACATACATGATGTTCCCTCCATCTAGGACACACTACCCTCCCCTGCCTCTGGTTGAGAGATCTGTGCCTCCTTGAAGTCTCAGAATACTCGTGTCTCCACCTCTTAAAAGACTCTCACTGATTCTCTTCTTGGCTTTGGACATACACCTATTAAAATACTTCTCACGTTATATTGTAATTTGTTTACCAGCCTTCTACCTTTGTAAGTATAAAATGATATTCCAAAGGGAAGCTATATTTTATTCATCCTTGTATTCCCAGCACTATTAAACTGCTTAGAATATGATCAGTGCTTAAGACATGTTGGTTGAATACACGAAATACTTCTCATTTTAAGACAGTTGATCTCAAAGTGATGGCCAAGCATATTCAATTCACAAGTGTGATTTCCAGACCTCTATTTTCTTTTTATTAAAGGGCTCAGGGTTTTTTAAAATCCCACCTCCCTCAGGAAAATACTGTTCAGAAACATGTAAACAGAATCCAACATGCATTAGAAAGAGAATTGTAAAGTTATTCTCCATCTCTCAGACATAAGAAAATAAAATCTCTGGATTTCTGCTGCAGGTACACATGCGATTACCTATCACAGACAATTTCCCAGCTGGAGAATCTGGAGTTTTGACTAATCAGAGTCGGATCATCTTGTCTTGCAGCCCCAAGCAGCTGGTCTGTACACACGTCACACTCGTTCCTCCCGGTGGCAAAGTTCCAGTAGGGCAAAGCAAAGGACTCATTGCCAGTGAGGCGCTGAAAGCAAAGGGCATGACCAGTCATTTAATTCATGTCATCAGATACAACAAGAAACTGTATAAAGCAAAGACTGATATGGGTCTTGACCAAACACAAAACAAAATTAAAAGAAACTAATGTTTGGACCAACCTGGAGATCTCTTTCCAGCCACAACAAATGGTAGCGGTGCCAGGTAACGAAGGCGGGGCCTTGGTGTGAGAAATCTATGGCCTTGTATGGGCGCCCTGGTCCTAAAACAATTGGGAAACATGTTAGAGGTCACAGAATAGATTTTTTTTAAATGTTAAATGTTACCTGGGAGGTGCTGCAGAACCAATAAGTCCGTGACGTTTTAGTCGGAAAACAACTTTTTTAAATTAATTAATTATTTTTTTATTGAAGTATAGTTGATTTATAATGTTTCAGGTGTACAGCAAAGGGATTCAGTTTATATATATATGTATATATATATATAAATATATGTACATATATATATATATTCTTTTTCAGATTCTTTTCCATTATGGTTTATTCCAGGATACTGAATAAAGTTGCCTGTGTTATACAGTAGGCCCTTGTTCTTTATCTATTTTTTTAAATTAATTAATTAATTTATTTTTGGCTGCACTGGGTCTTCGTTGCTGCGCGCAGGCTTTCTCTAGTTGCAGCGAGCAGGGGCTACTCTTCATTGCAGTACGTGAGCTTTGCAGCGGCTTCTCTTGTTGCAGGGCACTGGCTCTAGGCGTGTGGGCCTCAGTAGTTGTGGCGCATGGGCTTAGTGGCTCCATGGCATGTGGGATCTTCCCGGACCAGGGCTCAATCCTGTGTCCCCTGCATCGGCAGGTGGATTCTTAACCACTGCACCATCAGGGAAGCCCTTTATCTATTTTATATATAGTAGTGTGTATATGTTAATCCCAAATTCCTAATTTATCCCCCCCTTTCCCCTTTGGTAACCATAAGGGAAAACAACTGTTTTTGTCATTTATCTCTCTGAAAGCAACAACAACAAAACAATCTCAGCAGCAACTAGCAGTTTTAGGATAAATTCTCCTTCATCTCTTGAAAGTTTGATTGACAGCAGAGAAATTCAGGTCATCTTAAGAGCTCCTGTTATAAATTTAATTTTTAAGCAATGTTTCATGAAGATAGAATGAGTATCCCCCAAAAGAGATCAAGACCTAAATGAAATATATTTCTAAAAGACATTTTCTAACCTATTCCTCACAAAAGCATGTATTTATAGGGAGGGATTAATGAATAATAAAGCAACTTCAACTGCACTTAGTCCAAATTCAGCATTTATGTAACCGAAAGGCACTTCCACGGATTCTACCTCAGCCATCAATCAGTTACAACTATTAGCTGACAGGCATGGTTGCCAAACCCAGAAGAGAGAAAAATACATTCCAACCAATTTGGCTGGCCTCTGGAACTGCCAATTTTAGTGAAAAGCTTTGGGAGATTTAATGACCTCCTTACTGCCTGTTCTATCCTTCTTCTCCCTCTCATAACAGCTTTTGATGGTTATGTAGAAACTTTAGCTAACTTTAGTTCTTTTTCAAAGTACCCATGATAACTTCAGAGAGATGAACAGAAATGAATATAAATTTAATTCCTAGATGCAACCAGAAACTATAGTTTTCTTTTCCTCTTGAGAGACTACTCTCTCATAAAGCAAAAATTCCTCAGAGTGATGACAGGAAAACAATAAAGGTTTAGAGCCAGAAGAGCCTCCGTATCTACCAATAAAGAAAGACAGACACTTACCTATGAGGCAAGTTTTTAAAAGACACTGAGGGGAAAAAACTGCTGTCACTGATGTTGGCTACGCAGCCCTTCATAAATGTTTTAATGCAAAACAGAGTTTAAAGTTCTCAAAACAAAATGATGAGGGGGCATCAAGCGAGGGGGAGTGAGCGATAAACACAAGGACAGATGATTTCAAATGAGAATCTTACTATTCAAAGTGAGCTCTGTATCTTCATTCACCCTGACCCCAAAGAGAAGCCCCAGAAGAGGGGATAATTGCAAATAGAGCCAAAGTTCAGGACAGCACGGAGCAGGATCTGGACTGGACTCCAGCCCTCCTGGAGCTAACTGGTGGCCATGGCTTTCCCCTGACTGAAAATAACAGAGGATAAAATTTGATGTACCATATGAATGACGTTCCTAACAGACAACTCCCATCCCAGGCCCCAGGTTTTAGTATCTGGGAGAGCAGGGTGCCATTTTCTCAAGCATCCAGCCTAACTGTGGTTCAAAGGGCTGAGCCAAGCTACACTGCTGTGGGTCAGCTCATCCTTTTCCTTGACAATTCAAGTCCAAAAACCCTGGGCATGACAGCAGTGCATGGGCACCACAAGCGATGACCTGAAAGTCTCACAACTAATACATGTGAGTTTAGTGCGATACACACTTCCAATACCAATACTCTGATTCTGCACAAAGAAGCTTCACTTGCTTTTAGAACAGGTCAGAGAAGGCTTCCATGGTCAGATTTAGACATGTTTTCTTCTGGAATCAAAAGGAATTTGCCTCCACTTCACCAACTCTTGCCTTTGAGGATGAATAGCTTCGGAGAGAAGAGTTTAGACCCTGAACCAAAAACATGAACTATAGGAGAGAAGAACATTTTCAAATGTCCGCAGCCAACGTCCAGGGAGAAACCACTACATTCTAACACTGGGCAGCATCTGATAATTCAATGACTTTCATAAACCTAATTCCTCTTTGATTCCTTGAGAGGTTTTTCTCTTGTCAATTAACTTGCCTGAAAGTACTTCCCACCCACCAACCCACCCCCAATCCCAAACCTATAATAAAATACCTTAAACTCAGGGGAAAAAAAAGACTCACCTAATAATGTATCTCTAACGGAATAATAATGGAGCCACACAAAGAAATCATAGATGCTGCAGTTGGCGATCTGTGGCTGGGTCCCGTTGGTCCCGAGCAGGCCTAGCCAGTGTTGCGTGGTGATCACATAGTCGGGATGCGGCGTGTTCTTTGCGAGGTCTAAGGAGCCCAAGAATTGCTCACGCTCCTGAGGGGTCAAGGAGTGGATATTCTGCCGGACAACCAGGGGTTTCTTCTGCTCACAGTTGGGGCCAGTCCAGCCAAACTTGCAGTCTCCACAGTTATAGCCGGCGAAGTTTCCTAGTGCATTTTAAAAATTAAGGGATACAAGTTATTACAAAATATTGAGTATAGTTTCCTGTGCCATAGAGGAGATCCTTGTTGTATCTATTCTATGCCTTCTTTGAATGACCATAGCACTTGTTGTCTGTATCATTTTTATGTCTGTTTTTGCTTTGTGACTGAAAAATTTCTATTCGTTCACGTCCTGGCCCTTCCTTAAAATTGTGTTCATTTATGTATTTCATATGTATTGACTACATCTTAGACACCGTGTTAGCTGTTGGTTCTAGATGTTAGTAAAATATAGACCTTCCTGCTCAAAAGGTCCCAGTATTTGTGGGAAAACAAAAAAATGAACAACCTATGTCTCAAAGAGATTCGTATTTCCCAAAGAGAACACACCTAGTAGGTGTAATAAATACCTGTATCATATGAAAAATAAATAAATAAATAATAAAAATTAAGGGAAAGATGGAAGAGGAAGCTTATGTAGTTTGGAGGACATTTCTGGGGTAGAACAGAAGAGAAGATCAATTGCTTTTCCTTACTCTTCTCTTGAAATGTTTGTCTCTCCAAGTGGACTGAACACTGGAGAGTTCCTAGAAATATTCCCAGCAAAGAAATAGGACAGGAAATGAATTCCATGCTGTTATGAGCTGAACTGAGTCCCCACAAAATTCATATGCTGAAGTCCTAACCCCCAGTACCTCAGTATATGACTATCTTTGGAGATAGGGTCTTTAAAAAAGTAAGTTAAAATGAAGTCATTGGGGGGAATGATCATTGGCTAATCCAACATGACTGGTGTCCTCATAAGAAAAGGAAATTTGGACACAGTTACCGAGGGAAGATGATGTGAAGACAGGGAGAAGACACCATCAACAAGCCAGCAAGAGAGGCCTCAGAAGAATCCCAGCTGCCGACACCTTGTTCTGGGACTTCAGGCCTCCAGAACTGTGAGGAAATAAGTTTCTGTGTGTCACCCAGTCCATGGTCCTTTGTTATGGAAGCGCTAGCAAACTAAAACACTGCTGCCTTCCACGTTCCCTTCCTCTCACGGGTCATGCCGTGGGGGGGGGGGGGGTCCCTTCCTGGGGTTGAGCTGCAGCCTTGGATGTCATCACTGCTGGGCCGCCCTCCCCTGCAGCACATACGGAAGGGCTGCTGCAAAATAGGTCATTGATTTAGAGAAGGAAGAGAATATACACCAAGCTAAAGGTGGAACCAAAATAACTAAGCTGACTTCCAGGAATTAAGGTGGAATCCAACATTTAAAAAGCTGGTTTATTTCACAAAGGAGACAGAGTTAAGACAAAATCAGTGGAGGCTGGCAGGTGAATTAGCTGCCGTGGTGTCAGGAAGCGCAAACAAACGGCTCTGCTTTGTTTGTTATCGCCCCAGGGACTGAGGACTAGTCATACCAAGCTCTAGGCATCTTTCTGATTAGCATCTAAAGTTTAAATTATCTTAGCTTGACTTTTCCCTTTTTAGCCTTGATTATTGCTTTTGGTATGACCAGCACCTCATTCCTTAGGTGGTAATAAGTTAGAATAAACATTTAAATATTATTGGCATGAAATGTTGAAACAAAAAGGGATAATAACTCTTATCTCCTAGGGGATGAGAGGGGTTATGTAAAGCATTTAACGTGAGTGACAATCTCCCTTCCTTCTCTTCCTACCCCTCCTCCCAGATCTTTTTTTTTTTTTTTTTTTTTTTTTTTGATACATGGTTCATGGGCCCAGCCGCTCCGCGGCATGTGGGATCTTCCCGGACTGGGGCACGAACCCACGTCCCCTGCATCAGCAGGCAGACTGCCAACCACTGCGCCACCAGGGAAGCCCCTCCCAGATCTTTTTACTTGCTCTTCCTTCTGTCTAGAACACTTTTCCCTCACGGTCTCCCTACATTCCTCTTTGCATGGGTTACCTATTCCACCTTTAAGCATCACGATGGGCTCTCTGCAAGGTCATCCCTGATCCCACACATCAGGGTGATGATCTCATGCTGTGCTCCTATGACACCTCATATTTCCTTTTTCATTGAATTAATCGTGTCAACTGTAGACATCTACTGGTCTCAGCTACAGACAACTGGAAGGCAGTTATCCTGCTGCCTAGGCCTATGCTTGGCCTTGTACAAATGAATATTTCTTTAATGAATGAAAGAAACATAAAGCCAAATCACCACGATGGACACTTTGAATATCTTACTATTTTATTTGTCAGTTGTATGTCAATAAAGCTGAAATTTAAGGTTTTTAATTAAAAAAAGGAATATAAAGCACGTAGTAGATGATTCAATAAGCCTCAGTTTTCTTCTTCCTTTCTCTCCCTTGTGAATTAGAAAGAAAAGCAGGCTCTGCAAATAATTTTGATAAACTACAAGTACCAAAATAGATGCAAGTAAAACATATTATGACCATAGTAAAGAGAGGGTTATTTGGATCTCTAAAGGAAAAGGAAATTTTCCAATAACAGGAAAACAAAACGATTAACATGTGTCCTACGTGAAGAAAATGCACAGGCCTCCTCTATTAACCCAATGGATTTTTTGATGGTTAAAGAAAATGTCCTTAAAAATATCATAAGTAAGAAGAATTTTTTAAAAAAATTTGGGTTCTATGCTCTTTGTAACATACAAAATATTCTACCTACTCTTACACAGCTTACTTGTATTTTCCTGTTTCAACACCAAATGAGAACGTAAGTTTAAAAAAAATACTTAAAAGGGAAAATTCTACTAGTCCCAAGACTGAAAATCAAGTTCTTGAATAGTCTGCATTAAACATTAAAATTTATGTTGATCACTGGAGTGAAGCTATTAAATATAAATTATTTAACAAATATTTATTCAACAGCTACTACAGTATCAAATGCTATGCAAGGCACTTCAGGCTTCACGGAGCTTGGTGTTTATTTATTTTCCCTTGGGGTACCTACTAAAATTGTATAATATCTATTTTTAAAACATCTTTGATTAAAATGTATCCCCTAATTTGGCAGCGTCTATAGGAATAGAGTATTTTTTGAGAAGCAATTAAACAAAATGCATGTGAAGAATACTAAATACCTAAACTTCCAGCTGTTTACCTACAGCCAGGTGATTGGAGGTGAATGTGTAGTCATAGCTCTACAATAGGAGAGCAATTCCTTCCTCCAAAATGCTAAGAAATAGCACACACAAATTTCAAAATAGTAAATTCGATACATTTCTAGATTTAAAGGCATAAAACTTGACTTTGAATTTTGGGGTCTCATTATTAAAATTGAATAATTCATAACTTAGGCCATGAGTTTTAAGATCTTTGCATTTTCTCTACCATGATTCTTTTTGGTTGCTAGAAACAAAATTACCAATAACTAATTATCTCCCTCATTCATTTATTCAACAAATAATTTATTAATGCCTAATACCTAAAAGGAGGTCAAAACTAATCATGCCCTCTCCGTGCACCCACAGCTTTATGTACATTCATGCAATTGCCACACGTGGTAACTTTGGACTTGACCTCTCAAAGCCTGTCCTATTGGAATAAGAGTTCTACTTCATCAGGTTCTTATGGAAAGCAATCATGTTAATATAGAGTAGTATTGGTACATAGTAAGTTCTGTATGAAGTGTTACCATTACTAGTTTTACCAGATGCCACTTATCAAGTCGTATGGTCTAAGTATTTGTTTTCGTACCTGTCTTACTCATCCACTACGCTGTGGACACATCAAAAATTATATTGGGGTTTCTTCCCCTTTGTACCTGAAGGGCCTAACATAATTGGTGCTAAATAAACATTGGTTGGGTGGCTGATGAAGGAGTCATGAATAACTAAATAAAAGGCATTAAGCCCTAGAGGATACAAATATAAGGCACGGTGCGTTCATCTAGCGGGACAAGGAACATGGGCGGAACGAAATATCAACGCAAGTCTAACTGTGGGAAAAGTGAAAACAAAAATTAACCAAACACCATGAATGACAAAAGACAAAATGATTGATTCTGACTCAGAAGACCAGAGATGCTTCACAATTATGTTGAACAAAGACATCTCGTGAAGCCAGAGTTGCCCCTGAAAAGCAATGTAGAAATGCTAATAAGAAAGCATTTGTGTGGATCTGAGCTCACCTATGACCCATAAATGTATTTGATAAAAAATCCCTTTTCCAGCATGTCTCAGAGAAAATATACCCCACAGCTCTGCAGTCAGATCCCTTTCATATTTGAGCTTCTAACCCTGATTTAAAGAATTTGTTAAAGTGCTGAAGACAACTGAAAAGTGCAATAACATAAAAGCCTAGCACACAAAGTGTTTATTTCTTTAATTTAGATTTCCTAGTATTTCCTAACATCAACTTAATGAGTTAAATTTTTCCATTAATCCACCAACAGCAGCAGCCAAGATATAGATATAGATATATAGATATAGATATAGATATAGATATATAGATATATAAATGAACGGGGCCCTTTTAGAAAGGATTGCGTTATCTCCCTGGGAAATGGAGAGAGAAAAAAGAAAGGATCCCTAGATACCAGTCTATCACTGAGTATGTCCTTGAGTAAAAATTAAATTTAAAAAGACAAAGTCTTATACCTACTTAGGACTGGGGAGAAAATGGAAAGAGAATGAGAACAACCAAACAATGCACATTCCTACATGAACTGCATCAGCTCAACCTCCAAGGGCTATTAGATTAATTAAGCTTAAAGACCACCAATCAGTGAATTTACAAGGAGCTCTAAATAGCCTATTCCTTTTAATTAGAGATTCTATTATATTAATGACAATACTTTATACTCACATGAGGCCTTTCATTTACAGAGTTCAAAAGGATTTTACAAATGTGGTTTCATCATTATCCCCATTTCAGAGATTGGAAAGTGGAGGCACTTAGTCACTTGTACAAACAAGAAGTTCTCAGATAAGTGTTCATAAACCATTTGGTGCACATATTTTTCAAAAATCCAAAGACCCAGCTGCAGCTGGTCTATGCTTAGGAATGCCAACTGGCAGGTGAGACTTGGAAGGTGAATGGCTAATGCCAAAGTCTCCTGAAATTTACCACTTCTTGACAATTAAGTTCAGTAATTTGGGGGGTTCAATTTATCCCCACAGAGAATAGAGATGTTCTCTCTAGAGAATTTGAGCACATAATTTAGGGTTTTTCCCCCCCTCAGAGTTTGCATTTATTTCTTTTTATTGAGCTAAAATCTTTTACCAACTTCAAGATCGAGGAGACTATGAGTTTTTGTGTGTGTGTTTTTTTAATTGAGATAAGAATAGCCAACATGAGATCTACCCTCTTAACACATATTTAAGGGTACAATACATTATTGTTGACTCTAGGTAGAATTTTATACAGTTCTGTTGTACAGAACTCTAGGACCTACTCATGTTGCTTAACTGAAACTTTATGCCTATTGATTAGTAACCCTCTACTTCCTCTTCCTCCCAGCTCCTGGTAACCACCATTCCATTCTTTGATTCTATGAATTTGACTATTTTAGATGCCCATATAAGTGGGATTATTCAGTATTTATCTTTCTGTGACTGACTTATTTCCTGAGTATAATGGCCTCCGGTTTCATTCATTTGTTGCATACTACAAGATTTCCTTCTTTTGTAGGGCTGAACGGTATTAAGTTGCAAATACATACCACTTGGCGAGGATGCAGAGAAATTGGAACCCTCGCACACTATTAGTGCGGCTGCTGTGGAAAACAGTATGGAGGTTCTTCAAAAAATTAAAAATAAAACTATCATATAATCCAGCAATCCCATATCTGAGTGTTTAACCAAAAGAATTTCAATCAGGATCTCAGAAAGATATTGGCATCCGCATGTTCATTGCTGCATTATTCCGAATGGCCAAGATGTGGAAACAACCTAAATGTCCATCAAGAGATGAATGGTGTGTTTATCTTTCCACTGTATTAACAAAGCTCAAGGTCATCAACAGTCTGGTTGCTAATATACATTTCTTCATTAATAAATTTTGGGTGACACCAGAAGAATCCCAGTGATTCTATTTGCAAAAGAATTTTGAGGCTACCAGAGATCAGGTTTAACTTCTGAAGACTGCCTTCTAAATCATGAAGAAATTACTCTCAGAAAGCAAGCAACTCACTCTTTAGGGAGAATAAACTGAAAGACATGTGTCTTGCTTTGAGGCATATGACACATCACGGTGATTATTATGTATACCAAATAGCTGTCTAGCTCAGTCACTAAGGACCTAGCCTGGTACGCTGAGGCTCAAAGACAAAGACCGTCTAGCCAACATGAGTAGAGCCATCCAAAGTTGGGATGGAAAGAGCTATGGTCCTGAATGAGTCTAGACAGATCAAATCCTGGAGGAGAGAGACAACTTAGGTCACTGTGATCCTAATTTACTGCCACTTCTAGAGGAATATTTATAACCATTCCCTCAGGACAGGGAGACTGCAATTATCTCTTCTATTCTGCCATCCTTGATTCCTTCCATTTCCACTTTTTTAAAAACTTGCTAGTCAGGTCAGAAATATAGAGTAGATGGTGATAAGGAGAGTTAACAGTTATATCTGAGTTCCTAATGTCTTCTGTCCCCAGGATTCTATAAAATGGAGATTCCCAACCTCTGTAACTTGTGGTACTCTATCATTAATTGACCTGGAAACAAATTTTCTAGAAGAATTTTTGAGTCATAGACAAAGAAGTCACTCTGTAGTGTGGTTTCCAATCCCACAAGTAGTATGAAACCTGCTGCCTCTCATTAGACTGAAAAACCATGAGAATCTACAAGATAATGTCTACAGAAGCAAATGCTCAACTAGCTTAGAGAAAATGAACAGCATATATTCAACATGCTATTAAAAACTTTTTGTCACAATAATACCCCAAGACAAAACAGTTCCTTTGAATCACAGAATTAACAATACGACTACAAAATGGTTATAAAGCCAGAATTTTTTTTCTTCTCCATTATGGTTTACTACAGAATGTTGAATATAGTTCCCTGTGCTATACAATAGGATCCTGTTTATCCACTGTATAAAAAATAGCTTCAGAATTTGTTTAAGTTAAAAACATCTGATATCATTCCTACATCCACATCACAGCCCTTTGTACATTCCCTTAGTTTACCTTTTTATGTCCTTAGGTAGCTCAATTATCTGTATTTTCCTATGTGCCAGCATCATATAAGAACATCAATAAAAACATAATTTCAAAAGGAAAAAGCTCTTGTGTGGCTAGACACTGTAGAACAGTTTCCAAGGGCTTTGCTAAAGTTATGGCTTATGTGTTTTGTATTCCACATGCCCTGCCAGCCTTTGAGTGTTTATCACTGCTGTGCATGTTTGCTGAACACTGGAGGGGAGGCCCGTGAAAGAGGATTTGAGATGGCTCAGAAGAGACGGAGGATTAAGAAGTGCACAGAGATTTCAAAGAAACAGGTAATAAGAGAGACCAAGGTCTAAAAGAGAGACACTGAGCAAATTTTGAAACGCTCACATCAAACCCAGGTAAGAGGGAAAAAAGCCATTTTTATCTCCTAACCAGCCTCTGTTCTTCAGCTCGCGGAGAAAGCTCTGGCATGCCACGTCTCTCCGATGCTGGCAAAATTACAACCCAATCATAACCTTCACGAGCAAGACGTATCCTGCTTGAGACCTGTTCAAATCATTAGGAACGCTGAGACTCGGACTACAGAACACCTACCCTCGACGTCTGTCTTCCAGAGGCCAGGCCTCACCCACCACCCTCTTCAACAAGTGCAAACCCATTTCAGAAGGAGAGGGCACTGAATCCATCTTGAAAGGACTTTTGCTCTGAGTTTCAAAGCTGACTCTTGGGCCCTTTATCTACCCCCTCCAACAGACAAGCCCGTGGTGTGTCGGCACGCGTTCATGTAATGAAGCTTGGCCCACGGAATATATATTTAGTGTTCATAGCTAGATATACAAAGGGTGTGAAGAGTATACCAAGACATCAGCCTTACTCAATTCCCTGCCTGCGATGGACCAACTTGGTTTGCTTTTCAAAGCCTAGTCTAAGCATCTCAAGAGTCCCATCTCTTCCTTGGAAGGGGCTCTTTTCCCAGCGGGCCTGCCCCACCCAGCTGGGCGCATGCGCACGTCTGCCCGCCTTCCTCACCTGTGCACCTGCAGGTCCGGTCGAAGAACTTCCGTGGCCACCGCTCTCGGTCGTCCTGGTTGCTCAGGACGTAAGGACCGCTCCAGGGCCTGGTGTCGATCTGCACCTCCGCGCACTGGCCCCGGCCCTCCCGAGAGCCGCAGACGTCGGCCGTGTCGGCGCCCAGCGGCGGGCAGCACTCCTTGGCCTGCAGGCTGCCCACCGTCATGCAGACCCGGGGGAACTGCGCCCGCACCCGCGGCGGGAGCGCACAGCCCAGGCAGCCGAGCAGAAGCCCCCATCGAAGGGGGCTCATGGCTTTATAACCGGGAGGACTCTCTCGCGCCTTCCACTCCTCGCCTCTGTCCTGCTTTCCTCTTGTCTTCCACTCTTGAGCACTGGAGCATCCACCCCGTTTTTGATTTTTGTTCTTTGGGGATTTGCGGTTTGGGGGGTGTATTTTTGTTTCGCGTTCTATTCCTCTCCTCTTGAAAGAAAGACCCACAAAAATTACAGAACCTGCCTGTGTGCACGTGTGTACGTGCACATGCACAGACTACTTTATATAACTCAGACCACTAAAACAAAGTTAATTCCATTAGAAGCACCTCTAATGGCCAGATTTAATGAGGGTAGCGCTTCTCACCGCCTTCCCCCGTGAAATCAGGCTTTGTCTCATTGAGTTAATTGACGGAGCGCTCCAGTCATACTACTTATTATACTGGTATTTCTAAACCCCCTCCTTTCCTCCTTAGTCCATGGCTTTAATTGCCTTGAACTCAGTTCAAAAGCCAAACGCCGTTTCGCCTTTATTCTGCCTGGCTTGCCAAATCACGGGGCCTTGTGGGGTTTGTGTAAGGGCTGGGAGAAGCCTTCATTAGGGGGATTAGTATTAGACAAATCCTCGTCGTTAGCACATGACCCAAAGGGCACAATGAAGTAGATAAAGTTTCTGGCTTTGTTTCAAGAAGGCCAAACCATCTTCATTATCTGGGCTCATGTGCTCCAGGCAAGCTTGTGACCTCAGACTTCCTGGGGAGTCAATAGATGCAGTGAGCTCGGCGTCAAAGGCCCTTCATAGACCAGCCCCACTGCTAACTGCAGCTCACTCCTGACTGCTCCCTGATGTGCGCGAAAGACCACTACAGGCCATCACACAACTTCACAAATAAAGAAACATTTATTGAGGGCTGACGAACAAGGAATTGCTTTGTTCCACAATTCACAATGAAGGACCCTCTTCCCTCCAAATAATAAGGTACTATTCTCCTATTCAGCACGTCTCTGCAGCAGATTTTTTTTTTAATTACACAAAGTACCATGCCACCAGAAATTCAAAATTGTCATTGTCTAATTGTCAAGAGGCAGTGGGACAATTTGGAGCAAGGGCTTACAAATGATGTCTTTTGATTTATGTTAAAGTGAAGCATTGTCCAGCTTCAGTCTAGAAGGCAGCGCCTCCGCAGTGCTTCCAGAGGCAGTGAGGGGAGCGTCCAGATGGGCAGCGGTGGCCACCTGTGAGAACATCCATACTCCCTCCTCATGGTAGAAACAGGATTCTCTTAGTGCCCTAAGGGTCTGTGCAGACAGCTGATGCAAAACTGCTTCAGACAGTGTCTAAGAATGCTTTCTATTTGGGCATGAAGATACAGAATGTTATGTCCCAAAGCAAATGCCTAAGTTAAAAAAATTTTTATATAGCTGTTCCCACCCCATGTACTTCTGTGTCACCCCTATGATATTAAGTTGCTGTGACTAATTAAAAGTTGGACTTACACAGAAATGTACGTTCTCAACTCTGACTGTAGACCGTTGCCAGTTTGTAGCCCAAGCCCATTGAAGTGGAATCTCTGAGCGTGTGGCCCAGACGTCAGCATTTTTTCTAAGTTCTCTAAGCCATTCTAATGTGCAGTCTGAGGTGAGAGTCACTGGGTCAGAATAAAGCAAGGCTCCAAAGGAAATGTTGGAATCAAGTCAACTGAAATATTCCATGTGTGTTCATTTCCTCGGGCTGCCTTAATAAATTTCTACTAACGGAGTGGCTTGAAGTAGCAGAAACGTGTTCTCGCACAGTTTTGAAGACCAGAAGTCCAAACTCAGCGTGTCGGTAGGACTGCGCACCCTCTGAAGGCTCTAGGGGAGAACCTTTTTGCCTCTTCCAGTTTCCAGTGGCTGCTGCCCTTCCTCAGCTTCCTTGGTTTGAGGCCACATCATTCTAATCTCTGCCGTAGGACGTGACCTCCTCCTCTCTGTGCTTTAATATTGCTACCCTAGATGGAAGCCCTAAGCAGGTCAGAATAGAGTTAAGAAATCCTCATCTTGATACAGGAGCCTAGCTAAAGTACTAATTTGGGGTCCCTCCTCCCATTACGTTAACTGAGTTAACTTTTAGTATGAAGCCATAATAAGCCTACATTAAGGCATGTCATCGCAAAATACCATGTGAAACTTGTAAGGCATTTTTCTATCATCTCATATACGTCACAATGTCATTTTTATGAAGATCCATGGGAGAGATTTCTCTCAGGGTTCAGTTTCCAGAAAAACGGTGCTTCCCCGTAGCAACTAGCTTGTCCTGAACTTTTAGGTCCTATGAATTTTAGGATAGTGTCTCTTCCTTTGCCTCGACCATTTATGACGCTTAGAACCAAATTCATAGCCCCATGTCTAGCAACTGATTCACACAGTGTTTTGTTTGATATTTGCTTTCCCATATGTTCCTAGATATGGAAATTCTTATTTTATCCTTTTGTAAATTTATGTATTTCTCCAGTCTATCTCAAGTTCCTTGAAAAAGGAGGCGGAGAGATGTATAGATGCACACATACATTTCTGTGTAAGTCCAACAGTAATAAGCTCCCAGCCAAGTTGTTTGTAAACAAGCCGAGGCTTAGAGAAGAATTCAAAAAGAATTCCTGAGACGCTGGTGTAAGTAATCAGACATCTAAGGACATGAGCCTAGAAGATCTCAGATCGTGAGTATGGCTGTAATTAAACATTGCCTTATTTACAAAAAGGAAAGTCTTTGCTAGAAAGCGAAGAGCAGAATCCAGGAGGAAATACCTCCTGGGCGCATTGAGACCGTTTGTTGTCACCGGAAGCCATAAAATCAAGGACTAGTCTATGGAATGTTCTGAAAGCCAATAAAGAGAGGCAGCTGTATATCAGAGGGAAATAATCTGAGTAGACAAGTGCCTTATCAGAAAGCAATATATTTTACCCTTTTCCTTTACAGTTGAGGCAAGAATCTGAATGAAAACTGATGTTCTGCACACTTTGATTTTGCATCTCAGCATCTAGTACCATCTTGCACATAAAAAGGACTCAATGCGCGATTCTTTAGAGAATTTGTGGACAATGCAGGGTGGACATGCAAAACCTTGGAGGTAGGATGCGAACCATGCCTTCGCTACATTCAAAGGAGGAAGAGACGGCTCAGAGCCTGGTAAGCGATCCAATGGGGTGGTAAACATTTTAGAGCCATAGCTAAGATTAATACAGAGAAATCAATCATCTGCCTCTTTCTTCTGCTTGTCAGCGAGTTGCCTGCTCCTTTTCCATGCCCCTGAATGTGAAAATCCTCCTTGTTTTTAGCCCTGCTGGACTCCTCTGTCTGATGCTTTTTGATCTATTTTCTGCAGCCACATTGTGGGGAAAAGAGATTATTTTTTTCCCCTGTGTCCAAATTGTTTCGTAAATGCTGGGCATCTGTCCTGATAAGGGTTTTGCTTTCTACCTCTAAAAGCTTTTCTTTTCTTCGTGGTGTGAATTGTTCTTCAGAGGAATCAAGGGTTAGGAACGGGCTGTGTGGTTTCTGATTATTTCAGTTGGATGCATTTTTTCCTTCTTGCATGTATTTTTTGATAGTCTATTCTTAAGGCTGTGTTTATACATCAAACAGGTTTTTTAATTTCAGATTTTGCATCGCTCATCTTTATATCCGTCTCAGTTCCTTGTTATGCATACTTGTGCCTTCTAATCTTTATTTTAGCATTTTGGCTTTTATCCTTCATCCTGGTAATGGGTATTCAATATGGATTCTTTTATGTGTATCTCTATAATTTAATGACTGACTTGGGTAAGTAATATAGCTACTCCCCCTTCAAAATACAGATCCGTGAAAGGGAGAGATTCACTCCCCTTTCTGCCCACTTCTGATCAAACCCAGCAAATACCACCTATACATTTGTAACAGGTTGTATGGCCTGAAAATGTAAATTTTTTTACACAATTTTAGTACTAACAGATCCACCATAGTCTATAAATGTACAATTAAGACAGTTTGGGATCTGCAAGGATCACCAAAATATAATGTCAAGAGAAAATCATAAGAGACACAACTGTGACTTCACTATGCTAACACAGTGAGGGAGTGTATGTGTATGTGTGTGTGTGTAAATATGACGAATATACACAAGAAACTGGTGGAGTGGCTTTCTCTGGGAAGGGGGCCTAAAGAGCTGGGGAACCAGAGCGAAAAAGAGATTTGTTTTCATTCTATATTTTTGTACATTTTGAATATTGAACCACTCACATGTAGTACTTACTTTTTAATCATAAATTTTAAAATTTAAGTTAAAAAATCTAGAATGATGGGTACTTGTGAGGATGACACTATATAAAGGAACCTCCTGTAAGTAGTAGAAACAATATGGCTTTGGCATATCACGATTTGTTTTCTCGGTCTTGGTACCGCTACTTATGAATTCAATGGCCTGCACAAAGTAGTTATCCTCTATCAGCCTCAGTTTCCTCATCTATAAATCACACTTACACACATACACACATCTAATCCAAGAATCTAATTAGAAGTCCTTTTCATAATATGTTTCCTCTGGAAACTAAATCAGTACTTCTAACTTCAGCACATGGAAAATATTCTTATCTTTTATGCAATATTACTACCCAGAAATGAAGGGAACTGTTCTTTCCTAGATTCTGCTGAATTAATTAAATGATGATGTGCTATGTTTACAGGTATGCTATTCTCTTAGCCTTAGAACTTAGGAATCTCCATCATTAATTATAACAAATATATGTGTGGACAAAGCTTAAATAAGCCACAGAGACCGGGTAAACCAGATTTGAGGCAACTCATTAATTTCAAGAGCTGACAAAGATGAATTCTATCATTAAAAATAAAATAAAATAAAATAAAATAAATCTTCAAAAAATACTTGACCTGAATCTGATACTTTATACCAAGCTCATTATTTTATCACTGCTGTCCAAAAGCATCTAACCATGGTGCCTGACGCCGTCTTTGGAAAAGATTTCTTCTTATTTAATCTCATCTAAATTAATTTAGTTAATTTTAATAGGCCAAGTGCACACACACACACACACACACACACACACACACGAACACACAAATATACATAGCCCAAAAGAATAACTCTAAACTTCCAGTTCATTTTATAAGCTACAAAAAAGAAATACGTTCTTACAAATCACGGCACACAGCAACCTACTAAATTTAAATTTTGTTGTTATGAATTCTTCTTTTTTAAAGTGTTCTAATATAAGAAGAACAGACTGAAAAGTGTGCAAAACAAGATAATTTATTGGAGATTTTGGTTTACTTCAATTATAAGAGGTGCTTATGATGACATAATATTTTATAGTCATAAAAATCAATTGAAATTTATGAACACCAACTGTCCATTTATGCCACAGAAATGGATTTCATCTTAGCAGGATTATTCGAAGCCCAAGTCAGAACTCAGAAATGTTGGAGGGGTGAGCAGTCTTCTTGGTGGAAACATGTTTTTCCTCCCTGAAGACTCAAGGAAACACAAAGCTGTAAGTGAAGAAGCAAAGTCATGGTGCACATGGGGACTGGGAACTACAGAGGGTGAAGCATTAAGGAACAAAATACACTTAAAAATGCCTTCCTGAAGCAGCAGCTGAATGCAGTTGGCAGTTTTCCCACAGTTACAGGATCAGCCTCTTCAGGGGCCCTCCAGACACTTGCACCAGCTGAGTGGCACCTCCTCCGCAGAACTTTGAGTTTCATTTCCATAGAGCCCACCTCTAGGCTCCTCATTTTAATAATCTTAACTTATTCCTTTTGCTACCGATACTGCTTCCATGATACCTTAGGGTTGTGCTTTTACCCTTTCAAGTACCTATTTCACAAGTTTCTATCGTGTTAACAGTTCTCTATATTAAATTCTCTCTGTTAAAAAAAAAAAACTTACCTACATTAAAAAAAAATAAACCTCCCTCTATGTCTTCAATTTCCACGGAAGAAATCGGACCTCACAGAATTTGTCTGAGTTGCCCAAGATCACACAGATAGTATATTAGCTTGCTATCATTGTCATAAGGAACTGTGAAAAGATAAGCTAAAGCATATTCAATTTTTTAAGGGTTTATTTGAGCAAACAGTGATTTGAACTGGGTAGCCCCAAACCGGAAGTTGTTAGGAGTGCTTCACCAGCAGGAGCTAGGGGCAAGGTTTTTACAGAGAAGGTGCAGCAGCAAAGCAAGGACATTATTTGATTGGCTATAGCTTAAGTGGTTGCATTTTGGGGGAAAGCCTAGTTGGCTGTTTGTGACTGAGTTGTTCTTAACCTTGAGGCTTTTACAGGAATTCACTCTGGCTTAGGTTCTGATTTGCTTGCGTTGACAACCAAAACATTAGAGCCACCTCAGACCAATGGCCTCCTTGTTTGGTTACTTTAAACACAAAGTACCACAAACTGAATGGTAGAAATGTATTATCTCGCAGTTCTGGAGACTTGAAGTCTGAGGTCAGGGTGTCAGCAGGGCCATGCTCCCTCTGAAAGCAAGAGGCAAGGATGTTTTTCAGACTGTATCCCAGCTTCTGGTAGTTCCTTGGCTTGTGGCAGCCTAACTCCAGTTTTCACATGGTGTTCTCCCCATGTGTGTGCCTCTGTGTCCAAATTTCCCATTTTATAAGGACACAAGTCCACCCTAAGTCCACACAAGTCCAGAGGTCCCCCCTAATCCAGCATGACCTCATCTTACATCTGATTAGATCTGCAACAATCTTATTTCCAAATAGGGTCACATTCTGAGGTACTGGGGTTAGGACTTCAACACATAAATTTGGTGGGGAAACATAGAGGGAGCACAGTTCAACTCATAGCAGATGGTAAATGGTGAAACTGGACATCAAAACTCATAAACTCAATATCTTTTCACAACCAGGTCACCCTCAACCATTCACATTTTGGCTTTTGAAGGAGGGTTGATGTGGGTCACGTGGGTGGGAGAGAGACACTGAAGAGATGTTGGGGAGACACCATTTTAAGCCTTAGCTGCTTTCTAGTGACGAGAAGAATTCTGCTTAATCTCATCGGAAATTCCGAACTGGGTGTTGGCAGCTTACTTCTTTAAAGGTTAGCATTTGTCAGGCAGTACCACTCTTATTATTCTACAGTTAGTCCTATACATGATCTCTTTGAGCCATCCTACCTCATAAATTATTCAGCTGATGAGAAGTTTAAAAATTGTTTGGACCAATCATCTGAGAAAACCAATGCCCACACAGAGTCAAAAATAACTTACCCAAGATCACAGAGCTAGTTAGTGACAGAGCCTCAGTCTCCTGACTCATAGTACAGTGCTCTTTCCTGACGCTAGGCAACAAGGATGAGTAAAATATAAGATATCGCTTTGCTGATATGGACACTTTTTTCCCTCTCATCTTTGTCTCAAGTATCTTTTATTTAACAGTCACTCTTGGGACTTTCCTGGTGATCCAGTGGGTAAGACTCTGCACTCCCAATGCAGGAGGCCCGAGTTTGATCCCTGGTCGGGGAACTAGATCCCACATGCGTGCTGCAACTAAGAGTCCACATGCCACAAGTAAAAAGATCCCGCATGCCACAACTAAAAGATCCTTCATGCCTCAATGAAGATTCCGTGTGCCACAACTAAGACCCAGAGCGGCCAAAATAAATAAATTTTTTTTAATGCAATATCCTCAAAAAAAAAACCCCAAAAAAGTCACTCAATTCTCATCTTTCTGCCAACTCAACAGTTAGGGACGGACAGATAAAAAGTGCTCAGTAATATTTATTAAATTCGTGAATGAGAACAGGGAAGCACTGTGCCTTGAAGGATAAACTCATCAGCTGAACATCCAGATGGTCTCCTGACTTACTGGCCCCTCCATCTCTATGGAAAGGTCCAGGTAGCTCCTTTTTTTCCTTCTGAGTTGGGTGGTGGGTTGGGCTCCTCCTGGGAAAACTTTCCATCTCTTCCCCTCTCAGATTTTCCCCTTGAACTTAAGTCTTTCGAATCTCTGAACACGGCTGTTCCTCTTCTTGTAGAAGCAATAGAAGCTTCCTTGTATATGGCACTGTGGCTGGAGATTACATTCACTTCCAGGTGCCCCTGTGAAGGCCCCTTTGAGGCTGTGCACTGCTCAATAATCTCCTTTGGGAACAATCTTTTCATCAGTCTTCCGCCCATGGCTACAAACATCCTTACTGTTCATAGGTTAAGTTTTCTGTTCACAGGGTCCCCATAACCTGATGACTAAATGCTGTTCCTTCACATTTATATACTAACTTCATTCAAGAAAATAATCTAATTTAAGGAGATACTTGAATGTAACCCTTTAAGGAAATACTTGAATATTTTAAGATATAAAGAAAAAAAATCTATCTTCAGGGAGGCCTTTATTAAAGTGTAAGAGAAAAAGCCAGTGTTGCAGAATCCTGCCAAGAATGGCAGAGGTACCAGCTATATAGGAAGTTTGGTAAGGAACCAGACTGGTCTTTTCTTCATTTTCCTAGGTATTAAAATCCTGAGAATGTGTGATATTATAATATAGTTTTGCAAGATGTTACCTTTGAGGGAAATTGGGTAAAGGGCACATGGAATCTCTTTGTACTATTTCTTACGACTGCACGTGAGTCTACAATTATTGCAAAGTAAGAAGTTAACTTTAAAAAAATCTCTAGAATAATGGAGTCAGAAAACACATTGGTAGAACCGCAGTTGCTACTACACTCAAGTATTTAATGACCCTTCCAGTTCACTGATGGAGGCGCTAATACAATCATGCTGAATGACATTTGTCATTGGAATGGATTCCACAGTCTTGAGTACCAAAAGCAATACACTTCTTCTCCTCTTTCAAAACCAACTTCCTAGTTGAATTCTTAACCACCACCCCCCTCCCAACCCCCAACTTGACCGACGTCTTCAAATCAGTACACTGACCTGAATAACTAATCAGCTGAAGAGGGATCTTTCCAATGGAAGGGGATTACTATTGTGTTCATCTTTGTATCCAATATCTAACACAGAGCCTAACACATAATAACTGAGTAATAAATGTTTGCTGGAGGAGTAAGTGAATGAATGATAAACAGTGACTATTGCTACCTTAGTGTTGCAGGAAGGGGGACCCCTTCCAGGGCCCAAGAGTGCGCTCTTGTCTAACACTTGGAAATGAATTGTCCCAGGAGACACATGTGCTGACAAAGCAGGAGACTTTATTGGGAAGGGGCAGCCGGGTGGAGAGTAGGAGGGTGAGGGAACCCAGGAGAACTTCTCTGCCACGTGGCTCGAAGTCTCAGGTTTTATGATGATGGGGTTAGTTTCTGGATTATCTCTGGCCAATCATTCTGACTCAGGGTCCTTCCTGGTGTCACACGCATCACTCAACCAAGATGGATTCCAGCGAGAAGGATTCTGAGAGGTTGGTAGGACATACAGACTGGGGTCTCCTTTTGACCTTGCCCGAATTTTTCCGGTTGGTGGTGGCTTGTTAGTTCTGTGTTCCTTACCAGGATCTCCTGTCATAAAATAACTCATACAAATGGTTACTGTGGTGCCTGGCCAAGGTGGGCAGTTTCAGTCAGTAGTTCCCCTAACATTAGGGTTCAAGTTAGTTGGGCGTGGGAACTTACTCCAAATAACTTGGTAATTTCTTGCAAATCAAAAACCCAAATTTGGGGTTTAATATAAATTTTTTTCACACTATTTCTGATAACAATACACACATTCATTTCAGAAAATTTGAAAAACATGGAAAAGTATGGAGAAGAAAATTTAAATCACTCATAATCTCACCATCCAGAAGTAATTCTGATTACTCTTTTGCTGTTTATCATTCCAGAGGGATGTAATGAGTCATTCCTTCAATAGTCTTTTTTTAATCGAACTGGAATTATAGAATACACATTTTTATAATCTACTTTTATCCTCCATGTAATTATATGTCAAAAACGCTTCTCCATAATTTGCGGTTGTTAAAACAGAGAGTGAAGGAAGGTTGAAAGCTTCACTCCATCAAAACCAGGTCAGTCCTATCAAAAGACATCAGTCACAGGGAGTGGCAGTATGGGGGGAGGGCAGGGTGTTGTGCTTGGACGGCTCACTGCATGAGACTGTGAAAATGCTGCGTGTGTGGACTCACGAGAGTGGAGACTCTTTTGCAACATGACTCTGAAGGAAAGAACAGTTTGGGCTATTTTCGTAACTAATATAGTATATAAGGAGATATTGCATGGAGGGGACATTTGACACTAGGGCAAATCTCTGGCTGCATCTTCTTAGTTACCATCCTCAGGAGACATGCCAGCTTCTTGAAATTTAGACTTCTACAGAATCCAGGGGAAATACCTGCCCTCACTTGTGCTGAGTGAAAGAAGCAAGACAAAAAGACACGGCATGATTTCATTTATATAAAGTTTAGAAGATGCAAACTAATTGCAAGTGACAGAAAGATGAGTGTTTGCCTGGAGACAGGGTGGCAGGTAGGGGTATGAGGAAGGGATTACAAAGGGGGCATAAGGAAACCTTTGGGGGTGATAGACACATTCATTATCTTGATTTTGGTAGTGGTTTCACTGATATATAGGTGTGTGGAAACTCATCAAATTTTCGACTTGAAATATGTGCAGGTTATTATATGTCAATTATACCTCCATAAAGCTGTCTTAAAAAAAAAAAAAGGTACCAGAAGCAACCAAGATGCCCTTCAATAGGTATATGGATAAGCAAACTGTAGTACAGACATAAAATGGAATAGTATTCATCAATAAAAACAAATAATCTATCAAGCCATGAAAAGACATGTAGGGACCTCAATGCATACAGCTAAGTGAACAAAACCAATTGAAAAGGCGACATCCTATATGATTACAACTACATGACATTCTGGAAAAGGCAAAACTGTGGAGACAGTAAAAAGATCAGGGTTCAGGGAGAGAGAGGGAGGAATGAACAGGTGGAGCACAAAGTATTTTTAGGGCAGTGAAACTATTCTGTACGATACTGTGATGGTAGATACACATTATTACACATTTGTCAACACCCATAGAATGTATAACACCAAAAGTGAACCATAATGTAAACTGTGGGCTTTAGTTAATAATAATGTATCAATACTGGCTCATCAATTGTAATAAAGGTACTGCACTAGGGCAAGATGTTAATAATGGGGGAAACTGGGGGGCAGGGGTAAGAGGGTATATGGGAACTCTGCTTTCTGCTCAACTTTTCTATAAACCTACAACGGCCCTAAAAATATAAAGCCTATTAATTTTTTTAAATTTTAATGGCCAGGATTTATAAAATTAGGAGATCCCACTTAGAAGTTCAAGCTTACTCTGAAAGGCTAGAAGCTCCAGCAACTCTCCATTAAACCCACCCCCAATACCCCAAACTCTCCCGGCCAGTTGCCCCACCTGCCCCCCCTAGGTCTCACGGTTGGTGACACCTGCCTTCTGGGGGTGGATGGCCTCTCAGAATCCTGGCTCCTGGCAGGTCCCAGGAAATATTTCCTTAGAGATCTCTTCTTATTCCCTGGTCACTTCTTCCTCAGTCTCCATCCTTTTGTTTGGGTTCTGTAAGTCTCTTTTAGGTGCAGTTCGGCTCATTCATTTCACTGGGGGTTCCCTGAGACTAGTTCTTCCTCTTTGTCTTTGGAGAGTTCCTAGGCTGGGTCCTATGCCAGAATGCCTAATTGATACTGTTCATGGATCTTTGGTTCCTTCCGCCATCACTCATGTACTCTACCCTGTGCCTCAAAAGTAGAGTGACTATGTGTGAAATCTCGTTTAACCCTTTGCTGTCTGGCTTCTTGGGTGTCTTCCCTAGCATTATCCTAGCATTTATCCTCTTATGAAGGAATGATCCATTTCATTATAGAAAGTTTCTAAACTGTTAAAGAGACCAAAGAAGAAAGTCATTCATGGATAAGTCCTTTACTCAGAGATAGCCATGGCTTACTATTTGACATTTATATGTTCAATCTGTTTTTGGTACATACACATAAATTTAAACAAAATTGTGATATCACGTTCTATATTATAATTTTTCCATTTAGCAATATTATTCAAATTTTTCTCATGATTTTTAAAGGTACATAATAACTCACTGCACCATAAATAATTATGATGTTATCATAACTGGTGTAATCAATTTCCCTATTTTTGGACATTTAGAGTTGTTTACAGTTTTTCACCTGTATTAAGAATTCTGCAACAATCATCTTTGTTTAATCTTTGTACTCATCTCTGACCATTTCCATGGATTAAATTCCTAGAAGTAGGACTGTTGCGTCAAAGTACACGTTTATTTTAATGCTCTTTTTACACGAAGGCTCCCAAACTGCCTTCCAGAAAGACTGCAGCATCTCCACTCCCAAAAGCATAGCATGCAAGTGCCCAAGAAATAAATTCATCTTTAAGGCCAAAACTTGCAGAAAAAAATGTATTACACACGTCATTACAGTTTACATGTTAATGGATCGGGGACTGTGTGTCAAAATGCAAGACGCAAAAATTCGAAGAGAAAATAAGAATATAACGTGAGACCTTCATCGAATATGTCGCAACACTCATATTATAATACTTCTCTTAAATGTTCACGGTTACCCATTCTCTAACTATATTAATCACTCCACAATTGTAGAGGAGAGAGGATAGGACAGTAGCTCAAAAGAGAGAGAAATGTGGTTTAGCTGTATAAGCCTTTTTGGAGTAATAAGAGGTTTAACATGATCCCATATTTCAATTATGAGGAATTTCTTTTAAATCTGGTTATACATAATTTACTATAGCACCTACTCAGAATTCATGCAAAGATTACTCTGTAAGGCGTAGTGACACTGCATGGTAAGTCTGTTGTATAAAAGAAGCCAGATGGCAGTCACTTCTCAGAAAGGAACAATATACTGCCTGCCTCGGAGCATTGCCAACTGACTCTCCTCTGCCTTTCTCATCCCCCCATTCACTCTGTCGTCAATATTCACTTATCTTCGATGACACGTTGCTGTTACCCAACCCTATCTTCTGATCTTCTGAACCCTACAAAGTGCAACCCAGATGAATCACCTTGGAACTTAAGAGGTGTATTCTATACGAGCTGTCTTTGGAACGGATTCTGGCGTGTCATCAACATTTCCACCCATCTCAGAGATCTTACAATGGCAGGAACAGACCTTGTTGATCTTCTTCAAGTATGGACTGGTGGTAAAATACAGAATTTGGATGTGCTAAGGCATAGATGTGAAGGAGAAAAAATATTTTGTGTGTTATATTTTGATACGCAGAGCATCCCTTTTACCTGCTAAAGCACTAAGATTACAACGTTGTGTGAAATCAGGTTGGCTTTCAATGATCGAAATAGAACCTACTGGGCTTCCCTGGTGGCGCAGTGGTTGAGAGTCCGCCTGCCGGTGCAGGGGACACGGGTTCGTGCCCCGGTCCGGCAAGATCCCACATACTGTGGAGTAGCTGGGCCCGTGAGCCATGGCCGCTGAGCCTGCGCGTCCGGAGCCTGTGCTCCGCAACGGGAGAGGCCACAACCGTGAGAGGCCCGCGTACCGCAAAAAACAAAACAAAACAGACAAACAAAAAAATAGAACCTACTGCTCCCTACAATTTCTCAGAGGTTTCCAAAGGTCACCAATTCAGTAGAATGACTGGTTGTATACCAGCCAAACTATCTCAGGATGGTTTCCCAACAACCCCAGATCACCATGATACCGAGGGCCCTGGGCCAGCCAGCCAGGCTGCAAAACCACCGTGCCAAATGTTGGCATGCTGTTTGCCAAAACATAGGTGGACCCTTCAGATTATAGCTAGAGCTAGATCCCCAAATTTTACAAAGAAAAATTCCCAAGCTTCCTTGGAAGTAGTCCAACTTGCAGAGGTGTTGGAAGATCTGATGAAGAGAGAAGAAAAGACCAGAGCCAGGCCAGCCCCCAAGAAAATCATCCAGAATGAGAAGGATCTCAGGAACGGAGCCAACTGGACTTGCACATTGCCTGCATTTTTCTTTCGTTCAACTGTTTCCTTCTCAATACCTTTCTAATAAAATGTTTCTTGAGTAATTTTCTCCTTACTATACCCATCTTCTCCCTTAGTGATGTTTAAAGAGAATCAACAGACCATAATATACTGGCTATTCACTCATTTATTCAGTCAGCTAACACATACAGAGAGTCTGGTATGTGCCAGGCACCGTGATGGTTCTGATAAGAGAGAAAAACACATAACAGTACAAAAGTGAGATGGCAAGACCCTCAAGTAGAAGCACATGAGAAGGGCTATGGGAGCCCAGAGGAGGGGGAACAACTGCCCATGTTTTGCTATTTATCCCCTCGTGTCTCTGCCTGAGATTCATGGCATTAAGGTTTGTTTGAAATAGCCAATCAGAAGTGAATATTGAATCAGGTTAATTCAGGGAAAAATACTTATTTTACCCCCATTGCAAGCAGACATCTTAGGCTAAATTTAGAATTAAAGTATCATTTACAAATTTCTTCCCAGGCACACTTTGTTTTAGTGCACTTCACAGATATTGTGTTTTATAAATTTAAGGTTTGTGACAACCTTGCTTGTCAGATGATGGTTAGCACTTTTTAGCAAGAAAGTATTTTTTATTATAAACTATGGCTATATTCATTGGCTGTACAATATACCCTTGTAGCTTATTTACTATATATTGGTACATAGTAGTTTGTACCTCTTAATCCCCTATCCCTATCTTGCCCCTGCCCCCTTCCCTGTCTCCGCTGGTAACCACTAGTTTGTTCTCTATATCTGTGAGTCTGCTTCTGTTTTGTTATATTCATTCGTCTGTTTTATTTTTTAGATTCCATATATAAGTGAAAACACATAGTATTTCACTAAGCATAATACCCTGTAGGCCCATCCATGTTGCTGCAAATTTCATACTTTTTTATAAGTAACATTCCATTTTATATATATATATACACATATATATATATACACACACATATACGCGCGCGCGCGCGCACACACACACACACACACACACACACCATATTGTCTTTTATCCATTCATCTGTTGATGGACAATTAGGTTGCTCTCATATCTCGGCTAATAATGCTGCTATGAACATTGGGTGCATGTGTCTTTTCAAATTAGTGGGTTTTTTTCCCCCTTCGGATATATATATATCCAGGAATTGCTGGATGATATGGTGGCTCTATTTTCAGTTTTTTTTTTTTTTTTTTTTTTTGCGGTATGTGGGCCTCTCACTGTTGTGGCCTCTCCCATTGCGGAGCACAGGCTCTGGACGCGCAGGCTCAGCGGCCATGTCCCACGGGCCCAGGCGCTCTGCGGCATGCAGGAACCTCCCGGACCGGGGCACGAACCTGCGTCCCCCGCATCGGCAGGCGGACTCTAAACCACTGCGCCACCAGGGAAGCCCCTATTTTCAGTTTTTTGAGGAAGCTCCATACTGTTCTCCACAGTGGCTGCATCAATTTACATTCCCACCAACAGTGTACGAAGGTTCCCTTTTCTCCAAATCCTCAACATTTCTTATTTGTGGTCTTTTTGACAATAGCCATTCTGACAGGTGTGAGGTGATATCTCATTGTGGCTTTGATTTGCATTCCTCTGATGATTATCGATGTTGAACTTATTTTCAGGTGCCTCTTGGCCATCTGTATATCCTCTTTGGAAAAATGTCTATTCAGGTCTTCTGCCATTTAAAAAGATTTTTTTTCTTGATATTGAGTTGTTTATAGATTTTGGATATTAACCCCTTACAGGTCATATCATTTGCAAATATTTTCTCCCATTCTTTTCATTTTGTCAGTGGTTTCCTTTGCTGTGCAACAGCAAAAAGTATTTTTAATTAAGGAGCTACATTGTTTTTTGGGCATAATGCTATTGCACACTTAACAGACTACAGTATAGTGGAAACGACTTTCACATGCACTGGGAAACCAAAAAAATTGTGTGAGTGGCTTTATTGCAGTATTCACTCTATAGCTGTGGTCTGGAACCAAACCTGCAGTATCTCTGAGCTATGCCCGTATTTTGCCTTTCCTCACCCAAGTGACAGAATCCCTTGAGCTATACCCATACGAAGTACAATGTGTTCTTCTGCAAAAGACTAAGGACTTGGCTTTCGATGAACATCGTGTGGGAAATTTCTAAGACTATCATATAACGTACCAGTAGTTTTGCAGACAGTATCCCAGTCTTGTGAAGCATCTAGTTCTCAAAGTCTTTGACAAACAATGCATTTCTCTTTGCCATGATACACTTATCTCCCCATACATTAGGCATTCTGTTACTATGTACACATTGTTTTCTCAGAGCAGGCCGAGGTGGCATTTTTAGTCTTTTATTTTATGATATTGAGATTATCCATCATTGTTTCCACAGTGAAATCGGCAATCTTTGGGTTATCTCAGGAAAATATTGAACCCCTAGGACTGAGGATCACCTTCTATGTCTACAGTTCCTTCAATTTGGTGAGATTATGAGTAGGCTTCCCTGCAGGAGCTTGAGGCAAATGCATCTTCCTTCAGGCAATATCCTGCCCTTTCTATGGAAGCTCCTGCCCTGTGAAGCCTTGCATTTCATGAACACACAGGTGAGCCTCAGAAGCAGATCAGCCCATCATGTGGGTAGAAAAGGCCAGCCTGCATGCTCACTGTGGGAAAACCAAAAAAAATCGCAGGCTTCAGTGCACTTCTGGATGTCAGGGCTTCAGAGCAAGATGGATCAAAGGGCTTCTGCAAGTTCTGTGAAGGTCAGCCCTGTGGGCTGAAGAGGACAGCCAAGTCCTGGGCCTCCTTCGAGACACACGGGAACACACGAAGTGTGGGACCAGTTAATAAATGCTCTTCAGTCTGGTCCCTGGAAAACTTGCTGTGATGGTTAATTTTTTGTGTCAACTCGGCTGGGTGCCCAGATATTCAATCAAAAGTTATTCCATGTATTTCTGTGAAGGTGTTTTTTGGATGAGACTAACATTTAAATGGGTGAGCTTGGAGCAAAGTAGATTATCCTCCATAGTGTGAATGGACCTCATTCAATCAGTTGGAGACCGTAACAGAACAAAGACTGGTCTCCCATGAGCAAGAAGGAATTCTGCCAGCAGATGGCCTTCGGACTTGAACTTCAATATCACCTCTTCCCTGGGTCTCCAGCCTGCTGGCTCACCCTGCAAACTTTACACTTGTCAGCCTCCATGATCACGTAAACCAATTTCTTTAAATTTCGGTCTCTCAGTCTCTCTCTCTCTCTCTCTCTCTCTCTCTCCCCCCTCCCCATCTCTCTCTTCCCATCTCCCTCTCTCTCCACTGGGGAAGATTCAAAAATTGTCAGAACCACAGATGAAAGAAATTAAAGATGATGCAAACAGACGGAGAGATATATCATGTTCTTGGATTGGAAGAATCAACATGGTGAAAAGGTTGATTACCCAATGTTACTACCCAATGCAATCTACAGATTCAATGCAATCCCTATCAAGCTACCAATGGCATTTTTCACAGAACTAGAACAAAAAATTTCACAATTTGTATGGAAACACAAAAGACCCCGAATAGCCAATGCAATGTTGAGAAAGAAAAACGGAGCTGGAGGAATCAGGCTCCCTGACTTCAGACTATATTACAAAGCTACAGTAATCAAGACAGTATGGTACTGGCACAAAAACAGAAATGTAGACCAATGGAACAGGATAGAAAGCCCAGAGATAAACCCACACACATATGGTCACCTTATCTTTGATAAAGGAGGCAAGAATATACAATGGAGAAGAGACAGCCTCTTCAATAAGTGGTGCTGGGAAAACTGGACAGCTACATGTAAAAGAATGAAATTAGAACAGTTCCTAACACCATACACAAAAATAAACTCAAAATGGATTAAAGAACTTCAGGAGAGCCTGGGCCTCAGCTTGCAGCACCGGTGCAGGTCATGCCCAGGAAGTGGCCCGCAGCTGCACAGCCAGAGCATGTGGTAGTATGTGCTCATCTGGGAGCTTGGCTGGGGAAGGAAAAGTTGAGCTGGTGTGTGCTGTGTGGTCTCCTGGTGGGATGTTTGGTCTATGCATCCAGACCACAAGAACGAGCTCTGAACTAGAGGACAGATTTGAGAGTTGTGGGGCTGAAAAGTGACCTTTCCGAGAGAGGCTGTAGAGAGGAAAATGAGAAACAGGACAACATCCACGGTGGCTGGAATACAAGGCAGTGATACGCAGCGACCCAAGCTCTCGTATGCCGTCCACCCACCCTAACCACAAGAGCACCTTCATCTCACAGAGCAGGACTCAGGAACCAGATTCCATTGGTCCCAGTAGCTCCCAAGCCTCCTATTAACCAGGCCTGTGTATGGGAAGGGATGTGCCGATTTAGCGTTCCTGCCAGATACTGTGAGCCTGGCTTAGCTCAAAGGAGGAAGAGATGATGGTCAAGTGTGGGTGGGTGAAGAAGAAAACTGGCAGAGTTAGGGCTTGAGGTACAAGCTGGGTCAACTAAACCCTCCTAAAACTGCCACCCAGAAGAGAAACATGTCTGATGAAAACCACATGATTCAAGCTAAGGGAACTAAGCAATGCTTCTTTGTGCTCAAGATTTCATGGTTTGTGTCATTTGCAATGGAGGGAACAAAAAACTTTTCAAAAGAATAAATCTTTAGAAGCGATCCATGTTAATACCAAGTAATTTATGAGCTCATTCAAAGAAAGACAAAATAAAACAATATCAAAACTGTGTCCAAGGGCTTCCCTGGTGGCGCAGTGGTTGAGAATCTGCCTGCCAATGCAGGGGACATGGGTTCGAGCCCTGGTCTGGGAAGATCCCACATGCCGCGGAGCGACTGGGCTCGTGAGCCACAACTACTGAGCCTGCGCGTCTGGAGCCTGTGCTCCGCAACTAGAGAGGCCGTGACAGTGAGAGGCCCGCGCACCGCGATGAAGAGTGGCCCCCGCTCACCGCAACTAGAGAAAGCCCTCGCACAGAAACGAAGACCCAACACAGCCAAAAATAAATAAATAAATAAATAATTTAAAAAAAAAAAAAAAAAAAAAAACTGTGTCCAAAAAAGCAAAGTTTTTACAAAGATTCGCTGTTGCAAATAAATGTCAAGGCATGCTAATTACATAGTTTCTAAAGTTTCCCCCCAAAATGTGATCATTTGCTAAATCACAAGAGGGTAAGTGGTGAAATAGGGGATCGAGGGGAATGATATAGGTTGGAAATAGCTTCCAGACAATTTCTCTTCTGCTCTTTTAGCTTTATTCCACCTGTCAACATCTCCTCCTTTTCTGTCCCCTTCTGACTTATAATAGCATTTCCTCATTCTCTGAGGACCTTGACAGTTGGCCACTGCCATTTCTGCCATCGTCCAATGTGACTTCAAGGTCTGTGTGAATGCCCGTCTGGTATCCGGGCTCTCATCTCCTTGACCTCATCTCCAATATTCCTCCTTTCCTCTAGCTTAGACACCACCCTCATGGTCCTGTTCTTGCCTTTAGTATCACTTGAAACTGTGTCGCTTCCAAAAATGACAACTCTTTGTAATTTTGGAGGTGAAGTCCTGAAAACATGTAAATACCCAATTCTGTGATCACAACCTCCCATCCTTCCTGCTTCCTTGCTCAAGTACTCTGTAGTATGCTGAGTAATGCCCCCGAAAGATAACAGGTTCTAAGCCCTGGAACCCATAGACGTCATCTTATTTATGTTTGTTAACCTTTATTTGTCACCTGATGATACATCAGTCTATGGGACTGCCAGACCCTTGGCTCACTGGCCTTCTCCCTCCCTCTTCACTTTCCTTTTTGTCTTCTCTTCCCTCTTCATCCATCCTAAATTCCATTTTCCATCATTATAACAATGCAGATGCTCATAATTCCCTTTCCATAACCAGCTGACTTACTCTCCACCCTAGATCAACCTAACCATTGGCCATCTCTGTGCCAGCACCTGAGCAACTGTTAAACGATGATTCAACCAGGCAGACCGATGCCACCAAAAATTGTTGGTGTGAGCCTCAACCGGGCCTTCCACACTACCTACCCTCAGTCACGTGCCAGAGCGTATGTATTTAGCTGCCAGCTCAACCTGGAGGACACACAGGGACTTTAAATCCAACGCATCCAAAACCCACCTCAGGATCTCACTCTCCAAACCTACTTCTCAGGGTCCCACAGTTCAAGATGTGGCACTAATACTGTCCAGTCACCCATGCCGAAACCAGGGGGCCACCCTCGGTGCTTTTCTCCTCTAGTGCTCTTGGTCAGTCCATCACCAAATCGTGTTGATTTTAATTTCTCAAGGTTTCTTAAAACTGTTCCCTTTCCCCTACTTTCCACCAGTGCCACGTTCAACTCACCAGGGTCTGTTGCCTGACCTGGGGTCATGACCTCTGCACAGATCTCCCTGCTCCCTTCCAGGTGGTTCCTTTTTCATGACCAGAGTTATTGTTTAAAAGACAAGTTTGACCAGCTTATGTCTGTGCTTAAAACTGAGTATCTGGATAGATTCCAGTTCCTCATAGGATACAAGTCCCAAATCTTTAGCGTGGACCCAGAGCGCCCCCATGATTTGTCCTCTTCCCCGCCCTGCAGTTTCTTCTTGCCTCGTGCTTCTCCCTGATCTCCAAGCTTCAATTTTGCTGGTCTTATTTCAATTCCTAAAATGCACCAAATCACTTCCAGCTTCAGTCTTTGCCCCCACTCTTCTGATTGAATGGAAAGTCCTTTCTCCTTTGCCCCATCGTCACTCCCTCCCCCAATCTGGTTATTTCTTGGCCCTAGTAGCTGCTTATTCAATTTGGATAGAAGGAAAAAACTAGAAGGTCGCGGATATGAAAAATGAGCACAGCCTGGTTTTGCATCTAAGGAGTTCGCATCTGGACACACCTGTTCAATCTTATCTAACCTAATCTCATTTCAAAGAGAAGAAATTCTTTTACATCAAGAAGCATATTGAGACACATGGCTAAGAAATTTAAGACGGAAAGAGTCCTTTGACTCATGGCCACTGTCATCTGTTGTGTGCGTTCTGCCCAGCTCAAGGGAACATAGTCAGGAGGTGGGTAGGAGCTAAAATCCAGCCACACTTGACTTTCCAAGCTACGTGTCTGCGGGGACTGCATCGGCTGAAGCTGTGTCCTTCCTAATTTGCACGAAGTAGGGCAGGGGCTGGGGGCTTCCTTGATTCACACGCCAGAGGTGTAGGTTTTCGGTGATGTTGGTGGTATCCAAACAAATGGAATAGCCTGGAAGCCAACCAGGGAGGAAAGGAACCAAGAAAACTCCAATGCTTGTGGCAGATCCATTAATCAACCATGGGACAACTCAAACAGTTAACTGTGAGGCACAGCAGAAGAGCTCTAAATTCCTATTGAGTTCTGAGACGGCAATTAAGGACATCTAATAGAATCTGTAAGTGGTTCCTATCTGACTTTAAGATGTCTCTCAGAAGTCAAGAAGGATCACACGGAGCCTCCAAACGCAAATCCTGCTGTTTCACGTTCCCAATAATCTCAGCGTTCACCCCTCCACAGCTTTCAGATACCACACCACTGGCTGCAAATTAAAATTAGAATCCATACAATGAATACTCAGTTGGTAAAACAATTCAAGGCTCTCTTCCAGCCTGAAGTTTCATTTAAGCTGTCCGAATAAAAAGAAAAGACAACCCTTTGTTCTCTCCATTTCACAGTCCTGCAAAAGGCCTCAGCTGAAATAGCTCCTCTAATCTTTAAGTTTTAATTAGCTACCCACAATTCATAAACTATCAGGAATTGAAATGCTGATACTTCATTCTCCTGAGAAATGGCACACAATTAACCTCTTTTTTTCTGGTCAAAGGCAGAAATTGAGAAAGGGTAATGACAAAATTAATCTATTCTAGTGGCAAGGGCTGCCACAGTGCTGGGACACAGCCTCCGACCCTGCGTCAAAGGGGAAAGTCATCTGGAGCATGTGGGGAATGGCAGACGCCTCGCCGATAGCCTTCCGGGTTCACGACAGGGTAGATCACAAAACCATACTGGGTCCCCAAATCTTACCAAAATGTTAAATGATTCCCCAGTTAATTGACCTAACCCCCCACCCCGCGCTTTTTTTTTCTCTGAAAACAGATACATACACAGGCTTTTAATAATATCTGAAGCTCTGGCTTTCTAGGAAGGTGGAAGAAAAGGCTGAGAAACAAACACACACCTTCCTGGCATGATCTCAAGATCAAATATATGCCCGGCAGTAAAGTGAGATGGAGTCACTGGTACTGAGTTTATGCCTTTCTAGAATAACTATTCCCCGAAAGAGTTAGACTCTGCTTTTTTTCCCTCCCAGATGGCAAATTACATGGTAAATATTTAAATAGGACTAGCCCAAACCATCTAAGTTTAGTGGAAAGTTCATGGAGACAAAATTTTAGTGGAAAGTTCATGGAGTCCCAAACCTTTCAACATATGCTCTCAATGAAGATATGAGGAGGTGAGGGGCAGGATGGAGGCAGTGGAGCCCATCTGCCTGCTTTCAAACCCCAGCATGGCGACTCACTAGCTGTGTGATCTAGGGCAAGCTGCTTCACCTCTCTGAGCTTTTGTTACATATTTCTAAACTGAGGACCAAAACTTGTGTTGTGAGGATGAAACAGAGAGCCTGGCACCTCACAGTGCTTATCAAGGTGAGCTGCTACTATTGTTGATAGAGGAACCCAGATACCTTTAATGAGTACATAAAGAGAAAGATACTGTTTCATGTTCAGAACCCTTGGGTGGTTCCAACTGCTGCTGTGTGTCTTTCAGGTAACAGCTTTATTGAGACGTAATTCACATGCCATTCAATGAACCCACTGAAAGTGTCCATTTCCAAGGTTTTTAAGCACATTCACAGAGCTGTGCCACCATCACCACAATCAACTTTAGGACATTTTCTTTACTATACAAACCCCCATAGCCATTGGCTATCACTCCCCAATTCGTCCTTTCCTCCTAGCCTTAAGGAACCACTAATCTGCTTTCTGTCTCTATACACTTGCCTATTTTGAATATGTCATATGAATTGAATCATATACAGTAAGTCCCCTACGTACGAACAAGTTCCATTCCGAGATCGAGTTCGTAAGTCCAATCTGTTCGTAAGTCCAGCAAAGTTAGCCTGGGTACCCAACTAACACAATCGGCTATATAGTACTGTACTGCAATAGGTTTATAATACTTTTCACACAAATACTACATAAAAAATAAGCAAACACAAAAAATAAAGAAAACATTTTTAATCTTACAGTACAGTACCTTGAAAAGTACAGTAGTCCAGTACCACAGCTGGCATCCAGGGGCTGGCATCGAGGGAACAGGCAAGAAGAGTTACTGACTGGAGGAGGGAGAGGAGGGGGGAGATGGTAGAGCTGAAGGATCGTCAGCAACAGGAGACGGAGGGCGAGCTGCGATGTCGCTCATGCCTGACGCTGATGGCACAGGTGCTGGTTCCTTGCTGGATTCAATTCTATCTACCCTCTTGAAAAAAGGATCCAGTGATGTCTGGGTAGTAGCTCTTTTTTTTCTCATCATAGATGATACGGTAGCACTGGATCGCATTCTGAATGGCTGCTGCAACCTTCGTGTACCGTCCTACGTTCCGGTCCTGTGCCTCAAAGACTAACAGTGCCGCCTCAAATAAAGAAAGTCCCCTTGCCATTTCCTGCATCGTGAGTCTCCTCGGTTCTTCAGTTAATTGTTCTTCTTCTTCTTGTTTCTCTTCGTCCTTTCTCTAGGCCTCCAGTTCCATCAGGTCTTCATTAGTAAGCTCCACGTTTGCATCTTTGAAAGTTCACAACTCGAAGGTCCGTATATAGGGGACTTACTGTAATATCTAGTGTTTCTGTGAATGACTGCTTTCACTTAGCATGTTATCAAGGTTCATTCATGCTCTAGCGTATATAAGGATTTCATTTCTTTTTATGGCTGAATAATATTCTCTTGCATGGATACACTACATTTTGCTTACCCGTTGCTATTATTCCTTGATAGAATACTTGTAAATTCAGTGTTAAATAATAAAAGCATCATAACACATAGTACCAACAGTCACCCATACAGAGGCGTTTTCTCTCGGGCAGGGTGTGTTGACACACATGATTTCATTTGAACAGGAGTGATTTTATCCACAGCTCACAACAATCCTGGGTGGCAGGCATTGTTTTCCATTTTATAGATGAGCCCAAAGAAATCAGGCATCCTAGCAAAGATTATGTCCTCACGCAGTTACCAGCAGAGCTGGGACTCAGATTCAGACCTTCTGAACAGAGTCCCTGTTTTTCCTCATACAGCTGAGCTGCAGTGAGCGTCAACCTGTCCCACGGCGAGGGGTGTGTGAATGGTCCACAGCCTAGGACACACTTTTTGTGCCGTGGAGGGAGTGGAGAGGAGATAAAAGATCTTCTCCATGAACTCTATTTGCCCCCCAAGTGCAGTCACCAGCGACCACATGGACAGGGGTGGAGGACCTTAGCTTTCCAACTTTTAGCTTTCCAACTTCAAACTGAATGTATCACAGCTTCTACAGGGGTTGACCCATTCCTTGAGGAAGCAAAACAATGGCCCCTCTGTTAAGTGTTCCATCGTCATATCCCCCTGGCCAGGCCCCTATCTGAGGTTTTACAACTAGGCCATTTCTAAGCAGCCCCATTGTGAGCAGACACGTATTTGCCCTGGCCTCACGGGGGAGGGATCTGTTCCTTCTTCTGTATTTACACCCCCAGTTGAACCCCCTAAGCTTTGCTGCAAACACATATGATAGCCTGCTCCTTCCTCTTTTGTACATTTTCCCACCCCTTTGACTAGGCAGAAATGACCTCAAATTATTTTAGTTTTCAGAAAATGTTCTAAAAACTTCATTTTTTAAAATCATTTTTCATTTCCCCAAAGCCCAAATCAAAGTCACTTGTTAACACTAACCATTCTAATGCGTATGGATGTGTATACAAACGCTGGAAACCACTTTGGGAGAAGCGGAGAGGGAGGGAAAAAAGGGGGTTGGAATCCATCTGTGGATTTAAATTCAGCAAAATGAGCTGACCCCTCCCCCTTTATACCAGGACAAGATGATTTCCTTCCAGACTGTTAGGAGGCCCAGACATTAGGAGGCCCATGATGTCTCAGTGTCCTTCATTGGTGAGGTTCATCTTGGTGACCAGATCAAGGATTTGTCCAGTTTCCCCACTGTATAGTTTCAATTTCCCCCTTGAAACTATTGAGCAATCTGTGGAGAGATACTTTGAGACCATGCAATGATCCTCCTCATTATACAACCTTCCCCTCATACTTAGCATCCATTGATCAGTCTTGACCGAACCAGCCTTTACTATGATGCTTGGAAAATGGCTATTTCCAATGCAACCACTCCTTCCACATTTATCAGTTGATGACAGTTACCACCTGTAAGCCAGAACCCTCAATCTCATTCTCCCCCCATTATTGTACTCATGGAGTTTTATTTTATTCAAGGGGTAAATAATCTATTACTTCTCTTATTCATTTTGATACTGGGATTATCCTAGATTTGGCCAGTAAGAGCCCCTTTAAACTGGCTCCTATGTCCTTTTGATATATTCCCATCTTTTTAACACTTCTGAGAAATACTGATTGAAATCAGAGGCAAATAAAAATAAGTGCTACTTTTTTGGACTGTGGGGTCCCAGGAGCAAAGTTCAGGATACATAATCAATTGATAGCTGTTCAAAAATCTATTCGTTACTACAACTACATGCAACATATTCTCTTGTTTTGTTATTCTTAGATCTTCTAGTTAGTTCTCATAATTAGTCTTTGTGGTTATCATAGGTAATTAGACTGGAGTTGGCCAGAATCCTTGGACTAATTTGGAAGACAGGACTACAGCCAAAGCTTCTTTTCAACACGGAGTCCTTCTTCAACATCCTTTCCCTGATTTGAATGCCAATTTCTTTATCATCTGTTCCTTCCGACTGTGAGTGTGTTCATCGATTTTTCACTTCACTTTAGCCCTTGGCGTTTGGTCTCTGTGGAAGTTCTGATGGCTCTTCTTGCCTCTGTAATCTTGCTGAACAAAGAAGATTTTCTCCCAAACTCAGTAATAATTTTCATTCCTGCTGTCAACACTAAGGTGCTAAGCTAGAGGTTTCCAAACCTTCTCTGTTCATAATGCTCTCAGTGTCTCAGTAAGTTTTTCCAATGCTCCCAGGCCAAAAGAAATACCGAACAGTTCCTTTTATGAAGTACTCAGGCCCAAACAATTTATTAAGTATTCATGTCCATTGACTTTGTTTGGAAAAACTTAGACACATAAAAGAAAAGAAAGGTATATTTTTATTTCATTCTTAAGCAACCAACATTACTTACCAATGGGCTGTGTGTACCTGTTGGGGAGTGCACAGTTTCTCCAACCTTGGAAGCAGATTGGACACCACTACTCTCATTTCCTGTTACACATTTATTTTCACGTGCACTTGCTTTTTATCACAACTGCTGAAAACCTAGCTTTGCAAAGAGATGACATCACTGAAAGAACTGTAGAGTGATCTATTGCTGAAACTATGAACTACCTAGCAGTTTGTGCAGTGTCCCACAGATGTCCAGTATCACTGCGTTTCCCTCAAAAATCTAACATATTCTGCAGCCCCCTGTGAAGGCACTGCAGCGTCCCAGGTTGCTTTCCTGCATAGAACAGAAACTATGACACTAAGTCCTGAAAACTTTCAGTCCCCTCTGTAAAACACCAATGACAAATATTGAGTTGATTGTTAAAAATCTTTTCTCTTGTAGTGAAACTGGTAGAGTTCATTATGTAGCCCCAAGCTGTGACTCTTTTTCATAGTTTACAAGTTGGGTGATCACATCATTGATTTTCCCTTCATTCTAGGATACTTTTAGGAGTGAAAAGGGCGCTACCATGACAGGATTCTAGGAGGTAAACAGGGACTGTCCTGGGCAAACCGGGCTGTGTGACCACCCGCTTAATTCATGACATACGTCATAACACTTATATTCTGAAATCCACTTTTAGTCAATGAATGGTCACTATTACAATGTAGTTTCTCTTATCTTGTAATTTGCTGAAGGATCTTACATTAAATTCTGATAAAAGAAGTTTATTGGTTGTGCTCTTCCTTCTCTTATCTCTCCAGTCCTCTTCCTTCCATTTCCCTTCAGACCCTGGACCTTTTCCTCACCCCTACCCGTACCCCAAATCCCATCAAAACTTAACTTTCCTAGTCACCCAGGTTCAAGCCTTGCCTGCGGTATTTTGAGAATGTGAAAGGTAGTTACATTCACGACACACAAGAAAGGCTGTAAAAGCCCCCTCTTTCCCCATCTCTTTAAGTTTGACCCGCACAAGGCAGCTGCTCCAAGTTTCTTCTTCTTCCACTCCAACCCCCCTGCCCCCAAGCCTACACAGAACTCTGTTCATCCCCAAGCTCTCTTTGGTCCCTTTTCCTTCCTTAACCAATGACTTCTTTTAAATCTCAAGCTCTTCTGTTTGGATATGACGCAACAAAGGAATTCAGAAAGTGACTCTACACCTTAGAGATTGCAAACACTTCCCATGTTCAAAACTTTTTTCTTTTTCTTTCATATTCGTACGCATGCATGCATCCATCCCTCAAAACTGGCTGTGAAACTTCCACTTACTTGGGTGAAACGTAGGTGAGATTAACACCCCTGCCTTCAGAGAATTACAACTTAATTGGAGAGGGAAAAACAACAACAACAACAGACAATAGGATGTTCGGACATTGCAGAATGTCTGTGCTCGGCAGGTAGTTGGTGCTTCAGAAACATTCGTCAACTGGTGTAGGAAGTAGTATTGACATTGGATGATCGTCCTCAGTGAGCTCGCCAAGCTTTTACGGTGCGCCTGGCTCTGTGCGAAGTGGTGGTGGGAAAGGGAGCATTTCAAGGACCCAGGAACACAGGGAGATTGCAGTCCTGCCTCCATGCCCTGGTCCACTTCTTGTCCACCTTAATCGTGAAAAGTGAGAGGTCAGAGCGGGAAGGGCCGACTCATTGGGCAGAGGGCAAGCCAAAGGGACCACCCTGCACGGGGCTCGCGGGGACCAGCTGGGGGAAGACGAATCCACGCCCCGAGGAGCCGCGGAGCACTGGGGGCGGGGAGTGGTGAGCTAGGGGCGCGCAGGCGTCGCCCCGCCGCACTGCCGCCGTCGCTGCTTTTGACTCCGCTCCGCTGGGCTGCGGGCCAGCCCAACCCCTGCCCCCCCAATCCCGCAGCGGGGACACCGGGTCGTTCACGACGCCTGCTGTCGATGATTAAACCAAAGGTTTGGATTATACTGAAAAAAGTAAGTAACGTACAGTGCACTTAGTCATGGCTTGTAAAAAGCAGGCAGAAGAATGTTGATACGGATAACCATTTAAATTTTTTTTTCTTTTCTTTTTAACATATAACCATTTCATAGGACAAGGAAGAAACGCTGTAAGTGATTAGTAGGCAAAGACGGAAGGGGCGGACGCGAAGAGTTCAGTGATAGTTTACTCCAAACACAACAAAGCAGGCGCCGAAATAGCTCAGTTGGGAGAGCGTTAGACTGAAGATCTAAAGGTCCCTGGTTCGATCCCGGGTTTCGGCAGGGTCTTTCTTTTTCGATTGGAATTTCTCGTAGGATCACCCGTTTAGAGTAACCTGGCTCATTAATTCCACCCCAGGTAAAAGCTGGGACTTGAAGGGCGAGCGAGAAGTGGAAACATCCGTTCTCAGTCACCCCTGGGAATGTGGCCGCTACTCACGGCTACTTCCGAGGCGCCTCCATGGGAGGCGCTGCTGCGCTTGCGCAGTGGGAAGCGTGGGGGGGGTGGGGGCGGGGCCAGAGACGCCCTGCTGGAGATCCGGAAGTGCGGGGTACCGGGCTCACGCCCGGTGGTGAGAGGGGAAGCGCGCTGGTGCCAAAGGAATAGTTCTGTGTCGGAGGGCGAGAAACGAAACTTCGTTCCAAATCTCATTCCCAAAGCCTCCCAATTTGAAAAGCAAAACCCTGCTGTTTAATCAAATGGTCCCCCTCTGGTCTTGCCCGAGGAGGGAACCGGGCAGCTAGGTATTTTTGCTTAGAAGCGCACGAAGCGCGACCCCCGGGGGTGGCATAGCCAGGGTTACTTAGACAATGGGTAAAGGCATGGCAGCTTTACAGCTCTGTAAGATTAGTCTTGCATCGCAACAACTTTCATTAGAGTCTAGATCAGTGGTTCGCTAAGTGTGGTCCCAGGACCACCAGCAGTCACGGCTTCACCTGGGAGCTACTTGGAAATGCAAATTCCCGCCCGTGCTTCACACCTACTGAATGGGAAACTCTGGGGTGGGCCCAGCCTTAGGTGTTCTAACAAGTCTTCAGGGGTTTCTGAAGCAGTCAAAGTTTGAGAGCCACTTATCTATAGACATTCCTTTCAATGTTTAAAAGAGCCCTTTCCTAAGACCTTCTTTGTGAACAAGCTTTTACCTTGTGCAGTCTTTTGTCCTGCAAGTCTGAAATAAAACTTTGGCACGTGCTCGGAATTAATTTTTCTGAAAATTTTTGCTTTCATGGTGAGTGTGTGTGTTGGTGGTGGGATGTGCTGGGGCATCGACTCTGGTAGCTATCTGTAGGACCCACCCCAAGGCTAACCTAGGCGCCGTGGAGTAAAGAAAATGGAGCCCAGGGGCCTGATTATGTATTGTGTTGGCTCCTGGGAGCTGAGCCAGGACCCAGAGGTAGAAACTGAAGGATTACATTAAATTTAAATTGAATTGAATTGAATTAAAGAAGGAGGAAATTTCAGTCTATTTTGGAGTCACTAGAAAAGGGAAGATTTAGTTTAGTGAGGTGATGAGTTGCTGGTCAGCAGATGAGAGACAGTCACTTGTGGGATTTATGCATTAAATCTTGCATATATTTCTGCTTCTGTTGGTTTGAAAGGGAAGGCCGCTCACATTTATGAAGTCTCGTGTGCCCTCAGGGTATTAATTCACTCGTCAATTAGACCTCAGTTATGTGCCTCCCGCTATGTGCCAGGCATTATGTGATCTTTGTAACTACCCTATGAAGTTACCTATTATTAGCATCTTCATTTTACACATAATAGTCCTTGTAGGAACGCAAGTATTTAAACATATGTCAGGCATCTAACTTCTGCCACGTCCTAAATGTTATGAAAAGTTAATAGTTATTGGGATGTTTGTGTGCATAAAAATGAGAATAGTTTTAGGAGGAAATAAAAGCTTTTGCTGGTGAATCAGAAAAGGCTCTATGGGCAGAATATGCTATGTTCCTTTTACAAAATGAAGGCCTGATTTGTTGAGTAGTTTCAGCTGTTGAGTAAGCACGAACGAAGTACGGGTACGCACAGCATAAAAACATCTCCCTTGCAAGCATTTTCTTAGGTCAAGTTGGTAAACTGCTCGGAGAAAAATATAATCAGGTGCCTGTTTATTCCACATCTTATTCTGTTAGTGTCTCCTCAGTTCATGGCCATCTTTCGATTTCTCTCTCAAGCTTTGCCTCCTCTTGAAACCTTTCCCCGCAGATTGAGTTACTGTTGATCTCCCCATTTTGACCGCCCAGTGCACTCTGCACTCTGCACTCACTGGGCATGGGATTCTGTCCCATCTTTCATTACCTGTTTTGAACGTGTGCTCATTTCCTTATGGCACAATGCCACCTCCTCAGAAAAGGTGGTTTGGACGTCAGGAAGACATACTTCAGAGTCTCCATGTTCCAACGGGAACATGTGAGTATTATCGAGGAGTGGGCTCTGAAAGAGGGCGTGTGACCGGGAATGGCTGGCGGGATGTGAATTGATTCCCGGACAGGTTGTAGGAGTGCTGGGCTCGCAGAACAAAAGGAAAAGGGCAAAGACGACAGGGAAAACCAGGCAGGCTGGAGTAGGGGATGTCAAATCCTCCCCCCAGTGGCAGTGGGAGTGACGGTGGAGGGCGGACGGGCAGCTGGGACAGTTGATCTCGCCCCTGAAGGCGGGGAATCCTAAGAAGACGGCTTTTATCCCAGACCTCGAGAGAAATTTCAGGAGGGCCTGAATGCAGCTTTATCCTTGTAAATCTGACTTCTCCATCGTGTTCGTGGTAGCAGTGGAGCGCCCGTCACCCTCAACCAACCCGGCTGAAGGATCTGAATTGAGAGTCCCTGCAACAGTTTCTGGTTTATAGCCTTGAACTCTCACATTGTAAAAACAGACGGATGGTGCACCAAAGCCATGTGCTTTTTCCTCTGCAGTGGGTGAAGAGGAGGAACGCGGTCCAGCAGGAGGCGGAGAAGAAGGCTGAAACGGCGGCGCGGGCCGCTGCTCTGTGTATGCACGTGGCGTGGCGGGTGGCCAAGAGCACAGCCCCTGCAGGCAGGCTGCCTGGGCCTGAGCTCCGACTCCATCTGTTGGCTGTGTAATGTTCATAGGTTCTAGAACCCTGAGGTTTCAGCTTCCCCGTCTGTAAAACAGAGGGGGGTAAAAAAATTACTTCTATTATAGGGCTCTTGTGAGAATGAAATGAGGCGATCCACGTACGGCGCTCAGCCTGTGGCACAAGGCATAGACTTCGTGCTCAGTTAGCGCCCCCTGCGGGCCGCTCTCTTCCTTCAGGAATGGGTTCAAGCATCAGCTTTTCCTGTCTCCCCAGGAAATCTTCCATGTTCTTTCCACTTGGTACTTCCCCGCACCTTATCTGTTTATCCATCTATATTTCCCGACTGGCTGCTGTCACCTCCTTAAGGTCTTCATCCATTCTGTGTATACATAGAGCTGATTCACTCCACTGTACAGCAGAAACTAACACAACATTGTAAAGCAACTATACCCCAATTAAAAAAAGAAAACTACCCATGTGCAAAGCAGAGAGCCCACAGTAGGTGCTCAATGCATGTTTATCCAATGAATGATAACACACCTCCCTTTTCATCCTTTCAGTGGTGACTCATCACCACTGTCATAGCCTCTGACTATACTTGTTTTTATTATGTTCGCTAACAAGAGAATGAACTATCTTGAGGGTCTGGACTGAGATTCCTGTTCCTTTTCGATGCCTTATATCATCCAGCCCTGTGCCAGAAACGTTTTGGGTTCTCAAGAAATGTGACATCTATTGATTTATCAATAAGCAACTCTTTCAGAAGGACTAAAAAGAGTTTGTAGTTAATTTAAAATTCTGGATGATTTTTAGTGTTTTCTTTTCTGTTCATGTATTAAAATTTTTTTTCCGCTGGCATTATTAAAAAAAGGATGAAAAAAAGGGCTCTAAACCCCCTTCAACATAGGAGAGCAGGAAGCTGGACCTCTGAGTGAGTGCTCCAGAAAGAGAGCGGGGTTGTCTTAGCCTAATGGAGACAAGTTGAAGCATTTTGGGACCAGGATCCGCCAGGGTACTAACCCGCATTAATGCAGGTCATAAACCCATGAGCTGGGATCACAGTCACACATTACATGGTTGACATTCAATAAATGTCTTAACAACAACAATAACATTCTCTTCATCTTTCAAGTCCCTTAAGATGTTCTGACTGCTATTCTTAAGTGGAAGATTTACATAACTTTCTAGATAAACAGGTTTTAGAAAACCTTCCAGATGTAACAGAGATTAAGAGCTAAATAAAGGTTTTGTGTTCGGAGAGATATAAAGAAAACAAACAGTCCAACACAAATAGAAACATGTCTTAATAATGGAAACGTTTTACTTAATCCACCAATTATGAGCTCATTCATTCTTGTGAGTTATGAGGCTGTGCAGGTGTTGGCCTTCAGTAGGTGTGCTTGGGAGCTCCCCTTTTTCTTATTTTATTTTATTTTTTTTTGCGGTACGCGGGCCTCTCACGGTTGTGGCCTCTCCCGTTGCGGAGCACAGGTTCCGGACGCGCAGGCTCAGCGGCCATGGCTCATGGGCCCAGCTGCTCCACGGCATGTGGGATCTTCCCGGACTGGGGCACGATCCCGTGTCCCCTGCATCGGCAGGCGGACTCTCAACCACTGCGCCACCAGGGAAGACCTATACATGCTTTTTAATGGGCATGTTTATGCCTTTTGAAGTTCTCTGCGTATAGAAATAATTTCTTTCTTGATAGATAGAAAGTGATTTCTCCAAAACATATATATTAAAGTTATAACTTAGGGGAGAAGTGTTAAAAAGGTAATAGATTGTAAATATCATCCGTATACTGAATTGATCCAAAAGAAGTTAATTTATTTAAAGCCATTAAACCACAAGTCGATAAAGACCTTATTGGTTTTTGTTTTTGCTGAATCACAGACATCAATATTAAGCCTCCGGGTATACTTACAAGGCCAGAAACAATTAAGTAAATTATACTCAAGAACAACCTACAGAGCTTTTCCTGTGTGCTAATCCAATCCTCCCACATCCATCAAGCAAACGCCTAACTAACCATGTGGATTTTCAACAATGCCCTAAAGGCCAGGAAACTTGGACTCCAGAGCTTGAGTTTCAGAGGTTTGGGCGCTCCGGACGCACAGGCTCAGCGGCCATGGCTCACAGGCCCAGCTGCTCCGCGGCACGTGGGATCTTCCCGGACCGGGGCACGAACCCGTGTCCCCTGCATCGGCAGGCGGACTCTCAACCACTGCGCCACCAGGGAAGCTCTGTCTCTCGTTTTGGATGAACTGGGCCAGCCTCCCAACTGCATCCCTGCTCCATCTTACCCCCACCCCAACCCCTATCCAGTGATTAAGGGATAAGGCCTGGTTATTCACCCAAAGAAATAAGGCAGAATAAACCTAAGTCAGGACTTTCCTAAATCCCTTAAAAAAAAAAAGCCAGAACCAAGAAATAAATCAGTCTCTCCCTCTGCACCACTGAAGATGCACAAGATGGTGTTAAGTGACCAGAAAAGGAGGCCACAGAAAAGGAGGCCACAGAGGCACCTGTGTTATTTGGTCCTGTGGCCCTCCAACCTCCCAGGTGCCTCGCACTCTTGACTCTACCCTGCTTCCATCCACTTCTCTAGTCCTGTTTGTTGTATCCTTACACCCCCAACTCCATGTGCCAGCATTGGCCACTTCCTGATGCACCTCACTCGGGACGCTTGGCGACAAGTCAGCTCTTCTCTACCCTTCTCCCGTCTTCCTTGCACACACAGGCTGGAGTTTCTCTGGAGGACGTTTGTGGGCAGGAGGGATGCAGTGAGAGGGAGAGCTGAGTTTTGCTGCTTCCTGTGCTCAGGATCCCCCAGTGGGAGGCCTCCTGGGACATGTCTCCTCTGTCCTGCAGGTGGAGCTGTCAGGGCACGTCTCCAGGGCTCTCCTACGTTACAGGGACAGTAAGCAGGGCCCTGACCCCAGATTCTCCCACTCAACTATCCAGCCCCTTTCCATCATTAGCAATTGGAAAATTGACTACACCCAGTTTTCCCCAACGACACAAGGTTGCATAGGATTCAGAAGGCGCTGAAGCTCCACGTGTTCTCACACAGATGGTCCAGTGTCCAGAGCTTCCCTGAGGGACGGGAAGGAGCCCACCGCACCACACACAGAAGCGTCCTGTTCAGACTATTAACCTATTGCCCTTTAATAATGATTGGGTGATTGGAAAAAGAAGAATGCTTTGACTTGGGAGTGACTGAGTCTCCCCTGCTTGCCCCGCAAGGAATGTGAGAAGTAAAGTCAAAGTGTTTTTTTCTTGTCTCCACAAGAAATAAACACTGCCATGCAATCACATCGGTGCTTATGTAATAGTTACAAAATGACCTCATTTTGATCACCTGGGACAGCAGCCTCTATCCTATGTGTGAGTCAATAAAAGCCCAGAGCGGCTAATGATTCCCAGTGTTACACAGTCATTTGGTGACAGAGGTGGGACCAGAACCCTGTTCTGAGCCCCCAGGCCAGGGCTGTCACAATGCACCATGCTTGTCCCTATATTCGACCAGCTTTATTGAAATACGGCAGTTCTTTTAAATCTATGGTCCACATGCACTTTGGGGATGTTGGGTTTTGAGGCAAATGGTCTTCTTGACCTTAATGCGGAATCTTGCTACTTACACTAACCTGGCCCATTCCCCCAGCACAGGAAGAAATCTTATGCCAATGTTACTCTGAGAATCTTGAGGCCTAATTGCTTTCAATTCACTGTCTCCTGATAAAACTCTGGGTTCAGAAAAGGGCCTGCTAGCAATCATTTATACGTCAGTATAAATAGAAGTCCTTCAGCCAGTTTTTATGGGCCTCCTAGTCCTATAATACAACGTGCATGGAATCACCTACGAAGGCTTCTTGCCAAAAACTGTTTGCCCTGAAACTACTCAGGCTTCTAGGTAGACCTAACTTCCAGTTTATAAGAAATTCAGAAAATGGTGAAATAAGTTAGATGACACCATGAAAAAATAACTAGACAAATCTAGAGTATGAGACATTCTCTAAGACATCTGACCTGCTGTCTTTAACATACCAATGTTGTGAAAAACAAAATCAAAAAGATGGGGATAGAGCCCTATATTTAAGAGGCTAAAAAGACATAACCAAAAGTAATGTGTGGACCTTTACTGGAGCCTGGTACAGGGAAAACAAAACAAAACAAAACAAAGAAAAAACAACCTATCAAGAGAATTTTGGGGATGTAGAGGGGGAAAAAATCTGTTTTCCCTTTACCCATTATTTTAGGTTCCCTGGATGGAAAATTATTCTAACAAAGGACAGATTAACAAGAGAAAAGCAAACAGAAGTTTATTAACCTGTGCATTGCATATACTCATGGAAGTACCCAGTGATGAGTAACTCAAAAAGGTGGTTGGAACTGGAGCTTGTATCTTACAAAAGAACAATAAATTTGTAGAGAAGTAACAAGACAAAAGAAAAACACCAAATTTCTAGGGTAGCAAATTGTGGGAAGGTAAATATATAGATAGGGAAACTAATGGATAAGGGGAACTTATCTTAATAGATAAGACGGGTTAGTGGACTTCCCCGGTGGCACAGTGGTTAAGAATCCACCTGCCAGTGCAGGGGACACGGGTTTGAGCCCTGGTCTGGGAAGATCCCACATGCTGCGGAGCAACTAAGCCCGTGAGCCACAACTACTGAGTTCGCGTGCCGCAACTACTGAAGCCCGCGTGCCTAGGGCCCATGCTCTGCAACAAGAGAAACCACTGCAATGAGAGGCCCGTGCACTGCAGTGAAGAGTAGCCCCCGCTCACAGCAACTAAAGAAAGCCCACGTGCAGCAACGAAGACCCAACACAGCCAAAAATAAATGTAAAAAAACAAACTGGTTAGTAAAGTTTGTTACATAGATTCCTCTGGTGCCATTTGTGGGCTGATCAGGGTGTACAGTTGTCTCTGGGGATTAACTTCTGTCCTTCCTGGTAGGGAGGGAAGAGGGGACATCTTTACAACTTTATGTATTTGCTTTTAAGCAAATAGAGGGCAGAGACTGGTCTGAATTCCATTTCTCCATTCCTCCATCCTAATCACTACTCAATTCTTTATTATCCAGATGCTCTCCCTCTCCCTCACCCCACACTCCACTAAAACGACCCTAGAAAATTTGCCTGCAGCGTGGCTGGAGCAAGTGGGTGCTTTTCAAGTCTTTGCCTTACTGAACTTCAACTGGACACCTGCTTGTTATTATATGTCTGTCCCACTGGCTTCTGTGGTGTTATTTCCTCCTGTTCTCTTCTACTCCTCTATTTTTATTTATTTTTTAAAAACGATTTCCTCTTAATCTCCTCCCTGGCTTCCTTGCCTGCAATTAAAACCCTGGTATTTCTCATGGCTTGCCTATGAATCACGCCGCCCACCATCAACTTTGTCATTTTGTATGTTCTCTTTCGGGTGATTTAAACCCCTCTTAGGGTTTTAATTGCCATTTAACTCCCAAATATGTATCTGTAGATCTCAAACCCTGCCCACCAATCTGAACATCAGATTCATGAGTTTGTTTGCTAAATACTTCCATTTGGATATCCCACAGATCCCTAAAGCTCACCATCTCCCAAATGTGATTTACCATTCTCCACTCTTTCCAATTCGATATTCAAAACCTTAAAATACCCCCCAAGAAAGTGCACCTCCCACGTATCATCAATCAACGAGTTTTTTTAATCTGAAGAGTTCCCACGTCTGTCACCGATGCTACCTGTTTGCAGTGCTGTGCTTCCGGCCTTATCATCACCAGCCTGATTGACTGCAATAACTTCATAACTTGGATCCCTGCAGGAGTTCAATCTTGCCTTCCTTTAAATTTATCTTTCATACTGTTGCCAGAATGAGCTATCAAACACGTAAAATTCTGCAGTCAAAAAAAAATGGCAAAAGATCTCATAATATGTAAACATGTTCCTGATACACTGCTTAGTGAAAAAGAGCAGGCTCCCAAACAGTACGTCCGTTAAGATCCCATTTTGGTTTTTTCAAATGTATACATGTGTTCCAAGGAATGAAATGAAGAACATACATCTGAACATCAGCAGGGGTTATCCTCCAGTGGTAGACAACGGCTGGTGTGCGTTTTTTATTGATTTAATTTTCCAAGTGTTCTGTAATGAGCACGTTATTAGTTTTGAAAATAGGAATTAGATAAATCTCACAAATCTAACGATGTCGATTTCTTCCTTAAGATCCCCAAATAACTCTTTGCTGGCAGAATGAGGTCCAAGCACTTTTTTCATGGCAGACAAGGCCATCCATGACTGGGCCACCACATTTCTCTCTGGCTTCATCTCCCCATATTATAGAGCAGGGTTCTCAAACATTAGCGTGCATCAGAATCACTGGGCCCTCTCCCCAAAGTTTCTGATTCTGTTAAGTCTGGGATGGAGTCCAGGAACTTGCAGCTCTAGCAACTGATAAAAATGCTGTTGGTCTAGGTACACATTTTTAAAAATTATTATGCTAAAATATACATTAAAAATGTACCATGTTAACTATTTTTAAGTGTACAATTCTGTGGCATTAAGTGCATTCAGTGTTGTGCAACCATCACCATTATCCACTTTCAGAACTTTTTCATCATCCCAAACAGAAAGTCTGTACCCATTAAACAATAACTCCCCACTTTGCCCCTCTCCCCCAGGCCCTGGTAAACCTCTATTATCCTTCCTGTGTCTATGAATTTGCCTACTCTAGGTTCTTCATACAAGTGGAATCATACTATTCCACTGTTTGTATAGACTACATCTTATTTATCCATTCATCTGTAGATGTACATACGGGTACTTTCCACCTGGCTGTTGTGAATAATGCTGCAATGAACATTGGTGTACAAGTATACCTGTTTGAGATACGGCTTTCAATTCTTTGGGATATATACCTAGGAGGAGAATTGCTGGATCATATGGTAATTCTATGTTTAAATTTTAGAGGCCCTATCAAACTCATTTCAAACTGGAGATCAGAAGCTCAGAAAAGAGATCCTGGCATAGAGATAAGGAATTGAAATTGGAAAAAGAAAAAAAAAAGATGGTAATTAAAGCGATGAGAGTAGATGACATTTCTCAGGAGGGTTTCTGAGGCTGGCAACTACAGGGATAACTCTTGCAGCGGAGGCGGAATGGAAGCAGATGGCGGCAAGTTGAGTATAGAGCAGGGAGGAAAGGGCAGCTTTCAGAGGGCTCTTGGAGACCAAAAGTTTTCAACTTAGCTGATTTCTTTTCTAAGGTTGTTCTTTTTTTTTTTTTTAATTTTAAGACAATTTTTTTAGAGTTTTAGGTTTATCACAAAATTGAGAGGGAGGTACAGAGATTTCTCATGTGCTCCCTTGTCCCTACATATGCATAGTCTCCCTCATTATCAACATCATTCACCAGAACGGTGCTTTTTTTTTTTTTAACCAAGGATGAATCCAAATTGACATACCATAATCACCCCAAGGACACAGCTTATCTTAGGGTTCACTCTTGGTGTTATATATACATTCTGTGGGTTTGGATAAATATAAATTGACATATGGGCATCATCATATTATCATACACAGTATTTTCACTGCCTGAAGGATCACAAAAATATGTGCAAGAACAAATGACACAGAACAAGTGTTTTTATTTTGTCAGCTACCCTCAATGACCAAACTCCACCAAAGACTATTTGCTCTCAGTTGGTCCCATTTTCTGCCTGTAACTTCCTACAGTTGCCTCCCTGAGATCGTACCCCCTCTCCCTTCGGCCCTCTCCCCTCTCCATTTTCTCTAGAGCTACAGACTACCTCCAAGAAGCATTTCTTCCCTACACAGCTAAGACCAGGGGACCATCATTTCAGTCGATCTCACTCAACTCTAGTCCCTGGGCCTCACACTGAGCCCAGCTCTGGCTCAATCTATTTCGACACATAGCAGAATTCTGCAATTACAGTGTTCGGCCTCAGTTTGTGTTTCACTCCTGTTTGGCAAATCCCCTTACTAATTTTCAATCTGCTTACTACACTTTTCCCAGGCCCTTATGCCACTCCTATGGCCCTCCTTCAACCACCTCTGAGTTAATAACCTTGCTTCCTACTCCACAGAGAAAACAAGGCACCAGTCACACACTGAGGCCAGAAAGCTGGGCATAGTCTTTGACCCTTTCCCTTTTCTGAATGTAATATCCAATCAGTTACCTTTTCAAATCATCTTAAAGTCTTTAGGCAAGAGAGGAACTAAAAATACATGGTAATCAAGTATTTAAAAAAATTTTTTACAGCAAAACAAAAACATACATTACTTTTAAAAAGGCCACATAATACATTAATAAAGTATCGATAATTTTATAAATAAAATCATTTTAAACAGTAAATACATGATAAAATTTCTCTGATACAAGATTACTTACATAGTTCAATGACCAATTTTGAAAATATAAAAATGACATCCTTCTTTCAAAAAATATTTAACTTAATTGTACAAAATTATCAAATAAAAAGTGCTAGATATGCTTCCATTTGTTCCATTTTTAAAGCAATTGTAGCACATCAGACCTTAAAAAGATAAATTAGGGCAAAAGGCTCATCCTGTACTGCCTAAAAAACTTCAGAGACTGTCTAGGCAGTGGGAAAGGATGGGAAGCTGAGTTCAATGCCAGCGAAGGCTGTCATCTGCCCAGAGCTATTACCTGTCCTTGTTCTCAGAACCAGGAGATTCCTCCTTCCTGGCCCACACCTACAGAAGAGTCTTTCTATGCTTACTGGTTCCTAATTTTTAGGAGAAAAGGTTTCTGAGAGAATTTTGATATTTACATCCTATGCTAATACTGAACCTCTTCTAAAGACTGAGGCATTTTACATTTGAATTTTATACAAAAAGTCATAATCTAATTCCAAATGAAAAGAGGACACTTCATTTGGTCGCTTGATTTCATATCATTTGTTGAGGTAGGATAAGTTTCTTCTTTCTCTGAAAACTGTCCCGACTATACAAACGGTGGTTATACTGGAAAGGGTTCTAATGCCTTTTCTGCATTCTTCCAGTTGTGAAAATTCTCTCTGTACCACTCAACTGATAAAACAAAAAGACAAAAATAAAAAACTAAACATCAGTTAACCAATATTTACTGAGTTCCTGCTAAGTAAGAAAAGCCTTGCCCATCAGCTAATGTGTAGGCAAGGATTGCCTAATGACGAAAACAATTTGATTTTGAACTAACCAATGATGTTAATCAGAAGATATTTCATCACCTGAAAACGTAGATTTAAAAATCAACAATTTTTTTCTTTTTAACTTCAAAAGTCCTTCAATACTGAATTTGCTGGTACAAGTATTAAAACATTCGAATTTTAGGGAATTCAGGGGGAAAGGGAGATAAATCACTTGTACTGGTTTTAAAGTCATAGGAAAAACAGTGTAGTATTTTGTTCATGTAAACATCACAATACTGCATGATAGGCACAGTGAGATGATGTCAACTTCCTTTTGTTAATATGTAAAATTATTTTATGTTGCTATCCTATTAATAAAGTTTTTTTAGTTGAAAAATAATAAATTATCTTTGAATTTGCTTTTTTTTTTTTTTTTTTTGGCTGCGCTGTGTGCGCAGCTTACAAAATCTTAGTTTCCTGACCGGGGCCCACAGCAGTGAAAGCACGGAGTCCTAACCACTGGACCACCAGGGAAGTCCCTGAATTTGCTTTTTCAAATTCAACACAAATATTTTATATGTCAAGCTCTGAACTGAGACTTTTTCCTACACTTGGGTATCTTTTCTCTTGAGTACATTTCTAAACAGAATTTAACATATATGCACAGACTATATATACACTTATTTTAGTGGCTATTTCTGCACATACTAAATTTGCTTCCTATTTGTTTCAGTATAAAAAGACTCAAGACGCTCAAAGATGGCAGCTGTCTCTATTTCACCAAACCTCAGATGCCTGATCTTAAGATGGACCGTTACTTTACATATTAGTAAGAAAGAAAAAAAGGTGAAATAATAAGACACTAGTGATTGTAAAACACATACCTCTCAAGGATGTGAAAAATGTGCATCTGAGAATCAATGAAACAGGCATCTGACAAATGCTAGTAAGACAGAGGAAGCCTACTCAGAAGTTAGCCTATGAAATTCAGGATACTTAATTACTAACGTTAGAAATACATTAAATGTAAAAATTTGAAAAGTGAAAGTGATTCACCGCGACACTGTCCGTAGCGTCCTAACATAAATTACTGTGCCTTAAAGTTTTTCTGATTCTCCCCCTCCCGCAAACAATCAACTCATAACATACTTGTTTTCTTTATTCCTTCTTTCCACGGCACTTTAGGTCTCCATCCTAAGCCATGTATTTTTTCTGATTTCATTGGATATCTCATGTCATTGGTAGGTCTTGGAAAACAAAACAGATTTAAAATGATACTGTGGATGTAAATTTACAAATGTATTTATTTATTTATTTTTGGCCCTGCTGCATGGCTTGAGGGATGTTCGTTCCCAGACTAGGGATTGAACTCAGGCCCTCGGCAGTGAAAGCGTGGAGTCCTAACCACTGGACCACCAGGAAATTCCCTATTTACAAATTTAAATATTGAGAGAAATAATGTGTGTCCATAATTCAAATTTTCTCTCAAAAAATTCTCCCTGCTGACACACTTATATATTTGTAAAATAAAGTATATGTTAAAAATCCTCTATAACCCAGAAGCCTAACCCTCTCTGTGGCTTACCCTTTTCTCATTTCAACCACAATCTAGGTATGAATGCAATGTCTCATATCTAAATGTTTGATGAATGAATGAATAAATACACATAAACTTGTTAGGATTCATGTTCCATGCCCTGGGTCTGGTAGTTTATACACATTATAAATTAAATTTTAAAATACTTCCATAGGCAAGATATTATTATCCCTATTTCACACTCAAGGAAATCTCAGACTTGGAAAGGGTCAATCACTTTCTTTAAGTCACACAGCTAATAATAATGCTACAGTTTATTGTTATGACATTTATTATCAGGAAAAAACATTCTAGCAGAAAACTCAAAAAAGGTAAACTTTTCTGGCTAAGTCCATACATTTTAAAATCTTATAAGTACCTAAGATTTCACAACCTTTCCCCAATATTTTAACTTGTTACTCACCTATCATTAACATAATCAACCCAGTTTTCCATTTCAGACTCTGAATTGGTCTCTTTGATCTGTCAAAATGGAGAAGACCTTCGAGTCAAATTATAAAGTGAGACCAGAAAATGGTATTCAACAACTGATTCAAAAGACAAGAAAAACAACCTCCTCCAAGTGGGGAAGACAGCTAAGACGAATAGCATTTTATTAACACTTTCCATACTTTATAACCTGAATTCCATCTGAAGCTCAGAGAGAATACACATTATATAAACTATAGGAGAAAATGAATTTTTTTGGCTTTTGGTTATTACTCAGTGTGATACTGTGATTTAAAATAAGAAATATATATTTGGTGTTTATCCCTGCTCCTGGCACAGAGTTCCTAAAACCTTTGGAATTTCCTGGTGACGAGAGATAAAGGTGTCTTTTGCTGTTCATAAGTTCCTTTCAACCACACCAGAGTTCAGGTTAATACGTGATTTTTGGAAAGCACCTAAGGATGAAGACTGCTTGCCAAGGGAACCAACCACGTGATTGGAGAGATGGAACTCAGCCTCCCTGCCCCCACCTCCAGGGAGGGGAAGGGGACCAGAAGTGGAACTAATCATCAGTGGCCATGATTCAATCAATCATGGCTACTTAATGAAGCCTCCATAAAAACCCAAGAGGAGAGCTTCCAGGCTGCTGAACACACGGAGGTGCTGGGAAGGCGGCACACCCGGAGAGGGCAGGAAGCTCCACACCCTTTCCCTCAGATCTTGCCCTATGCATCTCCTCCATCCTTTGTAATAAACTGGTAATCTAGTGGGTAAACTGTTTTCCTAAGTTCTGTGAGGCCCTGTAGCAAATTACCTCAGACTTATATACCTCGTTGATCAAAAGCACAGGTGACAGCCAGGTCTTGGGGTTGACATGTGAAGTGAGGGCAGCCTTGTGAGACTGAGCCCTTAACCTGTGGGATCTGACACCATCTCCAGATAGATAATGTCAGAACTGAGTTAAATAGTAGGACACCGAGCTGGTGTCTGAGAATTGCTGGGCGTGGAAAACTCACACGTTTGGAGGACAGAGTGTTCTGTGAGTGGTGTAAAGGAAAACAAGTTTTTTCCATTCATTCAGTCGCTCTTTTTACTGAATCCTGAGATTTATAATCGATGCTCACTAGTACATAAAAACACTCATAACTATTATCTATATATCAATGTTCCTTGATTCTAGGACACACAATTTAACATTCGATTTTCTGAAACTGAATATGTCTTACAATGGGTATGCACATTTAACGTTGTGGAATTGTTTTCCTGAAAAGCTGCGACTAAATGAGTGATGCAGTTTCAAATAATGACACATCTCTGCATACATATGGAATTATGAAGTTCCTTTTTTTACCGGTTCACTTTTCAAAGGTGTAAATTGTTGATTTTGACAAAATTAGTGATTACTGCCACTAATTTAGTGACAATTTTGAAAATACTACCCTTTTATAATATATACATACCAGTTGTATTAGTTCTTTGGCAAGCTGGAGAACTGACATTTCAAAATTGGTTCCAATGTTATAAATTTCACCGGGTTTTCCCTTTTTGAGGACAGTGAGAAATGCTTCTACTACATCAGTAGCATAAAGGAAGTTTCTTGTTTGAAGCCCTGATCCATGAATGCAGCTAAAAAGGTGAAATGAAAGGGAATCATAAAGTGTAAAAAAAAAGTAAGCTCTCCCAAACCAGGGTAAGGCAATGATTGGGTACAATTACAGAGAAGGCAATTCCCATGAAGATCCTAGACATCTCTTACTGAAAATACAAATTCTCATGACTTCCAGATTTTATCCATAATTCTTAACTGACCTCCAAACCCACTGTGGGTGCTCACTAGGAAAGCGGCAAACATGTAAGTGACCCCTGCAGAAATATTTATTCATCAATTTTATACCTTAAGTTCACTTTGAAGACTATCTACAGTTCAGTTAAATCTTTTGAAAAAGTAAAATTATATAAAGATAGATGACAAATTTTAATGCTATAACTCAAAGTTTTAGGATGGATTATTTAAGAATTAAAATTATCTTAGTAATCAAATTATAAAGATGAATTATACTTTATAATTATTTTTTAAACTATTACACTGACTGTAGAAGGAATTCTTAAGTTTGTTGGGACATTAAATCCCAAGGCCTCCAACTCTAACACTTTATGATTTTCAAGAAACACTGACACTAAATACTCTAGCATACCAGAAAAACATGGGTACAAAGGTAAATAACATACCATTTCCTGTTGTGTTGAAGTAAAGATATAAATTTTGGAATAACCTAAAAGAATATTTAAATTATCATTTCAGACTTTGGAAATTCATTCATTAATATAAACCTGAACTCATCGTAAGATTAAAAGATTATTATTGTTAAGAAATACACTTATGGGCAAATTCTAATTCTTATCAGGAGTTCAAGAAACACTTCTTATAATTTTGATAAGTAAAAGAACTGTAAGATCATTTCCTATTTCACAAATACGAGTTATTTGCTAGATAAAAATGAAGATAAAATGATATAAATAGTGAAAAAGTTCAGAAGAAATCTTCCTGAACAGTTTTCTGTCACTGCAAGCTCACTTCTGTGTTGATTTCATACGAGCAGGAATCATATACTTTTTACTTTACATACAGTACTTATTCAATAAGTGCTTGTGAAATTAATAAAAAGTAATTCCAGTGCCACTGGATTCAAAGAAAATTTGTGTCAAACATGGTGAGATAAGAAATTATTAAATTTATAATAAGTGTTAAAAAATTAAGCCAAATATATATTAATATCAGCAGATCACGATCTGGCCCTTTCCTTTGGGCAGACAGATCAAGGCAACCAGCGGCTAAGAAGTGAGAAAACCCAGCTCTAAATTTAGGCAGTGAAATATATGTATAACTGATTCACTCTGCTGTACACCTGAAACTGACACAACATTGTAAATCAACTATACTCCAATACAAATTTTAATAAATAAATAAATAAGTAAATTTAGGCAGTGAGACTAGTAGTTACTTAACATTGGGCTTAATGATACAGAATCAACCACACACATTTTCCGCCTTTTAACTACATTTCTTTATTTGCTAAACTACTTTCTGGATGACATTCAGGCCTGCAACAATACAGAGGAGTTGGGGAACAGCTAATCGGCTGCCTTTAAGACAAGTTTATGTACAAGCTTCCTGCATCACTCTCTAACTAGTGTCTACGTTTCTGTACAGCCTGACATATGGTCTGACTGCATACTAGGAAGGAGTCTTCACTGGTGTGACAGTAGTGATGGGAGTACTCTATAGTGTTTTAGAATCCTGCAAAGTACAAGGCATTTTCACACACATCATCTCACTGGACTCTTCAAAATCCTTCCTAAGTATTATCATTACCCGTCGATTTAAAGACAATGCTCAAAGGACCTAAGGTCATCCCAGCTGGTGAGTATCAAGTTGAGACTTAAACTCAAGTTTTCAAACTCTAAACATGATGAGATTTGTATGTGGCCTATGAAGTATTTATAATTACGGTTAATTGCAACATAAATTCTTTGGACAAATAACTGAAGAGGGATTATTTTAAATAATGAGAAGTTACAATCACTAGAACACATCAGGAATTCAAAAGTAAAATGTACCTTTTCTGGATATTGATGTGGTCCATAAACATTACTGCTTCGTGTGATGACAACTGGAAACTTAAAGAGAGTTCGACATTAAGGTAATGGAAGGGTCCAATAATAATGATTATCTAAAGATAAGCAGTTTTAACATATGGGCACTTTTGACTGAATAATTCCACGCACCTTAAGGACAGAAGCAAAGGGATTTTTTTTCTAATGTAAGGTTCCTGAAAAGACAGGAGAGGACGGGATGCAGATACAGGCAGAGGTTCCAAAAGGAAGAAGAGGAATAGTGTCTTCACTGAGACAAGGGAAGGATGAATACAGATGGAGGTGGGTTTGTAGGTCTGATAGCAGGAAATTAAGGACATTTCTACCTGATTCTTTCAGAGACCACTGAGATGTTAAACTTCAAGTTGGCTTTCTCTGTTGGACCAACCCTTACAAATAAAAAGAGCATCCGTGGAGGGAAAAGACCAGTGCTACTGGAACACAAAAGGCTAGAGAAGCTGAAGCAATCCCTTGGTTCGCCTTTCTGACCCAGTCCCTAATAACTCTGGAAGATCAGTGGGAAGCCAAGTGCAGGGGTTCCAGCTGATGATTCATAGTGGGCAAGGCTCCTGCACGGACACTGACACAGCCACTGGGGTAAATCTATCTCCCTTTCATGAGGGGCCGAGAGGAGCAGTGGCTGGTAAGGGAATCTGCCCTCCCACTGTCTTCCTTCACTCAGAGGACTCCTGGGAATCAGGACATTACAACAGGGCTTTTCACTCTAGCTGTAACACTCTACCTATTAGTGAAGCAGAAAAAAATATATACATAAATTATTCCTTTAAATGATGAACTGGATAAGAAGCAGGTCCCTGCTTTGTCCACACAATATTGGAAATCAGTTTTTAAAATTCCTTAATATATAACTTTTCTTAATCTATGTCTGCCATCCTAAAAATGAAATGTTGCTAATGCTAACTTGGAGTTTTAACACCTAAGTCCAAAGAAAAATGATTCTAGAGTTTCTGAGGTCAGTTCTTACCCTGTATCGTTCCCAGTAAGACTGTACAAAACACTCAGCAGCTGCTTTAGATGATGCATAAGGATTTGTAGGTTGTTTGGGAGAAGATTCATCAAATTCCTAATTTTAAAAAGACATATTAAAAAATAAGTATAAGGTATACTTTCTAAGTAGAAAAATCGGAGAACATATTACAAACTTGAAATGTAAATCAGTACATTTAAAAAACATTTATTGAGGACGTCCCTGGTGGTGCAGTGGTTAAGAATCCTGCCAATGCAGGGGATACGGGTTCGATCCCTGGTCCAGGAAGATCCCACATGTCGTGGAGCAACTAAGCCAGTGCGCCATGACTACTGAGCCTGCGCTCTAGATCCCGCGAGCCACAACTACTGAGCGCACGCGCCGCAACTACTGAGGCCTGCGCACCTAGAGCCCACGCTCCGCAACAAGAGAAGCCATCGCAGTGAGAAGCCCACGTACCGCAAGGAAGAGTAGCCCCCACTCGCCGCAACTAGAGAAAGCCCGCAGAGCAACAAAGACCCAACGCAGCCAAAAAAAAAAAAAAAAATTTATTGAAACCCAACTATGTGCCTGGCATTTTTCTAAGCACTTTACATGCAGTAACTTCTTTAAAGTTCATAACAACCCTGTAAGGCAGGCAGACAGAACAGCAAGTGCAAAGGCCCTGAGACAGACTGTGTCTAATGGAACTACAAGGAGGCTAGTGTGAGGGAAGAGAAATGTGAGACGAGGTCTGAAAGCCAGAGGCCAGAGCATGTGGAACCTTGAAGGCCACTGTCAAAACACTGATGGGTTTTGATGACAGTAATATCATGATCTGACTTATATTTTTAAAAGCATTCTGGCTACTGTGTCAGATCTGATGTAGGCTGACAGGAGTACAAGCTTACCTGATAAAAACTGCAAAGAGAGTTTGCAAATGGTTGTTCCTCAGAAGTGGGATTGGGCACTGAGGAGAAGTGGTCAGGGTCTGCTTTTACTCATTATAAGTCTTTTCAAACTACTTGGTTTTTTTCCCACTATGTACATGTTTTGGTAAATAAATGCATTTAAAAAATAAAACAAAACAAAATGAGGTCATTGTAAACACTGACTATGAAAAATACAGACTGGAGAATGGAGCCTCTCTTTGCATAAAAAGTATAATGTTTACAAATGATTAACAAAGGAGAACAGATTCCAGTTTCTACAACAATTTCACACTCACTCCTTGACAGTACAATATGCTTTGCTGAGTGGAAGAGAAGGGAGACAGGCCTTATGCTGCAGCGTAATTTACACATGCTTTGGCCCATGGGAATGACATTCATGATGTAAGACTGGGTGATCAGGGAAAAGCTGCTGCTCGCTTGCAAAATATGTCGGTCAAATTACATATATAAATCTGTACCAGACTAGGCTGTCGTTCCCCATTTGGGGTGGTACTATTTGATTTGAACAGAAGACACAACGGAATAATATTCTGGGGAATCCCGTAAGTGTGTATAATCAGAAGATGAAAAAAGTCCAGAGTAGGCTTTCATAAGACAGGTTTGTATGGTGGTATGGGGTAAGTAGGTGAAACAGTCATTTTCTTTTTATAATATCTGTTTTATTTATTTAATTTATTTTTGGCTGCGTTGGGTCTTTGTTGCTGCGCGCGGGCTTTCTCTAGTTGCGGTGAGCGGGGGCTACTCTTCATTGTGGTGCGCAGGCATCTCATTGCGGTGGCTTCTCTTGTTGCAGAGCAAGGGCTCTAGGTGCGCAGGCTTCAGTAGTTGTGGCACTGGGCTTCCCTAGTGGCTCAGTGGTTAAGAATCCTCCTGCCAATGCAGGGGACATGGGTTTGAGCCCTGGTCTGGGAAGATCCCACATGCTGCGGAGCAACTAAGTCCATGCTCTGCAGTTACTGAGCCTGTGCTCTAGAGTCCGTGAGCCACAACTACTGAGCCCACGTGCTGCAACTACTGACGCCCACGCGCCTAGAGCCCGTGCTCTACAACAAGAAAAGCCACTGCAATGAGAAGCCTGCGCACCGCAATGAACAGTAGCCCCCGCTCGCCACAACTAGAGAAAGTCCATGTGCAGCAACAAAGACCCAATGCAGCCATAAATAAATAAATAAATAAATATTAAAAGTTATTTAAAAAAAAAAGTAGTTGTGGCGCATGGGCTCAGTAGTTGTGGCACACGGGCTTAGCTGCTCTGCGGCATGTGGGATCTTGCCGGACCAGGGCTCGAACCTATGTCCCCTACATTGGCAGGCGGACTCCTAACCACTGCGCCACCAGGGAAGTCTGAAACAGTCATTTTCTAAGCTCACCTTATCAAGACTGCCTCCATAGACCTCATCTGTGCTGACATAAATAAATTTCTCCACTCTGGCTTCATGAGCAGCACTTAGCAAAACGTGAGTGCCATAAACATTAACATATGTAAACTCAAAGGCACGGACAAATGAAAGATCTAAAAAAAAAAGAAGAAAAAGCTAGAAGAATTCCACTCAAGGGACAAAGCAAATATTAAACAGTAGACTCAGGCTTAAGGAAAGCTCTATTCACGTTTCTTCATTCACCACAACTGCAATGGTGTTAAAAATAACATAAGGTGCATTGCTACTTATGATTTCTTTAAACACAAATTACATAGTACATGTGAATTCTTAGAACCTAGAAAACTATCAGTGCTATATTGCAGGAAATACTTTTTTTTAATTCAAAAAAGAAATGATACATCTAAAATTTAAAATGCTCTTAAATTTTAAAAAATTTTGGAACTAAAAGGTAGGAGGGTTTGCTTTGCTGGTATCAAGAATTATTATAAAGTTACAGTAATTACAGTGTGGTCATGGCATAAGGATAGACAAAGACCAATGGAACAGAACAGGAGCCCAGAAACAGAACCATGCATATATGGGTACTTGGTCTCCAACAAAGGTGGCAATGGGGAAAGGTTGATTCTTTCAATAAATGGTGCTGGGTCAAACTGATATTCATATGGGGAAAATATCTGAATGTAGAAGGCAAAACAATAACTTTTATGAAGAGAATATAAGAGAATATCTGCATGACCTTGGAGGTAGGAAAAGAGTTCTAACACAGAACGCAAAGAGCACTGACCATAAAGGAAAAGGCTGATAAACTGGACTACACTGAAATGAAGAATTTCAAATCATCAAAAGATATCATTAAGAAAGTGAAAAGGCAGGGAAATTCCTGGCAGTCTGCTGGTTAGGACTTAGCACTCTCACTGCCAAAGGCCTGGGTTCAATCCCTGGTTGGGGAACCCAGATCGCACAATGCAGCTGAGGTGAGGTGAGGTGACGTGACGTGAGTTGAGGGGGGGTGAGATGAGATGAGATAAAATAAAATAGAAAGGAAGGGAAAAGGCAAATCACAGATTGGAAAAAAGGTAGTGGAAAAGGTTTGAATTCAGAATATATAAAGGACTTATAAAAATCTGTAAGGAAAAAACTGACAACCCACTTGAAAATGGTAAACAGACTTACACAGAAACCTTCCAAAGAGATATACAAAGAGGAAAGGGAGGAGGATAATCCAGTAAACAAATGCAAAGGTTTTTAACATCATTCATAATCAGGGAAAAATATAATAAAAGCACCAAAGATTGACAACAGGAAGTACTGGTAAGCACCTCATAAATTGTTGGAAGGAAAACCACTTTATCATTAACCAAGTAAAAGGATTTGTTCTACCAGATATGAAAACACTACATTAGTCAATATACTGTGTGATCAGCACAGGCACAGACAGATAAGACCAATGGGGAGTTGAGAAACAGATACTCATATAGATGCTTGATACATGACAGAGCAGTGGAAACTGGTGAACTTTCCCATAAGTGGTAGAGGTCCAATTGGCATTCAAATAGAAAAAAATGAAATTGGACTCTTATCTAATACTGCATATAAAAATGAGTTTCAGATGGATTACAAATCTAAATGTGAAAGGCAAAACTATAAAGCTTTTCAAAGATAACACAGAAGAATATCTTCATGACCTTGAGGTAAAAGAGGATTTCTTAAGACCCAAAAAGCATTCAGCATACCATAAAAGATATATAAATTCACTGAGAATTTATATAAGAACATCTGTTCATCAAAACACACTAGCAAAAAGATGAAAAAATAAGCCACAGAGTGGGAGAAGATATATATATAATACACATAACAAAGGACTAGTATCCAGTGTGTGTGTATATACACACACACACACACACACACACACACATATATATATACACACACATATATATATATTCCAACAAATCAATGAGAACTGATTTAAAAATTTTAAAATGGGCAAAAGATTTCAACAGCATTTCACAAAAGAAGAAACTGAAATTATTAATAAACATATAAAAAGCACACAGCTTCATCAGTAATCAGGGAAATACAAATTAAAAGCACAATCAGATGCCACTCTACACACTACTGAGATTGACAAAAATGGAAAAGACTGACACAACTAAGCTTTGGTGAGATCTAGAATAATCTAGAAGGCCTCATATACTCCTGCAGGAGAAGAAACTGGTATAACTGCTTTGGAATACAGCTGGAAATTATCTCCATGTTGAAGTGTGCAGATCTTACAATTCCAGTTATATATTGAGAGAAATGTGTATTTATGTGTACCAAGATGCATGTGTAAGAATGCTCATGGTACTATTGTTCAAAATTGCTCCAATGTGCAAACAATCCAAATGTCCATCAAGAGTAAAACAGACACAGGAATTGTGGTATATACTTAGAATGGAACATTGTATGTCACTGACAAGGAACGAATTACACCTACACCCAACTGCATGGATGAATCTCCAAGGATGAAAAAGCAAGACCAAAAACCCTTCATGTTATTTTATATATGCATTTTTATAAAATCTAAAAACAGGCAAACTAACCTATACTGTTTAGAGATAAATACAGAAACAGTAAAACTGCAGAGAACACCAAGGGAAATTATAACTTAAAAATCAGGTAATAAGGCAGTAGTAATACTACTACTAAAGAGGGTTCAGCAACATTCTTTTGTTTAGGTGATGGCTACATGAGTATTCACATTATCATTATTCATTTAACCTTACTTCTAAATTCTTCTGAATATATATTACATTTCACAATATAAAATGTTATACAAATTATTAGAAGATATCTTAGGACAAAACAGTACAGATAACAATATAATGTTCAACTGTGTATCTACCACCCACCTTAAGAAAAACAACATAAAAATATAGCTGAAGGCCCATTTCCCCAGAAGTAATCACTAATTCTGGATTTGGCTAAACTCAGTTTTAAGATAACATTCAAGGTTACATTTTACCCTACGCTAACACAAGGGATCTGAATAGCACCAAGTATCTAGATGACAGAGTGACTATGGGCTTTTCTGGTAAAACATGGTATATGTCCTTTCACATACATTAAGTACCTACTTGTTCAACCCCATTATTGGACCTTGATTTTGGCTAGTTAGCCACTGGAAACAAACATCTGCCCATCATTAAACAATGCTTACCTACATGTGTTTGTGCAGCAAAATGTAGTACTATGTCTATTTTCTCTGTTTCAAAAAGTAGTTTCACGAAGTGAGAATCACATATGTCACCCTATATAAAAAAACAAACATGAAAAATCTAAGTTTCATTGAGCACTCCCAACCACAATAACCATTTTACTTCATGAACAAAAACATGATAAGAAAAAAAATTAATCCCCTCCCCCAGGTATAAAAGAGAATACCTTGAAAATTCAACTGAGGGGTCAAATACAATAATGAGGTATTTCTTCAGCATCCTAGGATACCAGATATTCAATTCAAAATATGTTTTTGCAAATAATTGTCTAAAACAGTATTTTTTTGAGCACCAACTACTTCTGTGGACTGTGCCAGCTTTTTTTCTTAACATTCTTGCCAACCTAAGGTAACTATGTTAACAGGAAAAAATTTAAACATACTTTTAAAAGTTTGAGATAACCACTATTGAAATATATTCAAAGTAAGTATAACAACTGGAATGATGGATTTCACCACAACTAAGTAAACTTATAAGTATTTTTAATGTTATATGTACGTTTAGTTCTAAAAATACGTATTCTCAACAATTCTTCAGTGACTAAAGGAGACACTTTGAAATAGAAGAAAAAAATTATGAAATGTTTGCTTAGTATATTCTTTAAGATTTGTGGTTAAAAAGAGAGTTTATAGAATCACTTTAAAAAACATAAATCAGGGCTTCCCTGGTGGCGCAGTGGTTGAGAGTCCGCCTGCCGATGCAGGGGACATGGGTTTGTGCCCCGGTCCGGGAAGATCCCACATGCCGCGGAGCGGCTGGGCCCGTGGGCCATGCTCGCTGAGCCTGTGCTCCGCAACGGGAGAGGCCACAACAGTGAGAGGCCCGCGTACCGTGACCTGGCTGCTTGGTTTATACTTTGGACTACCATGGGCTTGTATGGTGGGGTTTTTGACTACTGACTGGCCCGCGTAATACCCTACTTTATTACCAATCTCTTTAAATACCAGCAAGGCCTTATGAAGAAGGCTAGTTGAGGACCTAAAAATCACACACCATGGAATTTCAGTCAGCTACTCATAGATCTGCCAAGGCACCAAAAATAACATGTAGCTTTATATGCAGTATCAATCTACAAGTAATATTCTCTATAGCACATGGTACTACTGGAAATTAAAAAGGTCTTTAATAAGCATGCTTCCAAGCCCATATTACACAAGTTTACAAAGTAGAAAGATATAATGTCTAAATGACTAAAGAGGCACAGTATAAAATAATTATATAACTATAAGAATACTTCCATACCTGTATAAATTTGTAATTTTGTTTATTAGAAATGGTTTCAAGATTCTTCAGGCTTGCACAGTAATCCAGCTTAAAATAAGTAAGGATGGGGGAAAAACAACACAAAAAGTGATAACAGCTTTTCCTATAAAATATCAATTTATTTAAAATACTATAGATTTCTGATCATAACACAAAAACGTGTCTTCTTAAAGTGTTTGCTCTCAGTGTTTTTAGAAGTTTCTGATAGCTTAAAAGTAAAAAAAAAAACGAACAAAAATATGTAATTTTTTACCTTTTCAAAATACAAAAAAATTAATTTTTATAAGCCTCTCCTTTAAAAAATTTTCCTGCCCAGATTTGCCTTCAGTCACTGGGGGCTGTAAGAGTTCACCATTCCTTACTGAAAAGGAATTAGTGATTGAATACAATTACACCTGTGTTACACATATTGTAACTCATTATGCTTCTTCCTGAGTTAACCGTTGGTAAATCAGTGTATACAGATGGAGGAAAAAATTACTGTCCATGATATTATGGCAGGCAAAAATTATTAAGACTTACAGATTATTTTTTGTCTCTATATATTTTTTACTATTACGTTTTATAAAATTAAGGTAACTAATTGTATCTTGTGTTCAAAGTCAACAACACAGTGATTACCAATCATGGCTTTCAGAATCTCCAGGGAACTTCCAATTATTACAGAAAAATTCTCAAAACGAAATTAATTTACATGCACTTTAGTTTTTAAAATAAATATATAATTTTCAGGAGGTGGCAGTTATAAAATCATATAATAAAATAATCAGAGTATCTCAATGCCAAAAAAGGTTAACAATCACAAGATTACACTAAATACTGAATTCAGAGTGAAGATTTTCTTTTAGTAAAAATACTGTACTTAAAACCTTTACGTTATGGGCTATCATAACAAATTCAAAAGTTTCAAGACTTTATGTAAGATCTAAAACTGTATGAACACATGACTATATAGGCTCCTAAGCTGCTAAAATGACTAAATAAAAAACTAAGATATCAGCAGGACAGGATTCTAATACTTTTTTAAAATATAAATAAGTATCAGCACACAGGGCTCTTTTTTTTTTTTTAAACACAGAGCTCATTTTTATAAAACTTACCTTGTCTAGATTTATGATCATATAGTTTGGATAATCTTCTACTAAGGAGACAATCACATGTGATGCACTATAGAGAAAAGCGTATCTTGTTAGCAGAGAATTTAACCTTTTCCTTAAATTCTCAAACGTTATCCTAAGTTGTTGAATATTAGGAAACTATTCAAAGATACCTTCAAATTGCTGCAAGATAACAGAAATGATGTAACTATGCTGAATATATACACATCCACACTTTTCATTAATCTTCTCAACAGTACTGATATACAAAGTCTTACACTCCCTTTACACTACGGTGAAGAGAGAATTTACTGGTCCTGGGTATAAGAAAATAATTAACCAAATGATGCTGTCCATGCATACTTTGAGCGTGGTAGTAAAGCAGTATCATGAATACAATGGGTGGTGTTCACTGCAGATGGACTTAAATGACAATGTACCTTTTCAGAGACTGCAGGTATAAACTATGTAAAAATTAAGCTGTTATGAGCATAGGAGTTGTCCATGTTCACAGAAGCCTATTGCAATTGCTATTTCTTGGTATAAGAATTTGGTGGTGTAAAGTGGTAAACCTAGGTTTCCAAGGCTAAGAACTGCTGAAACCATCCTGAAGTTAGTGGCACAGAGGGTTTTAGAGGACCCTGAAATGGAGCCAGAGGCATCTCTCAGTGAGATGATCCACCAGATTTTTATCATATACACCAAAACATTGGGCTCCTAGGAACAAATTATGAATTCAGAGTTTGTACTTGACAGCCCTTTCACAGAACTTTCTAGGACGTACCTTTCCTGGACCAGCACTGTTCCACCCTTTTATGCCCACGCTCCCCTTTTCATTAAGTGAAACTTGCCTGGTACCCTCCTCCAAACCACTGTCAGATTGGAAGAGGTGATCTGATATACTAATGGGGGAGGGAAGCATTCTTCCAGGAGTTGAGGGAACCACAGTCTCTGCCCTCACTCGGTTTACATCCTAGGGTTGGGATGCAGGCAATAAGCAAGTAAACACAAATACGCAATATAGTTTCAGGTAGTGATAAGTGTGTTAGTTGGGAGAGGGGCTATTTTAGATAGGGTGCTCAGCTAAGGCTGGGAGGAGGTGACCTCTGCGTAAACATCTGAACTGAGAGATGCAAACAGCCTAAGCAAAGAGGAAGCAAGTGCAAAGGCCTCAAAATAGGGGAAACTAGCCTCCTGGGTTCCAGGAACTGCAAGAGGCTCAGAAAAGCAAGAGGTGGAAGGACAGGGGATCCGGTTTGAGCTTTGACACCTGAGCGTCTTCCAGACATGGTAAAGAGTTTACATTTTATTCTAAGTCCGACAGGAATCTTTGGAATGAAATTACGCACTTATTTACTTAATAAACACTGACTTGTGCGTGAGAACAGGCTTTAAGGGAACAAGAGTAGAAGCAGTGTGACCAATCAGGAGGCTACAGTAGCAGTCTAGGCAAAAGCAGACATTAACAGGGGCTAGGGTAGAACAGGGGAGGAGGGTGAGAAGTGGTCTCTTCGGAAGGAGTGAGAGAAGACTTGCTGATTAAATATGGGTGTGAGAGGGAAAGAGGCTTCAAACGACTAGTACAGGTCAAAACACCGACAGAGGACTTTTTTAAGTCTGCTGAATAAATGAAACCCTTATCATAATCCCAAAACCGGTTCATGGAGCCTATATGTCCAAGGCCTGTGTATCGTGGGCCCTTGGCTCGGGTTGAGGCAGTTGGTGAGAAGCTTACTGCAAAGGGGGCGCACTCAGAAGAGTGACAGGTACCTCTCGGGCCAGATAGAAAGGTGGACAGTACCACAGCACTTCTGCTTAGTTTGGGAGGCGTTTAAAAGACGTCGTTTCAAAGGAGCCACGCACGTCTTCGCAGGCCGGGAAGTGGAGAGAAAGTGGGATGATCCTAGTCGTGCGTTAAGACCCTCCCCCTGTCAATCAGATCCCCGAAGCTGATCCCAAATTGCCAAGGGCAAGCAGAGGCGCAGGGAAAGGTTGGGGTTTCTGGGGAGCCACTACTCTGCCAGCGGCGCCGTTACCTACATGAAACCAGCACCCCCGGTCACCAGGACCCGCTTCGCAAAGCCGTTGGGAGGACGCAAGGGCTCGGCCCGTCCCGCAGCCAACATCTCCCAGCTCAGCAGGGACTGGAACCGTAAAACGCCACGTTTGTAGATCGTAGGGAAGTTCCACTACGACTTTTTGCGACGCGTCTCCCTCCCCCGACACGTTAACGGGGCAGGCAGCGGTCGCTTCCGGAGCTCGGGCTGACTTGTCCCCGCCCACTGACGGCTGGGCGGGGCCTCCGGGTGTGCGGTCCGCGCAGCGCCACTGCGCAGGCGCAGCTCTTCTCTGCCAACACCTCGGAGGATTGGAGTGACCGGCGTAGCTGGGAAAGTAGGGTCTTAAAGGTTCCGGGGCAAATGACACCACCGTGGATTAGGCTTTACTTAGCTACACATGTGGTCGGAGTTAGGAATGATTACCTTCTTTTCATTCTTGAACTACAGCGATCTCCACAGATTACTCACCGGTTGAGCTGAGAACTCCAGTTCTCTTAGTTCTCTTCTTGCAAACTGTGGAGATGGGAGGTTGGAATTGCAAAATGGCCTTTTACTTTCTCGTCGGCACCATTTACAGACAGTGCGGGCCGCTTGCAGTCGTGGTAAAGATGTTCCCTAGATCCTATCCTTAGATCCTTTCCTACTGTTCTTTCCCTACTGCCCACCCTGCCTCAGCCTCCCTGCCCTGCTTTGGTCTTCCTTGCATTTCCCAGGCATGCTTCTTCTCTTGGGCTTGGGTGCACTTTCCTCAGATGTCTGCCTAGTTTTTACCCTCAGGTATCAGCTTGAATGCCACCCTAGTGGAGAGTCCCTCCTTGATCACTCCAGTTAAAATAGCAAGCTGTACCCGAGCCCTGCCGAGCCACTTTACCCCTCTTTATTTTTCTCCATAGCCATCTTCAACATTTATGTTGAATTGCTCATTGTTACTGTTCCATGAAGGTAGGGCCTTTGTTTTGTTTCCTGCTATAATCCCAAGGCTTCAGGACCAGGCCAGGTACAGAATAAACCATCAGTAAATACTGTTTATTCAGATGAATAAATATCTTGGTTTTTTGTTTTTGTTTTCCACATAATGTGCTGGTGAAGTCTAAGAAGAATGGGAATACCCAGTATATGTGGATGTGTCATTTGTTACAACCATTTTGGGGGGCCAAGTGGTAACAATGAAAAGTTCAAATGTACACACCAGTCTATGATCCCCAAATTTCATGATGTATAATATAGATAATTGCAGAAAAACATAAATATGTTCATTGCTATAATGAAAAACTGGATACAATCTAAATGCCTACTAGTATTGTCTCACTTCTTCAATGCAATGGGCTGATATATAGCCTTTAAAAATAATGTACCAACATGGAATGAGGACCAAAATATATTGTAGTGAATACTTACTGTTCTATCTGACCAGACTTCCCTACCCTTTATCATCTCCCCAAGTTGACCCACCCAGGCAGACCACAGGATGTGCATCTGACTCACCATAGGCTAACTGAATCCTCTTCCTGGGATTTGGAATTGGACTGAGGTTTTAGCATAGTGTGATGTGGTTGCTCTTCTTGAACTCTGAGGACCTATAAACATTTGCAACTTGTTGGTAGCTATACTCATTCAAATGAAACGGGAAATCAAGAAGCCTGTTTTGGGGGCTTCCCTGGTGGCGCAGTGGTTGAGAGTCCGCCTGCCGATGCAGGGGACGCGGGTTCTGTGCCCCGGTCCGGCAAGATCCCACATGCCGCGGAGCGACTGGGCCCGTGCGCCATGGCCGCTGGGCCTGTGTGTCCGGAGCCTGTGCTTCGCAGCGGGAGAGGCCACAACAGTGAGAGGCCCGCGTACCGCAAAAAAAAAAAAAAAAAAAAAAAAGAGAAGAAGCCTGTCTTCAGTGAGAGAGAAAAACAAAATTGATTATGAAGAGAAGAAAGAGAAGAAGAAATATTGACAGTATTCAAGGCCAATGTTCAGACTTTTTTCAGGACCAATTTTATTCCTGTCCTTGGTTTGCAAACACCACATAATTTGTAAATGCACATCTTAAAGGATCCACCCTAAACTATTAACAAGGAGTTACCTTTGGGTATCCGTATGAGCAGGGAAAGAAGGAAATGAGGACTTCAATTTTTACTTCATACTTTTTTTTCCCCGTACTTTTTTGACTGTGAATTTTTTTCTAAGCTGCATGAATTACTTTTATAATTAAAAATAAATAAAATATTTTAATAAATAAAAATCTCATATATTAATATCTCCAGTTTATTCCTGGTCATCCAGAGATATAGAAAATGCTGGGTATATATGAAATGTTCCCTCAAGATTTCTTTTTCTAAATGATGAGGTCTGTTGTGAGAACTTGATTATATGTAATAAAAGCTTGTTGTCAAATGAAAATAATTTATATACATTTATTCATGAAATGATTTTTGAGCTTCTACTCTCATCAAGACAGACATAGTCTCTAACCAGCTGGAGCTTACCATATAGTAAGGGATTCAGATAAATCAATAGACATTTACAAAATAGTGTGGTAACTGCCCTGGTAGGGCAGTAAGGGATTCTGGTACCAGGGGTATCTAACACAGATGTGAGGGTTTGAGAAAGGCTTCTTACCGTGCCTTGGGAAAGTAAAGTAGGAAAAGGAGATGAAGTGGAGGCTGAATGGTAGAATATGTGAAGTATTCCAGCAGGAGGAATCTGCAAGTGCTATAGGCCCAGAGGGGAGAACTTGGAGTGTGCTTAGCAAACTGACAGTGGCTCAGTAAGGATGGACATCAACTGTTGAGAGATACAAATTCGAGAGACTTGAAAGTCATATTCTGAAGAGTTTGGGTTATGTCCTAAGACAACTGAGAGACTTTGAAGGAAAGCGATACAGTCATACTGCGCTTCCCAAAGCTTTCTGTGGTACTAGGCTAGAGATAGACTGTGTGTAACCACTTCGGGAAAATTGACTGTTGCCAGGTTAGTTGCCATAGGCCAAGTAAATAATGGTAAGATGGTGGCCTGCGTAGAATAGTGGCTGGCACTTCCTAACCTAACCGTCCAGAAGAGGCGCTAATAAACTTGTTTCATTGAATTGATTGGATGTAGAGGTATGAGGGGTGGTGGTAAGGGGGGGGGGGGTGTCGCTATAATTTTCATCTGGCCTGTTGGATGATGGCATAGCTCAAGAAGACAGGAAACCTAGGAGGAAAAAGTCGGTTGAAGGTGCCGAGAGGCCAGGCATTAAATGGACAGGGGCAGTTAGGTGCTTTTGAGACATTAAATTGGAAACGTCCAGTACGTTACATGGGCACGTAGGGCTTTCTTTGCTGGAGTATTCCTCGCCCCACCAGAAGCATTGCTGTTGTGTGTTTCTTAGTCCTTTTCGTATCCCACACATCCCTGGAAACCTTTCGGGCCCGTTCCGCGCGCCCGCGCATGCGCAATGGCACCACGCGCGCGGAGGAGAGGAGGGCAATAATTTTTCCGTAACCTGAAGCAACATCCTCCTGAGTCTCCATAAAAAAGGCGGGAACTAGCCAAAAGGCCGGGGAGTGATGGGACTTGCAGATCTGCAGTCCCGCCCATTTCAGCCTCTGATTGGTGGGTATCCTTGGCTCGTGGTGGAGGGGCCCCCTCATTGGCTATTAGGCCCCGGGGGCGGGCCCGCGACGCCGGTCCCTCTCCCCTCACCTCCCCATCTCAAGCTGTAGACGTGGGGCCGCGGCCACAGGCGGTTAGGGGCAGGGGTGTGAGTGCCGAGCAGGAGGCGGGGATGGGGGGGCTGCGGCTGCTGGCGGTGGCCTTCACTTGCTGCTGGTGGCCACCCGGCAGCCAGGGTAAGACGCTGCGAGGCAGCTTCAGCAGCGCCGCGGCCCGAGACGCTCAAGGCCAGAGCATCGGGCACTTCGAGTTCCACGGTAGGTGCGGGGGCGGGGAGAGGGATGAAGGCTCGTGGGCCCATCCCGCGGCCCCTCCCTCCCCGCCTCGCGTGGGGAGCCGGGAGCCGGCGGCGGCGAGGCTGGGGACTTCACCCTGCTCACCTGCGCTTCCCCCGTGGCCGGCAGCCGCCCCCATCGCAGCTTCCCGGAATCGTGGGATGCGTTTATGGCCAGCCCCTGTGTTGCTGCTCCCCAGATCCTTGTAAGCACCTCCCCCGGTTGGTGGCTGTGTTCTGCACCTAAAAGACCGTTTCCCCTTTCCTCCCTGTCCTAACGAATGTGCTGATGACTCTCCTGCTGCCAGTTTCGAGATCCTTCGCTTAAAGAAGCATCCTTTGCTCGCTCCGTTCTCAGCCTGATTGTATACACTAAGGCACCGTAATTCGTGAAGTCCCAGAACTTAGATTTCCTGGGTTTTGTTCTTTTTGTCTTAAGATCAGTTTGCTAAAACCTACTTGCAGCAGAGAGGTTTTGGAATCACCCACCCCTCCCCCAAAACACCTGATAATCTAGTTGTCACAATTGCTGGGACAGTTTGGTTACCTCCCTACGAAAGGAGTAGCTTTACTGTGGACCACGAGGGCTAGAATTAACTTTACAGAAATGCGTGCAAGTGTATCTTGGAAGCTTCATAATTTGTATCCTCTGTGGCCCTTCTGAATGAGATTGCATTCGATTCTTCCCTTCTGGTCTCCCTCAAAAATCCATAATTCTTCAATGAATGAATCTGCATTCCTTCTAATTTTTGCCCTATTTATTTGCACTCTCAAAATTTGGACGTTTTTCTTGGTATATACTACTTAATTTGACTACTACTGTATCTCAAATAATTATTTGCTTTGATGAGGTTAGGATCCTTGATTCATAGAGTCTTTAGCATTAAAAGATGCAAGATCACAATACTGTCCTAGAGAGGATTCTTAGAAGAAGATAATAAAAACAGGAAGCTAATTGGTTGGGAAAGAAATTGAAAGTATTGAATTACAGAATTGTTGGTGTGAAGGGAAGGGAAACTTTATTATTTTTAATCTGAAGTTTTAAAAATAACTGAGAAAAGGAGATGCAATCCATTTAACAAAATCTATTGTGGAGTAGACCTTGGGTGAATGAAGAAGAAACTCGAGGGTTTTATTATTTTTTTAGGTAACATTTTCAGTTACTTAATCAACTGGCTGTAACTATACTTTGACTATTGACAGTGATAGTAATGTCACTACAATAAATGGTACAGTCTGGACACTACCAGAAAATCTGGCATGTATGGAAGCTGTGACGCGGCTTGTTACTTGTGACTCCCAGACAGGTTTAGACAACCCTGATATTTCATGGTGATTACCTGATAAACATAGAGGAGAAACATGTCGTAAATCCAGATTTCTCAGGTAAGCTTGAGGAATAGAGTGTTCCAAGTATATTAACATACACACTTTCTATCTTTTGGGTGTGTGTATTTTACTATTACCAATTTTCAGTGAATTCGAATTCAGGAAAATAATAATACTAAGACCATACAGTACTGAAATATGAACTCTAATTCAGAATGTGATTTAAGATGTTAATAGGGCCTTAGAGTCACTTTTAAGGCTGTTGATAATTTATAACGTAATTAGTTTATATCAGAGACTTAGACGGTTTTTGATACACACTATAACTTTAAATTTATTTAAAATGTTTAGTCAAAGTGATAATAGTAAAAACAACAGAAACAGGAGAATAAAAAGATCTTCAGATGAAAAAACAGCCCTGTTTCCCTTCTCCTCACCCAGAGTCCCTTTCCCTAGAGGCAACTACTTTTTGCTGTTTCTCTCCTGGGCCTTAAATGTAGTTGCTGTGTGCAACAAGGCTCATTCTATAGTTGTCTTACAACATACATTGTTCTGAAAATTCCTTTGTAAAAGTCACAGATGTCAAATTTTGTATCAGGTCTACCCCAAAACTCATTTATTTAACCTTTCTTGCTATAGGATGTTTATGTTTTTTATATTAAAAAATAATTAAATATTAACAGCCATGTTATATTAAAAAACAAAAGAAATTTTGGCAGGAAATTTCTATGGATAGTTTATAGGCAAGTGTTAAAGATGTGGAGTGGTTGTAAAATGAGGCAAAATTCTATCACAGTGAATATCTACATACAGAAGTGGCTGTTTATTCAGTGAAAAACCATGCGTTATCAGCTGAAGTATAAGGAAACACCACACATTGTTTTGGATAATTAATGTGAATAATCTCTTGACTTGCATCTGAATGGGATGGTCATTCTAATGTGACCTACCTAGCTAAAATGAGATTTCAGAAAAACTGTGCTCTTTTAATTCCCATTTTGATACATAGAGGTATTGAATTGTCCTACCGTCTCAGTCCCATACAAGACCAAACTAGTTGATAATTTTTGTTCTAATGTCCAGGTGACCATGCTCTTCTCTGTGTCAGAATCAATGACATAGCAGTAGCCATTGGAAAGGAAGCTAAACTCTACCTGTTCCAAGCCCAGGAATGGCTAAAGCTGCAGGAAAGCGGTCACGGTTATAGTTGTAGTGAAAAATTATCCAAAGCTCAGTTGACAAGTGAGTATATCCTTTGTTCTTTGATCGTTATGTATATATTTTTCTTCCTTAATGTCGGGAGTATAGTATTTACATATCTAGATGTTTCATGGCACAGCACATATCACACTCTGTTGAGTACATTTTAAGCTAAAGTTTAAGGAAACTAATCTTTTCCTTGATCAAAAGATAGAATGCCTTTTTCCCCTCTTATTCAAAATATTTGAAAAAATATCCAGATAATTTATAAAGGTGTACGTTCCTACATTCAGACTTCTCACAGGTCACATAATTCATACCAATATGGCAGATATATTTTGACCAAGTGGCAGCATGGAGTGAATGATAACATTTGTTGAATGCTTATTGTCTGGTAGCACTGAGCTAAACACTAAGCTTGCATTATCTCAGTTAATTGTATAATTTAGCCCAAGTGATGCTGTTTTGCAACATGTTATTGGGACTCGGGACCAAGTCATATGGTGACATAATGTGTCATTTTAGAATATACCAGCCCCACATCATTTATAAACCTCTAGGTTTGCCTCTGGAGAGGCTCTACTTTTATTTTTCTAGTTGCCTGAATTCTTGAGCTGTTCCATTCTCATCAACACTGTCCCATGCATTAGGGTGTTTGCCATCCAGAGTGAGTGCAGATCTTTTTAATATAGAGATGAAGAGCATATGCCATGCTACCCATTTTACCCCTTGGAAGTTAACTGGTTGTTAATTAGGAATATGAGACATCCATGAGAAAAAAATAGGAATTATCCCTCTCCCCTTTCCCCCCTGTATTTCCCCTACCATGTTCTGCGTAATGACGAGTCTCTGACTCTTCTTTCAGTCTAGTCAGTAAAGCACTGCCATTTCTAAACATCCAGTCTTAGTCTTAGCAGCTGTCTGGTTCCCTCATAACCTGAGTAGGGATAAGAGTACAAGTCCCCACTCATTGCCACCCGTTGTGGGGATCTTTTGTCTAGGTTTGTGAGATGACATTGACAGTATGCTGAAGAAGCCTGAATGACTGGATTCAGATATCAAAGACAGTTACATAAAGTTATTTACCTTAACCCTGAATTTTAGAACTTATCTGGGAAATTCATACAAATGCTCATTATCAATTCTCTTTTCCTTTCTACCCCAATTTAATCATCTAGGTGTTGCACATATGTATAAAATGTTCTAGCCTTCTGTTTCCAGTTATCCCCTTCTTGTTTCGTAAGTTACCTCTCAGTATCTCTTGATTTCATCTACTTTTCTTCATCTCTAACCCCACCATGTTATTCCAGGCTGCCGTAATCTCTCGCCTGTACTATTGCAGTAGCTCCTACCTGGCCACTGCAGCTATGCCGGTCCCCCTCTGGAATCAGAGTGATTTTTCTGAATGGCAGGTTTGATCATGTCACATTGGCATCCTCACCAGGACCTTCAGTACTTCCGTGGGTTCCTACTGCTCTGGGACAAAGGCGGCCCTCCTTAATCTGATCAGCAGAGCCGTCCGAGTCTGGCTGTTACTTACCCCCGACCCCAGCTTCATCTCACAGCACTGCCCCGTTGGGCCTCATTTTATTTGTAGCGCAGGTGTTCTTTGATTGCCACCCTGGGCCTTTGCACAGGCTTTTCCTCTGCTTTTTCTTCCTTCTCCTCTTTGGCTCGTCCATCCACTAACACTTGAGTTTTTAGAGCCTGTTGTTCTCCTCCACAGCATTTATTTTAGTTACAAGTTTACATTTTATTTATTTGTTATAAAATCAATCAGTGAGAGCAGCAGGGCTCTTTTGGTCTATTCATTCATTCATTCATTCATTCACAGCACTTCCAGTACTATGCTAGGCACTAGTGATACATCAAGGGACCAAAATACTGACACTCTCACAGTCCTTAAGGCTGCTGAGGGTATAAATAAGTTCACTGTGAATAAGTGTGAAACTGCTATTGTGATAAGGACTATGAATGTTAGTTACATGGTACTATGAGTGAGAATTTATGATACACTAGTGCTCAGTTAAGCATTGACTTAGTATTTGTAGGATGAATTGTCATGGAACTTAGTGCTTGAGGGGTTTTTCGTTAGTAGGTCATTTGCTTTGTACTTCGCACCTCAAAGTCTTTTTCTTTCTCTATTAAAAACTTATCAGGGACTTCCCTGGTGGTCCAGTGGTAAAGAATCCACTTTCCAATGCAGGGGACGTGGGTTCGATCCCTTGTCGGGGAACTAAGATCCCACATGCTGCGGGGCAACTAAGCCCGCACACCACAACTACCGAGCCTGAGCGCCTCAACTAGAGGCTCGCGTGCCTCAACTACAGAGCCCACGTGCTCTTGAGGCTGCGCACCACAACTAGAGAAAGAAAACCCACAGGCCACAACTAGATAGAAGCCTGCACACAGCAACTAAAGATCCCACATGCGTCAAGGAAGATCCCAAGTGCCGCAACTAAGACCCGGCACAGCCAAATAAAATAAAGTGAAATTAAATGAAATAGTAACTTATCAGACAGTTTAAAGCTTTGAGCTATAGGAATCAATTTGTTTTCTTATATTACATGATCAATATTATACCATATACTATATACGCTTGCAAAAACATAATTTTTTTTTTATCAGTCAAATACCTTCAGTCACAGAACTTACGTATATAGAGAGACTTGCTGCATTGCAACGACAGCTAAACTTGAGAATCACTGCTAGTAACTTGTAGTAAGATCTTGTTATCTTTGAGCTGCACTTCACCTATCTGTATAACAAGGAAGTTGGACTAGTTTTCTCTAAGCTTCCTAAAAGTCCTAAAATGCTGTGATTCTAATTATGACTCTTTAGGTGGAGTTGCATATGTAGAGAGCTATAATTTATAAAACCTCTTGCTGTTGTTTCTTTTTCTGTTTTTCCTTCCTCTTCCCTAATCTTAAGTGCAAGGGTATTCTTTGGAATTGTTGGAACGGAAGATCTCAGGAAACTGGAATTTTTGAGGAATGAAGATTTTTTGTTAAATTTGGAGGTCTGAAATAAATTGAGTACTAATGACATATATATCAGTTTCTACATATGTAATCAGTTCTTTTTCCCTTAACAAAAGCCAAGTCTTGACAAAATCTGTATTCTCCAACTTTTATATATTATTTTCATATTTATAGTATATTGTCATTTAGAAGCTTTGATGCATTGAAACAAAAAGCATATCCTTAAATTCATGACAGTGTAGTAGTATCACGTATTTGAAAATAATTCCTTATAGAAATAATTCTCATTTCCTGACCATTAATGAGACTTTTAAGAATTAATAGCCTTTCACCTACTTGGTGATGAGCCCATTAACTATGCCTAACTCCTGTGTAAAACCTTATTGCTGCTGTAAGCTATGAAAAGATTAGTAGATTTGAAAAATCTCAGTGTTGAATGTTGCTTGTGATTATACATTCTCCCAAATTAATATTTGAGAAATTATTTTTCAGTCTTACTTTTTGCTTTTTTCTCTTTCAGTAATTCATAAAACATCAGATTTTTTTAAATGATAAAAACTATTTTGTAGGTTTTTAAAGCAAACAAAGAAGATATTTAAATGCACAGAAAATGATGAGTTTATATGCAAAAAAATTTGCTGTCAGATTATAAGAATTAAATGTAACTTTGTGTATAAAACATTTTCAGTATTATCTTTTTACATCATATGCATATATTTCCTCTTGTACATTTGGTGTATTGTATAAATCGCTTAAAGGTGTTAGTATTTTATTATTCTGGGTAATTTTGTTAACAGTATTCATTTCCTCTATAATATTTTTGGGCGATTAGCCTTTCAACACCATTCTCTGCAATTCAAGTTTTGTTAATATTTGAGGTACTCATTACATCAGCATACAGTAAGCGTGCTGTGCTGTAGTCTTTTGTTTCAAAAACAATGAACATGCAGTTTTGTCAAGAGGCTTATTTCCTAGGCGTACTGAAAAAGGCAGCAAGACAAAAACTGAGGCCAATATCACTTTATGAAGCACACTTTTGTTTTTATTTGTTGTAGATCTACATAATTTAAAATGAAACATCAAAAAGTGTATTGGTGAAAATATAATGATTAAATTTTTATATTGTTTTATCTAAGAGAAAAAGTACAAGTGATAAAACCTCAACACAGCAAAGCCTTTATATAATGAAGTCCAGATTACATAATTTTGAGCTGCACATTTCAAAAGCCTTATTTCTGAGCTGCTATTGAATTCTTATTAAAGGTCATCAATTTAACAGAAACTAGAGAAACTAGAGTCTTTGCTACTTTTTTCTAGAAGCTGTGCAGTAAGAAAAACAGTATAAATGTCAGCTAAATTAAGCTATCCAAAAAAACAATGCTGTGGTATTCTTAACAAAATCATCTTGTCCAGTTTAACTACTATTAATGAAATTCCCAAATGTAAAGTTTAAGTCCTCAAAATTTGAATTCTGACAAGATAAATCTGTATCTCATTTATAAAGACAATGTATAAATAATATTTCTCCAACTTTTTATTAGGAAAATTTTCAATTATACATACAAGTTGAAAGCATAGTACAGCCAACATCTGTATATCCTTGGCTTAGATTTAATAATTTTATCAATAATATTTTGTTATATTTGCTTTATGTTTGTATGTGTGTGATTTTCGTTTTTAACTGAAATGAAAATAAGCTATGGGTGCCTTGAGCAGTTCACCGTATTTCAGCATACATCTTATAAGAGTAAGGACATTCTTCTCCATAACCATTACCATAACAATACCATTACTGCATCTAAGAAAATGAATAATTTCATAATAACCTCTAAAATCTCTTCCATATACAAATTTCCAGTTATCTCAAGAAATGTATTTTATTTATTAGAAAGTTTCATTTTTTCAGTTGAGGAAAAGATCAAGACTGACTGGCATGCAGTGGGGGCAATCTAGACTTAGGAATTGCACCCAACATAATCATATATTTTAAGAATACCCTACTTTATAGAGAATCAGACTCTCCACACAGGACTTTCATATACTGTCTCATTTGCTCCTCACAAGAACTCTGAGTCAGATAGGGCAAGTATCTTAAGTTTACTACTGAAGAAAGAAATTTAGAGAGGTTAAGTAATGAATATGATTCGTAAGACTTGCTTCTCTGACTCTTCCATTGTCTTTATTACACATAGTGTTTGAGACGCCACTTTCCTACAACATTCAGGGTAGTAGTGAGTTTCTCTTAGGTCAGAATCATAGTTTTAGATTGAGAAGGGATCTTAGACATCATTTAGTGTTTCTCAAAGGGGGTGCTACTGGCATTTTGGGCAGAACGGGTCTTTGTCACGTAAGCTTGGATTGTATGAGGTTTAGCACAGCCCTGCTTCAGGTATCTTGAAGTTGAGAACAATTGCTGTGACGACAGAACTGTCCCTACGCATTTTCAAATGCCCTGCAGAGGAGTAGCATTACCCTGGATTGAGAACCACTTATTGGTATAATCACCATATTTTAAAGAAAGGAAAAGGACAATTAACCTTTATTTAGCAACTACTATATGACAGATACCATGTTAAGTGACTCATATAACTTAGTCCTTGCATCAGCTCTTTGCTGTATTATCTTCATTTTACAGATGAAGAAAGTGAGTGTCATTGCTTATGTAACTTGCCCAAAGTCATATAGAAGGTAAGGATTGGAACCAGGATGCAAGCACAGGTCTGTGTGAGGCCAACATTCATGAGTTCCCACCCCAGCCCAACACACTGTATAGATGTGACCCAGTATGACAACTCATATTCCTGTAACTTCTATTTTTCGACTTTTAGTACCTTTTTAAAGAATAACAAATCAGGAAGAGATTTTGGGAAATCTTTTGAAGGTGTTTGTCAGTCATAGTTTTTAGATATAATAATTTCCAAAGTTGAATGCTCCATTTTAAATTTAACTCAAGTAATTTTCAGAAATGTTACTGTGATGGCTACACAGCATTGTGCATATACTTAATACAGAACTGTACACTTAAAAATGGTTAAAATGGTAACTTCTGTATTGTGTACATTTTACCACCACAACAAAAAAAGTTTTAGTGTTGCTAACTCACTTGAAAACTTTGAAAATACTTAAAATTGAAATTCAGAGTTTCAGTGAAACTATTCTAGTCATTTGTGGTATCTCATAGAACTTTTATAGTGATTCCTTTGGTTGGTTAAAATACATTATTTTTACCTGCTTTATGACTTACAGAACTTATTCCAATACTACATCAGGGCTTGGACTACTGAGACAATAAGAACTAAACAAAAGAATTCTCATTTCAAATTGATTATGTGACTAAAACAATGAATACATTTGAGAATTTTGCTTTGAAAGTGCTATTTTTTTTCTCTTTAAAGTAGCCATGAATCAGACTGAACATAATCTGACAGTGTCTCAGATTCCATATCCACAAATGTGGCACGTGTTCTATGCAGACAAGTATACGTGCAAAGAGGACAATGAGAATTCTCAGGTGGAAGATATCCCATTTGAAATGATGTTACTAAACCCGGATGCTGAAGGGAATCCATTTGATCATTTCAGTGCTGGAGAATCTGGTAAGAATATGTATTTAAATATATGTCCTAAATACAGAAAAAGATTTATGCACAAGTACCTTCATGTTATGTTTTTAGAATACTGAAAATTAAAAACAGCTTGTGTCCAACAGTAGACAAATGGTTAAATAAATCTTGTAGAACTGTAACAGCTGTACTATTAAGTTTTAAAGCAGAACTGGAAATTTTGTATTGTGTGGTTTCAAGTGTGTTAAAAAATGCGGAGAATAAACAGAAGTACAAGAATAGTAACAGATTGTTTCCATATTTTGGGTGGTAGAATTATGGATAATTTTCAGTTTCTACATTCTAAATCTTTTTGTTTTTATGATAAGCTAGCTTTATTTTTATAAACAGAAAAATGTTAAGAAACTGAGCAGTCTAAATTAGTAACCCAGTGATTAAGTGAGATAGAAACTCCACTACTTTGTATAGCTGTCCTTTACTAGGTTGTTTGAACATATTTAGGGGTTGCCTTTATTGGAGATTGCAACCATTTTTGAAATGATCAAAATTGATAAAACTTTCCAAAATTAAATCTACTCCCATAAAATATTTCATCAAAATTTTAGGTTGACAAAATTTTATGTTCTGCCCTACTGAAGTGAATTCCTAGCCCAAACAGAAATGAATGACTTCTTGTGATTAATGGTGGACATGCTATAAAATATTATGGATTTGTAAATTAACATGTCAGAATGAAAACTAAAATCTCTAGGCCATCTGTCAAAAAAAGGGTTAGGTGTTTACCTCTTCATGAGTTCATTACCCACTTGGAAGAGTTAGTCTGCTTAGAGAAAAGTTCAATCCCATTGCATTACATTTGCCATCAAGGTGAGTGGGTGGAGGTAGGCCAGGAGTTGAGGCCACATTAGACTAAACCAGTTGTTAAGCTCAAAGTGTAAATTGCCACAGCTAGAAAAGCAACTCAAGGAGCTTGTGTTATAAACAATAAGTCACAAGTGACTTAATGTATGAAGAAAGAAACTTTTTTAAAAATATCCTTTAGTTTGAGAAAATACTTACATAGTGACAGAATGGAGTCCTAAACATTTAAAAATAATTCATTCTAAAAGTCTTTACTGTGAAGGAAATGACATAATTGTTTTTGAGTGCAAATGAATGTAAAGGTTAAATTTCACTTGATACTATTTTGGATCAATGTAGATCATTATTGAAAGTTAATTCTGTCCTACCATTTCTTTTATCTTAGTAAGAGATATTGACATTTATTTTACATAGTTTGGAAAGGTATTGATGAAACCCAGGTCTAGTGATAGCATTGGATGGGTGGTTGGATTAACTTGCTTTTAAGGTTTCTTTTAACTATAAGGCTTCATTATTTCATATGACACTTATCTTTAGGACTGGTCAGGCTTCAGCAGGAAGTAATGCTCTTCTGTAGTCGCTGTACATGCAAACCCTACTGCCTCTAGTGGAGTCCACATCTGGTAGCCCTTCCCCCTCCTGCCTTCAGGCAGGAGAGTGGAGGCTCGAGGTGGTTTTGTTTATTGTATGGATCCATGAGACTCACTGGATCCTGATATTCTTTTTCTTGCCTCCTTATTAGGCTCTCATTTCTGGACTCTTTCCGCATTCCCAGTTTGATATCTGAACTTAGACCGTAGGCCATAAGGCAATGACATTTGTGCCCTGTGTGGTGCTTGGAGTACTGAATGTCAGTCATCCTTACCCTGGCTCATCCTGAACCTTGCCCATGTCTTCTAGTGTTTTTTTCAACACCCTGAATTATGGCTAGCTTTTTCTTTAGGGTTCCCACTAACCATTCTGACTCAGTTCTTAGTCCTGACTCCTTTTGACCTGTCTTCTCCTGTGACTGATTTTGATTTGATACTTATAGTATGTCTAAAATCTGTCTTTCTTATACTAGAATGGGGAAAGTTACTTTGGTCATGTCACCAAGAGTATTAAATGAGGGAAGAAATTTCACTATAACATGGATTTTCATTAAGCATGGGATTCTGTGCAAGGCTAATCTGTAGGGATTGATTATTAAAAAGTGCCATAAGTACTCAAAAGTATTCATTGCTAGATGTCTGGCATAATTTCCAAGGATCACATCATTTTATTATTTAAATGCCTTAAAATATGATTAATTCTACATTGAAGTCTAAATCGGTGGTTCTCAACCTGTCACTGTGTATGCATGTGGAGAGCTTTGGAAAAAGTACAGATGTCCACCCCCAGAGACTGAGAGAGAGACTTGGTTTTGGAGTGGAAGCTAGGCACTTGTAGTTGGTCAAAGCTCTGGAGTTGATTCTAATGTGCAGAACCACTTAGCTAAAAGTCCATATTCCACATTGTTTTGGTAATGTGCTGGTTTCAACATAGAGCCTTAAGAGGGATTCTTCCTATTCTGTAGCCTCAGGTATAGAATTTGTTTCCAGGGAATAATTCCCAGTTAGTTCATTTTAGAAACTTTTCCTCATTTGACTAATTTTCTGCCCTAAGTAGAGAAAATTGATTTGCTATGCTTTTTACTGAGAATTGACTGCTAAAGCATGTATCTTAGAGGTTTGAATTAGAATAACCTGGTGCAGAAAGCTACAATTAATGTTATATGCTACTCTGGTTAAATCTTACAGTTTGTTTTCTTTCAAACCAACTATGTATTTTATATCTACGAGACTTTAGTTAGTCCTGTATTTTACAGACTTAGGTTTTTTTGTTTTGGAGGGGTTTTTTTTGAATGTAGACTAAGGCAAGTTTGATGCTACTTGACAAAATACTACATAGGAATATCATGCTTCAAGGTAGAATAAAATAAAACTACCTCTTAAAAACTTAGAATCCTTGTTAACTGTATTTGTGATTGGTAGAGACCAAAAGAAGAAGTACTCAGAATCCTGAGAATTAAAGCATTATTGTCTAAAGTAGACTGGTTTTCATTGGAATGGTATTACAGGCTCTGTCACACCTGCCATCTCACTGTTCTGAAGATTCCAGATATGTTTATTATTTTCTCTTGTTCCCTTTTCTCCTCCGTTATCCTGAAAGATAATGGGTTGGATCTTACCTTTGGCTCTGTAACTTAAAGTAACAGAAAACTCTAATGCAAGTGGTATAGACAATAAGGAAATTAATTCTCTTACATGACAATAATTTCTGAGGCTTCTTCAGGGTAGTTTATTTAACATTATCCTACTCTGTTATCCTCTGACTGTCAGCTTTGTCAGCTCCCTCATATTCAAAGTTAACTGCAGCAGTCTGGGCCGTACATCTAGGCAATTGCAAAATTCAATGTCTCTTTTTTAAGAGCAAGGAAACCTTTCCCAGAAGCTCCCTTATTTCATTGGCCAGAACTCGACACGTGACCTTGTTGTCTAACATCATAAGAGAAATGTAAGTGAAGGTATCAGAAAGGTGATAAGGGTAAACCAACATGTCGAAGTAAAGGGTTAGGTTTACCTCTTTGGGAAAGGGGAATATTGGAATTTCTCTAATTGGTTTAGACTAATCAGGATTTATCTTGAGACCCTTGAAGGTAGGATGGCCATTGGGGTTCTGAGACAACAAGCATCACAGGTAGGCGAGAGTGTTCCAGGGGCTGCCTCATGACCCATTGACTCTCTCCTTTTCTTACCCTATTTTCTCCCATCTCCCATCATTTAGCCAGAACTGAATTTTTTTAAAGCTGTCCTGGAAGTTTTCTTCCTACTGAATTTTGCCAGTGCTTCCAGTTAAGTTTGCCTTAAAATCTGCTCATTCCCTTATAACATAAGTGTTTGTCACCTACTGCATGCTCATTTAAGAGTGTTTTTCTTCTTTTGTGTATATGTAAGTTTTAATACCTAGTATCCACCTGTTTTTTTTTTGTGTTGTTTTTTTTTTTGTGATACGCAGGCCTCTCACTGTTGTGGCCTCTCCCGTTGCGGAGCACAGGCTCCAGACGTGCAGGCTCAGCGGCCATGGCTCACGGGCCCAGCCACTCCGTGGCATGTGGGATCTTCCCGGACTGGGGCACGAACCCGTGTCCCCTGCATTGGCAGGCGGACTCTCAACCACTGCGCCACCAGGGAAGCCCTCCACCTGTTTTAAAATTAGATTTTAATTTCAAGGTGAACGTAGATTACTTTCCTGTGAAGGATGGTGGCAGAACAAAAGTAAAGTTGATTGAAGAGAAAAAAAAAAAACAGACTTTTTTCCCTAGAGGTGGTTTATTTAAAAGAACACTTGAGTGCAGACCCAGAGTTTTATCTTTAAAGTATCAGGGTAAAGGTAGGAATAATTTATGCAAAATGCAATGAGCAAAGTGTAGGACAAATGTCCTAGTTCAAGTTATTTAATATATTATCTCAATGAAATAATTTTTTGGTTACCGTGTTAGCTTTTTATGGAAGATACATTTAATCTTGAATAATCCTAAAACATTTTTTGCTAGTGACATGTGTCTTATTTTCAAAAGTCCCTTCCTCCTATATTATTCTGGTTCTCAATAAATAGTCTGTATAAAGCAGAAACTAACACACCATTGTAAAGCAATTATACCCCAATAAAGATGTTAAAAAAAAAAATATATAGAAAACATTGATTTCAATCCTACAAAAGAGTACCAGGTCATTAGAAACAACCGTCTTTGTTGTAGAAAACACTTTTTCTTTTTGATGCGTTTGAGATATTTTATTGTTGGCAATGCTACAGAAAATATTAAAGGTTGGTACATTAAGTAAAAAAAAATAAAAAAAAAAAATAAATAGTCTGGGATTTTCTTTTCATGGTGCATTTCTAAGCTAATAGCGTCTGAAACCTTATCTTGTAATGAATATTTTGTAAAGTATTATAAATAAATAAAAATTTAAATAGAATGCCATATTTAATTCTTTATACTAAGAAGAAAAGGTAAAAACAGATTCAGAACACAGGATAGCATACTTTTACTGACACACAGTTATAATATGTTTAGCTTATTTTCTGCCTTGTTCCATTACTATAACAATCCCAGGTTTATTGTCCCATTATTTCTAAAGCTAGAATACGCCTCTGTTTCAGGAATTTTAAAAGAAAATATGCCCATTCTGTTCTTTGATATTCTCTTCCTGAAGTCTAAACATACTTTCTCACCTAGACTAGAGAAGTGGACCATCAACATTTATGTACGTAGAGCAAGAGAGACACCCAGTGGCTGAAATACTTCTTTTTCTCTCTCTCTCTCTTTCTCCTAACAACGCCAAAAACATGATTGAGATTGAACTGTTTATTGAGTATTTTTCCTACTGTTTGCATCTTCTGGATTACTTTTCTAAAATTATTTTCCATACAATGTAAATATTCCCTTCTCTGCCTGTTGTTTGGAGTTTATCCCACATGGGAAGCCAGAGCAGATTCAGGGGTCACAGTTGGAATGGAAGTGAGTACAGTTTAGACGTTCATACACAGATTCAATGGAGACAGCTACAGCCACTGTCACGATATCCAGTGTTATTTAGATAGAATATAAAAGCCCTAATATTAGGGACTAGGTTTAGATGTAACCAAGTAAATGTAAGCCATTAAACTCAAAGCTGGCCCCTGGTTCGTTATAAAATTTTCTGAAATTTCCGAAAAATGAAGACACAGTCAAAAGATTCCAGGTAACACAGAAAAAGGGGTGTTTATCTTGAGGATGTGTGAAGACTACTGAAAAGCTGCTGGTAGAAACTGGAGGCTGCTTAATGACTGGGACCATTTTTAATATAAAATCTGCACATTCCTATGCTCTGTTCTTGTCTCTACCAACCAGCTCCCTCTGCTCATTCAAAATTTCTGCTTGCCCAGAATTTTGGTTTCATCATGGCCTGGTTTGACTCCTTTGGCCTGCTCCATCATCAACTCTTTTCAACTCCAGTTTCTCTTGCCTCATCCTTTCTATGTTTTGTGGTTTGATGTCCCAAGAGAACATGACTGGCTTCGTATCTGAGAACCAAGTGATGCTGCTGGCCAGTGACTAGTCTTTGGATTGGTAGCCACTTGGTCAGGTGTTTCAGTTTCAGTCACCTGTGGAGTGGAGTCCCATGGTCTCCATAGGTTTTCCTCTTTGACAGAGCTGAATGCCATTTACTTCAGAAGGAGGCCTGGTCGTGACAGGTATTTTGACGCTTTGTCCAAATGGGAATTTAAGGTTATGATACATTCCAGGGCTTCGTTCTTAGGCTTTAGCTGTATCAGAATCACTGAAGGACTTATTAAAACCAGAATGCTGGGTCCCACTCCCAGAATCTCTGATTCAGTAGATATGGGTTGAGTCCCAAGAATCTGCCTTTCTAACTACTTCCCTACTGATGGTGCTGCTGGCACAGGGCTCACACTTTGAGAATCATTGTCAGGGTATATAAAACTCTTATTGACTGACTAAATCTATTTTTAAACGTCTTATAAAAGAAATCCACTTTGGGGGGTAAAAAAGCATATCTAACTGAATGCTGAAATCATTGTTTTAATTTACTGTTTCGACCAAAACTATGATCTTGTGGTTAGTCTTTGGGCTTATTCCCTGACCAATATGATTTCTTATAGATTGCCTTCAGTTTAATCTGCGTTCTTTTAGTTAAAACTGTATCCTAAAGTAGAAAATTATTTGTTTCAACAGTCTTCCTTTTTTTTCTTTCACAAAAGTAAATGCTATGACTTCAGTTAAAAAGCAAGTTCTGGAAATATACTGATGGGAAGGTTTGAAAGCAACCCAACACTATAACTGGCTTGTTCCTTTCTTCTCTTCACAGGGTTACATGAGTTCTTTTTCCTCCTAGTCCTAGTGTACTTTGTGATTGCTTGCATTTATGCGCAATCATTGTGGCAGGCTATTAAGAAAGGAGGACCCATGCACGTGGTTTTAAAGGTTCTGACAACTGCATTGCTGTTACAAGCTGGTTCAGCTTTTGCTAATTACATTCATTTCTCCAGGTAACTCAAAACCATTAAAACTGTGTTCATCATTACGTCTAATTAATCCTAATTAGTCCACCAAAATTATGCTTGCTTTGATTATGAATGATTTTTTTCACACTTGTAATTGATGCTAATATTCTCCTCTTCAATTCTTCAGTTACTCCAAAGATGGAATAGGGGTACCTTTTATGGGAAGTTTGGCAGAATGTGAGTATCTTACTGAGCGTTTTTTTAAAACATAAACTTGCTGTCTGCTTCTTGTATGTTTTCCTTTTTTGTCAATTACTTTTTGTCATAATACAGTTTTTTTATCCAAGGTTGGTTAGATTCAGCTCAACTGGAAACAAGGTTATACATTTAGTTTCCACATATCCTATTTAGTTTCTTCTTAGTCATAGGTAATGTGTAGAGCTCTTCATTGTCTTTAGAGCATATTTATATGCATTCTCTCTTTTTTTTTTTCATGTGGACCATTTTTAAAGTCTTTATTGAATTTGTCACGATATTGCTTCTGTTTTATGTTTTGGTTTTTTGGCTGCAAAGCATGCGGGATCCTAGCTCCCCGACCAGGGATCAAACCCGCACCCCCTGCATTGGAAAGGCCAAGTCTTAATCACTGGACCACCAGGAGATTCCCACATTCTCTCATTTTTGTCCTCAATAAAAACTCAGTGAAGTAGATATGCTTATCCCTATTTTGCAGATAAAGAATCTGGGCTCAGTGACAGGAAGTACATTCCCAAATGTCAGTCAGCTAGTGAATGGTAGAGCCAAGATTTAGACCCCAATTTTCTGACCACAAAGCTAAAGGTTTTTTTTCTCTTTTTCATCCCTTTTGTGACTCTTTTGTCTCTATTTCTAACCCAGAGCCATAGAGTATACCTGTAATTGAGCTGACCTCTCAGCTTTGTTCTTTAATTTATAAGAGGAACTTTTGTGAAGTAGTTTTTCAGTTAAATATGATGGTGAAAAACTAAAAGTTCCTATAATCATGACTTTTTAAAGGGAACTTTAGAGGGACATCAGGTCATATGCCATTCTCAATCCTGAAAAACAAGTTAAGATTTGCTCTAAAAAAGCAGATTCTGAAAACGAAGACATTCTAGGATTTACTTTCCTTATATTTCCATATTTCTCTTCTAGTCTCCTCACTCTTTAATAGGGTATCTTATGGTAATCTCCATAAACATCTCAGGACCCACTTATCCTGATCTTGCTGCCTATTTTAAGATTCTAAAACTTCTAGAACCTTTCCTTTTCCTTGTGAAGAGGATGGATACTGTTTACCTCTTGGGCATGAACAAGAGTTGCTTCTCCTTTTTTGACATTACTAGAACCCTGGTTTCAACCCCTGTTTTCTCTTAGATGACTCAGGATGTTTAAGAGAATCCTAGAGTTTTAAAGCTGGACAGAGCATAGAAATAATTTAGCTTATGCATTTTAGATGAAGAAATTGTGGTCCAAAGAGGCAAAGCACACAGAGACCCATCAGTAGCAAAGCTGTTACTAAAATCAAGGACTTTTGAAGTTTTGTGAGTGTCTACTGTATTCAAAACAGTGTTTTAGGCTGTCTGGCATCTTCATGGTAAGTTAAAAGCAAAAGTCTTTTTAAAAAAACTGCAATAAATCAATGTTGATCATTTTTGGTAGTTCTGACAACAGGTTTGGTTAATGAAGATTTTTAATCAAATTCCACAGAATGGGGTTTTTGTGTCATCTGTGTATTTTATCTACATTAGTTATTTTTCAAGAACAGATAAGCAGTGTCTACCTACCCTCACAGTTATGGTATTATATCAATATGTGCATTATTTAGTATGTAAAGAAATGAGCCAGTGTTCCCTCCTCCCCAGTATTTGTTTTTGCTAATTAGCAACTTATCTAGGGATATTCCTTTGGCTAACTTCTTTAAATAACTGAATATGTATTTGTGAAATGTTTAATAAAAATAATTAGCATCACAGTCATTTAAAATCTATGGTGTAAGAAAATTGTGCTTGTTCTGAAAGGCCATGACACTTTATATCATTAAAGTGTAGTGACAGTTCAGTATTAGAATTCGCTATTACAAGTATGTAAGCATAAATGTAAAGTATCTGGTTTTAATTTGGGTGGCAGAGCTGGAGAAAAATATGGCAAAATAAAGCTGAAAAGGTCTATTATTAATAAGTTTTTGGCTTGTAACTTTTAATATAAGTTTGATACTACAGCTAGTTTTATCTGTTTCTCTAAGAATATCTTTATATAAAAGAAATAAAAGTCATAGACATCAAAGTTATAAATGGCAATTTGAAGAAAGTTTTATTTTATTGAATTGTGATCACATGTTTATCCCAAAATCCACATCAAAATACACTCCGATGGAAAAGTAATAATTTTTTAAAAAATCAGTAAATAGAACTTCTAAAATGAATACACATGGCAGTTGAAGTATTATTGCTTGTTATTTTCTTGTCACACTGAACTGGGTGCAGGCGGTTTCGTTGCGTCTTTTCTACCACAGCCAGCTTCCCCTGCAGTGTAAGCGATGGCCACCGGGTGGCACATCACACTAATGCATGGAGCGCTTCATTCGTCTTCAGGACTCTTGACACTAGGGCCAACATAATTGGATGTTACAGCAGCTCTGCGTTTTATTGTCATGCTATTTCTTATTGATAGGTTTAGAAAATACTCTTCATATTATAGGTCAGCCACCAAAAAAAATTAACAACCCAGAAGTATTCTCCACATTGCAGAAGTTATATTTAAAATTTGTTTCTTTTCATAAGCAGTGAGTTATAGATTGTAATTAGAAAATCTAAGAAGAATAAGAAACACAAAGAGATTTAAAGTTGGCCTTAATAAAGATATGATATGGACACATATATATTTTTAAAAATAGGAGTATTGCCATTGTTTTAACTATTTTCAGAAAGTTTACAAATTTAATGGCAAAATTTTAATTCTTTAGAATTATTATACATGAATATCTCTTATTGAATTTCATCAGTTTCTTTTTTAAAATGCCTGTCTTTTGTGGTTAATAAAATAATTATATTCTCAATGCAAAAAGGATAAAATTTGGGAATTCCATGGTGGTTCAGTGGTTAGGACTCCATGCTTTTACTGCTGAGGACACAGGTTCAGTCCCTGGTCGGGGAACTAAGATCCCGCAAGCTGTGCAGTGTGACCAAAAAAAAAAGGATAAAATTCTTTGTATTGTGAAAACTCAGTTGACTTTGCTTTTCATTTCCCATTAGTTTTTGACATCGCTTCCCAAATTCAAATGTTATACTTACTTCTGAGTCTATGCATGGGTTGGACAATAGTCAGAATGAAGAAGTCTCAGAGCAGACCTCTCCAGTGGGATTCTACTCCTGCGTCCACTGGCATTGCTGTCTTCATTGTCATAACACAGGTTAGTAGTGATACTAAATGTTTCTGCTTTGCAATATTGAGAAATGCAAATTTGAACATATCTCATGTCAAGAAACCTGGGACCCATGAGGAATTTGTGTCATTTTAAACTATGAATTTAAAGAGTGATAGATCATATATGAAGTAAGTGAGAAAGAGAAAGACAAATACCATATGATATCAGTTATATGTAGAATCTAAAATATGACACAAATGAATTTATCTACAAAACAGAAACAGACTCTCAGACATAGAAAACAAATTTATGGTTACCAAAGGGGAAAGAGGGAGAAGGAGGGATAAATTAGGAGTTTGGGATTAGCAGATGCACACTACTATATATAAAATAGATAAACAGGGTCCTACTGTATAGCACTGGGAACTATATTCAATATCGTCTAATAAACCATAATGGAAAAGAATCTGAAAAAGAATATGTATATATATGTGTAACTGAATTACTTTATTGTACATCAGAAACTAACACAACATTGTAAATCACCTATACTTCAATTTTTAAAAAATGGGAAAAAAAAAAAAAGAGTGATAGAGGGCTTCCCTGGTGGCGCAGTGGTTGAAAGTCCGCCTGCCGATGCAGGGGACGCGGGTTCATGCCCCGGTCTGGGAAGATCCCACATGCCGCAGAGCAGCTAGGCCCGTGAGCCATGGCCGCTCGGCCTGCGCGTCTGGAGCTTGTGCTCCGCAACGGGAGAGGCCACAACAGTGAGAGGCCCGCGTACCGCAAAAAAAAAAAAAAAAAAAAAAAGAGTGATAGATAAATAACCTGTTAATTTTCTGAGTGCTGATATATGTATATTGTAGAATTTCATTGTAATTTACCTGAATCTGAGCTTCCTATCAGATTATTTCAGTGCAGTATATTTAATATTCAGTTAGATTCTCATTTCCTAATTAAGAGCTTTCTTTCATATTTTCTAACACTTAGTAAGTACTCAATATTAAATGAGTCAGTTAATGAATTTGAGATTCATTCATTGGCCAGAATCTACTTTATACATGAAAGAATTCAAGTGAATATCAGAGTAAAGAAAAAACAAAACATAGAATAAAAAAGAATAGGATCTTGTTTTTGAAAACAAATGTAAAAACAAACTTGGTCTTTTAGAAGAGTCCTCTATGCCTTTTTTTTGTTTTTCTCTATAGTGACCTATAGACATTATTCTAGGATCTCCATATGCCTACGTACAATGGATTTATAAAAATTAAGAAGAAAGCTATAAACATAAAAATTTGTATTGAGTTTGTGACCATCAGCTATAGATGAAAATGAAATATACATCTGGGCTCTGTAAAGGACATCATAATCTAAGTTTTAATGCATTAAATAAATTGAAAAACTCACTAGTGAAGGGTAAGGCCTGTGCCCATCTACCTCTAGTACTTATTTTAGTACCTTAGGTGCTGAGTGAAGGTTTATTGAATTTACATGATTGATTTAGAAAGAGACCATATCACAGATATTGATATTTAAAAAGGAGATAATGCCAGGATGGGAGGGCTAGTGAGAAAGAACTGAATTAGGGGTGATTAAAGTAAGGGTAAGTTCTGCCAACTTAATGTTTTTGATCCAGGATTTATGGAGAGTAGTGTTAATATCAGGTTAAATTCTCATTTCTCAATAACTGTTTTAAAAATTGAATTTTCATTATTTCATTGCAATTTAAATTCATTATCATAAACAAATACAAATTGACATTATAACACTACCCTAGAGTTTATGTGAGCATTTGTGAAGAATGTATTAGACATGGCCCTGACTCTCAACAGCAGCCAGACTAGGGGGACGAGACAGGCAACAAGAGATCATGTAAATGTGTACAGTGTATTCCACAGGTCCTGCGTTAGCATACGTATGTGGAAATATGGGAGTATGAATATGTAAAAATGTGAATCATGGGAAATAGTAGTTTGGGGGGTTTTTTTGCTTTATTGGGTTATAATTGAAAAATAGAAATTGTATAGATTTAAGGTATACAACTTGATGTTTTGATATATTTATACATTATGAAATGTTCACCACAATCAAGCCAGTTAACATATCCATTACCTCACATAGCAGGAAATGGTAGTTCTATAATAGCACTTCTTTGTTGTAAAGAGTTACGTTTAGAAATGCAAGTTAAGGAATCAGACGGGTATAATTTGGCGTAGAGGAATGAATTTCTGTAATAAAGATCTAATTTTTGTTTCAAGAAGGAAATTTATGTGTGCAAGATGAGAAAAGAGTTCACCTAGCAAGAATGGTAGCTGGAGTAAAATTAGGGTGGAAGATTTGAGAATGAGGAAAGGAAGTGGTTGCTGGTAAACCCCATAAAGCCTAAAATTGGATTTAATAATGGAGTTTCGACCTAAATTCTTTGGAAGCCACTGAAGACCCAATTCTGAAGGCTGAGTTGGCAAATGAAGGGAGCACAGAGGGCTACTGACACGTGTGATGGTGAAAATTATCATAATTGAAGTGATTGCTGTTTGGTAAAGGTGGAGGCAATGTGGGCACTGATTTCTACTGAATAGCAGTAAACAGAACAGCTTAATGAAGAACTTGCGAGCTTTACACTGGGATAGTAACAATATGGTAAAAAAGGTGAACAGACAAATAAGGATAAGTAACTGTGCCCTGGATGCTATGTTGGACATTGAAAATCTCCTCTCCTTTACCCAGGGAAGTTACCGTGGGAAAAGAATGAGGTCTGAAATCAACAATTCTGACTTGTTAATTTCTGGATTACAAAAGATACTGAGATATTTGGAAGTTTATCCTGAGATAATGGGCTTGAATGCAGAACGGTTTGATTCCTAATAAGGTGTTGAAGTAAGAAAGAGATTTAGAAGAAAGTTTTATGTTTATTCTCTTCATCTTTTCGACTTATTTTCATCATTAGAGCTGTCTTACTTGAATCCTGGTAACAGTAGCATTTTTTATCTCTTGCATGTGGTCTCGTTCGATTACAATCCCTTTTCTCCAGCTGAGGGTATCAGTGAAGGAAAAACTGCTTGTGCTTTATTAATCAACACCTTATATAGTCTGATAAATCTTAGAGCCTCTTAGGAATGTTTATATACTGGTTAAGGGGATATAGAAAAGAGTTGAAAAAAGTACCTTACTGTAAGTAGACATGACTTTTTTCTCTAAATATTGTTTTTACAGAGTATTTTGCTACTTTGGGAACAGTTTGAAGATACCAGTCCTCACAGCCACCATTCACACCACAACTTAGCAGGGATCCTTCTAATTGTTTTAAGAATTTGCCTAGCGTTGTCATTAGGCTGTGGACTCTACCAGATCATCACAGTGGAAAGAAGTACACTCAAGAGGGAGTTCTATATCACTTTTGCCAAAGTATGGGTTTGGTTAGAAAATGACTTCTTCACATTATCAACTTCATTTTGCTTTACTTGGGAAGTTAAGGAGCCACCATATGCTAATATTTAGTAAGGTTTTATTACGTGCCAGGTACTCTATGTGCTTCAAATCATTTAATCTTCATAACTTATGAGATATAGATGATATTATCCCCATTTTGCAGAACTCATGAAACAGTAGTTTCCATGTAATCTTTGGCAGGTCCGTTTTGCCTGTACTATAATTTCTTTATCAATAGGGATTTTACATTTTTTCTGTAGTATCAGAATTTTTTTAATAAAAAAATTAGGATACGGTTTGCATGTCTCAAAAAACAGTCATTAATGGACTATGAACTGTTACTCCCAGAATTATGCAATGTTTTATAACAAACTATGAAGAGCCGTCCTTCAGCATAAGCAGAGGGAGCCAGGAGGCTGAGTACATACTATGTTTCAGCCATTTCATGTCATCCATATGAGATCATGTTTACTTCATTCCCCCTTGTTGTGTCCTTCTTATGCTAGTGAGATCTAAAGGCAAATGGATTTTTTTTCTGTACCCATTTAATAAAGGAAAAGATCAGGAGACAGGTTGAGTCAGTAACGTTACAGAAGCCTTCCTTCCTAGAAAGTTATATTTTTTTGGTCAGATTGAGAGAATCCGTAACCCATCATCTTGGCAACTCAAAGCACCATTCTGATAAGCAGTTTGGTCAGCCCACCCTAGTTGACAGTCTCAGTAGAACGAGGCTGAGACGGAGGAGGGCCAAATTCCTTCTTTATTCCAGATGTGGAGCATTTTAAAGCTGCTGCTGCAGCCCTAGGAACCCATGTCAGGCCTCTGAGTACCAAACAGGCAAGGATATGCCATTTCACTTTGGAATTCTTCCCAGAGACAGTAGTGCTTATTGTTTCAAAAGTTAGTATATACCTCAGGTATTTAAAAACTAAATTTCTTCTTTTCTTCTATGTTTAAAACAGTACAAAATTTTTTTCTTAAACTTTAATTTTTATATGTTTTAATATAACTATTTGAATAGGTTCAAACATCCAAAAGTATTTAAAAAGCAGCAAACGTGTTTCTTCTCTCCCATCTATGCAGTTATCACCTCCTCATATAATCACTGTTATTAATTCCTAATTTATTTTTTAGAGAATTTAAAATATATTACTATATACACTAATATGTATAAATGGATAACTAATAAGAACCTGCTGTATAAAAAAATAAATAAAATTCAAAAATATATATATATTTATATTTCCCTTCACTTTTATACAAATAGTAGCATTGTGAACACATTTTTCTATATCTTGTTTTTTTTTCTTATAACCTCAATATACCAAGCATTTCAACAGCTACTAGTATTAACTTATTATTTTATTTCAAATTTAATTTTGGAAAAGGATAAGTTGCCATGTTCTAGGATAAATAGAACATATATATTTGAAAAGTATAGTGTTAAAAAGTTTCCCATTCCTACTCGCCTAATTCTGTGTCTTTTGTACTAAATCTCAAACAGGTAACCGCTGCTAGTCAGTTTTTTGTGTATTCTTACAGAATTTCTTTGTGTATCTATATGCAAATATGAATGTATATTCTTATTTGTTTTTTATAGAAATATTACACATTTGTACCTTGTTTTTCTCAGATTTGTTACTTATATATCAAAACCTCAAAATATATGTATGAGGAAGATGTAAGATTTTAAATACTCCAAAAACACCCATTTGATTAGAAACAGAATATCATTGTCACAACAATAGCAGATATATTTCTACATTTTATTGCAAGTTCTACTGTACAGGCCAATTGAGATCAATCATGACCTCCTAAATATGCTGGTAATGTTATTTGCCTGGTACATTCTGAAAACAAAGCATAGCTGCGCTTACTTGACTTATTTTTCATTTGTTTCAGGGCTGTATCTTGTGGTTTTTGTGCCATCCAGGTCTTGCATGCATTTCTATCATTTTTAATGACTACCAAAGAGATAAGGTAAATAATATACATGATCAAAATAGTTTTTTGTAGTCTTTATTGGGAAATTATTAAAGTAGGAAAGGCCTGTTTATCCATTCAGCGGTTTCTTGGATTCTTTAAAATAAAACTTTGAAACAAAATATTGAACCAGTGAGTATTTAAATTTAGTTTATAAGCAGAATGATGGAAAATAGCTTTTGTTATTCTTAGCCAATTTCATAATACTGTTTTATAAATTAAATTATAAAATTTATAACTCATCTTTGTAGTTAAGAAAAAATGATTAAAATTTTTTGCTACATAATGTTAAAAATCAAGACAGCTTTCTAAAAGTCAGTCTAGTTGCTTTAACAGCCTGCAGACTGGAATGCCATGCTCAAGTATGCCACGTTTTGGTTGTATTGATACCTACCTTCTTAGGTGAATTACTCCATCATTTCGAAGTGGAGTTCTGCCAGGAGCCCTTTACAAGCAATGCAGTGTGCGGTTGAACACACAAATGTTTCTTGAACCTGAGGTATTTACAAAGGGTAAATAGATAGGAAGGTAGTCTACAAAAATAGAGAAGTGACTTGAGAATTTCGGAAAGGGCTTTTAGAGCACTCTCCAGCATTCAGGTAGGGGCATGCTTTATTCCTATTACTAGATTATTATTCCTATTCCTAGATTAGGAATATTATTCCTATTACTAGATTAGCCAGGAGTCTGATTTTTCCTATTACTTTCTTTAGTGCATGCACCCTGAGAAGATGGTTTAGCAAATTATTCTTTTGTGTCTTATTTTGACATCTATAAACTAACTGTTAAAGGAATTTTACTTTTGAACAATTATAGTTGAACATTAGTCTCATTTTCCTATTGAAAATTTCTTTTACAAAATGTACACACAGTAAAGATGGGACAGATACAGTTTTTTATTTATATATATTTATATAACATATATATAAGTTTATATATGTGTAAAGTATTTATAGGTCCATGATAAAATGAATATAATTTCTGTTTTTGCATGCAGTAAAGCATTCTCTTTCTTTTCTTTTCAGGTCATTACAGTAGGCGTTATCCTTTGCCAGTCTGTTTCCATGGTGATTCTCTACAGACTCTTTCTATCCCACAGTCTTTACTGGGAAGTTTCTTCACTTTCCTCAGTAACACTGCCACTGACCATATCATCTGGACACAAAAGTCGCCCTCACTTCTGATACTTGATTTTCTTTAGAGGAAAAGTAAATTTATTTACCAGAGTGCAATAAGGATTCAAATACAGTGACTTTTCTTTTCATACTTTTGGTATGAAAAATTGAACAAAGAAAGCAGAGCATGTTATTTATACGACTGCATTTAAGCAGTACCAAACTGAAAAAAAGGTAATAAATGTTTTGAGATATACTTAATAAACTTTCAAGAAAGAGTGTTGTTATAAGGTCATTTATGCAATTTCCATATGGAAATAAAGATGAAAAGAATTATATGATATTTTGGTAAGAAATTCACCACTTATAATGCCTCATCTTATATCAATAATTAACTCAGGTTTGATAGTCTTATAAAAAGTAATAAGTTAAATGATTACTTGCTTATACATGTCTAAACCAAGTCCAGTTATGAAATCAGTGTAATACACTGGTTAAAAACTGCTTCTTTTTATGCTTTAAGGAAAATGCATTTTGTATTGGAGTTAAAGAAATTGAAAATGAAGTTACTTCAGAAAATCAGTATAAAATATATTCATAGTTAAGTGAATAAGCTTTTGTTTATTTGTGGGTGGGGTTATTCTCCATTTTCTTCTATTTTAGCTCTAGCTAGGTTTTAGCTTGATTAGCAAAGCGTTTTTGACAGATAGTTTATGAAAAACTTAGATACATTGCATTGGTTTTACAAAGGGTTTTAAAATCTGAGCACTTAGGTGAAGGGACAAGCTGGTTTACATGTTGAAAAAGAAAGAAGGAGAAAGTACTCTGTGATATGGTACTAAAGTTTTAATCCTGATATAATTCATTTCTCTTACACTGAATCCCCAATCATAATTAAGCTGTATACACAGATTAAATTAACAGAAGCATTTCACATAAATGCTGGTTTCAGTCATCAACTACCCATGAATTCCTGCCCAAGGATACTTAATCAGGATTAAATTTTCTATGAATAATTGAAAAACAAAATACTCACTGGATTTGTTATAATCCGTGTTGGCACTGGATTCTAAGTAGTTGCCATCTTGAATCCTTTGTAATAAAGCCATATTTTTGCATATGATGCCCCAGTATTGAGTATACACTCTATCAAGTGCCTGTTTAAAAAAGTGCTGAATTGTTGTTGTTACCTGCTGTATAAAATGACTATGCCCATTAATAGTCACTGATCAGAAATTATTCTGTTTCTGTTTCTCAAGTCATTCAGGCCTTTACATTTTTACCTCTGGCTTATTTTAAAGATATTTTTTTATCTACTTGCAAAGGTATTATGTTTTTAAGCAAGAGATGGTACACTGATCTGGTAATTAACCTTTTTAAAATTAAACAGTTAAAGCAACATAGCACAACTTAAAAATCTCTTTGATGTTGTCTGTTTTTCCCTTACATCTAGTCTCATTGGAAATGAATAGTATTCTGCTTCATTTTAAAGGGAAAATACGTGTGTTCATGACTAGCAAAATGGCAGAATGACAGAGTTCAGCCTGCTCATTAAATCCTCAACAGTTCTTTGTAAATTATTTAATAAATGAGAGCTACAGGATGAGACTAGAAAATCTGAGGTATATCTTAGGTTTAGGTGTTGTTCTGAGTGGTCATGACCTTTGCTTTTACCACATCTCACTAATAACCCCAGTTATTGTCTGTTGTGTTCAACTGAAGTACAGTTAACTGAGCTGGGGAAAAAGAGTGAAGCCTTTTCATAAATTTTGTGAACTTGCAACAGTGGGAAGAGAATAATCTTTGTGTTATTTACACAAAGAACATGGAAACTGTAATCAACATATATGAAATATATTGCTGTGCTTGCATTTATGAGGCGCGAACAGGGGTTTTTTTACTCTATTTTTTAAGTTATGGTTGAACTTGCTGATAATTTATTTTGTTATTTAAGAGCCACTGTTAAATGAAGAAAAACAGTTAGTAAATATATAAGGCAGTTGTGAATAAAGGTTCTAGGTCTAGTGCTGTAACCACACTCCCCTTTAACTGAGTATAAGAGAGAGGATAAATGGTTCCCCATAGTCACCTGACTTTCCTTCACTTTTCTACTTTACCCTCATGATTTAATTAGCACCTATTAGATGTTGTGTTGAATTTTAGTGAGAATGAATGGCTATCCATAGTTAATTTTAGCTGTTGGTTTTTAACATTAAACCTGCAATTGTGCTGAAAATCAGAAGTGAGCTTGAATATCTGTACCCTCAATATTTGAACACTTGGCTTTCAGCCAGATAGTATTGCTAGCAGGGAGAGATAATCCAGGCAGAAGAGCTTGCTTTAGGAAAAATTTTCATGATCTCAAGTAAAATAAGCCATGTTTGATGAAAATGGGAGATATACAAGTCCAAGACCAATTCTAACATAAGGAGACTAGAATCTATACATCAGCATAAACATTGGCCCCTTCACCATGTTTCCTTTAGGCAGTTATGCATATTCTCTGGAAATTCTTTGGAAATCTGGAATTATTTGTGACACGTTCACTTTAAATAGGTTCAGTGGTGTCAAATCTTTAAGGTTCTTTGTTTTTGAGAAGTGATTGATATAGCCAATAAATTTGAGACTAGATCTGAAGAGGTAATAGCAATTTTTGTTCCAACATGTATTTATGAATTGAGACTAAAATAATGAGATTGGTTTTCCAATGAGATCTGAAAACTGAACTTGTGCAGTAGTTCTGTAATATTGCTGTTTCCACACTTGGGTGCCTTCTCTGCACAACTCCAAGGGCATCACGCACATTGTGCTCTAGGAGTGACAGTTACATAGAAGAGCAAGAAGCTTGGAGTTGTGGAAGGGGTGGTCCTGCCCGCTACAGCCCAGTCTCCACAAAGCAAAGGGTAATCACCCGGATGATGGAGTTCTTTGTGCTAACCTGGTGCCTTTTATGTTTGAAATTATTTTAAAATAGTTTAGAAATGTAAATCAGATCAAACTACTGCTGTCTTATTAAAAACTCTCCACTTGCTTCTCGTTGCACTTAGAAAAGAATGACTCATGCTCATTACCATGTTCTACAAGGCCCCACGTGATGTGGTCCCTCCCTCTATCTCTGATCTCATTTCATACCACTGTCCCTCTCACTATGCCCCAGTCTCATCATCCAAAAATACCTCATTTATATCACTGCCTCAGAGCCTTTGCACTAGCTATTTCTTCTGCCCGGAATATTCTCTTCCAAATCTTGATGTGGTTGTATGGTTGAATCCTCATCCTTCAAGTTGTCAGCTCAGATATCTTTCGGAGACCTCTGACCATCGGTGGTGGATTTATATGAGGCCAATGTAGCTAAGCTGGAGATATGTTGCTCAGAATTACCTCTGCATAATTCCAGAATAGCATGGGTCAAAGAGATGTTTGGAGTAAGATTTGGTGGGCTGAAGTAAAGTAGCCAGATCCAGATTGTTTTTAAAACTGAAAGGTCCAAGCAAGGCACGCACTGTTGCTGCTCACCCAGGTTATTGCTTATCTGCTGGTTCATCTTCTTGGTGTGTGGGCCAGCAGCCAGGTCCACAGAACATCAGCTCCTACTGGGTCACCTCCTTCAGCTTCTCTGACTCCTGGGCCAGATGTGTGTATTACTCTATGACAAAGGGTGCTGGGTTGTGCAGGACAACCCGACTATCGAGGTTGGAGACTTGCAGTCCATTCTCATGAGTTCCACCCAATTCCCATGGGTTTTGCTCATCCTGGCAGGTCCCAGTGCATCTTTGCTTTCCCCACTTCACATTCATCTTCCCTCTCACTTGCCAGACACAAAAGGAATAGCCCCCTAGAATCCCTATAATAAATGCCTTATTTTATATATTAAAAATGGAGTGTGTGTGTGTGTGTGAGAGGGAGAGAGAGCCTAGTGGTTTTCCTTTTCTGAACAGACCCTACAGATACACCATCCTGTCTAATGCTGCACCCCATCCTAATCACTCTATTACAGTATTTTCTTTTCTCTTTATAGTACCGCTTTATCTTTGCCTCTTGCCTCTCTCCCCAACTAGAATGTAAATTCTGAGGGAGTTTGGCCATGGTCTGTATTGTTCATTGCTGTATCCCTAGCACCTAGCACATTCTCTGGTGCACACTAGATGCTCAAAAATACTTTTGAATGAATGGATAAAAGCAATTCTGGAAAAGTTTCAGACATGTATTTAGCATTACCTCCTATATAGTGACTTCAGTAATGCCTTGCTGTTCTTTATTAAGTTATATGGAACTGAGAATGTGTAAAAATCTTGAGTGGTCAAGTAGTTGTTAAATAAAGTCTAACCTCTAAAACTCATCAATTTTAAGAGGATTCCTCAAGTTGTCAAAGAGCCAGTTTCCCTTTGTTTTAAATAGACCGTATTGGGACCATGTGACTGGCATTTTAGCCTACCGCACTAAAAGCACCAATTTAAAAGACGCTTAAGTTAGCTAGAGGAAGGAACGTTGACAGTAGTCAGAAGCAGCTGGGAGAAAGAAAAACTAAAAATGACCCTAACACTCAAATCACAGCAGCCTGGGGTCATTTAGTATGGGTGAAAACAGCCCTGTGTGCCTCGACAGACACTTAGAGCTTTATTGTGCAATATAGCTCATGACAATAGCCCTTAGTATTCAAAGATTAAATTATAAATTATGTTCAGTACCCTCAGAGAAATGTTCAAATACATTGTTAATGTTTTATTCTTGTTAAATTGGTAATATATGTCATTGATCGTACAAAAATTAGAAGGTTAAAAAGGGTAAAAAAGCAAGTCCTTGCAGCCACTTATTTCCCTCCCCTGGATTCAACCTCTGTTACCAGTTTCTTGTATATTTTTCTAGAGATGGCCCCATGTATATATAAACATATGTGAAACACAGATTGGAGCATCCCATACAGGTTGTTTTGCACATTCAGCAGTTTATTTTGTATCCCTAACTACTGAGTTGCCCCATCTTTTCATCGATTGCTTAGAATTCCATTATATGAATGAATCTTAATTTTTTTAATCAGTCCTCTGTTACTAGACTTGGTTTCCAGCCTTTTGCTATTACAGGTAGCCTCTTAACTCTTGGAATAAAAAATTTGCCTGGCCCTCTTCCCCTACTCCCAGACTGTCCTGCTCGGCCCCCACCCTCAATCCCACTTTCTAGGATCTAAATCATTGGAATTTTCAGAGTGCTGGAAGTGTCTTTGTTATTCATGGTGGAAACTGATAGTTTATGCTAATGAGATGACTCAGTATGAAAGCTGACCACACCAGAAAGACCAAACATATGATTAGAGGGTTGGGGCTTTGAATCACAGTGATATCAGCCTGACCTCTGGGGAGGGAAAAGGGGATGGGGATTAAGTTCAACCCTGTGGTCAGTGAGAGACTCTATCATGCCCATGTAGTGAAACAAAGACTCTGCACACTGAAGCTCAGTTGAGCTTACAGATTTTTAAAATACAGGTAGAATTAAAAGTTTTTTTTTTTTAATGGCCACTGTGTTTTACCTGTGTCATAGGTAGAAAAACCTTACCTCTTGGAGATTATGTTTAAACCCCTCATATTTTCTTCTAACAGTCTTTTTTTTTTAAATATGTTTAAAGTTTTGATCCACCTGGAATTAGCTTTGCTGTAAAATGTGAACTAGGGATACAACTTAATTTTTTTGAGATGGTTGCCCCCTTATTGCAACATCATATATTGTATAATCCACCTTTTATTTATTGATTTGTAGCTAATCTATTTGGGGACTTTTAAGCCTTTTCAATAAACTGTTGATTCATGGTCTAATACCACACTTTTAATTATTATAGCTTTAAAATATGCCTTACTGTCTGATAGGGATAATTTCCTGTTAATACTCTCCTTTTTCATAATTTTTAAAATTATTCTTGCCAATTTTTTCATATGAGCTTTAGAATCCTTTTTTTTCTGTTTTTTTAAAAAGAAAAACAAATCCTGTTTACTGTTTTTAGTGAGATGTATTAAATTTCCATATCAACTTAGGGATTTGACTTCCTTAACATGTTGGATGTTAATTTCACAGATGGTAGCTTGTCCTTTTGGCTCCTTAGCCAAGCATGTCATCAACTGTCTGAACTGTGGTTGCTTCCATAGTGATTCATGAAACTGGTATGAAATACCTTTCTATTTTTTTAATATGAGTGTGTGTTTGTCAATCACTTTTTAAAGACTTCTTTATATAGAACTTATACATTTCTTGATAATACCTAAGATATTTTAATGTTTTCTTTCATTATATGTTGTATATGGCTGTTGTTTTACATGTGAAGACTGTTGGTTTCTGTATTTTAATTTTGCTTTCAGTCACCCAACAGAAATCTCCTAACAGTTGTAATAACTTTCTAGTTGGTTCTTTTGTACTTTCTAGATAAACAGTCATGTCATCTGCAAATCATGACCATTTAACTTCTCTTCTTCCCTTTTATACCTCTCATTTTTACTCCTTATTGCTAGTATTTCCAGAACAAGGTTAATTAGTTTTGGTAACATGGTGGTAAGAGTTCTACATTCCACATGAAGTGGTTCCAAGTAGACTTTGAAAAGTTAAATATTTATACTGTAATCCCTAGAATAAGAAGTAAGAAAAAAACAAACTATATATATTTTTTTGAAAATGCAACAGGAAAATTAAAATGGAATAATAAAAAAGGTTCAAAAAAGAAAAGAAAAAAAGGAAAGGGGAAACAAAGGAATTAAAAACAGAGAAAACTAGAAAAGCAGAAAACAACAGAATGATAGACCTATATCCAAACACATCGATAATTACGTTAACTGTAAGTGTTCTAAATCACCAGTTAAAAGACAGAGATTGTCAGAATAGATTTTTTTGAATGTCCCAACTATATGCTATCTGTAAGAAGCTCACTTCAAATATAATGATATAAGTAAGTTGAAATAAAATAATGGGAAAGATATACACATGCAGACAATAATCAACTAAAAGCTGGAATGACTATATTAAGATCAAAATAGACTTCAGAGTAATGAAAATTACCATGGATAAAGAAAGGATTAAAAGATAAAAGGGACAATTCACTAAGACAACATTGAGATCCTAAATGTATACATCAAACAATAGATCTTCAAAATACATACATCAAAAACTGACAGAACTGAAAGAAGAAATAGACAAACTCATAATTATAGTTGGAGACCTGGGTTCTCTTAGTGATCAACAGAACTAGTAAAAAATCAGCTAGAGGGCTTCCCTGGTGGCGCAGTAGTTGGGAGTCCGCCTGCCGATGCAGGGGACGTGGGTTCGTGCCCTGGTCCGGGAAGATCTCACATGCCGCGGAGCGGCTGGGCCCGTGAGCCATGGCCGCTGAGCCTGCGCGTCCGGAGCCTGTGCTCCGCAACGGGAGAGGCCACAACAGTGAGAGGCCCGCGTACCACAAAAAAAAAAAAAAAAAAAATCAGCTAGAATATAGAATTGAACACCACCACCAATCAACCAGATCTAGTTGATAGTTACAGATCACTCAACGCAACAGCAGAAAAATATACATTCGTTTCAGGTGCACATGGACCATTCATTAAAATAGACTGAAAAAAAAATGATAGACTATGTCCTGGGTCATAAACCATAACAAGTCTAAAAGAATTGAATTTATACAAAATATGCTCTCTGATCATAATCAGGAGCAGAAAGATAACTGGGAAATCTACAAACACTTGAAAACCAAACACTTTTTAAATGAACCATGGCTTACCAAATATATTTTGAATTGACAGAAAATGAAAATACAGCATATGAAAATTTGTGGGAGGAAGCAAAAGTATTTCTTAGAAGGAAGTTTATAGCACCAAATGCTTGTATAGGGACTTCCCTGGTGGCGCAGCGGTTAAGAATCCGCCTTCCAGTGCAGGGGACGTGGGTTCAATCCCTGGTCAGGGAACTAGATCCCACATGCATGCTGCAACTAAGAGTTCACATGCCACATCTAAGGAGCACATATGCCACAACTAAGGAGCCAGTGAGCCACAACTAAGGAGCCTGTGAGCCATGACTAAGGAGCCCACCTGCTGCAACTAAGACCCGGCGCAACCAAAATAAATAATAAAAGTAAATAAATAAAATTAAATAAATTAAAAAAAGAAAGGAGCTATCAAGCATGAAAAGACACAAAGAAAACTTAAAAAATAATGCTTGTATAGAAAAGAAGAAGTCTTAATAATCTCAGCTTCCAACTGAAGAAAATAAAGAAGTGAAAAATAACCCTAAAGCTATCAAAAGGAAGGAAATAATATAAGAACAGATATCAATGAACTTGAACACCAAAAAACCATGAAGAAAATCAATAAAACCAAAACTGCTTCTTTGAAAAAAATCAGTAAAATTGATAAACTGCTAATAAAATTGACAAAGAAAATAAGAGACACAAATTACTGTTATCAGGAAAAAAAGAGGAGATATCAGACTCGGCAGACATTTACAGACTAACAAGGAAATACTGCAAAACAAAACCAAAAACAAAACCTCTGGTAACATTACTATGACAATTTAGTTTAAATAATCATTTCTTGAAAACCATATGTAAAGAACTATGAAGGGTCTGAGATTTTACCCTACTTACTACCTAACTAGTTAACCTGTTACTGCTTCATGGAGACTGCAGAACACATCAGACTCCTAGGTCAGAGACAAAGGACTTTATTACTCAGAACACAGCATCATGAGCTTCAGACTGTTTTGCATTGGTTACACATACCTCTAAGTCCATGGGGGCAATACTGGTAAGACTAGATGGATGTTACACATGCAGTGGATTTGTGTAGCCCCCAAGGAACTCTGAACTTGGGGAATTTCTCTCTTTTGTAACTGGCTTTGTGTTGAGAGGGAGAAGTTACCTCACCTTTCTCACTGCAAACACAATCCTGAGAAAGACCCAGACAGAGAGTGTTTGGAGCCTTGCATTCTTGACATATCCAGCAAAGGCATATGCGGGGATTCACTGGGCTCATGATAGATTACCTCTTCCAATACCACAAACCACCAAAACCTACTCAAGATGAACTAAATATCCAAAATTGTCCTATAATGACTAAGGAATTCTTGTTTAAAAGGTTTAAAAGCCTTCTGAAATAGAAATCTCAAGGCCCAGATGGTTTTACTAGTAAATTCTACCATGCATTTAAAGAAGAAATAATACCAAATTCTACACAGTCCCTTCCAGAGAAATATAAGAGGAAAGAGAGAAAGATGCCAAGGCAATTCAGTGGAGAAATGAATGTCTTCCAACAAACAGTGTTGGAACTATCGGACATCCACATGCAAAATAAATGAACCTCAACATAAACCCCACACCTTATACAAAAATGAACTCAAAATGAATCATTGATTTAAATGTAAGACTACAAAACTAAAACTTTTATAGAATACATAGGATGAAATCTTTGTGACTTAAAGTTAGTCAAAGAGTTCTGACATACCAAAAGCACAATCTACAAAAGAAAATATTGATAAATTTGACTTCATTAGAATTGAAAACTTTTGTTCTGCAAAAGACACAGTTAAGAGAATGAATAGACAAGTTACAGTCTGGGAGAAAATATTTTAAATCACTTATGCAATAAAGTGCTCTATATTAAAAAATGTGTAAAGAGCTCTTAAAACCCTACAGTGTGAAGACAACCCAATTAAAAAATGGACCAGGGAATTCCCTGGTGGTCCAGTGGTTAGGACTCAGCACTTTCTCTGCAGAGGGCCTGGGTCTGATGGTTGGGGAACTAAGATTGCACAAGCTGCACATGCAGCCAAAAAAAAAAAGGACCAAAATCTTGAACAGGCACTTCACCAAGAGAACATATATAGATGACAAATGAGCACATGAAAAGATGTTGAACATAATTAGCCATTAGGGAAATGTTAATTAAAATCATGGTGAGATACCCCCTATTAGAACGCTAAAATAAAAATACTGAAAACACCAAGTCCTACCAGGGGTGTGGAGCATCTGGAACTCTCCTGTGTTGCTGGTGGGAATGCAAAATGGCACAGCCACTCTAGAAAAACTGTTCTGCAGTTGCTTCTAATGTTAAATAAATTACCATATGACATAGCAATCCTACCTCTGGGTAATAACCCTAGAGAAGTGAAAACTTACGTTCACACAAAAATCTGTACACAAATGTTTATAGCAGCTCTATTCACAATCATAAAAAACTGGAAACAACCCACATGTCCTGAATTTATAAAGTATGATATATCCATGCAAAGGAATAGTGTCAGTAATAAAAAGAAACAAACTTAATTCACACAACTTGGATGAGTCTCAAAGGCATTATGCTGAATAAAAAAGTCAGTCTTAAAAGATTTTATACTACATGATTCCATTTAGATGGCATTTTCAAATAAACAAAAACTATAGTCATGGAGAAAAGATCAGTGGTTGCCAGGAATTACAGGTGGGAGAAGGGTAAGACTATGAAGGGGTAACACCAAGGAGATTTTGGAGGTGTTGGAACTTTTCTGTATTTTGACTGTTGTTGTGGCTACATCAATCTATGCGTGTGTTGAAAGTCAAAAAGCTGCACACTAAAAAAATCAATTTTGTGTCATAATTTAGAGAATAAAATAAGTTTTTAAAAATGGATGTTGGATGTTGTCTAATGCCTTTCAGCATCCAAGAATATGATGATAGGATTTTTCTCTATTGTTCTATTAACTAGTGAGTAGTAGTATCAGATTTCCTGATGAAGAACCATATATTTTCGAAAGTCTTACCATCCCAAACTAATGAGATTTTTAAAAACTAGGATAGTTAATAGGGTATAAACTTTAGCAGTTTAGAGAATGAAAACATTCAGGTTCTCTCATTCTTTGAGAATGTCTTTTCTTATTTTTTTTAACATCTTTATTGGAGTATAATTGCTTTACAATAGTGTGTTAGTTTCTGCTGTATAACAAAGTGAATCAGCTATATGTATACATATATCCCCATATCTCCTCCTTCTTGCGTCTCCCTCCCATCCTCCCTAACCCACCCCTCCAGGTGGTCACAAAGCACTGAGCTGATCTCCCTGTGCTATGTGGCTGCTTCCCACTAGCTATCTATTTTACATTTGGTAGTGTATATATGTCCATGCCACTCTCTCACTTCGTCCCAGCTTACCCTTCCCCCTCCCCGTGTCCTCAAGTCCATTCTCTACGTCTGCGTCTTTATTCCTGTCCTGCGCCTAGGTTCTTCAGAACCTTTTTTTTTTTTTTAGATTCCATATATATGTGCTAGCGTACAGTATTTGTTCTCTTTCTGACTTACTTCACTCTGTATGACAGACTCTAGGTCCATCCACCTCACTACAAATAACTCAATTTCGTTTCTTTTTATGGCTGAGTAATATTCCATCATATATATGTGCCACATCTTCTTTATCCATTCATCTGTTGATGGACACTTAGGTTGCTTCCATGTCCCGGCTATTGTAAATGTCTTTGAAAGACAAGAGTCATGTGTTCTGAAAAGTGCATTTAAAATCAGTTGTATTATTTTGAATTTTTGCTTTATGCATCACTTATATTTCAGGGTTTTTGCCACTAGATGCTTTAGAGTATAGCTGGTTGGTTGTAAAAGGTGCCAAAATCTTTCATATTTAGAAGGTAGTATTACCTACTAGAAGGAACAGGGACTTTTTAACAAGGCAGACTGATTTCAATCCTGGCTCTGCCATTTTTCAGTCATTTTCTCATGTGTAATCTGGTTTTGGAGCAAACAGTGATTCCTTTAGCATGGAGAAGGGGTCTTACTGAATAGAGTAAGGAGTGTCCAAAAGTGAGAGATGGGTTCTAATATTACTAACTCATAGGATTGTTGTAAAGATTATGTATGGTGCTTGTGCCTACTCAGTGCGATGTTCTTTATTTATAGACCTGAAGGTTGTGTGCAAAACTTTCAGCGAACCTGAGGTTCTTCCTGATCTATTCATTCATAGAGATAATATTTAAATGTCCATGAGATGAAAGTGTTTGTTTTAAATAATTGTACATATGTGGTTAGAACAGAAAGTAGGTGTGACTGGAATATATTCAAGATTCTATCTAATTCACACGTGACTACATTCCAACATACACCCACACAAAATAAACTTTAAAATCTCTTGCCTAGCCTGTGAGCCTCATAGATCTTTCAGAAGATTAGCTTTTAAGACTTATCCAGAAGTTAGAGTGTTTGTAAAAGATTTTGGGGGGGGGAGGGGGGTGTTAAAGTAGAAAGTGGTTTCTTCTCAGATACACCAATTTCTATGACCAAAGTTCCTTATCAGATTAGTAAACTATAATATTCTTTTCTTCCTTTTGTAAAGATATCAGGGTCTGTAGAAATAAATGGCATTCAATAGTTATTAAAGTTTACTATTTCCAAACTAACAATCCTTTTAAGCCCCTGTAAATTCTATCTTTGATTGTTCCTAAAATCATATAGAGTGGTTCATAAGCTTAATTTGAGAATTCTAGATGGAAAGCATTCTAAATGTAGTAAAGTCAGGCTTTAAGAACAATATCAAAAATCACAAATTATGGCCCATATCTAGATTTCAAGGTCATAGATCTCTCACCTTTTTAAATATAAATTCCTTTCCAGAGAGCAACATTTCACCGCCTGCTCTTCAGCTTCCGGGAACCCATCTCTCTCACTCTATCCAGTAGGACCCCTTCACAGTGTTGAAAGAATCACTGTGCTCCGAACCAGGTGTCTTCCCCCAGGGCTCTGCTTTAAGTCGGTAAGGCAATATTTCCTGCCCTTTGTCTTCTTTTTTCTCATACTCTTTACCATAATGTTATTTTGCTGTTTCTAGTTCTTGATGATACACCACTGTCAGCTCAAGCTCACGCTATGACTTTCAACAGCTATGACATGTCTAAACCGCATTATCTTGAAAGTGTTGGCACAAGTGAAAAATAGAAAGGAGCCAAATTAATAAAACAAAACATTTCAAAGGGTTCCTATGGATACACCCTGAAACCAGGAAGTACACTTCGGGTTGAGTTGACTCATTCGCCTATAATCAGCTCTCCTATCCTCGCTGCATCATTTATGTACACACCGTGTAATACGGGCTTGAGGAGAATCAGAGCATCTGATGATTGCGATCACATCACCAAAGGTGTGCCTCTCAGCCTATAAAATCCATTCTTAAATGGGTTATTGTATTTGAAGTGATTTATTACAATCTTTAGAGATAAAATATGAATACTGTACAAGAGGTGTGGAAACCGAGGTACAAAAATGGCATGTTCTATGTAGAGGAGCAATCAGAAACTAATGAGTATGCATTCTAATAAGAGTAAAGGCACTGCAGCAGATTGAAAAGACTTCCTTTGATTGAGAGTTGAACCTGTGCAGAGCTGGACTCAGTAATAAAGCGGTGTTATGTTCCTTTGCATCTGATTTTATGAGACCTTTATGTGTCAGTGTGACTCTCCTCTTTATGTATTCGTATTTTAGTTTCAATATATTTGCTTAGAGTTTGGTTTCCTTTAATGAGGTAAAGCTTCAGGGTATAAATGTAAACGCTACTGTATGGCCCCTGAGTTATGAGTGGCAGGCGAGGAGTCAGGAAAGGAGGAATATAGTCTGAAGTGAAGATCAGCTTTTTTTCATTTAAAGAGGAAATGCTTTTTTGTCTCCATATATGTAGTGACTTTTTTTTTCTTGGGTGATTTACCTATACCTGACCTTTTCTATTTAGTTCTTCATCTTTTCCTTTATACTTCCTAAGAGCTTTACCTATAATGCATATTGGAAATATTTTTACTAGTTTGTGGTTTGCTTTTCCGTTTTGTTTGTGATTTTTTTGGCATTCAGAAATGTAAAGTTTTCACGCAGCTAAATATATGAATATTTTCCTTTGATGTTTCTGCCTTCAGAGTTCTTTAGTACCCTAAGATTATATATACAGTTACATTTTTATTCACTAATTACATGGTTTCTTTTTTTTCACAATTTTTTAATTTACTTGGAGTTTATCTAGATGTAAAACAATAGTTCTCATCCAGGGCTACACATTAGAATTACATGAGAAAAAAATTTGTGTGTCTAGATGCCATCCCAGACTAATTAATTCATTTAGACTTTCTGAGGGTGGGGTCTGGACATTGTATTTTTCTTAGAATTTCTGCAGGTGATTGACGGTGTGCAAACAGAGTCAACAATCACTGTTTAAAGAGTCAGGTATGAATCCAATGTTTTGTTTTTCCAAATTGTTCCAATCTACCTTACCAAGATGTTTTTGAAGAATATTTACTAATGTGAAAATGGTCATGATAAAATAAGCGTAAGTGAAAAAAATTGACATAAACTTTACACATGTGTGGCATATATACCAATACCCTCTGAATCCAACTTTACACTAATGTATATAGAACTATACCAAAGGCTGAAAAAATACATTCAAATCTTAGTGATGATTATCTCAGAGTGGTGGAATTCAAATTATTTAGTTTATTCTTTTCTGCATTTTCCAAATTCTCTACAAGGAGCATGTATTACCCTTTATAATAAGAAAAATTAAAAAGATTAATTTCTAGTCTTATTTAATTTTTTAAAAGATTTTTTAAAAGATTAATTTCTAGTCTTAATTATTTTTTAAACAGTACATAGTATAATAGGAGAAATGTTTCAACTGTGACAATTTTCATTAGATTAGGTCTGTGACATGGGAAGGTGGCTTGTAAGATGAGGACATTGCACTTGCATACATAAGTTTTACTGTTTGCTGCTTATATTTTTATAAACAAATACATGTTTATTTTATAGACAATGATTTAAATTATAACTGATTTTAAGTTTATGAAATGTTTGCTTTTTAAAAATTTATTTATTTAATTTATTTTTGGTTGCATCGGGTCTTCATTGCTGCGTGCAGGCTTTCTCTAGTTGTGGTGAGCAGGGACTACTCTTTATTGTGGTGCATGGGCTTCTCATTGTGATGGCTTCTCTTGTTGCGGAGCATGGGCTCTAGGCGTGTGGGCTTCAGTAGTTGCAGCATGCAGGCTGAGTAGTTGTGGCACGCGGGCTCAGTAGCTGTGGCGCACGGGCTTAGTTGCTCCGCAGCATGTGGGATCTTCCCGGACCAGGGCTCGAACCTGTGTCCCCTGCATTGGCAGGCAGATTCTTAACCACTCAGCCACCAGGGAAACCCCAAAATGTTTACTTTTTAACATCAACTTATCTCTGAGAATAAAATACAGTTTGGGGAAGACTGATAAAAAGAATCTGTAGAGTTCAGCATCTGATTTCTTTGGCCAATGAGGAAATCATAGTGGCCAGTATGGTTTTATCTTAGCTTGTGTTGGCACATTTCCTCATTCTGCAGAAGGGATTCAATTTAATACTAAGACCTTGCATTCATGTAGGACTTCTGTAGACATTAGGAACTAAGAACTTTAGACAACATTCAGTCCATTCTCCTATTGACAATTAAAAAAAATTTTTTTTAATTGAAGTGTAGTTGATTTACAATGTTGTGTTAGCTTCAGGTGTACAGCAAAGTGATTCAGTTTTTCAGATTCTTTTCCATTACAGTTTATCACATGATATTGAATATAGTTCCCTGTGCTATACAGTAGGTCCCTATTGTTTATGTTGACAATTGACGAGACTTTTTGAAGACCATTTATTACATTGGCGCCTTACACAAGTTCCTGTATTCAGTTGGCGAGATTTTACTGTATGTAATTGAATCTAAGATTCCATTGTTTTTAAGATTTACCGTTAATTTTACTAAGAAACAAATTACTGCTAACCAAATTATGACACAATGCTTTCCAAACACATCGACTATTAGATGCATTCAATTTCAAGATCTTAAAATTTGAAACATAGATGCATCTTAGAATCGAAACACAGGCATTTTTCTCTTCAAATGAGAATACAGAAAGATGAGGAGACTTTATTTTCCAATACATCCAGGATTTAAACTTTAATATTCAAATGTTCTATACCATGAGGACAACTAATTTGTAGAAGTTATAACTGAGATTAGTGAAGAAAGGATTTGTATGATAATTTGTTAAGAGCTGTACTAGTCCAAGTGATAAAGGTATTATTGTGGGAGGTCAACCTGAGAAGGATCAGAGGCCACATCTTCCTACCAATCGAAGTGACACTGGAGACATTTGTTTCTGCCATATTAAGTGTAAAGTCTTATTGCTAGTAAGCGTTCTTCTGCAAAAGCTTTCTAATTAGTTAAATGACTCGGGCTCCCTCTTTGCCATAGCTTTGACATCTTCCCTAAGTGCTAGAGGGGAGTGAGGGGATTTGAAACGTTTTATCATAAATATTTGACTAGTTTGACTCTGAACAGAGTGGCAATTATATTAATTAGTCAAATCTTACAATCACAGATTTGAAAAGGAGTCTTAGAGATTCTCTTAAAACAATCCCCTCATTTTACAGATAAGGAATCTAGAGGCTCTGGGCAGGGGCAAGGGGGTGTAAATAATTTGCTCAAGGTCACATGGTCACATAGAGGCAGACTCAGGACTGGAATCTAGGCCCAGGTTCCCAGTCTAATATGCACTTTCCACTGTTACACATTCCCAGTATTCAGGGATATGATGATTGTGGTTTCTAAGTAATTTTAAATGCACTGAATTTGTAAATCATATGCTTATTTGGACATATTTGTTTTGTAAGTGTTTGCTTCATCTACTCTGGGGAAAATCTAAAAGAGAAACCAGCAGTGGTGACTTATCACTTACAGAGTTCAAGGCATTGGCCAAGTACTTTCTCTAATGTAATCCTCTCAACAACCTTAAGAGGTAATGCATTCAAATAGATTAAGTAATTTACCCAATGTTACACAGTTAAGTGACAGAACTGAGAGTGTGTCAGGCTCTAAAGCTTATTAGCTGCCACATGATACTCCCTTCTTTTGATTAAAACAAACTTCAAGTGAAGTGTTTTATACTGCATAGAAGATGGACATCCTGGGCCTCTCACGTTTGCAGAAGATACTTTCACAGACTTGCCAAAACATTCATAGCCCCAGCCAGGAGAAGAATAGGAAGGGCATTTGTGGGGAGGAGTCCTTCACTGATGCTGTTGTGCTGTACTTGTGGGGAGGGGAAAGAAAAGCATTCGAATCTCCTAGGTCAATCAGCCAGATAGGCTGATTTTTATTAGTAGCATAGCATCTTTCTCATCAACCAGATTATTCCTCATTTTTATTAAATATTATGCTTTTTTGAGGTGTGTTAAAGAAAATAAGGATCTTTTATTTTGTTATTATGTTTTAAGTAGTGTATTTACTCATCTCATTATTAACAATTGTAATTTTTAAGCATGTTTTCATCCCTTTGCAAATACATCCCATAAAAAAAGTATTAAGCATGGCCTCAAAAATAGGCATGTCATTGGTAAGAGCTATAAAATGCTTTCTTCAGGAATAGTATGTAGCACTTACATGTCGCTCTGTCATCGCAACATTTTCTTTAAAAAAAGTTTTAAATGAAATTCTAAAATTTGAGTTAAAGTTTGTTCTGTTCACACACATTCCTGCATGATTTTTTTCCAGGTTTATGAGGTATAATTGACATATAGCACTGTATGAGTTTAAGGTATACAGCATAATAATTTGACTTACATATATTGTTAAATGATTACTGTTACCGTAGTAAGTTTAGTTAACATGCATCATCTCATATAGATACAAAAAAGAAATAAAGAAAATGAAAAGAAAAAAATATTTTTTCCTTGTGATGGGAACTCATAGGAGGTACTCTCTTAACAATTTTCAAATATAGCACATAGCAGTGCTAACAATGGTCATCATGTTGTACATTACATCCTCAGTACTTACGTATCTTAAAACTGGAAGTTTGTACCTCTTGATATCCAATCCCGCCTCTCCCCACCTCCTGCCTCTGGTAACCACAGAGCTGATCTCTTTTTCTATGAGTTTGGTTTTGTTGTCATGTTGTTGCTTTAGATTCCACATATAAATGAAATCATACAGTATTTGTCTCTGTCTGACTTATTTCACTTAGCATAATGCCCTCAAGGTCCATCCATGGTTTTGCGAATAGCAGGATTTCCTTCTTTTTTATGGCTGAATACTCTAAGTGTATATATATGAAATCTCCATTCATCTATTGATGAACACTCAGGTTGTTTCTGGTCTTGGCTATTGTAAATAATGCTGCTGTGAACACGGGAGTGCAGAAATCTCTCCTTGAATGATTTTATGTACACATGTCAACACAAGATATAAGACTGCTAATCTATTTAAACAGACTTGTCAAGACCCTCGCAGCAAAGAGGGGCTGTGTTGGCTATTGTTTTGTTGGCCAAAAGATCCATTTTGAAATGTTTTATTTAAAAAAACTGACTTTTTTTCAAAAATTATATTTATTAGTATTAAACAGTGTATAATTTTAAAGAGGTAATCAAAATATTCTTGAAAAATGAGAACAAAATTGGATTCACATGAGTTGATTTTAAGACCTACTATAAAGTTACAATAATCAAGATGATATGGTTTTGGTGTAAAGACAGACAGATCAGTGGAACAGAATATAGAGTCCAGAGCGGACCCACACTTACCTAATCAAATGCTTTACAACAAACATATCAAGGCAATTAAATGAGGAAAGGAAAGTCTTTGCAACAGATGGTACTGAAATGACTGGATAGATGTATGTAAATAATAATGAACTAATGAACCTTGAACCACCTACCTCATACCACACCCAAAAAATTAATTTGAGAGGAATAATAGGACTAAGATATAAAAACTAAAATTACAAAACTTCTAGAAGAAAACTTTGTGACTTTCAGGTTGGCGAAAAATTTCTTCAGACACAAAAAGCAGTAAGCTTTTTGTGAAGCTTAGAGAAAGTTTACAGTGTCTTCATCAAAATCAAAACTTCTGCTTTTCAAAAGATATCATGAAAAAATGAATAGTAAGACACAGACTGGTAGAAAATATTCACAATGCATATATCAAAAAAAGGACTTTATCCAGACTAAAGAAACCCTATAATCAAATAAGAAAAGCACAACCTAATTTGTAAAAATGGGCAAAAATCTTGAACACAGAAAAGATATATGAATGATTAATAAGCACATGGACATATGTTCAACATCATTATCATCAGAGAAATACAAATCAAAGCCGAATACCACTTCACACCCAGTAGAATGGCTGAAATTAATAAGGCTGTTTCCAAATAGTAAGACTGTGGAGCAGCTCAAACTCATATACATTGCTGTTGCGAGTGTAAACTGATACACCCACATTGGAAAATTTATTGGCAGTTTCTTATTTATTTATTTATTTTGGCCACACAACGCGGCTTGTGGGATCTCAGTTCCCCAACCAGGGATTGAACCTGTGCCCTCGGCAGTGAAAGCACAGAATCCTAACCACTGGACCACCAGGGAATTCCCTATTGGCTGTTTCCTATATGGTTAAATGAACATTGATCCTAGACCCAGCAATTCCACTCCTAGGTCTTTATCCAGAAGGAAAAAACATATGTCCACAAGTCATTTGACTTAAATAAGAATGTTCAGAATGGCCAAATCCTGGGAACAACCCAAATATCTGTAAACAGGGGAATGAATTAAAAAATAGTGCTATATTCATGTAATAAAATATTACTCAGCAATAAAAAGGAATGAACTATGATATACGCAACAGCATAAGTGAATCACAAAAACATTATGTTAAACAGAAAAAGCCATACGTGAAGGAGTATGCTCACATTCATAGGAAGTTTTAGAGCAAGCAAAACTAATCTGTGGTGATAGAAACATGAACAGTGAGAAATGATTAGAAGGGGACAAAGAGAACTTTATGGCGTACTAGACATATTCTTATCTTGATTGGATGTTTGTTACATGGATGTACACACATCAAAATTCACCAAATTGTACACTTAAGATCCATGCATTCTACTCTATATAAATTTTACCTAAAAAATATTTTTAAAAGATACCATTGTAGGGCTTCCCTGGTGGCGCAGTGGTTGGGAGTCCGCCTGCCGATGCAGGGGACACGGGTTCGTGCCCCGGTCCGGGAAGATCCCACATGCCGCGGAGCGGCTGGGCCCGTGAGCCATGGCCACTGAGCCTGCGCGTCCGGAGCCTGTGCTCCGCAACGGGAGAGGCCACAACAGTGAGAGGCCCGCGTACCGCAAAAAAAATAAAAAAAAAAAAGATGCCATTGTATTCATAGCTATGAAGGTAGCTAACAAAGTTGTTTCACATAAAATGGGGGTATAACTAAGTAACACAGGGTAGGGGCTTCCCTGGTGGCGCAGTGGTTAAGAATCCGCCTGCCAATACAGGAGACACAGGTTTGAGCCCTGGTCCGGGAAGATCCCACATGCCGCGGAGCAACTAAGCCTGTGAGCCACAGCTACTGAGCCTGTGCTATAGAGCCCGCGAGCCACAACTACTGAAGTCCGCACACCTAGAGCCTGTGCTCTGCAACAAAGAAGCCACTGCAAAGAGAAACCTGTGCACTGAAATGAAGAGTAGTCCCCGCTCACCACAGCTAGAGAAAGCCTGCATGCAGCAACGAAAACCCAACAGAGCCAAAAATTTTAAAAATTAAATTAAAAAAAAAAGTATGCACAGGGTATCGAAGAAAAATTCATATTGGACTACTGTTGAATATTACTAAACAATGGAATATATTTTACCCTACAAAGCCTGGATGTACTAAATGTTTAGAAACATTACATGGAAGAGCTGGAAATGCATTATTTTGTTACTGAAACCAGTTCAATTGGATTTTAGTATTTTGAGAGGACTATGGACATATTGAAGAGCGTAGAAGACAAAGCAAAAGTGTGGTCGTCTCTATGAGAAAATGTGAAATGAGTGACAGTTACAGATTCAAGAAATGGCAGAGGGGCTTCTTAAAAAACAAACAATAATGTGAATAAAAGAGTCAATGGAGGAAATAGCTCTTTTATATTTCACAGATGACAATTATAGGCAATAATTCAAAACTATAGTAAGAGCAATTTAGTTTAGACTTTTAGAAAGAATTTAGTGATTGAACATGTTCGCGCTGGCCAAAGGTTAGACACTGGAGCCTTAAAAGTTCAGTGTTGGTAGTTCTGCCTGCAAGCGCATGAAGAACTACTGGACATTTGAGAGCCCCTCACGGCCCTGATCTGGTGAACCCAGGATATCTGGGATCAGTTAAAGGAAACCCCTAAGTCAGTACACACCCTCATTCATTTCGGTTCTCATGAACTACAGAATAAAGGAAGGTGTTTGTTAATGATTTTTTTACTAATAAGAATCCCCTGACTTTTGATCTTTGGGCCTCAACTTAAGTGTTAACTCCTCTGGGAAGCCTCTCTGGCTCACCCTTCTCCCAGGCACTGTTAGATGTTTCCCCCTTATGCTTCTGCTTACAGGTTCTTGCCTTAGTATACTGTATCGAGTTTTCCAATTTTCAAATTATCACAAACTTAGTGGCCTAAAACAACATACATTTATTATGTCAGTTTCCATGGGTTGGGAAACCAGGCATGGCTTAGCTGGGTCCTCTGCCTAGAGTCTTATAAAGGTACAGTTGTGGTAGCAGCCGGGCCATCTTCCTTCCTGGAGCCCAAGGTCTTCTTCTAAGCTCATGCGGTTGCTGGCAAGGTTCAGTCGCTTGCACCTGTTAAGACTGAGGTTCCTAGTCTCTTGCTGGCTGTCAGCCAGGGGTCACTCTCATCTCCTAGAGGCCATCCACATGTGGTCCTCTCCCAATGTATAACATCTGAAGTAGCTTCCTTCTTCAGAACCAGCAGGAGAATCTCTCTGACTTCTAGATCCTCTTTTAAAGGGCTCACCTCATTAAATCAGGCCCATTCAGTTTCATCTTCTTTTTGATTAACTCAAAGTCAACCAGTTAGGGGCTTTAACTACATCTGCAAAATCCCTTCACCTTTGGCACACAGTGAGTGTGAGTGCTATCCCACCATACTCACAGGTCCTGTCCACACTCAAGAGTGTGGATCATGGGGGTTCACCTTAGGATTCTGCCCAGCACAGGTAATGTGTCATGAATTGAAATAGAAAATACATGAAGATGGGCAATTTTATTGGGGTTAAATATTGAGTCTAATATTTGAGGCATTGAGTTTGAAATGCCCGTGTGTCACCTGGGTGTAGAATACTGTGTTTGGTGACTTTACCCACAGTCCCCAGGGACTTTGGCAACCATTCCACTCCAGTACAAATACTGCAAAATCATCTTCTGAATAACTGTACCCATCCAATGGGACAGAAGTAGTAGTTGCATGAATGATAAGAGCATCTTAAAATTTCTTTGACTGTGTCATTACAACCTTGATGTAAATTTTCAATCTTATACATTTTACTTATAGTTTTGTGCATATGTGTATATACACATATCTCAAAATAACGTGAAGTTCTTCCCCATGATATATTTGCTTCTAAGTAGTGTGAGATATTCTTATGAAAAATGGATGCACAGACCACATGTTTAATGTATTACATCAACAGTGTACATTTATTTCCTAATATTTTCTGGGTTCTGTGGCTTTAGGACAGAAACCAAAACACATTCTTTCTTATGCTTTGAATTCTAAGAAGAAGCATCCTTATAATGATATGTTATTATGTCCTTCTACAGACTGTGATCTCATGCAGTAAAGTGTAGTTTATGTGCTACCTGATATTATATAGTTGGTGTCCATGAATACTGTTGTATTTTGCATTTGCAGCATGTGGGTTGGCATTTTATGGGAAGAGTCTGTGTTACAGCTACACAGTTGCCCCACAAGGATAAGACAGCTGCCAACTGAGAGTAGGCACTGCCTGAGGCCTTTCAGAGCTCCTTTTAACTACAAGAACAACATCAAACAAGATGGTGGATGGCTTCATTAACAGCCTGTGTGAATAGCATTTTCTCACTTTGAGATAAAAATGTTCTGAAGAGTTTGTTTAGGTCTACTAATGAATATTTCATCCCCGGTGGAGGGAACACACAGGGGACTGCCGCACTAACAACCCTTCCGTGAACTCACCCACCCTTTGTGTTCAAGTGGTGTGTGTATCCAGGGAGGACGGGGTTGCACATTTGAGAGCACTGACTCTTTTCGAACGTGGTTTTCTTCTTGTTTGGTTTGGTTTGCCATGTGAAACAATAGAATTCTCACTTGCAGTCTAAAAGTGTGGTACATATGTGAGAAATCAGACTAGAGCAGTATTTATTCAGTAAACATCTAACTTCAGGATTTTAAAACCCTCCCTCCTGAAGACTTTTATTAGGGTGAAATTTCACATGGAATATAAAATTAAAATGTTTACAAATAAGTATGTTTTGCTGTGTCTCATGATGACTTTAATATTTGAGTTTTAAAAAAAAATCTTTGAAGTGTATCAGCCTTTACATATTCACAAGATCTGAAGGATCAGGCCCTTCATTTGCATTTTTGAATTTTCTTTAGCTCAGAATAGATTTGATTAAAAAACAAAATTTGGCACAAGATTAATCCGTAATAGGATTTTATTGCCTCTGTTATTTAAAAAAAACAAACAACGTTATGCTTTGAGGTGTGATTAGCACATAAGTACAGCAGCTACTTTTCAGATATGTCTCATTTCATTTTATTATGTATTCGCTCATTGGATTCCACATTTGTGGAATTGTGTGTTGGAAGTATACAGTTTAGTTCACTCTCCTTACATCCACCAAGTGACACGAAATTTAATAACATTTGTTTTTGCCTGATTGTAACAAATGTGTATTGATACTTACTAGGTGTGAGGCCTCATTTATTACGAAAACTAATAGGTTTCCCTAAAAGTACATCCAGTAGATTTTTGCATTGTGAGAAATTTAAAGTTATGGTTGAAATGCTAACATTAAGTTGCCCCACCCTGCCCCAGGGACCAGATGTTGCACTATCAAACATCTACATAAGGAAGGATTTCAGAAATCAGTACACTTGCTTTCGTGTGTAATCTACTTGGAACATTGCTCTTTTTTTTAATAGTCTATCTTGGTTAGAAAAGTTAAGATCACAATGACTGTTGCTTTTCCATAAATGACCAGTTTAGTTTTTTCCTTGGTATGACCTTTGATTTTGAATTGTTCACTCTGTTTCCTGTAACGTTATGGTAACAATTTAATATTTCTTGAGCACAAGCTGAGATTTAAACAAGATTCAAGACTGGAAGGTAAACTTGGTGCTTGGATTTATGATCTAAAATAAGCATATACTTCAAAGACAAGCTGTTAAAACACGTAGTTAATATAAAAAACTCATTACCTGAAGAGACTGTGTCAGCCATATATATGTATTGGATATATCTATGAATTATAGAAATGCCTGACTTCCTACATACTTATCCTTTATCTTATTTATATATGAATATATGTATGTATAATATATGTACATGTTCACATATGTGTATATATGAGTTTATAGCCATATACACATGTGTACATATATATGCAAATATATACAAGATACAATGTGAGCATGTAGAGAGCTAGGCATGTGGATAGTTCACATATTTTATTTTATTTTTTACTTTAAAAAATATTTATTTATTTGGCTGCGCCAGGTCTTAGTTGCAGCATGTGGGATCTTTCATAGCCGCGCACTGGCTCTTCTTCGCGGCGCACAGGCTTCTCTCTAGCTGTGGTGCAGGCTCCAGGGCACGTGGGCTCAGTAGTTGTGGTGTGTGGGCTTAGTCGCCCCGCGGCATGTGGGATCGTAGTTCCCCAACCAGGGTTCAATCCTGCGTCCCCTGCATTGGAAGGCAGATTCTTAACCACTGGGCCACCAGGGAAGTCCCAGTTCACGTATTTAAAAATCATAACAGTTTATCTTAGTGGAAAGAACATGTGTGGACATTGGCCTCTTACAGCTCAAGGATCATTCCATTGCCATCACTTAGTGATATAACTCTGTATACATTTAAATTCTTAACTTTCCTGAAGGAAGGGAGAGGGGCCTGCTTAGGAAGGAACCCACCCTTCAGGCATTTAATCCTAGACTGGCATTTAAGCCCACCTCCCCACTAACCTGCTCGGGAGGGTTGATAAAATTTTCATTGTTCCAGCGAGGAACTGAAAGTTTGGGCCTATCTTTTTATGTGTTGACGCCATTGTAAGCCATTTCCAGCTCTCTCACAAGACATTCTTTAATACAAAACTAAATAATCATTGCTCTAATTTAGTATCACATGTTTTACACAGAAAGACATGTGGAATGTGTGAACAGAAGACTTATCTGACTAAATTTGACTAAAAATCAAAAGTCATGTTTTTTGAATTTCAAGCCCCAAACAGGAAAATACTAACATTGCCAACATTACATATCACTAACATTACTAGAAGAGAAGTGGGATATCCCATAATGTTTTTTTTGTTTTTTGTTTTTTGCGGTACGCCGGCCTCTCACTGTTGTGGCCTCTCCCGTCGCGGAGCACAGGCTCCGGACGCGCAGGCTCAGCGGCCATGGCTCACGGGCCCAGCCGCTCCGCAGCATGTGGGATCTTCCCAGACCAGGGCACGAACCCGTGTCCCCTGCATCGGCAGGCGGACTCCCAATCACTGCGCCACGAGGGAAGCCCCCCATATGTTTTGCAAAACTAGTTAAAATGTAATATATTGCAATTTAAATTTTTCTGTAGGAAAATAATGATATTTTTAAGATAATTTTCTTTGAGTAAACTTTATTAAAACTGTAAGAACAATTGAAACATTATTGTCAATTAAATTGTCCAATTAGTAAAAATGATCAACTACTAAAAGCAAGTTTTTTTGATCAAATATTAAGTGCTTTGAGAACCAGCATTCTCAATGTAGAAGAGAGATACAATGTAATATAGAAGGGGTTAAGTAAAACCCTGCAGCCCTGAATTTAAATTAGAACTATCACTATGAACTCTTGATATAGTTTATCTTTAGTATATATTCATGCCTAGTACTGTCCACTGGAAAAACCCAGAAACGATGGTGAACCCAGCAGCAATGAGCACCTCTAGTGCCATCTGCGTATATCATTTCTCACTCAAAGGAGCTAGGTCTTCTTGCAGAATTTGCTGCTTTGGGGCAGGGAATGTCTAAGATGATGTCAGAGCATCTTGTCAAACCAGAAAGAAAGGAAACTATTAAAGATTACCAGGGTCTTATCTAATGGACTTTGGAGCCAACTTGAAAAGGTTTCCAGCAGCCAAAGATGGAACAATTTGATATTATTAAGAACAGAAACTGCAATGGGTTAAAATGCATCAAACACAGTTAAACATGTGAGTTTATAAGGATACCAAAAAGTTGAAAGAAACTAAATCTTGATTTTGAAAATTGATAAAAGGGAAAAAAAATCAAATGTTTACCCTGTCTTACCTATGTAAACTGTACCAGTAGATGAGGGGACGTTTCTCTTTATACAAGTATCCTGGCTCATAAATGAGGGGTGATGGACTGCCACCACTTAGCAACTCCAGACAACTCAGGGATAATCTGGGTACTGCTGCCATGGATGTTCCTGTGCGTGTGTGGAAGCACTTCTCTGGACACACTTCTCTGGGACACACCTTGACCCAGCAGGACTGCTGGGTCAGGGACAACACACATATTCAACTTCACAAGACAATCCCAAACTATATTTTACAGCAGTTCTACCAATGTATACTCCAACCACCAGTTTATAAAGATTTCTGTCACTTTGTAATTATTCTTCATGTTTTTCTATAAAGAAGTGACAGTGGCCTCCTCAATTTTCTGTTAGGAAACCACCTCCTGCTTTTTTTTTCAATCATAATGAAAAAAACAGTGGGGGATTGGCCCCCATCCCACTACCCAGACACACATGTGGCCCAGGCCTGGCCCATTCCCCAGGCACAGGTCAGGAGGGACAGGTGACTCAGGTTGTGCCTCAAGTTGGCCCAGTGACACAATTTTTGTTGGAAATTTTTGGGAAAAAGGAGTTTTGTTGTTGTTTGTTTGTTTTGTTTTGTTTTTACTCTGGGGCTTCTGTGCTAATGGGATATATGCTTAGAGGTTCTGAAGGTCGTGCTAGTGCATGGGTTAGACGTGCCTGAGAGTGAATCCAACACAGAAGACAGTGGAACCAATGATGGAAGAGGTTGATGTCTGGGTCTAGCCCATGCCAGAAGCCAGTTAAATTCCCCTGGCTTCTTCAGTGATAAGCCAATGGGTAACAGTCTTCACCCTTCACCCCTGTCCTGACTTATGTATGACTTATTCAAGACGTATTTATTACCCACCCATTCAAAGTTTAAAGATGCAGCATCGAACATGCTCCAGAAATGTCTGCTTATTTTGATTTTTATTTGAATGACCTTGGGATTGGGAAGTTACAATTTTAGCCTCTAATAATCTTTAATATTGATACCTATAAATAAACAATTTCCAACGTCCTCAAAAACAGTCAGCCAAATGTTTGTTCAGTACATTTCAAATAGTAGACCAACACTTTGATATTCTGGTACAGAATGTAAAAAAAAGATAGTCTCTACTGTGGAGTCGTTCACTAGATCATCTTATGGAAAAGATAACTTAATCACAGGGAAAAGCCCTCAACCTTCTAAAACTGATAATATATACAAGTGAGACATGTAATTCAGAGAGAGGATGAGCTGGCATGTGTGTAGGTCTTAAGAAGCTTCTGGACTGAGTGAATGCTCACATCCAGGTGCAATGATGAGGGGCTGGGGCAGGTACCAGTTTTGTGGAGCCTGAAAGTTATGTAATTTGGTGGGGAAGGATCCTCTTTAAGAAACAAAGGCAAAATTAGGTATAAGTTCTTAGAAATGACCGAGGTGATAGGCCCTGAGGCCTAAGCTTCATTAGACTGACGGTGAATTTGTCTCCACAGAAGGGGTATGTGTACATGTAAAAATCTAAGTCGTGGTTCAAGGAAGAGCAAACAGGTTTATCCAATTATGGTCTAACGTCTAGAGGAAGGTGACAGTTTTGTTACTAAATGGTTGATTGAAAAGGCCGCAGTCCTTTTAAGGGGGCCTCAAAGCTAAGGAGATTAAGTTTCACGATGATGTAGTTGGGAACTGGAGCACACTTCTGAGAAAGAAAGTTACATGGTTAGGTAGATCTTATCTTGCAACTGGGGTTAAGATGAATTAATAAATAAATAAAAAGAGGCCTTGGGGCTCCCAGAGATGTTTCTAGCAAGAAATGATGATTTTGTAGACCAGGACAGAGACTGAAGAAACTGAAAGGAAGGAAATGAAGCCAAGTCCAAGTGTTATTGAAAAAAATAGTCTAGACATTTGGGAGAAAACCAGACTTAAAAGTCTGCAAGCTTTAAGGCTGAAGTGCAAGGAGGTTGGCAATGGATTTGTTTTTTGATGTTACTTTTTTCTTATGTCATAAGCTTCTTGGGAGTCAGGGCTTAGGGTTTTAGGATTATTTTGCACTGTTTTTGGTAGATGAATATTTAGTAAATATTTAATATTCTTCTTCTCCCATGTTCCACTGCTATGTTCTGGATGTGTGTCCTCCCCACCCCCCGACAAATTCATATGCTGAAATCCTAACTCTCAATGTGATTGTATTAGGAGGGGGGGCCTTTGGGAGGTGACTGGCTCTGCCCTCATGAATGGGATTAGTATTCTTATAGAGACTCCAGAGACAGCCCTCCCCCTTCCACCATGAGTGAGAAGTCAGCAGTCTGAAGAGGACCTTCACCAGAACCCGACCATGGTGGACGTTGAGCCCCTAGGACCGTGGGCAGTAAATTTCTGCTCTTTATAAGGTACCCGGTCTGGGGTATTTTGTTGTAGCATCCTGAACAGACTAAGATGTCCAGTAATATAAGAAATCTTGATACTCTCCCCATCTGAGCTGTCCAGGGCCAATGCTATATAGTCTCTTCCATGATCAGTGGATGTGCTAGATTCCATTTCTATCTAGTCTGGAAAAGGAGCGTGACTGGGAGCATGGCCGACGGAAAGGAAGCCAGCGCTCAGGAGAATGGGATGTCTCCTCATCTCAGTGTTCAGAGCTTGAAATGCTTGGGTGACCTCAACCCGGTGAGAGCTGGCCTCGTGTGTTGGGGGGCCTAGAGGGAAGCAGTGGAGGATGTTAGGCAGTTCATCTCGCCTGCAGACACTGACGGAAGCAGGATTTCCCACCTTCGTGCACAGAGTCAACAGAAGGATGGGACAATGGATGGCATCAACGACCAGGCATTTTCTTAGCAGTCACACTTGAGAAACAGGGTTCTTTAATCATTTAAAGGTAATTCTATCCTAAAGGATTGAAATAATCCAGTTGGGGCCAAACCTTCTAGAAAAAAAGGCACAGGCCATTTCCATGATTTACTCCTTTTCCCTTCAGAAACCCAAACCCAGCACTTTGAGTGCATCACACCCCTGGTCTATTCCTTGATTTCAGTGAGGGGAGTGTGAACACCAGAGCTCTGAGGTTATTTGTCAGTTTTGAGAAAACCCTTGAGATAGAAAGCTGGCTTTACAGTAGGGTTTAGCCCCATCACTTTGTGGGAAATTAGACTCTGTCTGGGTGTCGAAAGGACGAATTCAGTGAAAGCTCATCTCAATTCTAAATAGTCTGACTTTGGTGGTTGTTTTTTTTCTTCCAATTTCTTTGCTATGAACCTATAAACAAACCAACTGGGCAGTTTTGGAAAGGAGAGTGTTCATAAATCACAGTAACGGGAAACAGACCACTAGGGGGGATTGTTCAGCCATTTTGTGCAAAAAGAATGACTCTTAACTTTTGAAAATGACTGCAGTTTCGCTCTTTTAAATTGTCATTAGTCAACTTCAAGCGGCGCCGCACACCAGAACTGGAATTCAGTCTTTGTAAGCAAACTCGTATCTCCCCCCGAAAGCGATCAAATGCCTGTAAACATCCCTTTCTTGTTTAATTGCGAAAGGATTAATGCAGGCTTTGAAGAAATAGCTGTTCCCTGTACCCAGTACCAGAAGCAGCTGTTCCCACAGCATCTCGGCGGGTGCAGCCCAGAAGCTGGCCCTGCCCTTATCATGTGGCAGGAGGTATATTTGCAGAGTCCAATGTGTGTTCAGCTCTGAATTAGTCAACTTTGTTATCTAAATTCTCCTAAACCCAAAGCCTCACAAGAAAATAGCAAAGAGTAATTCCCCCACACGATTACAGAGGGACAGGGATCAGAGGGGTATGGGAGAGCCCGGACTAAATAAAGCATTTTTCAGACAAAGAGGCAAAACTCGAGATTGGCGGGGAAAGGGAGAAAGAGAGAGAGAGGAAGAGGGGCAAAAACACACACGTGGGGATTGTTTAGAGCAATCATCGTATCTTTAGAGTTGCTTTCCCATCGGATAAGAGATCTTGCTTGCAGTGTGTTAATAATCATTTTCACATCGGTAGCTGGAAGTCGCTCCCGGCAGGTCCCGGGCTTGGTGTCAGTGAGGATGCATTGGAAGAGAGCGTATTAACAAAAGGCGCGAGAAGGGGCCGAGGTTGCGTGAGGGGGCAGATCCTAAAGGCTCACGATTGTTTCAGTCATTAAACACCGATATTTCATTTGAGTTTAGTAATCCAGGGCACTATTATTTGGGCCCAAGCAAAAAAGGGGGAAAAAAAGAAAATTAAATAAGTATAATAAAAGACCGAGGAGGGGCCAACCTGCTTTGGGCCAGGAAGGGCAATAAAGGAGTCTTTATAACTGCCGGATGGTGGAATACGCTTTTCTCCCCCCAACCAAAGCAGAATGTCAGATTCTGTCCCCCTTTTTTTCCCTCTCAAAGCATGCTAAAAGGAAAATTCTTCACAGAATCTTAAAGAACTTTTTCGACACAACAGCTGCAAAATCTATTTTCTAAACAAAGATTTATACATATTTATATGAGCTTAATCCAGATTTTTTTTTAATAAATCATCCTCAGAACTGCAGAGGTAAACTATATGTAAATACCTCAAGTAATAGGCTTGTAGTGCAAATCACATCATTTTATCTTCAATTTTGCATTCGTTTTTCTGGCTTAAAGGTGCATCAGAGATATGCATTTTAGCATATTCAGAACACGGGGCGTGAAATTAAATGTTTGACAGAGTGAGAAAAATATACAGACTTTGGAGATGCCTTAAAAATAGTAATTTATGCAGATCTAGAGGAGTGAAATCATTTGCAATGGAGTGACCCTCTCTCCAGGAATTTTGTGCTCAGTGTTCTTCCCTAATCTCCCGCTGTATCTTCATTTTTCATTGAACTAGCCAGTTTTCTGCGAAGCCGTCTTGTAGATAAGGGGAGTGCTAAAGAAGAAGAAAGAGGACGCTCGGTGGGTCCGTTTCCATTGCACTTTTACCCAAGGCAATGGGCAGAATTTAACGGATTCCTTCCAACATATGTTTTTGCCAGATAAGTAAACAGTGTGTGTCGGAAATGAAAAAGCATTTGCAATTTAATGACATTACAGCTCTCAGCTTAGGCTGGCGTGCTGCGAGGCGAAAAGCAGAAAAAGAGAGGAGAGTAGAAAGAGAAAAAGAACAAAGTTCATCTTCCCTTTTGTGCATTTTTATCAAGGAAAATATTACTTCTTTCCCCTTCTTGTTCTCTTTTTCTTTTTTGTCTTTTGGCTTTTTTGTCTCACTCATTTACATTTTTTTCTCTTCTGCCTTTCTGTCGTCTGTTCACTTTTGCCTTTTTCTTGTATTGCCACTGACTCATTTTTTTTTTTCCTCCCCATTGTGTGTCCTTATTCATCTATTTTGGTCATTCAGTTTTACCTTATAAGAAGCTGTTTATCCCACAATGTATCTTTTTCCCTGTGTTGTACTCCTAGTGCTATAGCTCATAGTCAACAGGATTGTCGGAGGGATTATAACGTTTCATTTCAAAGCACTACAAATCTGCTCTCTTGCCTTTGGTCCCTGCCCCTGTTTCCTCTGATACTTGTCATTTTATTTTGCATTCATTTCGGTCTTTAGTTTCACCCCCCGACATCACAGCACCCCGATGTCTAACCACTGATACCCACTGTCTTTACACCATGTGTTAGTACTGCAAGGTTCTAGAAACTTCCCCTTGGAATGGCAGGACCATTCTGTCACCCCCTTGGTCAGGTTTGGAGGGGTGTGAACAGTGAATGTATGGTCAGAATTGGTCCTTCCAGAGCCTGATGGCCAGGACAAGGTGTCCAACAGCGGATGCTTGTAATGAGCCATCTTCCGCTAGAACATGAGCCCCACATCCTGCAGCTACATTTGCTGCTACTTTTCTTTTGTGTGAGGGCGATTACTGAAATATGCGTATATTTGAGTTCTGTGATTGTGTAATTGAGTGTGTATGTGTGTGTTCATATATGTGTTTGAACCAGACCACGTGGTAAGTGTGTACAGGTTAAGGCAGTGTACTGTTAAGTCTCTGAATACAGGCATATAGAAAGACATGACTAATCTTTCAGATTTGATTCTACTTTAAATTCCAGCAGTAAAAGTTGAGTGGAAAACCAATATTTTCTCCCCACTCAGGTCCACAGCATTTTTATTTCTAGGGTGATTTTGACTGACCATTTTACAAGGAGGAATAAGATTTTGCACCCGGTCTCATCTTTTTAAGTGACAGACTACTTAAACGACCAAGCCACCCTGTTTAGGAGAAGGGAATATCTCTGAGTCATTTTTGCTATCTCGAGTTGTCAGTCTGTCAATCGAAGCAGTTCCTGAAGATACAACTTTTTTAACATAAAGATTAGTATTCATGGTTGCTGTATATTTTTGCAAAACAAGTTCGCATTATTTTAGATATTGTTATCATGAACATTTGAATATTAGTACTTCAGATGTTTAACATAAATTCCGTTCCAAGAATACGCTTGAAAGTTACTGGTTAACCTGCAGGTTGAGCATAATTGAAAGGCCCCGTAATCAAATTGCAAGCCCTATCACAGAAATACTCTACAGACTTTAAAAAGATGCTTAAATAAAATGCTCTTGTCTAAAGACATGTGCATGTTTTTACCATAAAATTACATCTTCCACATCTTCCAGATCCAGCACTTGGTAAGTAAAAAGAAAATCTATTTGGACATAAGGATGTAAAGTGGCTGGAGGTGGTAATTTAATCAACCAAGGATATATTTCAATGTTTTTCTGGTCTTCTAGGCATTAGCACTTTAAATTCATTATGTTGGTTTGACAGATATATGCAGCCTTAAGGATCTAAAAATGAAATCCTAGAAGTCTAGCCTGCTAGAGGATATATATTGAACTTAAGAGATTAAAATGGTATAACCATTGCAACAGAATGGAACATATCGCGTTTCTCATTTTTTTCCCCGCTAAGCATGAGTATTTTGCAGATGTAAAATACAGTCTTGTCTAATTATAAAACCTGGCTCGAGAGCTGCAGCTTTCTAACTTTTATACTGATGAAGTGGATATTAGAAAGAAAATGTTGGCTTCCCGTACAGTCTGAAGATGAAGAAGTCTTCCATTTGGGGTTTTCTGTATCAATAATTTATTAGGGAAAACGACACAAGTAGTTACATGCAGCCTACTGTTAAGAGGCTTGCTTGCGTACTTTTCCTATGTAAGGCAAATAACAAAGGAGCCAACTTATAAAGCAGGTCTTAACGTAACTAGGACGTTAAATCTACTGTATCATTATGCCAATTTAGTAACGTTAATGATCTGTAATATTAATGCATCATCCTGGAAAATGGGGAAGGGTTGCCATAATTAACTATATTAAGCCACAATTAGAAAGTCATCCAAGCTGTTGTAAAGATTCGAGTGATGATAAGGGTGTTCATTATACTGCAAACCTTTCTGACAGTGGATATTTTGTATATAAGACTTTGTTACCAACGGCCTCTCGCTCCGAATTCAGATGTGTCAAAAGAGCAGCCACCCACGGAGGCGGTGGCACCGACCAGACGCCTTATCAGCCATTTCCATCGCCTTCTGAGGTTTAGCACTTTCTTACAGGGAGAACCGGCTTTGAAAGAGGTACAACCTTTTAGCATATCTACTTTAATTCCTCACGGGGAAGCAAAAACGGGCTGTCTAGCGAAATTCACATCGGTTGGATGGACTATCTACTCCCCAGAGATTAGGGTCATCTTTGAAAGTCACATTTCAAACTGCACAAAATGAACATTTGGATGTTTTAAAATGGAGATCCTATAACGTCTAAGCCTAAATCCAAGTCGCCTATCACCAGGTGTCTACAAGCCCCTAATTCTCCTCCCCACCTATCTGAAGTCTCTATTGTGGATGGGAGTCTTTGAGTCAAGGATAATATCAGGGGGAAGATAAATGGGACCAAGCAAGGGGTGAGCTGCAACCAAGATGACAACTGATGCAACTGTCCAGCCCAAAGGATCCCCTTATCTCTGACGGGGCAGATCAGCTGGCAATAAAGGACTATTTCTTCCCTCACCCCAGCTTTTCTTTATACCCAGGGTTATTAGCCTTGCCATTAGTGATCATGAATTCTTCCTCCCTAAAGCAACATTTGGGGCGCTGTTCTCTCTAGGTACAAAACACCCCCTAAGTTGCATTTGCAATCAGGGGCTGATGCTGCTGTGGTAGAAGCTGAGGGAATGAGGAGGTGCAGGTGGTAACTTGCACACACGTGTAGCTGAGAGTCATTTACGACAACCGAAGAAGGAAGCACATCACCAGCTTGGTGGGAGTAAAGGACTAGGGATTTGTATTCGCAGAGATTCATAAAGGACTCCTGTGTATATTGGTGTGGCTGTTTTCTGCCCATGAAGCCTAGAGCTGCATTGTAAATCCAAAATCACGCCTGACACAGGAGTGCTCAGCATCTGATCAAGATTTTCAATGAGCAGAAACTGCACTGAGTCCCCCCAGCAGATTTTTTTTCCCACAACGTGTGCCTTTCTATCAACAGTATGGTATGTGCCTTTGTAAAAATACACATATGCTCACCACTCTGATTCCTCCAATGTGTCATATGCCAGAAGAGTCCTGACAGAGGCATCAGTGTGCTAGCTCAGTGACAGGGGACAAATCACTTGACAATCTCAGCCTTACTGCTTTGAGTAGTGACATTCCCTTCCAATGTTCTCACCCAGCAGGAACCAACAACTTGTTCTCGGAGAAAAATCTCTGTTCCATCCTCATAACCAAGGAGTCAGTCTAAACTTCCAGGCAAAGAAGAATCATTTCCCTTCATGGAATGCTGGAAGCGTTATGAAGCTTCCTATCTGGAAATAGGTTCTTTACCCCTTCACACGTGGTACTGGATAGGACAACGGCAGCTACTACTTCTGATATGAGAGGGCTCTTATATCACCCCTCTGGAAATTCAGAGAAATTCACCAAACCAAACCTAACTTGGTTCCACCTCTCTGGAGTAATTGACATCAAGAAGCCTGATTTACCCTTCCTCGGCAAATGAGGTTCGGGAATATAAAAGTGAAAAGACACAGTTTTCTAGACCATTGTACAAAAATCCTGCAAGTGGCCTCGCCGAGATGTTGGAAAGGAGAGGGTCTTGCCAAGTCTTCATCCATAGGCGTCCATGGGTCCAGTTCTATTCTGTGTGTTCTGAGGAGGTGTTCAAGGATTCAAAGGGAAGCCAGATTTGGGGTAGTTTTCTGAGGCTTTCAAGACACTTTCCAGTCGATATGAACTGGATCTTTATGAAAACCGGTTAAAGCAGTCATTCGGCTAATGACCACCATCAGTGTGTTCACAGTCACAAAAACATGCATGTGCTCCCAACTGCTCTGTAGGATTGTTGTTCTGAAAAGACAAAAGTCAGCCTCTCAACCTTGCCATCAGGTATCTCTGAATCATCCTGGTGAAAGTGGCCAGTGTCCCCGGACCTCACCGCTCTGTAGAGTGGCTCTTCCTCTGTACTTACGTGGACACTTTTTAATGTGTTCATGATCCTTTTAGTTCAAGGATGCCTTTGTTGGTTGAACCTTCTACATAAGTCAACCAAGCTATCAAAGGCAAAGGCCTTAGCTCCCATTTCCCTTGTAGGACTGTTCACAGAGTGACTCCCCAGTGCTGGTGAGCGAGTTGGAGAGGAAGTTAGTTATTACGAGATGAGAGGAACACCTGGACATGCTGCCTAGTAAGAGTTGCTCTCTGTTTTTCATTTCATGTGATCAAGGCCTTGATAATTCCATCACCCCATCCTTTCACTGTGTGTGGGAGTGAAAATAGCATTTATTGGCAGGTCAAAGTTAAATCGGTGGAGCACACAGTGTGCACACAGCATGGCTTAGGGCCTGAGGGTCTCACCTTGGAGCGCTGGAAAGGGCTACTTCTGGCCCCATCTCAGGGATGCATGGGTGTATCTCATCAGGCCGTTCAGTGTGCAGTGGTGATGGATACAAAAGTCAGCGAAGGAATTTAGGGATCACTTGTCCAACCCCCTCATGAGGATGCTGAGACTAATAAAAGCTACAGTCATCCTTCCGTATCCAAGGGGGATTGGTTCCATCCTCCCATACCCCACCCTCCGCAGATACCAAAATCTGTGGATGCCCAAGTCCCTTATAGAAAGTGGTATAGTGTTTGCACATAACTTATGCACATCCTCCCATATACTTTAAATCATCTCTAGATTACTTATAATACCTAATACAATATAAATGCTATGTAAATAGTTACTGGCAAGCGGCAAATTCAAGTTTTGCTTTTTGGAACTTTCTGGAATTTTTTTTCCTGAGTGTTTTCTATTCATGGTTGGTTGAATCCAAGAATGCGGAACCCACAAATACAAGAGCCAATGTCATTATCTGCCTAAAGCTACCAGCTATCTGAGGAAACCATGACTGGAAAGCAGAACTCTGCCTCTTACTTTGTCCTGTGTCCCTTTTCACCACATAACTAGGCAATGTCTTTATAAGGAATCTTGACTTGTCAAAATCAGACCTTACTAGTAGCTTTTTAAATCAATATTTTTGAAGCTTTTGATAATTTATTTTTGGTCACTGGGTCAGGAAAATGAGTTGTAATCATCTCCCGTATGGCTGTCTGATCTAATAGCATCTTGTGTTGTGTCTTGTGGTGTGACACTTGCCTTCCTGTGACTGTCTAGATTAAGATGCTCTTGAACCCAAACATCAACTGTTCATGAATCAAAATTGAGGCTAAGCAAATCATACTAGCTTAGCATGGTTTCCTTTTTTTAAACCCAGAGGTATTTGGATTGTTGTCCAATACCCCCTATTCTGAGTTGAATTGTGTTCCCCGCAAAGGTGCTGAAGGCCTAATCCCCAGTATTTGTGAATGTGACCTTATCTGGAAATAGGTTCTTTGCAGATAATCAAGTTATGATGAGGTCATTAGTGTGGGCCTTATTCCAGTATGACTGTGTCCTTATAAAAGGGGGAAATTGGGGCAGGAAGAGGATGTGAGGACACAAGAAGGATGCCAGGTGAGGACGGAGGATTGGAGTGACACATCTACAGGCCAAGGAAAGCCAACGATGGCCAGCAAACCACTAGAAGCCGGGGGAGAGGCCTGGAACAGATTCTCCCTCACAGCCTCAGAAGGAGCCAAACCTGCCAGCACCTTGATCTCAGGCTTCTGGCCTCCAGACCGTGAGACAATGTATTTCTATTGTTTGAGTCACCCGGTCTGTGGTACTCTGTTACAGCAGCCTTAGAAAGCTAACATACCTCCCAAAAGGAATATGAAATGCAGATTTCTTTTTGTGGGTTCCTTCATGTGTGTTTGTTTTTTTCTTTTGCTGAAGGCAGTTTTGAGGTTACAGGTCTTACATGTATTTGGAGAAAGGCACCCTTGGTGATCTTAAAAGGAAATGAGATTTGTAACCCTTAGTTTACAACTATTTAAACCCTATTCTTCAGGGACTCTTTGAATTTCCAGTATTATTTCATCTTTCTTTCTAAATGTGATTCAATAAGTATCCCTAGAATTTGTCATTGTGCTTAGTTTTTAACTTGATAGACTCTCAAAAATGCCTGAGTTATTTAGTAAATTTAATAAGGCTCTATTTGACCTTCCTTTTGAAAGTGCCAGAAGATACTTTGTGTAGCACGTGAGAGCTTTATCTATATTGAGTGAATGAATTACGGAAGAGGCACGCATGCACACATATGACAAGCCAGGAGACTTTGTAGCAGCTAGTGTTAACATCATTGTATTTTAGTTCTTTGCAGAGTAGAGACAGTTTCGTTCTTTGCAGAGTTTTCTATTATTTTCTAGAATATTTCAGGGTTGGGGCAAAAGACTTTGTTATATTATTTAATTGTATATTGACAAAAAGCTACCAGCTAAATGTTAATGAATTTGGAATACATGATAAACAAACGTTTTGACACTTGTACACACTTTTGAGGGGGTGGGGGAAGATGGCAGGGGAGGTTACATAATGATATAATCTCTAACACCAGGTAGAAATTGTAAAACAGAAGCTAACATGTTTACTTGACTCAGAGATCTGAGAAGGCCAAATTACATGTGCTACTAAGAGAGGTTTATGTGAGAATACCTAAGGGGGCAGAAATGGACAGCATTTAATAGACGAGAGTTGAATCCTATGCCTCTGCAGGACACCTCAGCCCACCAGTACAATAGGTTTCCCCAGACAGCATCATTCAGGACCCCCTGCACGTACCATGACAGACTCGGCCAGTTCAGGATGAAATAGCCAAGTGGAAAGCAGAGATTGAACATATACATGCTTTATCCACTGAAGCCTATTTAACCTTTCTTTCAAGAGAATAAGCAAATCTTTCTGGAGTTTACAGCACATCTATTTCCTGAGAATGTTTCTCAGGTTTTTCTATTAATTGAAAAGTTATATTAAATTGAAATTAGCCTGTGGTTAGTGTGCTGTAAAACTTTGCTTTAGGCAGAATAGAAGGCATGACAGAATGATACCTATAGGTCATACAGAGAACTTGGGTTCCTGGCTCTCCCATCTCAACTCACCCTCTGCCCCTTCCATCACCTCATGTCAGCCACCTCACTTCCTCTCAAGTGGTGGCAGCCTTCCCACCCGCTTTGTGCTCAGGTGCCCACCGGGCATTGCCAGATAAAATACAGGATGCCCAGTTAAATTCATGTTTCAGAGAAACAACAAATACTTTCTTAGTTGAAGAGTGTTCCAAGTATTGCAAACTTATATTAAAAAATTACCTGTTGCTTATTAAAAGCCAATCCCACCTCACTCATCACCTGGCTGCTTCAGGTTCATCCTTCAGCTGATTTAAATGTCACCGTTTAAACAAGTTTACAGAGAAAAATGAGATTCTTTAGGAAGTTAATGGAATTTTCACAGAATATGTTGAGAGTAGTGTTGAAGTATCTCAGATCCCATAGTATGTAATTACATGTTAGAAAGTAGATGTTCAAAGAATTATATATGAACCAGAGATTTATCTCATTCAGATAATCTTGATAATAGCTCTGCTGTTTGTTTAAGGTAAAATTCTGAATAGAAAGGTTATTAGCTCCAATCCAGTTGTTAAAATGGTCAAATTGAAACAGTCACCATTCCTATCCATTAATTGGAGAGTGAGCTGCAAATGGTTCGTTCAGTTGGACATGTAAACCCATCTACTAAGTGGTAAAATATGTCTTATACAGTAATTTTTTAAAAGAAACTAGGTGTAATGTTTCATGGAGAATGTTAGGTTCTCCTCAGCTGTAACAACTAAGTAACCAAAATGGCTTGCACTTTTAGAGAAATAGCTTCAAAATCACATATATACAAAAATAGCATAAATCTTCCCATATTGCCAATAGCTCTAGAAGACGAATATGTTCTTTTTTTTTTTTTACATCTTTATTGGAGTATAATTGCTTTACAATGGTGTGTTAGTTTCTGCTGTATAACAAAGTGAATCAACTATGCGTATACATATATCCTCATACCCCCTCCCTCTCGCGTCTCCCTCCCACCCTCCCTAACCCACCCCTCTAGGTGGTCACAAAGCACCGAGCTGATCTCCCTGTGCTATGAGGCTGCTTCCCACTAGCTATCTGTTTTACATTTGGTAGTGTATATATGTCCATGCCACTCTCTCACTTCGTCCCAGCTTACCCTTCCTCCTCCCCATGTCCTCAGGTCCATTCTCTAGTAGATCTGTGTAGAAGACGAATATTTTCTAATTGAGAATCCAATAAAAGTTCTGACTGTTTTGTGAGGGTTTTTCCCTTCTTAATGACTCATTACCAAATATTGGATTGCGGTTCTTGCTGTAAGAACAATTTTAGAACAGACAGGTTTAGGGCTGGATCAACTCAGATGGAATGAAGAGAATGGCTGGGCCAGCAGTTGCCATGGGATATTGGCATGAGTTTAATTTACTGGAAGATGGTTCAATTTCACTTCTTTTTAGCTTTGTAGCCGTGTGACTAGGGCTATAAATTGGATATCATTCAATAGTTGCCGTTGTACATATTTTCCTTTTTTTAAATAATGCCATAACTTTCAGTTAAATAAAAAATCTCTCATTTTAGTCCATTTTTACAAGATAATGGCCTCATCACCGATTCTACCCATTTTATAGTTTTTGCTAAAGTCACTACCTTATACAGTAAAAGACAGAAATGCGTGTATCTAAAATCTCCAAACACCTGTACTTTAACTTTTTTTTTGTAGCTATCAGCCTCTATTCAGTGTAATTCCTGAAGGAAATATGAGTAAGGAAAAATTGTGAACATATATCACATAATAATTGCTGAAGCTAATTAATATTTTCTATAGTTTATATATATGTATATAGATAGTACTTAAACTTGGTATTAGGTATACCAACAAATGCTATTAAGATTGGATTATGAACTGATTCACTTTGCTGTACAGCAGAAACTAACACAACATTGTAAATCACCTATACTCCAATAAAAATTAGTTTAAGAAAACAAGATTAGATTATGTTTAGGCCACAATATGTGGTCCATATAGTTAAAATATGCAAAATCCCAAACCTGTATTTTTATTTTCTATTATTATGCTTTAAATAGGACAGAAATACATTTTTCCCAAATATTCATCTAAAATGCAAAATACACTAAAATATAGTGGTTCTGTGGTTTTTATTTGCTGAAGAGCTGGTTCAGAATTCCAAAATGAACTTGAAAAAATTGCACCCAGTTGCGTAGCAGAAGCTGTCGAGTTTGCTTGTATATTGCTTTGTTTTAATTTTGTGGAAACAATTGTGGAGTCTCCAGGGTCTTTTACCTAATCATAAAGTGGTCTGTAGACAAAAAAAATTAAATCACAAATAGACACAAAAAATCTTCAGGACTATGTGATATTTTTCACATTTTTTTAACCAGACAGTTCTGGGTTTTATAAAATAACCTCAAAGTAAGCTGTCATTCTTTTAGAGGCCTGATGGAAGACATTACAGTGGTCTGCCATCCTGAACACACTGATGGTGGCCTGGTATCACAGGAACATTGACGAGGCCAGCCTGATGTTTCTGGGTTCCCGTCTTTGTCGTGACAATAAGCCGCTTTGGGCTCGGGATGCCGTGCGTCTTTTCTCTCCAGGTTGCAGGAGATAAATGGAAGTCTTCTTTCAGCCGTTGTGGCCACCTGAAGGACATGTCCTTTGAACTTTGCTTTGTAACTTTTTTTTTTTAATTAATTAATTAATTTATTTTTGGCTGTGCTGGGTCTTCATTTCTGTGCGAGGGCTTTCTCTAGTTGCGGCGAGCGGGGGCCACTCTTCATCGCGGTGCGAGGGCCTCTTACTGTCACGGCCTCTCTTGTTGCGGAGCACAAGCTCCAGCCGCGCAGGCTCAGTAGTTGTGGCTCACGGGCCCAGTTGCTCTGCGGCATGTGGGATCTTCCCAGACCAGGGCTCGAACCCGTGTCCCCTGCATCGGCAGGCAGACTCTCAACCACTGCGCCACCAGGGAAGCCTTGCTTTGTAACTTAACATCCATTTACTTTTTTAGTTAGTATGTCCAAGGATCAAGATAGGTAAAGTACTTGGTAGAGCTTGTTCAAGAAAGTTGAGTACCATTGACACAAGTGTTTTTTAAAAAATCAGTAGCTGAGATGTGTGCCTATGTAAGATGTAAGAAACTCTGAGGAGGTGTGTGTGTGTGTGTGTGTGTGTGTGATTGAGGTGAAGTTTCTATGAGTACCTCCTACATTTAGCAGGCAAGTACTTTTACATGGAGAAAATTCTTTAACCACATGAGGAGGCATTATTTATTTTTTTTTGGAGGAGGCATTATTTTTCTTTGCAAATTAGCAAATAAATTTAATGTAACTAAGTAATACTGTTTTTGCTGAAACTACACAGCTGCTTGTAACATGAATATACACTGACTGTTCTTTATAAACCTAATTTGTTGATTAGCAATACATTCATGGGGTTTGAAAACAAACAACATAGTCTATAGTAAAAGGCCTCGTTTCTGCCACCCAGCACCCTATTATCACCCACTCATCCATGCCTCTTTTGTTTTCTTCCAGAGTTTTGGAAGTGCTCTTTAGATTTGAAAAACAGCATATCAGCACTTTTGAAAGTATACATGGGTGAAAAGAAATCTTAAATAGTGATACAAAGTATTGGGTTGGATTTTTAAATTTCCTCTCAGTCTTTTGACTCCGGAGTTAGGATTCTTTGTTAAAAATATTTAAAATTATATACCTGTCTGTGTGAACTTAGTAATCATTTTCAAGGGGAAGTGAATAAAGTTAGGATTGAAAGTTTTCAAGTGGGATTTCCTCACTAGGTGGCGCTCGTGTTCCTGGAGGTCAGGGGGCAGCCGCCCCTCACCTGCAGATGCAGTTTGCCAATTAGCACACAGTTACTGTGGAGACCTGCAAGGTCACACAGAGGGAAAGGCCTCCATATTGTCTCCCCTGTAATTAATGATTGTTCTATTCATACTTCTTTTCTGCACCCTATGTATGACCTTCCAAGTGGAGTGAAATTGTTGTAGTTTTCTCTTTAGACTGGGAGGTTACGTTATGTAAAGTTTGTACGCAGACAAGAAAGGGTCATGACAACTGTTACTTTGACCTAGGAAAAAACCCTGGGTAAGTTGAATTTTTTTTTTTAATTTTTTAAAAATTTATTTATTTTCGGCTGCTTTGGGTCTTCATTGCTGCGCGCAGGCTTTCTCTAGTTGCAGCGAGCAGGGGCTACTCTTCGTTGCAGTGTGCGGGATTCTCACCGCGTGGGTTTTCTTGTTGAGGAACACGGACTCTAGGCACACAGGCTTCAGGAGTTGTGGCTCATAGGCTCCAGAGCGCAGGCTCAGTAGTTGTGGCGCACGGGCTTAGTTGTTCCGCGGCATGTGGGATCTTCCCGGACCAGAGCTCGAACCCATGTCCCCTGCATTGGCAGGTGGATTCTTATCCACTGAGCCACCAGGGAAGTCCCTAAGTTGAATTTTTACGGAGAAGTTCCCTATAGAACATAAATGATCTGGAAGATGCCTGGAAGGTCTCTGAGGACATTAATGTCCGTCCAATAACAAAAAGCTTTTAAACATGCTTTAGTGGTGTTATTATCTCTCTTAAGCATTAACATAGCCTCTCTACTACGAAGGGATCAAAGTGCATTATGCATTCTGGTTACACACCCTCCATGAGTCAAGTAGAACATTATGGATGTGCGTATAAAAGTAATCTGGGCATTTCTGTTTGCCACTCAACCCTGTCATAAAGTCAAAAAGTTCAGCAGCAGGCAATAGGGGAAGGAAAAAAAAAACTTATACCAAGATAAAAGAAAGTTAGAAATATTCTAGTTAACTTTTTACTACATGTATTTAATCCTGCAACAATTAATTTTTCATACATTAATTTACCAGACATCTGCTTCCCATTTATTGTGCCTGGCACTGTGCTGGTCACCATGGATGTAAAGATAGATTCGACTAAATCTGTGTTTCAAGCCTGATGAGAAAGTGAACTTTCATCCAGAATTTCATCTTAATCGAACTTTCGTCATCCTTATAGAAATTACTCTGACTCAACCACATCATCTTTTCATACACCACTCTCTCCCACTTTCTGTCATCTACATCAAAATCTCATTCAAACTTACCTCTTCTAAGACACCTTCTAACACAGGTTACTTCCATAAGCCACATACTTTATTGTATTTGTAATTTGTAAAAGTGTTTATAGTCACCTTAACCTGGGGACAAGTCATGAGAGTGTCAGTTCATCTGCTTGGAATGATTTCAAGCTCTTGAAAATGATGTCTTCCGGGTCTCTTGCACACATAATGTGACCTCAGATCTCATTGACTGAAATACCATTTTTGATGTTTTATTAGGAGAAACAAAAAAAGCCTGTTCTAAGGCCCTTTGGGAAACATGGGACAAGTGGATCAGAGGGCATCAACTCATCCTTGGGGGCCCCTTTGAGTGACAGCTGTCCATAGGGACACAGATGACATGGGAAAGCTTCTGGCTAGTGCCCACAGGATCATGCCAATTGTAGAGGTGATCATTTGCGCCTCTGGCTTCCAGAAACAATGCTAATGCCCAAGTTGCCCAGATTCCTTTTCCCCAGTGAAATGTGTTAAAGAGAAGAAGGACTGGGGGTGGAGATAGAAAAAGAAAAGAAAAAAGAAGATCCAACATCCTCAACTATCTGGTGTTGCTTTCCTTGTGAAGGTTTTTTTTTGGGGTTTTTTTTCCCCATGGTTCTTCCCTGTGAAAAGTGGGAGGAAAGTGAGAAAAGACTGGAAGGAGGCATTCTCTATTCAAATGACTCTAAGGAAAATTTTCAGTCCTGTGATGCTGGCATGTGAGATTTTGAGTGCCCATTCTCAGGACTCCACGGAGACAAGGAGAGCACTTCACTCCTGCAGGGATACAGTGAGTTGAGGTGAAGCATAAGAGGGAAAGGCCCTTGAGATGAAATGCACTCCTGGTTGCACAGAGCAGGGAAGACACGATATGGTTGTTTTTTAAAAAAGCCATTAAAGCCTCTTCAGGACAAGGTATCTATATTGTAATCAGAACTAAAATGCAGAAGAGAATCCGGAGAATCACCTGATGCTTCTCCGTGCCTGGTGTACTGTGCCTTCCTCTGGTGAGTCCAGCACAAAGGCAAGGAAAGGCAGAGCTGCACACTTCTGAACACAACTGTGCCTGCTTTCCCTTCAGCCTCTTCCATTCTACAGCTGTGCATGAGGGTCTCCTCCATTGTATTCTTTAGTCCTTATAGGTGGAGAGGAGTGCAATCTTTCCCTGAAAATGATTTCCCCAGCGTTTTTCCTTCTTTACTGTATCTCTTTGGGATTGGTTGAATTTAACCGAGCCCCTGTCCACACCACATAAATTCCCTTTATAATCTGGCACGCCAGTCACCCATACGGGCTGTCGCAAATATAAAGGACCACAATGGACACACTACAACAGTTGTTTCCTTTGGCCATCAAACGACAACTATCTTATAACAAGATCACACCATAATCGGTATTTATTGGGGATGGCAGGCAGTAAGTGGTGGTGGTGATTCGAATGAGAGGGAGATGTAAATATGTATCTGGAACTATTCCTGATTTTAAGGCACATATAGTCAAAGTAGAACTAAATAATGACTCATAGTAGGCTGTGACTTGCGACATTGAGTGTTCTAGGAACTCTTAGGGGGACACAGTCGCCCAGGGAAGAAACCTCACAAAAAGGCAGGAGAACTTGACATGGGCCTCAGAGAATGAACACAAATCTCAGCGACAGGCTGGAGAAACCATTCCAGGTGGATGAATGGTGTGACTAGACAGGTTTTAGTGGAGTCTACGAAGACTGTGGGGAAATAGTGGGCAGTAAACTGGAAATGTGGATTGAGGCCAGATAGTGGAAGGAAACTAAGGCGCTTGGACTTTATCCTGGTGGTAATGAAGAGATAATGAAGATTTTTAATTAAGGGTTTGGCATGATTAAGTGGTGTTTTAGGGAGATTACTGTGGCAGCAGTGAATTGGAGGGGGAGAAACAAGTAAGCGATTAGTTAGGAGGCTATTATAATCATCCAGGCTTGAAGCAGCAGGGGTGTGGGGGCAATGGGAATTGAAAGAAAGGGTGGAGTGTGAGAGATAGTGCAAGGGAATGCCCAGTGAGCCTTGGGGGCTCATGGCTCTTCAGGACAAAAGGAAGGAAGGTGGCAGTGAGCATTGAATTGGGAGGGGGAGCCATTTGGGAGCAGAGGGGAGGTTGGGGCTCTGAGTCAACCAAGCCTTGCGATATCTACAGGGCGTCCAAGTTCAAATGTCCAGCAGGCAGGTGGAGATGCAACACTGAGGCTCTGGAGAGCAGCCAGGCTAGGAACCTAGACTTTCCTCTTTTATGATGCAGGCTGACTTCTTTCTCCAAAGAGAACTGAAATTCAATGACTAAGCAATTAGGATAGAATGTGTGTATTATAAGATGTGTCCCTACGTATCAACAGGAAGGAAGAATCCAGGTCATCCTTTGAATATTTTAAACTTCTGGGAAAGTACTTTTAAGTAAATCACTCCAATATTTCAAATGAATATTTTTTAAAGCTAAATTTCCCAGATAATATTCCCAAATGTTCAAATTTCTTCCTTCAGGGAAGCTCAGCCTTAGTGTCTAATAGAGTTCAATTACAGAGTAATTTCCGTGTCGAACGTGGTGGCGATTGCGCTATCTGCGTGGAGCTCTGTAGCTGCTCTGTGACTCCAGGTGAATGGCACAAGAGCCTTCAAGATCCTTGTAGGCCCTTTGCCTAATTCTCTCATGCAAATTAGAGAGAAGAGAGGTCCCCAAATTTCATTTATCAGGAAAGTGCATCCTTCTGGCAAAAGGAATGAGAAAGAGGAGACACACACGTCCTTTAATGTGTGCTACATAACCAGTGGCATGTGGCCACCTGGAGTTCCACCAGACTAAATGCCAACTGGCCCTTTCCTTTAAAAAGTAGGACGTTATGGATAAAAATGTGACCAGTGCGGAAATAAAACAGCTTTGGACTTCACTCTTGGGTGTGTGGACTCAGCTGCCAAAGTCCTCCCCACACAATTCAGACGTTAGTGGTCATTGTTTGAGTTTTGCTATGAAATTCAAGGGACTGAACAAGTCAATCAAATCAGCCACTATCTGAAAATCAAGGGAAAAACATTTTTTTAACCTGATAACTGGTAAACAATTGGCTTCCAAGTCCAGAAGAATGACTCCTCTTAATTCACAAATGCATTTATTTGAGTAGTGCTTGCATGAGACTTGCATGAGATGTTAAGGGGGGAGTTGAAGTGTCTGCTGCCATCTGTGAATTTAGGAGCCCCGTGGTGTTTTTCATGTGAGGGCATCTCACGAGCAGGATCCTTATATATCAGGGGAGTTATGACCACCATATCTGTTTATTATCTGGCCACAAAGAGCTTGACCTCCTGTCCACTTCTGTTGATTCCACCGCAGAGCTTGTACCTGCCCTCGTGCAGAGGTACACTCCACTGATGCTCCAGGAGACTGTCAGCGTTTTGAGTCATTTCTAGTTGGACTAGGGAAGTGACGATGTGAGCTTTTAACTGAGCTCAGCTGCCCAAGACCCACGGGAAACTTGGAAGGGAACATTGAGATCTCTATGGCCACACCATCTGCCCACCCCCTACCCCTCCTTACTCAAGAAGCATCTGAATGTAGCAAACACTCAAATTTCTCAATTCTATGCATTGAATTGAAGCAATTAACAAAGGATCCCATCTAGGAATTCTGCTTTATTTGTGATCAGACCTTTTCGCTGGCAGATAACAGATAATATTAAGTAATCAAGAAGTTTACCACACAACCCAGCCAGACTGGATCAGCTCCGGAGGCACTCCTTCCTCCACCCTCATAAGATAACACATTATCAGTAGAGCCTTTTTTTGAATACAAGGTGGTGAGATTAGATGACTTTTAAGGGCCCTTCCAAGTCCGAAATCTCATGTTGTCTTTTGATTGAGATGAATATAGTTACACATTGTGCACTATTCCGTGGGTCTCTCTACTCAACTGAAACACTGCCTCTGACCTTCCCAGTAATGACCTCATCAGCCCTTGATTTTCGGAAGCCCTTATCAGTAAATGTATGCTGGATGCTCCAAACTTCAAAAAATAGGGGAAACTTGCACACACACACGTTTCATTTAAATTTAACTCAGTTGATCCCAAGTTTTCTGATATGCCTAAGATTTAACTTCCTCCATATTTAAATAATGACTTTTAAATTCCAGTATTAAAGTACATACACCTGTATATGTTTTAGCTTTCTAATAATCATTCCTAAGCAACATATAGAAGACTTTCAAGTTTACCAAGGTTGATAGTTTGGTCTTAGTTCCCCTTCAGCAAAAGAAAAAAAAAAAAAAAAAGGCAAAGGTCAAAAAATAACCTTTTTTCAGTAGCTCATGGCTGAAAATAAATTCTGAATTTCTTTTATTAATATGTTGCCCTTTATTGTATGTCAGAAATAGGCATCATAGAGGGCTGGAATGTGATCTTGATATATGGCTTTACTGCTCTTTCTACTAACTGCTGAATTATTATCATTTCACAGAAATTACATCTGAAAGGGAGGAATGTGTCTTTAAATCAAAAGATTCCAAATACATAACCTTTGCTAAAATGATTAGTAATTTCTCCAAGCCATGAGCTTGAAAATACTCAATTCCAAGGATCTATATAACCCTTTCATTCTTCCTTACTATTGTCAAACGCTGAGCAGAAAACACAAGGAGAATGTCTACAACGCATGAAAAGCATTCTACTTTACTAGGTATCAGCAAAAAAAAAAAGGAAAAAAAAAACCCCAACCGACTAGTTACCAGCGGCAGGGGGCGGGTGGTGGGGGGGACATTGGGGGTGGAGTGAGATGAAGATACTGTTAAGTACTTAAATTAACAAAAGTTAATTCCCCAGTGGTGCCTCTATACATTAACTCTATGAGAAAGCTGCTCTGTGGGCAAATTTAACTTCAGGAAGTGACTTAGGCACTGGGAAGAATAGGCCACAATATTTCATCAAATACAGCAAAAACAAATTACCTCAGACTCAGGAACCCTGAGACCCCTTTCTGAAAGTGTGTGCCGCTTGAAGGGGAAGGAAATTCTCAGGGAACGATGGCACAGATGGTGTAGCAAGGAATGGGCCCCTGGCTTCCCAGCTCCCTCACACTCACCTTGGGAGGGGACCTTATAAATCCCAAACTGGCAGCCTCTAGGCAGGCCCAGCTGGCTCCCGAAGGAGACTTTATACTGCGGCTGTGAAGTGGACTTTATTTTGCTTTGAGTTTGATGAAGATGAGGGTGACTTTCACGTCTGCTCGGAATCCCTGGGAAGCCTTGATGAGCAGGTCTGTCAAAGTCAGCCGCAGGCTTTACGGTTCTAGCAGGACAGGAGTGGATTGCATATGGCTCTGTAAATTCACTCATATTCCACCTTCTAGTATTTAAGAAGAGACCCCACTAGGTTGTTTCATCTCCTTGTGTTCCAGGAAGTGTCTCCCTTGGTTCCAAGACAGAAGACCCACCCTGTGTCCTCCTGCCCTCCTGGTCTCTATAACCAGGTCTGAGCCTAGTGGGTGGTGAAAAGCAGGATGTTCTAGTGGTTAAGATCATGGACTCTGACGACTGACTGCCTGGGTTCTAACCCTGGCTCTACCACCTATAGTCGTGGTACCATTACCTTGGGACTTAACCCTGTGCCTCAGTTTTCCCATCTGTAAAGCAGGGATTCATTCATTCATTCACTTTTTTTTTTAAATAAATTTATTTATTTATTTTTGGCTGTGTTGGGTCTTCGTGGCTGCGCGCAGGCTTTCTCAAGTTGCGGAGAGCAGGGTTTACTCTTCGTTGCAGTGCGACGGCTTCTCATTGCGATGGCTTCTCTTGTTGCGGAGCACGGACTCTAGGCACGCGGGCTTCAGTAGTTGTGGCTCGCGGGCTCCAGAGTGCAGGCTCAGTAGTTGTGGCGCACAGGCTTAGTTGCTCCACGGCATGTGGGATCTTCCCAGACCAGGGTTTGAACCCCTGTCCCCTGCATTGGCAGGCGGATTCTTAACCACCGCGTCACCAGGGAAGTCCCATTCATTGGTTTTTTCAAATGTTTATTGAATGTTCTAGGCACAGGGTGAATAAAACATACAAAGTCTCTGCTCTCATGGAGTTTGCATTATAGTAGGGAGAAAGGCAAATAAATAAATAAACAAATAAATAACGATGTATCAGATAGTAATAGGTGCATTGAAGAGAATTAAAATAGATTTATGTGGCAGAGTGTCAAATGGCTGCTTGGCAAAGGCCTCTCTGAAGAGATGACCAGAGTGAGAAGAAGTCAGCCATGAGAAGATCATGGGAAAGAGCTTTCCAGGCAGAGGGAACGGCAAGTACAGACTCTACAGGAGAATGAGTTTGGTGTGTCCCACTTAGAGAAGGACCAGTGCTCCTGGAGCACGTGGGCAAGCAGATGCGGAAGCTGGGCCTCAGATGGGGGTGCTAGTGTCTGGCAGATCAGGGCATTGGACTCTGAGTATGATGGAAACCATGATCTGATTTACACTGACTGTGCCGTGTGGAGAGTGGATCGCGGCAGGGCGTGGAAGAGTGGAAGCAGGGAGACTAGTCCAGAGACTGCAGCAGTGACCCAGGTAAGAGGAGAGAGAAGCCGGAGAGAAGTGGGTAGATCCTGGATACGTTTGGGAAGAAGAGTCAGGAGAAGTTGTTAAGGGATTTGGATCTAGAGAGTAAAAGAAAGGGAGACCCCTAGGATTTGGGGCTTGAGCAACCAGGTACTGTAGGTGGTAGTTTCTTTTATTGTGATGAGGAAGACTGGAGGGAAGTGCAGGTCGAGGTGGGAGAGGGGATCAAATGTTCGGTTTGGACATGATGCTTGAGACGCCTATGAGCTGTGCAGAGAGAGAGAAATGTCGGGCAGAACACTGGATAAACAAGTCTAAGTTCTGGGGACACGTCAGGGCTGGTGACTTGAGGACTGCAGGAATCTGTGTGGATTCCTGCAGCCATGGGACTGGATGACATCATCTGGACAGGGATGGCAGAGGGAGGCGATAAGAGGATGCAGTAGAGGTGTGAGGGAGGAGACGCAGCCTCTGAGGCTGATGGAGAGGGAGGAAGGAAACCAGCAGGGTGTGGTGTCTGAAAGCCAAGAGGAGAGGGTCAAGAAGGAGGGAGTGGGCAACGTGTACAATATGCCGCAGAGGGTTGGGCAGCATGAGGACTGGCAGCTGACCATCGCTTGGAGGTGCCAGGTTGAGGTAGTTGGTAATCCCTGGAGCAGCATCTGTGGAGTGGGGAGGACAGCTGGTGTGCAGTGAGCTCAGGCAGGGGAGGATCGCGTTTAATTATAAGCAAGTCAGTGGCCGGTGGGTGGGGAAAGGCAGAACGTTGTGGTGGTGAAGATCCCTGTGGGACCTGAGGACTCTACCACTGGGGGCTCTTTTCAAGAAAAATCATGCAGAGTTAATACGAAGTAGGTGTGACTGTAAATATCTATTTAGAATGAGAAATCATAAAATAAGTTATAAATTTAAAAGTCTGACAAATCCCATGCACAACAAAATACAGAAAAATAACATTTTTATTAATTAAATGCCAGGTGCACCTCTATAATATTTTTCCTTCTTTTTTTTGTCTAGATACACTTCTTTACATGATAGTGATTTTTACATAGCATGCGCGCACACACACACACACACACACACACACACACACACAAGTAAACCTCTCTACTTACCCTGTAGAGTTTATCAATATGTATTTCATAGATGGCCGGAGCTCACTGCAGTCACTGGTGGGATTTCTTTTTCTTCTTTTCTTTTAATTTTACTGACAGGATTTTGAGTACTGCTTGTTAATAAGAGTATAAAAATCTGTTTTCCACTATCACCTGGGGCCTCAACTAGAGAGGCTGAACCAAATAGGTCAACCAAAGCCTGCGAAATACGCTGAAAATCAAAGCTAGGAGAAGTCCTCTTTGACATCCTATTAATTACACCAGGGTTTCTCAACCTTACCCTGTTGACCTTTGGGGCCAGGTAGCTCTTGGTTGTCCGAAGCTGACTTGTGCGTTGCAGGATGTTTAGCGACATCCCTGTCTTCTACCCACTAGATGCCAGTAGACAACCAAAAATGTCTCTAGACATTGCCAAATGCTTCCCGGGGTGGGGGTGGGGGGGCAAAGTTGTCCCAATTGAAAGCCACTGTGTCAGCTAATTGCGTGTGGTCTTTGGTTGCTCTTTCCCTGCTGTGAATTTGTGGTCCAGGATTATTTGGCCGAGGCTTGGCTTTTATCTCAACAAGAAGTTATGTAGGGGGAGATGCAAGAGGGAAGAGATATGGGAACATATGTGTATGTATAACTGATTCACTTTGTTATAAAGCAGAAACCAACACACCATTGTAAAGCAATTATACCCCAATAAAGATGTTAAAGAAACAAACAAACAAACAAACAAAAAGAAGTTATGTAGGGATGAATGGCACCTCTTTGCCCTCTTCTCATCTCAGTTTTGACCTAGAACCTCTCCCTGCAGCCAGAGCTCCCAGCGCACTGAAAAACTCAGAGCTCTTGGTAGACAAACCCTAGAGGGACACATCATATCCCCAGAATCTTGACGAGTAAGGAGGTGTTGAGTATAAAACCCTCAACTAATGTATGATTAGGACTAAGGCATAACTGGTGAAAGTTGAACTAATTCTTTTTTTTTTTTTAGCGAAAAAAGCAAGCATTATTTTAGGCAGAGAATACATTTAACAAACTTGTTACTCTAAGAAGTGGTGCAGGTTGAAGACATAAATTAACTTTAAGAACTGCTGAACAAATGTGTGACTACTATTAAGGCAAAGACGATAATAGGACATTTGGAGGGAGCATCTTTTTTTTTATCATGTGGAGTTTGAAATCAGAATCTATTGTAAAAATTAATTAATTAATTAATTTTTGGCTGTGTTGGGTCTTCGTTGCTGTGCGAGGGCTTCTCCAGGTGAGGCGAGCAGGAGCTACTCTTCGTTGTGGTATGTGGGCTTCTCACTGCGGTGACCTGTCTTGTTGCGGAGCACAGGCTCTAAGCACGCGGGCTCAGTAGTGGTGGCTCGCGGGCTCCAGGGTGCCGGCTCAGGAGTTGTGGCGCACGCGCTTAGCTGCTCCAAGGCATGTGGGATCTTCCCAGACCAGGGTTTGAACCTGTCTTCCCTGCATTGGCAGGTGGATTCTTAACCACTGCGCCACCAGGAAAGCCCCTGGAGGGAGCATCTTTAAACTTTCTGACTTAGAAGAGACAACCAAATCAAATGTCACAGTGAGATACCATTTCACACTCACTAGGATGGCTAAAATCAAAGAAACTGAAAATAACAAGTGTTGACAAAGCTGTGGAGAAATTGGAACCTTCATATATTGCTGGTGGGAATTCAAAATGGTGCAGTCACTGTGGAAAACAGTTTGACAGTTCCTCAAAAGGTTAAACATATAGTTAGTTACCTTATCACTCATCAATGCCATTCCGAGATACCCAAGAAAATTGAAAGCATAAATCCACACAAAAATTTGTACATAAATGTTCATAAAAGCACTATTAATAAAGCCTCAAAGTGGAAACAACCCAAATGTCCATCAACAGATGAGTGGATAAACAAAATATGATATATAGACACAATGGAATATTATTGAGCCATAAAAAGGAGAACATGTGACAGGGATGAACCTTGAAAGCATTATGCTAGATGAAATAAGCCAGACACAAAAGGCCACATATTGCATGATTTCATTTATATAAAATGGACATAATAAGCAAATCCAGAGAAACAGAAAATAGATTAGTGGTGCCCAGGGGATGGAAGGACGAGGTAACTGAGTCCTTCTCATAGGTACAGGGTTTCTTTTTGAGGTGATGGAAATGTTCTGGAATTAGATAGTGGTGATGGTTGCACAACTCCTTGAATATACTAAATACCACTGAATTGTACACTTTAAATGGTGAATGCTATGTTATGGGAATTATATTTCAATTTTTAAAAAAGAGGCCACCACCAAAGCCTAGAATTAGTAGGGTCCCTGAGAATCATGTGGTACAAACTTCACGTTTTCTAACTGATAAACCTTGAGGGTATTGTCCAAGAAATTCTCTTTAAAAAACTAGTTTGAAGTGGATTCCCACTTACTTAGAACCCACTGAGACTTGAGAAGCACAGCTGGCATTAAAAGCAGAATGACGCCCAGAACAGGGCCATAGAGACCACCTCTGGAGGTCCATCATTTAAATAAATGAATATTTATTGAGGGCCTACTGTGTGCCAGGCACTTTTCCCGGTGCTGGGGGTACATCAGGAACTAAACAGGCAAAAAAAGTCCTGCCTCCATGGAACTTAGATTCTAACTTAAGTCTTCCCTAGACTTCCCTAGGACATTTTAGAAGCTGTGTTGTCAAACTAGTGCACATTTAGAAGTCAAAACCAGTTTTCAGAAGGAATGGTTGAATGAACTGAGTATTTTCACCTTTAGAAAGAGAAGTTTGAGGAAGAACATGATAACTGCCTTCAAAAGCCATTTGGAAGAGAGCCGTTTCATTCTCCACTGCTCCCAAGGGCAGCGCTCGCGTCAGAGGGTAAACGTTACAGAGAGGTGGATTTGGGCTCGTAAAGGAAGGAAGAAAACTCACGTTGTTGTGTACCTGCTTAATAGCAGGCATTCTGCTGGGTATTTCACCTGTGCTACCTCATTTAATCCTCACAGTATCCCTACAAGGTACAATGATTAGCACTACTTAAAGAAGTGGAAATGGAGGCTTAGCAAGGTTATGTAACCACCCCAAGTTCACACAGGTGGTCAATGGCTGAGGCAATGGTCAGACCTCTCCCTGGCTGGCTCCACAGTCCTGCTACCATGCCATGCTGTCTTCTCAACAGTTAATGCTTTCAAAAATGTGCACATTTGTGGAGGGGAAGCCTGCATGTGATGCAGAGGTGGACTGGATGACCCAGATACTTTGACCCCTCACAACATACTGTCACACTGTCTCATTTGGCTCACTCTATGAAGATGGCTAAAGTGGTAAAATGAAATTAATAATAATCCACAGGAGTGCGGGTCATTTGAGATAATGTACTTGCAGAATCTAGCATAGTGACATCAACATTATTCAGCAAGCATTTATTGAGCATCTGCTTTGCGCCAGGTCCTCAGATGTGACACCAGCATGGTCCTCATGGAGCTTACAGTTTTGTCTGACAGAGGGCACACCATAACATGTAAGGTCCAACCCCTTTCCCCTAGTTCCCAACCCTCTATGCAGGGCAGGCTACTATCCTCATTTTATACTCCTGTATTCAATCAACTGGCAAATTTTACTGGGTGACTTCTGTGTGTCAGGCACTGTTTTAGGCATTGGAGATAAAGCAGTGAACAAAATGGACAAAAAAATCTCTATTTTATGGGGCTTGCTTTGGTGCTTACAATAAACAAATATAGATAAAATACTACATTCAAAAGTGAAAAGTGCTATGAAGAAAAATAAAGCTTGGAAAGGGAACAAGAGAGTCCTGGGGAATTTGGAGGTTGCCGTTTTAAATAGGTGATCAGGAAGGACCTCATTAAGTTTGAATCTTGGCACTAACTTTGAGGAGATGAAGGGTGAGCCATGCAGATATTGAGGGAAAGAGAATGTGCAGTTGAGGAAGGCCCAGGGCACATGCCTAGAAGGCGGAGCATGCTAGGTGTGAGGGAGATGAGGTCAGAAAGGTAATGGGGAGCCAAACTGTGTAGGGCAGGTGAGGCATTATGAAGATGTGGATTTGCTCTGTGTGAGATGGGACGTCATTACAGGTCTGTCCACTGTCTGGAGAACAGGCTGTAAGGGAACAAGGGTATGAGCAGGAAGTTTAGGAGCCAGGACAGGTAGAAGGATCCCGCCATGTTCACCCCCTAATCCCTGGAAAGTGGGAATATGTTATATATGTTACATGGCCAAAGGAACTTGGCAGATGCAATTAAGGTTATGAACTTTTATTTTTTTAGTATTTATTTATTCATTTATTTTGGCTGTGCTGGATCCTAGCTGTGATACATGGGATCTTCGTTGAGGCATGCAGGATCTTTAGTTGTGGCATGCATGTGGGATCTAGTTCCCTGACCAGGGATCGAACCCGGGCACCCTGCATTGGGAGGTCGGAGTCTTACCCACTGGACCACCAGGGAAGTCCCGAGGTTATGGACCTTAAAATAGGGAAATTGTCCTGAACTGTCCAGATGGGCCCCATCTAAACACATGAGCCCTTAAAAGCAGTTTTCTTCAGCGGGAGGCAGAGAAATGTGGCAGAAAGAGAAGTCAAGGAGATACAGCACATGAGATGGACTTAATCATCTGTTGTTGATGGGAAACCATGAGAAGCAACTGAATCCTGCAACAATCTTAAGGGAGTTGGAAGATGAGAGTCCAAGTCAGTTGACATCTTGATTTCAGCCTTGGGGGACCCTGAGCAGAGAACCCAGCCAAACCCTGAGACCTCTGACCTACGCAACTCTGAGATAATAAATGCGTGTTGTCTTAAGTTGATACATTGGGGTGATTTGTTAGGGCAGCACTAGAAAATTAAGGCAGGAGTTGTTGCAGTAATTCACCTGAGATATGATGATGGTTTGGACTTCTGAAGCTAGATCCCAGAGGATTTCCTGATGGGTGACATGTAGGGCATTAGAGAAAGGGAGGAATCAAGGATGATTCCAAGGGTTTGGGCCTGCACAGCTGGAAGGATGGAGTTGCCATTAACTGAGATGAGAAAGATTGTGGGAGGGGCAAGTCTGGGTGGGAGGATGGAGAGTTTGGTTGCGTCTATGTGAAGTTTGAGGGGCCTGTTAATATCCAAGTGGAAATGTCTAGGAGGTAGTTAGACAGATTAGTCTAAGTATTGGACAGGTCTAGATTGGAGAAATAAATTTGAGAATCATGAGCATGTAGCTGATTTTTAAAGCCATAAGACTAGATGAGATTACTGTGGTAAATGGAATTCTAACATCACCCCAATGCTATAGCCCTTTTAAAGTCTCCGCCTCTTGACTGTGGACGGAAGCTGTGAAATGAGACTTCACTCCTGTGCTTATGTTATGGTGTATGTCAAAACGGATCTTGTAAGTGTAATTAATGTTACTTTATTAGTCTGCTTGGGTTGCCATAACAAAATACCATGGACTGGGTGGCTTAAACAAAAGAAATTTATTTTCTCATCAATTTTATCAAAGCCCTGGAGGAAATAAGTCTGAGATCAGAGTGCCGACATGGGAAGAGCTCCTTCCTGGCTTATAGATGGCCACCTTCCCCCTGTATCCTTACATGGCAGTGAGAGAGGTGGAGGGGTTGTGGGAGAGAAAGATCTCTAGCATCTCTTTCTATAAGGGCACTAATACCATCATGAGGGCCCCATCCTCATGACTTCCTCTAACCCTAATTACCTCCCAAAAGCCCCATCTTCAAACACCATCACATTAGAGGTTAGGGATTCAACATATGAAGGGGTGGGGCACAAACATTCAGTCAATAACAGTTACTAATCAGTTGACTTTTAGTTAAATCAAGGGAGATAATCAAATGGGCTTGACCTAATCCCATAAGTCCTTTGAATCTGGCTCTAGAGGGCAGAGACAGAAGAAGAAAGAAATCTGAAGTAAGAGGGATTGCATGCATAAGAAATTCTCCATTGCCAGCTTTGAAGTTGGAGGACGGAGCCATGTGGCAAGAAATATGAGCAGCCTCTAGGAGCTGAGAGCAGCTCCCCTCTGACAGCTTGTAGGAGAACCGGGCCTCAGTCCCACAGTCTCATGCAACTGAATCCTGCCAACAACCTGACTGAGCTTGGAAGCATATTCTTCTCTGGAGCCTCTGGATGAGAACTCAGAGCAACCGACCCCTTGACTTCAGTTTTTGAGACTTGAGCAGAGGACCCAGCCACACCATACCTGGACTTCTGAGCTGGAAATGTGTGTCCTTGTAAGCCATTTAGTTTGTGGTAGTTTATTATGCTGTAATTTAAAAAAACTAGTATAATCACCAAGGCAGTGAGTGTAGACAGGGACCAAGAGAGGCTCAAGACTTGAGCCCTGGGGCACTGTAATGTTTAAAGCTAGCAAAAAGAGGAAAAGCCAGAAAAAAAAAAAAAAGATACAGAAAGGAGTGGACAGGAGGAAAGCCAAGAGACAGCAGAGTCCTGGAGGCAAATTGAAGAAAGTGTTTCTGGGAGGGGAGAGAATACTAGTCTATTCTGAGGATCAGTGAAAGGTCAAGGTCAAGAAAGGTCAACATTTTATAGATAAGAAAACAAAAACTCTGAGAGGGCAAGTGACTTGCCCAAGGTAACATAAATGGAAATTTGTGGAACCAGATCTCTGGCTTCTAGTTTTGTTCTCTTCCATTCATACCACGTTGTCTTCATCCATATAGTTGCTTTTTTTTTTTTTTTGCGGTAAACGGGCTTCTCACTGTTGTGGCCTCTCCCGTTGCGGAGCACATGCTCCGGACGCACAGGCTCAGTAGCCATGGCTCACGGGCCCAGCCGCTCCACGGCATGTGGGATCTTCCTGGACCGGGTCTTGAACCCGTGTCCCCTGCATTGGCAGGCGGACTCTCAACCACTGTGCCACCAGGGAAGCCCATCCATATAGTTTTTGAAAATTTTTTTAAATTAACTTGAATTGAGAGGCAAGACACTTGTGTTCTGTTTATTTATTTGCCAAGACAAATTCATAAAAGTTTACTACAGGCGAGAGCACCGGGATCACAACTAACTGCTGAACAATCATCGACAGGAAGACACTGGAACTCACCAGAAAAGATACCCCACATCCAAAGACAAAGGAGAAGCCACAGTGAGATGATAGGAGGGGCGCAATCACAATAAAATCAAATCCCATAACGGCTGGGTGGGTGACTTACAAACTGGAAAACACTTATACCACAGAAGTCCACGCACTGGAGTGAAGGTTCTGAGCCACACATCAGGTTCCCAAGCTGGGGGTCCGGCAACGGGAGGAGGAATTCCTAGAGAATCAGACTTTGAAGGCTAATGGGATTTGATTGCAGGACTTCGACAGGACTGGGAGAAACAGAGACTCCACTCTTTGAGGGCACACACAAAGAAGTAGTGTGCACATTGGGACCCAGGGACCCCATAGGAGACTGAACCAGACGTACCTGCTAGAGTTGAAGGGTTTCCTGCAGAGGTGAGGGGTGTCTCTGGCTCACCGTGGGGACAAGGACACTGGCAGCAGAAGTTCTGGAAAGTACTCCTTGGTGTGAGCCCTCCCAGAGTCTGCCATTATCCCCACCAAAGAGCTGGTTAGGCTCCAGTGCTGGGTCGCCTCAGGCCAAACAACCAACAGGGAGGGAACCCAGCCCCACCCATCAGCAGACAAGCGGATTAAAATTTTACTGAGCTCTGGCCACCAGAGCAAGACCCAGCTCTACCCACCACCAGTCCCTCCCATCAGGAAGCTTGCACAAGCCTCTTAGATAGCCTCATCCACCAGAGGGCAGACAGCAGAAGCAAGAAGAACGATAGCTCTGCAGCCTGTGGAAGGAAAACCACATTCACAGAAAGATAGACAAAATGAAAAGGCAGAGGACTATGTACCAGATGAAGGAACAAGATAAAACCCCGGATAAACAACGAAATGAAGTGGAGATAGGCAACCTTCCAGAAAAAGAATTCAGAATAATGACTGTGAAGATGATTCAGGACCTCAGAAAAATAAAGGAGGCAAAGACAGAGAAGATGCAAGAAATGTTTAACAAAGACTTAGAAGAATTAAAGAACAAACACCTAGAAGAATTAAAGAACAAATAAACAGAGATGAGCAATACAATAACTGAAATGAAAAATACACTAGAAGGAATCAGTAGCAGAATAACTGAGGCAGAAGAACGGATAAGTGACCTGGAAGACAGAATGGTGGAATTCACTGCCGCAGAACAGAATAAAGAAAAAAGAATGAAAAGAAATGAAGACAGCCTAAGAGACCTCTGGGACAACATTAAATGCACCAACATTCACATTATAGAGGTCTCAGAAGGAGATGAGAGAGAGAAAGGACCCGAGAAAATATTGGAAGAGATTATAGTTGAAAACTTCCCTAACATGGGAAAGGAAATAGCCACCCAAGTCCAGGAAGCACAGAGAGTCCCAGGCAGGATAAACCCAAGGAGAAACACGCTGAGACACACAGTAATCAAACTGACAAAAATCAAAGACAAAGAAAAACTATTGAAAGCAACAAGGGAAAAACGACAGATAACATACAAGGGAACTCCCATAAGGTTAACAGCTGATTTCTCAGCAGAAACTCTAAAAGACAGAAGAGAGTGGCACGATATATTTAAAGTGAGGAAAGGGAAAAACCTACAACCAAGATTACTCTACCCAGCAAGGATTTCATTCAGATTCGATGGAGAAATCAAAAGCTTTACAGACAAGCAAAAGCTAAGAGAATTCAGCACCACCAAACCAGCTCTACAACAAATGCTAAAGGAACTTCTCTAAGTGGGAAGCACAGGAGAAGAAAACGACCTACAAAAACAAACCCATAACAATTAAGAAATGGTAATAGGAACAAACATATCGATAATTACCTTAAATGTGAATGGATTAAATGCGCCAACCAAAAGACACAGGATCACTGAATGAACAAGACCCATATATATGCTGTCTACAAGAGACCCACTTCAGACGTAGGGACACATACAGACTGAAAGTGAGGGGATGGAAAGCAATATTCCATGCAAATGGAAATCAAAAGAAAGCTGCAGGAGCAATACTCATATCAGATAAAATAGACTTTAAAATAAAGAATGTTACAAGAGACAAGGAAGGACACTACATAATGATAAAAGGATCAATCCAGGAAGAAGATATAACAATTGTAAATATATATGCACCCAACATAGGAGCACTTCAATGCATAAGGCAACTGCTAACAGCTACAAAAGAGGAAATCAACAGTAACACAATAATAATGGGGGACTTTAACACCTCACTTACACCAATAGACAGATCATCCAGAAAGAAAATTAATAAGGAAACACAAGCTTTAAATGACACAATAGACCAGATAGATTTAACTGATATTTATAGGACATTCCATCCAAAAACAGCAGATCACACTTTCTTCTCAAGTGCACATGGAACATTCTCCAGGATAGATCACATCTTGGGTCACAAATCAAGCTGCAGTAAATTTACGAAAATTGAAATCATATGAAGCAGCTTTTCTGACCACAACGCTATGAGATTAGAAATCAATTACAGGGAAAAAAACACAAACACATGGAAGCTAAACAATACGTTACTAAATAACCAAGAGATCACTGAAGAAATCAAACAGGAAATCAAAAAGTACCCAGAGACAAATGACAATGAACAAACAATGATCCAAAACCACTGGGATGCAGCAAAAGCAGTTCTAAGAGGGAAGTTTATAGCAATACAATTCTACTGCAAGAAACACAAAAAATCTCAAATAAACAATCTAACTTTACACCTAAAGGAACTAGAGAAAGAAGAACAAACAAAACCCAACGTTAGTAGAAGGAAAGAAATCATAAAGATCAGAGCAGAAATAAATGAAATAGAAACAAAGAAAGCAATAGCAAAGATCAATAAAAATAAAAGCTGCTGCTTTGACAAGATAAACAAAATTGATAAACCATTAGCCAGACTCATCAAGAAAAAGAGGGAGAGGACTCAAATCAATAAAATTAGAAACTAAAAAGGAGAAGTTACAACGGACACCACAGAAATACAAAGCATCCTAAGAGACTACTACAAGCAACTCTATGCCAATAAAATGGACAACCTGGAAGAGATGGACAAACTCTTAGAAAGGTATAACCTTCCAAGACTGAACCAGGAAGAAATAGAAAATATAAACAGACCAATCACAAGTAATGAAATTGAAATTGTGATTAAAAATCTTCCAACAAACAGAAGTCCAGGACCAGATGGCTTCACAGTTGAATTCTATCAAACATTTAGAGAAGAGCTAACATCCATCCTTCTCCAACTCTTCCAAAAAATTGCAGAGGAAGGAACACTCCCAAACTCATTCTATGAGGCCACCATCACCCTAATACCAAAACCAGACAAAGATACTACAAAAAAAGAAAATTACAGACCAATATCACTGATGAATGCACATGCAAAAATCCTCAACAAAACAGTAGCAAACAGAATCCATCAACACATTAAAAGGATCATACACCATGATCAAGTGGGATTTATCCCAGGGATGCAAGGATTCTTCAATATACTCAAATCAATCAATGTGATACACCATATTAAGAATATGGTGTATACCAATTGAAGAATACCAATTGAAGAATAAAAACCATATGATCATCTCAATAGATGCAGAAAAAGCTTTTGCCAAAATTCAACACCGATTTATGATAAAAACTCTCCAGAAAGTGGACATAGAGGGAACCTACCTCAACATAATAAAGGCCATATATGACAAACCCACAGCAAACATCATTCTCAATGGTGAAAAACTGAAAGCATTTCCTCTAAGATCAGGAACAAGACAAGGATGACCACTCTCACCACTATTATTCAACATAGTTTTGGAAGTCCTAGCCACAGCAATCAGAAAAGAAAAAGAAATAAAAGGAATACAAATTGGAAAAGAAGAAGTAAAACTGTCACTGTTTGCATATGACATGATACTATACATAGAGAATCCTAAAGATGCCACCAGAAAACTACTAGAGCTAATCAATGAATTTGGTACAGTTGCAGGACACAAAATTAATGCACAGAAATCTCTTGCATTCCTGTACACTAATGATGAGAAATCTGAAAGAGAGATTACGGAAACACTCCCATTTACCACTGCAACAAAAAGAATAAAATACCTAGGGAGACAAAAGACCTGTATGCAGAAAACTATAAGACACTGATGAAAGAAATTAAAGATGATACCAACAGATGGAGAGATATACCATTTTCTTGGATTGGAAGAATCAACATTGTGAAAATGACTATACTACCCAAAGCAATCTACAGATTCAATGCAATCCCTATCAAACTACCAATGGCATTTTTTACGGAACTAGAAGAAATAATCTTAAAATTTGTATGGAGACACAAAAGACCCTGAATAGCCAAAGCAGTCTTGAGGGAAAAAAACGGAGCTGGAGGAATAAGACTCCCTGACTTCAGACTATACTACAAAGCTACAGTAATCAAGACAATATGGTAGTGGCACAAAAACAGAAACATAGATCAATGGAACAAGATAGAAAGCCCAGAGATAAATCCACGCACCTACAGTCAACTAATCTATGACAAAGGAGGCAAGGATATACAATGGAGAAGACAGTCTCTTCAATAAGTGGTGCTGGGAAAACTGGACAGCTACATGTAAAAGAATGAAATTAGAACACTCCCTAACACCATACACAAAAATAAACTCAAAATGGATTCATGACCTAAATGTAAGACCAGACACTATAAAACTCTTAGAGGAAAACATAGGAAGAACACTCTTTGACATAAATCACAGCAAGGTCTTTTTTGATCCACCTCCTAGAGTAATGGAAATAAAAACAAAAATAAACAAATGGGACCTAATGAAACTTAAAAGCTTTTGCACAGCAAAGGAAACCATAAACAAGACGAAAAGACAACCCTCAGAATGGGAGAAAATATTTGCAAACGAATCAACGGACAAAGGATTAATCTCCAAAATATATAAACAGCTCATGCAGCTCAATACTAAAGAAACAGACAATCCAATCCAAAAATGGGCAGAAGACCTAAATAGACATTTCTCCAAAGAAGACATATAGATGGCCAAGAAGCATATGAAAAGCTGCTCAACATCACTAATTATTAGAGAACTGCAAATCAAAACTACAATTAGGTATCACCTCACACCAGTTAGAATGGCCATCATCAGAAAATCTTCAAACAACAAATGCTGGAGAGAGTGTGGAGAAAAGGGAACCCTCTTGCACTGTTGGTGGGAATGTCAATTGATACAGCCAGTATGGAGAACAGTATGGAGGTTCCTTAAAAAACTAAAAATAGAATTACCATATGACCCAGCAATCCCACTACTGGGCATATACCCAGAGAAAACCATAATTCAAAATGACACATGCACCCCAATGTTCATTGCAGCACTGTTTACAATAGCTAGGTCATGGAAGCAACCTAAATGCCCATCAACAGACGAATGGATAAAGAAGATGTGGTACATATATACAATGGAATATTACTCAGCCATAAAAAGGAGCGAAATTGGGTCATTTGTTGAGACGTGGATGGATCTAGAGACTGTCATACAGAGTGAAGTAAGTCAGAAAGAGAAAAACAAATATCGTGTATTAACGCATATATGTGAAACGTAGAAAAATGGTACAGATAAACCGGTTTTCAGGGTAGAAATTGAGACACAGATGTAGAGAAAAAACGTATGGACACCAAGGGGGGGAAGCGGCGAGGGGGTGGGGGTGGGGGCGTGATGAATTGGGCGATTGGGATTGACATGTATACACTGATGTGTATAAAATTGATGACTAATAATAACCTGCTGTATAAAAAAATAAATAAAATTCAAAAGAAAAGAAGACAATTGTAGTTTGTTGGCAGATTGAAGAATGTTTTAATCAGTTCCAGCTGCTATAACAAAATATCATACACTGAGTGGCTTATAAACAACAGAAATTTCTCACAGATCTGGAGGCTGGGAAGTCCAAGATTAAGATGCCAGCAGATTCAACAGCTGGTGAGGGTCCACCTTCTGGTTCACAGAGAGCCGTCTTCTGGCTGTGTCCTCACATAGCAGAAGGGGCAAGGGAGCTCTCTGGGATCTCTTGGCCCTAATCCCATTCATGAGGGCTCCACTGTCATGAGCTAATCACTCCCCACTGGGCATCAGGATTTAACCTATGAACTTGGGAGGGAAAGAAACATTCAGTCTATAGCAGAGAATACTGAAAGAGTTCCTATCTTTCCTGATAAAACTTGATAAGAGGTTGGAGAGAAGTAGAACCAGGAAGGGAAAATGGCAGAGTATCCAGCGAGGAAGTAGAAAAACCAGGTGAGTGTGGTGCCCATGCAGCCAAGTAGCTTTTAGGAGGAGAGAGTGACCAACTCTGTCAAATGCTGTAGATCAAGGTAGATGAGAACTGACCATTTGATTTAGGAAGTCACTGGTGACCTGGATGAGAGCAGATTTTGGTGGAGTGGTGTTGGAGGAGGGGGACAAACCCCAACTAGAGAGAGTTTAAGAGGAAACAGGGAATTATAGATAGGGAATATAGTTATCTTTTGTTTTTTAATCAACTCACTGTAAAGGGGAGCAGAGAAGTGATAGCTAGAGGGAAAAATGGCGTTATGAGAGGTTTTTTGTTTGTTTTTTAATGAGAGGATAGCAATTTTTTTTTTTTTTTTTTTGGTATATATACTGACAAGAATGATTCAGTAGAGGGAAATTTTTGACATTGCAAGAGGAAAGGGGAGAGATTTTCTGGAGCCATATCTAGTATGTCACGTGGTGTATTAGTTATCTCATGCTGCATAACAAATCATCCCCAAACCTAATGGCTTAAAACAACACACGTTGATTATCTCATGATTTCTGTGGGTTAGGGTTCCAGGAGCACCTGTTGAGGGCCTCTGGCTCAGTGTCTCTCCCCAGGCTACAATCAAGGCGTCAGCCGTGGCTGCTATCATCTCAAGTCTCAACCAAGTGAGAAGCCATTTCCATGTCACTCAAGTCTACTGGTGACAGATTTCAGGTCCTTGCTGGCCTTTGGCCAGAGACACAAGGGCCTCTCCATGGAGCAGCTCACGAAATGGCAGCTGGCTTCCCTCAGAACAAGAGCTAAGAGAAAGAAAGAAGGGGAAGTCATTGTTTTGTAACTTAACCAGGAAGTGCTATCCCATCACTTTGCCTTATTTTATTTGTTAGGAGCCATTCACTAGCTCTAGGCTACACTCAAAGGGTGAGGTTTACACAGAGGCATGAATTCCAGGATGTGGGGATCACTGGGGGCATTTGAAAGGCCGCCTACCAGAGAGGGGATGAGACTTGTGCCCAAGTAGAGAAGCCAGCCCTCACCGGGAGCGAGGATTGTTCATCCATTGTCACAGGAGAGAAGGAAGCATTTGAAGGCACACAGAAGCTCGTAAGTAGGTAACTGTGAGGGTGGAGGCGAAAGTATTTGCTCATTAGCACTGAGCACCTTGGAAAATGGCAGGAGATAACATGAGGAACCAGGGCTCATTTTCCTTTGTTCCTCTGTTGTATCCTTCAGCAGAGCCAGAAGGATTCTAAATCCGGCACAGCACAGCTCTCTACCCTCTCACATCCTTAACAACGAAGCATTTAAAGCATCACACCAGGATTTGCTAAGAGTTTTACTTACCTGAACTCAGAAAAATGTCAGAAAACCCACGAGGAACTATGAGCACGAGAAGGAAACACAGAGGAGATGGGGAGAGAAGAAAAGGTGAGGCATCATCTGAGCGATCCACTCCCCAGCTGGGATTTCAGGCATGGGTTTCTCCCATTTTCAAAAGTCATATTAAGCCAGAAGCCTTTTTGCCATTGAACATTTGTGGTTCGAGGGGAAAGGCTTTTTGATGGTTTGTTTTGTTAAAGCAGAAAAGTGAGACAAACATTTTATCTTCACTATCAGCATCCCCAGACCGATCTGCTGGCAGTCATGACAGAGTGGATTTCAACTTGGAGAGTGGGGTACACCGGAAACAGCAAATTATCAAGGGCTTCGGTTTTGATTTTCAAGGCTGTCAAGGGAGGAAATCTTATTGTTGCTAAGAATATGGAAGGTTTCTTCCTTAGCTCTATACTGGGAGGCAGCAAGGTGAATAAAAGCGTTTAGGCTCTGGGGCCGCCAAATACGGTCTAGAATCCCAGCTCCACTATTTACCTTGGGAAAACTCCACCCCGCCCCCCTGGCTTTCCATCTGTAAATAGGAAGTAACTGGAAAGTTTTAGAGAGAAACAGGGGAAATGGCTTCCAGGGGGCGCCATTCACACGAAGACGGTGCTTCCTGACCTTGGACATCTGAGAGGCTCACTGGCACAAAACAGGAGCTCTGGAACAGCAGTTGTTACTGGGGGCTCATTCCCATCCCCGATGACTTAGGGCTCTCTGCCTCGCTCTTATATAGACGAAATTTCTCCCACATGCATTCTGTCCGGCTCCGCTCGCCATCTTTTTGTCCAGGACCCCACGTGCCTACTTCTCACCCACTCCAGACCCTCTCCTAAGAGAGCTTTCCCAGCAGGGAGCACTCCTTAGCCGACAGAACCATCCAGAATTCTCCAGACCTCCTCCAAGTCTTGCTCTACCTCCCAGAGCTGCTAGACCCTGTTCTTCCTGCAGAAAAAGAGCTTCCAGTCGCGGACAACAGTGTCCTTTACATTCACTTCGCTGGTGAAGTTGGCCCAGGACCTAGGCTGGGGCGAGTAGTAAATACATGCCCCAAGCTTGTAGCAGCGGACAAGTCATTTTCAGGGAACACTTTTCGAGAAAGCCGCGGGCCGTGTGATGGGGTAGAAACTGAGGCTTGATCTCCCCAAGCTTTAGCAGGAAGGTAAACCCTGCTCTTATGGGCCTCATTCTCTTGACCTCGGACAAGCTCTAGGGGGGAAAAAAACCCAGGGAGCGCGCTCGCTGTGGGCGGGAGCGCACCCCACCCACGGAAACCACCTGCACGTCCTTGTCGCGCAAAGGGCGCCTCTCACCCTCCGGCGCTTCTCTGCGCCCCGCAGGGACAGCGCCCGGAGCGCGTGGCCCTGGGCGGTGCGGAAGTTGACTTTGCTTTGCTCGCACACGGGGTCGAGGCGAAGGTGGCAGCCTGGGTGCGACGTGGAGCGCTGGCGCTTCCGCAGCTGCGTGAGTCTGAGGCTGGAGGAAGGCCTAAGGCCCACCGAGGCCTGGATCCGGCTAAATCCCCGGGGCCTGGGCCAGAGGCACGCCCAGCCTCCTCCTCCTGAGCCGCGGGGCTGCTCTGGGCCGTGGGCGCCGATTCAGGCCCGGCCCAGACCTGCGGCCCAGTGTGTGCAGGCGAGGAGACGGACCTGGGGCCGTGGGCTGCGAGGCCTACTTGCGCACTCAGCTCCGGCACTTCTCACAGCTGGCCAGGGCAAGACGCCCCGGCTCCGGGGAAACAAAGAGGCCCAAGGGCGACTTTTCCGAGAGGGAGATGGCGGGGGCTTTGGAAGTGCACTGGGTGGGTGATTACTCTCCGCGGCCGCGCATCCGTTCGCGAACATCAGAAACCCACCATCTTCTGCGAGAGTTCCCCTCCCTCGAATCCGCAGCTCGACGTCTTCCTTCCCGCAGTGGGTCACGACCTCCGTCCTGCGCACCCGAGGGCACGTTCAGGGCCCCCCAGTTTTGCGCAGAGACTCGCGTTGGGTAACCCTGGCCCAAAACTTGAGGGGTGAGGCGAGCACCCTTCGCGTCCCCCACCTCCAGGTTCTCAAAGTAAGCACCTCTGTAACAGAGGTCGAGGCAGCTTTCTAGAAAGAGAGGAAACGGTATCCCAAGCCCCCGGGGAGTGGGTGCGCGCCGGTCTGTGCCGTCCGCCGTGCATCGGGCACCCAGGTGGGGGGCGTGTCCCGGGCGTGGGGACGCAGAATGACGGGCTGGCTCGGGCGACCTCTGTCCCCGCCGGATCATGAACGCGAGCCTCGCCTGTTCCAGCTCTCTGCGTCCGAAGAGGCAAGCGCGAGCGGCTGGGCGCCGCCGCCGCGGGCTCATGTTTATTCACGCCGCCTTAAACAGCCCGTTTGAATACATATTAATCAGCCGCTCTAACTACTTACTCAGGGCTAGGTTTGCAGGAGAAAAACGAGCCCCTGAAAAGGAGGAATAGCAAGTGGGCATCCAGAAGCGCAAAGAAGCCTCGGTCTGGGGCAAAGCTGTGGGCGCCTGTGTCTCCCCCGGCCCCCGCGGCGAGCAGCCGAAGGCGGGGCGGTGGCTGAGGAGCCGGTGGGTCATTAACTAGGGGCCTCTTTTCTGCCGCTGGCTCTTGTCTCACCGATGGAGCTGGGGACGAGCTCCTTGGTAGTCCTGAAGGTCTATCGGGGGCAGATTTCCCGGGAAGGAAAAGGAGCTTGAGTTTCACAGTCCCTCGCTGGTACCGACCCCTCTTCTAAAGTCGCCTCGTAATTGTGATTTAATTTTCTTAAGTAAGTTTCAGGCTGCACAGAGTCTGTTTCCCACTGTGGGCTCGCGGGAGTTAATATCGTGGGGGAGAGGCTGGCCCCAATTTTAGAGATTCGTCTTTCTAACGTGACTCCCTCCATCTGTAGGAGGGGTCACCGAGTCTGGGTGAGGGCACTGTCAGGACCCTCCCCTGCTTCCAAATCCCCCCGTGCCACGCGGAAGCTTCCAGGGCCCGCGTGATCATCGCCTCCCGGTGCCTTCCCTCCCCGAGGGGGCAGTATCTTTTCCCAGTTGGGGCTGAACCAGCAGGGGCTTGGCGGAGGAGGTAGTGTCGGGGGCGGCTGAGGTCCGCGGTCCTTCACCTCCTCCTGCCGTTCGGCGTGTCCCGTCGCTCATCAGCCCTGGCAGCACCTTCCCCAGGTGTTGAACCTGAGGGCAAGAGGGAGTGTCAGTAGTAAGGCAGCTCTTTTTCTCGTCCTGATTTGTTCTTTTATCCTCCCTTCCTTCCTTCCTTCCGTTTCGCCCGGCACCCGCTTTTCCTTTGCTTCCCTGAAGTGGTTCTCCATGTCCCCTCCCAGGCTCTACGTGCGTTGTCTCACTCCCAGTCACTGAGCCGGTCTGTGCAGGCAGAGGGAGGCCGTCTAGGCCATTTAGATGATCCAGTTCAAAACAAACACCATTACCAAAACTTCGGCCAAGTGGGAGAGAGCGAGGGAGAGCGGATGCGCAAACGATTGTTGGGCAGAATTCGCGTGTGTTCTAGAAATACAGTTAACTTTAAAAATATTAATAATAATAAAAAATTCGTGTGTGTTTGAGCGCGGTTCTAATCCCACACAATTTCCTCCGACTCCTGATGTCCGCATAGACCTTCTATGTCTGCCGGAATCTCGGAGACTACTCCCAAGCTCGGGGTTTACCATCTGGTGATACATAAACCGGGATCCGCTCCAAACCAGGTGTGTGTGTGTGTGTGTGTGTGTGTGTGTGTGTGTGTGTGTGTGTGTGTGTGTGTGTGTGTGTGTTTTCTTAGCATGTGCGCGTGCATGAGCTTTGGACATGAAATACCCACAGGGCAAATAGGAAAGGAGCTAAAGAGTCCCCTGAGCTCAGTGGCAGTACCTGCGGGGGACTCCATGGAGGACAGGCTGGGTCCCCTGCGGATGTCACCGTGGTGACATTGTAGGAAGCAAAAAGCTTACCCCCCACCCCCTGAGAGCCCTTTTAAAGGTACACCGTCTTCTGCAAACATACTTCTCTCCACTGCTGACCGTATGAAAAGATGGCCCCCGTGGAGCAACCGATCTGAAAAGCCTCACTTGGTCTCTGTTATCCTCGGCTGTGCCTCTCCTTTCGGGATTTCAAGCTTTCTGCGAGTGGCTAATTACCTTGGGGTGATCCCAAAATAAAATGCTGGGGTGAGGTGGGTAGAGAGGAGGGTGCGCAAATGAAATTGACAATCCATTAACGTCATTTTGTAAAGAGAGACTGAAGACGTCCTCGTAATTTCCCTTAAGAAATCTGGTTTTACTGGTCGATCTCAGTAGGAGAATTCTTTGCCTAGAGCCTTGAAATGAGTAATAGGCCATGTGTCTCCAAGTCTTCGGCTAATATGACAATAAATACATTCAAGGAGAGCAACGGGGTGTTTACAATTAGTACCTAAACTTCTTCTGTTTGTCAAAAAGTCCCTAAATAACCCCTCCCCCAATCAAGCAAGGAGCCCAAAGGAGGTAGAAATCAGGTAGAGAAATCTTCAGAAGGAATTAAAAAACCAAAGCCGATTTTATTTCCTCCAGTCAAGTGTGAATGATGGGGCAGCCGCGGCAAGGGTGATGGAGTCTACCTGACAAAGCGTGCAGTGAGGGGCTGGGGAGAGTGCGGGGGCGGGGGGCGGTCACAAAAACGGAGGCGTTGAAGTCTTTGCCTAGTGGGTACCACTTCCCTGCTCTGCGCTGAGGCGGTTTCCAAAGGCCCAGTGGCCACCTGGAACCTGGAACAACAGGACACTGCCTCCCACAACTGCCCATCACCCCAATCTCTGTGCTTTTTATCTCCTCAGAGTGACTCCCAACGGGTTTATCCGGATAGAACCCTTTGCAAGTTTTTCAGATTTGTCGGTTTCTAGGAACTTGAATGTTTTAAGTAGAGGCGAAACCGCGAAGGCTCGGGTTACACTTTAAAATATGCGAGGCTTCCGCGCGACCCCCGTCACTTGGTAAGGCTCAACTGCTTCTTTAAAAAGAAGAGGGGGGGGAGAACACTGCTTTTAAAGTTCGGGACACCCCCCCTTCTGTCTCAACAATTCAGAAGCTGTTGTCACTGCTTCTCAGAACCCAGCTTCCCGCCGGCCGTCGGGGAGGTCGGGAGAGCTGCTACTCAGAGCGCCCTCTGAACCTACGCGCGTTCGCAGGGACGTGTCAGCTGGGCCGTCTATAATTTGCATTATTCATTTAAGTTTGCGCAGCGCTGAAAGCCACTGGAAAGTTCGACGGCTGGGTGGCCCAGCACCCAGGCAGGCTTGGCGGTCAACCCTTGAACATAAAACAACTGACAAGGTTACCGACGCCCGCCTCCGGGGCAGCGAAGGGAGCCTGAGGACAGCCCAGATCTCCGCGGGTTCGCGCCCTGCCTCCGCCAGCAATTCAGGCAGGAGGTTCCCTGTTGCGTGGGGTTCAGTCAAAGGCTTACAAGCCAGGAGGGGAAAGGGGGGTAGGAGCCAAGGGGAGAAGCCCGCGAGAGAGAGCTAAGCTTTAAGTGTATTCTAATTCTTTAACGGGGTGGGTCCAATGTTCTACGCAGCCAGATGGGACTGCTCACAAGCTTTGGGGCAGATTTGGGGGTGAGGACAGAGTGAGGAATGGGGGGGCAGTAGTTGCTCGTCACTTGTTCGGTCTTCACATCTTGTGCAGCGGCCCAGGTAGACTGAAGACAAAACCCCTCAGGATTTGGACCGCTCCCCTAGATAAGGTGGAGGTTGGGGCGGTGAAATGCGAAAGCCATCCTTGGTATTACTCCTCCCCGACATCAACAGGAGGCCAGGGTTCCTCCATCAAACTTACATGCGTTCACTCATTCCGCAACTATTCATTCAGCACCTACCACGTACCAGACACTGTATGAGACTCTCAAAAACGCAGTATAAATGGAAAGCAGGCCCCAAACCCTGAGTCTAAGGATCGGCTCCCTGGAATGTTCTAAAATCAGAGTGTATCTTGGAATGGCCAGACTTGCCGCTCCACGGATTCCAACGCTGGGCGAAGGGACACAGGAAACATAACTTCTGCATAACTTTTACTTCTTTCCTTTTTTTTTTTTAAAGTAGCAAAGGACCATTAATTAGAAGAATAATTACTGCTACCCTATATTATCCCAACCTGTTCAATTTCTATCTGTTGCAGACAATGCTAATAATGGCAACTATTGCTTCTATAAACACCCCGAGGCAGCACTCTCCTCCCACAGTGTGTGTGTGTGTTTAAAGAATATATATAAAAAGTTCCCCCGCTCATTTGCATAGCTTCATCTTTACCTTTTCCCTTTCAGTCCTTGCAAAAAAAAAAAAAAAAAAAAAGCATATCTATTCAAAGCCCTTGCAAAAAGCATATCTATTCAAAGGGCATTTAGTCCATTTCTTTCTTGGCCGGTAAACCTATTCATCAATTGTTCTGCCTTGTAGATCGCATTCTAATGCTAATGTAGCGTGTTAAATATCTTTTTGTTCCCCTTTCACCGTTTTGTCATTCAGTTTATCCAGTTTTGGTCACCCATTTTATTTATTTATGCGCCTGCTCCTATTCAGGGGCTCATGTATTTTTTATTATGTTGTTTCACTGTCACGCAGTGTCAACTTAGTCTATTCAATGGGGGCTACTTGAAGGCCGGAGGGACAAAGCGTGTACACATTGCACCGCTATTCATTCCGGCCAGCTGGATCGGCTGAAAAAAAAACCTTGTGAAAAGAAACGCCTCACAATGGACACAGAAGAAGTGCACAATGCTAACAGTTTTCCAAATACCACTGATTGGTTTCTTCACAATGAGGAGAAAGCCGCCGCTTTTTCTTAGCTCCACTTCAACAAACAACGCTCTCACAAAACCTCCCAACCCTGCGTTTTGTTCCTGGACAAAACCTCCTCGACTGTCTAAACGCTCCCACTGAAGGACAAAAAAAAAAAAAAAAAAGGATAAAAAAAACCCTCTTTTCACTATTCCCCCCCCCCCGTTTCTTTTTCCTGCAAGAGAGAAAAAAAGAATGGGGGGTTGGTGGAGGGATTGTCAGTGAATTAATGATATCAGTCTTTTAAAAGAAGAGGGCTGACCTTTGAGATGCACTGGGCTGAGAGAGAAAGAACGGGGAGAGATTAATAAAGTTTGGTTGGCGCTCTCTCTGCCTCCGCTGGGCTGTGAGCACAAGAAAGACACGGATCCTTCGGGCGGGCCAGTTGCGGGAACTTCACTCTCCCCGAGGTGCGGCGGCGGCGGGGAGCGGCAGAGCCGCGCTCTGATTGGCTGGCGCGCGGGTCCCTCTCTGCTCAGGGAAGATGGTCGAATCTTCTCTCCATCTTCTGCGCCCCTCGCCTAGGCTACCCAGAGGCGGGGAGGGAAAGAGAGATCCATGCTGTTTCGTTCTACTTTCTTCGGGGGGTGGGGGGGGGGAGAAGAGGAGGAGGAAATTGTCAAATGAAGTGACAACGGCAGCCAGCCCCACTGCTCCCTGGAAGCCATCCCTCGCACGGCAGCGGCCCCCAGCTCTGGTCCTTACGGCTGCAACAGAACAATTCCACCTGTTTGCTCAAAGCCCGAGGGCAACACAACACTCCTGGCCCCTCGGGTGTGAGGGTTGTTTAAAGCCGTTAGGCAACCGAGAGACTACCTAAGGAATGTCGTAGCTTTTTTAAACCTTAAAGAGGAACGAAAATGTAGAAGAGCAAAAAGAAGGAAGGGAAGGAAGGAAAGGAGAGGAGAGAAGAGGGGAAAGAGATAGAGATGGATAGAGAGAGACAGATCTCGAGCACGCAGCAGCTCTTTGCCTAGTCCGAGGGCTGTATTTACGGGTCACTTTCTGACCCTCACAGACACACCTGGCCCTTTCTCCATGCCCTATTGCCCCCGAGTCGCACCCCCTTACTTCTGCACAGTCTAACTCGGAGGGAGACTTTCTCCAGGCGCAACTTGTTAGCAAGACCACTGGGATCGGGGTGGGGATAAACCAGTCCCCCCGGTAGGCCTGTGGACTACTCAGACAGCCGCGCAATCTGTTGGCTGTGTGACCCCGTGTGCTCACCCGCGGCATCCTTCCCCCCTCCCTCACCCGTCTTTCTAGTCCTGTTCTCGTTCATCAACACTCCGGAGCGTTGCTCCCAGAAAACGCCGATCATTAGGGAAAGGGGAGGGGACGGGAGGGGGCGGGGAATCTTCGGCCGGCGGGGCCGAGCTGGAAGGCTCTGGGAGGTGACTAAGATTTAGGACTGGGGTGATTTCCAGCGAGCCGCAGGAAGTTCCGTGTTGAGAAGTGATGGGCTGCTACAAAAGGGAAAGACGAAGCCTTGAAAGGATTTAATTAACCGTGTCAGGGATAATTACCCCTGGACAGTCCAAATTAGTTTTGCATAATCGCTCAGAACCATATGAATTAACTTATAATATTGCAAAGAGCTCGGGGAATAACAGGAGAGGGATCGTTTTAATTAGTGAATCAGGGTCAAACCAGCAGAGCCTATTTTTCACATTTCCAAAACTTTTCATGGTTCTTAAAATATTATTCCGTTGGGGAAAAACAATGACTTTAAAGAGTTGGATCGCTTATAAAGACGTGGAGCTCCAGAGACGGTCTCTGTCGGTAGAGAAACTAGTTTAGGACTAGTTGAGTCTTGTATCTTGAGAATTTCTATCTTGGTGGGGCGAAAATAAAGGTGTCCCTACAGTTAATTTTTTTTCTCTGATATTCTTCCTGGCGCCCTATAATTTCTTTTCTAATATTAAAATCCTTCACGATTTCAAACCTTTCTCCAGTGGAAACTTGTCCAGCCTTGGAAATTCAACCCTCTCCATTAGAATTTGTTATATTTCTATTTTAATGCCACTAGCATGACAGAATAAAGCCTTAAAGAGGCCCAAAGTTGTAAAATGTCGTTAGCAGTGATTATCCTTACAACTAAAATCTTAAGGTGTAAATAAGGAATATGCCAAAGATACACGAACAAATTACACTGATATAAGCGGTGGAGCTCTCCAACTAACAGGATAAAGTGGTCAGGCAACTTTCTCCTCTTAAAATGTTACTGGAAACTAGTGAAATGCTTTAAACGGTCTGGATGTTTTCAATGGGCTCTGTTCTACTGGTTCATGAATGCCTTCCCTGCCCCCCGCCCCCCCCAAGATAATACAACTACTTGGTTTTGTTTTTTTTTTTATCTTCTTTCCTATTCACGATTAAAAATGTGATAAATCAGGTTTTTGGCTCTGAATAACAATGGCTTGATTTAGATTTCCTAGTAAATCTATTCAAAAGTGAAACAAAGGCTGCCTTTGGAGGATACCTTACACTTCACCTGGACCAGGCACGTAAGGGCAATTCAGATAAAAATCTTGTTAGGAACTCAACAAGAAATAAAGGATTTTCTCTTTTCCCTGGTTCAGGCTTTATTTAAACTCTTTGTTCAAAAAAAATGAACAGAGTGATAGTCGGATTCTAATTTACAGATATAGCTTAGACGTCTAATATTAAATTAGAAGATCACACAAGAAAACCATTTACACATAAAGGTTAAAACCAATACTTAAACTTTTTAAAACTTTATATTACATAAAGCCAAAATGAAACTAAATACATGTTAGCCAACTTCATTCACAAACATTAGTCAAAATATATACATTTAAAAAGAAAAAAAGCTACAACTGAGGTTCTTTTCTCTAAAATGTGTTTTATCATAATTTGCAAATGAATTGCAGGTGATCTAAAAAATAAGCTAGTTAGGGAGGGAACTCCAAAACACATTTAAACGGTTTGAGTTGGAGAAATGCTAGCTGAAACAGAGAGGCATCTGTCAAAACAATTCTGGTTTTTGTTTTGTTTTGCTAAATAATAAATATATAATTACCACTCAGACAAAAAAAGTCTGATTTAATCTTAGATAAAATTGCGGTTCTGAAATAGTCCCGCAATTTTTAAAAGTTAACTTTGACATTTGTTCAAAATGTTTTAGAGTCTAAAACCGACTCAGATTTAGGGCAACGCAAATAACACATTTTCAGACTTAATGTTTTCAAGGACATATACACATTTACAATCTTAAAGTGAAACTCAAGTCATAAGGGGAAAATAGGAATAATGCCTTTTCTCTTTCTGTGTAAACTGTGTCAAAAATCCAAGCGAGTGGACTCAGGGAGACTTCTAGCGGTTTTTTGTTTGTTTGTTTGTTTTTTAAGGGAGAAAATCCAATTGACAACTTTTCATCTCACACATATTTCTTGTTTGCCGTCCTTGCTCTTGAGAAAGAGCTCTTGCTCTGATTTGCATATGCTATGATAAACAAAAGAAACCGTGATCATCTCACACACAAAAGGCCAGATTCGAGCCGGTCACTGGTCAAGAATGGATCCGGCCTGGGGGTTCTGCTTGAGAGAACAGAGATTTTGCAAAGTTCAAATGGTACAAATAGGGAGCAAGGCTGTTCAGAGCCATCCCGCTCCGAGAAACTAATGACACAGATCAGCTTTTCCCTTGTGCCAACCATTTCAGACCCAACATTTGAACAGAGTGCATGCAACAGCGACCAGGAGAAAAGAATAATAACAATAAAAGAAAGATAATGGGAAACAAAAACAAAACCGACAATAAACTTCCAACAAAGAAAGCTGGAAAGCCCAACATATCAAAAAGTTACTCCTCCACCTCTGTGGGCCATAACGCAACAGGTTCCGAAGTGCAAAGCAAACATCAACTGCTGCGAGATACAACTGCCCTCTTTAAAGTTGTCTGCCGGGGTGCAGGTCTGAAATGACCCTGTGAATTCACACGCACACTCGCCCGCGCACTCGCGCGCTCGGCCACTCGCGCCCCGACTGGCCTCTCTGCCTCTGCCTGGCACCTATACATCTTATGTACATACAAACCGGGGCCCCCGTCGCGGGAGGGCGCTCGGGGAGGCCGCAGAGCTCGTACCTATACATATGTACACGTGTGCACACCGGTCCTCGCGAGGCGGCCCCGCGGGGTCATAGCGCGGCGGCGTAGGCCGCGGGGTAGGGGTCCAGTTGAGGCTTGCCCATGCCGGGCAGTAGGATGTAGGCGAGCGGCGGCTGCAACCCGGGGCTGGGCCACGCGCTGCAGTTGCACGGGATCATATAGCCCGGGTTGCCCGGGCTGGGGTGCGAGTGCGTGTGCCCCCCGGCGGCCGCGGCCGCTGCTGCAGCCGCCGCCGCCGCGCCGTGGAAGGCGCCCGCGCCCGCGGTCGGGTAGCCCAGCGACGACGCGTACGGGAGGCCGGACGAGGAGGACGAGATCTCTGCCATCTTGGAGCCCAGGTCGAGCAGCGAGTAGGGGCTGCCGGCGGCGGCAGCGGCGGCGGCTGCGGCGGCGGCGGCGGCCGACTGCGGGAAGAAGACGCGGGCGGCAGCCGCGGCGGCGGCGGCGGCCGCCTTCTCGGGGTTGGCGAGCAGCGACTCGGGCACCAGGCCGCCACCCGCGCCCGCGTGCAGCCCGGCGCCCGCCTTGAGTGCCGGGTGCTCGGCGTCGGTCACGCCGCCCAGGCCATACGGCACAGGGAAGGCGAACTTGTCCTTCTTGAGCAGCGTCTTGGGCTTGCGCCTCGGCCGGTACTTGTAGTCTGGGTGCTCCTTCATGTGCATGGCGCGCAGGCGCTTCGCCTCGTCGATGAACGGCCGCTTCTCCGATTCGGTGAGCAGCTTCCACTCGGCGCCCAGGCGCTTGCTGATCTCCGAGTTGTGCATCTTGGGGTTCTCCTGGGCCATCTTGCGCCGCTGAGCCCGCGACCAGACCATGAAGGCATTCATGGGCCGCTTGACGTGGTCCACCGGCTTGGACATGCTCTCGCCGTGCCGCGGCTGCAGCCCGCCGCCGCCGCCGCCCGCGCCGTCGCTGTCGGCCCGGAGGAAATCAATGTTGGCCGTCCGCGGGGACCCTATCGGCCCGCCGCGCTCGCCGCGCCCCACTTCGCACCCCGGCGTCGCTCCCGCCCGGGAGGAGGGGGCTGGGGGACCAGCCCCGGGCCGCGCCGCTCCCCTGGCCGCCCTGCTCTCTCCGGCCAGGCGCTCGGGAAAATCCTCTCCGGGGCGCGATAACTTCTCGGCGGTGTCCCCACCCCACGGGGGCAGTCTGCCCTTTGCTTTCTTTTTGTCCTTTCTCTCCAGTTGCGTTCGCTCGCGAACTCCCCGCAGGTAGCCGCCACCGGGCAGCGCTCTCCCCGTCCTCGGTCTTTTCTCTGTTAAAGGCACAGCAGCCGGGAAACTTGCGTCTCGGAGGCTCCACCAGGTTGAGCAGAGGAGTCAGCCGCCGCGCGCTGCCAAGTGCCAAAGGGGGCTCTCGGCGGCTGGAGTGTTTGGGTTCTCCTCGGTGACTTTCTCATTTGACAGTAGCAGATGGGGGTGGGGGGAGGAGGGGAGGTGGCCCCGGAGGAGGAAGAGGAGGGGGGAGACGGAGGAGGGTCCGGGCGCACCAAGGGAACGCAGAGCGCAGCAATGGATATAAATACAAATACTGCAGCACCAGCCGGTCTTCCTCACTCGGGGCAGGCAGGGCGCGCTGACGGGAACCCCCCTAGTGAGCTGGGGTTTTGCGGGGGGACCTGCCTCGTGGGTCTTCCTCTCCGGCTGCCGGTCGGGGAAGGAGGTTGGATGAGGCTTGAGCGAGTCTAGGATCTCCGGGCCTCAAAGGAAATCCTCGTGGCTCGCCGAAGCGCCGCGTCTCGCTGTCCCTCGAGCCATGCCGGCTCCGATCGCTCCAAGCCCCTCCTGGCTCTCCGGCCGACTCGGGCTCCCGGAGCGCACCGGGCGTGGAGCGCGGCCCGGCTTCCGGGCAGCGCGGCGGGCCCAGCACCGGCCGCGTCCCCTCCTCGGTCCTCTGGGCCTCCGCCCGGGACTTGCAACTAACTTCGCCCAAGTTTCCTGCGCCGGCACCGCGGCGCCCCTTTCGGCGTGCTCGCTTCGGGGCGTGCGCCCGCGTGTGCTCCGCGCCCGGGGCCCCTCTCTCCTGGCTTCCCCGGCGAGAGCCTAGGGGGCGGAGGTGCGGGGTGGGGGAGGGATTTAAGGAAGACGCGCCATCACCTCAGTTCGCAGGTCCGCGCTGGGGCTGCTCCCGATTCCCGCAGTCCCGCAGCACAGGGGGCCCCTCCGCGGCCCAGGCCGCCAGGCCGCCGCTCCCGAGGCGACAGGCGCCCTGTGCACGGGCTCAGGTGAGTGTCGCTACCTGCGTGTGCACGCGCCCGGAGCCGGCGCTGGGTGTGCATGTCCAGCCGCGGCTGAGTGTGTGTATATCTGGGGCCACGAGGAGGAGGTGGAGCCCAGGACTCCAGGAGGGAGGAGGGCCCCGCGGAGCCTCCTTCCGCTCCCACACCCCCAGGACCGCGAATTAAACAGGATCCCCTCCGCCCCCCTCCCACTCCTCCTCCCACCCCTTTTCACTTGAGAGCAGGTTTAGGCGAGTGGAGAGTCCGGAGCGCGCCGCCGAGTTTGCGCACTGTTTGGCGTTGGCAAGCCCCTAGCGTCATCCCGGCTACCCTGGCCGGCCGGAGCAGCTGTGGGAGCCTCTGCCAGGAGGAAGGAGGCGCGCACGGGGAAGGGAGCCTCACGAGCTTCGGAGGAAGAGGGGACCCACCCTAAAAAACGCTGGAGACTTTTCCTAGCAAGAAAGGGCTCCTTTTCCTTGGAGGTCCAGAGGTTGCTTGCAGCAGATGCTTCCCGAATTTTCTTGCACTGGTGATGCATCCAGTCAGAGGTAGTGGAGTGAAAAATAACTGAGGAGGGACCGAGCGTGCTCTTGGCAACCCTTTCGAAAAGGACCTAGCCCAGGCATCCTTGGCCGACTATTCCGATCTTTTAAAATTCTGGGGGTTTGTTTTGTTTCTATTCTAGTCGTCAGTCATCCATATAATGATCTCTTTAAGGTACAGTTAACTCACAGTATCTCACTTAAATGCACGGATAGGGTGAGGTGTTCAAAATCAGTAAGAAGTATAAAACGTTTCTCTGAAAGACAAAAGTGAAACATACTAATCACTCTACATTGGAATCTTTTTACGCTGTTAAGCACAATTTTCTTTAGTAAGAGCAGCTTTTTACTTTATATGTGACATAATGCAAAAATCAAGCAGCATGATTTTGTTTGCGTATTTTCCGGACTTCTTGGTATGCTGCAGCTCACTTATAACATGATCAGTCTGGAGATTTCATTCACCAGTTGGCCTGCCCTTCAGGGAGAACTTGCTTGCCTTCTTTCTTTGGCAGTTTGGATTTGACCTAGCCATGTGGTATGTACAAGTAGGAAGTTCTATAATCAGTTAACTCTTTAAGTCTTCCCAGCAATTCATGTTCAATTCACACACAGACACATATGCAGACACAAAGTACTGATTGAACTTAAATAAAAAGTTTGTAGGCCATCAATTTTAGTTTAAAGTTAAGTTCGTTTTATTGCTCATTTTAATAAAAGAATAGTGATTGTTGCTGGGTTTTTTTTTTTAGCTGCTGTGAGGACATATAGAAATGCAAATCAGCAGTGAAATGTATGGGAGTGGCTATCTTTCTTAAGATACCACACTGCAAATGTTTACTTTGTATCAGCCCTTGTATCGCTAAAACAATTGGACTGATTTCTTTAGAACCATATTCCTTTACAGGCTCTGTAAAAACACTCTGCTGCTCACAGACTCTGGGTGGAGCAACGTTAAAACCCTAGCAGGTGCAATCACATGGACTAGAATATTAAATATACTGTTTTGTGATGATAAACTAGAAAAGTATCATCCCTGAGCTTTTAACCTACTAACCTGTATGATAGGTTTGACACAAAAATATTACACACTGTCATACAAAGAACATGTGTATAAGGATGCAAGTTATGAAAACTGTTATTCATTAAAAACATTGTGAATAAAGTTGAGTCTAATCCCCAAAATTATTTTGATATATACAAAACGATAAGGATTGAGAAAAACTTTTATATTGGTGAGTTAAATTATTACGCATTCTTTTCAAATTTAAGTTTAAAAATCAGTTGCAATAAATTATTACCATGAAAAGAAATGTTTGCATATGTGATTGAAATGTATGCTTGTATGTGCAATATCTTATAAAAATAAAGTGCGTAAGCTTCCTGGGATATAGTTTCATAAATTGTGCAGTATCGCCTGTTTAGTGTTATTAAATGAACCAAATCTGAAAGTTCTTAAGTCCATGAATGTTGAACTGTGGGGGGGGAAAGGTGTTCCCATACCTAAGAAGAAAACGGCTGTTTGCGTGCTTGTTGGTTCTTCAGCAAAGGAAACTTCAAAATAGAAGAGATTTGGTTTTTAATTTTGGTTTTTGGGGGATCAGTATTCTTGGCCTACAGCCTTCCCGTCCAGGGAGAGACCTTCACAATGAGCCCTGCGTGAAGGGAAGGCAGCAAAGCATGGCTGTTATTAACCAACCTTCACACCTCTTGCCCAAATCTGGTTGAGCCTTTCACCAAGTAAGTTTCCGTGCCGTTCTCTTTCTTATATACTGAAATGACAGTTCAATTTTAGTGTCCACAGACCTTATGTTTGAATTGATAGAATGTTATCTATTTGTTCTTGTACATTTTGATCTAAAAGTGAAAAAATACCAAGATTTAGGAGAGAGAGTAGTCTGTGTGAGTGAAGAGTGAAGGAAAAATAAATTGAAAGAGAATTAGAAGTTCTATGGGCTTTATATTCCCGACTCAATTGTGAGTACCCAAAGAACAGTGGACCTCGATCAGTGGAGTCTGTGCGGGCTCTGTATTTGCCTTGTGGCCAAGGAATACCCGTGATCACAAATACATCTAATCAGAAACAGAGAGGCAGACACTCGCTCAGAAAAAGTTTGGGGGTCTGTGTAAAGTCAGTTTCTTCTTTTCCCCTTAGGTCCTCCCTGTAAATGGTCTTTTTTCAATTCTAAAACTTTCACTAGGAGGCAGCAATGAGGCTGTTGGGGGAATTTAAAAAAATACCTTGGCAACACCAGACTGACCGGCTTTCTTCTTCTTTCTCTTTCTCTTCCATAAAAGAGGGGAGAATATTTGGATCCCAACAGAAGACAAGGGATCAGAGTGAACTAAATCATTCTCCTCCATCCATTCCATCTCCGTTTTCTCGCTGGATCTTCACCCAGATGGCTCATTGTCACATGTTTCTAGAACCATGGAGGTGAAACCACAGCAAAGAAAGGAAACCAGTGGGGTACTGAGAAGTGACCAAGTGGAAGTGACAGGGTGGGAGAGGTGATGCCTTCAAAGTGCAGGGGCCAAGTCGTGGCACCTGAAGCACTGGGAACAGACAGCTGCAGTTAGAGAGCTTTGGGCTCCTGGTCTTAAGCGAGTACACGGAAAGAATTCGTAAGCTTTCAGACCTGCCTAGAAAAGTAATACAGCCTGTTTGTCCTGTTAAGGAGGAAATGAGCAAACTGACAAAAGCCAGTCTCAGGCTTTTGTCACAGTTCCTACTAATCCTACTCCTAGTAGGATTAGTTCCTACAACTAGTTCCCTAGTTGTACTCCTATCAGCCCCGCCTCCGTCAGCCTCCATAAGGGGAAAAGATCCCAAACACGTGGTCCACATAAAGCCCGAGAGATGAGGAATTAGGTCAGGCAGTCCTGGTTAGAGTGAATGGCTGCAAGAGTGGCCCTTGACTGGTTACTACTAAATTTTCATCCTTGTGAGATTCCTGTCCCTTTATTCTCACTGCTCCTGCCATACTGGGAAGCTGGGTCTATACAAATTAATTATGAGAATGCCTTTCTTCATTCCTCCTTAACAGTACTCACTCAGGCTGGCATTTTCTAAAAGAGCTTTACCTAGATGACAGAGCAAGAAATACAAAATAAAAAACAGCTCCCTTTCACCCCATCCTTCCCTCCCCACCTCACCCCCACCCCCAAATTAAACACCGAAGGGAAAAAAGACAATACAAATAATCCAAGACAGACGGCTTCACAAAGTACTGATTTCAGATCCTGAGAATCCTATATAAGCAATGGAGGGATTGACTTTTCTCTAGGATAAGTGCTTTTTGTAAGTGGGAGAGAGCTATCCGTGAGCAAAACCAGAAATGAATGAGGAGGTCTGGCTGTCCTTTCCAGCTTCCAGATTGCTCTGGCCTGTGTGCTACTCCCTCCCAGATTCAGTTTCCTATCTAAGGATGAGTCTGCTTGGTTGAGCAGTTTGATTATAACTATCATTTATTGAGTTCCTGAGTTACTATCCCTTTTACATACACTATCTTATTTAATTTTTAGGAAAATCCTAGGAGGTAAGTGTTACCTCAGTTTGCAGTTGGGGAACAGAGCCTTAGAGCTGGTGAATAAGCAACTCACCCAAAGTCACACAACCATAAGTGGAAGAAATGGGGTCTGAGCTAAGCTGATGCTCTTCACCACCACCACTCTGAGTCCCAGTTGAAGGCTCAGCTCCTTCCTGGCTCAGGTTCTCAGTTCCACCTACTTCCTCAAGCCTTCTGTGACTCACTCAGTGCTGTGCTGCCTGTGTGAGGAGTGCGCAATGGTAATCCCTTCACTAATGCATTCCAAGCCCGTAACAACAGCACCCCTACGTCCAGTTCTGGTGTCTGGCAGCCAGGCTCCCCCTGGCCCCTGTGTTTGCCAGCACAGGTTTGGTCTCAGCTGTAACTCACTATCCCTCACTCCCCGGCTTCCCACTGCAAACACTGAACAATTGCCGGTGCCAAACAGAACCCAATCTCTACCTTTTTTCTGATAGCCAAGGGCTGCTAAAAGGGAACCTTATGACAATGATATCTAATCTCAGTCTGTATGTTCCCCTAACCCTGGTTGTCCAACCCACCCTCTCTCCTTCCCTCTTTCCTTCCCTCCCTCGTCCCTCTCTTTCTACCTTTCTTTTGTAAGATCCAAGTACACAGAATTGTTTTAATCACAATTCCTGGTGCATGATACACTCTCATAACTGCTCCATCAGTGACTTCCTTCCTTCCTTCCTCCCTCCCTCCCTCTCTTTCTTTCTTTCATCATGTAATAAATACCTATGAATCTACCATCCAAAATAAAATCTGCTGGTAAACCTATATTAAATCAAATCCTCTCCCCAGAAAACTCTACACTTGCCTTCCCTAACCCAATGTAACAATTTTCCTTCCCTTGATCTTTAAATTTAGCTATATAACTTTTCTCATCTCTGTGTATCCTTTAAATGTATGTTTTTCCTTTTGTTTTAACTTTAAATGTTATTATAAGTTAAACTTTTGTATGTCATCTTTATTGATTAACTTTTTTCGTTTAGTTGTGTTGTTTGGATTCAGTGTTACTGCATGTCACTGAGTGTATTCATCTGCTGTGTAATATTTAATTGTTGCAAATATACCACAGTGTATTTGCGTAGACTCTCCTGCTGATGAGCATGGGGGTTGTTTCCAGTTTTTAACCACGTGTACTTGCTGCCATAGGCATTCTTGTTCACGTCTCCTGTTGTATACACGCAAGATATTTTACAAGCAAAAAACTATAAAAATGAGAAACTCACTTAGTACTGTATCCTTCTCCCAAGTGTGTTCCCTTGTGTTTCTGGTTGCTTTTGGTCTTTCTGTAGGCGTTCAGAGAGGTTTCTTAAAGAAATATTTGTCCAAAGTTTATGGTTCTTATCTAAGGGAAGATTGGTCATATAGGAGCTACTTCTCCATTTCCAGAATCCATCTGAAATTGATTTCTGTGTGTCGTATAAAAGTTGATTTCTTTCCCTATGGACACTCAATTTTCTAGAACCATTCATTGTAAAGACTGCTTTTTTATACTGCTCACTGGTGCTCCCTTTGCCCTATGAGGTGAGTCGGGTTTCTGAGCTCTCTACTTTGCTTCATATTTTTCAATTTTTGCACTATCCTAATTCTGGCAGAGCAAGTACTTTCAGTTTCTTCTTATTCAAAAGCATCGTGGCTATTCTTGGCCTTTGCATTTCCATATAAACTGTAGAAAAGATGGTCAGGTTCTAAATATTCTTTAAAAACCCAAATATTTTTAATTTTTTATTAAAAAATTTAAATTGAGGTATAATTGACATATAACATTGTATTATAATGGGAGGGAGGGTCTCCAAACTCTTTTCAGATGAAAACATAATGATTTGATACTTGTATATATTGTGGAACGATCACTATAATAAGTCAAGTTAACATTCGTCACAGAATATAGTTCTAAAATTTTTGTTCTTGTGATGAGAACTTTTAAGATTTACTAAAAGCCAAATATTTTTTGTTTCTTTGTTTGTTTGTTTTGTGGTACGCGGGCCTCTCACTGATGCGGCCTGTCCCGTTGCGGAGCACAGGCTCCGGACGTGCAGGCTCAGCGGCCACGGCTCACGGGCCCAGCCGCTCCGCGGTATGTGGGATCCTCCCGGACCGGGGCACGAACCCGTGTCCCCTGCATCGGCAGGCGGACTCTCAACCACTGCGCCACCAGGGAAGCCCCTAAAAGCCAAATATTTTTAAAAAGCCTTTTAATTAAGATTGTTATGAATCTCTAGGTTGATTTAGGGAGAACTGACATCTTTACAAATTTAGCACTTCTAACCGATGAGCTTAGTATCCTTCAGTTAATTTTGTTATTCTTTAATTTCTCTGAGTAACATCTTACAATTTTCTGGTAGAATTTTTACTCATCTATTATTACTAGGTTTTAAAAATTATCTTTTGATACTATATAAATAGTGTGTTTTTAAGGTTATAAGAAGATAATATCTTTTAAATAATTTTCTTTTTAAAAAATAATTTTATTTTCTGTTTGTTGCTGGTGTACAGAATACAATTGATTTTTGTGTATTGACTTTGCAAGTGGCAACCTTGTGAAGCCATTTTTAATTCAAGTAACTTATTTGTAGTTTACTTGGATTTTATACATACAAAATCATATCTGTGAATACTGAGAGTTTTCTTTCTTCCTTTCCAATTCTTATACATACTATTTCTTTTTCTTACCTTTCTGCACTGTCTAGACTCTTCGGTTCATTGTTGAACGATAAGTTATAATAGTAGGTGTTCTTATCTTTTTCCTGACAAATGTATGGCATAGTGGGAGGGAGGGTCTCCAAACTCTTTTCAGAGAGTTTGGGGCTTCTTTTTTTTTTTTTTTTTTAAGAATTTGATCTTTTTTTTTTTTAATATTTATCTTATATTATTTAGTTTTTAAGTTTATTTGGTTGAGCCAGGTCTTAGTTGCAGCAGGCGGGCTCTTTAGTTGCAGCTCGCTGGCTCCTTTAGTTGCAGCACATGTGCTCCTTAGTTGTGGCTGGCAGGCTCCTTAGTTGTGACATGCATGTGGGATCTAGTTCCCTGACCAGGGATTGAACCCGGGCCCACTGCATTGGGAGCACGGAGTCTTAACCACTGTGCCACCAGGGAAGTCCCAGAGCTTGGGTCTTTTAATGATCTAGTTCAGTGCTAGTCACACTGCCACCCAATCACACACATCTACACATTTCCCTGGAATTCTACTTGGTTATGCTTTTCTTAGTTTGGACAGTTACTTGACCAATCAAACCATCCAGTCTTTCTCTAGAACAAGATCTCCATGTGCTTGGGTCCATGAACCCTGCATACTAGAGGAATAACTCCATTGGTATAAACTTCTCCACCCTCTATTCCTTTATCAGACAAGCAGAGGTTTTTGCCAAGTATAGTTGCTTACCACCTGCCGGATTGCCGTGCTAGACTACTTGCCTCAACTTGTTTTTATGCCACTGTGCTATTTTGCATTCCTTGCATTAGGAAAACTGCAGCCTCTGTACCTGCACCACTAGGCGCTGGGTTGTGGGACCAATGTCCCCTAGTTTTTTGTGCCACCTACGGGGAGGGTGACTGCTTGGTCCAGCCTTAGCTCTCAGTGTGTCTAGGAGAGGCCACGCCCCCCCATCCCTCCACATAGTCCGTTCCTAAACGGGGGCGTTTGCTTTACTCAGCAGCATAATGTTCCCTTTCCCTAGAGACAGGGTAAAATATCCCAGAAGCAAGCAAATGCGATAATTCCTTCTAATTTTTGAGACTTGAATGTGGTAAGAGGGCACAAGGTAGGAATCAGAAGCATTAAAGGATGGTGGTTTGTCTGATAGCAATCGGCATCCAATCATTCCAGCTGCCTGAAAAGTTGACTCATGACCTCAGTGGACTTATCGCCCCCTCTGGTATTTGTAGAGCCGAATTGTATTTTAATGCTTTGTTTGTGCACTAAAGTGTTTCTATGCACTAACTTCCTAGTTGACGTGTCCTTTTGTTCACTATCAGCCTCCAATTTCACATTCCAGGCCGTAGTCAGGAGTGGCCAGGCCCTACGGTCACAGGCATGCCTGCAGCGCCGCTTTTCAATGCACTTTGAAAACAGTATTTGACGTTTATGCCTGTACATTGTCTGCTAGCAAATAAATCCATTGCTGTCAAACAAAGCTCTGTGTTTGATAAAAATTTGTCTTTGTTTATTTACTTGAGGCAAAGGGGGCTTTCACTGTGTCACAGGGCTTGCTTTTTAATAAAACTCTGCCTCTATTGTTGGGGCATATGGGAGTGAGTTAAGAGGCTGGCAACAGCCTGACAAGAAAATATTATCTGATTGATTCATTAATAATAATTTGAAGTTGCTTTTTCTATAAATGTACCTCCAAGAAGCTGATTGACTACACCCAGCTTTACGCTTCTCCATACCCTGAACCAACCATTATTCTAGTGTCAGTACTTCTTGGTTGCAACTATTAACTCATTATGTGTTATCTTACCTAAATTTAAACACACTAAGGGCAAAGACCATATCTTATTTGATCTTGATACCTTAGTTCATAGAGAGGCTCCTGGTATTGAATAGGTGCTCAGTAAATTGTTGAATGAATGAATCAGCCACATGCTATAAGTCTGTGTGTGCACAGCCAAGGAGAGGTTGAGGATTTAACTGCATGATTCAGGTACAGGATTATTAGCTAATCTTAATTAATTAATTAATCTTAATGAAGACTAGAGTAGTGCTGGAAGTGAGAAGACTTAAGTAATGTTTTTGATACACCTAGTGAAACTCCCACATACTTACCCTCTATCATCAGGATATTTCAAGTATAATCTACTCTGTCCCACCCACAGATAATTTGGTCATTACTTAAGTCCTTAATCTTAAATTGCTATTGAGGACATGTCTGTAACAAAGGCAACAGCTTTTAAATTTTGACTGTAGAAGTTGTTTCACCTCTGGTTTTTAAAGTTCCTTGATGATAAAAATGAAAATTTACAGTTGAATTAAATCAACATACACTCTTATATTTTTATAAAATGAATGGAATACTTAAAGGACTGGTGATTGTATTTGATGTAATACACTGGATTTGCTAAAAGAAATTTTTTTTAATGCATTTGGATCTGGGGCAATGAATCCTCAAGGAGCTCTTAAGTATGTCAGACTCTCAGGTGTGCCAAGAGCAGCCCCTTTCCAACACCACATTTGAATCACAAAACAGGGGCTTGGGAAGAGGGCAGGTGAAGGGTGACAAAGATTTTGCTCTGAACTTCTGCTATGGACTGAATTGAGCCATATCCTCCTAAAATTCATATGTTGAAGCCCCAACCCCCAGAATGACTGTATTTGGAGATGGGGCCTCTAAGGAAGTAATTAAAATTAAATATGCTCATAAAGGTGGGGCCCTGAGCCCATAGGATTAGTGTCCTTGTACGAAGAGACACCAGAGAGCTTCCTTACTCTCTCTGAGTGAACTTTGAACGAAAAAAGGCCATGTGAGGACAAAGTGGCTGTCTGCAGGCCAGGAGGAGAGAACCCTGATGGAACTTTTTTTTTTTTTTGCCTGATGGAACTTTGATCTTAGATTTCCCAGCCTAACAGAATTGTAGAAAAAAAAAAATTCTGTTGTTTAAGCCACCCAGTCTGAGGTATTTTGTTATGGCAACCTGAGCCAACTTAGGTTCTATATATATGCTTCTGTAGTGTTTGATATTTTACATCAAAAATTTATTTTTGTATTATTTTTGTCACACACACACAAAATAAATGAAACTCCCACCCACTGACAACTTCTCCTCACCCCAGAAATTAATGTTTTCATTCTGGGGTAGAAAATGTCCTTCATTATCCTCAAATTATGCTGGTTCCATTGATAAGTACAGAATAGTTTAGTGATATAAACTGAGAATTAGTCATGTTTGTTTGTTTTTTTAAATAAATTTATTTACTTTTGGCTGTGTTGGGTCTTCATTGCTCTGCCCAGGCTTTCTTTAGTTGCATGAGCAGGGGCTACTCTTTGTCGTGGTGCGCGGGCTTCTCATTGTGGTGGCTTCTCATTACGGAGCATGGCGCGTGGGCTTCAGTAGTTGTGGCACATGGACTCAATAGTTGTGGCTCGCAGGCTCTAGAGTGCAGGCTCAGTAGTTGTGGCACACGGGCTTAGTTGCTCCATGGCATGTGGGATCTTCCTAGACCAGAGCTCAAACCCATGTCGCCTGCATTGGCAGGCGGATTCTTAAACATTGCGCCACCAGGGAAGACCGTGGTCATGTTTTTGATCTTTTTTCTTAGATAAGTAGAGTTCTGGGATTCTGAGCTGGGACTGAGGGGCTCTATCTAGGAGTACAGGCAGAGTCCTTGAGGCAGGACTGTGTTTGGGTGACTCTGCAATGCTTAAGGTAATGATCAGAGAGGCAAAATTTGTTTGTATGGGGGTGGGTGAAGAAAGCTACTATGAACATTCATTCACACTGCACTACTTTTCAAGAATTATTGCAATTAAGTCTACATGGAGTTGAGATGACAGACTTAGGAGTAAGTGTGTGAATCTTTATTTTTGTGTTACCATAGAAACTTAATTGACTGCTTCCAGCAACCTTTGCTCAATGGCTACAGACTTTATGATAGATTAAAAATTGAGGCAAATTCTTTGTTACTCCTTCATTAAGAAGTGAAGTCTGATAACTTACCCTATGAACCTAGGCTTACCTTAGCAACTTGCTTGGTTAATAGGAAACAGCAAAAGTGTCATTCTGGGACTTCTGAGTCTTGGTTGTAAGAAGCCTTGCAGCTTCCACCTGGGTCGCTTGGTCTCTGGGAGCCCTGAGCTGCCATGCAAAAATTCCCATTGGTCTGAGACCACCTGTTTAGAGATATTCTGTGATAGTCAGTACCTGTCAATTCAAACCTTCTGGACACTCTTGGATCCTCCAGAGCAGCTCATCCACCAGCAGAATACCACCAAACAACCTATGCCATACCATGTGGGACAGAAGAATCACCCAGCTGAGCCCTGCCCAAATATCTGACCTATTGTACAATATCATGATTTATAATAAAATGCTTATATTAAGCCACTAAGTTTTGGGATAGCTTGTATGCAGCAGTGGATAACTGGGACAACCTTCATCTGGACATCAAAGTCCAGAGGAACATAATTAACAAAAAAAACCAATTTACTACTTTACAAGTTGATTCTGCTGAATATTTCTTAGTTCCCTTTAACCCAGAGAAGCCAGATTTAATAAATCAATAACAATCAAAGGAGGAAGCCTGCAGGAGAAGACTTTTTCTTGGTGCAAGGGGAATGGCTCAATAGCTGGAGAAATTCTGTAGTTGGCAGCCCATGCCCCCACCCTGATGAAATTAAAGCCAGTTTTGGGGAGAGGAAGAGGGAGAAGCTAGGATCCTCTATGCATAGCTGGGGTCTCTCTGTTGTAATCTCTTCTGGTTCCCAATAATGGACATTAATTTTTAATCCTGAAAAAAAAATAAATTAGCCTTTTGTCAGTCACTGCCTAGATCAAATTAAGTATTCTCTTCCAGATTTTCTGGGATTAGCCAGTCAGGCGTAAACCCTTTGCTTCCCACAAGGAGAGAGACCAACTTTCTGTGACTCACATGTCACTTTTCACCTGTATGATTATAGTTGACAGGAAATCCTTTAAAAAAATCAATGCTCCAAATCTAGAGTATTAGAATATCTAAATTAAAGATGAACACACAGACTTCAAATATTGTATATTCCTTGGTAATATTATTCTAGTGTCAGGAAGATTCTAGAGTCTCTAAACATAGCTCCAGTTTTAGAGGTTATATTCAGGATTACATTTCTTCTTCTTTTAAGCTCTTAATTTCTAATTTTATTATTTTGAAATATATGTGAATAAATCTCTTCATTGGACTGAGAAAATAATATTTCATGAGAGCCAATTACACATCTAACAATGATATATACATTTTTTTTTTTTTTTTTTTTTTCCTGTACGCGGGCCTCTCACTGTTGTGGCCTCTCCCGTTGCGGAGCACAGGCTCCGGACGCGCAGGCTCAGCGGCCATGGCTCACGGGCCCAGCCGCTCCGTGGCATGTGGGATCCTCCCGGACCGGGGCACGAACCCGTGTCCCCTGCATCGGCAGGCGGACTCTCAACCACTGTGCCACCAGGGAAGCCCCTATATATACATATTTTTAAATAGAAGCAGGAAACATCGCTAGAGGACACAAAAGCTTTACCAAAAAATTAACATGTAACAATACATTTCAATGATATTTCTTTGGTGGGGTTCCACTCCCTTTGCTTTAGCCATGATCTTTTGCTTTCATCTCTTTTCGAGGATATGTTGCTTAAGGAAAATATTAGTAATGTCTGCAGAGATGGTTTAATAAATTCCATAGCTGGCTGAACTCCTACTCAATTTGATGAATCAGTGGTTTTGTGGTTTCTGACATCAGTGGAGTCCATCAATTAAAATACATACTGCAGTTAATGAGTTTTTAATTACAAACACTCTGAATAGGACACTATCATACAGGATAAACAATATGTGTTTAAAAGGCAGATAGGAGCAGCACAATATAAGGAACACTGAACTGGGAACCCAGCGTTCCTGTTTGAGTTCCACGTGGGCTTTGTACTCATTGCTAGCTTAACGTTTGGATCCTCCATCTCTCCGTCTGTAAAATGAAAATAGTAATACCTGCCTTAGCTAACTCATAAGGTTGTTGTGAAGATTAGAATGAAATGAGGCAATGCAAATAAATAGTAAAGTGTTATTTTTTTCAGGTAAAATATCTCTTACCTAGCCAAACCAAGAGTAGAATCAGAGGTGTATCTGCCTGAACTGGGAGAGTAAGGGAAGAAGCTTGTTAAGGAGAAATCTCTTGAGGTTGAGTTGGCTAGAACCGTTCATGCTACTTTTTCCCACAGAATGTTTGTTTTTACTTTAAGGCACATTATAAGGCTTGTTTACTCTATCTCCTCCACAGTCACTGATTTTCAACACCCTTCTCTTTCCCTAGCTCCAGAACTCAGTCATCTATCAAAGTGAATTATCATGTCATATGAGGAGGATGGGTTTTTTTAATAATAACTTTTAAAAAAAATTGAAGTATGGTTGCTGTACAATATTATATGTGACAGGTGTATAATATAGTTATTCACAATTTTTAAAGGTTAAAATCCATTTATAGTTATTATAAAGTATTGGCTATATTTCCCATGTTGTACAATATATCTTTGTAGCTTATTTTATAGCTCATAGTTTATACCTTTTACTTCCCTACCCCTCTATTTTCCTTCACCCTTCCCTCTCCCCACTGGTAACCACTAGTTTGTTCTCTGTATCTGTGAGTCTGCTTCTTTTTTGTTATATTCACTAGTTTGCTGTATTTTTTAGATCTCACATATAAGTGATATCATGCAGTATTTGTTTTCTCTGACTTATTTCACTTAGCATAATGCCCTCCAAATCCATACATGTTGCTGCAAATGACAAAATTTTTTCTATGGTTGAGTAGTATCCTATTGTGTATATATATTTAATGATATATATATATACATATATATGTATATATATGTGTGTATATATATATGTATATGTGTGTATATATATATATATATATATATATCACAGCTTCTTTATCCATTCATTTGTTGATAGACACTTAGGTTGCTTCCATATCTTGACAATTGTAAATAATGCTGCTGTGAACACTGAATGCATGTATCTTTTTGAATTAGTGTTTTTGTTTTTTTCAAATATATAGCTTGGAGTGGAATTGCTGGGTCATATGGTAGTTCTATTTTTAGTTTTTTGAGAAACCTCCATAACGTTTCCCACAATGATTGCACCAATTTACATTCCCACCAACAGTGTATGGGTGTTCCCTTTTCTTCACACCCTCACCAACATTTGTTATTTGTGTTCTTTTTGATGACAGAAAGGTGTGAGGTTTCATCTCATTGTGGTTTTGATTTGCATTTCCCTGATGATTAGCAATGTTGAGAATCTTTTCATGTGCCCGTTGGCCATCTGCATTTCCTCTTTGGAAAAATTGGTAACCATAAGTTCGTTTTCTATGTCTGTGAGTCTGTTTCTGTTTCATAAATAAGTTCATTTGTGTCATATTTTAGATTCCACATATAAGTGATATCATATGGTATTTTTTTAAATTTTATTTATTTATTTTTGGCTGCGTTGGGTCTTCATTGCTGCACTCGGGCTTTCTCTAGTTGTGGTGAGCGGGGGCTACTCTTCATTGCAGTGCCCGGGCTTCTCATTGCAGTGGCTTCTCTTATTGCAGAGCATGGGCTCTAGGTGCATGGGCTTCAGTAGTTGTGGCTCGTGGGCTATAGAGCACAGGCTCAGTAGTTGTGGCACACAGCCTAGTTGCTCCACGGCATGTGGGATCCTCCCAGACCAGGGCTCAAACCCATCCCCTGCATTGGCAGGCAGACTCCTAACCACTGTGCCACCAGGAAAGCCCCTATCATATGGTATTTGTCGTTCTCCTTCTGACTTACTTTGCTCAGTATGATAATCTTTATGTCCATCCATGTTGCTGCAAATGACGTTGTTTCATTCTTTTTTATGGCTGAGTGGTATTCCATTGTGTATATATACCACATCTTGTTTACTCATTCATCTGTCATTGGACATTTAGGCTGTTTCCCTGTCTTGGCTATTGTAAATAGCACTGCTGTGAACATAGGATTGCATGTACCTTTTCGAATTAGAGTTTTCTCTGGATATATGCCAAGGAGTGGGATTGCTGCATTATATGGCAACTCTATTTTTAGTTTTTTGAGGAACCTCCATACTGTTTTACATAGTGGCTGCACCAATTTACATTCCCACTGAGAGTGTAGGAGGGTTCCCTTTTCTCCACACTCTCTCCAGCATTTTTTATTTGTAAACTTTTTAATGATGGCCATTCTGACTGGTATGAGGTTTTGATTTGCATTGTGGTTTTGATTTGCATTTCTCTAATAACTAGTGACGTTGAGAATCTTTTCATGTGCCTATTGGGCATGTGTATGTCTTCTTTAGAGAAATATCTATTTAGATCTTCTGCCCAGTTTTTGATTGGGTTGTTTGTTTTTTTGTTATTGAGTTGTATGAGCTGTTTGTATATTTTGGAAATTAAGCCCTTGGTGATCGCATCGTTTGCAAATATTTTCTCCTAGTCCATAGGTTGTCTTTGTGTCTTCTGCCCATTTTTTAATTGGGTTGTTTGTTTTTGATGTTGACTTGTTTAAGCTGTTTATATATGTTGGATATTAATCTCTTATTGGTCAATCATTTGCAAATATCTTCTCCTATTTGGTAGGTTGTCTTTTTGTTTTGTCCATGGTTGCCTTTGCTGTATCCTTTAATTAGGTCCCATTTGTTTATTTTTGCGTTTATTTCCTTTACTTTAGGAGATGGATCCAAAAAAATATTGCTGCGATTCATGTCAAAGAGTGTTCTGCCTATGTTTTCCTCTAGCAGTTTTACAGTATCCAGTCTTCCATTTTCGGTCTTTAATCCATTTTGACATAATAACTTCTTTATTAAGATATAATCTACAAACCTAAATTCACCCATTTGAGGTGTACACGTCAATGGGTTTTAGCATAGTCACAGAGTTGTGCAATCGTTACAACAATCAATTTTAGAACATTTTTATCACTACAAAAAGAAAACATATATTTATTAGGAATCACTCCCATTATTCCCTAGCTGCCTCACCTCCACTCAGCCCTAGGCAACCACTAATCTCTTTTCTGTCACTATAGACTTGCCTATTGTGGACATATCATATAAATATAGTAACTTAATAAGTGGGGTTTTGTGAGCGCCTTCTTTCACTTAGCACAGTGTTTTCATGGTTGCAACATGTTGTAGCATGTAGCAATGGTTTATTCAGTTTTATTGTTAAATATATTCCATTGTATAAGTATACCATATTTTATTTATCAATTAGTCACTTGATAGACATTTAGGTTGTTTCTATAATTTGGCTATTATGAAGAGTGTTGCTATGAACATTTATGTAGAAGTTTTTGCATGGGCATACATTTTAATTTTTCTTGTGTATATGCCTAGGAGTGAACTTGCTGGTCATATGGTAACTCTGTGTTTAACCTTTTGATGAACTCCTCATCCACAAAGTGAAGATAATAATAACTGTCTTAGATAACTGTCTATTTTCCAAAGCAATTGTATCATTGTAAATTTCGATTAGCAGTGTATGAGGGTTCCAAGTTTTCCACATTCTGGTCAACTTATTATCTGTGTTTTTGATTACAGTGATCCTAGTTAGTGTGAAATAGTTTGTCATTGTAGTTTTGACTTGATTTGCATACTTTGTATAATTTCAAAACTTTAAAATTTATTTTGGATTGTTTCATGACCTCTCATATGGTATCCTGGAGAATATTCCATTTGCACTTGAGAAGAATGTATACTCTGCTGTTACTGAGTGTGGTGTTCTATAGATGTCTATTTGGTCTAGTTAGTTTATAGTGTTGTTCAAGTTTTATATTTCTTAATCTTTTAGTTGTTCTATCTATTATTGAAAGTGGGGTATTAAAGTCTCCAAGTATTATTGTTGAATCATTTATCTTTTCCTTCAATTCTGTCAGTTTTTGCTTTATGTTTTTTGGGCTTTGTTGTTAGGTACATACATATTTATAATTGCTATATCTTCCTGATTTATTGACTCTTTTATCATTATATAATATCTCTATTTACATTTCTATCAAAATTTTTTAAAGTATATTTTGTCTGATATTAATATATCCACTCTAGTTTTCTTATGATTGCTATTTGCAGAATGTATCTTTTTCAATCCTTTTAACTTTTTACCTATTCGAATCTTTGGATCTGACATGTATTGCCTAAATACATCATATACTTGGGTCTTTTTTTTTTTTTTAATCCAGTCTGACAATCTCTGCCTTTTGATTAGATCATTTAACCAATTAGAACTTAATGTTATTATTGATATACTTGAATTTATGTCTGCCAAATTACTTTTTATTTTCTATATGTCTCATGCCCTTTTGTTCCTCTATTCTCTCTTAACTACTTTCTTTTGCACTATGTGAATATTTCTAGTTTAGCATTTTAATTCCTTAAATTAATTGCCTATTGGGATGGGGCTAAGAGAGGGTATATGTATACATCTATCACCACTATTATGTGAATTATTCAGGCATTTTTATCAACACAAAGGGAGATATTATTAGATAAATAATAAATAAGAGAGCACTATTCCTATGGCATGAAAGAATGCAGAGAGGAAATACAGACGTTATTATATGAGACAGGAAATTCTGCTTAAAGGTTAAAAATATTATGATTGAATGCATTGAGAATTAACTTAAGAAGGAATATTCGTCTGTGAAAAGCTGACATATAGTTTATAAAAAACTACAAGAACTCAAATTATTAGTAGATGCAATTATTTTCTTAGTGCTGGTGTAATTTATCAATGTCCATGGAATTATATGGAATCTCCAAGAAAGTATTTCAAATTTAGAGGTAAATTCTAGATCTGCCTCTGTCATTATTTCTTCACTCAATTTTTTTTTTCATTATGCTTAAAACACTTTGTAACTATAAGGACCTATATGACTTTTCTTAGACATACTATTTAACTTCTTATTCATAAAATGAAAGGATTGGATTTGGTCATCTCTAAGGATATTTTTCCTGCCCTAAAATCCCAAGATTTTAAATGACATAGTTGAAGTGATCATTTCTTCATTAATTCAGCAAATATTTCTTGATTATCTACTAGGTGTGAAGCATTGTTTTAGAAACAGTGAACCTGGTAGACATAATTCCTGCCTTCATGAAAGTATCATACATTTAAACAAATAATAAAAAGAGTGATGGCTTTCATGAAAGAGAAAGCATAGACTGCTGTAGGGATATAAATCAGAATTTTCTAATCAACCGTGGTGGAATAGGGGATCTTTCAAAGAAGATTTTCCTGAGGAAGTGAACTCGATGCTACAACTTGAAGGATGAGTAAGAGTTAACTGAAAAGAGACAGTTTAAAAAGGGATGGTATGGGAAGAAAGTTCTAGAAAGTGGTAAAAACATGTTGGAAGCCCAGGGACAAGAGATAGCCTAAGGGGTTTGAGGAACTTATGAAAGTCCAACATGGCCAGAATTCAAGGCCAAAAGTGAATAGAAATGAGGTTGGATGGGAGGGAGGGAGACCACAGAGAGCCTTACGTCAGCTGCTTAAAGAGATGGTTACTTCACCTACAGACAATAGCAGGCTATCTAAGCTGAATTGAATTTGTCTTTAAAACGATGACACTGTCTGTGGAGTAGAGGGTAAACTGGAAGTCTATGAAGTATCTAGATGGTCTGCACTGGGTGTGTGTGAGGATGGAATGAAGTGAATGATTTGAAAGATATACAGAAAATTAAGTGGATAATATCTGCTAATAGAATGAATGGGGAAGCTAATTAATAACTAATAAATTAAAACTTTACTTCATGCCTAAAATCATTTAACACACCTTATAAAGATGCTTACGACTTAGCCAGACAATATATGTTTACATGGTTTCTAAAATGAGGACAAGGAAAAATAAGAATACAAAATGTACCCGCCTGGAAGATTAGTTCTTGAAATAAAAGCCCTAAACTTCTATTTTTTTTTAAAGAAATGAATACCAAATGTGGGAAATTTGGGCATATTTATGATTATCTCAAGAACTGAGAGGCAAGAAAATGTATTTCCCTGAGGAGTTGGTTTTTAATAACAGTATAGCTGTTTTTCACCTCAGTGTGCATGCGCAGGTGTGAAGGAACTGCTGCTTCTCTTGATTTTCCGTGAATGAATTTGATCTTGGCTTTGAGGACAGCCAGGGTGGCAGAATGTGAACATCGGTGGTTCTGGGGGTCTCATCAAATTCTTGGATTGCATGCAGTGCCGCTCAACCCCTCAGATCCCTCTGTGACTTCCATGCTGTGTCTGGGACTCAGGGGTCTGAGTCAAGTATGGGACTTGGGTATCAGTCAGGTCTCATCAGGAAAGCAGAAGCCACACTAGGTTGTTCAAATAGAAGAGACTTGATATGGAATTGGTTTCACAAGTGATGAAAGACTGAGAGAGCGAACAGGGATCCCTGAGAAAACAGACCTACTTACTATAGGAAGCCACTACTACCCCTAGCACTAGAAAAATAAAAGGGAAATGGGGGTACCAGGATCTAGGAGCCTGGAAGGGGTCCAGCAGAGTCTATTCACAGACTTCTGAGTGGGAGGTACCACGTGGAACGATGAAGCTGGTGTTGGTAGCATCAAAAGAAGATGAAAGCTGAGGCCAACTGCTGTTGCTGGGGTCATGTTGACAAGATCAAAACAAGACGGGGGAGATTATCCCCCCCTCCTTCGATCTTTCAATCTGCCCCCAGAGCCTCCTATGGCAGAAAATAGCAAGGATGCCAGATGACAAAGGAGTCTGGGAAATGAAATTTGCAGAATCCCAGTTCCTGTATCATAGGTAGAAAACTATCAGGGTGATTCAGAGCTGAGATCATTAGGTAAATAACAGGCTTACTAGGGGACCATGTCCCTGGCAGCCTTGCTGCTCCAGGACTCATGGGTTCTTCTCTTACATGCAGCCCGTCCTCTCTCCCAACCTGAGGTGACTCCTTTCTGCCACTGGCTTTTCAAAGTCTCTTAAATCCCTAGGAAAGTGTCTGCTTCCTTGCGTTTTCCAGTTTCTAGAGGCCACCTGCACCTCTTGACTCTTGTCACTGCATCCCTCCAACTTCTGCGTCCATGGTCACATCTCCTTCTCTGAGGCTGACTCTCCTGCTTCCGTCTTAGAAGGACTGTTGCGATTACGTTGGGCCCACCCAGGTAATCCAGAATAACCCTCGTATCTCAAAGACATAAACGTAATCACGTCTGCAAAGGCCCTTTTGCCATGTAAGGTAACATATCCACAGGTTCCTGGAAATAAACTTTGGGCGTCAGTGAGGGCATTTTTTGTTTTTTAATGGTTAACATGGCCAGCACAGTGAGAACTGTGACTGTGGCCCTCGTGGCCGCTCTGCTTTATTATAGAGGGTAACATCTTTGTTTTTACTTTTCTTCTCTGTGTAAGGAGGATAGAATGCAAACATTTACCCTCACCTCCTGGGAGATCTGTCCTAGAAAGAAGAACTAGTCTTTCGGATGTTAATGATTCAGGCTCTGGTTCTAATGGATGATAACATTTACTGTGGATGATTGCGAAGAGGGACAGAGCAGGTTGAGGGGCGTAGAGTAGGGAGTAGGTGTGGCAAATAGTTCAGGGCTAAGCCAGGAACAGAGAAATGTTCTCTAGGTAAGTTCTGCTCAGCTATAAGGGTCTGAGTTGGCTCAGAGAAAAATGGTAAAACTTGGGCTTTGTCCTAATCGTCTTGATCATCATGCCATCTAAAATTGTACATGTAATACAACATAGAGAAAATCAGAAAAAGAGAATGGTCTATCCATACTCCATATATAATCCATATCCGTAATGAACTCTCCATCATCAGTGTGTGATTTGGGGAGTGTTTGCTATTGGGGAGCATGTTTTTTAAAGTTCATTCTGTTACACTCATGTGGCTTATAGGAAAGCATTGTGTCACGTGACTGGCACGGATGTGCAACAGTATTTCCATGGTGACTGGGTGCAGGAAAGGGTATCTGGTGTGGAGAACATTCACACTGTTCCCTGCACAGAAAGAGCTTGGTCTTGTGCTTGATTGAGAATGTGACAGCACAGCTGGCTACTGCTGAGAGTGGCTTGAAAGCTTTTCGCTTCTCTGAGAATTACATGAAAAAATCCTGTTGCCATATATCTTAAGTTTTGTTATGATAATTGTGACGTCTGAACCAATCGTCTTTCTTGTATTTCCTAGACAGTTTTCTGCTTCTTAGAATGTTAAATACTTAAAAGTTTGGACAAAAGTCCAGATGCCTCTCTACTCAACAACATGGATGACTGGTGCTAGCGCCCATAAGGGCCCACCTGGCTTCCTCTCCTTCCATTCCTTTAACTTGAAGCTTAAGCCACTTAACCCCCTACCGGTAGGTTCAGGTCAGTTCCAGAGTCTAGAATGAATTCTACTCCTAGGCAAACGTTAAAAGCCACTTCATTCTTTCTTTTTTTTGTTTTTGGTTCTTCTCTGACTTCCAGTTCCCAGCAGTCTTTACAACAACAACAATAATAATAGCTACCTGCTATGGACTAAGTGTTTATGTCCTCCCCAATCCCTGTGTTGGAGTCTTAATCCCCAGTGTGGTAGTATCTGGAGGTGGGACTTCTGGTAGGTAATTAGGTTGAACAGTGGAAGCAGAGGCTTAACCACTGGACTGCCAGGGAAGTCCCAAAAGTAAATGTCTTTTGTTTAAGCCATCCAGTCTAGGTATTCTCTTATAACAACCATACGTAGAAATACACTACCATATACCAATCAGCAAGGGGAATTCATCAAAGATTCAATTAAAGTCATGAATACAAAGGGCTTTCTTTTTATTGCATTGAAGACAGATAAGGGTGAGGAGAGAGAAGAATTTAAAAGATACTCAGATAGGCTTCCTAAAGTTTAGTTCCCCCAAATAACTTCTTAGGACCATCCCACTGTCAGATTTCTGGCAATGGATATCTACAGATTTTTGTGATTCTTAAGAATTTTTCTCATGGATCAAAACTCAACATTTTCCCTGGTACCAGGGCTGCTATTTTGACTCAGATAATGAGTATATTTTTGCAAGAAGAAGATAATTTCACTTATTAATGGCCAACCAGATGTTATCATTTATTTCTACTTATTTTAGGGCATGTATCATGCTTCTTCTCCTCCTCTTTCTTCTATATTATTGAGAAATACATGTTGAAATCTGTGCTAAAAGTTGTACTCAAATGAGCTCCTTTAATACTCGTAACTACTTTAGGAAGTATATACTTCTTTGTACTTTTTCTTTTTCATTTTGCAGATAAGGAGACCCAGACTCTGACAATTTAGGTAAAAATTCTAAAAGACAAGAGGAAAAGCACAGCTCATACTGTTTACATAGGTTAGCTCTAAAGTCACCCATCTACTAAAGCCTTGACAATTAGATAATGAGCTACAGTCATTATTCTTTGCTGACTCCTTTGACAGAACTATTGACCAGGGTGTGGCCAGAAAGGCAAACAAACTGTCAGGGCACGAACCAGATGGTCAGTAGGGAAACTTTCCTTCCTCAGTACAGAGGTGTCTCAGGGAAAGTGAATCCAGGCATTAGACAGGAAAACCATGACACTTCACGGTGAGTGCGTACAGGATCTCAGGGAGGAAAAGTAGGGGCGTTTGTATTCAGCATCATGTGGTGAGCATCACAGCGTTCTTCAGTACAGCCCACAGCTTCCACCCTGGGAAGACGGGCAGTCAGACCTGTCTTTGAAGAGACAATGATACACACTGACTGCTGAGACACTTTTAAAGACAGAAACACCATACACATGGACTTAGAGGTTAAACTGTTGTAAGGAAGGGAATGGAAGCCTGGAGTGAGGACTAGTAGCCATAGAACAGATAATCTCACGTTCTATCCACAAGGATTCAGGATGGTCTAACAGTCCCTAGGTGTGCACGCATGCATGTGAGAGAGCTGCAGGCGTGAACACCTATTGAAGGTGTTAACCTTTAACCCCACAGCTAGTGTGTGTTTAATCCATTACCAACAAGATGTCTGGGGAAAATTTTGGTTGCTTGGAAGCTAAGTTGCACGGTCCTGAAACTGATGGAGTGCTAGAAATGTGCCCCGTGATGGTACCAGTAAAGGAAGAAGCTGAGAACTGGCTTGAGGAACGGCAGCCACGTGACCCTTGTGCTTCTGTCCCCTAACAATTGACCTGGAAATCATCACCGTCCTACCTTTCCTGCCAGCACCGTGGGGATTCTAGTTCTGGCCTGGAAGATTGTCAAGAGTTTTAGCCACTGTTTATTTTTCATTCTTGTGTAAAAAAATCTTCAAACAGAAACAAAAGCAGAGAAAATAGTACGACGAACCTATCATCAGCTTCAATAATTATCAACATCGGGCTTCCCTGGTGGCGCAGTGGTTGAGAGTCCGCCTGTCGATGCAGGGGACGCGGGTTCGTGCCCTGGTCCGCGAAGATCCCACATGCCGCAAAGTGGCTGGGCTCGTGAGCCATGGCCGCTGAGCCTGCGCGTCCGGAGCCTGCGCTCCGCAACGGGAGAGGCCACAACCGTGGGAGGCCCGCGTACCGCAAAAAAAAAAAAGTTATCAACATTCTGCCATCTTTTTAATCTAGTTATCCCACATTTTTTTTCTATAGTATTTTAAAGCAAATCCAAGAGATCATGTCATCTCTCAAGTAATAATACTTCAGGATGTGTCTCCAAAAGATACTTCTATTTTTTCTCAGCAGAACCACAGTATCTTAGCACATTCAACAAAATTTGCAATAATTATTCAGGGTAATCTAATACTCAGTCTATACCCATTTTCTCTAAAAAAATTTTTTTTTAGTTGCGGATTTACTCAAATCAGAATCCCAACAAGCCTCGCGTGTTACATGTGATTGCTTCTCTTTTGTATCTTTCAATCTAAACAGTTTCCTTCCCTCTTGTTTTCGTGTTACTTGTTTATTTTTTCATGCTGCTTATTTCTTGGTTAGTTTGTTTGGAGAGGAAGTGGGACTGCAAATGAGAGCCGAACAACCGGCTGAAATAACCACCTTCTTTTTCCATTTTTAATTTTAAATCTTTAAATGTCTGTTAAAAAATTTATTTTGCCTATTCACATCCCAAATATTATGCACTGTGCCATCAGATAGCCACTTGAATTAGACTTCAGTTAGTATTGTTGTATTATTTTTGAGACCCGGTTACAGCTGCTTGAAAGGTACTTTTTACGTTCTGCAAAAAAGTTTTGGTAAAGTGATTTAGGTACATTGCCACATCTTTATAACCCCATTTTTGTTCAATTCCCCTGAGGGTATTCAGATTTAACAAAAACCCCCCACAAATAATAGTGTTTAACCATGCTATCCTTTATTGATCCAAATTCCACCAAACCATTTTAGTATATCAGTGGTCACTGTGTTATATTTTCTTAATTTGATGACATTGAAGTCCCTCTTCAGATTGTTCAGAAAAATATTATAAGCAAATAAGACTGCAAGGCAGATGGTCTCTGAAACACATACATGTGTAGAGATATCAAATGGAACTCCTGCTAAACTGATGATACATTTGGATTTGATATGGCGAGATTAAAAAATTGTCAGGAGTCACTTATATACTGAACACAAAACATGACCATGATCTGTAGAGACCAAAACCCTTATTTAGTGCTTCCTTCATCACCATCACAAACACGTGACCGTTTCCTTCCAATGTGTACTGTATGTGTTTACTCCCACTTTTATAGCCAGGATCTATCTCTGATGCAGTTAGCACCTATGTTTTCATTCCATTTGAGAAGTTTTCAGACCCTGAACTTTTCCTTCTGTTATATTATCCAGTAAAGTAAGGAAACCAACACAACAGCTGAGATGTTTTACTTTCACTCGATTGGTTTCCATTAGGTATATCATTATTGATCAAATAACTATAATGTATATACTATATATATGCTACTGGCAATATACACTTAAAATATATCTGAACTTCCTTATTTATAGGGAGTTGAGAAAGAGATCGTGGAAAAGCCAGGAGGTGCAATTCAGAAGCATCTTTCTCTTCTGCACTCTCCTCCTTATCTGCTCTTCTTGTGTTTCCAGTATGTTAGGACAAAGAGATTTAACCTGTACACTAGGAAGGGCAGTGCTGTTGAAAGCTGATGAGATGACATTTGTTACAACTTCATTCAGTTATGGGGTGGCAGGGGCGTTAAAAGATGAAAGAGAATAATGGAAGGCTAAAAAGAAGAGGAGGGTCAAGAGACTGGGTAAATAATGAGAAAACCAATGGAGACAAGAAACACGAGGAAAATACTGTTAGTGTGGAGCTGAACTTTAGAAAGAGGAACTCAAAAGCTCACTAACAAAAGTTTGCATAAATCGCAAATATTGGGTTTGATTAGAAGATAATCTTTTCTAAATCGTAAAAAGACTTCTCTTTATTTTATTATCGTATTTTAAAGTCGCATTGTGTTCACTAGCTCAGCTTTTCATTATTCTTAAAAAGAAAAAAGTCAAGTAGTATTTGCATTGGTTCCAAGGTTACCTTCTTTTGTAGGTATTATTTTATAAAGGTAACCTTGGCTATCTTTTACTATTGTTATTCACATCAAGTAATAAAGCAACATATTAAAAGGTGACGTTTTGCTATTTCACATTATATTCATTCATTTTTACCTTTCGTTAGACAAACATACATATGCACACAGATCCTGATGCGTGGGCAAATCACCTTCAACCTTGCTGACATTAAGAACTTGGTCTTGGGGCTTCCCAGGTGGCGCAGTGGTTGAGAGTCCGTCTGCCGATGCAGGGGACACGGGTTCGTGCCCCGGTCCGGGAAGATCCCACATACCGCGGAGTGGCCGGGCCCGTGAGCCATGGCCGCTGAGCCTGCGCGTCCGGAGCCTGTGCGCCACAACGGGAGAGGCCACAACAGTGAGAGGCCCGCAGAAAAGAAAAAAAAAAGAACTTGGTCTTGCACTATTTTTAAATATTTAGGTTACTATTTATAAATAACCTCTTCTTTAGGTGTAATCCATGATTTCTTCTTTACGTAAAAATTAAATAATTATTTATATAAACTATAAGTTAGAATTGAACATTTTTAACATAGCCAAGGCTATAAAGTTCAGTTTATGCATTCTTGAGCTATTCATAAGCCAGTTTTCAATACTCTTGTGTTATAGAAGGATTAAATTATAGGTTTGCAGTAGATTAGGTTTCTTTGTATTATTGTATTTATACATCTGGTTGGTCTAGTGTCCATTTTCTCCATACTATCTTATAAACTGATTAGGACATAACTCCTTCTCTATTGTATTCATAGAGCCCATCATAGCATGGATTTAAAAAGCAAAATTAAATACCTAATATCTCTGGCTTAGAAAATCATTGGTTCTCAATTGCTGTATTGTAATTCTGTCTATAGATCTACCTACCTACATTGAGCTTTAAAAAGAAAATGCAATTAAAGACACAGATTGCCGTGAAGGAAGAATTATATTCTACCAACAGTAATGAGTAAAGTTTCCCCATTCCTGACCCCAGATAGGCCATCTTTGAGCCTCATTATAGAAAGACTAGGATGATACTCTTATGTCTTAATACAACACATAATATATAAAAGTATGCTCACAGATCAGTTGGCATTTCTTTGGGCTTCAAGAAGCTGAGCCTTTGTGTCCTAAAATTATAGGCACATAATCCATGAATAGGCTGTGTGGCCAAAAAAATAAAAAAGTTGAGCATGCCCTTTTTGTTTGCTGAAGACTCAACATGCAATATGAAAGCAAACTGTTAATATTTTACTAAGCAATAAAATGTCATTCAAGTGATAATACCCTTCACCACTGAACAGTTTCTGGCTTTCATGTTTAAGAAAAGCAGACTAGAGGGACTGGTTAAGTCCAGCTAAAGGTAAGGGGGCTTTGAAGGCGCTTCCTTACAGTTTTGGGGTTCTAAATTGGCATACCCGAATATGCCAGTTTAGAACTGCAAGCTGGGCAGAAATGGGCACTGGTGAAAGTTTGGGTATGTAGGAAAATATGCCTAGAGATTGGCCTGATTTACAAAATCCAGTGTCATTTTTATTTGAAAACAATGAGAGTAAGAGTTTAAAATATTCCTGGTGTCCCTCGCCTGGGCTTCCCATAGTAGCCAGGGCTTCTTACTCCCTGTGATAGTTTCCTTACTGTCCCTCTGCCCAGTTATTCTATGAGCTCCTTCGGGGCAAGGATCCAGTTTATATAAGTAGCCCAGTCACAGTGGTTGGCTCAGTGCCTGGCACTTAGTAGGTGTTCATGAAATGTTTGTTGAGTGAAGGAATGAATATAACGAGCTTCTCTTGAAATATTCTTAGACTCCCGTCTATGAGCTCCATGGACCAAACCCTTCACTGTGCCTAGCACATCACAAATACTCAGAGGTTTGTTGCTTGATTGACTTGAGAGAAGCATCCACAAGCATTCAGATTTGTAGACTGGAAACTAAAAGTGACTAATAACTTACATTTAACATGCTTTTTTTTTCTATGACTTCAAATATCTAAGTATAATTGTTGCAAAGGCCTTTTAGATCATCCCTTAGGTACACTTACATTCGTAGAAAGGAAGTGTAGGGATCAAAATGTTTCCTGTATAATTAGCTTATACTGCTTTCCTTGGCTGCATCGAAAGTCTGGAAAATTATAATGAGTATTGAGAGGTATAAAAAAGAGGTTTGCACATTTAGTCATAAATCACCCATATTATTTGATTTCTTCTCAGTCTTCCTCATTTCTCCTCTCTCCCTCATTTCCTGTCCCATAACCCTCCCTTCCCACCCTATCTCTTGTCTGCTTTTGCCTGCAGGAGCTTCCCTACCTATGAAAATGTGCATTGGACCGTGGCCTGTATAGTCCCTGGAATTGTTCTCAGGGTGAAAAACCTTCATGAGTGTTAGAAACAATTAACATTTCCATTTACAACTAGACCCCAAGCTTTATGAGTAACAAAGATGTAAATTTATTTTAACCTTAAATCTAAAGTATAATTTTTGTGTGTGGGAAACCAGTAGTGGGAGACTAGTGTGATTGGGAGATACATTTCAATTAATTCTTCCACCAACACCTTATCTCTTCTGCATCAGAACCTTTTATAGTGTTAAAATTAACAATTATGCAGCTGATGGCTGGCTAAATCCACCGGGGGACTGGAGAGAGCCTCAGATAACACGACACATATAAATCATTCAGGAGAACAATTCATGAAAGAAAACTTATCTGTGTTTGGGATGACATTGGAAGAGCTAAATAGGAGTCAATTTGAAGAAGGGACATTTAGTCCCATTGTCCAGCTTGCCTTTTTTTCTTTTTTTCTAATTGTGTCATAATATACATTTTTAAAATTAATTATCCATTAGTGGCCAGATAAATGTCTCTTCTTGTGCTAAGGAAATAGCGGCCTTGGTGTATTTCACCTGAATAGCACTCATAAAGAAAGCTGTTACCAGATAAAGTGGCAACCGTTCTTTGAAGAAGCACAATGAAGGGTGACAGGCAAGCCCTTGTTTACCAAACTGAATAGAGGACTAGCGGACTTCAGCCCACCGATCAGTTACATAAGCAGAGGAACCAAGTCTGGAGTGGTGTTACACTAGACTACATACATCACCAAGTAGTAAGGACTTCAGAATACAACAGCCCATGAAAACTGGGTGCTAGGGAGTACCAAGCACTATTGGCAGGATTTATCCCCCCACCATGGTTGGCAAGCATCTCTAGAATTGACTTCATGCTTAAACCTTCAGTCACCATTAAAAGATGTCTATGTCAAGACTTTTTATAAATGTCTTGTTCCTGAGGCGGGGAAAAGATATATGCATGCGTACATTCCGGAACAAACTAGAATTTAATAGGACCAATTGCCAATTACTCCAGTCTTGCAAGTGATCTGTTTCATTTATTTATATTTTTATTTAAATTTTATTTTTATATACAATTTATTTCATTGATGCTTTAAAAAAAATCACATCTATGTGACCTTGATTCTTTTTTTTGCCTACTGGTTCTGAATTTCATTTTTATTTATTTATTTTGTATTGAGGTATAGTTGATTTGCAATATTATATTAGTTTCAGATGTACAACACAGTGATTCAATATTTTTATCAATTATACTCCATTTAAAGTTATTACAAAATAATGGCTATATTTCTCTGTGCTGTACAATATATCCTTGTTGCTTGGTTCTGAATTTTAAACTTCACTCATAGTTAACAGAAACATTTAACTTGCAGTTTCCACATACGGAATTTTTAACCATTTTAAAAGCTTTAATAAGCACTGGAGTGAAAAATTGTCATATAATTTTCATTTCTTTAAAGTAACTTATTTCTTTCCCCTCACTTCCTTGCTACTAACATGCAGAAGAAATAAAAATCACAAGAGGAGAAGAAAAAGATATGGGTTTTGACATGGTTCAATAACCATGTCACAGTTTGGTGAACTTTCTGCTGTTCATTATTCTTTAGTGAAGTATGAATTATAGTTGCCTTAATATTTATTTGCATCCAAAAAAACTGAAAAATTTTATTGTTTTGCTTTTGTAGTTCATTAACTTGTGTCTAAAAGTGCTTATAATGACACAATATTTTTAATCATTTGCTTTGATGAGCATATCCATTTTAAGTTCATTCTGGTATTTAGTTCTTTAGGAAGACATAAATGTTTGTGATCAAATGTTGGCAATCAATAGTGGTGCAAAGATGTCTTTGATTTGTGTAACACGCTCATTAAAATGTAGAAAATAATGGGTAGGATGTAGACATAATGATTGCAGAGCAGATGTCATGCAGACACAAACAGTGTGACACATAGGAGAGGATGGACAAGAAGAGAGAGAAGACAAACCCAGAGTGTTTTATAACAGAAACTTCTCTCTAAGCAGCCCTCCTCAATCTCCCCATCAGCCTTTCAGTGAAGAGAAGCTGAAGGAGAACATCAGAACCAGTTCTGTAAGTTTTAGATACTAAGATATATTTTTATATACTAAGTACACATATAGATACGACCATATTATATATGTAATAAAATACCCTTTGTCCTTACAACATACATTGTAGTTTGAGTCGTTTGCTATGGATGATTCCTTCTGTTGTTTCCATAATTTCAAGGTTAAAATACTCCTCCAGGTTTTGTCACTCAAGAATGGTTAGACTGGGTAGATCCTGCCAGATCGCTTCTCCCCTTTGCCCAGTGAAACCTCTTCCATATAGGTCTTTCTGATCTCATACTCCATTCAAAGATGATTTAAGAAAATAATCTAGGTATAATTCACGTATCATCAAATTCACCACTTTCAAGCCTGCAATTCAGTGAGTTTTGTATATTCACAGAGCTGCGCAGCCATCAGCACTATCTAATTGCAGAACACTTTCTTCACGCCAGAAAGAAACCCTTACCTGTTAATGGTCACTCTCCATTTCCTTCAACTCCCAGCCCTGGCCACCACAATTCCTCGTTCTGTGTCTGGATTTGCCTATCCTGGACATTTCACTTAAATGGAGTCATACAATACGTGGCTTTTTGCACCCGGCTTCCTTCACTACATGCTATTCCCTGTGATAAAGTAGATGAAGATAAAAAGGAAGAAAACCTTTCTGCCCCCGGGGAGGTCATAATATTGTAGGACAATCAGGCTTGATAAACATATACTGTACACAGTATGCGCAGCACATGTTCCTCTTGATTCTGTCTCCATTTTCTCTGGTGTAATATTTACAAATACCAAATAACGGCCCCTATTACGTTATTGCTAGGGTGACATGGCCCACATAACCCAGAACTGGGATCAGGCTACACAAGGCTCTCATCTTTACCTTCAACCGCATGCTCAGTTTTTACACTCAATTTCTCTTTCTTTCTTAGTCAAGGGTCAAGAGAAAATAAAGACCCAGGATGGATTCATAGGTCCGTTTCAAGTTGCCTTTAATACAATGGACAGACTCACCTTGCTTCCCTGTTCCCATTTTTGTTGCCCATCCACTCACCAAATGTAAAGATGCTGCCGACACTAGGACACATTATAACACATCATCCCAGAGAGTCATCTTCTTGTATGATCTTAAAGACAATATTCTGATTTGTCTAACAAAGTTGTCTCTTAAAAATTCATACAACCACCAAAAATTCTCTCTTGGCTCCTTTAAAATATTCTGTGAACATCTTTTATAACTCAAGTCAATAAGATTACTTTCTTCACTCATAATAGTTATAAAACTTCTCTGTAGAGAACTTGAAGATAAATTATACAGAAGAAAATAAGAATCGTCTATAATCCTGTCATCTAAAATAAACTAATGTTGCTATTCTGTGTTTAATTTTACTCCCTTTTCTTGCACATATATTCTTGAAATTCAGTAAAGATTATTGAATGTCTTTAATGTGCAAGGGGGAAATCAGTGGTAGATAACAGCCAATCTCTTAAAGTTTGGCAATTTATAAAAATTAGGATCACATTGATTATAGGGTTCCTTCTTCCCCACAATAAACATTAGGGCAAGTGTATCTCCCTATATCTTAAAATATGCTTCAAAAACCACGACTCTTCATATCTGCATAGGAGTGGGCCGTAATTTCCAGACCATGATTCATTTAATTTCCATTTTTTCTATTAAAAATAATGCTATGTTAAAAATATGTTGAATGACCTTTTATATAAAAATTTGGAAGCACTTGTAATTAAATTCTTAGAACAGATTGCTAAGAGGATTAGCAAGTCAAAGAATATTTTTTGTTATCTTTCAGCATATCTATATATATTGCTATATTACCTCCAAAATATCATGCCGATTCTACTGACTTTGACAGGAATGCTCTTTTTCCTATTTCCTTGACAACACTGACGTTATAACTGTAAACATTTAAAACTAATTTCATAGGCAAAATGCTATCTTTTTTTAAAAATTTATTTATTTTTGGCTGCGTTGGGTCTTTTTTGCTGTGTGTGGGCTTTCTCTAGTTGTGGCGAGTGGTGGCTACTCTTCGTTGAGGTGCGCGGGCTTCTCATTGCAGTGGCTTCTCTTGTTGCAGAGCACGGGCTCTAGGGGCATGGGCTTCAGTAATTGTGGCACGCGGGCTCTAGAGCGCAGGCTCAGTAGTTGTGGCTCACGGGCTTAGTTGCTCCGCAGCATGTGGGATCTTCCTGGACCAGGGCTTGATCCCGTATCCCCTGTATTGGCAGGTGGATTCTTAACCACTGCGCCACCAGGGAAGCCCCAAAATGCTATCTTTAATTATTGGTAAAGTTGAATGTGCCCGGTTCACTTCAGGCATCATCTTATGCGACACTTTTTTCTCTCAAGTCCACCCCGCCCTTTTTCCCCTTTCCTCTCCTTTTTCTTCTGCATGGTGAGACTGGATACCTTGAAAGTTAGCTTTGTCATTAGAAATAAAGTTTTGACAATTTTTCAACAATGTTAAATTTTAAATTTTTCGTCTAGTTATTATATTGAGAGTGAACAATTTTCTGGGCCCCTGACAAATTTTCCACTTTTTAAGAAACTGGCTTTAGCTGTTATCATGGATGAAGTCATATGTGCCGGTACTTAACATACTGCGCAGTCCTTGTCACATAGCAGACATGCCCAAAATGTGAGTTTCCTTCCTACCTTTCCTATGTTAAGATGCATCTATTTCTCCCCATGAGACCATTGTCTCATTGCCAGAGACTTTGTTACCGGACTTTGAAACTCCAGCACCCGGCCCAGGGCTTGGTACAGAGTCAACCTTAAATACCTATTTGGTGCTTGAACAACTAGAAGAATGAATAAACAATCAATGAATGATATAATTAGAAAAAGTAGTGTAAGTCCCATTTTTTCAAACTTAATTACTATTCGTCAACACATTTTACTACTTCTGCAGGCCCACTTTTCTATACTTGTGTTCCGGACTATTAATCTATGTGTCTAATTCCATTCTCTTTCAGATTGACTCTAAATATTTCATGCTTCGCAGGTTACTTTCAGGTTACTTCCAACTCTGTTAGCATTTTCCCAGACACACCTGCAATTCCTTTCCGTGTGTATGTTTGTCTTTGTACAGACCTGAGTTATAGCAGGTGCTTCAGTGAAAGTTGTTGAGTTTGAAATCGGATTCTTTCATCTTCCCCAGTTCTTATTAATGATCCTATATCCTCTTTACCTCATTTTATGTATTTGGAGCAACTCCATTTGAACAACGGCATTCCCTTCATTCCCTGTACCAAAGCTTACATTGTTTCTCTTCTAGGATGGCAGACTTTTAGACAGAATATTTACAAAATATTAACATTAAGATGGGCTGCATCTTTAATTATTATTAATTATTAAAACATTCTTTTACCGTGTTTTGTGATTTCAAAGAGCTCTCCAAATTTCTTTGTGCCTTCCTCTTCTTAAAAATTAGTTTGGGCATCACATCTCTTCTCCCTGCCTAGCAGTGTGCTATTTCCTGTATTTCTCCTCCTTCTGGGCCTCAGACTGTTAGACTTGCTTCTCATGGTCTGCGGGCTTTCCCTTTATTGATGGCTTCCTCTACCCTCCCCCTACCCCCCCCCCCCCACCTTTGCTTCTCTTCCTTTTCCTTCCTTCCGTTTCTCTTTTGGGAGACTTCAGACAAAGCTCTCCCATCTAAGGAAGTGGTTTGTATCTTGTTCTCAGTAACACTTAGGTACCTTCTATCTGTTGTTTCCCTGACTAGTTTCCATACGATCATTTGTGTTTCATTTTCTCCCATGTCCCTTCGTGAAATCAAATATAAAATATATTAACCTTCCCCACCCTCCAGCCCCATTCTCTTCAACCTGTTTCCTTCTCTTACACCCAGGGAATTTCCACGCACTTCTTTGGGCTTCTGTTACCTGTTTTGGTTTTCATTTTCATTCCGGGCCCTTAGAGTTGGCCCAGCAGAACTGCCTGAGCTTAACAGCAAACCTGTGTCCTTTTTTATTACAAACAGCAGACACAGTCCCACAGCGAAGACCTTCTGGCAAAGAAATTTGTGTGTGTGTGGTTTTCTGTATCAACTTTAATCTTTTGCTGACTCTAAAAGCCAAACCAAATCAAACAAAACCACAAAACAACTCAAAACTGACAAGTTTTTAAACAGTAATAGTCTCACTTGCCTCAATTCTATTTTGCATCTGTATTTCCCTGCTCCAATCAAAAGGTTACCATTACTTTTACTGAAATTATTAATGCAGCAAAAATATCTTTCTATTGAGGTCATGATGTTTTCCATGCCCATAGTTTTATTCCTGAAGAGAATAAATTGCGTTCTGAATTATTAGGGCTGTCTTTCCAAAGTACTTATCCTTTTTTCTCAATGCCGTATCCAAAATAAATGCTTGTGTTTTTCCCTGACCGTATGAATCACCCATTAAACTCTTTGTTTCCTGGAATTTGAATTGGAAAAGTTCTTGTTTAAAGAAAAAGCTCAATAAGTTTTTGTTGGATGAATGGGTAAACCTTAATTTATCTCATGCCAGTTGTAATAATAATTACTATCTTCATCTCTGCCACTAATACATCATCTTTACCACAACAGCTAATATTTACTTGCTATGTGCCAGGGACTAACCCTTTAAAGGCATTATTTAATCGTAGTAGCTGCATGTAACTTTGTTTTTCTTTAGAATAACTTAATTTAGATTTCAAGACCCTGTTCTGTTACGATTGTAATGCTTCATCTCAGACACTTCAGGGTTCCCCTCTTTTCTGGGGTCATTTCTAAAAACCAAGGTTGTGAGAGACACTGTTTTTCAACCAGTATAACTCTCCCAACTTCCTTGTTAACAAAATGCTGGTATACTGGGCAGCAAAGTGCCCAGCTAACTACGCCCCTTCTCTGCCTCCTTTGCAGCTAGAGTAACCAATTCTGGTCAATGAGACGTAAAAGAAAGCCAGCTGCTGGCTCCTCTCTCTCTCCTTTCTGCTTTGATCTTAGATGTAATGCCTGGAGCAGGGGCAGCAATCTTGTGACCATGCAGGAAAGACCCCAAATTGCATTATTGAATTGTAGAACCAATTTGAGTAATCATCAGTTTTTGGACTTCCTATTATGTAAGAAAAATAAATGCCTATTTTTTAAGTCCCTGAAATTGTCTTTTATGCTTCTTGCAGCTGAATGTATTCCTAAGTAATATAGGAGGGTTGTAGAGTGCTACGGTTGCAAGGGTCCTATCTTTCTTCAGCCACTGACGCCTCATCTAGTCCTATATTGTCATTTAACACAGGCCGTCACTGAGATCCCTTGTACCTGGCTAATTGTTGTTTTAAACTCTGCAAGTTTCTGTTCTAGTTCTTTGCCATGATGGCGTCGGTGGTAGTAGCAAGGGTGTCACCTGTTTGTGTGCCATTCTGGGATATGAGAATATTTGCAAAGCTGGTTATAGCTCTATGGTGGACTATTACAATGGCAGCTCCCACTTAACCACTCTATTAGGTATTCATGCCATGTGTACACCTTTCCCACATTGACTCTAGGCTTGGCCTCACGACTTGCATCGGCCAACGGGACTTTAGCAAGCATAGTGTGCACAGAGGTTCAATAAGCTGCTTGTACATTGGGGCTTGTCTGCTTGGAGTACTCCCAGTCACCATGGTCTAAGAAGCCCAGCCCCATAGAGAGGCCAGTGAAGGAGCACTGAGGCACTTCAGTTGACCCTTAGCTGAGTAACCAGTCAACAGCTTACACAAACCAGCAGATGTGCGGGTGGGCCATCTTGGGTATTCCAGCCCTGCTGAGCCTCCAAATGACTACAGTCCTATCTGAACCACGTGCACCAGAAGAATTGCCTAACTGAGCCCAGGCAACCCATAGAATCATGAGAGTAATTAAATGCTTGGTGATTTAAGCCCAAGGTTTGGGATGATTTGTTACCCAATAATAGATAACTGGAAAAGGTCCCTTCTTCCTAGATACACCATGATTTAGAGAATTGCAGTATTATAATGACTAGCACAGCTATACATTTTTTTTAAAAAGGTAAGTATTTGCTTTTGCATTTTTGCTGCAAGGCCTAGTTATAATTTTTTTGTGTGTGTATGGGACACAAGAAGCCTGATACATTCATGAGCCAATGCAAAACACTACATTTTCTGTTTTATTCTACTTAGCATTTATATAGTGCCCATTATCACAAAGTATAGGTGCTTTACAATATTATTATTTAGCATTTATATAAAACTTTTTGCTTTCAGTGTGTGCTACAAATTAATTTTTATATTTGCAAAGTATTTTATAGTCATTTAAATTTTAGAATTATTTCATAACCTTCCTTGTAGAGGATAAAATATATAACCAATATTGGGCCCAATTTATATGTTCCCTGAAAATGTGCCTATGTTGACTGTGTAGAGGGCTGGGTCCAAGGCAATGAGTTGAAATGGGGCATCAATATCATTGCAACAAAGGTCATACCAGAAAATCTGAATTGAAAAAGCAAGTCCCAGCCAATTGCACCCTTCAAGCAATAGTTGATACAATTATCCCAGAAACCATAAATTCAAGCTGGAGGAAGTGCACTGTGGTAGACCAGAGCAAAAGTTTTGGAATAAGACAATTGGAGAAGGTTTCCACCTCTCAGATTATTAGCTTTTTATCCATAAAATGGATATCGATAAGTGGGATAACATGAGTAAAAACACTTTGTGTAGGCCTGATACACTTGAAAGTGCATAAAAAATTAGAGCTATTCTTAAGATTGTTACTAAGATCTTATTGTGTACTAATTAGTTGAGAATTAATTTTTTAGTGTCACAAAGCTGGCTTGGTTTGAAGGATGAAGAAATGCTTCAGCCCTTTCAGGTGATGAAGGTGCCGTATAGTAACTTACCATCTTGTACACTCCACAAATGATCACAAAGAGTGAATCCATTGCACGGTTTCCTAAACCTATGGTCTACTTCGTCAACAGAGAAAAGTATCTGCCTTACTCTGCTAAAGAACGTTTTTCTTTACCATTATGAAAGGAGATGTGGTCTAGGATTTCTCCATGGAAGGGAGGAGATGGCATCTGGCCATTCTGGTGAACCATGGCTACCCTGCTATTCCCTGGGAAGTAGAGATTTTCTTCCTTTAACAGCAGGGTCACCAAGATAGTAGTTCCCTCTTCCTAACCATGCCAGGAGTGGCCTTGGCATTAAAATTCCCTATTGCCCCAAGAGCACACTTAGCTGGTGCCTTCCAGGTTAGAGGAGGAGAATGGAGCCATCTTCCCTCTGTTTCTGATAAAAAGGAAGTTGATGAATGGCTGTTAAATGGCTGTTTACACCGCCTTAGTGGCAGGGTTATCATCTGGACTCAATCTTACATTCTAGAAAGGCATATTCTTTTTTTTTTTTTTTGCGGTACGCGGGCCTTTTACTGTTGTGGTCTCTCCCGTTGCGCAGCACAGGCTCCGGTCGCGCAGGCTCAGCGGCCATGGCTCACCGGCCCAGCCGCTCCGCGGCATGTGGGATCTTCCCGGACCGGGGCACGAACCCGTGTCCCCTGCATCGGCAGGCGGTCTCTCAACCACTGCGCCACCAGGGAAGCCCGAAAGGCATATTCTTTACAGAGCTGCACAAATAGTTCTCCTGTATATTCTTATAGTTTGAAATCATGCACTTAACAGTATTGCAAAATGCTCAGGCTGGTTCCCAAACCATTTGTCCAGTTGCTTGGTCATAGCATTTAGGGGCTTGGTTTCCTAAGAGAAATTCATGTTTTTAGCTTATTCTCAGATATAGTAAAGCAGAAATCTGGGCTTTAAAAAAAGCTGTGTGCTTCTGAATGGTTTTGCACTTAAAAAAAAATCTTCAAAACCGGAAGTCAAGCCAGAAGGAAGAGCTATGGGGATATATGTATACATATAGCTGGTTCACTTTGTTATACAGCAGAAACTAACATAACATTGTAAAGCAATTATACTCCAATAAAGATGTCTAAAAAAACAAAGTCAACAACAGCAACAAAAAAGAACTGGAAGTCAAGTAGAATGATAATGTAGAAACGATCATGTTACCTCTTTTTTTCTTTTCTTTTAGAGATTATTAACCAAAAGTGGTCAATTTTCTAAAATTCATATATACTTTCAAAGAGAAGCATGGGGCTTCCCTGGTGGCGCAGTGGTTGAGAGTCCGCCTGCCGATGCAGGGGACACGGGTTCGAGCCCCGGTCCGGGAAGATCCCACATGCCGCGGAGCGGCTGGGCCCGTGAGCCACGGCCGCTGAGCCTGCGCGTCCGGAGCCTGTGCTCCGCAATGGGAGAGGCCACAACAGTGAGAGGCCCGCGTACCGCAAAAAAAAAAAAAAAAAAAAGAGAGAGAGAGAAACATGAAATATTGGGTCCATGCATTTGTTTCAGGAGGACTGGCCGTCTTTAGAAGGAGTAGTTTTAGGGACCCTTGAAGTTCTGTTTCTGTTTTGAAATTTGTTGGTTCTGCAAAGCTGTGAAAACATTTGTTTGAATATTTTGTTAATTCTTATACAGATAATTGATAAAACCACCAAACCTTTCTGAGGTGTTCTCAAATCACTAGACTTCATCATTCTCAGGCACTTTCAAATCTTCTACTGAAGGATTTGACCCTTGTGTCATTCTCAACTTCATTCTCCCCTCAAAATAAGAGCTTTAGAGAAAAACATGAAAGGTGAAAACTAAACTAAAAAAATCAAAAGAAAAATCAACCTTGAACTGTGCTATGGGCATAAATATAAAGTGTCAGGTGAGGACAATATTCAAGCTTGCTGTGCATTTGATGCTTCCATAAGATCCTAAAGGCTGATTCCTCACCAAGTAGGGCAGGAAAACCTGCATTAATTGGGGGGATGTTTCAGTAAGAGCTGAAACACAGTGGAAAGAGGAAGAACTAGAATTTGAGAAGTGCTAATAAGGAAGATTTCGGAGGAAGAAAAATGATAGGAAAAATGTTTGAAGTGAGAAACAAATTGATACTTGAATACGATGCATGTGAAAGGGAAAAAAGAAGGCTACAAAAGAGGTCTTAAAGAAATGTGGAATAGTTCTGGAGACGAAATGTTATATAAATATTGCTAGTCAGTTATAATCAACCATGGCAAAGACACATGTATTGTAACTGAAAGAACTGACAAAAGCGAAATGACCAACTCAGCATTGAGTAAAGGGAATTGTGGAAAAGAACATTTATTAATTGCCAAAAATTAAATAAATACATGGAAGGGGGCTGGTATTCAGGATGGCTGAGACAAAATACAAGGAGATCGTGGATGGCATGAAAACGTTGAGAAAGTAGAATAAATGCTAAATCAAAAGAACTGGAAGACAGTAGTCAGCCCCCATTGGAGTTATGCTGGAATTAAATAAGGACAATTTATCATGAACAGTTATAGCCAAATTCAGCGAGACTTAGAAAAAGAAGAACCCATCAGCAAATAAGATCCAAAGATCAATGTCTGTGGCAGTTAGAGGGCACAGATAAAATGCTTAACACCATTCTTAGCAGGTCAGTCTCCTGCTGAAACCCCTCAGTGTTCCCCACTGCCCGCTGCTGAAGGGACCCACCCTCAGGGTGTCTGTACTGAAGCATCCGTCCTGCTCCTCCAGGAGCTGCCATTTCCACCAGCGAGAACCCTCCAAACTGCAGAGCCATGGTCGGCACCCCCTGCTCAGGGCTCTTGCCTTCGGCCTCTTTTTCAAGATCTGTCCCTTTGCCTCGAGTGAATGTCCTCCCCTCATCCCAGCCTTTATATCTCGTATAGCAAATACATCTCAAATCACATCCTCCGCTATTAATTTGTTCAACAGATACATACAGACTGCCTGCAACGTACGTGGAACTTTTCTAGACTCTGGGACACATTGGTGAAACAACAGGCAGAAATCCTTCTCTTCATGGAGCATATTTTAGTGAGGGGAGAGTGAAGAGACATCCCATCAATAAATAAACAAGTACGATAATATTCTTGAAACGTTTCCCTATCTCTCCTGCATTAGTTTCCATGGCTGCTATAACAAATTTCCAAAAACTGGGTAACTCAAAACAACAGAAATTTATTCTCTCACGGTTCTGGAGGACTGAAGTCCGAATGGAGGTGCTGGCGGGGCCCCACTACCTCTGGAGGCTCTGGTGGAGAATCCTTCTCTGCCTCTTTCAGCTTCTGGGAGCTGCCAGGATATCTGGAGGCCGCGGCACTCCAACCTCTGCCCCGGCGGTCACATTGCCTGCTCCCCTTCTTTGTGGTTTCCCTTTGCTTCTCTCTTACAAGGACACTTGTCACTGGATTTAGGGCCCATTCTATATGAGATCTGTATGATCTCATTTCAAGATCCTTCATTACATCTGCAAAGACTCTTTTCCCAAATAAGGTTACTTCCCAGGTTCCAGGAATTTGCAGTAGATATCTTTTGGGAGGGCATTTTTTGGACTACCACATCTCCAAAGTTTATGTAGAAGGAGTTTCCAATTTTTTTGAAAGCACACAATCCGCTTATTATTCTTATTATTTTGAAAAATCAGATTCTGTTTTGTATATGGCCGTCAGTGGCCTTGTTTTTAATCTTTCTAATCCAGCAGTTCTCCCATCAAAATAGATTGCAATTCCTTTATGTCGTTCCCCACTGCTTCCACTCTGGTCCAAACAGCATCGTTTTCTGGCCCATATTCTTGCTGTAGCTCCTCTCTGCCCTCCCTCCCTCATCTCACTCCTCTACAGATGTGGTTCCATGGCCGGAGTGGAAGCTTTCCCAAGAATAGACCAGAGCCTCCGCAAGTCTCTGACTAACGTCACCTGCTCAGTCAGATAGGCTTCCTGGGAAGACCCTTGTTAACATTCAATGCATCGTGATCAAAATGACTATATGTATTTGTGGTTTATAGGCTTACTGTCTGTCTGCCCGAGGTGCACTGGAACAAAAGTGCCATTGAGCACTTTATTTTTTTGAGGAAGTTAAGTGGGCGTCATGAGCGTAGAAGTTAAAACGAACATCCCTGGTAGCTGCTAGACGCTGAGCCAGAGCAGTCTTGTTCAGGCATCATCTCATCTACAGTTGGGTGAGAGACTTGTGCCCTTCAGAAGGATCGCCCTGCAGCGGGGCAGGATCCTTGCTCGGCAAACAAGCCCTCAATAAGGCTTAGAGCTCTCTCCTCCCTTAGGCTGGGAAGGGGATTAATACCTTTTGGAAACATTTCCACAGGTATCAAATAAGGAATTTCTGGCTGACCTTTAATCAACATAAATTTAAATAGTCATTTTATCATCTGAATCTTCAAGCACTCAGGCGGGTTTTACTCTAATTTGCTGGTTCCTCCAGTGTGACCCCCCAGATCAATGCCATAAACATCACCTGGGAGCTCCATAGAAATGCAGATTTGCACGGGATCCCACCCCAGACCTAGTGAAAGAGACGCTTTGGGGATGCAGCTCAGCTGCTGTGGCTGCACAAGCCCTCCAGGTGTTTCTGATTCTTGATCAATTTGAGCACTGCTGCTCTAATTGATTTTAAAGGTTTTAACCACTCTCATTGTGTTAGGCTAGTTTTAATCCCACCTTTATTATTTGAGTATTAAGCATACTCTTGCGATGTCATACCCTCTTTTTTTTTTTTTTTTTTTTTTTTTTGCGGTACGCGGGCCTCTCATTGTTGTGGCCTCTCCCGTTGCGGAGCACCGGCTCCGGACGCGCAGGCTTAGCGGCCATGGCTCACGGGCCCAGCCGCTCTGCGGCGTGTGGGATCTTCCCGGGACCGGGGCACGAACCCGTGTCCCCTGCATCAGCAGGCGGACTCTCAACCACTGCGCCACCAGGGAAGCCCACACCCTCTTTCTTTTACTCATTGAAACTCCTTGGAAAAATACTTTTCCAAATAGTTATATATGAATATACATATGCAATATATATTATGTAAATAGTATGTGAATATATGTAATATATTTATTTATATAGGACAGAAGAAAACACTGATACATACCAAGGTGTTGTCTGCGAATAACCCAATTTAGGTGATCTTTATTTTTTTCTTTACATCTAGAAAAATGTAATAATAATTTTTAGTTTTTAAGAGTATTTTTCTCTGCACCACAAATAAGTTGATCTGAAGAAGCTCTTTCCCTGAGCATTCTTTCTTTAAAGTTATATTAATTTTTAAAAGATTATATGGGGCTTCCCTGGTAGAGAGAGACATCTGCAAACTTAAAAAATGAGGCACGTACAAGATTATTCATTGCAGCATTCCTTTTTTTAACCTCACAATGTGAATTTTTTATTTATTTATTTATTTTTGGCTGCGTTGGGTCTTCGTTGCTGTGCACGTGCTTTCTTGCGGTGAGCAGGGGCTACTCTTCGTTGCGGTGCGCACGCTTCGCATTGTGGCAGCTTCTCTTGTTGCAGAGCACAGGCTCTAAGTGCTCGTGTTTCAGTAGTTGTGGCTCGCGGGCTCTGGAGGGCAGGCTCAGTAGTTGTGGTGCACGGGCTTAGATGCTCCACAGCATGTGGGATCTTCCCGGACCAGGGCTCGAAGCTGTGTCCCCTGCATTGGCAGGCGGATTCTTAACTTCTGTGCCACCAGGGAAGCCCCACAATGTGAATTTTTATTTCATAGTTTAGATTATACTTGATGTGACATATGTATTTCTTTTTTTATTGAAGTATAGTTGGTTTACAATGTTGTGTTAATTGCTGCTGTATAGCAAAGTGATTCAGCTATACATATATAGACATTTTTTTACATATTCTTTTCCATTATGGTTTATTGTAGGATATTGAATATAGTTCTCTGTGCTATACAGTAATACCTTATTGTTCAGTATTCCTTTTCATAACAGTAAAAATCAGGAAACAATCCAAATATCCATCCACACGGAACTGGTTGAATAAAAGATGAAACATCGTGCAATGGAGTACTATGCAACTATGAAAACAAATGGGTGTTTATGTACTCTTGTGGAAATAGCACCGAGATAAATTAAGTGGAAAAAAAGCAAAGGGCAAAGCAGTAAATGTAATGTTACATTTTGTGTAAGAAAGGGGAGAAAATAACAGCATACATCATGTATGCTTATATCTTCATAAAGAAACTCAGAAAGGAGGCTATGAGTAGTTTTCATAGAGTGGGAAGATCAGGACAGAAATAGAGGGAACGTGTACCCGTTAAAGTATTTTAATTTCTAAACCATATGAATGTACTACTTTTCTAAACAAAAGGCAACAAGTAAAATTTCTATATTACTTTTTATAATTCTAAGAGTAACACCTACTCATTATAGAACATTGTAAGAGTAAACAAAACGACAGAAATGTAAAAACAATCCTTCATAATTCCCTCTCTAGAGACAATCACGGTAAACATTCTGGCATATTTCCTTCCCATCTTTCTCCATGCAGTTCTCCATAAATATCTGTGTATATACTTACAAAGTTGAGATCACACTGTGAAACAATTTTGTATTTTGCATTTAACACTTAGATAATTTTATGAGCATCTTAATGTGTCATTTTAAACTCTTCAAAATAATCATGTTTATATTTGTTCTTAAGAAATGTTAACAGAAAAGCCCATTCTTTCTAATGAATTTTAAAAGTCACCCCTAAATTAACAGAAGGACCGTAGCCTTCACTCTTTCGGTCTTTACACATAGGGCACACGTAGGATGAGGATTTCAGGATGTACTTAACTGATGGTTCTGGCAGCCAGGCTAAGATGCTGTTTTGCCACAGTAGCAGGGGACGCCATGGCAACCATTCTGGAGGGTTTGTGAAGAGGAGCTCAGAAGATGCATTCGTCTAACACACAGTTCCTGAACTTCATCCGTGCCCATGACGGTTGCCGTTATTGACGGGCAGCCCGACACGGTGCTGGGATAGTTTGTGATTCCATATCTGTCCTTTTCTTGTCAGGTTTTTGCCTTGTCAGCAAAACTGGGGAAGGAGAGCACCGACAGAGGCTATCAAGAAGTGGTCCTTTTTCACGTGGGCTGTTTATTAGCACGTTCATTGCGTAGCCCTTCCAGCACGGCAGGAGGGTGGGGTGTCCAATTTTACAGATGAAGTAAACATATTTGAAGAAATTTAGCAAGGAGATACCTTAGCCTTGTGGTTAAGCATAGAAGATTTGGAGTCAGAAAAATTTGCTTTTGAATCTTGTTTCTTTCTCTAAAAAACTGTCATTTCTTTTACTCCCTGGGGGTTGGGAGTGAGGCAGCTTCCTCCTTTCTGGTCAAGGCTCAGCTCATAGCCCCCCTGAACTCCAAAAGAAAGAGTCTGAACTAGATTTGGTAGGTGCCTCTTTATTTAAAAAAAATTTTTAACAGGGGCATGACATGATCGAAATAAGATTTGGCGAAGATTAATTTGGTGGTAATCTGGCAGGTGGAACGGAGAGAAGAGGGACAGCAGAGAGGCTTGGAGGCTGTCGCACTGGTTTACATAAGCACCTTTCTGAACATGAACATGAACGCTGGGAGTGGTCCAAAGGAACAGAAAGGAAGGAGTGGAAACAGGAGAGACTGTGAAAGAAAAATGGATGGGGTTTGAAAATTGCTTTGATGCTAGGGACAAGGGAAATATGGGAAGGAAATCAGCAAAAAGACCTGCATTTAAGGAGGCAGGGTATGAGGAATTAGTTTGGAGGTAGGAGAGGACAGGTGATGAGTCTGATTTCAAACAAGTTGAGCTTGAGATACAGTATATAAATGAATAAAGAAAGGAGGTAGGAAGATGGGCAAGAGAGTTGAGTATGTGGGTGAAAGAACTGAGATGTTGGACCAGAACTGGAGAGAAGCCTGGGAGACCCATAGGAGAGATGTTTCCAGGATGTTCTGGCAAAGGTTCTTCTTGGATCCACAGGGCAATAGGAAATACAGATTATTTAATGGAATTGAAACAATAGGCAGTTAATTTAGGTGTGACACCAAGTTTGACCAAAAGCACTATTCTAAAGAGGTGGATAATTCCAGGTACAAGGGAAGGGGGATTTGTGATGTACCAACTGGAAGGTACCCAGGACGCTAGGGTCTAAAGTCTTTGTGCAGGACTCCTGGGAAGCATAACAGCATCCGAGAGTTGATGGAATCAGGAATTTTTTTTTTTTTCGGTACGCGGGCCTCTCACTGTTGTGGCCTCTCCCGTTGCGGAGCACAGGCTCCGGACGCGCAGGCTCAGTGGCCATGGCTCACGGGCCCAGCCGCTCTGCGGCATGTGGGATCTTCCCGGACCGGGGCACGAACCCGTGTCCCCTGCACTGGCAGGCGGACTCTCAACCACTGCGCCACCAGGGAAGCCCTGGTCGATATTCTTGTTTGACTGAGCCCAGACGTGACCCTGGAGTGGGCTCATCTTACTCTTAACCTCTCGTGGTCACAGGGTGGCCTTGAATGACATTGGTGTCCTGTGAAATCAGGTTCAGCAAGAGAAGGCCGCAGCCACACAGCCAGGCCGGCTTATAGCAACACGGAGGCCTACCTGACAGCACCAGGCTTGCTCCCCGACGGGACTGCTATTCTCTTTCTTAGCCTGAGCTCTCCCAAAATGCTACTCCTTCACTGTTTCTCAGTAATTAGCAACATGTGTATGTTTATTTATTCAACTAAGGTTTATTGAGGATCTCTTACATGCTGGGGTATGATAGCTGTCAAAGCAGACATGGAATCTTGAAAATTAGATCCACAGTGGGTAGAAGAGAGAGGGAAACAGGAATTTACATTCATTAAAAAATTTAATTGAAAAAACCCAGATGTTTAATTACAAGCTGTGATAGCTATTATGAAGGAAGAGTGCAAAGAGTTTTCAGAAGGTGTAACCACAGAGCTAATCTAGTCCAAAGAGTCAGAAAATGATGTTGGAGCAGAAATTCTAAGGCTAAGTGGGAGTTAGCCAGGGGGAGGAGGGAGGGATGGAAGGTGGGAAAGGCATTCCAGGTAGACCAAATATCATCTGCAAAGGCCCTGAGGCAGAGAGACTTTGGAGAAATGGAAAGAAGGCCAGTATGGCTGGCTCTCTGCTCATCTCAAAAGCAATTTCTTGGACCAAACAGTATTTATTATAATAGGCAGCATTCTAAATAATGAGATAAGAAAACCAATGGGCTGTTTAAAAACCAACTGACTTTAACTGAAAAAAGCTACCATAGTGGTTTGTAAGCAGTAATGCAGGTTCCAGAAATGGTGGCCTTATTATCTGGGAATTCATCAAAACCTTAATATTCCAATTTGAATTTAAAGCTTGGTGTTTTCATATGGAACACTTGGCCCATTCCATCTTCTCTCCCCTCTTTTTTTTTTTTTTTTTTGATGTGGACCATTTTTAAGGTCTTTATCGAATTTGTTACAATATTGCTTCTGTTTTATCTTTTGGTTCTTTGGCCGCGAGGCATGTGGGATCTTAGCTCCCTGACCAGAGATCGAACCAGCAACCCCTGCATTAGAAGGCGAAGTCTTAACCACTGGACCGCCAGGGAAGTCCCTAACCCTTATTTCTTAATTACCTTCTGTATTCTATGTCTCACATTCAATCTCCAGCCCCTTCGAGGGTGAGATTCCAACCTATTCAGCTTCACAAGTCCCCTAGCCCTTGCCACTTAATGGGTTTCACTGGTTTAACTAAGTTTTATGGAACAATGGGCCCAGTAGTACTCCTTATGAGGATACAAAAGCTAAAAAGATGGATCTCTGCCCCCCAGGGATAAACTTTAAAAGAGCTGTTGCAAGAATCTGGCCCACTATCCTAAAACATAAAACATGCTTTTGGTCCACTTCATCGAATTACTTAACATCAATTTTTACAATTGTTTCTCCTATGATAGAATCATCTTTATTCTCTACTTCAGAGTCTAAGAAACTACTTGCGATAATATATTGATATTTTGAATAAAGTTTGAAGATTACAAGATGGTATTCCCGTTGTTAAAATCAAATGACTTACTTGTGATCCCATTTATAATCGATGCTTTCACCTTGGGGTATTTGAAAATGAGGTACTTTTCCTTTTATCTTTCCAATGGCAGCCCCTTGGAATGCTTGTGTGAGCACAAGACTAAGAATTAGGAACTCTTCATTCTGCCCCTGACTCACCAGATTACCCGACTTAACCTCACTGTTTCCTCCTCTGTAAAATGGGGATAAGGATACTTACCTCTCTCACTGGGGTGTCATGAGTATTACTTAGTGTTCGTCAGGTGCTTTGAGGTCTTCAGAGGAAAGGCCCTGTGGAAGCCCAGTATTATAATAAAAGCCTCCCTACCTCCCACTCTCACTGAGCAGCGATTACCAATTCTAGCCAACTCTAAATGGCGGTAATGCTGCATTCAGACATGACAAGGCAGGTTTTACTGGTCCATTAGGACATGCCTATGTGGGGGAATTAGCTCTGTGAAAATGGTTATTATGCCAAGGACTTTTACTTTCGGCAGTTGTTGGTCTTCATAGTTAATAGTTAAATACTAAGCCATTTGGAAAGGCTGGTTTCACATTCCAATTGGGAAGTCAGGCCTTCGTGACCAGGCCATTTACACCTAAAGAAGCTTAGGCATGTGGTGTGGGAGAGTTTACTTCCCATGAAATGAACTCATATTTATATGGAAGGCCAACTTCAGATTCTAAGAAACTAGCTGGGGAGAGAAGACAATGCTTGCCACTTAATTAGGAAAGAAAGAAGTGTCTCCTGCATACTATAATTGTCTAGATTCCAATTTCAAGGGGTTTGTAACTTGCAAAAAAAAAAAATTCATTCTCTCATTAGAGCCATATTTAACCCATGGCAACAAGCTAAATCAATTCTTGGTACTTTTTTTTCCCCCACACTTTTGTGGATCAGCATCACACCTAGTATATGAGAATTAACAGACTGCAAAGAGGGGGCATATGTCTTGTAGGTGATGGCTGGATGGTGAATAATGTATGTTCTTTAGTTTATTTGTTTGTTTTTTGATCTCCCATCAGGCTTAGCATTTTCCTGGTTCAAAAGTAACAGTTTATTTCTTCTTCAGGAAACAGAAAATTAGCTAGATAAGTATATTTCAAAAGCTACCTGAGTTGTTAACATGATGATCTTACCTAAAAGTTAGATGAGGACTTCCCTGGCGGTCCAGTGGTTAAGACTCTGTGCTTCCATTGCAGGGGACACAGGTTAGATCCCTGGTCGGGGAACTGAGATTCCACATGCTGCGCGGCACGGCCAAAAAAAAAAAAAAAAAAAAAAAAGCTAGATGACCCATTCATATTTTCATAACTGAAAATTTCTTTTGAAAAATACAAAATAAAAGTTCCACAAGAGCCACTGTTCTTCAATCATTGCAGAATTGTGTGCTTTCCATTTGTCTGAAAGGCAAGACAGATAAAGAAGTGACAAATTTTTACCGAGGTTTTTTTTTCATATAGGAAGTGGTAAACTATTTTCCTATCGTGTAGATCACAAAGTAACATTTCACCATGAGATGAATTCATATCATGTTTGTAAACACTGTATGACTTCATTTAGATTCATTTCTAACTTGTGCTAATTTGGGTGTGAAGAGAAATAGAACCACCATTGTTTTGCCCATGAAAACAGAGCTTCTTAAGCAAATTCATTGTGTAAACAAGGGAAACACTTTCTTTACTCAAGAGTGAGGCCTAACCTTGTCTAGGGCCTGAGAAACCAGTTAGTGGCATTGTTGGCATACAAAGCATATGCCAATTACAAATGATTCTTATTTACCTATTAACAGACTTAGCAGTCCTCTTGCACCTAGGGCCCATTATCCTGATCATAATTTTGTTATGTTTGCTTACTAAAATACACACACACACCTTTTAAAAAATCACAGATTTAAGTGATCGAGTCAGTTTTCTTCTGTGTGTATTTTGTTATTTTGTAAATCTTTTCATTAACACTGAAAATCATTTATTCATTCATTCAACAAACACCACACCACTGAGAACGCCATTGTTCTGGCCTGGAGATGAGAGGGGAGAAAGATACCTACAAAAAAATTGTTGTGTCATGTGACATCGGAAGAGACTCTTATTTATTCCGGTGGATTCTGGGGAGGGCAGGTGTAGAAATGGCGATGTCAGACTGCCCCATGCAGAGCAGATAGTATGAAGTTGTGGGGAGTGGGAAGGAAGGAGGAGGGTGCAAAGAAACGGAGGGGTGGCTGGAACGCCTGGTGAGGGTGGGCAGAGGCGGGGGAGAAAGGTAGGGCTTCGATCAAAACTGGGCTCATGGTTCATGCTAACTAGGTTAGATTTTATCCTAAAGATGACCGGACGTCACTGGAGGGTTTCAGTGCTGTGATGTAGTCAGATTTAAGGCTAGAACGGTCTCTCAGATAATTCTGCTCAAGACCTCCCAGATCTGATTCATCAGAACGACTAAAAAACACAAAACAAAAGCAAAACACACTTATTTTACTTCTTTTCAAAAAGTTAAATGTTAAAATACTAAAATCAAAAGCTTATGAAAAGATAAATTATCTCCTTTCTCCTTCACACCCTCACTAACATAAAAAGGTTATCTCCAAATGTATATAGGCTTGGAATCAGTGTGTTGTACATTTGAAACTAATAAAATACAGTATGTCAATTATACTTTAATAAAAAAGGTTATTTCCACTTACCTTTATGTTTCTCTCCAGTATTTAAACAAATACAAGCAAAAATGAATATGAATTCTTATTTCCTTCCTTTTTTTAGGCCAAAGGCAGAAACTGATAGTCACTATTCCTCACCTTGCTTATCTTGGTTTGTTTTTTGCTTGTTTTTAAATCTCATTTGGAAGGGGTAAGCTCAGGAATCTGTATTTTCTTTATTTGTTTATTTATTTACTTATTTATTTTTAATTTTTTTTCATGGAAAGGCATTTTATTTAAAATACAGCACTGTGTACATGTCAATCGCAGACTCCCAATCTATCTCTCCCTCCCATCCTTCCCCCCTGGTAACCATAAGTTCATTCTCTAAGCATGTGAGTCTGTTTCTGTTTTGTAAATGAGTTCATTTGTATCATTTTTTAAAATTCTGCATATAAGTGATATCATATGATATTTGCCTTTCTCTGTCTGACTTAACTCACTTAGTATGATAACCTCCAGACCCATCCACGTTGCTGCAAATGGCATTATTTCATTCTTTTTAATGGCTGAGTAATATTCCATTGTATATATGTAGGAATCTGTATTTTTATAACTCTCCTTGTTGATGCTGATAGTCAGATGGAAACCACTGGCCTTGGGGATGGATGGGAAGGATATAAGTTTGGAAGCAGTGGGGAGGGAAGGAAGGTACACTTCCAGAGATATTTAGGATCCTTAGTATGGGAAATTCGTATTGTCATCAGGATTTTAAAGATATTCATTCAATATATTCAATTCCGTGTAGGTCAAGTTTCACCATTACAGCTCCAAAGGGGAGAAAAAGGTAGGTATTGCCAAGGGCAGGAGGAGAATGTGGGCAGGGAATGTTGGCTGGGGGAAAAAGGTAGAGGCAGGCAGGAGTGCTGGCCCATGCTGAGCCACCCAAGCCCCCATGCCAACAACAGACACTGGCTCAGGAAACACCTGCACTGATAGACCCAAGTCCCCACTTTTCCCTGTCACCTTGATGACCACACCAAGCTGCCATCTGGGACAGGAGCATAGGGAGGGCCAGGAAATCTGAAAAAGTGAACATTTATCCAAAAGAGATTAAGTTACCCTAAACATATGCTTAAGTTAGTGGGTCAGGCTGAATTTAATTGTACTGCCGATAATGAAGAGCAGATGAATTATAACGGGGGGAGAAAGAAGAGATGCTTTTCTTTCATATCTAAGTAATATAAGTACATTTGCAACTCCACGAAAACACTCTTCACATTTTTGTATAGTACGTGGGATTTCATGCTTCTCTCAAGACCACAGCATTCAAAGATGGCTACAAGAGTCTTGCCCAAGGCTCAAAAACGTACTATAAAAATATGCAGGTCAGAGAAGCATTGAGTTGATTACAGGGATGTTTAATTAGCCCCATTTCATGAAGGTGGAAATCAGGAAGTCTCTTCAAGAATGACAAGGTCAGTGGTAAGACTAGTTTTAGAGCTGCCACCCATGAGGTTGAGCTTTCTCTACTTAAGACCATTCTCCCTTATTTATTTACGACTTTTGTGGTGTCTCTGGACCACCTTTGTTTTTTACTATGAAAGCTCAGAGAACGTTGTTTCATTAATTGAGCTCTGCAAAGAGCAGTAGCTCTAGATCCCTGAAGGCCAGGGGCAACGAGGATTGGGCAACCTGTATCTCTGTGGCCTGGCTGGAGAATTTGCTGCATTGTTGATGAGAGAGTGTTGATAATTTTTTTCTTTTTTCCAAAAACGGAACTGTCTGTTTTGATCGGCACATTAGAGAAATCATTGTCCCTTTAAGGTTGGAAGAATCCCTGCTCTCAACAAAGATAGAATTCCTTGGTAGAAAAAATTGACCCCTGAGAAAATTTACCTTTCAGCCTAGCTGGTTTCCTAGATACACACTTTTCCTTCTGAGTATGATAACTACTGTGGCAAAGTTTCCAGATCGGAGTCCAGAAACCAATTACATATATTCACATACCAGTAAAAAAATTGGATCTGCAGTGTCCCTATCCCAAAAGCCTTATTCTGTTAATTGAGGTACAGATATAGTATGAAGAACAGACACAATTTTTTTTCTTGGTCTCCTAAAATGTTTATGTGGTCCAGAATTAGTCAGTAAATGCAACGTACCGTATAAAGAGCTTGATATAAATTATTAATGTAAGCCTTGAGTATGTGGTGATGCCAAAGGCTTTAACCATCAAATTACTATTACTGGACCTATAAAACATGCTCCTAATGTCTCCTAGTACAGATGTTACTTTTTTTAAGGAAAAATGATTTTAAGAAAAAATTTAAAAATAAAACTTACTTAAATAATATTCTTACTATAGGACAAATAATTAAGAGAAAAAATAAGAAACAGTTATGAATTAAAACATTGCAAGTGAAGAACTTGCTATAGAGAAAAAAAAGACTAGATATATTATTTATAATTGTTTCATTTTGATGCCATTCATGCTATATAGGTGTTTTTAATTTTTGAGTTATTTATTTATTTATTTTTGCGGTATGCGGGCCTCTCACTGTTGTGGCCTCTCCCGTTGCGGAGCACAGGCTCCGGACGCGCAGGCTCAGCGGCCATGGCTCACGGGCCCAGCCGCTCCGCGGCATGTGGGATCCTCCCGGACCGGGGCACGAACCCGCGTCCCCTGCATCAGCAGGCAGACTCCCAACCACTGCGACACCAGGGAAGCCCTGAGTTCTTTTTTTAAAAATTTGTTTTGTTTCTTAAATTCTCTCACCCTACGATCTTCTTTCACCCTAACTTCAATCTTTCTCCCTTCTATAAAAAGAAAAGCTTTCACAGATGCTAAGTCTGCATTTTCAATTAAATGTTAGGGGAAATTTTTACATGGACAGCATTTCAGAGACTTCTTTAGCTCTTCAGTTACACAATAGATTTCTCCTCTTCAGCCTACTTTTGGAAGCATTTGGGTGGAGATGGGGAGAAAGTGAGCTACTTGTCAAAATTATTCCCTGCAAGAATATGATGTTTGGGTATCTCTACACCTTAGGCGAGTTTCTACAAGTTGGACAGAGGCCCAGTAATCGTACAGGGAAATGGATAAAAATGGATAAAGGTCTCTGTGTGAACTGATTCATATTATAACTAATATTTATTGAGTGTCTATTATTTGCCAGACCTGTTATAGGTGCTGAGGACACATCAGTAGTGAACGTGGGGATTCTGATGGGATTTTACTCAGAATTGGTCGTGTTAAAGTCACATTTGATGAATCAAAAAGCAGGTTTTGAACTGGAAGCACCAATTCTCTTTTAATCTTTGGGAAAGAGAAATGTAGCTTCTTTTTTAAAACATAATTTGTAACACTTCCAAATTTTCATCTTTTGTTCTAGCTCTCACATTCAGCTGGGTGATAGTGGGAAAGCCATTTATTTACTTTTGGCCTTGATATCCTCATCTAAAATTAGGGAATTTATTGCAAGAGAAGATCTCAAAGGGGTTCTCAAACAGTCATGTGCATTAGAGTCACTGAAGAGCTCGATAAGACACATATTCTAGGCCCCATCTCCAGAGTTTCTGACTCAGTAGGTCTGGGATGGGGCTGAATTTGTATTTCTAACAAGTTCCGAGGTGATGCCCATCCTGGGACCACTTTGGCAACCACTGGTCTAGGATGTTTTGATCTACCCAACACTCTCTGATTTTAGTGTGTTTCAAACACGATATGAACATGAACTTTCTCATTTCTCACTTCCTCAGAAGATTTTCCTCGAGAGAATTCCATCTAAGGCTGTGCAGACTAGCACCTAGACAGTTTACCTGTTAATCCCTCATGCCAATGTTGATTTTCCAAATGTGGACACTGATAGATCAACAACCTTACATCCAAGAGCACATGAACATCATCTTCATTTCCGGGTCCATACCTTATTCATTTACTGTTAAGTGATAACCCAGCTCCACTTGGCTAAAACTCTCCCCCGACCTCCCCCTTCTCTTCCTGTCGTCCAGCAGATCTTAAGTCTTTTGGGGGCCGGGGGTGGGGGAAAGGAAGGAGAAGAATATCTCCTTGGCACATAAAGTCAGGAAAGAATGTTGGTAAGTGGATGAGCCACGGAAATTCTGGTCAGGCTGACAAGTTTTTATATACAGTAATCTGAAAGTCTACCTGTGGGCTCTGTATATAGATGTCTTGATGTCTTTGTGGAGGATGGTGACTCTAGAATGAACCCTTATACGTGACACATGTGATAAGAAATTGGAGAAATCACCATGACCAGATCAATGTCCTTAGGCTTCTTATTTTGTTCTCTGACTTTCATCCTCATGTAAGTTTTCCCCAAATCCAGTCACAATCTCTTTGCTCAACACATGGCATGGAAAATCTTCTGCTCTTTCTATTGGTGGCTCAGAGGAACCTTGAACTCTGAGCAAGTGGTGGTGACTTGTTCTTGGTCCCCTGGATCAAGTCCGTTGGCCTCTCTTAGACTTTGGATGAGGGGAAGCAGTGGGGCCTCCTCACGGCCCCCAATACATCCCCAGCGGCTGTGAGTCCCTGGTCAGCCCAGCTCTAGCTGCACCTGTCATGTTCAGTTTTATGCTTTTCCTTCCTAAATCTTCATTAGGCCACATATTCATTGACAACCACATGCATGATACGGATACCCACATCTCCTCTTGCAATTCTGCTTTTTTTTTTTGCGGTACGCGGGCCTCTCACTGTCGTGGCCTCTCCCGCTGCGGAGCACAGGCTCCAGACGCACAGGCTCAGCGGCCATGGCTCACGGGCACAGCCGCTCCGCGGCATGTGGGATCCTCCCGGACCGGGGCACGAACCCGCGTCCCCTGCATTGGCAGGCGGACTCTCAACCACTGTGCCACCAGGGAAGCCCTCTAGTCACCTTTAAAAAAAAAATGGCGAACATCCATTTTCTCAGGCGTGCTGTGTGTATGCCTCCTCTTTCCAGAACATGCCTCGCTCCTAGGTGGGGTACCTGAAGGGGCTCTTGTTGCTGCTTCCTCCATTATATTACCTGCTCATCAATTCTTGAAAGAATGTAGTGTGTTAAAAGTCACTGAGCACCACTATATGCTAAAAGTATTGTAAGACCTTTGGTTTTACAGTCCCATTTGATCCTCACTGTGGCCATTATGATATAGATGTTACTGCAATTAGAATATGAGGCATGTGAGGCCCAATGAAATTAGATGACTGGGCAAAGCCAGGAACAGGTGGAGGTGCGATCCTATCCTAGCTTTGTGAACCCTTTACGTTCTGTGGTGCTTCACCTCCCAAGCTGACTGGCTCTTTTCCTGAGAAGACTGGAATGGCCGTGTTGGACACTGCGCATCTGAAAGGCCTCAGGAGAATTACAAAATGGAATGGAAGAAGCAAACTGTACTGGGTTGAACAGTGCCCCCTCCCCCAGTTCATGTCCACCCGGTACCTCAGAATGTGACCTTTAATTGGCAATAGGATCTTTGCAGATATAATCGGTTAAGATGAGGGCATACTGGGTTAAATTGGGCCCTAAACCCAATGACTGGTGTCTTTACAAGAGAAAGAAGAAGGAGATTCAGATACAGACAAAAGATGGCCATGTGATGACAGAGGCAGGGATTTGAGCGATGTAGCTATAAGACAAGTTTCAACCACCAGAAGTTAGGAGGAGGCAAAGAAAGATTCTTCCCTAGAACCTACAGGGGAGACAGAGTCCTGCCAAAACCTTGATTTCAGACTTCCATCCTCCAGAGCTGTGAGCCAATAGATTTCGGTCATTTTAACTCATCCAATTTGTAGCAATTTAGTACAGGAGCTCTTGGAAATCCATGCATAAACCTTCTTACAGAAGTTTATGTGGAGTCTTCCAATCGACTGTTAATTTCATAAAGGTACAATTGAATGAAAAGATGCTTTACACAGAACTTTCCAGATGGTTAAATTAACGAAAAATTGAAACTCTGTGAAAAGAAAATTCACTGCACATGTACATCCATTAGCTACATGGCTATGACGCTTGTCAAGGAATGTTGATGTAAGTGGAAAAGAAAATAAAGGAATAAAATGACATATTTCTGTAAGTAATGGGATTAAAAGGATAGGCTAGAAACATAGATTTGACGCTCAGGGAAGTGAGAATTTCTTGTATTCATAACAGTTCATTCAATAAAGGTGGAGAATGAGCTGAAAACGAAATACTCAAGAAATATGTTGAAAAACGAGAAAGTGTAAAATCCTCTCTGAACTTAAAATCTTGATTAGTACATATTTCCCAAGACTAGTTTCCTGGTTAATGAGCCTGGAAATTAAAGGTAACCTGGACTTCTTCTCTCTTGGACAATAGGGATTAATTGAAGACAAGTATAATTTGTCAAAGTAACACAGATTGGCTCTGGGGGCTTTTTGGCTGTGTTGCTTTTTATTAATTGGTTCATCCTGTTCTTTACACTTCAACCATGGAAAGGGTGGTTGTCAAAATTTGGCTAAAAAGAACCTAATTTCCAGGCTGAGGGCTGGGTAGTCAGCTATGATTTTCATTCAGTAGAGCAGAAAGAGCAGAGGATGGTGACCTGAAGTTCTGATTTCTAGTCCAAATTCTCATCAGCGAGTCTGCGGCCTTCGGTAGAACTCCCATCTCCACAATTCTAGTTTTCTCTTCTGTTCCATGAAATTACTGAGCAATGATGTATAAAATACCTGCATATGCTAAAATAGCCCTTCCGGGCAAATGAAGAGACCGAGAATGGTAAAGTTGCTACAGGACGCACGGTGATAGGGGTAGGAGTCAGACCAAAGTGTATGGGTGAATATGTACTTCATTCTAAGCAGAATTAAGGATTTAAGATGAGGTTTCATGAAAGCCTCAGCGTATACATCAAATTAATTCTATCAGTTAACTTGATGATATTCCATTCATTGTTGTACATGCAGATCCAAAGGATGTATCATATCCTTTTGATATCCTACATTAGAAGAAACTGACATAAGAGTAAAAATATCATTCTTAAGGAAACAGATTAATGCATTGCTATTTTGTACCAAAACATCTGACCTAAACAAAAATCTCTGTTTAAAAATAGTGAGAATGGAACAAGATGAACGCATTTAGTAAAAGGAAATGGGGTAACTTTCATAATCTTCTATGCACAAACACACACATGTAGAACTTTCAAAATGCCTTGCTTTGGTAGAGGCTCAAAAAAGATTGATTGGGTGAATAAATATTTCCCTTTTGATTACACCAATATTCTCCATTCTGGTGTGTTTTCATTTTGATTTTGTTGGGTTTTGTTTTTTTATGTGGTTTATATTTGGAAGTAGCATCATATGAAATTGATCACCCACGTACTTTTCTGCTTCTTCCCTGACAGCTTCTAACCCACCCATTCAGTTAAGCATTTGATGAACCCCACAAAACTCTTTCATTAAAGATTCCTAAGACTTCATTCTGAAAATAGAAGTGTTCTGTTCATCCCAAATGCAAACTGAAAACAAACAAACACACCCAATTCAATTTTTCGTTTAAGTCAAACCAGCATCACAAATTATTTTTCAGGGCCAAATTTTTACGGTTTTAAAAGTTCAGGGTACGTACAAGTTGAGTTTGGGTCAATAAAGACAAAGTTTCGTTTCCTCAGCAGACCTGTTTTTATGGGAAACTCATATAATCAGAATTTCTTCAGCAATCACACCTAACACAATTCCTGAATTCCGTAGAACTCCCAGCCCTTGTTTCTATCAATTTTAGTATCCTGGACATCACAGGCCATTTGATGTAGTGGAAAACGGAGTTCATAGTTAGAATTTGGCGGGAGAGCTAGAGTTTGTCACTTACCCTTTCGTGCCATTCTATCTTAAACCTGTTGGAATGATTGTCATTGTCTACAGTGATTCAGTCCATATTCTGGACACTGAATACTGAACTCAAAGGAATGATTATAAAAGGGGCTTTCAGATCCATTGATGAAAGACATGAGACAAATACAGAGTATTATGATTATTACTCTTGATTATTGTTATTATGATGATGGCTGGCTGTTATTAGAGCTTTATTGGAACCTGTGAGGAGCAATGGTTGTGCTGATGATCTTGAAGTTTCTTAAGAACAGGATTCTTAGCTCCTTTGTCAGTACTAGTTGATCTATAGCTTTATTTAAACTGTTAAGGATTTAAGCCAATTGAATTATTGGAGTTTGGTGAAAATAGCTCTAGCCGAGTTAGAGGGTAAATTATATCAGCTTTTGGAACAAGGTGCAAGATAATACTCCAAAAAGAAGTGAAAAGCTCTCTTTACTTGTGCCTCTCCTCTCACTACGCTGAGACAGAACATTTTCATTCTATGGAAACCAACCACCTTATAAGAAGGATAATTTGGCAAAAATCTACTCTGTTGACAGTTTATAGGTTTTGATTCTAGGTTCTCTAAATGTATGTGTATCCAATTCAACGAGATTTTTTGGATGGAAATATCCATTTTCTATATTTCTAGGTCATTTATCAGCCAGTCTACAGAGTGACAAATAGTTTATGTACATGTTGTTTCTATCCTCAGTAATTCCCAGCCTAGTTGGAGAGAAGACAGATAAGTCAACAATGAAAATACCTTATCCTAAGTACTGTGAGAGAAATACATACAGCACACTAATGGAACTCAGAGGAGAAGCACCCAGACTGTGGAGCTGAGCACCTGGTGCAAGAAGATAGTGGGAAGGGAAAAGGGGAGAGAAAGGGGTTCCCAGGACAGGTGGACCAAGTAATGAAAGATGTGCAAGAGTTAGCTAGGGAAAGATAAATTTTATGGAAGATAAATTGTATGATGCACTTAAAGAAATTTGGTGTGTCTGGCGAATAAGGAGACATTATTTGTCTTAGTTCCCTCTGTACCCCAAGAACCCAGTCATACCTGCTGCTATGGCCGTGCAACTTACTACTTGTGTCTGTTTAGCTATGGGAATTTCTGTCTATGTGGATTTCAATGTGCAGTCCAAGTTTTAGATATAGCTATTTGGGGGCCAGTTCAAAAAAATTTTAATTGCATTCTTTAAAAAATGAATTTTAAAAACTAGAAAACTCCTAGAAGTGGGGCTTCCCTGGTGGCGCAGTGGTTGAGAGTCCGCCTGCCGATGCAGGGGACACGGGTTCGTGCCCTCGTCCGGGAAGATCCCACATGCCGCGGAGCGTGAGAGGCCCGCGTACCGCAAAAACAAACAAACAAACAAAAACTCCTAGAAGAAAACTGAGGTGTAAATCTTTGTGACCTTGGATTAGATATAACACCTAAAGCATGAGCAACCAAAAAATATATATATAAATTGCACTTCATCAAAATTGAAAACTTTTGTGCATCAAAGGATGCTATCAAGAAAGTGAACCAACAACCCAGAGAATGGAAGAAAATATTTGCAAATCTTATATCTAACTGTCTAGTATCCAGAATACATAAAGAACTCATACAGCACAACAATAAAAAGGCAACCCAATTAAGAAATAGGCAAAAGATTTGAATAGATATTTCTCCAAAGAAGAATGGCCAATAAACACATGAAAAATGGTTAACATCATTATTCATTAAGGAAATCAAACTACAGTGAGATATTGCTTCACACCCACCAGGATGGCTGTTTTAAAAAAGCAGAATAACCAGTGTTGGAAAGCGAGTGTAGAAAGAGGAGCTCATGTACGTTCCTAGTGAGAATGGAAAGCGTTGTAGCTGCTGTGGAAAATGGTATGGTGGTTGCTCAGAAGAATTAAAAATAGAATTACCACTTGATCCAGCAATACTACTTTGGGGGATATTCCCAAAAGAACTGAAAGCAGGGTCTCGAAGACATATTTGTACAATCCTGTTCATAGCAGTGTTATTTATAATAGTAAAAAGATAGGAGCATCCCAAGTGTCCACTGACAGATGAATGGTTACACAAAATGTGGTGTATGAACACAATAGAATATTATTCAGCCAAGAAAAGGAAGGAAATTCTGACACATGCTACAACATGGACGAACCTTGAGGACATTATGCTGAGTGAAATGAGCCAGTCACAGAAGTGCAAATACGTATGAGTCCACTTATACACGATACCAAAAGTAGTCGAATTCATAAAAATTGAAAGTAGAATGGTAGTTACCAGGGGCAAGGGAGAAGGAGGGAAGGGGGAATTGCTGTTTAATGAATATAGGGTTTCAGTTCTGCAAGATGAAAAGAGTTCTGGAGATTAGCTACATGGCAGTGTGAATGTACTTAACATTTCTGTACACTTAAGATGATAAATTTTGTTATGAGTATTTTGTCACAATTTTTAAAAAATTTTTTATTTTTGGCTGTGTTGGATCTTCGTTGCAGTGCACGGGCTTCTCATTGCGGTGGCTTCTCTTGTTGCGGAGCACGGGCTCTAAGCATGCAGGCTTCAGTAGTTACAGCAGGTGGGCTCAGTAGTTGCAGCACGCAGGCTCTAAGGCATGCGGGCTTCAGTAGTTGTGGCTCGTGGGCTCTAGAGTGCAGGCTCAGTAGTTATGGCACGGGGGCTTTGTTGCTCCACAGCATGTGGGATCTTCCGGGACCAGGGATCGAACCCACGTCCCCTGCATTGGTAGGTGGATTGTTAACCACTGCACCACCAGGGAAGTCCCTGTCACATTTTAAGAAACTTTTAAAAAGGGCTTAGCTACACATGCATGTGTCCATCCACACAAACACCCACAAATGTATGTACATACACATGTACACACACACGCACACTTTTCCCCCCTTGATTTCATTCATCATCAGTGCGAGGTTTAGGATGATTCCTAGTGAAACAAAAACAAATTAATCCCAGTTCAGGCCATATGAAAGGCCAGACTCACCCTGCTTTAGATGACAAAAGAACCAAGGTTAAAACACCTCAACTTTTACACAGGCTATTTTGTCTTAAACTCTGGACCTAAGGTATCAGCCAGAAGCAGCCTTTCCCCTTACACATAATGGATTGTCCTCAGCCTGTCTTTGGCTGTAATCAAAGTTCAACTCAATAGTAACAAATGGCTCAAGTGTTCTGAGGCTCCACTTGACAGGCTATAATTAGAAATAATTTACTTGACCTTTTATAAGCCACCATCCCCAACGAAATTGTGCCGAATCACATTTTTAAAATGCTCTTGCGTCTTTTGTGAGTACAGGCAAGATTACAGGATACTTTTATTTTAGAATAATTACATAGTGACCTCCAGAGTTATTTGCAAAGGTCATATTCTCTTCACATACCCTTGATTTCCTTTCAGTTTTGTCTTTTGTCCCACCAGACATAAATTTAGCAAAGGAAGAAGAAAGAGAGTATTTTTTCTGTGGATGGAAACTGAAGAAGATAGTTCAAAGTCCCCATAGGCACTCAGAGGGCTGTGGGCTATGATAGACTATTTTCTACCATTTAGCTCCTGCATTATCGCTACTCCTTTTTCTTCATTATTCTCCACTTATCACATGCAGCATCACTGCAGAGCCCAAATAGAGAGTTGTAATTACCCAGCTGCCACCTGATAGCACCCTTCTATCATCTTTATCTCACTAGGCCTTGCTGTTTCATCATTGGATAAAACTTGCCCATGGCAATGCCTGTGATAGTGCATCTCAGAGATACATTTAAAGTTTACTCATTTATTGCAGAAAAATGCTGAACCCAGGCAATTATTAAATACACTTGCCAGTTTATTTGTTCAGTAAGGTTACTTTCACTACCTTTTATATCAGCCATTTTTCCTTTTTCTTCTTGGAAACACCGAGGTCACAACTGGCTACTGAAATAAGATTGTAATGAAATTGTCCAGCATCAAGAATACGGAGACTGCCTATGGGTGCGGGTGTGGACATACACACCCGTGCAGACGCTCTGATACCACCATGCTGGCCATGGAATTCAAGCATCCCTCTCATCAGGCACACCTAAACAGGGCAGCATTCTGCTTTGAAGGGGCTCTTTGACCCTGAGAAAGGTGCTGCATACCAAGACCTTAGGAAGCATCACTTTTTGTGAAAGGTTGGCTTGCTGATGATTTTAAAAATCAGAGCACAGAATAGTTGATATCTAAAAAAGTTTAAGAACATTATCATGGGGGCTTCCCTGGTGGCGCAGTGGTTGAGAGTGCGCCTGCCGATGCAGGGGACACGGGTTCGTGCCCCGGTCCGGGAAGATCCCACATGCTGCGGAGCGGCTGGGCCCGTGAGCCATGGCCGCTGAGCTTGCGCGTCCGGAGCCTGTGCTCCGCAACGGGAGAGGCCACGGCAGTGAGAGGCCCGCGTACCGCAAAAAAAGAAAAAAAAAAAATGGAAAGTTTATATAAATGTATAACTTGCTCCGAAAAAGCTGTTTTCAGTGAGTACACAGAATTCTATCTAGAAACACAAGCTCTTTTTTTTTTTCCTTTACAATCTACTATGGCTATCAGGGGCAGGGCAATATCAGGCATGTCTCAGGATCAACTTTGTTATGGCCACTGCCCAAAGGTAAGGTAGAGAAATTTCCCAGATACACAGGACTTCCTCCAGAGTCAGGATAAAACTCAGGTGAAGTAACACTTGGCATACCAACCTGTAAGATAGCGATGAACTCACTACTCTGTTTAAGCTATGGATCACAAGCAAAATGCCTTTTAGACCTAATATATTTCTAGAGCAACTCTGAAGGCCCGTCTTTTTCCCTTGCTCAATGTCTTTGGAGAACGTTTGGTGGCATCTTCATCGGAGGTCGGCCTGGGTTTCAGAGGATCATGGATCATGGATTTCGATCGTAGATCTTCTGAAACTTTCTGCAAGGTTTTGAATTTATGCTCTTTTTTCTGGGAGAGAGTGCAGAGTTTGGAGCAGATTTTCAAAGGGGTTTGTGTCCTAAGAAAAAGTGAAGAATCACTCTTTTGCAACAAATTCTCCAGGAAAAGGAAGTACAGAAAATCTGGTAGGAGAAAGATAGAACCGCGTATATAAAAGGGAGGAAAGAATGCGACAGAGGTTTTCAGAGAGGACAAGCACATGCAATTCTATTCCTCCGTTTGTGCCACCTTCTCACACACCTTGATTGGCCTTTGCCAAGCCCTTTGGCTGCAGTTCGAGAGGGACCAAACATCGGGTGTTTATGACGCTCAGGAGCATCGTAAAAAGGTTTCACGTAAGCCCTCACCCACTTCAGAAATAAGAGCCACGTCATTAGTTTGCATTGACTTGGATTTTTCTTTCTGTTTCAAAGATCTATGATTTGTGTTATGTTCACCCTGACACAAAACAGCATGTCCTGTCATGTACATTTTAGCTCAAACTTTATTGAGCCCTTATGTGTCATCTCTCCTGACTACCTTTTACCACGTTGAATAAAAGCATGAGTGTTATTACAGCAGCTCCTAAAAGCAAGTCTATTGATCTATTAAAAGAAGCACTTCTAATCAAGCAATAATGTGTGGTTGAATCAAGATGTCAAGTAGTAAATTTCTATGAATGACTGCCAGGGGAGGGCATGGCAGAAATGTATTTGCCGGATTTGAAAGCTGTTCTTCCAAGAAAACTTCTCTCCCTCACTGGGAAGCCCAGATATTTTATATTGTTATCTTTTAAAAACATTAAGCCTGAGATCAGCCTCATTTCAAAATGATCCTACCGGACTTCTGCTGGGACGTCCCCTGGCAGATAGACCTCAGGCTTCACATTGAGAGGTGTTTCTCCCTAGTGGAGAATTTTTCCCTGTTCCCTTACTGAAAGAGAAAAGGCTAATAAACAACTACAATAACCTCATGTTGTTGCCTACTTTTGAATTTCCAAATCCTGTGCAATTAGAACGGCAGGTCTGCTAGGTGTCCAATAAACCTAGAGGGAAGCCTTAGAATCATCGGGTTCTTGTTGCCTGACCCTTTTAGTTGCCTGAGTGTCCCTTTCTGCACAAACATTAATTTTATAACGTCACGGTCTTTCACAGTCTTACCTCCCTGCCCTGTCTTGTCCTGAAATCACCTCCCCACCTGGTGGTTCTTCCATCTCTCTCCCATCTATCCAGATTTCAGCCATCCTTAAGCCCCGCTCAAAACCTAACTCCCTTATCAGGCTTTGCCTGAAAGGTTGACTCATCTTCTTATTTACATCAGGTATGTCTTTGTTATATATAATTTAACATCAGTGTTGTTTCACAAATGTTCCTTTTATGTTTTGAGCCGGATTGAAAACTCCCTGTGGGACCATGTCTTGAATATTTCATAGCACAGTACTGGGCATATAGTAGATGCTCACTAAATAATAATGATAAGATGAACAGCTGCTTCTCTTTTTTTTCTTCCAGGTTTATTGAGATATAATTGACATACAGCACTGTATAAGTTTAAGGTGTACAGCATGATGATCTGACTTACATACATCATGAAACAATGACCATGCTAAGTTTAGTGAACATCCGTCATCTCATACAGATACCAAATAAAAGAAAAATAAATGTTTTGTGTGTGATGAGAGCTCTGAGCATTTCCTCTCTTAACAACTTTCATATATAACCTACAGCAGTGTTCATTATATTAATCATGTTGTACATCACATCCCTAGTACTTATGTATCTTATAACTGGAAGTTTGTACCTTTTGATGGCCTTCAGCCAGTTCTCCCATTCCCCACCCCCTGCCTCTGGTTACCACAAATCTGATCTGTTTTTCTATTAAGTTGTTTACTTCTTTGTTTGCTTTTGAAGTATAAACTGACCTACAACACTTTGTTAGTCCCCGGTGCACAACGTAGTAGTTCAATATTTCTATACGTTACAAAATGATCATCACGTTGCTCATTTTCTTGATGTGTACTTTGGATAAAATTGGTAAAGCAGGTTTCAGCCTGTGATATGGAATTTCCCTTTATATTTGGTTTTCTGCCATGATTTTTTTTAAGGGGGACAGGGAAGGAGGGGGAAAAAACAGAAAAGCAAACCAAGGCTATATTATGGCTCAAAAATTTAGATAATAAATATGTATTGTGAACTAAAGGGTAAATTTATACTAACTAGCAGATCTCAGCCACAATATTGTGATTTATTAAACTGGACTCTCCAAATAAAATGAATTGCTTCAATACACTAATCTTTATTTTTTAAGATACTTTTTAAAATATCTTTATTGGAGTATAATTGCTTTCCAATGTTGTGTTAGTTTCCGCTGTACAACGAAGTGAATCAGCCATATGCATACATATATCCCCATATCCCCTCCCTCTATCCCACCCCTCTAGGTCGTCACAAAGCATCGAGCTGATTTCCCTATGCTATGCAGCAGCTTCCCACTAGCCATCTATTTTAATTACACGAATATTTAAACATAATCTTTTCTGCTTTGATCTCAGGAGAATGAAAGTATGTACTGCATTTCCCTTTGGCTTGGTGGGACAGCTAATTGTTGAGGTTTCTTAGTGGAAAACAGTGGGGACAAGATTGTGTGTGAGTCCTGAACTTAGACTGGCGCTGGTGTGTCGGATGGACACAGTGAGACAAATGGGGAAGCTCCTCTGGCTTGCCCTGTGTGACATCATCATCATTATTATCATGAACATCATAACAGCAAGGGTGTTTGACCAGGACAATCCCAATTTAAACCTATTACACTGCCATAGTTATTAATAGCATACCTTTTCACTTGAAACTCTTCCAATTTGATGATAAATGATAGAGTCATTCATATCATAGATAACATTTATTGAGCACTTATCATATACCAGGAATCTATCTAGTATATTATTTGTTTTGGCTTCATGACAATCTTACGAAATAGGTACTGGTTTTAGCCTTATTTTACAGATGATGAAATTGAGGCAGAGAGTTTAAGAAACTTGCAATTGTTAAGCTGGGATTTGAAAACAGGTAGTCTGACTCCAAAGCCCAAGGTCTTAATCACTACACTACTTTTTGCACAGAGAATATGGGTATCTACACCCCATTATCTCCAAATATCAGGTCCATCATAAGATATTTCCATCCAGTGGGAATGCTTAGATTCCCAGATAGTTTTTTATCCTGGGGCCAAAAGCAGAAAAATAGGGATCTAGTTAATTGCAGCCATTTTAATCATTACTTTGTTGTCCATCTAGCTAATAAATGAGTTTCTTTTCTTATTAAGAGCCTGGCTATAGAGTGCTTAATTCAGTTAAGTCACAAGAGCAGGATTAAAAAGGACTGAAAAGGCTGCAGATTACTCAAGTTAGCCCACAGAAGACATTCTGCCACACTACCATCTGTTAAAACCAACTTTGTATTGGTCACAGAGACAAATTGCTTCACACATGCATCTTGCCTTTAATCGCCACCCCACCCATGAGGTGTATTATTATCCAAATGCTACAGCTGAAAATACATACTGGATTGCTTAACTGACTTGTCCATAATTGCCTAGCTAATACTTCTCGATGCTGGTATTTTCAACCAGGTGTCTGACTTTAAAGTCCACACTGTTTTTTTACATTCATTTATTTATTAATCCTCCCCAGCATTATTGAGGAATAATTGACAAATGTAACTGTATGTATTTGAAGTACACAACATGATGACTTGATGTACATATGCATTGTGGAATGATCAAGATAATTAGCACATCCATCACTGTACATAGTTAACTTAAGAATGCTTAAGATCTACTGTCAGTAATTTTCAAGTATACAATACTGAATTATTAACTATAGTTGCCCTGCTGTACATTAGCACCTCAAAACTTACTGTTTTTATAACTGAAAGTTTGTGCCCTTTGACCTGCATCTCCCCATTCCTCCTCCCCCCAACCTCTGGCAACTACCACTCTATTCTCTGTTGCTATGCAATCATCTTTTTTAGAAAAATTCCACATATAAGGGATACCATACAGTATTTGTCTTTGTCTGGTTTATTTTACTCAGCATAATGCCCTCCAGGTTCATCCATGTCTTTGAAAATGGCAATATTTCCTTCTTTTCTATTACTGAATAATATTCCAGTGTGTGTGTGTGTGTGTGTGTGTGTGTGTGTGTGTGTGTGATTTCTTTATCCATTCATCCATAGAAATGAGTTTTTGACTTGCTATCTCTTACCAAATAATCATTGATTAATTGATATGTGTGTAGTAAATATACACAAACATTTTTCCTGATGGTCAACACAAAATTAGGCACCACTGCCTTTATTAATTTATTAACAAATATTAGTTAAGTACTTTGTAAATGCCAAATGTCAAATCCCATGCTTGGTGGTTGGGAAGAGGTGTTGAACAAGATCGTCCTTCCTCAAGTGTATATGTTTTAGAAATGGGAGCAACAAACACACAAAATGATATACCATAATGTGATAAATGCTGTAAATGATGATGAGATGAGAACCTAGTGATGGAGAGAATTATTGCTCCCTGGGAGAGCATGGGAAGAGGTGATATAGAGTGATGGTGAAAAAAGAAGCAAGAAAAAGCCCAAAAAACAAAAAAGTGATGGTGGGAGATGAGCCAAAATATAGGTCAAACTAGATTGTGACATAAGTTATATGCCACATAAAATTTTTGGATTATATTCATGGGAAGACACACAAGGTAATTAAGCAGGGAAATGACCTGGATACATCTGAAACTGGGGGAAATGGTTGGGTGCAGTGATGGAGCTGATCTGAAAGAAAAAGGTATGGAGGTGGACATCAATTAGAAGGTTATTAGAGAGCAGAAGTAAGAAGAACTTCAATCCTGCAGCCTGTGGAATGAAAACCACATTAATGGAAAGATAGACAAAATGAAAAGGCAGAGGACTATGTACCAGATGAAGGAACAAGATAAAACACCAGAAAAACAACAAAATGAAGTGGAGATAGGCAACGTTCCAGAAAAAGAATTCAGAACAATGACCCTGAAGATGATCCAGGACCTCAGAAAAAGAATGGAGACAAAGATCGAGATGATGCAAGAAATGTTTAACAAACACCTAGAAGAATTAAAGAACAAACACCCAGAAGAATTAAAGAACAAATAAACAGAGATGAACAATACAAGAGCTGAAATGAAAAATACACTAGAAGGAATCAATAGCAGAATAACTGAGGCAGAAGAACGGATAAGTGACCTGGAAGACAGAATGCTGGAATTCACTGCCGCAGAACAGAATAAATAAAAAAGAATGAAAAGAAATGAAGACAGCCTAAGAGACCTCTGGGACAACATTAAGTGCACCAACATTCGCATTATAGGGGTCCCAGAAGGAGAAGAGAGAGAGAAATGAGCCAAGAAATATTTGAAGAGATTACAGTTGAAAACTTCCCTAACATGGGAAAGGAAATAGCCACCCAAGTCCAGGAGTGCAGAGAGTCCCAGGCAGGATAAACCCAAGGAGAAACTCGCTGAGACACATAGTAATCAAACTGACAAAAATTAAAGAAAAATTATTGACAGCAACAAGGGAAAAACGACAGATAACATACAAGGGAACTCCCATAAGGTTAACAGCTGATTTCTCAGCAGAAACTCTACAAGCCAGAAGGCAGTGGTGTGATATACTTAAAGTGATGAAAGGGAAAAACGTACAACCAAGATTATTCTACCTGGCAAGGATCTCATTCAGATTTGATGGAGAAATCAAAAGCTTTACAGACAAACAAAAGCTGAGAGAATTCAGCACCACCAAACCAGCTCTACAACAAATACTGAAGGAACTTCTCTAAGTGGGAAACACAAGAGAAGAAAAGACCCTACAAAAACAAACCCAAAACAATTAAGAAAATGGTCATAGGAACATACATATCAATAATTACCTTAAATGTGAATGGATTAAATGCTTCACCCAAAAGACACAGGCTCACTGAATGGATACAAAAACAAAACCCATACATATGCTGTCTACAAGAGACCCACTTCAGACGTTGGTACACATACAGAGTGAAAGTGGGGGGATGGAAAAAGATATTCCATGTAAATGGAAATCAAAAGAAAGCTGGAATAGCAATACTCATATCAGGTAAAATAGACTTTAAAATAAAGAATGTTACAAGAGACGAGGAAGGACACTACATAATGATCAAGGGATCAATTCGAGAAGAAGATATAACAATTATAAATATATATGCACCCAACATAGGAGCATCACAATACATAAGGCAAATGCTAACAGCTATAGAAGAGGAAATCAACAGTAACACAATAATAGTGGGAGACTTTAACACCTCACTTAACACCAATGGACAGATCATCCAGACAGAAAATTAATAAGGAAACTCAAGCTTTAAATGACACAATAGACCAGATAGATTTAATTGATATTTATAGGACATTCCATCCCAAAACAACAGAATACACTTTCTTCTCAAGTGCTCATGCAACATTCTCCACAATAGATAATATCTTGGGTCAAAAATCAAGCCTCAGTAAATTTAAGAAAATTGAAATCATATCAAGTATCTTTTCCAGCCACAATGCTATGAGACTAGATATCAATTGCAAAAAAATCTGTAAAAAATACAAACACATGGAGGCTAAACAATACACTACTTAATAACCAAGAGATCACTGAAGAAATTAAAGAGGAAATCAAAAAATACCTAGAAACAAATGACAATTAAAACACGACAACCCAAACCTTTGGGATGCAGCAAAAGCAGTTCTAAGAGGGAAGTTTATAGCAATACAATCCTACCTTAAGAAAAAAGAAACATCTAAAATAAACAATCTAACCTTACACCTAAAGCAATTAGAGAAAGAAGAACAAAAAAACCCCAAAGTTAGCAGAAGGAAAGAAATCATAAAGATCAGATCAGAAATAAATGAAAAAGAAATGAAGGAAACAATAGCAAAGATCAATAAAACTAAAAGCTGGTTCTTTGAGAAGATAAACAAAATTGATAAACCATTAGCCAGACTCATCAAGAAAAAAAGAGAGAACATTCAAATCAATAGAATTAGAAATGAAAAAGGAGAAGTAACAGCTGACACTGCAGAAATACAAAGGATCATGAGAGATTACTACAAGCAACTATATGCCAATAAAAAGGACAACCTGGAAGAAATGGACAAATTCATAGAAATGCACAACCTTCCGAGACTGAACCAGGAAGAAATAGAAAATATGAACAGACCAATCACAAGCACTGAAATTGAAACTGTGATTAAAAATCTTCCAACAAACAAAAGCCCAGGACCAGATGGCTTCACAGGCAAATTCTATCAAACATTTCAAGAAGAGCTAACACCTATCCTTCTCAAACTCTTCCAAATATAGCAGAGGGAGGAACACTCTGAAACTCATTCTACGAGGCCACCATCACCCTGATACCAAAACCAGACAAAGATGTCACAAAGAAAGAAAACTACAGGCCAATATCACTGATGAACATGGATGCAAAAATCCTCAGCAAAATACTAGCAAACAGAATCCAACAGCACATTAAAAGGATCATACACCATGATCAAGTGGGGTTTATTCCACGAATGCAAGGATTCTTCAATATACGCAAATCAATCAATGTGATACACCATATTAACAAATTGAAGGAGAAAAACCATATGATCATCTCAATAGATGCAGAGAAAGCTTTTGACAAAATTCAACACCAATTTATGCTAAAAACCCTCCAGAAAATAGGCATAGAGGGAACTTACCTCAACATAATCAAGGCCATATATGACGAACCCACAGCCAACATCATCCTCAATGGTGAAAAACTGAAACCATTTCCACTAAGATCAGGAAGAAGACAAGGGTGCCCACTCTCACCACTATTATTCAACATAGTTTTGGCAGTTTTGGCCACAGCAATCAGAGAAGAAAAAGAAATAAAAGGAGTCCAAATCGGAAAAGAAGAAGTAAAGCTGTCACTGTTTGCAGGTGACATGATACTATACATAGAGAATCCTAAAGATGCTACCAGAAAACTGCTAGAGCTAATCAATGAATTTTGTAAAGTAGCAGGATACAAAATTAATGCACAGAAATCTCTTGCATTCCTATACACTAATGATGAAAAATCTGAAAGTGAAATTAAGAAAACACTCCCATTTACCACTGCAACAAAAAGAATAAAATATCTAGGAATAAACCTACCTAAGGAGACAAAAGACCTGTATGCAGAAAATTATAAGACACTGATGAAAGAAAGTAAAGATGATACAAACAGATGGAGAGATATACCATGTTCTTGTATTGGAAGAACCAACATTGTGAAAAAGACTATACTACCCAAAGCAATCTACAGATTCAATGCAATCCCTATCAAACTACCACTGGAATTTTTCACAGAACTAGAACAAAAAATTTCAAAATTTGTATGGAAACACAAAAGACCCCAAATAGCCAAAGCAATCTTGAGAAAGAAAAACGGAGCTGGAGGAATCAGGCTCCCTGACTTCAGAATATACTACAAAGCTAGAGTAATCGAGACAGCATGGTACTGGCACAAAAGCAGAAATGTAGACCAATGGAACAGGATAGAAAGCCCAGAGATAAACCCACACACATATGGTTACCTTATCTTTGATAAAGGAGGCAAGAATATACAGTGGAGAAAAGACAGTCTCTTCAATAAGTGGTGCTGGGAAAACCGGACAACTACATGCAAAACAATGAAATGACAATACTCCCTAACACCATACACAAAAATAAACTCAAAATGGATTAAAGACCTAAATATAAGACCCTATAAAACTCTTAGAGGAAAGCATAGGCAGAACACTCTGTGACACATCACAGCAAGATCCTTTTTGACCCACCTCCTAGAGAAATGGAAATAAAAACAAAAATAAGCAAATGGGACCTAATGAAACTTCAAAGCTTTTGCACAGCAAAGGAAACCATAAGCAAGATGAAAAGACAACCCTCAGAGTGGGAGAAAATATTTGCAAATGAAGCAACTGACAAAGGATTAATCTCCAATATTTACAAGCAGCTCATGCAGCTCAATATCAAAAAAACAAACAACCCAATCCAAAAATGGGCAGAAGACCTAAACAGACATTTCTCCAAAGAAGATATACAGATTGCCAACAAACACATGAAAGAATGCTCAACATCACTAATCATTAGAGAAATGCAAATCAAAACTACAATGAGGTATCACCTCACACCAGTCAGAACGGCCATCATCAAAAAATCTACAAACAACAAATGCTGGAGAGGGTGTGGAGAAAAGGGAACCCTCTTGCACTGTTGTTGGGAATGTAAACTGATACAGCCACTATGGAGAACAACATGGAGTTTCCTTAAGAAACTAAAAATAGAACTACCATACGACCCAGCAATCCCACTACTGGGTATATTCCCTGAGAAACCGTAATTCAAAAAGAGTCATGTACCACAGTGTTCATTGTAGTTCTATTTACAATAGCCAGGACATGGAAGCTACCTAAGTGTCCACTGACAGATGAATGGATAAAGAAGATGTGGCACATATATACAATGGAATATTACTCAGCCATAAAAAGAAATGAAATTGAGTTATTTGTAGTGAGGTGGATGCACCTAGAGTCTGTCATACAGAGTGAAGTAAGTCAGAAAGAGAAAAACAAATACCATATGCTAAAACATATATATATGGAATCTATAAAAAAAAATGATCATGAAGAACCTAGGGGCAAGACGGGAATAAAGACGCAGACCTACTAGAGAATGGACTTGAGGATACGGGGAGGGTGAAGGGTAAGTGAGAGAGTGGCATGGACCTATATATACCACCAAATGTGAAACAGATAGCTAGTAGTAAGCATCCGCATAGCACAGGGAGATCAGCTCGGTGCTTTGTGACCACCCAGAGGGGTGGGATAGGGAGGGTGGGAGGGAGGGAGACGCAAGAGGGAAGAGATATGGGGATATATGTATATGTATAACTGATTCACTTTGTTATAAAGCAGAAACTAACACACCACTGTAAAGCAATTATACTCCAATAAAGATGTTAAAAAAAAAAAGAGAAGAAAATATGTTTTGCTTTAGTCCAAGTTGGAAATATAAATCAGGTGCTAGTAAGAGGGGAAATTGCTGGAGAAATGGGTTAGAAATCATTTCCAAAGAGGAGGTATTCAGAAGTGTAGAAGTGGACGAAAGCTTCCACCCTGCCTATGATTAGTGAACATTCCAACATGGCAGACTAATTGGCCAAAGGTGGCCCTTGTGGGGGTAGTTTGCATCAGTCTGTCATATTATACCTGGTTCCTTTGGAGACTAACTTACAATGGAGACGATTAGGTTTGTTTTGCAGCTGCGCTTCATGGTTGGCAGTCCTTACAAGCTGTGTGTACAGTCTGAGCAGCTCAGGCAGGTGGTCTAGTTTCAGTTCTGAGCCACTGCAAAATAAGACTGTAGACTTCAACAAAGTCAGAGAGAGGCAAGGGCAGATCCAGGAGTTTGTGTCCCATCCAAGACAGAACTAAAGCTCTGAGCTGAACTTCTAAGAATTAGCCAACTTACTAGAAAGTGCATCTAAGGTTGTGAAGGCAATTTAAAAGCTGTCCTTCCTGACAGCATCCCTGAACCATGGGGCTTACCAGCAGGATCTGGAGCATTGGGGAATTTTCCTTTGGGTCTTGACAAAAGTAAAAAGCATGTGGTCACTTCAAGTTCCTTGAAAGCTGTTCTATATGCTTATTGGATCCTGAAACTCCAAGCATGGTCTGTAGGCCATGCTTCCAAAGATGCTCTTTCCAAATACAAAGTGTGGGTGGAGGTTGATTCATGTTAGCTCCCTATCAGAGGTGGCTTGTCAGAGAGGTTGGGAGACTAGACTCAATCTAACTCTCTAAATCCTGGCTCCACTTTGACTGTTTCTGGGCCTTGAGCAAGTAGTTTCACTGCTCTGTGCTCACATTTTCCCATGTGTGAAATAGAGGCAATAACTGTCCTTAACTCACGGGATTAAAACAGATAATCTATGTAAAGTGCTTAGAATAATAACTAACACGTTTAAGCACTGGATAAATATTAGCTATTATTATTTTTTATACCAAGTTTGGATTAATACACAGAGGGAAATTGCCAGGCTTGCCTGCCATTTTTTCATAGCCTTCTTTCTGAGGGTTACAAGATTTCCATGACTCTGGAAACTTGGACACTGCACTCCCATTTTCAGTACAGGTGTGTCTATAGGACAAGTAGGATTTTGGTTGTGTGATGACTTTGAAGTGATAGGTCAGTGTATTCATGTTTCCAAAGTACTTTAGTTTGGCAATTCCTCTATCACTAAAAGAAGATTAACACTTGACATGATAAGAAAGTTAGATCAACAAAAACCTTTGATTCAGGAGATAGGGTAAGATAGAAAGTCACAGACTTCTATGGGCTGGACATATAACAAGGCTGACTTCTAGCAAAATGTTGGCTGATGACTCAGTTTATCTATAAAAGAAGAATCAAGCAGAGGCTAATCATGAAAGAAATGGATTAATAGTATTAAAGATTAGATAGGAGGAAAAGGCATTAAAGGGATAGATTGTCATGGTTAATAAGAATAAGGAACAGAATGACCCCAGACTGAATAATCTCATCCGATCACTCGGTTGATGTGATGCTGATGGGAAAGATTGAAAAGCAAAGAAAAAGAAGTCAAAGGACAGACAAATCTCCCTCCGTCTGGCTTTCAATCTTCCCTTGGCAAAATGCGGGGATTGAACTAAATGACCTCTATGGCTTCTTCCAGTGTTGCCATTGAATAATTGTTCAATTCCACCGTGGAGAAAAAAGGAGAAAAGTCCAGGGTTGGAGTTATTATATATGTTACACGCGCACACACACACACACTCACCTATGCACATAGAATATTCATGCATGAACATCATAGCCACTTATTATTTTCCCAATTATTAAATTTTAAGTTCATATCCTTTGTGTGTCTGTTCCTCCTCAGCAGTTATGATTTTAATCAGTTAGGAGCCATAGACTAAGACCTTCCCCACATTTGTGGTTTTTGTCATTCCCTCTTTGTTTCACTCTAGCAATTGGAAGGGAAATCCTGCAAATGAACTGAGACGCTGTGTTATCTTTAAAGGCATGAGGAAGCGGGAAACATGGGCCACCCTGCAGGCAGGTTGGGGGAATAGCACCTTCTGGGAAGGCTGGATGGTGTTAGTTACCAAGAAGAGAAGAAAGCAAACTCTGTTTGAGGATCTAAGAGTAAAATAAAGAAAATAGGACATGGACCACTGGTCTGATTAGAGTCTGAACAAGGCTCTGGAACCAAGGCCTGTGTGTAATGCAAAAAGTCAACTGTAAGCTTTATAAATATCCTAAGAAAAATTGCCTTTGACAATTTTGAGAAGCAGCCACTAATCAGAGACTGATGTTCTCTGGATGTGTTTTTATTTGTTTTCTTTCAACTCAGACACATGCAGAAGTTTTAGCTTTTACTCATGCATACATTGACCAGTCAACCATTGGATACTGGAAATTGTCCATTTCTCATGCTCTATTATTTTGAATTCGTTTTTGCTTAAAGCTTTCCATTTTCTTAAAAAAAAAACAAACCAAAAAAACACCTAGATGTAAGACAAAGTATTTATAAACTGTAAAGCCCTCAAAAACTCAGAAGTGAGTGTATTAGCTTCCTATTGTACCTGTTAACAAAGTGCCAGAAATTTAGGGTTAAAACAACACAAACTTATTTTCTTATGTTTCTGTAAGTCTGACTCGAGTCTCACTGGGCTAAAATCAGAGTGTTAGCAGGCCTGCGTTCCTTTCTGGAGACGCCTCTTCCAGCTTCTAGAGGCTGCCTTTGCTTGTTTCCTCCCCCCATCATCAGAGACAGAAACACTGCATCTCTTTGACTCTTCTTTCATCATCACATCCCTCTTTAACCACAGCCAGGAAAGCTTCTCCAATTTGAAAGACTCTTGATAAGATGAGATTGGGTCCACTTGGATTATCTCCCCACCTCAAAGTCTTTAACTAGATATAAAGGAATCTCAAAATAGACCTGGAAGGTAGAACAATTGATCATCCCACATAGAACACCTAGGGAACGGACTTGTGTCATTCCCAAATAGCCTCATTGTATAATCCATATTTTTCTGTTAAAATGTATTAATAAAAAACTTATGGTATAAGCAATCCTTTTATTTTCAAAATGAAAAGGAATGCATCTTTCTGTTTGTAAAAATAACATTTACCTGCATAGAAAATGTACAACCCCAAATTATCCCGTTAATATTTTTAATGAATGTTCTTTATATTTCTCTACGCATACAACTCAATTTTATGTACATGGGACTATGCAGGTTTTGCTTTCGTTGTCGTCATCAAACAGTACATTTGGGAATACTTTCTATGCCAGTGAATATAGATACACATAATCTTTTAAATGGGTATGTAATATTGTATAATTAACCAATCTTTTTTTGACAGATTTTAAGTTGTTTCAATTTTTCTAGTGATAATACTATGATACAAGCTTGCACATTTGACCTGTTATATTCTTAGGATAAGTTTCTTTAATGGAATTCCTTAATAGTTCAAAGGTTATACACATTTAAATATCTTAAAAATTAAACACATAACATACATAGGAATCGTGTACCAAATCTAACTGTACAGCTTTGATGAATTTTCACGAATAAAGTGCACATAAGTCAATAAATAAAACATTATTCCCACCTAGAAGCCATCCTCTGCCCTATCCCAGTTAGCCCCCGCCCCTCCCTAAAGTAATCACTACCCTGCCTTCCAATTTCAGACTGTTACGTCTGTTTTTGAACTTTTTAAATGGAATCAGGCACTATGTACTTTTTCATGCCTGGCCTTTCCCCCAACATCTTTGAGATTCATCTGTACTTTTGCGTGGCAGTTGTTTGCTAATTTCCATTATTATTCCATTGTAGGAAATAGTAAAGTGTACTTATGTATTCTACCGGAAATTTAGATGATATCTCGGTTGGAGTTAAGAACATCCTTGTAGATGTCTTTTGGTGCGTATTTACACACGTCTTATGAGTATATACCTAGGAGAGGAATTGCTGAGTCCTAAGTTATGTTTATGAACAGCTTTGGTAGATACTGCAAGAGTTTCCGTTTGTACCAATTTTCTCCCTTACCCAAAGTGTACGGAGTGTTAGTATTTTAAAGTCTGATAAATATTTCCAGGCTGACCTTCAGAAAAGTTATGCTGATTTATACTCCCACCAAAATTATATAAATTCAAGTCCTACCACACTCTCACCAATACAAGGATTCTAAATCTCTTTAATTTTATCCATCTTGTAAGCAACTATCCTATTTTCATTTGCAATAGGAAGATATAACATGCTATACTTTGTTCAAATGGTGAAAATCCTTTCTCTCTCTCTCTCTCTCTCTCTCTCTCTCTCTGCTACATGGGCTTTGCCTTTTATCTATTGGATGTCCAATATTTTTTTTACTTTGTCTCCAGTTCTTTGGGCTTACTAATGGTGCATTTTTTTGTCTCCACAAAAGCTTTCTGTTTAAATGTAGTTAAATCCTTGATTCTTTCTTTATGGTTTTGTGCTTTTGTGTCATATTTAGGAAGGCTTTCCTCACCCAATATTATAAAAAATAATTGTTAGTTATTTTATGGGGGTTTTAATACTTAAAATTTTAATATGTACAGAATTTATTTTGGTATAAAGAGTAAGATAAGGTCCAGTTTAATTTCTTTTCCAAATAGTTAGGCAGTTGCCACCTTTACATTGTTTCTACTTCCTATTTTGTTCTTTTATTGCATTGGCTTGAACTTCCAGAACAATGTTAAGTAATAGTGGGAATAGCAGACATCCTTGTCTAATGTTTCACCATTAAGCATAATGATGCTATAAGTTTAAAATATATGCTTTTATCATATTAAAACATGTCTTTCTGTTTCTGTTTTGGCAATATTTTCTAAGCATTTGGAATGGAAGACATATTTTGTCAAATGTCTTTTCAGCAACTGTGCAGATCACATATTTTCCTTTAACCTTGTAGTTGGGAATTATATCAATCTTTTTAAAAAGTATTGAACATTTCTTAAATTTCTTGAACAATACTATTTGATACGGTGTATTATTCTTTTGATACACTGCGGGATTCTGTTTATTGATACTTCATTTTGCATGTTTGCACCAATAAGTGGTATTAATCTGTACTTTGCCTTTTCTAAACTAATTTTTATCACTATTGCCTTCACAAAGAGAATTTAGAAGATGTGTTTCTTCATATTCTGAAAAGCTTAAGTGACAAAGACTCCAGGCAGGTTTGAAGTTATTCAACTCTGAAACAAACTAGACCTAGCATATTTTGGTATGTGGGAAGGGAGAGGTAACGCTTTGACAATATCTTCTCTTTCTTTCATGTTTATTGATATGTTAATTGAGGTTTTGGCCTCGTTTTTGTTCATTTATATTTTCCTAGAAATCAATACATTGAATATAAAATTTTAAAAATTAGCATGGAGTTTTTTTGTGGTTTTTTTTGCGGTACGCGGGCCTCTCACTGCTGTGGCCCCTCCCGCCGCAGAGCACAGGCTCCGGACGCGCAGGCCCAGTGGCCATGGCTCATGGGCCCAGCCCCTCCGCGGCATGTGGGATCCTCCTGGACCGGGGCACAAACCCGCGTCCCCTGCATCGGCAGGCGGACCCCCCAACCACTGCACCACCAGGGAAGCCCAGCATGGAGTTTTTAAAAGTATTTTTTCATAATTCTGTCTTAATTCTCTCAGCATATGGAAATGATTCACTCACCCTTATGCTTAATTTTAGTTATTTGTACATTTTCTTTTTATTTTATCAGGCTAGCTAGAGATTTATTGATTTATTTCCCAGCTTTATAGAGATATTATTACATACAACATACATATGTGAAGGTGTACAATGTGATGATTAGATACGTGTACATACTGCAAAATGATTACCACAGTAAGGTTAGTTAACACAGATAGTGATTTATTAACTTTCTCTTTTTCTTATACGAGTAACTATTTGACTTTTTGCCTAAAAGGTACAGCATGATGAAATCCAGTAAAATTTACGCTGATGATTGGAAAGAGTCTTAGCAAAGGGTGAGGTTAAGGGACTAACCAGTCCAGGAAGATACTGGCTGGGCACAAATGACCCCAGTGGGAAAAAAGACATTCTAGGCTTAGTTATTTTCTCCAACTAAGAATGTCTGGTTTAGGGCTTCCCTGGTGGCGCAGTGGTTGAGAGTCCGCCTGCCAATGCAGGGGACATGGGTTCGTGCCCCGGTACGGGAAGATCCCACATGCCGCGGAGCGGCTGGGCCCGTGAGCCATGGCCGCTGAGCCTGCGCGTCTGGAGCCTGTGCTCTGCAACGGGAGAGGCCACAACAGTGAGAGGCCCGCGTACCGCAAAACAAAAAACAAAAAAAAAAAAACCCCAAAACAGAACAAAACAAACAAACAAACAAAAATGTCTGGTTTAAACTAACACAACACTGTAAATCCACTACACTTCAATTTAAATATATATATTGGAGAGAGGGGAAGAAAAGAATGCCTGGTTTAGAATTGAGTACGGAATTATGGCTGCTCATGGAATGTAAGTATAAAGGCAAGACATATTTTGAAATCTAATTGTTTTTACCTTTTATTTCCTAACTTCTCTTCCTTGCTCACTGGTCATTTCCCCACCTTCTGGGTCATGCCATTCATCTCTTTCATGTATTTAGTCAATTAGAGCAACAAGAAAAGTTTGCAATCAGCTATTTAGTAGAATGCCTAGGTACTGCTAAAACTATACAACCTGAAAATTCTGTGTAATTGGGGATGAAAGAAAGCATTTTAACACAGTACACAGTGGACTGACTGGGGGTGAAGAGCAGTGAATCCGAAGCACTTAAATTTGAAACAACACATTTTGACAAATATCCTTTTTTAACCTTCAAAACAGAACATGAATAATCTAACAATTATATAATTTTTTTGTTATGAATATCAAGGTTAATACTTTTTGCACAAGCCTCTTAATATTGCCTGATTCAGATGTAACATTAATATTTCTGAAACAAAACTCTTACTATTTTAGCGGCATGAAAAGAGTTAGTCTTTTTTTTTTTTTTTTTTTTGATTTTTGGCTGCGTTGGGTCTTTGTTGCTGCACGTGGGCTTTCTCTAGCTGCGGTGAGCGGGGGCTACTCTTCGTTGCGGTGCGCGGGCTTCTTATTGCTGTAGCCTTTCTTGTTGCGGAGCACGAGCTCTAGGCGCACAGGCTTCAGTAGTTGCAGCATGCAGGCTCAGTAGTTGTGGCTCACGGGCTTAGTTTCTCTGCGGCATGTGGGATCTTCCCGGACCAGGGCTCGAACCCGTGTCCCCTGCACTGGCAGGCAGATTCTTAACCAATGCGCCACCAGGGAAGTCCCAAGAGTTAGTCCTTTGGTCAAGTCGAGCTTATAGGACTTTTTTTTCCTTTGGACTGGAAGGTTGATTTTTGCATGCAAGCCCTGTTCTGACGTTTTGCCGAAAGTTCACATATTTTAGAAAATCCCTTATCTATCACATGACTGCTATTTAAATGCAAAGAAATTCATTTTCCTAGACAAATCCATGGTTTTATGTTTATCCACTAACTTTGGAGTTCATGTGGTCCACCACAATTCAGAAACATGTATCCACCCCCCAACCCATCCCTTGTTCCCAAGATGACTGCCTCTGGTAAAAAGACTTGAAAATCTGTTACTCTTGGAAGTTACAAACTAAACGTGCTCAAGAATCTACTACACCATCCTCCGTCAGGACAAGGTATCCATTTAGCAGCAGACGTTCTTGAATACACAAAGATCATTTGAAGTTTTCTTGATCTAAGTATTACCTTCGATTTTTGAGATGAATTTTAATTAGAGCACTGTAGTTTTATTTGTACATTTTCAGTGGTTCACAGAGAAGTACACAAGAAACCATCACTTTGTGCAATTGACCGATACTTCTTCTTATCCCACTTATCATCCGTCAATCATCTAGCTAGCATGTGATGAAACAGAGCATGGTGTCAGACGCAAGCAGGGAAAAGTATTTGTCAAATATTCGTTTCCATTATTCTACTTCAGCTTAATCTTAGCTTTCCAATAGGTGTTGTAATATTGATAATCATTGATCTAAGGTTCAGAATGTCAACAATAATTATAGCTACGCTTAGTAAGCATCTACTAATTCCAGGCTCTTCTCAAAGCTGTTTATATATACAATTTGGGCAAATACCACATCATACACTCTCACAGCTCCTGCATCCTTAACTGTAGGTCCTTCTAAGTCCACAGATGTTAGCAGCAGGCCTGCAATCAAGACCCTTGTAGTCTCCATCCTCTACCGGCCTCTATGGGACCCTCTCAGGGCCCACAACACCTGCAGGTGCTGTCCCACAGCTTCCTGGGGTCATGGGAGAGCGTCTCCACTTGGACAGGCCTGGCTTTCACTTGTTTCTAATGGTTTCCACACTATCTCAGGCTTTACCTGGAAAGCAAGACTCCTGTCCTCACAGCTCTTGGAACCACCAAATCTGTCTGAGGTTTTCAATCTGCTCCCTCAAGTCTCGAGCAGAACAACATCTCAGGGGGCCTCCCCAGCACTGACTACTCTTCTTCCCCATCTCAGCTCTCCTCTCTCTACTCCAGCTCCTTCAACTCCACAGCTTTGGGGATGGAAAAACTGGCTCTCACGCCATCAGGCAAGAGTCTTTCTAACTCCCGTGTTTATGGGACAAAATTTATCTCCCTACGTTCTTCAGATCCTTGACCTTTCTGACAGTCAAAAAAACCACATTTCTCTCTCCAAAGCAAACCCAAACAAAAAAAATTTTTTTTATAGTTTATTTATTTATTTTTGCTGTGTTGGGTCTTCGTTTTTGTGCGAGGGCTTTCTTTAGTTGTGGCAAGCGGGGGCCACTCTTCATCGCGGTGTGCGGGCCTCTCACTATCGCGGCCTCTCTTGTTGCGGAGCACAGACTCCAGATGCGCAGGCTCAGTAGTTGTGGCTCACGGGCCTAGTTGCTCCGCGGCATGTGGGATCCTCCCAGACCAGGGCTCGAACCCATGTCCCCTGCATTGGCAGGAGGATTCTTAACCACTGTGCCACCAGGGAAGCCCTTATTCACCCTTTTGAAAGTTCTTTGTATATTCTAGATATTAATTCTCTTAGAAAATAAGTATGCTGCCGATAGCTGCCCTCTCCCCACCTCCCCAGTTAGTGGCTTGTAATTTCACTTTTAAAATAATTATTATTAAATGAACAGAACTTCTTAATTTTAATGTAGTTCAATTTATAAATATTTTCCTGTTCTTTATGACTAATGCTTTTCCATATTTCAAAACAAATCTTTCTGTTCCCTAAGGTCGTAAAGATACACTATATTTTATTCAACAAAACATTTGTTTTTTATATTCAGGTTATTATTCATTTAAAATCAATTTTTGTGCATGGCATAAAAGAGAAATCCAATTTCCTAGTAGCTAATTAATTGACCAACACCATTTATTGACTAGTTCCTTCATTTTCTACTGATCTGGGATACCATGTCTAGTTTTCATATAGGTGTGAGACTGTATCTGGGCTCTTTATTCAGTTACACTAGTCAACTTTTTTTCTTTCTCTGTCCTATTCCATACTATCTTTTAAAAAACTTTTTCTTATTGAAGTGTAGTTGATTTACAATGTTGTGTTAGTTTCTGGTGTACAGTAAAGTGATTCAGTTATATATGTATTCTTTTTCATATTCTTTTCCATTATAGGTTATTATAAGGTATTGAATATAGTTCCCTGTGCTATACGGTAGGACCTTGTTGGTTATCTAGTTTATATATGGTAGTGTGTATCTGCTAATCTCAAACTCCTAATTTATCCCTCCCCACTATCTTAATTACTATAACTTTATTACAAGCCTTGATATCTGGTAGGGATATCTCCTCTACATTCATCTCTGGGAGTATCTTAATTATTCTTAGCCCTTTGTAATTCTGTAAAGATTTTTGAATGAGCTTGTCAAATTCCTCACAAAATGCTGTTGGAGTTTTGATTGTGATCACTTTGAATTCATAGATCACTTTAAAGGGAATTGATATCTTTACAGTCTTGAACTCTCCCTGTTCATGAATATTATATATTTTCCTAGGGTTTTGTACATCTTTTAATGTCTTTGCTTCATTTCTTCTTATTATAAGTGGTGTGACATTTTTGAAAATTAGGCTTTCTAATTAGAGTTACCAAGTTATAAAATGGCATTTAAAATGTTTGATCTTATATCCAGCCACCTTTGTAAATACCCTTATTAGTTCTCACAGTTTGTAGATTCCTCTGAGTTTTCTCTGTATAGAATCATATCATTAACAAATGAGAGTTTTATTTCTTCAATTTCAATCTTTTTAACTTTTATTACTTTATCTTATCTTACAGCTCTGGTTAGAACCTCCAGTCAATGTTGAATGTTGAGTTGAAACGGTGATAATTACCTTCCTTGTTTTGTTTCTAATCTGAAATATTTTACCATTCTGAAAACTGTTCACAGTAGGTTTTTGGTAGAGACCCTTTATAAGAATCTCTTTGTAAGATAAAGAATGTTTTCTCACATTCATAGTTTACTGAGATTTCTTTTTTCTTCCTTAAGCTTGAATAGGCATTGGCTGTTATTCAAAACTGTAATGGGAATAATTTCAATAATGAAATTTCTATGTTAAATCAAATGTACATTTTGGAGATAAACTCAGTTTGTTCATGATGTATTTGCATTGTGTAGGATTTTTACATCTGTGTTTATGAGTGAGGTAAGCAAGTGATTTTCCTTTTTCATCCTGATATTATCTAATTTCTTATTAAAAGTCTACCAGCCTAATCAGGTAAGTTGGACAATAATAGTTCCTCTTTCCTTTTCCTGGGAAGAATTGTTACAAAATTGAAATGACCTGTTACTTGAACATCTGGTGAAACTCACCTCAAAAAAGTATCCGGACTTGATGTTTCCTGTGTGGAAAAAAAAAAACCCTTAAGTTACAAATTCATATTCTTTAATAATTATGGGACAATTTGCACTTGCTATTCTCCTTGTGTCAGCTTTTTTAAGTTACGTTTTCCAAAATGTATATTATTACATTGAAAATCAAATATACTGACAAAATCATTCTTAGTATTCTCTATTTGATCTCTTCTTATATCTGTAGTTATGTCCCCTTTCAGTCCTAACATTTACAATTTGTACCTTCTCTCTCTTTTTCTTGAATAATTTTACCAGAGGTCTGTCGATTTTATTAGTCTTTCCAAAGTGCCAACTTTTGGCTTTGTTGGTCTTTGTTGTCATTAATTTTTGCTCTTACCTTTACTATATAATTTCTTCCACTTTTGCAGGGAGAGGATTAATTTGCTCTTATTTTGTTCTAACTTAAATTGTGTGCTTACACCTTTAATTCTCAGCCTTTTATTCTTTCTAGTACAAGCATTTAAAACTGTAACTAATAGAAAATGTATTTTTTCCTCTAATACTACTTTTTCTGCAGATCAAGGTGTTTGTGTGTCTGTATGTGTGTGCATGTGCCTTCTATTTCTACTGTTTTATTTTCCCTTAAGAAAAATCTTGTTTATGGAAAATTTTAAACTTATAAAAATGTAGATTAATGTAATAAAACTCTATGTATCCATCATCTGGCCTCTAAAAATTATCAACTCATGACTAATTGTGTTTTATCTATACCTTTCCTCACTACTCCCCCACTAAATATTTTTGAACAAATCCTAGACATCTTATTATTTCATGAATATTTGGGTATATTTATCTAAAATATCAGGATTAAAAATATATATATATAGGGGCTTCCCTGGTGGCACAGTGGTTGAGAGTGCGCCTGCCAATTCAGGGGACGTGAGTTCGTGCCCCCGTCCGGGAAGATCCCACATGCCGCGGAGCGGCTGGGCCCGTGAGCCATGGCCGCTGAGCCTGCGCGTCCGCAGCCTGTGCTCTGCAACGGGAGAAGCCGCAACAGTGAGAGGCCCACGTACCACAAAAAAACAAACAAAAAAAACAAACAAAAAAACATATATATATATAAAACTTCAAAACCATTATTACACCTAAAACATTACAATCATTTCTTACTATCATTAATTATTCAGTCAGTATTCAAAGTTTCCTATTGCTTTGTAACTTATTTTTGTAGTTTGTTTATTCGAACCAGGATCCAATTAAGATCATACATTGTAGTTGATGATACGTCTTTAAAAGTCTCTCCGTCCATATGTTGTTTTCTCATTGCAGTTAATTTGGAGAAACTGAATGTCTTGCTTGGTAGAATTTTCTACAGTCTGGATTTTGCTGACTGATCACTGTAGTGTTGTGTATGTTCTTCTGTTGTTTATATATTAAATTGGTAGTTAGAGCTAGAGGCTTGATCACACTCTGTGTTGATTTTACGACAAGACTGCTTCATAGGTAGCGTGTGTATTTCCTTTGGGGGGCACATAATGCCTGGTCTCTCTCTTTTTGTAATGATGACTATTCCTTAGATTCATTAATTTATTAGAAGGGGCAGCAAATTGGAATATTCTAATTCTATCCTTTTGTCTTCTTCTATAAAGAGAAACTTTTCCTCATCAGTTATTTGTTCTTCCTGAGGCACAAGTATACATATAGAAAGGCAGAATAAATACTTGATCCCTTCCCTTTATTTTACTGAATTTCAAAGCAAGGACATTAACTTTGAATATGTGCTTTAAAAGCAAATCACAGGACTTCCCTGGTGGTCCAGTGGTTAAGACTTTTCCTTCCAATTCAGGGGGTGCAGGTTTGATCCCTGGTCAGGGAGCTAAGATCCCATATGCCTTGGGGCCAAAAACCCAAAACAGAAAACAGAAGCAACATTGTAACAAATTCAATAAAGACTTTAAAAGCGGTCCAAATCAAAAAAAAAAAAATCTTTAAGAAATAAAATAAAAGTAAATCACATTTTTATTTCAAAACTACCCCCCATTGATGAAAACGGTTCAGATGGATTTCTGCTCTTGATTTTGCCATCAGAGCACATTTCTAAGACATGAATTTCTAAGACATCAATTTTCTTACTTCATATTTGCATTGGTTTTCATCCCCTCCCAATGAAAAAGGATGTCACACTGGTCACCCAACATATTTACTGATGTAATTCTGTATGAGTGTTGATATTTTCCAAAAATCAAATTCATTATCCAAAAATTGTGTTTTATATTATCAATTATACCATTCAAAATGATATGCAGAATTCCAATTTCTTCTCCATCCCCAAACTCCCCCTTCCTTCCTTCCTTCCATCCTTCTTTCCTTCCTTCCTTTCTTTCTTTCTCTCTTTGTTTCTGTATCTATTTATCTATCTATCCATCCACCTATCTATCAGCTACCTGTTATATGCTCATATGGTGAGATTAGCACATACTACTTCATCTGCTATGGCTCAAACGAGGTGGCCCCTTGTTTTCTGGTGTCAACACATCTGTCAAGGTCACATGATAAACCATTTGAAAACAGGTGCTCCCAGATGTGCTATGATGACTCACTCTTTGCAGCAATACTTCTCGGGAGGACTTTTCCCACCAGGTATGTTCATCTGTAGTTAATCTCTGACACTTAAGACCTTGGTCAAAGCTAGCTTTAATCTAGCTTAAAGCTCCTTAACTCTAAAACTCCTTAACACATTCTTTTAGCTGTTGCTGCCAAATCATGCACCTTTATTGTGGGTGCTGACCGAGGTGCCTCTGCTGTTAGAATCAGCCTCCCTGACAAACCAACCAGGGTCCTGGCAAATACATCCGCACCTCTTTGGTTACCTTCCTAAGAAGGAATTTTGAAAGAGATATGCTTCGTCAACATACAAAAAAAATGGCCTGGGCTTCCCTGGTGGCACAGTGGTTGAGAGTCCACCTGCTGATGCAGGGGACACGGGTTTGTGCCCCGGTCCGGGAAGATCCCACATGCCGCGGAGCGGCTGGGCCCGTGAGCCATGGCCCCTGAGCCTGCGCGTCCGGAGCCTGTGCTCCGCAAAGGGAGGGGCCACAGCAGTGAGAGGCCCGTGTACGGGAGGGGTGGGGGGGTGGGTGGGAGGCCTAAGCGTCTACTTGCCTTACCTTTACATAACTAAGAAAGGTTCTTACAGTAATTCTTCCCAGAGGGTGACTAAATGAATCCACCTCTAGATTTAGAAGCCGCTGACAACTTTTAAATTGAACTTTTCTCAACAGACAGTGGTTTAGTTTTCTTTGTAAGTGTATGTCCTAGCTTCCTAACCAAGATGGTAAGTTCTATAAAGTTGTAAGTTCTTTATATACAGTAAATGCTATATTACTATATAGTAATTTAGGATATATAGTAATCCTAAATTACTTAGGGTTTAGAAGAGAGGTGAATGGCTTGATCTACCCTGTTTACATCTCCTTTGTCATGGGAGGTAGCACGTAGCCCAGCTCAGATAAGATGGAACCAAGGATCAACAGCACTTCTCTTCAGCTTGGTCTCCAGACCAGCAGCAGGATCACCTTCTGCGAAATTATGAGCAATGCAAATTCACGGGCCCCACCCAGACCTATTGAATCAGAATCTGGAAGCGTGGGAGAGGGGCAGGCAGATCTGTTTTTACAAGCCCTCTGGGTGATTCTTATAAGAACCACTGGTCCGCAGCAGTCCAGCATGGGCAAGGCTATGTTATTTTTTATTTTTATTTTTTTTTGCAGTACGCGGGCATCTCCCTGCTGTGGCCTCTCCCGTTGCGGAGCACAGGTTCCGGACGCGCAGGCTCAGCGGCCATGGCTCACGGGCCCAGCACTCCGCGGCATGTAGGATTCTCCCGGACCGGGGCACGAACCTGCGTCCCCTGCATCGGCAGGCGGACTCTCAACCACTGCGCCACCAGGGAAGCCCAAGGCTATGTTAACATAGGAAATGGGAATCACTTCCACTCAGTAGTCCACCGACCATGCTAGTTTTAAGCTAGATCAACAAGAGAGAATCTGGTGATGATTATTCTGCCCCAGAGTAACAAGAGAGGGGCAATTATTTCTTTAGAAATAGAGAGGTGGAGTTACCTATGAGTGATGGCCCTCCATAATTGACTAGAAATATAGTTGTAGGACCTCAGGCTTAAGATGATGTTTAAAAACAAAACCATAGTTGTCCACTGTTCTGTAGGGTTTGATGAGAAACCTAGTTTTTCTTCATCAATGAAAGCAAGAAAGGATAAGCCAAAACAAAAACCAAAAGACAGAAAAAACCCCAACAACCTCACAATAGATACTCAAAGCCTGTCTAGACAGGGCACCTCTACAGGGTTTTGATATGCAAAATAGGACCTAGAGGTGGCTCAGAAAACAACAGACTTATTTGAAACCCAGACTTTCTCTGATGCTCTACACCACGAATAGACAAACATGTTCTGTCCAGGCCTAGATAGTAAATACTTTAGGCTTTGCAGCCATAAGCAACTGCTCAACTTGTGCTGTGAAAATAGCCACAGGTAATATAGAAACAAATGGGCATGGCTGTGTTCCAATAAAACTTTATTTAGTGAAACTAAAACTTATGTAATTTTTCACACGGCAAAAAATGTTATTCTTCTTCCAGTTTGTTTCAACCATTAAAAAATGTAGAAATCATTGTCAGCATATAAATTGCACAAAAATAGAGGGTGGCCAGATTTAGCCCTTGTTCCGTAATTTTCTGACCCCTACTCTAGACTAGGGGTGGCTGAAGGCCAGAGGAAATATTTTGCACGTGCCCAAGTATGTAGAGAAGAATATATTAGAAGCCAGATAAAAATAATTAATACAAAGTCGGGGAGGGAGGCGGTCTCCACCAACTATCTTTAAACAGAGAAACGTAAGGGTTGATGACCACTAATGACCACCACTTCCTCTTGAGGCTACAGTCAGCCGCAGAAAAGTTTGGGTGCCTCCCCCTGCTTGCAAAGCATTAAGACCAATAATGTAAATAGAAATTCCTTCTTCTGAGGATAATGAAGAAGATGATGACAAAAACAGCAACAAATTAGAGGGAAAGAATTGAAGAATCTGTTAGTAAGACTCTGAAGCATGAACATAGACTCCTATTCCCCCACTTCCTATCTCCCACTCCTATGTGTTTTTCTTCTCTCCTTCCATTGCTTTAAAAACTGTATAAATATACACACAAAATGCAAGCCCCCGCTGCAAACTCATTACACTTTTTTCCAACTTACCTTTTTTTCCCTCAGCAATGTATCCTGCAGGTCACTCCACAGCAGTATATAGAAATGATCTTTATTCCATTTTACAGTCGCACAAATCCCAATTATTATGATGTGGCTTTACCATGGTTTATTTAACCAGTCCATCATGGGTGGACATTCGGATTGTTTCTTCCTTTGCTATCACAAATATCGCCCACAAGTAGCAGCCACGGTCATTACTGAGCTGTACTTGTATGTGCCAATACTGTGCATTTCACAAGTATCATCTTATTTAATTCTCTTTTTTAATTTAGGTAACATTGATTTATAACATCATATGAGTTGTGAACAACGTTATAACTTGACCTCTGTACACACTTCCAAAAATCTAGCGTGCTCACCACCAAAAGTTTCGTTTCCATCAGTCACCATACAATTGATCCCTTTTACCCCTTTTGTCCTCCCCTCACCCCCATTTAATTCTTGTAGCAATCTTGTGAGAAGGGATTATGATCTCCCCTTTACACATAAGGAAACTAAGGTTGGGAAGGTTAAGTAACATGCCAAGCGCCAAGCAGCTGTAAGTAGCAGAGCAAGGATGCCTGACATCGTTTCTGTTCCTAGGCACTCAGCCTGCTTCCGCCCCTGATACAGGTCCACGTGGAGGAGCAGAGGAGAGCAGGCGCCTCTCCCAGACAACCCCACACTCTCCCCAAGCTTCCTGGCAGCAGCTCACATTTTTTGCAAACTGACCAAGACCAAGCTTCCTACCTCTTCCAGCTTCCAGTCCTCAGCTGGGAGCCGATTTGTTAAATAGCTGCACGATGTTTGGAAAGTTGCCCAGGATGTTCCCATCCTGACAAAAAAGAGAGTTGAATGGGACAAAACAGAGATCTTGCCTTATCTGCATTCTCTCTGTGTCTCCAAGGATTGCCCTCCGTGTCTCAGGCTAATGTGCTTCCCCAACACATTTTGGGGAGAGGGGAGAAGCCTGAGTGAGAGAGCTGGGCCAATCTCTCCATTCAGAAGTCAGGGACGCACAATGGTTTTCAAACCATTGCTGCCCCTCCCTCCCCCTCCAGGTCTCTACCCTAAAATGACCTTATTCTCTCCCAGCCAATCTGGGACAGGAGGGTGAGTTTGAGGAGGTCAGTGAAGCAAGGAGTAGGGATGATTGGAAGCGCCTTCCTTTGTCCCCCCCAGCCTGGCCTGAATTTGGGTAGAGCCCAGACATCAGAGAGTAACAGTCCTGCAGCCACAGGGGGTTAAATGGCGGCAGTGCCTGGGTGCAGATTACAGCAGCCAAGGCAGAAATTGTCCACGAACTGCCGGGGGGGACAGGGGGTACACTGAGGCTGCTGCTCTGTGCTTAAAGCAGTGCTATGGCTTATAGTGCCCGAGAAGGAAGACCTATGTCTGTACTAGACGATGATTTTTAGTGGTAACTGGACAGGAGGGAGGAAAGGAGAAGCTACACATTTCAAAAGTATTGAATACGGTCGATCCTCTGTATCCAGGGAGATTGTTTCCAGGGGCGCCTCGGATTCCAAAACCCAACAATGATCAAGTCCCTTATGTAAAATGGTGGAGTACAGTCAGCGCTCTGTATCCAGAGGTTCCACACCTGCGGTTTCAACCAACCGTGGATCACCAGGTGTACACAATTGGCCTTAAAAATCGGGTCAAATTAACATTCTATTTTTTTGAAACAAAAAACCCCCAAAGTAATAGCTCATACTTATTAAGTGTCTAGGCACTGTGATAAAGAACTTACTTTCATCATTTCAGTTCATCCTTATGATAAATGTAAAAGATACAATTACCATTTTACAGATGTGAAAATTGAGGTTCAAAGAGCTTAAGTGATTTGCTCAAGTTTGCAAACCTAGTAAGCAGAGAAGTCCAGATTCAAACTCAGATCTGCTGGCCGCTAAGTCCAGGTACTTAGCCATTTTACTATGCTGGAACCTGGTCTTTCCTTCCTTTATTCATCCATTCAAAAGATATTTAACATCTGTGCACTAAACACATGGTGGTACAATGATGAGTGAGAAGCCACCGTCCTTGCCCTTATGGAGCTTATCTTCTAGTGGGGGGAAAATAAACAAGTAAATAAGTAAACAACATGGTTAGACTATGATGAATGCCGTGCTTCCCATCTAATATTTGAGATAGTTTTAAAATGAAGTATATATTAATCAATGGAAGGGAAGGGGTTCTATATAAACTCTTCTTACATTGAAGTTGTCTATTTAATGTATAGTATTTTAAAGGAGCTCCTTTACACTTAGCTATTTTTTAAAATATGAGTTTTTCCCAGGTTTGAGCCAAAACTATAGTTTCATTATTAGTAGTTTTTTGTTTTGTTAGTATTCTGAATTCAATGTTTCCAAAATCCATTTCCAAGGATCCAGGTTTATATAATCTAACTCTGTGAAATGCTTAGGGGGATGTCCCCAGGAAAGGTGAAATTATGCCCTAGGAGGAACAGCAGAAGGAACTATGTAAGGTATTTTAGCCCGAGAGGATGACTCTCTCCCACAGAACATGACCATATTTTCTTCCATGTGTCGGAGTTGTGTGAAAATCTCCCATGAACGAAGACAGGATATGAATTCAATCCGTAATTTGAAAGACAAGTATATTGAATGAAAAGTGATCTAAACCGTATTATTATATTCAACTATTATCATTGTTCTTCCATGTAGTTAGAAGATTTAAATCCGAGCTATCTTTTTTTTCCTTTATGTTCACAAATACCCAAGCGGGAGGGAAGTGGTAGATGTTAGTGTTCCCATAATTTTTCAAACAGCATTTGAATTAAAAATACCTGCCCCCTACTTGTCTGACAGGGACCTGGAGTCTAACTAGATTAGCATCTCTGAACTGCTTTAGGTTTCCCAGAGGTAGACATTGGGTAAACATAAGGCATTACTATTGTTATCATGGTGTCATTATGTTATTGTACTTGTGTGGTTTCTCCCATAAAGCTACACAGGATGGGACCCTAGCCCAGACCGTTATTTGTCTAGTGATTTGAGCACGGATGAAAGAGCCGTACCTGTTGTCTTGTGTTAGCATCGTCACTGTGATTGTTGCTGAATTTATGATTATTGAAGAGTAGACCAATTTTCAAATTCATCTCAACAACCCCAGTTTTGTTTTAACTTTTCCTGCGTGATGACAATGGCGCACTCTTCCACATCTGTTTGATGGCCTGGGGAAAGAGAGCACCTTGGGCTTCTGATATCACCTAGGGTGAAGTGGAGACAGGCAGGATCTCGTAGGATGGTTAGTGGTTTTATCCTTGTTGGGCAAGAGCCTGGTAGAGGGTGCAGGGCACCAGGCCCGCTGATGGCCGCACTCGGGTGGGTCATGCTGGTTAAAACCAACTTTGAGTGACTTTTTTGTCACATTTGCTACCTTTTGGAGCCATAAATGGCTATTCTGAAAAAGATTAAGATGGGATCCATTTCAAAAAGGGGAAGGAAGGGTTTCCCTGGTGGTGCAGTGGTTGAGAGTCCGCCTGCCGATGCAGGGGACATGGGTTCGTGCCCCGGTCCGGGAAGATCCCACATGCCGCGGAGCGGCTGGGCCCGTGAGCCATGGCCGCTGAGCCTGCGCGACCGGAGCCTGTGCTCCGCCACGGGAGAGACCACAACAGCGAGAGGCCCGCGTACTGCAAAAAAAAAAAAAAAAAAAAAGAGGAAGGAAGAAGAGCTGTAGAGCCAAACGGCACACAAGAGAATCATTTTATGAGATTGAAGTAGTTGATTCATCACTAAATAGACCAGCTGGTAAAGCTGTACAGTTTATTTTCCAAATGTATTAATAAATCCAAAGACTTATGTTATTGGTGATGAAAATTTTATTTTGGAGTCTCTGAGTTTCGGACCTGCCTTACTTTATCTTGCTGTATTCTGACAATGTCATACTCAAAGGTCATCTTCATTCCATTGTACTGTTTTCCCCCCAGTGAATTCTACTATTATCAGTCTTCTCTCAACCGAGTTTACAGATGTGGCCATGATTACTTACATTAAAGCCTCACCCTTAAGGTTTGCATTTTCTTTCACTTCCTCCACTGAAAGTCCAACGATTTGTACTACTGGAGAATCTGAAAGACTGTAATTTATAAACACAAGACGATAGGTCCTTTTATCTGCTTCCCATCCCATAGTTGTAGGTCTTTACAGGGCTAAAGATCATCACATTTAAATGAAGGAAACAACCTCCCAATCGATGAGCAAGCTTTTCACTGAAAATTTTATTTCTATTCAGGCCTCAGACTAATATAGCCCTGCATGACTTATTAAAACGTGTTTGTGGGCTTCCCTGGTGGCGCAGTGGTTGAGAGTCCGCCTGCCGATGCAGGGGACGTGGGTTCGTGCCCCGGTCCGGGAAGATCCCACATGCCGCGGAGCGGCTGGGCCCGTGAGCCATGGCCGCTGAGGCTATGCATTCGGAGCCTGTGCTCTGCAACGGGAGAGGCCACAGCAGTGAGAGGCCCGCGTCCCCCCCCCAAAAAAAACGTGTTTGTAATCAGAGTTATCATCACTCTTTTATTATTCAGTGATTGGTTCTTGGGATGATGTTTCATGTGGTGCTGAGACTGTCATGGGGGAGAAAGTATTCTGTTCTCTGATGAACAAAATAAAGAAACCTTCCCCCTGGTTCTGCCTGTGGAAGGGCCAGGCCACGAGGATGCTGAGGAGGGGGTGTGCATGGAGGCTGCATAGACCTTGGCTTTGGATGCAAATAATTGAACAAGAAGGTGAATGTGACTTGAGCTGCTGTTTGTCAGGATTCGTGGGAGCGTTTCATGTGCCGCTACAGGTTGCAGCTGATCTGGCCGCGGTTTGTGGCTGAGTGCTTAGAGTGGCACTTTATCAGAACAGAACAAATCTAGGCTGATGTGCATGGTATGAAGGATCCCAGGGAGCCTCGGCACCTCATTCTCTGGCCATTCTTTCCAGTTTTTCTGCTGTTGCACTCCGGATAATTGCAGTTTAATTGGGTGACATGAAATGAAAACTGTGTCCACATTATCCAGGATTATCTCTTTTTCCTGAAACCTGCCACCCGTTGAAAGGAGCCCATTTATCAGACCAAAGAGCTGCGCATGGTGGCTTTTACGAGCAGGGAAGAGTGTGAGAACAGGCTGGGAAAGGGAGAAAGGGAGCTGACAGCTAAGAAAAATTATTTCAGTTGTTTATCATGAGCAAAGTTTATCTGATTCTTTACAAAATGATATGGAGGCCGGCGTGTCGAGCCATGAGTAATGAACATTGACCAAGTTTGTTTCCTCAACTGGCTGGACCCAGCGCTGCCTCTCTTTTGTGTGGGCACAGATCAACTTTAAAAGCTTCTTTCAGGCAGCATGAATGCACTTCATTTTACCAAAAAGAACTTTGTATTGATAGCTAGAAAAAAGGAAGGTTGTTTAAAAAGGAAGGGTAGACAATTGGGACAAAATGAGGAGCTTTCAGTTTCTATTATGAGCATGTCTCTCCATTCTTCCCATCTGTTTATACATTCCCTGCACAATAATGTCCCTCTGCAGTAATATGTTTCCCCTTTTACACTATTCATATTGAAAAAGCCCTCACATCATGACCATGGTAATAAATACCATAGAAATGTGGGTATAATGTCAATTTGCGTTCTGTGAGACGATCAAGGTAAACCAAAGCGCCAGAAGAATATTCTGCTAACCCTCATTCATCATTCTCCAGATCCAGGTGAAAGAAGGACCTTGTCACCGCCTCGCAAACCCCTTCTGTTGCTGCTGCATTTGTGTGAATACTTTAGCCTAAGGCAGCAATTGTTAGGTAGAAAGCACAGTCTTTGAAATTGTCTATTGCACTCAAATCCCCGGCTTCACGAGGTCTAAGCAAGAGGCGTTTCTATTCAGAAGGGAATAGAAGGCTTTAGTTCAGTAAGCATAGAGCGGCTGAAGGTTACGGAGGATATTGTGCGTGTTTGAAATAAAAGTTTTCGAATGTCGGAAAACTCATTATCTCTAATGGCAACAGTGAATATGGAGTCAACACCTGGTGAAACAGTCCCAGATGGAGCTCCTGGAGTCCTTGCGTTTGGAGTTATCTATCCGTGGCTGGTTGACTTCAGGATGTCCTAAATGTCCAAGGTGGAAAGCTTTTCATGTCGTGGGATTAAACACTTATCATGTGTCTTAGCTATTTGGGGGATGTACATTGTATTAGCACACATATGAATTCAGTCTTCTCTGTAGTGTCTGGTGTTCAATTTGATATTGACCTTCAAAACTGAAAAGAGGGAAGGCTATAAGTTAACATGAAAGATCAAAATTAGATATTGCACATATCATGAATACACTATTAATTCTATTCATTGATTATATATTGAGGTCATATACTCAGCTACCTCTAGAACTCTGGCCTTTCCTTTCGATCCTCTTGAAGTAGATATTAAACTGTCCATAATGTTCCCAAAACAATGACTTTGTATAGAATTTAGATGTTCTCTTTGTGTTTTCCATACCGATCAGGGAGTATATAAGTTTAGAGAAGCAGGCATTTGGAGGATAGCTGTAATTCCCTTCAGGCTATCTTTTTCTCCTATCTTTTAAAAATTACTAGATAAGACTATCATTTATTTTTAAGACAATAATTTGCAAAATTTTTGAATGAGAGGTATGATTTTCAAAATTTTTGTTACAATTTGTTATTTTCATTCCAGTCCACCAACTTAAAGAAGCTGAAAGTCAAAAGAGTTGGTTGGTCAATCATAAGAAGTCTGTTAAACCAGAGAATGCTTAAAAAATGACATGCACTATCTTAAACATTTTATTTAAATAAAAAATACACAAATATACAAACATTTGCCATTCTTCTAACATAGAGCCTAGGCATTTTCTTTGTATGTATCCACTCATTGGAGTTCT